>NC_080781.1:99432672-100682672 GCF_020826845.1 Diceros bicornis minor
TCACATGCTAGCCACACTTCAGCTGATCACCAGGCCACCCACACTTCTAACCAACTGGCTACAAATTCAGGAGTTCCCATGACCCCCTCAGTAAATAGTTCCCTAGAATGATACACAGAACTCAGAAAAGCACTATACTTACAATCAGTTTTATTATAAAGGATACAGATCAGGAAGAGCCAAATGAAGAGACACATAGAGTGAGGTCTGAGAGGGAACACAGCTTCTGTGCCCTCTCCTCATGGAATCCAGGCGTATCACACTATTGGCACATCAATGTGTTCACCAACCATGAAGCTCCACCAAGCCTTGATGTCCAGAGATTTTGGGAATTTCATTACTTAGGCATGATTGATTAAATCATTGGCCATGTGATTGAACTTGATCTTCAGCCCCGCTCCCTTCCAGGGAGGTTGGGCTGGCCCAGTGTTCCAACTTTTGAATCATATGCTTGGTCTTTCTGGTAACAGTCCCCATATTCAAGCTATCTAGTGGCTCATCATGAGTCACCTAATTAGCATAAGAAAGACACTCCTATCACTAAGGAAATTGTAAGAGTTTTTGAAGCTCTGTGCCAGGAACCAGGGAGAAAGACCAGATATATTCTTTACTGTACCACCGTTCTTAAGTTCAGCTATTCTGATTTTCAGTTCTAGAAATCCATTTGGTTCTCTTTTTAGATGTTCTCTTTGGCGATTTTTTATCTGTTTTGTTCACCTTTTCCTCTGTTTCTTGAACATATTAATCATTGTATTTTAAATCCTGGCTTGCTAACTCCAATGTCTGGGTCACCTGTTAGTCTGCTTCTATTGGTAAAATAATAGTAAATATGACCATTTAAGAGCTTGTGTCAACCAACATTTTAATCCAAATGGTAGATGGTGCTCTCTGTTAGATATTAAAATGTAGTCAAAATCCATCAACCTCATTCAAAAGTTAGCACTGAGAAATAAAATATATTAAATGAGACATTAAAACTTCTTCATTTCATTATATTGATAGTATTTACTCCATAAAGAGAGAAAGTCAGGGGCCAGCCTGGTGGCATAGTGGTTAAGTTCACATGTTCCACTTCGGAGGCCTGAGGTTCTCTGGTTCGGATCCTGGGCACGGACCTACACACTGTTCATCAAGCCATGCTGAGGTGGCTTCCCACATAGAAGAACTAGCAGGACCTACAACTAGGATATACAACTATGTACTGGGGCTTTGGAGAGAAAAAAGAAAAAGAGGAGGATTGGCAACAGATGTTAGCTCAGGGCAATCTTCCTCAAAAAAAAAAAAAGAGAGAGAGAGAGAAAGTGAGCTGTACCACTGTTAGATGAATCCTTAAAAATCGTTTTCAGTGTCTCCTCCTAAGAAAAGCAGAAGGCATTATAGGAAAGATTTTTAAATGATGGTTGTTGCCTGAAAAGCATTTGCTAGTTTGAATTAATGATCATGAAAGACTTTAGCATTTTTTGATCATTATAAGTTATTTCTAATTTGCTTATATTAGCAACTTCTCAAAAAAACTTTATATTCTTGGCCTTTTTGTCTAGTGTTTTATGCTTTTCTTAGGCAGAAAGCACTGAAAATATTCCTTCAGTTAATTGTGTACAGCATTTCAATATACGATGCAAGATTACTTACATTACCTCACTTGATCCTCAACATCCCTGTGAGGGAAGCACAGGATTAATTACCTCAATTTTATAGATGATGAATCTGAGATTCAGAAAGAATGAAATATAGGGTTTATATATGCATGTATGTATATTAAATACTTTTAATTTCACTGCATTTAAGACATAAGACTACAATAATATTGATTATAATCCTGTTATATAGATAAGGGAACAGCATACTGTAGAATCTATATGACTTTTATCTAAGGTCAATAAGTTGGTGTAATGGGGAAGGTTAGAGTATAACTTATAGCCTCTGACATAATTTTTATAATATTCTGGCACTACCCACCATATGCATCTTCATCTTCTCTTCTTTTAGCCCTCTTTTTCCTTTCTTTCCTTCTATATGTCTTATTTTTTCATTTGTCGTCTCTCTTTTTTCAATTTCTTCAGTTAATACCTATAGACATTATGTACCTCTACTTCTGTCATTTAGCCTTTCACCTTTAAGACATTTAAGTCATACAAATGAATAATTACATATTCCCATAAAAATCTCCTAAGTCACTTTTTAAAAATTCTGTACAATATAATGGTGCTGTTAGAGTTTGGAAAACTATTTCTTCTAATTTCTTTCAGAAGAAAAAAATCACTTTATTATTACATATAATAAAAAGTATATACATGCTGTTTAAGGATCTCAGAATACACATAATTTAACTATTTTTTAGCTATTTAGATTTCTCTCAGAGTTGATGTTTTCAGTTTACTTATTTCTGAAAAAAGTTAAAATTACAGCTGTAAAATACATTTTATTTGCTGGAGTGTTATAGTTAAATGAATGTGTTCTTCCTTCATGAAAGTTACTTCTTTTTAGTTCACTAGTAAAATGAAGAATACTACTATAAGAGACAAATCCATTGATAGAATAAGTTGAGCAATATTATGTGGCATTCTACAACATGACATTTCTGTTTTACTTTATGCTTTTAGTTTGGGAAATACAACCACAGAAAAAAGTCATCACAGAAATATGCTAAAAGCCCATAAGATGGAAATCTTTCCTTATAAAGGCAGGCTTCTCTCCAGCTTCAAAATAAGATGCTTCCCTTTTCCTCCATTTATTTCAGTTCAATAAACAGTTATTCAGCAGATATTATTTGGAGATACAGAAACAAATAAAATAAAGTCCATACTTTTGTAGAGCTTATAGCAGAATCTGGTGGAAGAGATAGATTGATAAACCTGTAATTTTCAATACAGTGTGATGAATGCTATGATAGAAGTATATTCATGTTTCAATGAAAGCATATACAAGAAGCAGTGAGCCTTGACTAGTGATCAAGGATAGCTTCTTATAGGAAATAATGCCTGTGTTAAATTTTGAAGGATGAATAACAGTTAACCAGGCAAAGGAAAGGAGACATAAAAGTTGTTCCAGGGAGAAGGAAAAGCATGAAGGTTTGAAGCAGCATGAGGCTTATAGAAAACTCTGAAATGAGGTTGATGAGTTAGGCCAGATAGTTCTCCAGAATATTTGAACAAAGAAAACATGAAAATAGGCCATTAAACTAATTTTTAAATTCTTATCATAGCAAACGAAATAAGTATATCTTTAGTTGATATTTAATAAAGTTGAATACTTCCTTTTGTGGAATACTCCTTACAAGAACATTTAAATCTATTGCAGTATTTGAATTATGTTATTTATGGATATTTGTTCATAATTTTAATGTAATTTCTTTAAATTTTTAATGCATTACTTTAAGAAACTAAGCCTATATATTTTCTAAATTTATTGAATTAGAATAAATTTTGAATAGAACCAATTAATTTTTTCCATTCAAGTCTCTTTTTATAACTATTGGTTATCATTTTTTCATCTTTTGTAGAGTTCCTGTACCTCAGCCAGAAACTTCTGCACAAACACAAAATAACCAAGGCATGCCAAGCACTGTCCAACGTATGTTGCTTTGTTTTATTACTATTATTATTATTATTTATGAAATCTTTATGGAACACTATTATATACAGATTACTATTTGATTTGATTCTGCATTTTTGAGTCATGCCTGCCGCTAGCATAATATAAGTACTTTAACTAAATATATAGCTAGTTATTTTTGTTTCTGGTTTTCATTTAAATTAGCTTAGGTCCTTGTCAAAAAGTACTGTCTAGGTACAACTTTAGAACAATTTGATATCATCACCAAAGTGAAAGTAAATATAAACAAACTTACATTTATCAATCTGTTTCTTTGACAGTATATCCCTTTAAATGCACTATTTTTAATTATCAGAAGATCAATTAAGTAGGGAGTTTAATTTTATTTGACAGTAAATATAGGTAAAGCTTAAAAATAGTTGTAGTTCCTTTCTTTGCTATTGGGTTTATTTTGGGTTCATTTTTGAATTTTGGGTTTATTTCTGAAGCGATTTCATAATGCAGTTTAGTTGTAGTAGGGTATCCTTAGAGTGATTTACTGTAAATTAGATCTTATAAGGGGTCATGTCTCTGGACTAGACATTTAACACTTTATGTCCTTCTTGCTTTTTGAGTTATTCTTATTTTATATTGACCTCTAGTCAGTTGCAGATTAAGAACCCACAAAAGGATCCTGGAGTCTGCACTCTACCCCCAAAAATAAAACAGAAAATAAGGGGAAAATCATTATAATGTAAATATATAACCAAGCTCAAAACAAGAATGAAAAATCCCTAGGTGCCAGAAACAAAAGAATTTAAATTTAGTAGTGAGTAGGAACTAAAACTAAAACTCTGCTCTTGGGCATTTCTGAACTAGATAGGCCTAGATGATTACAGGCTGAGGAGTAATAACTACATGGAAAGGAGAATCCAGACCATAGGCCTCCTGCGTGTAAAGTAGAACTAATATAAAGTTTGAAGATTATGAATGGCCAGAGAAATTACGCCCATCAGTGTGGGGAAGTATCAAGAAGCTTCCTATATCCCCTGGGCAATGGGTAGGAAAAAGTCATCTGAGAGAAACTAGAATCCCAGGACAATACAGCATGGAGGTATGGTCACAGTTCATATTACTGAAATGGTGAGAACTCTGAGCTAAAAAATTAACACTAATATCTGGTCTGAAATCAGTGAAACCCCTAAGGTCATGACAAAGGTAAGTGTGAAACTACCTTAAAGGGAGGCTTCTTATAACCTAGGGTGTTTGGGACTCCCATGTAAAACGTCTACCAAAAATCAATTCATGGTTAAAAATTTAAAAACTTCCCAAGGAAATGAACTACTTTAGGCAATGTGATCAGATGTAATATGTGTTATACCCCCAGAACTAGAAATACTAGACCAATCAGAAACAGGCTTTAAAATAAATATGTGTTTTAAAAATTAAATGAATTGAATAGAACTGTAAGTCAGGAATAGATCAATATGAAAAAGAGCTGGCATATTTGAAAAATATATATATATGATGGGTTGAAGAGTAAGCAAATGCAAGTGAAGAGAGAATTAGTGCAGTTGGAAGATAGATACAGAGGAAATCACACCAGAGATTGGTAAAGAGGTTGGAAAGGTAAAAGATGAGTTGAGAGACATGGAGTATAGGGTGAAAAGTTCCAATTTGTATCTAATATAAGTTTCAAAAGGACAGAATAGAGATAGTCAGGAAGAAGCAATATCTGAAGAGGTACATTTTCAAAATTAAAGATATATATGAATAATTAGATTGAAGGATCACAGTGAATCCTGAGCAGAAAAATTAAATAAATCTATACCTGGAAATATCATAGTGAACCTGCAGAGCATCAGAGATATTAGATATCTTAAAAACTACCAGAGAGAATGCACGTATCTGTTTACAAAGGAAATATAATTAGACTGGAAGATTTCTTATCAACAATAATAGATGCCTTAGACAATGGAATAATGTCTTCAAAGTGTTGACAGAAAAATTTTCCAACCTAGAATTATATGTCTAACTAAACGAACTGTAAGAGTGAGGTGAAATAAATATATTTTTAGATATTCAAAGACTGTGAGAGTTATTACTCATAGAGTCTCAATGAATGAGTTACTAAAGAATTCTGAAAGAAGGAAAATGAAACCAAAAGGAAGTAGCAGAATGCAAGAAGAAATGGTGAGCAAAGAAGTTGGTAAAATACTGGTAAATATAAATAAACTCAGTAAGTACAAATTAATAACTATGGTAATAAATAATTTAATGAGGTTTGAAACAAAGTAAAACTAAAATACTATTTTTAAGATGGGAAGGAAGATGAGAATTAAAGCATTCTAAGTTCATTGTATCTTTATGGAGAATGGTAGAAACTGATGAACTGTGGACTTTGTAAATTTAAACATGAAACTTAAAAATTTTTAAGAGCATGCTGAAAGAATAGGTATAGAAGGCATAACTTTGAAAACAGCACAGGAAAAAAAGAGGAATTATAAAAATTTGATCAGGCCAGTGGAAGGCACAGAAAAGGGGAAAAAAAGCAAAGAAAAAGCATGATTAAGAGAAAACACAAAATAACATGACTGAAATAATTCCAATAAATGTAAACATGTTAAACTTTCAGATATCAGTTTTTAAAATTAATCTAATTATATGCTGCATATAAGAGACACACTTAAGTAAAATTATATAAAAAGGTTAAGGAATGGCAAAAGATATACCTGACATATACTAAATGAAGAAAAGGTGGTATGACAATATTAATATGAGATAAAATAAGGCCAAAACTGGAAGTAAAGACAAAGAGAACAATATAGAATGATAAAAGTGACATTCTACCAAGAAGATAATAACAACCATGAATGTATATACATCTAATAATATAACCTCAAAAATGTAAATAGATTTAAAAGGTAGCAATTGACAAACATATAATCATAGTATACTCCTGTCTTAAAGTAATAGAACAAGAAGACGAAAAGTTATTAATTACACAAGGACACACATACTGATGAAAAACAATGATAAAAGAAATCTTAAAAGAAGCCAAAGGGAAAAGAAAAAAAAAGACACATTACATACAGAGGAACAAAGACAGGCATAACAACAGATTTCTCTTCAGAAAATATGTAATCCAAAAGACAATGGAAAGAAAATAACCTGTAAACCTAGAGTTGTATACACAGTGAATATATCTTTTAAAAATAGACAAAATAAAGACCAAAAAGAGCTGAGAGAATTCATCACCACCAGACCTACACAATGAAAAATGACAAAGGAAGATCTTCAGGCAGAAAAATGATAATACTAGATGGAAATTTTGATTCAAATAAAGGAAGCTAAAGCACCAGAAATAGTAAATGTGTGGGTAGAATAAAATATATTTTCTCGATTTTAATCTCTTTTAGATCAAAAATAATAAAGATGGGGGCAAACCCTGTGGCGTAGTGGTTAAGTGTGCATGCTCCACTGCTGGTGGCCCGGGTTCAGATCCTGGGTACACACCGATGCACCGCTTATCAGGCCGTGCTGTGGCAGAGTCCCATATAAAGTGGAGGAAGATAGGCACAGATATTAGCCCAGGGCCAGTCTTCCTCAGCCAAAAGAGGAGGATTGGCATGGATGTTATCTCAGGGCTGATTTTCCTCACAAAAATCAATCAATCAATAAATAAATAATAAAAATGTATTGTGCAGTTTGTAGTTTATATAGAAGTAAAATGTATGACAACAATAGCACAAAGATAGGAGGGAATGTGAAAATATACTGTTGTAAAGTTCTTACACTATATGCATAATGACATAACATCACTTGAATGTAAGACCGTAATAAATTAAAGTTGTATGTTATAAACCCTAGAGCAACCACTAAAAAAAAAGCATAGCTAATAATTCAATGGTAGAGCTAAATGGAATTATTCTTAAAAATGGTTGATCCAAGAGAAGGCAAGATGAGAGAAAGGGGAACAAAGAACAAATGAGTCAAATAAAAA
This sequence comes from Diceros bicornis minor, assembly GCF_020826845.1. Taxonomy (NCBI): domain Eukaryota; kingdom Metazoa; phylum Chordata; class Mammalia; order Perissodactyla; family Rhinocerotidae; genus Diceros; species Diceros bicornis. Next base: position 99,440,210 of record NC_080781.1, read on the forward strand.
AAAATAGCAAAATAGCAAATTTAAGCCCCATCATTTTATTAATTACATTAAAGTAAATAGTATAGACACCCCAATAAAAAAGCAGAGATTAGGGACCAGCCTGGTGGCGCAATGGTTAAGTTTGCATGCTCCACTTCAGTGGCTCAGAGTTCACAGGTTCGAATCCCAGGTGAGGGCCTACACACTGCTCATCAAGCCACACTGTGTTGACGTGCCACATACAAAAAAAAAAATAGAAGAAGGTTGGCACAGATGTTAGCTCAGGGACAATCTTCCTCAAGCAAAAAGAGGAAGATTGACAGCAGATGTTAGCTCAGGGCCAATCTTCCTCACTGAAAAAAAAAAAAAGCAGAGATTATCATACTGCATAAAAGTAAGACTCAACTATAGACCATCTAAAAGAAACCCACTTTAAGTTTAAAGACAGAAGATAAAAGATGGAAAAATATATAGCATGCAAAAGAAAGCTGGAGTAGCTATACTTATATCAAAGTAAATTTCAGAACAAGGAATAAAGACAAATATTACATTATATACAATTCTCCAAAAAAAATAACAATCCTAAATGTGTAGGCACCTAACAACAAAGTTTCAAAGTACATGAAAACTGGTAGAATTGAAAGTAGAGATAGACAAATTCACAATTATAGTTGAAGACTTCAATACCTTTTTTTCAACAATTGATAGGAAAAACTAGACAGAAAATCAATAAGGATGTAGAAGACATTAACAACACTATTAACCAATTTGACCTAATTGTTATTTATAGAACACTCTACCTAACAATGGCAGAATATATATTCTTTTCAAGTACACATGGAAAATTTACCAAGATAGACCATATTGTGTCTGTAAAACAAGTCTCCATAAATTAATAGAACCTAAGGGAAAAAAGTAAACCCAAATGAACCAGATGGAAGGAAATTGTATATGTCATCAATCCCAAGATATCCATTTTTGCATATTTTAACATCCCTGAAATTGGGACACACATTCCAAAATGAATTGTACATCGTGATTTAATTGGCACTGTATTTTTTTCCTAGTGGCACATAAAATAATGGCTTGTTTTACAATTTACAGTATTTTATATTCGATAAAATATGAAAATAAAATTAAAAACAGAAATTAGTGAAATAGTAAAACAAAAAAATAGAGAATAGCAAAACCTAAAGTCGGTTCTTTTAAAAGACACAATAGAGAAACTTCTAGCTATACTCACCAAGAATAAAAGAGAAAACCACAAATAAACAGTTGTAAAAATGAAAGAGTATTAACCAATGATGTAATAATCATTTTAAAAATCACAAGAGAGTAAGTATTATAATAGCTTTTGTGCGTATTTTTAAAAACATCCAAAGCCAAACTGTTTATTGTTCATAGATACGTATATAGCAATCTACTCTGGATTGGAAAGATATATAACTAATTAATGATATTAGTTGCCACTAGGGAAGGAAGGAAGAGGGGAATGTGACGAGGAAGAGTAAAAAAGGAGATTTAAACCTCATCTTCAATGTTCTATTTATTATTTTATTAATATTTTATATGAAGCATTCTGATATAAGCAAACCAAATGCAAAATAATTTGAGACAATGGGAGAAATTTGAACAAAATATTTGATAATATTTAAAAGTTATTATTATTAATAATTTAAGTGTTGGCATGTTTTTATCTTTTTTTACAAAGTCCTTATCTTTTAAAGGTACATGTTAAAGTATTATGTATGAAATGGTATCTCAAGGATTTGCTTTAAAATAAAACAGTGGAGTTGGGAGTAGAATAGGTAATAGATGAAAGAAGGTTGGCCATGTGGTGATAAATGTTAAAACTGGATAATAGATCCATGGGAGTTTGTTGTACTCTCCTATCTACTTTTGTATGTTTTAAAATTTTCACAATAAGAAAGTTTAAAACATGTAAATATATGAAGCAAAGATGGCAAAATATAAGTCTGAAAATGTGTAATTCTGGGTGTTGGGTACACTGGTATTTACTATGCTATTCTTTGTATTTTTCTAATTTTTCTGTCTTAAAAAAAGAAAAAGTAAAAGGTAAGTTCAAACCACTATAGTGTACAGGTGATACCTGAACTAATTCTTAGAAGATGAGTAGAGTTTTGCCAGATTAGCCAAGTACATATTTGCAAAGAACAGTTTTAGTACAAGTACAAAGGTAAGAAATTTCATGGAAACCTGAAGGAGCATGAAGTGTGAGGCAGGGGGAAGTCTAATGGCTGAAGAAATATATTAAAGGTCTACAGAAATGTAACTACAGTGTGTATTATCTCTATTGATGAGCAGAGGCCGAACATTATTCAGTTCAAGTCTCAAGCCCCCAATATGGCATTTCTTTTATGGGATAGTTTCTCAAGAAGTGGCTGATAAATTAAGTTGACAATGGTTCTTCGAATTTATTTAGTTTTTTTTTTTTTTTTGCGAGGAAGATCGGCCCTGAGCTAACATCCAATGCCCATCCTCCTCTTTTTTCTGAGGGAGATTGGCCCTGGGCTAACATCTGTGCCCATCTTCCTCTACTTTATATGGGACGCCGCCACAGCATGGCTTGATGAGTGGTACATCAGTGCGCACCCAGGATCCGAACCTGCGAACCCCTGGCCGCCGAAGCCGAATGCACGCACTTAACCGGTGCGCCACTGGGCCGGCCCCCTGGTTCTTCCTAATTTACAAAGCTCTTTTACATTCATTATTTTTTTTCCTTTTTTATTGAGGTATAATTAGCATATAACATTGTATTAGTTTCAGGTATACAACATAATGATTGAATATTTGTATATATTGTGAAATGATCTACAATAAATCTAGTTAACATCTGTCACCATATATAATTACAAATATTTTTCTTATGATGAGAACTTTTAAGATCTACTCATTTAGAAACTTTCAAATATGCAATACAGTATTATTAACTATAGTCAGCATGCTGTACATTACATCCTCATGACGTTTATTTTATAGCTGAAGTTTGTACCGTTCAATTCCCTTCACCCATTTCACTCCCCCCTACTCACTCCTCTGGCAACCACGAGTCTATTCTCTGTATCTATGAGCTCAATTTTTTGTTTTTTGTTTTTCTTTTTTTAGATTCCACATATAAGTGAGATCATACAGTATTTGTCTTCCTCTGTCTGACTTATTTCACTTACCATAATGCCCTCGAGGTTCATCCATGTTGTCACAAATGGCAAAATTTCATTCTTCTTTATGGCTGAATAATATTCCATTGTGTGCATATACTACATTTTCTTTATCCATCCATCAGTGGACAGTTAGGCTGTTTCCATGTCTTGGCTATTATAAATAATGCTGCAATGGACATGGAGGTGCATATATCTTTTCAAGTTAGTGTTTTTGTTTTCTTTGGATATATACCCAGAAGTGAAATTGCTGGATCACAGGGTTGTTCTATTTTTACGTTTTTGAAGAGCCTCCATACTGTTTTCCATAATGGCTGCACTAATTTACATTCCCACCAACAGTGCACAAGGGTTTCCTTTTTTCCACATCCTCTCCAACACTTGTTATCTCTTGTTTTTTTGATAATAGCCATTTTAACAGGTGTGAGGTGGTATCTCATTGTGGTTTTGATTTGCATTTCCCTGATGATTAATGATGTAGAGCATCTTTTCATGTACCTGCTGGCCATCTACATATCTTCTTTGGAAAAATATCTATTCAGATCCTCTGACCATTTTTTAATCGGATTGTTTGTTTTTTTGCTATTGAGTTGAATGAGTTCTTTATATATTTTGGATATTAACCCCTTATCAGTTGTATGATTTTCAATTATTTTCTCCCATTCAGTAGGTTGCCTTTTCATTTTGTTAATGGTTTCCTTTGCTGTACAAAAGCTTTTTACTTTGATGTAGTCCCATTTGTTTATTATACTTCAGTTTTAGTGAATGAATTAGACCTATATGTATGTGGTAACACGGTTATTAATGTATTCCCAGATAAATTTCATGATAGCTTTGGAAATTACTGTCTGTAAATTCAAAAGTCACTCATTTTGTGAATGTATAGTTAATTTGTGTGTGTGGTTTGATTGTGCTTGGTATTTTGAAGACTACAAAGTTTAACATCTTATCCTTTATATCTGATAACTTAGATAAGTAGATAAGACATACATTGAAAAGTTAACAATAAACAGTAACAATACTACTGTGATCACGACATGATAGGTAACCTCTGACTTGCACAATCCTTTAAAAACTCCATGATATACTTGCTAGCAAGCATAGACCTCATCACTGACTGGAGTACCCTGTTCTTTTCTAGCCTTGTGGATCTTGCACCAGGGTGGGATCAGTGGAGGCAAGGGGGGACTAGGCAAAGAAAATAGCTCCTCTCCCTCCCCCGTGCCTCCATATATCCCTACCTGTCACTCTTATCCACATAATGAAATGCTCAGAGTAGATCTTATGAATAAACCAAATTACCATACCTACCTACATACATTTATACTGTCCTTTTTTACTTCACAACCTAAATGTGGTCTTCTCCTGAAATTTTTCCTGATTAAAGCATAAATCCATTCTTACCAGAAATAAGAGTAAAATGAGTCATTAAAATAACAGTGATCATTATAATTATAATATATAATCATATATATATATACAAAAATGTAATTTTGCTAGGTAATTAACCTGTATCTTAGTTATGCATTAGGCTTAAAAACATAATGTGTTTCATATGGTAATTTTAGTAGTATTCAAGCTAAAAATAAAATAATTCGAGCTCATAATTTTCTCTTATTTTTTAGAAAACCTCAGCTCTAGATATATTTTGTCTCTTTCCTAATTATTGCCTCTGAAATCTTACTATTCACAACCAGTGACTGCCAGTATCTCTTGTACTGAATTCATACCCATTTGTATTAAATATGAACATATAATTGGGGTAGGTAATTACAGTCCCAATGAACATATAACTGGGGTAGGTAATTACAGTCCCAAGTTACTAAATTAAAAAACAAAGCATAGGAGGCCGGCCCCGTGGCTTAGCGGTTAAGTGTGCACGCTCCGCTACTGGCGGCCCGGGTTCGGATCCCGGGCACGCACCAACGCACCACTTGTCCGGCCATGCTGAGGCGGCGTCCCACATACAGCAACTAGAAGGATGTGCAACTATGACATACAACTATCTACTGGGGCTTTGGGGAGAAAAAAAGGGAAAAAAAGGAGGAGGATTGGCAATAGATGTTAGCTCAGGGCCGGTCTTCTTCAGCAAAAAGAGGAGGATTGGCATGGATGTTAGCTCAGGGCTGATCTTCCTCCAAAAAAAAAATAAGCATAATTTTTCAGAGGAATTTTTCATATACACCTTTATACTTTGCCAGTTCTTAATATTAACACTCAAATAAGAAAACAGTCATAGAAAATATTCTGACTTATTCCTGACAAGGTCAATCATAGGATTTTTTTCTATAAGGTAAATATAATTACTTAATTTTTAAAAATTGGAATAGCCTATAACTTGTTCTTTGCATGCTATAGTTTAGAACAAATCAGTCAGGAATGCTCAATATAATTTGGATCATTATCATAGCTGCTTACTGCTGTTCTAATTATGTGCTTTTATTAGTTTGGAGAGGGAAGATAAAAAAGATTAAATCATTGCCCAATCCTCAGTTTAGTCCTATTAACTGAGTTTTTCTCTTGGCTTTGATTGATTCTTTTCCTTGTCATTTGTGATTAAATTTTTTATCCTTTTTGTTATCGAGCATTATTATAGGAAGTTAAGTGTGTTCATCAACTGAATTTTGACTTTAAAAAAAACTCTTTTGTAATACTGCAGTGTTTTGAATTCCTGGTGAGTAAGAAGTATGTGTTCAACTTCTTCATCTTCTCTTACAACTCAGTCTAGTATTTTACCTCATTATAAAATTTTCAGTAAGTCTCTGGCTAGGTTTAAGAAACCAAGAAAGTAGTCTAGAAACATGGAATAAAGTTTGAAAAGCAGAAGTGGTATATTAACCACACTGAACCTTGCTGTTGAAGCTCCTTTCTGCTTCAGCAAGGTTTTTTATGCTAAGATGATAATGAACACCAAGGCATAGGCAGCATGCAAGGAAGCGATTCAGCAATCTTGGTAAACTCTAAAACAGAGTTGCTGTCAGCTTGCCTCAGCTAGCAGAACTGACAACATTAGAGTCTTGTTCCAAAATCTATTTTTTCTGATTCTGCCATATGTCTTCAGATACTAGGGTGTATTATTCAATTAAAATATTATTTTACCAAATTCTTTGACACAGTACCTGGTACATAATAGGCACTCAATAATTATTTGCTGAATGCATGAATGAATGTCTTAATGTGTGGGGGAGATTATATTCTGCCTTAGAAATTAAATGTGTTAGATAATTTGTACATAAATGATCAATTGACTTGATGATAGAGAACAATCAAGAATTGAAGTGGTCTTTTATCTCAACTTAGTTCCCTCTTTGTTTTCCATATGTTATTTATATCTGAAAGGAGTATCATATGTAATAAATAAATGGTCCCTTTGAAAGAGAGTTATATCCAAGAAAAAGGCTGTATTATGTATTTGTTGAGGCTACTTTTAGCAAAGATTAACAAAATTTTGTTTTAAGCTTAAATTCTACTAATAGTGAGTGGTGGTCCCATCTCTAAAGGTTATTATTCTCATGAATTTGACATAACTTGAATTTGTCACTGAATATAAAAAGAATATATGTTTATTTAAGAGCATCTGGAAAATACAGAAAAAAGTATAGATAAAATAATTACAAATCTCCATAATTCCAGCAACAGAGAAAATAATAACACTTTTTATTATTTTGGAGTAAAAGTTTATTTTGAAAGTGAATTTGGTTCTTTCCTCACTTTAATAAGAATTATATTTTGGACATTTAATTCACATTTTATAGGTGATGTTTGATTTTTAAAGTTAATTAAACTATTTCTCATTAATCTATGCTTTTTTTGTAGTGAATGACTTGATTTGGTTAGTTTATAGTAATTGTGTCTATTTCATTGTGTCTTCAACAGGTCGAGAAAGCATAAGCACTCGTGCCATTGGGAAAGCCAGAAAAACCATAAGTGATAAGTGGGAAAGTCAACTGTGGAGAGAGAAAAAGTTTGACTTAACACATTTTCTGCATTATAGCCGTGTTTATCCTGAAAGTTTTCCACGGAAATTTAGTTTTGAACATAAAAAGTTTCTTACTGAGCAGTATAATTCTCAGCCTGCAAAATACGTACCACCAGAAAGAAGGCCCCCAAAACTTGATGATTTTAAGAGCGCCCGAAGCCTTGGACATTTTGAAGTAACCATCCTAGGTAAGTCAACTGTTCCTTTCTTTGAATATTATTAAACATATTTTAAATATAGATGATACTATTTTGCTTCAAAAAATTTAAGCCCAAGGAGAGCTCCTGTTTGGCTTAAACCAAAAGAATGGAGCATTAATTCTGGAATATCATAAGCTCTAATTGTGGGCTTTTAAACATTGGCAAGTCCCTAGAAAGTATTTGGGGAGAGAAGAATGGAAACCAATGGGAACGAAGGGAACTTTCCTCGTCCCTGACTATCTGACTAAAACTGATTCTTTTCTCCTTTAGCCACCACTTTCTTGCCCATATTCTCTGCCTCTTTCTCAGTGCATCTGAATCATTGAAGAGTAAAATATAGGTTAAAGAGAAAGGAGTACTAATCGAAAGAAGCTCCTATGAACAGAGGTCTGTTTAGCTTCTAATGAAAATAAAATTCTCTAGTAATTCAGGTTGAACAGAAAGAAGCTATTGATAAAACTTCCCATGTCTGATAAGGGAAAAGGAGCTTATTTCCTCAGGTTGTTCAAAACTGAGAAGTAGCTATAGAACTTACAGAAATTTAAAGGAGTCAACACATTTTTAAGCTTATGTTTGTTTTTGTTTGTTTCTAATGAATGAAAAGTGTATACAAAAAAATAATTCTAAAATAAAATTTTAGCCAAAATAAGCTACTCTCAGAGTCAAAGAAAAATTAATTGTATTCGTGTTTTAAAGGAAGGTCTTATTACCTTAAAATGAAAGAAGGAGGAAAAATCATTAGCAAATTAATTTAATGCCTCAAAAAATGCAGTTCATAGATTTTTACATCTATAGTACTGGATGAATTACCTTGACCTTTATCAAGATTCCTTTTTCCCCTTTACTCTCTCCCACTCCCTCTTCCCTACCTCCTCACACATAAACATGTACATACATGTGATTGTGTATATGTGTATAATGTATGAAAAGTATGAATTTCCACTGACCCTGTTAGACAATCTCAGACCCAAGTTTGAAATGCTTCTTTTCACTAGACTGCATTACTTGGTCTCTTTGAGGAGTTTATCCATCTTAGTTTTATATCTAGGGAAAAAAAATATAGCAAAGATTTCCCATACATTATAAAAAATAACCATGGAAATCATGAGTTCATCTGGAAACATAGAAATTGAATATTTTTCTCCTTTTTTAACATGTTACTGATCCAGTGGACATCTCAGCTCTCTTACAAGTAATTGTAAACCTTTGTAACTTTAACTATGCATCACCTAAAAGCAAGAATCAAATGTGAAGAAGGCAAATTTATCATTCTGTCCAGCCAGCGCTAATCCATGTTAGAATTATGCTATTTTATATCCTCCTTGTTTTCAAGGACTTAAGGTGGTTTACAGGGTTAAAAAAAAAAAAAAAAAAAAACAGTGAAAAACAAGCCATGTATGGATAAAACAAAACAGAACATTTAAAAGGAAATAGAGGGCTGGCCCCGTGGCTTAGCGGTTAAGTGCGTGCGCTCTGCTGCTGGCTACCCGGGTTTGGATCCTGGGCGAGCACCGAGGCACCGCTTCTCTGGCCATGCTGAGGCCGTGTCCCACATACAGCAACTAGAAGGATGTGCAGCTATGACATACAACTACCTACTGGGGCTTTGGGGGGAAAATAAATAAATAAATTAAATCTTAAAAAAAATAAATAAATAAAAGGAAATAGAAAAAGTAGGTGTTACTAGATACTTGCAAATAACCAAATAGGCAGTAATTTTCTGTGAGCTTTCTGGCAGGAAGGGAGAAAGGGGATTTTTCCAGATGAGATATTTTAGAGTTAAAAGAAACTTGGATATCTTCTAGTCCTACCCTGGCTAAGTAGAAGCCAGGCCATGATTAGGAATTATGTCTCCTGAGTCTGTAAATATATCTTCTATTACTGAGAAAACAAACACTCCTATGTAGGAACCTTGTTATTTTTTCACTCTAACAAAAGTCAAGTCTGAACTTACTATATATGAAGTTATTGTATAAATAGCACAGAATAACAAACGAGTTATCTTCAACTACAGTTCCCTTTTTTAAAGATATGGAAATGCTCTTCAGATAGTTGATTCTTGCATCAACCTTGTAATATATATAATCAGTATAATCATTAGTCAAATCTTAGTAAGGCATTTCCGTAAAGGAATATATTTTTGCCTTAATTATTATTATATAATCCAAGTACTTAGCTCTCTAATGTTTAACTTAATACAGAGATAAAATCTAGAGAATTAAGATAAATGGTACTGGAATCAGTGATTCTTATAGACCTTTGGTGGGAGGGGTTAGCTTATAAAAATCATCGAGGGAGACCTACCTATACTCCTTGGAATTCTGGTACACTCTAGAGAAGCAGTCCATTCAGTCTCCCTGCCCTTCATAAGGGATACTTATTGCCTCAGAGAGCCACTGGCAAGAATGAGTCCTGTCAGGTATGCAGTATTAGAATAAAGGTTGAGAACTACAGAACTAGTGCTCTCTTAACAGTAGTTGAAGTATAGATATTCTCTGATTTTGGTTAAAATAAGAGCTGAATATCAGATGTAAAAGTGGTGAGTTTATCATATCTTTTGTGAAAGTATGAACCCGAGTTGTATTACGAGACCAGACAAATGGCCTGTACATTTTAAGCATGGCATGAGCAATGAGCTCAGAAGAGAGGACAAAATCTGTTATTAATGTACTATTTGTTAAAAGATAGAATTCTAGAACTGAAAATGACTTTATGTGTGTCCTGTAAAAGGGGGAAAACTTATTCTGTAAAGGGCCAAGTAGTAAATGTTTGAGGCTTTGCAGGCCATAGAGTTTCTGTCCCAAGTACTCAGCTTTGCTGTTTTAGTGTAAAAGCAGCCATAGACAATATGTAAATCAATGTGCACGGCTGTGTTTGAATAAAACTTTATTTATAGACACTGAAATTTGAATTGCATGTTATTTTCACACGTCACAAAATACTATTCTTCTTTTGATTTTTTTCAACCATTTAAAATGTAAAAAACACATTCTTAGCTCATGGGTTGTGTAAAAACCAAGTGCAGGCTCAATTTGACCCCCAGGTCATAGTTTGCTGACTCCCGTTCTAGACCCCTGTTTTTAGATAAGACTGCCGAAACCACTCCAGGCAGTAAATCTATATGATGTTTAAAGTTCTTCAAGCACAAAGATTGTCCAACCTACATTGATACTATCTTCTAGTGATTTACTATCCCTCTACAGTACCTTGCTGATCTCTGGAGGACCCAGAAATTTTGAAGTGTCTTAATCTGGGAGAAAGGTTATTCAGACCACAACCCTGTTACTTGGTCATTAGCTCTGACTGGTCTAGGGCAAATCATTATTGAAAACATTGAACAGAATTATTAATCTTCCTTCCCACAGTTCTGTGGCTCCCAACAACCAGCTGGTACATGGCAATATCAGAAACCTATCCCAAAAGTGCTGGTTCTTGTGTTAAAATCCTTGCTATGCCATCTCACTTGCCTCAAATAAATTGATAGTGTTAGTAAGCCCTAAAACCTCAGCCCATCGCCCGCTATGTAATAACACACACTTAAAGAGAAGATATTGGGATGAAGTAACAAACTAAATTTTCAATGCCTTTAGTCCAGGTACAAAGTTTAAAATTTATTGGTCAGTCTCTCCAAATTTTAAAAGTTATTTCTCACCTTAAATACAAGAAGATACATTTCAAAAACTTGATTGGACTTGTGGATGGTATTAGTATATCATTGGCTCTGCTAACACTAATTTAGTTACCCATGAAAATCCTATGAATCAATCAAAGCTTAAGAGACCTCTCTTCACTTTGCATTTTACTTAGACAATGAGGAACGTAATTCAGCCAGGCTTTTGTAAACCTTTAAAGGCCATTCCTTTGTCTCTTGGAAGTCAAGAGACACAAACCCCAGTAATAATGGGTGTCATTTAAGGAGAGCTGTTAAAATAATCTTTTCTAGATTTTTTTGTCAAAAGATTTTTTTTCAAAAAATTTTCGTATGGTTTGTTCTTTTCCTTTTTTGCAAAATGTGTTTCAATGATAATTTAAAAATTTTAATAGCATTAATTGTAACGTCAAACTAATTTAATATGCTATAGTTATATTGATATAATAAGGCTTTACTTATCTTGATTGTTTTCTCCTATTAAAGCAATGAAGCAGGCCAACATAATTCCTGCCCTCCTTGGTATTAGCTTGCTGGCTCAGGTCCAATTATTCGTACCCCTGAGGTATGCCTCCTTCCTTGTTGAAGCCCACTTGATCCATTAGCTGAGTAGCACTAGATTCCCTCACTGTTGGTTCCCTCACTGGCTATGTCCTCAAGATATCCTCCTACCCCACTGGGATGCTTCCCACTCTTGTATCTCAAATTGGGTTGGACACTGGATTACATGAGTTCCAGAGCTAGATTACTGTTGCCACACCTTAATTCTGTCTTTTATTCCATTGCATAAGGAAAGTAACTTAATCATTAAACCTGAAGTACTTACTATCTGATTTCATCAGCGTAAGATACACTTTTTTCCCATATTTTAACATCTTTGAAAATTGATGTGCATCTTACAACTGATGTCATGCCATTCTTTAGTTGGTAACGTTTTTCTTTCTTAGTGGTATATAAAATAATAATCATCTTAAAATCAATATGTCTTAGATTTGGTAAAATATGGTATATACCAAGCACTATGCTAGGTGCTGGGATTACAAATCACCCTCCCCCATAACACACACACACACAAACACACACACTTTTAACTGGAGAAGAAACTCAGTGATAAAGAATTGAGGAAGAAGATATATAAATTGCATATAATATACTTTACAAAAGAGGAATATGAGCTTGTTTGATTTTATATTTTCCTATAATTTTGAATATTGTCCAGATATATTATTACACTTACATAGTTAGTATGTTGTAAGTTATTTAAGTAACACATAAACAGTAAATCACCATTGAAGTGCATTGTATGTGCAGATTGTTGGGAGGATATTTGCATTCATCTCGTTTGGTAATGGGAATATGGATGAATTCATATTTGAACACTAAATGCACAAGTGTCCTAAAGTCTAGTATTTGAAAATTATAGGTAAAAAATACACAAATGTACATTAATTTGCTCAATTTAAAAAATATTTACTGAGCACCTAATATGAGCCCAACACCATTCTGGGTGCTAAGGTTACATGAATGGACACAACAGATAAACGAGCTTCTAGTAGAATGAGATGGTGATAAGTGCTAGAAGAAAGAGGTTAGATGTAGTAGGAAAGGGTTAAATTTTAAATAGAGTGGTCAGGGGAGGTATCCCTGAGAAAGTAACATTTCACCAGAAACCTGATGGAAGTGAATGAGCAAACCATGTGGTTATCTGGGAAAGAGCATTCTAGGCACAGGAACAGCAAGTACAGAGGCCCTGAGGCCTGTTTACTTATACATTTGCACTCTGAACTCTAGTTTTAACCAAACAGCTCACGGCAAATTTTATTAATAATGTTGACTCTAAACTCACAGTATTTTATAATTTAGAAAGAAACTCAAAATAGTATCAATGACATACTGATAATAAAGCTAGCTTTCTGAAAATATCAGGATTCCCAACTTCTGATATTTTCTCAATTCTAGGGCATACTTTCTTTTTTTAGATTTGCAAGTTGGAATGCATCCTATGGTCAATGGGTACATTTAATAGAGTTTTTCCTTTTTATGAAAAAACCTGTTATTAATTTGATGGTATATCTTAGAATTATATTTAGTCTTAGAATCAAGGAAATAAGATACCAGCATTTGCACATTCACTTGAGTTTTGCAGCATTGCTAAGATTTATGGGGTAGCTACACTTGTTATAATACTGAATTGGAATCCTTAGTAAATTCTAAATATCATGACTATTTTAGTTTATGAATACCAAATTTTAGTAATCCTTAAAAAGCTGTAAGTAGCCCTTAGTTGTATGTTACATTAAAGCTAAGGAAGTTAGTGTCATTTGCCCATAGAAAGCAAAAAAACAGGCTTGCATTTCTGGATCAATTTACAGCTTAACAGAAAGGACTTTGTTTACCCATCATTTGCCCATACTCGATACTTAAGAATCTCTGTAGGGATGTATAGGAAAGATATTAAGGTCATAGAATCTATGGGACTTGGTGGCTAAATATCAGGGAAGAACAAAAGGGAGAAGTTAAGGATAGCTCCCAGGTTTCTGGTTTGGGTAACTGGGTAGAATTCATAGAGTTTTTAAGCTGTGCTCTGTGTGTTTACCTTTGCTTCAGCCAAGATGGGCTCCTTACTCTGGTCTATACTTTTGGCTACTCCCTGTCCTGCCTGAAATACCCTCTTCTCTGTCCATTTAAATGCTACTCATCCTTTAGTACCCAGCTCAAAACCCTTGCCTCTAGGAAGTCTTTTTTTATCCACTCTAACTGACATTGACCCACATAAAAAGATGACAGTCACAGGTCAGGATTCACTTTGGTTGTTCTCCCATAGCCCCTTTTCTGCTGCAACCTTTTATAGCCCTAATGGTGAGTGAGTGACGCTTGTCTTGTATAGTTGAGGACAGATGGGACCTAATTACTACCATCCCTGGCCTTGCTTGAGTCATACATCCTTAAGTCCAAATGGCAATAAGGGAACCATTAGTTATCTCTGAATTCTCTTATCCTATAATGGCACCTGTCATAAATGACCAAGAAAACACTCTACATGTCTTTATTTATGTGACCAGGCTGTCCTCTGGATATTAAGATTTCAACCTTCCATCAGTAGGGAAAACATTTTGGATTTTATTTCCAGCAGTGGTGATAGATTGCACTGATGTGTCCCCTCTTTCAACCAATAGCCTGTATTCATAAATGTTTGCACAGCTAAGGGTTTAGTCTGCAGTTTCGAAACACGAGTTTTTTACAGGTGTGAGGCTATTTGGCACATGTTAGGATCAAACCAGCAAACTTGGCCTCATTAGCACCATGTACTAACCCACTGAGCTTTTAATAAAGTGTGATTTTTCTATAACAGGTCTGAACCATGAGATAGCAATCAATGTTGCATTCCTACCCATGTATTGTCCGGAAGATATCCGAACAGCTCAAATAGACACATTATTAACCCAAATGAATTACAGCTGTGTGTATCCACAGGAAATAACTGGCAATGACAGATTGCCACGTCCAAGAGCACTTGCAGGTAAGACAACCTGTGTATTCTTTTCATTCAGAAAATGAAATTAATATTGTAAACAGTCCTAACCTTAAGATGTTATTATATAAACAGTTCTAGCCTTAACATTTAATATAGTTTAAAGGGTTATTTAAATGTACCCCGAGACTTATAAATGAGAACATATTTTTAAATAAAATTGAATAGATTAATGGTTTCTATTCCAGTCAGGCATTAAGAATGTTCTCTTGTAATACAATTCTAAATATAAGTATTCATTAGGTCTAAGTGGTATGCACATGGAGCAGTGAAAATTCTACTCTTCTCTCCTTTTAACTCAGGCGAGACAATTTCCTTTCACCTTATAATTGCCTGAAATTTTAGTATCTCCATAGTATAGTAAAGTACAATTGTTTTCTCTTATAAATATTTAGTTATTCAAGTGCTATGCAATAAATTCCTTGAGGACTGCTAGGAGTGTATGTAATCCCAATAGTGAAACCCTTCAACCAACTAATTGTTTAGGCTGCAACATAATATACCAAACTTTGAATTATTTCTATCTACCTGTAAAATTATGTGTCCAATTATAATTATCCTATTCATTTTCTGTTGTCATTTCTGTTTCCTAAGCATGTGGTAAGGTTTCTAGCAGTTTTCATCGAGCTTATAAGGATATTCCATTTAAAAGAGCTTTTAAGAAAGCCTTTATTATCTTGGGATTTTGTGGTGGGTCTTTCTAAGCTGATGAAACTCTTGAGTGTATGTTGTTTTTACACAAGTCTTATGAGCTGTGCCTGATGATTAAGTAAGTATTGGCAGTAATGGCCACTGCAAACTGAACTCGAGTGTCTAATTTTATAAGAGATGAATTTTTTAATTTTTCCTGCAGTCCATTTTCGAGATGATGTATTAGTTGACTTGCAGTATTACTTCCTACATTGCTGCTCCTCAGACTTCCAGAAATTCCAGATTTCTTAATTAGTGCCCTAACATCTAGTTTAAATATTTGTGCACCCATGTTTTTGCTTCATACAATATCCACTTCTGTCACATTTCTTCTGCTATATGTATATGTTATTATTGAAATAAAATATCAAGGCAAAATTCTCAGCTACCTGCTAGTTGCTAGTGCCAATATTCTTCCAGCAGTCACTAGCATAGTAACATGAAAATACCTGGTACCATTCTGCCAAAAGAGTTAATATTTGGGACATGAAGGGCAAGAATCGCTAGAGAAGAAAAGTGACGTGGTAATCAAAAGCAAGGTGATTTATTTTGAGTGGAATACCGTGTTTTTCATGACATAGCATTATTAACAATAATAGTGTCCATTTAGCTCTGTGCCAAGCACTGTGTCTGGGTATTTTACATAAGTTACAACTAATCCTAATAAGATCCTTGCAAGGTGAATACTATTATCTCCTATTTATAGATGATTAGACTGAAAATCAGAGAAATTCATCAGTTTGGGTAACAGCTAGGATTTGAACCCAGATCTGTCTGATTTAAAACTTTTCCATTCCTTCCATGATTCCACACTGAAAGATAAAAATAGGCACAGAATGATCTAATGCAGTGGCTCATAGTATAACATTAGTGTCATCTTTTAAACATTTTTTATGAACTAGTTTATTTTTTATTACAAAAGCTATACATGTTCATAATTTAAAAATTCAAACAGTACAGAAAAGTATAGAGTAAAAGTGAAAGTTCCCCTCCCTGCCTTCCCAGGTCCAGCCTCTTCCACCAACCCACTCACCCACTCTCTGGAGATAACCAGTATTCTTTGAATCCCTTAAGAAATTATTTTTGCATAGAACAGTGTATATTCTCTCTCTCTCTCTCTCTCTCTCTCTCTCTTTCTCTCTGTCTCACACACACACACACACACACACACACAGAGTCTTAAGGAATATACATAAATGAAATTATAGTAAACATATAGTTCCATAACCAGCTTTTTCCTTTTGACAGTATATTTTAGATATCTTTCATATTCGTGTATAGACAGTTACCTCATTTGTTTTAATAACTACAAATATTCCACTGTGTGGATGTACCAAAATTTACTTAGTGCCCTACTGATGGACATTTAGATTGTATCCAAATGTTTTCACTATTAGCAAAGAGTACCGCAGTGAATATCTGTCTATCTGTGTGTGTGTGTGTGTGTGTGTGTAAGTGACACACACAGTCATGTGTCACTTAATGACGAGGATACATTCTGATTAATGTGTCGTTAGGCGATTTCATCATTGTGTGAGCACCATAGAGTGTACTTACACAAACCTAGATGGTATAGTCTACTACACACCTGGGTTATATGGTACTGATCTTGTGGGACCCCCACCATATATGCTGTCCGTCGTTGACCAAAACATTTTTATGCGGTACATGATTGTATGTATGTGTCTGTGTGTGTGTGTATATATATATATATATGTATATATGTACAGTGCACTTTGCAAATACATCTGTAAGACGAATTCCTAGAAGAGACGTCACTGACTCAAAAGGTGTATGCATTTAAAATTTTGGTAGATATTGTCAAATTGTCGTCCAAAAAAGTTATACCAATTTGCACTTTAACCAAAAGTGAGAATGCCACTTTACTCACACCCTTTAAAATGCTAGGTATTATCGGTCGTGTTAATCTTTGGCAGACTGCTAGGCAAAAAAGTATTATATCATTATTTCCACTCGTATTTCTTAATTATTTTTAAGCTTTAACATCTTCATATTTTTATTGGCCATTTATATTTTTTGTTTCTATGAACTTTCTAGAAATTTCTATGCTAGTTTTATTTTTTCCATTTTTCAGAGTGTTCTTTTTCTTATTAATTTGTAAGCTCTCTTTGCATATTAAAGAAATTAACCCTTTATCATGTGTTGCAAATACTTTTACCCAGTTTGACATTTATTCAATGGGAGGCTTGTTTTGGTATTTTAAGTAATTTTATTTTTATGCACAGTCATGCACCGCATAATGACATTTTGGTCAACAACAGACTGTATATACGATGGTGGTCCCATAAGATTAGTACCATATAGCCCAGGAGTGTAGTAGGCTATAGCATCTAGTTTGTGTAAGTACACTTTATGATGTTTGTAGAACAAAATCGCCTAACGACACATTTCTCAGAAGGTATCCCCATCTTTAAGTGACGCATGACTGTACTCAAATATATCAGTCTTTTATTTTGCGCCTGCTGGCTTTATTTCATACTCAGAAAGGCATCACCCTGTCCAAGATTTTTTTTTAATTCACTCTGTTTTTTCTGGTACTTCTGTAGCTTCATTTTTTTAACTCATATATATAATTTTTATTATGGTAAAATATACATAACATAAAATTTACCACTTTAACAATTTTTAATTGTACAATTCAATGACATTAAGTACATTCACAGTGTTGTGCAACCGTCACCACTATCCATTTTCAGAACTTTTTCATCATCCCAAACAGAAATTCTGTACCTGTTAAACAATAGCTCCTTCTTCCCCCACTTTCCCCAGCCCTTGGTAACCTCTATTCTACTTCTGTCTCTATGAATTTGCTTATTCAAGTACCTCATATAAGTGGAATCCATACAATATTTGTCCTTTTGTGTCTGGTTTATTTCACTTGGGATAACATTTTCAAGATTCATCCACATTGTAATATGTATCAGAATTGTATTCCTTTTATGGCTGAATAATATTCCATTGTATGTATATACCACATTTTGTTTGTCCATTCATCTGTTGATGGACATTTTGGTTATTTCCACCTCTTGGCTATTGTGAATAATTCTGCTATGAACATTGGTGTACAAGTATCTGTTGGAGTCCCTGGTTTCAATTCTTTTGGGAATATATCTAGGAGTGGAATTACTGAGTCATATGGTAATTCTATATTTAACTTTTTGAGGAACCACCAAACCATTTTCCACAGAAGCTGCACCATTTTACCTTCCCACCAGCAATGCATGAGGATTCCAGTTTCTCCACATCCTCACCAACACTTGTTATTTTCTGTTTTTTTTTATAAAAGCCATCCTAAAATGGTATCTCTTTGTGGTTTTGATTTATATTTCTCTAATTATGAATGACATTGAGCATCTTCTCATGTGCTCATTGGCCATCTGTATATCTTCTTTGGAGAAATGTCTATTCAAGTCCTTTGCCCATTTTTGAATTGAGTTATTTGGGTTTTTTGTTGTAGATACGGATTCATTTTTATAACTTAAAATTTTAATCCATTTGGAATTTATTTTGTTATAGAGAGTGAGATAGGGATCCAACTTTATTTTTTTTCCAAGTGGTTAGCCATATTTCCCAAATCATTTATTGAATAATGCTTATTGATATGATGTCCTAATTGGTATCATCTTTACCTATGAAGTACAAGGATACATATGCCTTCCACCTCTTTGAAAGCATTGAGTTAATTTATCCATTGATAAACATTTCAGAAGCATAACATGTTATGGAAGTGTTTTAACACATGTGAGAAAACAAACGATTTTATTATTCTCTAGATAATCCAGATTTCCCATATTATTTTCAGAGACAGGAATACGACACTGTATTACGAGATAGGTTGGACTGTGCTGCAGTTACAAAGCAACTCCAAAGTCTCAGTGAATTAACACAATAAAAGTTTAATTCTTTCTCAAGTCAGGTCTGATGCAGTCAGTCATTAGCTCTCTTCTCAGAAGTGATTCAGGAATCCAGCCCGCTGCCATCTTGTTGCAGCCCCAACAAAAACAAATGGCTTCTAGGGTTGTCTGGGAAGAGGAAGAAAGAGATGAAGGAGACACTGGCTTTCAATTGTGTTGGACCGGAAGTGACAAATCACTCCCACTCGCATTCTCATTCACCAGAACTTGCTTACATGGTCCCAGCCTAGGTACAAGGGAGACCAGGACACTTTGTCTTCCCATGTGACCATGAAGACGAAGGAGAGTGGAGAACACATAGCATTGCTTTTGTCACACTCACCTTATGCATGTGTGATGTTCCTAAAAATTTTTACAATTTTTGTAATTCAATTTAAAATGAATTGTAGCAAAGCTCATTTTATAGGTAAAATCTGTAGTCCTTTTTAAAGAATTCCTTTGTGATATATCATAATTTCATACTAGGTTTTCTTCAGTAGAAAATGATCGTTGCTGACATTTGAGTGCTTACTATGTGTCAGCCACCATTCTAAGTGTTTTACATCTATTTAATTCTCACAGCATCCTATGATGTAGGTACTAGATGAGCAGATTGAGGCACAGAGTGGTTGTCATTTGCTCAAAGTATTGCACAAGTAGGCAGTCACCTAAACAGAAAACTTAATTATACTTTATGTTGTAAGTACTATGTAAGTCATTGTTTTTAAAAGTCAATATATGATTTATTAGCAATTAGAATTATTAAGGTTTGAGTTGCTGCTGTTAGCATCAAACTTGAATATTTTCAAATCTTTCTAAAGCATCTGGATTAAAGTCCATCTCCAGCAAAGAAAAAAAAATTATATAGTACTAACGTAACCATTGTTATTATATTCATTGTGCTTTAGTTAACTTGCACAATTTTAAATCATTCATCAGATTTTGTGACATGTCTCGCAGAGGTGGATTTACTGTGCAGCTAATAAAGCCTAAGCTTGAAGAGCCCTCACTTGCGTAGGTTCTTCCAAGGCCCTTTTGGTATTCTTTTGTATTTTGTATTCTTTTTCATAAAAAGGGCCCCAAAATAGTATATCCTTCAGGCCCCACAAAACCTAGATCCACCACGGGCTCTTAGGCTCAACTTTGTAGAGATGTAGCTCTGGCGTAAAAGGTTAAGAGCATATGCCTTGAAGCCCGACTGTCTGGATTAGAATCAGCATGTGACTTTGCTTCAGTTACTTAACTTCTAAATGTTTTAGTTTTCTAATATTTAAAATGAAGTCTGTCATATGTAGCCACTGAAGTCTGTAATCCATTAGCCTAGTAGCGGTCAGTGTTTTGAAAGAGTTATCATAATCAACACTTGGAGCCAAGAACAGAAAAAATACTCTCCCAGTTTTTGCAGATTGGATCTGTGTTGTGGCACCCCTTCAACACTTAGCCAGGCTGTTTACAACTCTGTCCTAGCCTTCACTTCCTGCTCTGCAGAGCCTGATGGTCAGCCAGAGTTTTCAATTTCAAAACAATTAGAGTTTTCTCAGGCCTTTTCTGAGCATGTGTCCACCACTGGGCATACATGTGGCCTTCTTGATTCCCTGGTGTACAGGAGCTTTTAAAAGCCCTTATTCCCCCACATATCTCTTTTCTCAGCCTTTTCCTCCCCAGGCTTTTTGGTCTGTCTGTTGCTTGTCCCAACTTTATACCCTGCCCCAGCTGCTCTAGCCAATGCTTTTGCCTTTATGTGCTTTCAACAAAAGCCACTGAGAAAGCTATCCCAGTTGTGAGAATGCTCCAAATCAGGTGAAACAAAAGCAAGCTCTTGCGTCTGTCCTCGAGGAAGCTTCCCGAAAGATCAAAACATACAAGCACATCTTTGAGAATAAGGTCTGTGTTGCTCCCTCTGGTACTAGCAACGTGCACCAGGAGTGCGAGCTGCCATCTGCATGGCTGCTGCTGGTCTGGGGAGTAGGCTGGGAATTTAAAACACCACAGCACACTCTTACCGCCGTGCAGCAGCTTCTTTCTTCATTAATCTTTCCCCTGGTTGTTTTAAGTTTCTGTCTAAATTCCAGAGTTCTGCAGAAGTTGATCTGAGGGTTTTTGCCAGCTTTATAAGTTGCCTTAGTGAAGGGACAAGACCCCTGGAGTTCCCTACTCTGCCATTTTCAGCAATGTCACTCACCTGATCCATTTTTGATAAAGCTTCTTGAGAGTATCCAAGGCTAAGTGTTAGTTAATAAAAAGCTGTTTCAAGGGAAATACACTTTAAAAGAAGCTTGAATTACATATATGTATTTTGCTTTATGTCTTGTAAATTTTTCAAATAATTAATAATTAAATTTCAAAATAGAAAAATTTATCTTTGCACTCACTTGAAGTGTAATGATAAGCTGTTTATCTGGCACCATATAAATGACTTTGAAAATATGTAGATTTACTTTGCTCCACTAAAAAAATTAAAAAATAAAAATAACTAAATATGGCTCTGGCGTACCAGCCCATATCTTGGCATTATTGGAAGCATCTATTTGATGTGTGAACTTTTATCTGCGGAAGTTACACTAACGTGACTTTGATGAATGTGTGTGATGAACTGGAGGGGAGGGGGAGAAGATGAGGGACATTGTTAATATTATAAGAAAAAAAAACATCAGCTTATGTGATACTAAATCCAAGTAAATATTTAACTATTTTATGATACTTACCATCTGCTTTCTACTTTTAGGTGATATTATAAAAGCAGTAACTGAACTGGATAGAGTGCATATCATCGGTATCTTGGATATCTGTAATTTGGGTAACAATAAAGTAGAAGTCTATTTGCAGAAAATTTATAAACCAGAGAATACTTCTTAAAAATTAGCAAATGAAATTACTACAGATTATAGAGAGGGCACTGCTTTAAAGATATCCTGTCATTTTGTTGTTAATTTCAGTAACTGTTTTTCAGCAAGAATATTACATAAGCTCTAGTTATTAAATGGTTTTATGTTTGTCTTATATTTAGAACTAACATACTTCATTTTAAATTCATTATTGAAAAGGTCATCACAACAGTTTTTGTGTGTCAAGAAAATTTACCTTATTTCTATATGACTATTATCTTGACTTGTTATAATTTATGTTCACTGTTCTATTTGTGAAGTGTACTTTTATTCTAAAGCCTCAGCATAAGGAATCCTGACTTACAAAAGTAACTTTTCATAGACATTTAACATTCTTCTACTTTTATTCACCTATAATGGGAAATTTTAATTGCTAATTTGAAGATTAAATGGGAAATTTTCATTGCTAATTTGAAGATTAAATTCTGCATTTCTCACAACCAAGGTAGTTTCTGTCATTTTCAAAAGCACACCTGGATTGTTATGGTCCAATTGCCCTAGTCTTTAGTGTGGTCAGACAGTGAGTGTGCTTAATTAAATTGTCTTAAGGTTTCCCACTCCATGTTGTAACTTCACATCCTTTGAATTTCTAAATGTTTTGACCAATGTGTGATCTTAAAGCCAGAGGCTACAGCTGTTTTCATTTGTAATTTTTGGTACATGTAATGTGAGTTTAAATAGTGAATTTTATCTCATATTAACATTTTAAGCGCTCATATTGAAAGTATAAAACAGTAACTAAGGGAATTGATTTTATTCTGGTTGTCTATTTTACTTCATTTTAACTGAAAATGGCCATTCCACATTTGCAAGGCCCTGTGGCTGTCATCTATGTGGTTAGTTAGATGAGCCAAAATGACCATCACATGAGTTAAAATTATTCTGTGTCAAGATGAATCTGATTGTAGTTAAGCTATTAACTTGTAGGGTTTCCTAGCCCTGTGGTTCTGTGACTTCATACGCTACACATTTTAAATGTGTCAGATACCTCATGAACCTAAAGACAGATGCTGCAGTTTGTTCATAAGTGTGTTCAGTCTTTTGTTCTTTATAATTATGTGTCAATGTTAAAACAGTGATCCTTCTCATGTTAAAATTTTGACTGTATTATTAAAGAAGTTAAAGCACAATAACTTTTTTGGTCTCCTGTCTCATTTTGAATGTATTTGATGTCTTTCATCCATATGTTTGGCCTATGATAGAGCTACATGTACTTGGCAAATGAGCCACTATGATTCTTCCATAAGGGTTGAAAACTGTTGTTTATCGAATGGAATCTGGGGTTTTGTATCAAGCTAGTATAAACTTTAAAAGGCAATTCAGTTTTAGTACCACATAAATTTTGGGGAGGCAAAAATATTAATACTTAAATAGCTATTGACTAAAAACCTCAGGCTGAGATTTCAAAACTACACACTTTAACAGGTGTAATTTCTGTTATTAGATTGCAAGAGAAATAAGAACTTTTTTGTGTGCGTGTGAGGAAGATTAGCCCTGAGCTAACATCTGCCGCCAATCCTCCTCTTTTTGCTGAGGAAGACTGGCCTTGGGCTAACATCCATGCCCATCTTCCTCCACTTTATATGGGACGCCGCCACAGCATGGCTTGACAAGCAGTGCGTAGGTGCGCGCCCGGGATCTGAACCCTGGGCCGCCGAACTGAAGCGTGCGCACTTAACCACTACACCGCCGGGCCAGGCCCAAGAACTACTTTTTAAAAATTTAAGATCTTTAAAAAAAAATTCCCTGACAATGTATGTTGTAGTAATGTTTCTATCCAAATTTGGAGTTAAACATCTGTGTCCACATTTCCAGTTGTTGCAAAATTGGATAGCTACTGTGGTAGTTTCCTAAGAAAAATAGCAGACGACTATCAGAAGAACTTGTCTTCAAGTGACAATATGTGTTCATTCATTCCAAAGCGACATAAATATACTACTATGATGTCACCTTCATATTAACAAATCAATTAGTAAATTATGAAATATTAAATAGTCTACCAGAGGACCACAATCTTTCACTGAAGTTTCTAATTTTAGATGGCACATGAGATATACACATTGAAATCCTTTTGTAAGTTTTTAAAGGAAGAATCTGAGCACATGTTCTCTCTGCCAAATACTTTTATTTTTTGTTGGAATTATCCTGCATTCACTATACTCATATTAAGAAAAGGACTTTTAAGAAATCTGAAACCCTTATTTCGTGACACTAACAATATTTGATGTTTTTAGCCACATACCTTCTGCCAATATGGACTATAGATTACAACCAATTCTGTTATTCTAAAATCATTTATATGGTTTATAATTGAGCTGGTTGCTATTTCACTGGTTACCTTTTCAGGTTCATTTCCTTTTTTTTTTTCTTTTGTAAGCATTGCTACCCAATAATTTACAGGTAAATTGATGGGAGGTGAAATATGTATTACTCAGTCCTGCTTATTTCAGTAATCAACTATTTTTCATAAAGAAATTTTAGGAAAAAAGGTTTAAAATTAATAAGTAAAACAAGATTTGGGGATTATCTGAAGATTTCAATTATTTGAGATTATATTTGAGTTTGTTTCAAGTCTCCAAAATAGAAACATTAGATATAAACTTATCTCTTGATCCAGATCATACTACCCACTATCCCTCATTCTTACATTGTTATATTGATACCACTTTTGGACCTAAGTTTTTGCTTTCCTTTATACTAAAGAAATAAACAGTAGATTTTGAAAAAATAGATGTAACGCTAGTCACAGCTCTGTCCCTAAATCCCTGTGGAACTTCAAGGAAATCCATTTAAACTGCTTGGCCTTAGTTCCCTTATTTGTAAAATTTGCAAAATAATGGTCCCATCCAGTTCTATGATTCTTTTGGTCTATTAATATCGTTATTAGAACACTGAAAATGTCTTTGTGTTATTTTCATGTGTTTCATGAAAATGTGGTTTTCTGTAAAGAACATTTTTAAGTTATAATTAGACCATTATCAATTATAGCAGCTCATTGTAACAAAAAAATAAACATTGAAATCTTTTAATCCCAGTTATTTTTACTGCTAGTGTTCTTCCTAATTTATTGCCTGTTCAGTCTATATATATATTTTTTCAAAACAGAAATCTGAAATATTTTAGCTTTTGTTTAATAATATGTTCATTTGCATTGAAAATCAAGCAACACTTTTTAAAGAGCTCAAGTACCTCAGATGCTATTCTGAGATTATTGCATGTGACTCCTAGTAGCTTAAGATCTAGAAGTTGCCCCTAACAAGGTTTTAATATCTATTTTGTAAATGAGGAACTTAAACAAAACAAAAAGACTAAATGATTTAATATAAAATTGTCAAGGTAATTAAATTGTAAGGTGAGGCTTATAACTCCAAAGTCTGTTTCTTTAAACACTAATTTGAGCACCAAGTAAAATGTTAGAATAATAATAAAATTTCAGTTAGTGTATCAAGTCACTATGAGATAAACTTCTCTAAATCTTGGGGCTCATAAAATAATGAGCTAAATTATTGCAGCATATATCCAAAGATTTGAATGCCCACTCTGTGGCAGCACTGGGTTAACACTAGGAACGCAATACAATACAAGCAAAAACAGACATGGCCCCCATTTCGCAGAGTTTACAGTGTTGTGAAGGAGAAAGATGTTCAAGTAATTGTACAAATAAGTGAGATAAATGCCACAAAGGAAAGATAAGTGATTTATATTAGAGCCTTTTAACAAAGGAAGCCGGTGGGGGGGACTGGGAAAGTTTTTCCTGAGGAAGTGAACTTGAGGTGCAAAGGCCTCGCAGTACAAAGTGTGTTTGAGAACTTGAATGAGACCTGATATGGCTGTAGTGCAGAAAGTGGGATACAAGATGAGATAAGCAAATAGACAAGAGCTCTTGCAGAATATGCAGAGCCTTATAGGCCATGGTAAAAAATTTTAGTTTGTATCTTCCAAGCACTGGGAAGCCATTAAATGGTTTGTGGCCAGTATACATCATGATTTGATTCATGTTTTAGAATGGTCACTGTCTCCTGGAAGGAGAATGGATTATAAGGAGGTTGTCAGAGGTTGCTAGTCGTATCCTAATACCTATTCTCCTCTTCTATAGTAATGGAGCTCTCAATTTTTAGCTGGGCACATAGCTACCTAAAATAACAAATACTTTTCCCTGCTTCCTTTGTAGCTAAATATGGCCTTGTGACTAAGTTCAGACCAATGAGAAGTGAGCATAAGTGATATGTATAATTTCTGAACCATTCCCTTAAAGGTTACAAGGGAAAGCTCTTTCCCATTTTCCCCCTTCCTGTTGGCTAAAATGTGAGCATGACTGTGAGACATCTTAGAATACGCAGAGAAGAGCAACACTCTGGGGATGTCAACATGACCCGCTAGTAGGAGCATAGGTCCTTGATATTGTGGAGCTGCCATACCAGCTTTTGTACTGCTTACCTGTTTTGGCAGTTACATGAGAGAAAAATAAACTATCTTGTTTATGCCACCATTATTTTGGATCTCTGACCAGCAGTCAAACCTGTATCCTACTAATGCAGGAGGCAAAAGTGAAAGCAAGGGGACCAGCTAGATGACAAATGAGGATATAGTCGATATAAATTTTGGAGATAACGTTAAAATACAGATTCAGACATCTTTCCTAATTCTAATGGTCCACTTCTTAACAAATTCCCACTGAAAGAAAAAGATTCTAACACTCAAAAAATTCTTCCCCCTAAAATCACAAAAGCAATACCTTAGTAACCAAGTAAAATGTAGATGACGTTCAGGTATCTTTGCTGTCATATGGTCCTAAGCATTTTTGACCTTGGATATCAAGTGATTTTGTAATAGCAGATCTCAGTTATATCTTTTATTTGGCTTGGGATAATATTAAAATTAATTTTTGTTCCTTTTGAACATACACCAAATTAGGGTCACCCAGCCCAGAATTGAAAGCTTGCTATGAATAATCGAGGATTACCTGTATTCTATCAGAAAACACAGCCCCGTGCTTGCTCATCTTTAAATGGTGGGTTTGCCATAGCTGTTGTTCAGTCATATGGAAAATTTTAAAATGTTCCTTGCCTAAGAGATGAGTAATTCCCTTCTCTATGCCTTTATTAATATTAATTATGTACCTTTGTTAAGGTACTTAATATTTATTAAGATATTTAATATTAAGGTTCAAGTAATAGAAAATCCAGTAGTATTAAATGTTTGAAACAGTGCTAATAGCAGTGGTTCTCAAACTTGGCTGCATATTGGTATCATCTGGGGAGTTTTAAAAATTACTGTGCCTAGATGTCACCCCCAAAGTTTCTGATTGGGCTATAGCCTGGGCATCAGGATAGTTAACAACTCCCCAGGTGATTCTAATGTGCAGACAAGTTTGAAAACCACTAGTATATAGTACTGTTTCAAGCTCTTGTTAGTTTTATTAGGGCTCAAACTTTCCCCAATACTTTGAACTTACCTCTTGTTTAGGTGCTATGGTTTCATCTACTCTCAATGCAGCTTCATCATGAATTGTGCTGATAGAAAGGAAAAATTAAAAATTGAGAGTTTCTAAACAACTTTCATGTTCATAGAGTTCTAGCATGTCAAATCTGGAAAAGACCTGATAGAAATTCTAATCCAACCTCTTTTATTGTGTAAATTACAAAAAGTCCCAGAGAGGTTTTTATTTTCCTGAGGATTTAAAACTAGTTATTACAGAGTCAGTACTTGTGCGAACTTTTGGTTTGTAAGATATTTCAAAAATGTTCGCAGCACCACCTAAAGTACAAATAAACATCAAACCTTTATAGATTGGAAGTTGAAGCACAATGAGATTGAAATAAAATGACAGAAGCTAATCTGTCAAAACTAGAACTAGATCCTATACTATGCATCACATACAAGTTGTATGATCTAAAGTTCTTAAATTGTAAAGTGCATAAGAATTACCTGGGGAGCTTATTTAAACTGTGAATTCTTAGATATTTCCCTCAGATTCTGATTTAGGATGACTGGGGGTGGGACCCAGGAATCTTCATAAACTTCCTAGTGAGTCTAATGTAGGTGTTCCACAGACAAAACTTTAAAAACATTGAATAAGCACTAGACCACTCACCCTCCAGCAAATTACCTTCAGAATTAACAGGAAAATTGCATTGATGGGTATTTATTGTTTCAGGACTGATTTTACTCAACTGTAAATTTTTAAAACCAATCCAAAATTGTCTTTGTAAGTTATGACTCTCTCTGAAAGCCATAAAAGGAAACAAACATAAAAGCACTTACATATAAGGTATATAATGTTGGTTATCATATAGAGTCATGCACTTCAACCTCCGGAGCAATTTAAAATAGTTTAGTAAAGTTCTCTTTAATACACCAGCACTGCCACATAGTGTTATGGGAAAGTTGTCATTTTTAAGGTGTGTAATGATTTAATTTGTGCAGCAAATATAATGTGAAGATTTGAATCTAGTATGTTAAGATTATTTAACAAAATTTGACTTCTAATAAATTTATCTAACTTTTCACGAATTTGTTTTTAAACTATTCCATGAGAAGTTTTTTTTAGAAGCAATTTAATAACTGGTAGAAAAGGTCAAATCAAATTTCTATGGCTTTACTAATTACTTGCATGTCGAATGCTGATGTTGAATTTATTGCAGATGTCTATTAGCAATCAGCAAACTAATGATTTTGACGATAATAACACTTCTGTTTTCAGTTTGATAGTTTTCTTTGTCTAGTGAGTACAGGCGTTATTATGAGTTTTAACATCAAAATCGTAGTGCTAATAGCAAAATAATAAACTATTTGCGTTTACTCTTAAATAGACTAATACAACAAGACCTTTAAACTTTTCAGTTCAATTCCATGAATAATTACTAATTGATTACTATGTGTAAGTTGCTACTAATACCAGGTACTGTTGGGGAGGGGACACGCAGATGAGTAATCAGCAGCTATAATATGATAGAAAGGTTTATATTTGTATTGTGCATCTGTTGGGATTTATTCATCAGGTTCTACTGCAGATTCCCTGAACTCCTCTCCTCTGCTGAGTGGTGTTAACTGTTGGTTCCCACCTGCAGGGTCCACTCCAATGCCAATATCTCAGATGCCTAAGAATAGACAAGAAGTAGGGGAAGAAATAGCTTCATTAATCATTTCCTTCAACACTGTCTCCTATTTTCCCATTTTCTGTTGTCCTGTCCCCTCGACTCTAGTAGTCTTCTGATTTCAGACTACTTTCCTCGGACTTTGGACTACCATTGTGCCTGCCTCCCTTTTGACCTGGTGCCTTTCTGCTTCTCTGACAGCCTGATGCCTGTTTGTCTAGTTTGCTGACTCTTGGCCCAATCAGACTCCTGATATCTCTGTTTGTCTTCGTTGCCTGTTCATCTACTCTTTCACCAGCCCTTGGCACACACTGCAATCTCCCTATCTCAGCAACTTTCCCAGACCAGTGGACCCCATAACAATATGTGTGCTGCTAGTGTCCAGCGTACTCCTGATTAAAAACAGAGCTTATAATAAAGGAAGCAATGGAATAAATAAATCTGTCTATACATTTGAAAGAACTAGAATTAACAATTCTAAATGTTAACAATTATATCTTAAAAAGTCTTTTGTTACAGTATAACACACGGGACATAAAAATTAATGGAATGCAGCAACTCATAGGTGTCAGTCAATCAAATATTTGAGTGCCTACCATGGGCAAGGCACTGTACTTGAAAGGAAAGGATCTCTAGCCACTGAAATATGTTTTCTTTTCAATGAATAAACAAAGTGGCAGAAGATATTCCCTGGGGAGCCTGTTAATAAAAATTCCACAAAGAAATAAGAGAAAAAAGGGCTGTAAAATCAATTCTACTAATGCCATAACAATTAAAATTATGGATCTTAACTTACTCCTGGCTGAACTGGTTGATAGCATATTTCAGCAGGGCTTGGAAAACCAGTTTGGTGTTTTAGATATTCTGAGAGAGGTGACTTTCAGCTTTGTCACGTGGGGTTCCCCAGAGTCCAGTTCCTCATTCCAATCCATTCCATGTTTATGAAAGTGCATTAGCTGGAACAGTAAGAAGAAAAAATGTCAGCACAGGAAGTCATCCAATCCTGATAGGTTGACAAGTAGAATAAAGTTGATGGTGTTATTTACTGCTAAGGTAGTCTTGATTAAGTATACACATGTGTACAGCTGGAGGAGGGGCGGACAAAAGGGAATGTAGATAACTGAAGTGAAATAGAGCTGATGTATTCAGAGCTTACGTTGCTAGAGGTGAGATCAGTTACCTACTTGCAACTGAAATTTCAAACTTCTGCTTAGCAGGGACCTGAGTGGACAAATGGTGACTGATAGCTGGAAATATCAGGAGACATCTTAAATTTTATGCTCAAATGAACGAGCAATGAACCAGGAGAGTAAGTCCAGTTGTTTTCGGCTGTTTGTAATTTTTATCTTTTTATTTAAAATCACAGTGTCTTTTTCAATGAATGCCTATGTGACTGTAACTTATTACAATGAAACCAACAACTACACTACAATAGAGACCTGTGAATGTGGTGTTTATGGATTAGCCTCACCAGTGGCTAATGCTATGGGAGTGGTGGGCATCCCTAAGAACAATAACTACCAAGCTTGTGACTACAACACTGAGTTTACTAATACTAAGAAGCCCTGGATCGCGCTGATAGAAAGAGGTAATTGTACATTTTCAGAAAAAATTCAAACAGCGGGCAGAAGAAATGCTGATGCTGTTGTGATTTACAACGGTCTGGAGGCTGGAAACCAGACGATACAGATGGCAAATTTCGGTAAGTAATAATTCCCAAAGAGGGTTAATGTCTTTGTTTATCTTAAAATGGTATTTCCATCTATAATTACTCTAGGATCTGGAAATGAGGTTGTAAAAACAATTTTACTTTAAATTTTCTTGGCCGGCACTACTTGGAATTACTTTATTATTAATATTTGTAATTAATTTGTTCCAAGGACAAAATCAATTCATGAAGTGGTCCCTACACAATTTTCTTAGCTGTATTAGTGTTCTCAGTGTCTATTATGTAATTTCTTTTTAATAGAATGTGTCTTTACCTCTAAACATTAAAAAAAATAAATACTTTAATTTTATTGTTAATCTGTACTTTTCAGTTTCATTTATTTTCTCATGCAAAAAAGGCTGTATGTATTGGAGTATGTGATAGCTGCAAAACTGATTCATTACTATGATTAAACAATAGCATATTGTAAGTGTGCAAAATGTTTACAGAAATGAGAATTCAACTATCTGCTATGTGCATGTCAAATTTGAATCTGTTTGTGGGATTAATACATATAAAACTACTCTGTAAGAAACATTATACATTGAAAAGTGTATGGCAGAAATGGGATAACACTGTAATTCACATCAAAAGTAAAGATTTCCCTTAGAAATGTTTACTTATGTCTTCTTAAGTAAATATAATCATCTAATTTATTAACTCTGTAAAGAAATTTACTTCTGAGAATTACTGTTTTTATTTTATTTATTTTTTTAAAAATTCCACTTTCCAAATAAATGGTTTTTAAACCAGTAAAGAGGTAGACTTCTGACCCAAGTTTTCTGTATTTTTGGCCCCAGATTTGGCCAAAGGAAAAAAATGGTAATAATCTGAAACATGGTAAGAGATGACAGAACATAATATCAAGATAATTGGTGTTATCACTGCCAAAGTTGGCCTCTGAGAAAATTATTGTAAATTATGTTAAACAGATTTCAGAATTATAAAAGAGAGAAAATTAAATTTGTGTTAAGAATAGTAGAGTGATTGGAATATTCTAGCCTGTATACCTGCAATATGGCCATTTAGTACTATTGCCTGAAAAACAAGCTGCTTTTTTCTCTGAGTATTGAAAAACCAGATCAGATGGTCTTTCAGCTCTACAAAATTATTGTAAATGTACAAAACTTTACTTGCTACCTTTCGTAACATATCCTGGACATTGCCAGAACTCAGGCATTCACATTTTTTCTTTTGAAGTTAAGAGCACTTCATAAGCATTCCCTACATGTTCCTATATTTTTACAAATGGCTTATTTTTGTAGAAATAAAATTAAGCAGCTTTCTGATGAAAAATAGAAATTAGACCTGTTCTAAGGAAACTACTTCTTTTATGTTTCAACTTAAGAGATTCTAAGTACTCTAGGTTTCCTTTTACATGGACAATCACGTTCTGCCCGTTCACTCTCCTGCTATTTTTAAAGTATAAATAATATCATATAAATAGTAGTCCTGTTTTCAAAACTTGCTTTGAGACATGCAGTAGGGGCCAATATCTAGTGGAATGTAGGTACCCAGCCACTGAATTTAAAAGATAGGCCGAAGGTCACTTACAGTAAATCTCACCAAAAGGCATGCACAGAGTCATTTGAATACAGGTCCGTGAGCAGAGTTTAAAAAACAAGGCAGTTACATTTATCATTCAATATATACTTCCAATGTAATCAAGCATATGTGATCAAAAAAATTTTTTAAAACTACGACATTGCCTCTGTTTTAAAATAAACACATTAAAAAAATAGCGTAATGATGTAATTGTAATAGTTAACATTTATTACCATTTACTATATGTCAGGCACTGTTCTGGGGCCTTTATTTTATTTAATGAATATTGATCTTTAACATTGAATGATCTAAACTGCAAAGAATTAAAATTTTAAATTTAATGTTTTGTGGTTGTAAGAACTGTCAACTGGTGTGTCATTGGAGTTCTTCCTTCCCAGAAATTTCCCTTATATAGAAACTATTATATGATGCAGTTGGCAAACATAGGGAAGCAAGTGTGGATAAGAAAACTCTCTGATCGGTTTCTAGATCATTACAGAGTGAGTCATTATTTTATAACATAAGCCAACATTTTGTTTGTTTTTGCTGTCTTTTCATTAGTGTTTTGTTTTGTTTAGGCACAGAGAGTAGGGCAACAACTCCTTCTCCTCCTACAAGAGCTCATAGCTTCACCTTCCATCACCTCATCTTTTATCACCCCTAAAAACCACCTTTTCAGAAAACCACACTCTAGCCCCCTCGGGTCTGCGGCACCCTTTCATTCTTCCTTGGTCTCCCCTTGCTCTTCATTCCCTCAGTCCCATTTTTCCATGCTAGGCCTTAGTAGCCTTTCCACAATGTTGTGCCTATTTACTTCTTACTGATGCCAATGCCCTCCAACCAAAGACCACTAGGAACAGACCTGTAGTTGAAAAAGTTGGGTTTATTACTTGTTGCAGCAAAGGGAAAATGCACACTATGGCAAACTATGGGATGTCTCAATAAAAGGATGTTAGAAAAGACTTATAGGATTTGAGCTTGCTTTAGATGATTTGGGGGAGGATTTAAGGACGCAGGCCATTGACCAGCCATCCCAGTTTGCCTGATACTGAGAGATTTCCTGGAACATGGGACTTTTCAGTGCTAAAACCAGGAAAATCCTGGGAAAACCAAGCTGAGTTAGTCACTATAGCTGGCTTTATTCTGGATTTGGGTGCTGTCAGGAAGTGCGGGTAATTCTGTGCTTGGATTTCTAAATAAATCTTATTTGTAAGTGGGGAAGACTAACCTGAGGCTAAAGCTGTAATTGGTAAAGAAGCAACAGTCACTCATGCTAACCAGGATGGACGATATTTGGTCTTTTTGTGGCTTGGAACACTGTTCATATTTTGACTGTGTTCAGACATGATTATGAAGTGGTCTTGTTTTTGTCTTGATTCATCATGGTCACAGAATGACCTTCTCTAATGTTGATGTTCTGTGAGACTGCTAATGTTCAATGAGAAAACACTTAAGGCCTGATTGATAGTAACAGGCCAGGTCCCAGATGTCAGGGGCTGCTTATCTCTTTCTCATTGACAATACACTATGCCCATGCCCTTACTGTTGTGTGAATACATTCTCTCCCCCCACTTTACATTTCTGTGCCGCCCCATCCCGTATAGGCTGCCTTCAAGGTCTCCAACAAGCCTAAGAGATGCTTCTGCACCCCTTGCCTCTCATGGCTTCATGATGTGGGTACAGAATGTCCTTACTTCTAGGCCCAGTCTATTTACAGCCTCCCATACTAGCAGGATTCTTTTTCTGAAGGGGACAACTTCAGTCTGAGAAGAGCTCCCACTGAGGAGGAATAGTGTATAGCCTAGTACTTGCAGGTAAACTTTAATTCAAAGTTTCCCAATTTGCAATGTGTTTTGACTTGTCATTTTGATAGGGTTGGAAATAGAAGGATATGCTTATGGTATCCTTAAATAATTATGTAACTTCTTAACAACATTTTCCAAATGCTTCAGAGACATCCATCCAGTTCTGTCCCAGATGTGCAAGAACAGCCAGGACTCCGTAGTTATTAAAACAGAAAATTCAGAACATAAGTACTTGCTTGCTGAGCAAACAGATTTTGAAAGTTAAATAAGGGGCCGGCCCCGTGGCTTAGCAGTTAAGTGTGCGTGCTCTGCTACTGGCGGCCCGGGTTCGGATCCCAGGCGCGCACCAAGGCACTGCTTCTCCGGCCATGCTGAGGCCGCATCCCACATACAGCAACTAGAAGGATGTGCAACTATGACATACAACTCTCTACTTGGGCTTTGGGGAGAAAAAAAGGGAAAAAATGAGGAGAATTGGCAATAGATGTTAGCTCAGGGCCGGTCTTCCTCAGCCAAAAGAGGAGGATTGGCATGGATGTTAGCTCAGGGCTGATCTTCCTCGCAAAAAAAAGAAAAGAAAAGAAAAGAAAGTTAAATATGCTATTAATAGGTAAATTGCCTTAAGAAATGCTTAGACTTCAATGTAGTTTATTTCAGCAAAGTCAATAATTCGGGAGGGATAAAATGGTTCTTGCCTTTTTATCATTTCAACTGCGTCCCATGAAGTGGATTACAGGACGAGGCTTGCAGCATTTCAGCATCCCCAAAACTCACCAATTCCAGACCAATTAAGCGCATGGAAAGAAAGGGTTTAATCAGAGCAGCAAACTCACATGTTTTAGTTAAATGTTTTTCTAGAAATGAGAGGGGAAATAAAAGCATAATGTATATAATAAATGAAGTGAGAAGATAAAAACTTCAATAAGGCTTAGATTCAGAGATATACATAGAGAAGAACTTAATTCAAGAAAACTAATCAGTTCCACTTCAAATGATCTCAAATTTGCCTAGTTGTATCCGTCTCAAAGACTTCATCCTTAGACCTCTGCAATAACTTCCTAACTATCTCCCTGCTTCTCTCGTCCCCTTCCAAGCCCACTCCCCACATTGAAGCCAAAGTGGCTTTTTAGAAAAGATAAATCATACTCTGTGTAAAATCATTCAGTAGCTTCCTATGGTACTTAGAGTAAATTCAAACTCCTTTCCATGTCCTTACCCAGCTGTGAATCACCTGGCTCCTGCCTACCACTCTGACCTCATCTTGTCTCACCTCCCCATCCTCCACTCACTGAGCTCTAGCCACACTAGGTTCCTTTCAGTGCCTCAGTTCCACTAAACTCTTCCCTGCCCTTGAGCCTGAAAGTACTTGATACCTCCCTCTTCTTCACTCCCACATCTCATTAAACAGAAAGTCCTGTTGATTTATCTCCAAGCATTTCTTAAATCCATCCATTTTCCCACCTCTGCTGCTTCCATACAAGCCATACAAGCCCAGGCCAATATCATCTCACCTGGACCACTGCAATAGCCTCCCAATGGGCCTCCCTGCTAGTTTTGCCCCTTTAGAGAGTCTTGTCTTCCACACAGCAGAGGTATCTTTGTATGCTGTATCTTTGACTTCCTTACAAAAGTATAAATTCTTAGGCTGTTGTGTATGTATGTGCCTGTATGGCAGTGTCGGGGGTGGGTTGGTGGCAGACGGAGATGGAGACGCACTTGCAAACTTTGTGAGAGTATGAGAGAGAGATACTCAAATCCTGTTGTTGTAAGCCAGGTTATATTAAGGCTTGTGATTTTTGTAGAGTTTCATGAATTCCAAGCACAGCCGAGGTATTTTCCAGACCTAAGGTGTTATATATTTGTTGGTACCTCTCATAATCATACCAGTTTTTAAAATAACTATGTCATCCTTTATTTAACTTGCAGTACAATGTGACTGTCAAATATTTTGCTTATAAACCTGTCTTTTTTGCCTATGTTTTTCTATTTTATATCTGTCTCTACATTTATTATTTACCATTCACTATGGCACTTCATCTTGTTTTAATAAACAATTTTCTATTTTTGGTGAGGAAGATCAGCCCTGAGCTAACATCCGATGCCAATCCTCCTCTTTTTGCTGAGGAATATTAGCCCTGGGCTAACATTCGTGCCCATCTTCCTCTACTTTATATGGGACACCGCCACAGCATGGCTTGACAAGTGGTGCGTTGGTGCACACCTGAGATCTGAACCTGTGAACCCGGGCTGCCGAAGTGGAGCACGCACTTAAACACTACACCAGCGGGCCAGCCCATAAACAATTTTTTTAAATTTGTCAAGATGCTTTTAAATTTTGTTTGTGTCTTACAACTTGACACTCAAGTTGAAGTTATATGTACAAGCAACAAAAATGTTTTCAATTGTTTTATCCAGGGCACCAATAAAATTATATCCAAAAAAAAAGAAAAAACAAACTGTTCCTTTAACCTATTGTTTCTGTAAATCATTTTATTAGTTCTTCTAAGCTGACAGTAAACTACTAGATTTCTCCTTTGGGTCATATTCTACAATAGTGAATATATCTGTATCTATATCTATATCAATATACACATACATATATATTTATATTCTAGCTTACCACTACTGGAGCCCTAGACAATGGAATAAGACCACTGGAAAGAATGAAGAGGTACAATTAATATAAAAGATGAGGCAAAACTTTGTGGAGAAAATGACCGTTTATCTTGAAAATTCAAGAGAATCAATGGACAAACTATAAAAATTAGTAAGAGTTCAAAATGTGGTCAGATGCAAGATCAACATCAATAATGATGCAAGATCAATATCAATAGCTCCTTTAGGTATCAGCAATAACTATGTTCATTGAAGTATTGTCTGTAAAAGAGCAGAGTTGAAAACAACTCAAATGTTCATTAATAGGGGAGTGGTTAAATAAATTATGTGTGTGTACACACTATGATATATCATGCAGTAGTTAAAAGAATGAATTAGATTTTAATGTAAATTTATTAACATAGAAATATCTCCAATTCCTACTGTTGAGCAACAAAAGAAAGCTATAGAATAACTTCATTAATGCTAAAAATAAAACACAAGTTTACCATGTATTTTTTATAGGTATATATATGTGAAAATTAATAGAAAAGTTTGAAAGGTTACCTAGTGAGTGAATAGTCATAGTTGTCTCTTGGGAGAGGACTGAGATTGAGGGTGGTAAGTCAAGGGAGACGTTATATATTTAGTGATTTTGTTTTTTAAAGTAGAAAGTTTTACTTGTATAGGTAAAAATAAAAACAATTTTAAAATGCAATAGTTTGCTGAATTCATCTAATCAACTTCATTTAAACTTATTCATCTTTCAATGTATAAAAGGAAAAAGTATTACTTGTATAGGTAAAAATAAAAAAAAATTTAAATGCAATAATTTCCTGAATTCACTTAATCAACTTCATTTAAACTTATTCATCTTTCCATATATAAGAAGAAATTGCTTTCTAGTTTCTTAAACTTTACTCATTCAACAACTAGTGAAGACCATGCACTATACTTAGTACAATGAATGCAATGGCAAGCATGACAAACATGGACTCTGCCCTCCTGGAACTTACAGTCAAGTGGGAGAGACAGACAATAAGCAAATAAAATAATTACACTTTAGATTTAAACATAAAGGAGCGGCAGGTTTTGATGGGAAATAATGTGGTCAAGGGAGACCTCTTAGAAGAAGAGACATTTAAACTAGGATTTGGAGGACCTGTTATGTGTGATAGTGATGGTGGTGATGGGGAGAAAAGCAAACAAAAAGGGTCTCATACAGAAAAAGCTTCATGTGTTGGAGAAAATACCTGAAGGTCAGAGTGGTTAAGCATTATGAGGGAGAAGGAGGGTGGCACTGTTAGGTTGGAAAGGTAGGACTTGCATGATCTGGCCAGATCATGCAAGTCCTTTTAGGCATGGGAAAGTTTAGATTTTATTTGAAGAACAATGGAACGTCACTGGGGGTCTTTGAGAAGAGAAGTGATGTGATCTGACCTATATTTTTAGAAGATCACTCCGGCTGTCATATAGAGAAAATATGAGATAGGCAGCAAGAGTGGAAGCAGGAACCCAGGTTGGAGGTCATTTTTAGTAGTCAGTGTGAGAGATGATAGTAGCCTGCACTAGACTGGTGGTAGTGCATATGCTTATACTTTTGGAGGCAGCATTATGTGGAAATATGAAGGAGAAATGACTCCTTCATAGAGGGAATAACAAGTGCAAAAGCTTGCTCATATTTCTCTATTGATTTGGAAACAGAAGATCAGAGTGGCTAAGGCATAGTAACGGGGAGGGAGGGGCATGGAATAAGGTCTAATCATATAGGGCCTTTAGGACATGGCATGAAGCCTAGATTTCATTCTAATTGGGACTGAAGTACATTTTCCATGACATCGCTCTGGCTGCTGTGTGGAAGACAAGACTCTCTAAAGGGGCAAAACTAGCAGGGAGGCCCATTGGGAGGCTATTGCAGTGGTCCAGGTGAGATGATATTGGCCTGGGCTTGTATGGCTTGTATGGAAGCAGCAGAGGTGGGAAAATGGATGGATTTAAGAAATGCTTGGAGATAAATCAACAGGACTTTCTGTTTAATGAGATGTGGGAGTGAAGAAGAGGGAGGTATCAAGTACTTTCAGGCTCAAGGGCAGGGAAGAGTTTAGTGGAACTGAGGCACTGAAAGGAACCTAGTGTGGCTAGAGCTCAGTGAGTGGAGGATGGGGAGGTGAGACAAGATGAGGTCAGAGTGGTAGGCAGGAGCCAGGTGATTCACAGCTGGGTAAGGACATGGAAAGGAGTTTGAATTTACTCTAAGTACCATAGGAAGCTACTGAATGATTTTACACAGAGTATGATTTATCTTTTCTAAAAAGCCACTTTGGCTTCAATGTGGGGAGTGGGCTTGGAAGGGGACGAGAGAAGCAGGGAGATAGTTAGGAAGTTATTGCAGAGGTCTAAGGATGAAGTCTTTGAGATGGATACAACTAGGCAAATTTGAGATCATTTGAAGTGGAACTGATTCGTTTTTTAGAAACATAGATTTTAAAGTTATAGAAGATGATAGCAGAGAAGTCAGAGATCAGTAGTGGGAGTATACAAGGCAGAGTTACAGGGTAGGCAATCAGAAAGTGGGGTATTTCTGTTAAAATTTCAGAAGTTGAGCAGATCAGGATGATGATAATGTCCAGAATATGGCCGTGACAGTGGGGTGACTAAAGTGGAAATGGAAGGAAAGGCCCATGAAGTTGAATCACAATGAGGCCAAAGACTTAGATGAAGGAAGGACTTCGGGTGGAAAGGATGACTGTAATCCAAGTGATGAAGTCTTCTTATATGTAGGGGAATAACTGGGAGGTTATCGACGATGACCAGAGAAGGAAGGAATAGAGGGTGGTAAAACCAAGTGCCATGAGTCTCTTGACTGCCATGAGTCTTCACGAAGCAGGAGGTTTCATGAGGGTGAGGGAAAAGTGGTCTGGAAACAACCATGTAGGAATGAGGAGACCCCTTATAGCCCTGAAATATGTTGGGTACAGAAGGATGAGCTGCCTCTACTGAAAGTAAATGAAGGAGAAGTGGTGTCCTCAGGGGTAAGATGGGTCAGGGACCATAAGGAAATGTCATAAGCCTTAGTATAACCCTCAGTGAAAAGGAAATGAGAGAATTTTACCAGTTAAACATGTGTCATGTAACCAGAGATCTAGAAGATAGTGGAAACTTTTGGGAGGGGAGCAGTGAAAGAAGAAAGTAATGAGCAGCATGGAGAGGGAAGCACAGAAGTGAATATTAACCAAATTAGCTTCTATTGGGGCAATAACTAAAGATGACATGAATGTGAGACCAGGGGGCATTAGTGTAAGGGTTTCACAATAAATTCCGGAATAAAGTTGTCTCACACAAGTATAGGACTTGATTTATCAGTATAGAAGTCTGGCAGTGTATGCAAAACATAAGAGAATTATTCAGAAGAGGGCAGGCATTCTTGAAGATGCTGAGAAGAGCAGAGCTGAATAGGACAGAGATGAAAATATGAAAGAATTTAGATCAGAAGGGTCCTAAGCTGTGACTGTAGATTACAAGGGTGAAGGAGGGGCATGTTAATGTTTGGACAGGGAAGGGGAGTACAGTGGAAGGTAATAGGTGCTGAATGACCTGAATGTAAAACTAACCAGCCCTAAAGTTCCAAATGGACCTACGTTAAAGTCTTAAATCAGGTGCAAGTTACATCTTGAGTTGATTGTTACCTAGGTATCTGGAGGATGTTGCAAAAAATATGAAATCATTATAAAGAATGAGAACATGACAAAATTATTTTGGGCCATTTTAATAAATCAAATGTTCTGGGAAATGATCTGCTTGTTATGACTAATGCTAATTACCTATCTCTGCATGAAGAGATTAGGATTTTAGTAAAAACTGGCAGAAACGTAGTCAAGGCCTTAGGATGTCAAAATTGCGATCATTAAATGCCTGGAAGCCCTGCATTCCAGAATTGAATTAAATCCAATCTACATTTACTTGTGTATATTTTTAGCTTTTAAATAAAAATGTAAGTTGAGTTCTTTTCCTCAAAGCAGTCAATTCAGTGGAAGAGGAGGAGGAGTGTAGAATCAGTGAAATAAGATGTTTGACATTATTTTAGCTCTAAAAATATCTACATGGACTAAATAACCATTTGTCAAAATAATTTTTCCACTGATTATTTTTATTAGCCTCATACCGGATATAACCAGTGTCTAAATGCTCAGTAACTTATGTATAGTAAGATTAGCTGCAGTGGTTAATTCTGAGAAATTTAGTACCATTCCAACCATACAGGCAAATGCTCTTAGAAAATTAGCCTTGTCAAAAAGCCAGGATGTGCAAAAAGGCCACATTTACCGAAGGTACTTTGTGGAGAATTCTTGGAACAGAACTCAGATGGAGAGAGGAGTAAGTTGCTTTTGGCTAAAGGAAGATGTGTAGTTTCTCTGACCATTTCACAAAGAACGCATTTTCTCTTCCCTGAAAACTGCAGCCCTTTGGCTCAACAAGGGAAGTTTAAAGAAGGCCTAAAGAGAAATACTAGGGCTCTAACCTGATGTATATTACCACATGATACCTCACCCACCTGGGAAACAACAGGTGAGGTTAAACCCTAGGGTATAAAGCCCTGGAGTGTATTCGTTCTTGTTTACATATCCGTACCCTGGGCCAAAGGAAGCTCTTTAAGGAGAGAAAGCTCTAGCTGACAACTGGTTTTCTAACATGGAAGTAAAAGAAGAAATAAAAATGTGTGGGTTTTTTTTTTCTTCTTCTAAAAAGCAAGGGTTTACTTATTCATTAAACAAATATTTACTAAGGGCCAACTATTTGTCTTGTCTTCCCAAGTTTTACATTTCATATTTCTCTCTCTGAGCCTTCAAGCATACAACATGGTTTCTATGAGAAACAGTGGAATATAGTAATGATTCAGGGCATTGGCTTTGTAGGGAGACAGACCTGGATTTGAATCCCAGATCTACTGTTTGTTTTCTAGCTGTGTGATCTTGAAGAAGTTATTTAACCTCTCTGAATTTCAGTCTTCTCATCTTAGTCATCTCATCTGCAAAATGGGAATACTAGTAGTAGTACTTTATAGGGTGGTTATAAAGATTAAATGAGATAATGCATGTACAGGAAGCACTTAGCATGGTACATATTCTACCACAGACACTCAAAAAAATGGTAGTAAGATGAAGCTTATGAAGTCATCCCCCTTCTTGGTTCATTCTCCCTCTTCGATTATCCATGCCTCTTTCTCACTTTAAAATCTTGGGCAAAATTGATCTTATTAGAAGCCTTTCTTGACTAACAGTTTACCCCATTCTCTCCTTTACTTGGCAACTATTCAACACTATGTACATAGTTTAGGTCATGTTAATTTGATTTTTGCCTATTTTTATATATTCTTATGTATTCATTTGTGTCTTTCCTTGATTCCTAGTTATCATAGACTAATAGATCCGTAGACTAAACATAAAAGAATATAAATCTTCCATGTACTTCAGGAATTCCTTCAACTAAATCCCTGTCTGGTGGCTATCCATTTACTGCTTGAGCACTTCGGTGACAGAGAACTCATCATCTCACAAGGCAGTTCAGTTCACTGCTGAACAGCTTAAGTTTTTAGAAAGTTATTTTTCAAACCATACCGAAAGGTGCCTCCCTCTAACTTTCACACATTGTTCCTCATTATGCACTTTTGAACCATATAGGACATTAGACCATTCACTACATGCAGGTGTCTTCTATTTACTTTATATCATCCATTCAATTCTTAATCAGTGGTATTGACTTTTTGGCTTTTTTAATTATGGTAGAATTTGAATTTCAATGCTTCTTACCACTATTTTTTTTTTCTGTTGATGGGGAGGGGGCATTCCTTTTGCTTTTTGAGAATGACTTTACTTTTTGTGTCTTGGAGAAGGATTTGGGAGCCAGTCACCTGTGTGATGTGATTTGTTGGGTCTCAGGAATCCCCCTGCCCAACAATATCCTCCTCTGTACGATATATTGTCTGAAATTTCATGCATCATTAAAGCAGTATTCCTTTGGGTTTTAAAAGCTATAGGGTCTGTGGGCCGACCCCATGGCTTAGCGGTTAAGTGCGCGCGCTCCGCTGCTGGCGGCCCAGGTTCGGATCCCAGGCGCACACCGACGTACTGCTTCTCCTGCCATGCTGAGGCCGCGTCCCACATACAGCAACTAGAAGTATGTGCAGCTATGACATGCAGCTATCTACTGGGGCTTTGGGGGAAAAAAATAAATAAATAAAATTATTAACAAAAAAAAAAGCTATAGGGTCTTTGAGTCCCTGTTTAAAGGGCATGTGGTCCTGGGAAAGGTAACATCTTAACCTTAACAACTGATGCCATAGCAGGGATTAATTCGTTGATAGTGACTTGAGTGCAAAATAGCAGATAGGGTGAGGTATGACCTGGAAGCAGTACTAGACTGCTGGAGACCCACAGACCTTGTTTCATTCATTTCAGTATACATAGCACTCAGCACAGTAGTCACTGACTACTAACACTAGGCCCTCATTGCTGAATGAATGAATGAATGAATGAGAATGAAAAGACAAGTATATGCTCTCCCAAATAAATATTACCTACTTCACAATTCTGAAGCCAATGGAGTGTGGTAACACCACAAAAGTTGGAGTTCCTCAGCTTAATGACAGCTTTGCTGGCTATTAACAGAGTGTTCTTTTTATCTCTATTGCCTCTCCCTGAAGCTATTGGGTGCCTTACCTTCAGCTGGCAGTAGGAAATTACTTCTTTGTTAGGCTGCTTCTATATAAAGCTCTGGCAATAGGAACTGCCTAGATTACCACCAGTGATTCACACACCTACACAGAATGCTTACACCCACACACGGTCATGGAGTGAAGGAACCAGATTCTAGTTCAGGTCTTGTTTCACTGAACAATATTGTGAAATATATATTACTCTTTCACTTATTTATATAAGCTATTGTAGATGTAGCAATCTGCATCCTACTATGTGAATTTGGGTAGAGTATAATAAAAAACTCATTAATTCTCACCAGTGTTTAATCTAAGTTAAAAATGTGGCGCTGGCGCTTAGAGGAGTGGGGAGATGATTAACTGCCTTCAGAGAATAGAAACTCTTTTTAAGCAGTACATAAAAGCAACTATTTTTCCTGCAAACAATCT
This sequence comes from Diceros bicornis minor, assembly GCF_020826845.1. Taxonomy (NCBI): domain Eukaryota; kingdom Metazoa; phylum Chordata; class Mammalia; order Perissodactyla; family Rhinocerotidae; genus Diceros; species Diceros bicornis. Next base: position 99,484,108 of record NC_080781.1, read on the forward strand.
TTGCCTATTCACTAAAGGATATCCAGCAGTGCTTCTCTTTGGCATCATTTTAGTAGCAATTCATTTGTGTTATTGTATTACTTGAAAATAATAAAGCTGCATTTTGTATTTTGTTAAAACTTCAAGAGAAATGCCTATCTGACAGGAAATCTCTGAACTATGGAAGAGTGTTTTTAAAATATTTTTTCAGACATATACAGTAACATAATCAAAGCTAATGAAATATAGAAATCTGCTTCAAAGAACAATGTAAATGATTTTAATTAATAGTCCAATTACTTTTATGTAAATGAATACTTCCTAAGGCACTACAAAAATTGGCTTTCTTGTACAAGGTAACTGTTCCCAATGCAGAACTTATATATACCATGAATTTCCTTTCATCATAGAATGAGTCCTAGCCTTTCTCCAAAATAATGAAATATTACTCAATTCCATAATTCCAATTATAGAACTGGCCAACTTCAAGCAAGTCTAATTTAGTAAAGTTTTACTCCTATTTGCAAAAAAATTAATAATGAAAGTAGAGTTCTATTTTCTTTATTCTGTATGCTGGGACTGTACTTCTGGCAATGAAAAAATTTAAATCTAAAAGAATATCCACATTGTTCATTTGTGAAAATTGTTTAAAATACTGGATATGCTATTAATACTTCTCTGAAGAAATAGATGTCCACAGCCCATTAATCCTCACTCTGTGAATACCTAATATGTTAGTAAAGTGGTAAATACTGACAAAATATGTCTCTTTCAAGCAGTAATACCTTACAAATCTAGTACTTTAGGCTTCCATTTAACTGACCTATGCCCTTAACCTCTACTTCAATTTTAAAACCATGAAGTTGTGGTATTTTTTTGCGTTTTTTTGACGTTCATTTGGGACATTTTTATGCTATAACTTCTTATGAGAATATTTCCATTTCCTTACAGTAAGATCTTGGAGATAGTATATTTTTTTAAAATGTCTTCTCAAATCACATACCCTATTTGCACTTGAGAGAAAGAATATTACTCAAAGTAGAATGGTAATTCAAAACTTCTTTGCTTTCAGCCAAAAAAAATGGCAAAAACAAACATCTCACTGTCTTAAATTTACTTTCAGACAAATTTAATTACTGCATAGATTGTATTCTGACTTCTGAGAGGCTAAACAGTATAGTACCATGTTCTACTGAAATAGGAAAAAAAGATAATCCCAATTCCTTTAATATATTTGTTTTCCTGTCCTTGAGTCAGTTTCACCCTTGTCTTTGACATACTGCTAACATCCATAACAAAAGGAAAGCAGTGAAGACTAATACACACCAAAAGGCAAATTTCTAGTGTTCCAAGCATTAGTTTTGCACCTGTTATTATTTATTTTGTTAATGGTGTAAGCAGTTGAGGATGATGTTTTAGAAAACTCAGAGAACAACGATTTAATTGAGGGCATTGACTTAAATGAGTCCAGAAGAAGTTTCACTTTGATAAAATGAAAACTTTTTTGACTCTTGGGGCATGAAAAGCTGATCTTGGTGCCTTAGGGAGAAATTCATAAAGAAAATAGACAGCTATATTCTGGCCAGTTCTATTTTTTGAGTGCCAGTTGGTGCTGGAGAGAGCAGAAACAACAGTCTCTCTAGATTCCATCTAGTTTCATAATTTGCTTCTTCTGAAGCTATGAGCAGGAATATGTGGTCAACTAAAATGTGGCTATGTGTACAATTTATACATCTGAACTGTGTACAACCCCATTTGACTGTGAAAGAAGTTGTTGGGAAGATACTTTCTGGATATTTGTTACTTTACCACATAGGATGTTAAAAAATATTTTGATCCAAGAAAAATATATAAATAATTTTTGCTAAAGAAAATACTGAATCTAATTCCCTGTTTTTCTCCATAAGCAAAACATCCACCTAATTTATAGGAATACATGCTGATTTATAGGATTAAGCCTCAGATAAAACCCCAGGATGGGGGCAGGAGGTGGAAATGCATCTTTGCAAACCCTGCAAAGTTTTTGAATTAAAATCCACCTCTTCACAGATAACCTCTTGTGGCAGAATCATTTAGTTGGTTTACATAATAATGTAATAATTACACAATAGTGTAATAATGGTAGAATTATTTAGTTGGTTTACATATTGATGGAGAGATTACCTGAGAATACGATTATCTTATTTCATAAAACACAGGGGAGTTCCTAAGCACGTAACAAAGTTTTAGTTTCTTTGGTTCTAGATAGCATTTTAAACCTTCCTTTTGAAACTAGCTAAGTGAGCCAGACTTACCTGTGCCAGAAAGACTTGTCAATTTGTATTGAGGGTTTATTCATCGCATGTGATAGTTATAGTGGAATTCCTTTTCTCAACTCACTATACAACCAGATGACACAGCATTTTTCTGTTCCAACCTTATAAGAAAAGGCCCAGCAGAGGGCACATTGAGCATTTTTATGACTAATCCAAACACCTTGGTACTTGTCTCAAGCATATTTAAACAGTAACATGCAATATTGGCATCTGAATTAAAATTTCCAATGTCTTCTGACACCATATGGCAACTCTTTCAATTAAGAGAACACCAAGATACTCAGTTTGTCAAGGTCAGCCAAATCGATTTGAATAAAACAAAAATCAATCTAATTGATTACTTTAAAACCAAGCACCTTGAAGATGTGAATAAATTCCCAAAATGAATAAGACCAGTGAGTCCATATATTGTCTTGAATGGTTACATGCTCATGGGAGTAAGGTGATATACAGAATATAAATATGCTAAGTTATGCCATTAACTTAATTATTTGCAGGCAGCTAGTCTACTGGCAGTGTTTAAATCTCAGACTAACTTTCTTTGATCACTGAAGCTACTTCAGAGTCACCTCTTATAGGTCTAAAGGGAATGCCTGCATAAAACATAACATAAAAATATACTGAAAAATGCATTTCAAAGCCAACTTCAAGTGTCTTTTTGATTATCTGCTCTTTTGTATTATCTACATCGCTGCTTCTCATCTACTAGAATCTATAATTGAGATCTAACTCAATTTTTAGGGAACTAATAAACAAGGACCCTGAGAAAACTACACCTTCAATATAATAATTCTGGTGTGTACCTAGCTTTAGGTGGAAAATGAAATTCCATTCAAAAAAGAAAAATGTTGATTTCAATATTTGAGGGCAAAAGGCAGGAAGGCAAGGATAGTGTTTACATTTTAAGAATATAATTCTTCTAATAAGAGAAAGATCATTAGAGCTTTGGTAAATGACTACCAATTTAAGCATGAAGGCCTTCTATTCCTAAATGATTGACAAAATACAATGAACCAAAAAGCTACTTTGTGAGACACAAGTTCCCTTACATTTTCTCCACTTTTTTTCTCCCTACACATCTAAAATGTTACTGAAATCAGCTATTTATTTTCCCATCACAGCATTTAAAATCTTGCTCTTCCCCCTTTTCTATTTTAATGACCCTTTTCCACAGTTAGTATCATATATATTTACATGACACTAAAACAAATAAAAGATACTAGTTGAACAAAACAACCGAATGTTCCACTTTTAACCAACTGTTTTGGTGTTATGTAGATAAGCCTGACTCTTGACTATCTCCTAATATCTATTAATCTGCATCTATGTTCTCCTCCAAAAATACTTTATGCACTGCAAACAATTCTTCCTATTTGCAAGTGCCAGCCCTGTCTTCTTCTGCCATTATATATAATAACTGAAATGATAAAAATTTAGGATCTATATCCTACCTAATTCAAAGGGGATTTAAATTAGTCCCTTGGCTAAACCCAATACAAAATAAGACATTTATGGATAAAATAGAATCCATCTAAATAGGGAGTTCTTAGGCTGGGGTCCTTGGAAGCACACAGATGGGTCACACAGGGTCTTTATGCAGCTGAATTATTCTTGAAGTTATAAGTACATGGAGTTGATCTTTTAAAAATAAAGTAAATCTTATCCTAAATGTTCTAGAGCAATACTGTCCAATAGAACATTCTGCAGTGATACAAAGTTCTATCTCTGTGCTGTCCAATATGTAGCCACAAGCTACCTGTGGCTATTGAGTGCTTGAAATGTGGATAATGTGCCTGAAGAACTGAATTTTTAATATTATTTAATTTAAAATAACCACATGAGGCTATTGGTCACCATATTGAAAGTATAGCAGTAGATAAACCTTAACACGGGGTCATTGGATAAGCTTCATGAGGTCCATAAGACTCCTTGAAATTGTGCACAAAATTGTGTATGTTCATTTATTCTGTACATAGTTTTCATCAAATTTTCAGAAGTTACTCTAACTCTCAAAAAAGATTAGGAATCACTATAGCAGAAGCAGTAGTTGCCCCTGTTTGGGCTCTCTGTTTCCTAATAACATAGTTAAAACTAGAAACACGGTGAATTTTATTGTGTGTTTTTGGTTTTTTTGGGGGGGTGAGGTAGATTGGCCCTGAGCTAACATCTGTTGCCAATCTTCCTCTATTTTTCACTTGAGGAAGATTGTCCCTGAGCTAACATCTGTACCAATCTTCCTCTATTTTGTATATGGGACGCCACCACAGCATGGCTCGATGAGTGGTGTGTAGGTCTGCACCCGGGATCTGAACCCACAAACTCCAGGCCACTGAAGTGGAGCACGCGAACTTAACCACTACACCACCGGGCCAGCCCCTATTTACTTTTTCAAACTTTATTGCATAAGAAAACATCCAAATCCTCAACAAAAAACAAACAAAAATAATTTCCTGACATTATATTCAAGTAATGTTTTATACATTTCTACAACCAACACATATTCCTCTTTTTAAAACACTTTTTATTTTGAGAAAATTGTAGATTCAAATACAGTTGTAAGAAATAGAGATCCTGTATACCATTCACACAGTTCCCCCAAAGGTATCACCTTATATAACTATAGTACAATATCACAACCAGGAAATTGACATTGATACAATCCACCCCCCCTTATTTAGATGTGACTAGTTTTACATGCACTTATTTGCATATTCTATGCGATTTTATCACTTGTGTAGGTTCATGTGACCACAACCATAGTCAAGATTCAGAACAATTCCATCACCACAGGGCTCCCTCATGTTACCCTTTTATAGCCACACACACCTCCACCCCACACCCTCTCCTTAACTCTGGACAACCACTAATCTGTTCTCCATTTACTATAATTTTTCATCTCAAAAACGTCATATAAATGGAATCATACTGTATGTAACCTTTTGGGATTGGCTTTTTTCTTTCAGCATAATTCTGTGGAGATTCATCCAGATTGTTGCATATATTCATAGTTCATTCCTTTGTATTGCCAAGTATTATTCCATGGTATGGATGAATCATAGTTTGTTTAACCATTCACCTATTGAAGAACACTTGGGTCATTTCCAGTTTTTGGCAATTATGAATGAAGCTACTATGAACATTCATATACAGGTTTGGTGAACATAATTTTTCTTTATCTGAGATAAAGGCCCATAGCTGAAATTGCTAAGTCATATGGTAGTTGCATGTTTAGTTTTATAAGAAAACTGCCAGACCTTTTCCACATTGGCTGTACCATTTTACATTCCCACCAACAATGTATGTGTATGGTGATACAGTTTCTCCACACACTCACCATCATTTGGTGTTATCACATTTTTTTTTTTTTAGCCATTCTGGTAGGTATGCAATGATATGACTCTGTAGTTTTAATTTATATTTCCCTAATGGCTAATGATATTGAACATCTTTTCATGTGCTTATTTGCCATATGTATATCCTCTTTGGTGAAATGTCTGTTCCTGTCCCAGAAAAAAAGCATCCAATATTGGAATGGGTTCTTTTTCATAGGAATTTGAGTAATATCAGTGGATAATATGGTTTAACAAAAGAAAGAAATGCTGTTCAACTGGGATATTTTTATTGGCTATCTGTAAGACAGAAGACCTAACATTAATTTTTACTTACCCCAGTGAAGATGTTTCTGTGGAGAACTAGGAAAATAGGATGCAGGAACAATGCTTGGCTTTTTGATACCTTGACCACAGAGCGAATTGAGAGAATACAAATGAATGGAGAGATAAGAGAGCCTTTGGTAGGTATTGGAGTCAGTCATTTCATGAATACATTTTCTAGCAAGTACCAGTCGTGCAGATATTTTATATCCTTGGTATGTTTTTGATATATTTAGATGTCATTTGTTGCCTTGTTTTAAGAGTCACAGTTGTATACTCACCCTGACAGAGAGCAATATACCTCAGCTCAGGCAGGGCAGTAGAATTACCTGTAGGCAGAAATATTACTCTCCTTGAAAAAGAGCTTGAATCAAAAACCTGCAATTGCTGTCCACTGCCTAATAAATCAAGACCAAATTCCCAAATATGTTATTCGAGGTCAACAAAGCCCTAACCTACCTTTTCTGCCCTATCTCCCACTACTTCTCCTCTTGTGCTCTAGCCAAACTGAAATAATGTTCCCCAAATCCACTCTGTTCTTTCCTGACTCTGAACTTTTTTGTGTGCGTGTGAGGAAGATCAGCCCTGAGCTAACATCCATGCTAATCCTCCTGTTTTTGCTGAGGAAGACCAGCTCTGAGCTAACATCTATTGCCAATCCTCCTCCTTTTTTTCCCCAAAGCCCCAGTAGATAGTTGTATGTCATAGTTGCACATCCTTCTAGTTGCTGTTTGTGGGACGCGGCCTCAGCACGGCCAGAGAGGAGGTGCGTCAGTGCGCGCCCAGGATCCGAATCCAGGCCGCCAGCAGCGAAGCGCATGCACTTAACCGCTAAGCCATGGGGCCTGCCTTTGACTCTGAACTTTTGTTCCTGCTATATCCTTTACTGAAATATCTTCCTTCACCATTTTTACCCATAACAATCCCACCTATCCCTTAAGGCCCTGCTCAGATATTACTTTCTCCATGAAATCCACCCAAATTCCTTAAGTCAGAAGAAAACATTCCTGCCTCTATACTCACACAGGACTTTGTACTCCCTCACAGCACCCATCTCTCCGACCACTCTTGTTTAGATGTCATGCCAATGCAATAACATGGATGAATCTCAAATGCACTTTGATAAGTGAAAGAAGTCAGACACAAAAAGCTACATACTAATGATTCCATTTATGTAACATTCTGGAAAAGGCAAAACCATAGGGACAGAAAACAGACGACGTATTTCCAGGGGTTAAGGTGGGGAGGTTGACTATAAAGGCAAAGCATGAAGGAATTTGGGGGGTGATAAACCTGTTCTATATCTTGACTGTGATAGTGGCTACACGACTGCATATGTTTGTCAAAACTTACAGAACTGTACACTAAAAGGGGTGAATCTTACTGTATGTAAATTATACCTTAACAAAAACTGTGGGAAATAATTCATACCAGCTAGCCAGCAAACTAGCTAGCCTGCCCTCCAGTTCTTGCCATCCATTTACTTGCTCTTCAAACGTACTCTAATGTGCCAGGCTAAAAGCTGGGGCTACAAAGAAGAAAACTACATGGTCTCTCCTCTCAAGGTGCTCAGTCTCTGATGGAGGGGATAGGTATGTAAGTAAATAAATGCAGCATAGGATGGAAGGTGCTATATATTAATACAGGTATGTATCAGATACAGTGGAGGTGTAAAGGAGGCAGTGGTCAGATGGACCTAGATTGTTGAGGGCCTAGCCTTCCAAGTTTAGAAATTTATATTTTATTCAATATTCAATGAGAAGTGACATAATCATAGCTACGTTTTAGAAAGTATAATATGACAGTAATATGAAGGATGATTTGGAGTGGGGAGGGAGATCAATTAGAAGGCTAATTATAATAGTCTAAGAGAAAAATTAATATCACTTCTCTTCTCCATTAATAGACAATTGAGATTAGACTATGCTTTCAATTAAAGCTTGTATTGCTGATAATCGAGATGCAGGTAGGCAAAAACAAAGAGAGGGCCCACAACATTTTTCTTGATAATTTACCCCACAGTAGACTGAGATACTTAATGGAGAGACCTTGTTGCATTTTTATCTTCCCCAGCAACTATCATAAGACTTTGTAGACATTAGAAGCTCTAAAAAATATTTATTATTCTAGTGAATAAATTAGAGAAGGGGTTAATTTTCTTTTAAATCACTGAAACTCCAAAAGAGAAAATTATAATTCCTGTATGCCAAATGATGCTTATCACTTACAATTTTGTACGTCCGATAGCCAAAAGGTCAAGATAAATAAAAATATTTTATTCCTAAATTTGTATGCTGACTACAGTGATCAGGTGGCATTAGTCTAGCACATTTGTTTCCCCAGAAAGTCTTCATGTTCTTTGCTTGTTCACTGCTACCAAACACAACTTGCAGTGACAGAGGTAAGATCCTGTTAAAAAGAAAGCTGGATTACAGCAGGCGTTAAAAATCCACTTTCCAGTACGCTACTCTTAAGCAATTGACTATTACCTCTGTCTTGGAACTTGAAAACCTCTGCTGAAAATGCCTTATGTGGGGCATAATTGAAAGCCCTGATATAAGATAGCCTGCTTCCTGGAATGTGTTTGCCGGAAAGTTTTCATCCTGCCTGAAATCCAACCAAATAGAAGGTCCTAAAGCCAGCAAGGTGCTGTGCCCTAAACGTTGTGTAGGGCCCAAACATATGCCCTAATCAGGTCTCTAAGCACCTCAACTGTCACCACCTAAGAAAGATGAAGACATTTAATGAACTGCTGGGATCACTGAAGGTAAACTTGACGCGCCTCTTCTTCAAACAAACAAGAGCTCAGGCTTTCAATTTCTGCTCTCTCTTTCTTTTCCCACAAAAAACAAACATTGCTGAGCCACTTCATTGCCTCTAGTAGAAGACTTTCTGTGGCTCCAGAGTTGACAACATCCAGAATATTAAGCAGTCACTGACTTCTGCGTCTGAACTAGTTTGCTATGAAGAAAACGAAGTATACTGATGCTATCTGCACCCAAAATTACACAGAGACGACTTAGAAAAAAGTGTACCTACCCCCTGCTAATTGGAAGGTTGTCAGCTAAGGGAGAACTGATTTTATGGATTCCAGAGTGTGCTGTGCTTCAGTGAATCTGGGCATTTTTTTTCCTTTTGATGTGCCCATTAGTGTTTTTCCTCGTTAATGTTCCTATACTTTATACTGCATGATTTGTGGTGAAGTCAAACCAAAGTAATTTTTGTAGTCATAAAATACCCTTCTGTTGAAGGCCTGCTTGTCCCTTGCCTGTTTCTTGCAACCAACATAACCATAACACTTATCTAATTCTGGTGTGACAAAACTTAATTACTGTGTGAATCATGAGTGGTAAGCCAGCCGACTTCAGTTGTCTAAACTATGTGCTAGCACCTGGTCACTTATTGCCAGATACTTGTTTACTCCGAGTTATTGATCAATTTTGAGCCCTGGCCAGCTGCAGCTAATCCTAATGCATATAGTTGGCAGCTGTGAATTTGTGACTTTGCCCCTTGGAATACAAAGGCTGCCTTTGCCCACACTCAGGCAGACACTAGCTTCTGAGGCTAGCCTTGGCCTCAGTAGGTGGTTGTGATTATGCACTACAATATAAGTATGTTTATTCTTAAATTGCTTTTCAGAAGCCCCAGCTTTACTAGGAATTATCAAATTAGTATCCTATTAAAAAATGAATCCTATTCTGCCTGTAGATTAAAAAAAACTCACTGCCTATGTGCATTTTTAAGAACTTAACTCCTCCTTAATTTAGTAAACTGATACTCTCCATGCCTGCCAGGCCCACTCCCTTCTACAGCTCTTCTGTCATCTGTCCTAGGCAGTGGCAAGATCATAGATATCTATTTTATTTATTTATTTTTCCCCCAAAGCCCCAGTAGATAGTTGTATGTCATAGCTGCACATCCTTCTAGTTGCTGTATGTGGGACGCGGCCTCAACACGGCGGGAGAAGCGGTGCGTCGGTGCGCACCCGGGATCCGAACCCGGGCCGCCAGCAGCGGAGCGCGTGCACTGAACCGCTAAGCCATAGGGCCGGCCCTCATAGATATCTATTTTAGATACACTATCTGATTTGTTAGGCTTTAATCTGAAGGAACATTAAGTGGTTCAAAATATATCTATACAATTTTTCATTATTATTTTCCCTATTTTGTAGTTGAGAAAGAAGAAAGAGAAACTTCCTTGGTGTCACATAACCAGTCAACGGCAAAGTTAAAAATAACATCAGAGACTGGAATGGGGGAGTTCTGTGGATCTAGTCCACTGAGTAGCATGAATGGATTGGAAGTAAACCTCAAATAGGTGGTCATATCTGTAGGGTACAATTCATTAAAAACATTTTTCTCTCCCATTTTCCCCAAGTAATTGTTTTTCTTTCTTTTCATAACATATACACATAAATCTCTTGTGGTCACAGATTTAATTCTTTTGAAATCTTCATCTTACTAGAAACCTGAAAAGGAAAGAGAGGAGACTGTATGAGACAGGATGAGTTTCCCAAGTAGGTTGTCCTGATACCACGGTGGAGGGTAAAAACCACTCATGTCCACTGTTCCCTCCAGCACCTCTCCTGCCCAACTTTCCCCTGAAGCCATTCCTGCCCCCATGCCTTGGGCCCTTCCTCACTCTTATCTTTCTTTAGCAATCTGGGATCCCCTCAGTCATCTCCCCAAACTTAAGATAGCTAATCTGATCCCCCAGTAGCAATCAAGTTGACACAATTTAGCTCAAATTTTCTGCATTGTCCTCCATCAATACAATTTCTTTCTGTACCAGTTTTCATCAGTGACATAAACACATAATACATGTTCAGGCACTCCTCTGCACACACTCCTGTGAGCGAGTGTGTACAACTGAAGATGCAGACATTTATAAATGATGATGAAGCACTTCACTAAATGTACTCTTGTAATGTCTGTTATCTAGGATCCTGGGGCTGCTCAGCAGGAAATCAGGGAACTCTAGTGAGGAGATTGTTAGTATGCTAAAATGTGTTACTGAACGTAGCTGAAAAACACCCATTCTTTCCACCTTGTAATAATATCCTCACTGTGTATGTAGAGAGGTAGTACAGCAGAGTGAAAATGGCATAGATTTTGAAGTCAAACATACTTTCCTATGAATTCCAACTCCGCCACTTACTAGATGTGTGACCTTTGGCAATATACTTCACCTTTCTGAGCCTCATTTTCCTCATCTGAAAAACGGCAATTGTAATAGTATTTTATTACCTGCTGTAAGAATCAAATGATATAATTAATGCATGTAAAGTGTCTGGAACATAGTAGGTTCTCAATAAATATGTTTCCTTCCTACCTCTACTTTTGAAGGTAGTCTTGTATAGAGTGGAAAGTGGTATAATAGGAAGAGTGTAGTTTTGTACTAAGACATGGGGTCAAATTCTAATTGTCATTCAGTTATCATGGGTGACCTCAGCAAGTTACTTAACCTGAGCCTCAGTTTCTTCCTCTGTAAGATGTAGCATATAAATCTTATCTCATAGGTATAACATACCTGGCCCACAGTAGGCTCTCAGTGGTAGTTATTAATGTTATGGATATGAGAAGACTGCTCTTAGTTTCAGATATAGCACACCTACTGTAGTCAAGTCCCTCTCTGAAATTTTCTTTTTTTTGAGTGCATGAAAGCTTTGTTTAAAAAATCCTGTTTTCAAATGACTGTATACCTACTTGAGCTGACTGAGGTTTGCCTGCACTTGCAAGTGATGCTATATTATTTGAAAGTATGCTGCAGTATCACATTTTGGGCTTTTCATTTTGTTTTGTTTGGCTGCTCGCTCTCTCCACACCCCCATCATTTTCTTCTTGCTATCCATAGAGCAACTTCCTAGAATGGAAATTTGTTGCCACCCCTTCTCTACACATTCCCTACAACTATATTGTCGACCTGTGTAGCCACGGTATTGCTTAGATGCCAGGACACTAGTTGTCCCAGATGGTGCTTTGCCATTTGTTTAATGGTAAGAAGCCAGATGTGACATCTCATTTCTTGCAGACATGTTAAAGGCTGAACAGTATCGTCCATCTATGTGCCTCTGCAGAAACTCAATGTGATTGGAAACTTAATCGGCCACAATGGTGCCCTGCTGTTGCTTCTGCAGAATGCTGCTCTGTTTATCAGTTCATCATTAGATAGTACACTGCTCAGGGCAGCTTTCAGTTCAGCATTGCTGATACAAATATTTGGCAGGGCTAGCCTTTGTGGTAGGATTTGAGGAATTCAAAAAGGCTCCTGGCCCAAACATATCTCCCTCACTGGTCACAGTGCCTGAAATGCATACAAGAAACATTTCACTTGAACTTTTTTATTTTTTGGTATAAGGCAATATTAAAATTCAAATACCACTCTCCAGGGGGAAGATACTGAGTCATTATCAGCTATTAATACTTAAGAGTCAGAAGTGCACTGGAATCCTGATTCTGTTACTAGCTATACGAGATTAGGTAGGTTGCTAATTCTCTCTGAGCCAGTTTCCTCTTCTGAAAATGCGGATAATAATGGATGGTTGTGGGGATTAAATGAGATAATGCATGTAAAGCACATAGTAAATGCTCAATGAACAGTAGCTGTTATTAGCCTTAGAGACAGTAAGAGCCTGAGGGAATACATCTAGGACTAGTACATTTGGTTGAGAGTCAGGAATGAGGTGCGGTCGATACAGGGAAACTGCTCAAAGCAAAGGCGCTGGTGGGGTGGCAATACAGCCAGGAGTAGCATGGAAACTCTGGGGACCTGGGATTGGAAGAGTTGGGTGGGAGGAGGAAGAAGGACTGAAGCCAAGTCAAACTACACTTACATGAACTTTCCAATAAGAAAAGTGTAGCACTACTCAGGATGTGATGCTTTTTGAGGTAGTAAGCTCTGACACTGGGAGTGTTCAAGCAGAGGCTGGATGCTGGCTACCCAGCAGGAATACTCTAGTCTACCCCAGGGTTTCTCGAACTTTTATGTGTGTACAAATCACCTGGGAATCTTGTTAAAATGCAGATTCTGATTCAGCAGGTCTGGGGTGGGACCTGAGATTCTTCATTTCTCACGAGCTCCCTGATGATGCTGATGTTCCCGATCAACAGACCTCAATCTTAGTAGCAAGGCTCTGTTGCAGTTTGAAAAGAAATCACAGTGAGACAGAGGGATATGGTTAGGGAAAGCCAGAGTTACCCAGACAAATCTCCATAGAGTGGAAAGACTTTGATGCGGTCATAACCTACAGTCTGGTTCTTAGCTCTGTAAACTTTGAAATTTGATTGGTAGTAGGAACAGAGACTGGGCTCCTGGGGACTGACTCATACTTAACCAAATTCACAGGAGACCAATGTATAAGCCAGAATGCCAATTGATTAATTTATAATGAGAAGAATAACTTCCAAGTGGACCAGATACTAGTGTTGCTGATTAGTGCATTATCTCCCTGTAGGCATATTTACCCGAGGAGCTAAATGATAATAAGAAGGTTGCTTGGTGAGGATGGACTTGTAGCAAGGGGAGTTCATAGGATGATTTTAATGGTTCATGTCATCAAGCTATAATAGTCTGATACCTCTACTTCCACAATTGGGCTAGACCTCCAGAATAGTACTGGGGATGTTAGCATCCTCACTAGTCTCTCTGCCTCCTGTCTTGCCCTCATACAATTCAGATGATCGATTTAAGCCTAGGTTTGATAAATCATTCATTTGCTTCAACGACTTCAAAATAAATTCAGAATTTTAAACTCATCATTACAAAAAGTTTAAAATATAGAGAAAAGTTGAAAAAATAGTACAACGAGCACCTATATACCCACCATCTAGATTCAACAATTGTTATCATTTCACCTTATTTACTTTATGTATGTGTGTGTGCACGCATGTGTGTGCATGTGTATTGAGTCCACACTCTTTAACATATTTTCTAAACTCTTCATGTTCTTGCACAACCTACTTGACCAGCTCCAATTCCCTTGGCTCCCCCTTTGCAACTTACATCCCAGCCATACCTAACTACTGAATGTTAGTTCCCTGAATGTTCCCTGGTGTTCTCATGTAATATACTATAGCCTATGCCTGACTATCTTACTCTCTTTGCTTGATTAACTCAATTTGTTCTTAAAGACTCAGCCACACATGTTGCCATAGCACCCTATGCTTTTCTTAGTCCTAACATTTATTGCACTGTACTGTTATTTCCTGGTTACCTCTCTGACTTGAGGGCAGAGACTGTTTCCTTTTGTTTCTGTATACCCATGCCTCTCTAGTGTCTTGAGCTTAGTAGGTGTTCAGTAATCAGCAAATCCAACTACCTACCAGACAGTTCTACCTAGTTACATCACAGGTACCTCAAAATCAACATGTCTAAACTGAACTCATCTCTCCTTCTACCCCTCCTACACATTTAAAACCCTCCTCCTGATTAAATGCTACCTAGTCTTCCAAGCCAAAACCTCAGAGCAATTGCTAACTCTTCTCTTTCATCCTCCAAACAAGTCCTGTTGATTCCACCTCCAAAATACATTCCCAACCTGTCCACTTCTCTTTATTTCCACTACCTGTCTAGTCCAGGCCACCTTCATCTCTCACCTGGAGCACTGCCAACAATCTTCTATGTGGGCTCCCTGCTTCTATTGACTCCTCTAATCTATTATCCACAGAGAAGCCATAATGATCTCTAAAATTCAGATCTTATTATATTACTCCCTGCTTAAACCCTGATTATGTTACTCCTTGCTTTTGGATAAAGTCCAAACTCCCTAGTTTTACCTAAAGGACTCTCAAGGACTGACCCCTGTGTACGTCTATAACTTTATCTCTTGTACTCTGAGTTCCAGTCATTTTGTGTTTATAGAGCCTGTAGTACTTGTTTCCCAACATTTTCAGCTTCATGCCTCAATGCTTTCCTTGCATTGTTCTCTGCATAGCAAGGCTGACACTCTCAAACTCAGCACAGGTGTAACCTCTGGAAAGCTTTTCCCTACTTCTCAGTCTGGGTTAGGTTTCTCTATTATCCACTACTGCCCTATGAATACTTCTATCACAGCACTTACACTAAATACATATAGCACTCTATATGGCAATTATCAGTTTGCTTGTTTGTCTCATCAAAGCTAATTTATGAGCTATTTGAGAGCAGAGTTAATGTCTTATTTGATTTTTTACTCCAATGCTTAGCGTATGGCTGGCATATAGTAGATGTGCAATAAATATTTAAGAAAAGAATGAATGAATATTCACATATGTCTCTCCAAATTTCATTCTTGTAGATACCTTATAAATGATCTCTTTTGAACACATTGTTTCTTCAAGGTACAATATAGTTGATTGTCATGCTGATAATATTGATTGAATTTTGAGTGTTCCTCACCAACAAATTCAGACAATTTCTAGAATTGTACCATTTCTTAGAGATGGCTGATCCTACCCTTTTCTTTTCCCTCTAGGTAATTAGTATCTCAGAGATTAATATCATCAGTAGTTGGGGGTGCCATGCTATTGACCCCATATACCCCCCTTGATCTCTAAAGCCCCTTTCAATACCTAGGGTTCATGTTTCACAGAATTGCCCTTTTATTTGGAGTCTAGGTGCTGTTTGGTTATGGTATTAATTTTTCTCTAGTTTCTCTCAAGTCATAACAGTATCAAATGCAGAACTGTCCCATGCTTAATTTGGGGGAATAATATTGATTAAGTAAATTTTGGGCCAGGAACTGAGGGGACTGACTGATCAGGAATTTAAAAAATGTTGGGCTGGATAAAGTAAATTTACTGTAACTTACTTTTAATTGAAAAAGTGGCTAAAACTGAACATCCTGAATATTATTTCTTTGATTATTACCTCAAAGTAACAACTTTAAGATTATTTAAAAAGTATTGGGTCCCTGTACCGGTTTAATAATAATAGTACTTAACAGATATAATGTTTACACTCTGCTAAGCACTGTTCTAAGTGCTTTACATGTACAAACTCATGTAATCATCTGAACAACACTATTGTAACTTTACTATTATCCTCATTCTACAGATGATGAGGAAACCTGGGCACAGAGAAGTAATTTTCCCCAGGCAAAAAGTTATCCATAACTGTTAGACAGCAGGTGTGTTAATTCAGTTTAATCCAATGCATATTTATTGAGCACCTACTAAATGTAATAATTGACAGCATAGATAAAAATTGTGCACTTAAACCAAGGAGAAATCATAATGCAATAGTACCATGAGTGAATTGCCAGGGTGGGTCAGGCTCCTTTTAGTTAGTGGAAAATGAAGAAAGATTATGTAGTTAAGGTCATGAATGGCACAGACATATCCATTTGGGTAAACCTGGTTTGTGGAAGATGAAGAAGAGAGGCTCAGTCCTGAGGTGTGTGAAAATGGTAATTCTTTTTTGAGGACTAAGATTACTTTTAGAAGTGGTATATTCTTCTGATGCAGTATATTTAGCATGGGGTAAGGGTGAGAAGAAAATACACAGGTATGACGCTTATTTGGAGCAGGAGAGGGGAAAGGTAAAAAGGAAAAAAAAAAGGTAACGCTCTCTTCCTGCCCCTTCCCCCCCTTTAGAGACTCAGTAAACATCCTGCCCCCAGTACCACCCACCTACCCAAATTCTTTTGACTACGACTCAGACCCTTCGGATCTGCGCTTTTCAGAAGTACTTTCACATTCTGGCATCTTAAGCCTGAAACGCCCTTTAGGCAAATATTAGGAGGGAAAAAATGTATTCTTGCAATCCAAAACGGACTCGAATCCTACCAGAGAGCTTTCATGTTCGCATATTCTATAGTTCCTTGCTTGTCCATTTTTCATAAAACGACACGACACACCTGGCCACACAGCCTCAGATCCTACTCTAACGCCTGCCCATCCTGTTACCCTTTTAAGAGGCGGATCCTGCAGTGTCCTTTCCTCCCTCCCAGCCACCTCTACCCCCAGCCGTCTGGGCGGAGCTTCATGCTACAGCCCCACAGCCCGACGCGGCCGCAGCAGTAGCGAAGAGGACTGGAACTGCGAAGCGCTGCGTCTGCGGCAACATCTCTACCCACGCTACGTGCCTCTCCGCTGCGACCTAGCTCACCGCGCGCGCCCGTCTGTCCCCGCCCCCTCCCCACCTGGCGCGCACCTGGTCAAGGCCGGGGTCCTGACAAGAGCTAGGGGGGCGCGTGCCAGGGGCCCTAGGGAACCGCAGAGCGCGCTCACCATGGGGCCGCCGCCCGGGGCCAGGGTCTCCTGCCGTGGTGGCTGCGACTTTTCCCGATTGCTGGCATGGTGCTTTCTGCTGGCTCTGAGTCCGCATGCCCCCGGCTCCCGGGGAGCCGAAGCAGTGTGGACCGCGTACCTCAACGTGTCCTGGCGGGTTCCGCACACCGGAGTGAACCGCACCGTGTGGGAGCTGAGCGAGGAGGGCGTGTACGGCCAGGATTCGCCGCTCGAGCCCGTGGCTGGGGTCCTGGTACCGCCGGACGGGCCGGGTGCGCTCAACGCCTGTAACCCGCACACGAATTTCACGGTGCCCACGGTCCCGGGGGACTGGGGAAGCACCGTGCAAGTCTCTTGGTTGGCCCTCATCCAGCGCGGCGGGGGCTGCACCTTCGCAGACAAGATCCATCTGGCTTACGAGAGAGGGGCGTCTGGAGCCGTCATCTTTAACTTCCCGGGGACCCGCAATGAGGTCATCCCCATGTCTCACCCGGGTGAGTGCACCTACTAAATCGCGCCCCATCAAACCCCTGCCAAGGCCAGTTTCTCTTATTTTCCTCACTTCTCTCCTTCCCCTATCCCCTTGCTTCGAAGGAAAACGAGTGCCCTTTCTGTCCCCACCGAATGAGGCAGGGTCCTCTCCTCCCCGAGATTCACCCTGCGTGGGGGTTGGGCGGATAAATCTTTTCAGAATTTGCCTCTCTGGTGGAAAACGGTAATAAGACAAACGGAGTGCGGAGGCTGGCAACTCGAGAAGGACTGTTTGGGCTCTTTGCGTCGCCTTTTCCTGGTGTTTCACAAGGGTGCCTTGCCTTGGGTTAATTGGTGGTGGGTATTGGCTTTGAGGAGAAGCCTCCCTGGAAATCCGTTCTTCACTCTTTTCCTGTTTAACAACCTCAGGCCCACAGCAGATTTTTCCCTCCTCTCTCCCTGTTTTTCTCTCCATGTTTCCTAGTATCAGGTACAAGATTGTGTTACTGTGTCCTGTTAACCTCATTGCAGTTTTGGTGGAAACTTTGCTTAGCTCTTGAGCTCTTCCCTGCCCAGGGGTCTCAGGTGATTGCTGGTATCACTGCTTTCGTTTGCCTTTGAAAAATCTGATTTAGGTTACTGAGTGGCAAAACAGATGATAAATGTTATTGAAAAAAGAAGAGGTTTATGCATGAGAATAGCAAAGGCCTAGACTTTGGAAAAAGTAGTCCAGATAGGTCTTAAATGTATGGAAATTATGTCGGTTACTAGTTTTTCCTCTTTAGTTGTCCTTCCATAAACCTTCTCCCTATTTGTGATTCCTTGTCTATACCATATGTAGAGTGATCCTAAGCCCCAAAGGACAAAGAAAAAAATTGGGGGAGAAAAAGAAAGACATGTAATAGCAGTATATCATAGTTGTTGAGAGCTGGGCCTCAAGTCAGACCTTGGTTAAATTCCGGCTCCATTGCTTACTAGTCCTGTGACCTTAGGCAACTTATTTAAGTCTTTGAGTCTGGGTTCCCTCGTCAATCAAATGGGAAAGAACTAAGAAAGAACTATTCCCACAGGTCATCCTTAAGGATGAAATGAAATAACGCCTGTAAAGAATTGGACACATCATCCTTCTCAGTAAAGGTTAACTGATAGGATTAGCCTTTTAATAGTCACAGGAGAGATGAATCTGCTTATTTAACTACTATAGATTTTGTTTTTCTTAAAACAGTATGTCTGGCCCTACCTAGAGAGCACTTGCATTGAGTGACTGGGTGGCATAATGGAAAGAGCACTGAACTGGAACTCAGGAGATTTAAGTTTTTTTAGTCCCTTCTTTGCCTCTATCAGCTTTGTGACCTTGTACAAGTTACTCCCTAGTCAAATGATAGTATAGAGGTAGGAGGTGGAGGCCAAGTTGGCAGGGTGTGCAGAGACAAAAGTGAACTAGATGAACTCTAAGATCCCTTCCAGCTCTAAAGTGCTGTGATTCTTAGATTCTATATTGATTAAAGGAGCAGCTGTATCTCTCTTGGTTGATAATTCGTTGATTAGAATGAAATTACTTTTTAAAGGCTAATAAAAATGAAGAATAAGGACTTGGTAAATTTTAAAGTCCTTATGTTTCAATTGGCTACCTAAATGCAAGGGTTTGACTTTGTCGCCTCCAAATGACATTCATTTGCATGAATGATTTGGAATTGAAGAGTACTCTTTAATTAGAGAGTTCCTATTTAGACTGCTTTCATCCTACTTCTGTTAGGCATATAAGCTTATATTTATCTGATAATTTTAGGGGACAATAAAATTAATTTTTGTTGAGCTCCCACTATGTGCCAGGCACTCTACATATATCTTATACTTTATTGAGAGACAGTATGGTGTACTAGGAAAAGCACAAGCATTGTAGTCAAGAATGGGAATCAAATTCTGGATTTACCACACAATAGCTTTGTGTCCTTGGTCAGATTATTTAACGTTACTGAATCTTAGATTCCCCATCTGTAAGATGGAGATGATATTTACATTGCTGTGATTATTAAGGATAACATATGTAAACGATTTAGCAGATAATAAACACTCAGTTAAAGTTAGTTTTTATAACAGGTTACTGCTAACAAGATGCAAAAAATTACTTCTTATAAATATATGCTTATGCAACTGTCAGTTTAAAGACTTGAATACACTGGGAATCTAATCATGGCTGTTTTGTTTCAGGCTATTATATAGAAATAAAGCTCTAAATATTGATCACTTAAACTACATTCAGAAAGATATTTCAATACTTTAAAAATTTATTATTATCTGGGATGATGACTATAGCAAAGTTTACCTTTAGGCTAGCTAACTAAAGAAGCTAGCTAGTTACTTGAGGTATGGAATCACCTTTCCCCCCTTGAATTTCTGGAGAAACTACTATTTAACACGGGGAAAAAATCACTTTGCATTTCATCCGTGTGTGTTGTTGAATATTTGTTTGCAAAGTGCTGTATTGTTTGCTTTGCTCATTCCTGAGAGTAATCCTAGGGTTCACTGTAATCTCTGGTCAAAAATGACTTATCTTGGATCTTAGTGGCAGAGAGGTAGGACTGAGATTTAGATTAACTCAGTATATATTCCCATGAATTACACAATGGCCACCAAATGTGGAAAAACCATTGCTGTCATCTTTGTTTACAAAATCTCTCTTCACCCACTCTCACAGGGGCCTCTGCTTGAATTGTTGGCCTTTTGTTTGAGTTTGTGCTGAGCATCCACACTCTCACCTCTCCACAGTCCTGTGACCATGAAGACCCATTTGTTTCAAGTTAACAGAACAAACTGGTTTAGAACAGTTGTTTTAAAATTTTTGTTTATTGGCGAGAACTCCACTAAATAAGAGCAATCAATTAGGAAAATGAGGCTGCTTTTATGTATACCAAAATTTCACAAAAGGTAGTTGTAGCCTTGCATCAATCCATGCAGTTTATTTCTGTATATTATTTTTGCTTTCAAAGTATCCAGAAAATCCTGACTCACACGCATAAATAATTGCAAATGATAGATGTTTATTAACAGCTTGTCTTGCAATCTCGGGATATTTTTCAATCAAATTGATCGAGAAACCTGGAAGAAAATTAGGAGAAAATTTTGGTTTCAAAGTTTAATCCCTATTCATACTTCTTATCTTAAATATGAAAATCAGATAAGAAGAAGAAGCAAAAACTTAGAGTAAGCACTAAAGTCATTTAAAATGTATGATTATGGGGCTGACGAGCGGTTAAGTGCGCGCCCTCCACTGCGGCTCGCCGGGTGGGATCCCAGGCGCGCACCAATGCACTGCTTGGCAAGCCATGCTGTGGCGGCGTCCTATATAAAGTGGAGGAAGGTGGGCACGGATATTAGCCCAGGGCCAGTCTTCCTCAGCAAAAAAAGAGGAAGATTGGCAGATGTTAGCACAGGGCTAATCTCCTCACACACAAAAAAATGTAGGATTGTCACGATGAGACACGTTACGCATGTTCTTGTTATTGCGCGACTACCTGTTCTGCTTTCGCCAAGCAGATGGGCCTCAGCCTTGCATCCTGTCTAATTGAGCACAACCCACAGGATGAAGTGGTGTAGGTATGCGCTTGTACAATTTTACTTGAGTCAACATGTGCAGGCATGAATTTATTGAAAGACCTGTGCAGAGCTACAGCCTTCGTAATCCATGACACATTTACAAGAGCTTGAAACATTCAGAGGGATGGCGGGAGAAGTATTATTCCTGAGGGCTGTAAAAAAGTGAATGAACCAAGCAGTTTAAGTTAATGATTTGGTGGTCTCCAATGGGATATAGTTGGATATATAAAACACTTGTTTGTATACATGGTTGAAAGACAGTGGAGCATATTAAGAGGTCGGGCTCTGCCACTTACTATTTTTAAAATCTTAGGCCAGTTATTTTACTTCTCTAAGTCTCAATTTTCTCCTATGTAAAATGGGCATAATAATAAACTTGCCTCATAAGGTTGCTGGGATTAAATGAGATAATACAGATAAAGCGTTTAACAGTGCCTGGCATATAGGAAGCTACTATAATTTTTTTATCA
Organism: Diceros bicornis minor; assembly: GCF_020826845.1. Classification (NCBI taxonomy): domain Eukaryota; kingdom Metazoa; phylum Chordata; class Mammalia; order Perissodactyla; family Rhinocerotidae; genus Diceros; species Diceros bicornis. The sequence goes on from NC_080781.1 coordinate 99,505,800, forward strand.
CAGTTAAGATAGTTAAATGTATTTTAGAAAATGAAAATTGGATCTTATGTTTGTAGTACATAATTGGAAAATGAATAGCCGAGAGTATTTCAAAGTCCACATTACCTGAAAAACTAATTTTAACTCTTTAGGAAGACGGTGAGTAGACTCAGTTCTTTACAAGAAAATGATCTTTGGCCCACATGTGTTTGTTATTCTTTTCTCAAATAACTGCTTCTCCCTCAAACTATCAATCTTCTTTCCATTCATGAAGGACTTTGGGATAGTATTTTACACTGATATACCACCACCCAATTCCTTCTCAATTACTTTACATTTAGTTTTATTCTGTTTTTTTCCTAGGACATTGACTTAGAAAATAACCTTTTTTAGTAGAGTGAGTGGTTCAAAAGAGGATGAGAAGGGATTGGGTGATGGTGATTTACCAATGTAAGGTACCATTCCAAAATCCATTTCCAGATACATCCTTTTTCATATCTGCGTACTGTGTTTGATATTGTTGACCACTCCTTCTTTGAAACTCCTTCCCAAGAAGTCTCTTGCCTTTCTTTTGTTTCATTTCTGTTTTTTTATTAATTCCTTCATCTAACACCTCCTCTTCCTTGCATTCACACCCAGGCCCCAACGTTCTCCCTCCAATAAGTAACTCCCACATCCAGTTGATTCCATCACTTTAATCTTCTCACATATGTCCCTTTCTCCCTTGCAACTGTTATTACCCTGCTTTCAGTTCCTAGGTCTTCTCTTGGGAACAAATGCTTAGCCTCCTAATGGGTCTCCCTGCCTCCAGTCATTTCTTCCCTCCAGTTCTTCTTCCACACTGACACTGGAACACAGCTCTCATCACACACCATACATGCCATTGCTCAAAAGCCCATTACTTATAAATTTTAGACTACATTTTCCAGCATGGCATACAAGACTTAATAATCCAGTCCCAACCTACTTTTGAAGGTTTATATACTTCTTTTCTCATGTTGATACCTAAACATTCTCTATCTTTCCCATTATCCTTCCTTATCTCGTACTTCTGCTTTTGCCTCCATACGCTTTTCTTCTCAGCTCTGATGGACAAAAATTTCCTGGTCCTTCAAAGCACAACATAAATGCCTCCTCATCTTTGAAGCTTTACTTAATTACTTCTTTTCCTCTTCCCAACACAGCCTGCAACAAAATCAAAATAATCCCTTCTCTTTGCTCCCATAGCACTCCATCTCTTATAGTACTTTCTGCATTTTACTGGTAGTTATTTCTTTATATATTTTACCTTCGTCCTAGATTATAATAATTTTAATTTTTTATTAATTTTCATATTCCCCATAGGAATCTTTGTACTGTATGTGCTCTGGAAATGCCTGTTGAGTTGCCTTAAATATCCAAAAATGCCAGAGGGTCATAAGATTCACTAGAAAAGTATCTAATGGAAGGGGATTGAAATTCAATTCACTAAGTATTTATCAAGGGTCTACTGTGTGCTAGGTACTGTGCTTCTTGCCTGAATATACAAAATAATTAAGGTAAAGTAGGAGGAATAAGAGTGTACAAATGCTTCATATTGCAAGCTCTCTAATTTTTATGCTGATCACCATCATGGAACCGTTTATGGGTTTTTAAGGGCAAAATGATAACAAAAAAATAGTGACAATGAGTTTACATTGAACTTTCCCTGTTCTATTTTTTTGATTTACACCAGCATTCAATTTATGTCTCCAATTAAAATGCGTCCACTGAACAAGTTGGTGAATGTGGAATTCCATAACACAAAAACCTTAAAAAAAAAAAAGCAGAATAAGAAATATAGCTTGATGAGCAAATTGTTTTTCTAAGCATATAAAGAACTTTTTCCCCCAGTCCCTAGAAGATGTATATTATCTCAGACAGAATGCCATATTTAATCTCTGTTCCCAGGCTTAAATGGAGGAAATAGAGGAGAGTATGAAAGATATTTTCTAAGTTATTTTCTGATTACAAAATTAATTAATCATGCTTCTTGCAGAAAACTTGGAAAATACAGAAAAGCATAAAACTAAATATAAATATGCATAATTCCACAACACAGAGATAGCGTCATTAATATTCTTTCTTGTCTCTCTTTCCATGTATAGGTATAGTTTTATATCCTACTTTTATCATAATGGTTATTTTTTCATGAGTGTTATGTAGTATTAAGAAAACAGACAATTTAAAGGAACACATAAAAATCCATAGATACAATCATTTTAGCATTTTGGGTTGTTTTTGTTGTCGTGTTTTTTCCTTTTGCTGTGCAAATATATTATTTAAAGAATTATAATTATATACTGTATATACAGTTTTGTATCCTGCTTGTTATTGTAATCATTTCCCCACGTAATCAAAGATAGAAAGAGTGTTCTCTTACAAATTGAAAGTAGTGGTCTTTGGCTGGGGGGCGGGGATTGAGCTTCTCTTCCATTAACTAGCAGAAAGGAAGTACAGAAATGGAGACGGGGAGTGGTATGAATTGGAACATTTAAAACAAAAATATGCTCCACAGAGCTTTATGTAAAAATATACTTACTAGCCATAAACGTGATCTGGTATAACCCATAGGCACTGCCTCTTGTGGCTTTGGTCTCTTGAAAGGTTTGATAGCCATTTGAGTTTTAGTTGCTTTTCTCCCATAATATTCCTATAGGTGATGTCTTTGTCATAAATGAGGTTTGCACCCAGTTTCCTTGTTGCTTGGTTGAGTAGCACCTCATTGACTAAAGTGGCTTTTCTTTTTCATGATGGCCACTGAACTGTAAGTTATTGCTGGGGTTTTCCTCAGAGTTTACTTGATAGGGTACCACAAATATTGCCTAGGGATGAGTATATGTAAATTTTATGGAAGTATAACATACATACCAAAAAGGTACAGAAATCATTAGTGTATAGCTCAGTGAATTTTCACAAAGTGAACACACCTGTGTAACCAGCGCCTAGATCAAGAAACAGAACAGTACCAGAACCCTATAAGACTACCTCACACCCCAAGATGAAGAATTTTTGAAGCAGCACAATTGTCACCTTTATCTCCTGAGAGAATAACCTCTTGGAGCATGTGGTAGGAACCTAGTCACCCACAGAAACAGTCTCCTTTACTGCACTGGAGCTAGTTACTGTGGTGATCCTCAGCTACATACTGTAAGGAGTTATTTCCAAGAACAGAATGCATGCATTTTTTTTTTTTTTTTTTTTTTTTTTTTTTTTGTGAGGAGATCAGCCCTGAGCTAACATCCGCCAATCCTCCTCTTTTTTTTTTGCTGAGGAAGACGGCCCTGGGCTAACATCGGTGCCCATCTTCCTCCACTTTATATGGGACGCCGCCACAGCATGGCTTACCAAGCAGTGCGTCCGTGCGCGCCCGGGATCCGAACCAGCGAACCCCGGGCCGCCGCAGCGGAGCGCGCGCACTTAACTGCTTGCACCACCGGGCCAGCCCCAGAATGCATGCATTTTTTGACGCAGCTACTAAGCCAGTTCAGAGTTGCCACATTTTGCTGTTAACACCCACTTTGGAGCCCTATGGGCAAAGCAGAGCACAAGGGCTCTTTGTTATTATTCCATTTCCTATTCTGTCTTTTCTCTTTTGGCTGTATGTATTGTCTTTCTCTACATCGTGGCATATGGTTACTGCTTAAATTTACCCATAGGCTTGTTAACAATATTGATTTCTTCCTAAAAGAAAATTTGGTGATTCATGCCTGACTCGATGGAGGCTGTTAGGTTCCGAACCTAGTTGTGATTTATTTGGTTTTAATGCTTGAATGCTCAAGTTAGATACAAATCAATGATTTTGAGTTAACTCTATTTAGTTTGACTTTTTTGAAAGAAGATGGTAGTAGAACTCACTTGTTGATGTATATGTTTCTCTCAAGATATTAATCATTATCATTTCAGATAAAATGTTGAAGTAGCTTAGTTAAATGTTGCCTACAATTAAAAAGTCTTAGCTTTTAAAAAGAAAATATACCAAAATGTTGACTTTGGTTATGTCTGGTTGGTGGAATTATGGGTGATTATTGTTCTCTTCATTATTATTTTTCTGCATTTTCTGAGTTTCCTGTAATGAATATGTTTTACACTTGTAATAAAAAAAGTTATTTTTTAAAAAACCAAAATACTCCAATAGTGTTGATAAATCCTAAAGAAATCATGAATAATGTGACTATAGCAACAACAGGAACAAAGCATATCTGATAATAGAAATTATTTATAGACTATAAGAATTTAAAGAATTGCTATGGCCTTTTGAATATATCTAACCCTTATGATCATTAGTATGATCCTTTCTTGTTAATACTAGTTGTTTTTTTCATATGTAAAATGAGCCTTGAACACTAAAGAACTTTAAAGACTGACTTTTCTTATTTTAATATGGAATTTTTCTCTTCTCTTTACCCTTCGAATCACTATTTGTATTTTTTCTTTTCCCCCTTAGACACATATACACACACCCCTCACCTTTCTTGGTATTTTTGTTTCTTTCCCCTAAGAGGCCTGCTTTCCCTTGCTAGCCCCCTTCAATATCTATTCTATTCAATACTTTTAAGATTAGTGCTATGTTTAACAGCTTAATATGAAGAATCCAATATATTGGGAGTTTTTACCCATGACACACTGGGTTCATCAGATGACAATAGCTTTTGTCATTCTAGGAAAGAGGAGAAAATTTTGTTAGAATAAGGGCAGAGGGGAATCATGATTTTCTTATTTTACACTTTGTTAATGATATGCAGAACATACAACCTCAATCAAAATTGCATTTAAGACATCATGAAAATTGAATTACTTGTTTTTAAAATTAGCATTTCCCTTAAAATGATACTCTGCTGTACAAAACTCCACCATGGTGATTCGCACAAGAAACTGTCAAATTCAAGGGTAGCTTCTGTACCACTTCTTTTCCTCTTAGGACACATTTTGTGTCCTACTTTTCTAGCCCCTTCCTCTGCCTTTCATGGCTTGATTAATTCTACCTTAGGTAATCTTACACACACACACACACACACACACACACACACACACACACACACCCTCTTGGAGCTTCTTTTTCTTTTTCAAAAAATTTGAACTTCCTTCTGTGTGATTCCACAAAAGATTGAAGTGAAATTAAACATTATAACAAGGCAGTGCTCTCAATATCTAAAAACCTTGAATGTATCCATAACTTACTCCCACAATCTCCACAAAAACCTCCCGTCAGTCATGTAATCCTCCTCATTAAATATGCATTTTTCTTATATCCCAGTATTTAAGATAAATTTTAAATACTTTTGTTTGTTTTGCTTTAGGTATTTCAGTGATATTGGTTTCTGAAAAGTATTATTACAAATATGGGTTAAATAATAATTTATATTTTCTTTGCAGTTTTTAGTCCTCAAAGCATTTCACATGCAATAATCTGTGGGCTCATTTGGGAACCCAAACACTGTTTAGCAACATTACTATGGGAAAATATGTTGTTTCTAGTTTCAAATAACTGACTTGCAAATGAATTTTTGAAGCACAACCCATTAGTGTTTCTATTGTGATTATTGTTCATAATGATAGCCCCATGAAGTGTGGTTTATTATATTCTTCCCAATCATGCTGGTTTAGAGAGTTTTCTCTACTTATTCAGTTTCTTTGTAATGCTGACCAAAGCTCTACCTCACCTTTTCCATGTGTTTCACCTTAAGGACTCTCATTTTATTTTCCTACTCTGTGATGATCTCAGAAGAAGTTGGCTTATTTTAAAAGCGTTTGTAATGCTTCTAAAAGTTTTAAGAACATAATTTTGACTTGCAGCTTTTTTTCTATTTTTATTTATTTATTTATTTTGGTGAGGAAGATTGGCCCTGAGCCAACATCTGTGCCAGTCTTCCTCTATTTTGTACGTGGGTCATTGCCACAGCATGGTTTGATGAGTGGTGTAAGTCCATGCCCGGGATCCAAACCAGCGAACCCAGGCTGCCGAAGCAGAGCACGCCAAACTTAACCACTACACCCCTGGGCCGGGCCCTGGCTTGTGGCTTAATTAGCCATTAACAGATTTCCAAGTTGGTACATCCTTTCTCATTTTAGAGGATTTCAATAGTTACTTAGATGAAGGCTAGGAAAGTGTGATTATATTGAGTGAGGTTTTCATTCCTAGATCTATGAGCAACCTATATTTAATACAGTTCCAAAATACTTTGAGTTGTAGGGGTGTTTCAGATTCTGGTTTTCCACCACCATCATTTCATTTTGGCAAGAGGACAGGATGTGTAAGAGAGACTGAAACTGGCCAGTGCAAAAGCACCAGTCACCTCACTTGCCATAGTCACCAAACCCCTACCCTCTTTGCTGCTCTTATCTGGCTGATGCCTTTTGGTTGAACTGGCAATCAAGACAAGGCAATTGAGTTACCTTGAGTAATGTAAGTAAAGGCTAACAGATTATCCTTTGATGGTAAGGAAAGCTACATGATTGCTCTGTTTTATATTTCAATCTCTTGTACCAAAGATGAATGTGTTCTATTTGAAATTGAGAGACAGCGTATTAAACGGAAGAACGGATGTACTTGAGTCAGACTGCTTGGCTTGAATTCCAGTCCTACCAATTAATAAATATGTGACCTCGGGCAAGTTGTTAACCTGGACTTCATTTATCTTGTTCATAAAAAGGGAGATAATAATGTCCATTGTCTATGATATTGTAAACAAAATGTTTGGTATGTAGTGGGCATTTAGTAAATGCTAGTTCTCTTGAAACTTTTGCTAACAATCTTATTACTAAATATAATATTTCTTCTTTGGTTGTTATAGCTGTTCACGACCACATTTTGAAATATGTAATTGTTTTATATGTAGAAGCAGAAAAAAACTGTGACATCTAAATTGCTGTTTTTCTGGGCAGTTTCTGAGAAATGCAGAGAGAAATCACATAATCAAGAAACTGAAACGACTGTCTTGTCCTCCTTCTTCCCTGTGTATTTCCATTTTAAGCAGAAAGACCTTAAAATCAAGATGTTAAGCTCTAACAATAGAAATGGCTATGGACCTTTGATGGCACAGTGGTAAAGAGAGGGGACTTAGATATCAGATGGATTTTTTGATTTGGATCCCAACTCTATCATGTAATAGCTTTGTGACCTTAGCCAAATTAACCTCTTTAAGACTCAGTTTTTTCATCTGTAGAATGGGGTATGATAATTGTACCTACCTCATAGAGTTATCGTGAGGGCTAAATCAAGTAATATATAAAGCACTTAGTACACAGCCTTGTTCATTAAAGGATGTCGTAGCCACCTCCTCACCTTCATCTATAGCCCTGTCTTGGCGATTGGCAATGCATATCACTGCAGAGCTGCTCAGAGCCTCTGATGTGCTAAAGAAACACTGTTTAACTTTGTTCAATGCATTATTCTCTAGACTTATTTATCTATACAAGCTTTTTTCTCTCAAAATACTTAACATCTGAAATATAATTTGGAAAACACTGATTGCCATGCACTTAACTTCTCCCTCCTCTCTCTCTCTCTCTCATTTTATTAGGCTGGCCTCATATTTTAAATGTATCAAGTTTTGTCAATGTCAAGCAGTGACTAAACCAGTTATCTCACCATGATAAGAACAGAATGTTTTCAACTGTGACGACAAACATTTTCATTATATTTGTTTGTACTAATATGGTACCTTTTATATCAGGTTAACGTGACTTCAAAGTGTTTACAGGCTAGGTTTATTCTCCTTACTGACTTTCAGGAACACTTTATTGTAAAAGGATAAAAACACAAGTGAGACAGGTTTGTGTTTGCTTTTATAATCAGTGTATAGGCCTTAATACAGAAGTTAGCTTTTATAATACTTCATACAGGAGGAAATTTAATATCCTCTGTTAGTAGAATATTCTTATTTATGATTTTTTTAATAGTAAACGATACCAAAATTTCTGCAGAGGCATATCAAAATCTCTTTTTCTCTGATCTGGATACCTAATAGAATACTAATTGGACTTCTGTAACATTTGCACCCTTGGGTTCTTGTGGCCAGGTCAAAATGAATACCCTCTCAACGTAGTTTTCGTCCTAATTTAATGATAAATGCAATTTCCAACCTAATTCCCCTATTACAAACTGTGCCTGAAGAGAATGTATGCAAAAAGAGATTCCAATTTCAACAAAAGTTTGTGCCACCCTTTATCTCCAGCACTGGTGCTGGATGTTATGGTAGGAAGAGAAGAGTGAGCAGCGAGTAGCTAAAGATAAACAAGGACATAGTCCTTTCCTTCCAGGGAGCTCACATTTTCAGCCTCTATTGCATTTTTTTTTCTGGCTAATAATGATATTTTAGTCTGACACTCAAATATCAGTTTAGGTAGGGCTTTTAGATCTACACAAAAATGGCACTCTCAAGAGTTTGGCAATATTTAAGGTACAGAGTGCATGTCCTTTCCAAACATTCTTGTATTAGTTTCACCTGGTCTGAAAGGTTGAGGATAAAGTGGCAAGTGGTGGAGGCCATGTCCCAATTTGATTGTAAGTGTAGGCTATGGCTTGGTTTTGTGCTCATGTTTTTTTTTCCCCTGGATATAGCAACAATTTATTCAGTGGAATTCTCCTTCCCAAGATCTCACATTACAGGAAAAGAGAACTAATAAATACAAGGACAAAAGATCACCATAAATTCTAATGTTCATTTGTATAAGTTTTTTTCCCCCTGAAACCCCTAAATCTCCTGTTTATCCTTTTTTACTGCCCAACAAATATCTTTCTGTTTTTAACATGTTGTGTATATATTGTTAGTCAGTAGTTGCTTCACGTTGCATCATCAAATATTCTTATCTTATCACGTTCTGAACAGCTCTGGATATTGCACAATTTATTATCCCAAAGGATCGAATGCATTGATGCTGTGGAATTTACTGACTAGCATTTCTTCAGAAGATATTAATAAATAGCAACAATAAAAAAATGTTGAATTTGGTTTTTAGAAGCCTTACTACCCCCAAACAAAGACTATGACAATAGAATACTTTAGCAGAAAATTTTTAATACAGTTGCAGAATACCCTATTAATTAAATAACATATATACTACAATTTCTGCATGGCCTTGCAATAGCATACCTTATTATTTTATTTTTTTCAGTGTCAGCACAAATTTAAGGTTGTATAGACACTCAACCTGTTCCAGTTGCTTCAAGACTTCTTTTCTATGTCCTCTGAACCTCCTCATAAGTGCCCAAACCAGCAGTCTCCTAGTGAACCAGGATGACTGGGTTCTAACTTGAGCTTGGGGCTAAAATGGCATCTGTCCTAGCTCCTGAATGTGAGTGTGAAACTGAGGTGTAGTCAAGCCCCAGGTTGGAAAAAGATCATCGCCACCATTAGTGCTGCTCTGGCAGTATGGTAATTTCAGTGAGAGCAACACTGTGGCAGTAAGCGTCACTTAAATCCAAGGTCTCTAGAGTAGGATTAGTGTTTAACTTTTTATCTGTATATATATGTCCCTGCTCTAGACAGATGTGTCCTTTCAAGATATACCATCTTTGACTTTAGAGAGGAGGCACATCTTAGACTCTGTTCACCACAATTATCTTTAAGGATGAATTTGTTTTCAGATTGAATCAAGATTCAAAGTATCACTAAGTATAGCATACTTAAAATTGCATTCATCAAACATTTACTTCACATGTGTTATGTGCCAGGCACCCTGCTAGATGTTGTAGATACAGTGATGAAAGACCCAGCCCCTAACCTGAAGGAGTTTGTAGTTTAGTGAAACTCAAGTAAAACTAATAACTTCAAGGGAAGTCTGCACTACACAGTGTAAAAGCTGAATATCTAACCCAGATGGGTCAGAATCTTATAAAAGGAGGTTGAGCTTTATTATGTAAGCAAAATGGAGCTCTTTAAAGGCCTTTAGCAAAGGAAAAATATGAACATTTTTCCCATTTAGAAAAATTTATCTAGTAGCTGTGAGGAGAATGAATTGGAGAGCTAAGACTGGTGACCTGGAGACCAGTTAGGAGGTTGTTATAGTGATTTAGGTGAGAAACAATGGTGAAAATGGAGATGTATTATAACAGGAAAGGAATGGAATTGTTTCTGATGTGGCTAATTTTCAAACCTCTCTATATGAAATACTCGCTGATAAACACAAAATAATTCTATTCGCAGAGTTTTTCTATGCAGGGTGAAGGATTGGCATTGTTCTGGCTAGACTAACTGGACCACTATGTTGAGACTCCTTAACCATAACATCAGTCAAACTATAATCAAACTCCAGCCCAACATTTCTAAAAGTATCGGCCACAGACAACAGGCAGCAAAAGAACCCACGGAACTTATTAAACTGCAGATTCCCAAGCCCCACCCCAGACATACTGAATCCGGGAATGGGGCCCAGGGAGTTCAATGTTTTAACAAGTTTCCCAGGTAATTCTCATACGTATTAAAGTTTGAGGATCACTAATCTAGTCCAACAGTTTTCAAAATATGATCTGGGACTGCTGATCCCTGAGACTCTTTCAGGGGTCTATGAGGTCAAAACTATTTTCATAATAATACGTCGACATTATTTGCCACATTCACGTGTTGACATTTACATGGATGGTGTGAAGGCAATGGTGGGAAAATACTGCTGGCACCTTAGCACAAATTAAGACAGAGGCACCAACCTGTATTGTATACTACACCTCCGTGCATTTACAGTAAAAAGAAAATGCCAGTTTCACTTAGGAATTTCCTTGATGAATCAGTAAGAATAATTAATTTATTAAATCTCTACTCTGTTGTACACAACATTTTTTTGTATATTCTGTGTGATGAAATGGGAAGTAGGCATGAAGCACTTCTGCAGCATACCAAAGTACAATGGTTGTCTGAAAGAAAAGCACTTATATGACTGAGTTGTGAGCTGAACTAGCCACTTTCTTCAAACAACTCCTTTTAACTTGAAAGAACTACTGACAAACTGGTTATTCAGACTTGGGTATTTGGAAGACCTTTCTCAAAAATAAACTGAGCCTGTCATTTCAAGGAAAACAAATGACAGCATTTGTTGCTAATGATAAAATTTAAGTGTTCAAAAATTAGAATTTTGGAAAACTTTTATCCACCACGTGAGCTTGACAACTTCCTGATACTTAGACTTTTCTGATGAGATAAATGGTAATATTAACAATTATGATATTTTTTCTATTGTATAATCTTAAAATGAATGAGGCACCATTTGTAAGATCTGCATAATTCTGTGAACCAATACTTTCCAAATGACTAATGCATGATATTACAAAACCATGCATGAATAAAGGATCCATTCAGTTTGCAAGATGGTTCAAAGGATTTTCATTTAACTAAATACAAAGAGTTCATTGATATGGTTTCAAATTCTACCTTGCACCTAATGTTTAAGAAACTACCACTTGTTGAGTTTTGGTGTAGTATCAAAGGCAAATATCTACAGTTATTTGAAAATGCTATTAAAATACTCCTCAGTTTTCTAATTACGTATCTGTGTGAGTACAGATTTTCTTCATATACTTCAGCCAGAAGAACAGATCACAATAGATCCAATGCAGAAGCAGATATAGACACCCAGCTATCTTCTATTAAGTCTGACCTTAAAAGAGGTTTGAACAAATGAGAATGCCACTCTTCTTATTACATTTTTTGAGGAGAATATAGTTATTTTTAATACAAATATGTTAATTACATTAACATGTATTTACAACTGTTATTTTAAATGAATGAATAAATAAATATCTTTAAAATTCCTCAGTGTTAATTGCTAATATGGTTAATATGAGTAGAAATAATACACATAAACAAAAGTTCCTTGGAGTCCTCAGTAACTTTAAAGAGTATAAACTATAAAGAGTATAAAGGGGACTCCAACAAAAACTTGGAGAAATGCTGACCTAGCCCTTGGGTTCTTAACAATATACTAAACATACCACTAGTGGAAATGAGAATAGTCCAGGTAGGACTAAGTTTTTTTTTTTTTTTAATAATAATTCTAAGAATTGTTTACCTGTGAGTATGACATGTCATTCACAAGTTATGCATCGGTTATCTTTTGGACAGTATTGCTTCTAATTCCCTAGTGTCTTTAATATGCTGTTTCCTGAGGACTTCATCTGCCAGGAATTTTTTGGTGCTATATCAAGTCTATGACCCATTTCCTAATGTAGTATTGCCTTTGAAACCTACGGCAGAAGTATCTGGGGATTCAGGGCAGAAAGAAAGGCAACTTGCCGTACTACACATGGCTGTGTGCTTCTGTTTGTTGGCTTAAAAGAATTATAATAAAAGGTGATTTTGAGGGGGCCGGCCTGATGGCGTGGTGGTTAAGTTCACGCGCTCTGCTTCTGCGGCCCAGGGTTTACAGGTTCGGATCCCGGGCGCAGACTGACGCACCACTCATCGAGCCGTGCTGTGGCGGCATCCCACATACAAAATGGAGGAAGATGGGCACAGATGTTAGCTCAGGGCCAATCTTCCTCAGCAAAAAGAGGGCCAGTCTTCCTCACCAAAAAAAAAAAAAATAGTGATTTTTGGTCATCTTCACTGCCACCGCCCCTCCCCCAAAAAGATGATTTGTGACAATACAGAATGTTAAGAACCATTGCTTTAATCAACAGCTAACCTGTATTAATGCTTATTTCGTATTCTGCAATAGACTAGAATTTAGCTACAGGTTAGTTAGTAGCATAATAACATGTTAAAGGGGTGTATAGTACTGATTTGTCTGGTTCCCAGTGAACTACAAATATATATTTCCAAATACTTTAAGAAAATCATTTGTATATTTGTTTATTGAGGTGCAATGATAGAACCAATTTTTTTTGATCGAGAGAGCTGCTTGGAAGCAGTCAATCTAAAAAACCTAAATTTGATTCATTTGTGGCTGGCAGCAGTCAAAAGGGGGCAAAAAATGTCATAAAACTGAAATTTGAAGAAAGAGAGGCTAGTCTGGCTTAAAAATTTAGATAATTTTTTTTACTGGTTAAAAAAATACCACTTAGGACTGCTTGGTCTGATGAGCTTTGGTATCCCTCTTTGAAATACATTGAAAAACTGAGCCTTTGAAAGCTACTGTGGACAGAATGAATATTTAGAAGTCCACTTGAATTGGTTGCACATTTTCTAATGGAGGAAATGTTCGTTAGAGAATTATGTTGGAATTCTTCACATTTAGATCTTGTTCATTTTAGATACAAGTGAATTCAGAAATGCTGACTCCATTGTGTTATCATGATGTTGGGCAGTATTGAATGTGAGCTTAGTTTTAGAAGAGCTACTTTGGCCTTCAATTGCCCTTATTACTTGTGTCACTCATTGTGAATACTCTCTTTTCTAATATTAAAAGTGGAATACTGGTTAAAAGAGATGCTAGAACAGCTTTCCTCACTGCCTTGTATTTTATGTTTGAATCCCAAGGTGCTGTAAGTATGCTATCATTATGCTTAGAATATTTCATATATTGTAAAATGTTTTAGAATTTATTTTACATTTTGGCACATTAACATTTAAATGTGGGGGGGAAAGGTCCAGAAGCATAGAACTTACTACATAATTTGCACTTTATAAATATTTATTCAATGAAGTTGTCTGTGTCTGCAAATAATTGATTAGACCAAAACCATGATATCATTAGCTTTTTGAAAGAAATGAAAGGGATTGGCCACCAGCAGGATACTAGATCAAATTTCTATATATTATGAATAATACCTAGAAAGTATTTTTTGCCAATAGTGCTGAGGATAGACACCTATTATTTATATTAACATTTTAATTGAATGATATTTACTAACAGTAGTAAGAGTTGCCACAGCCTATTTTATTACCTTTGTTCCTAAGATAGGTGGGTGCCAAAACCTGTATTCATTGTTGAACATTTGAAATTGGAGTCTATATTTCTTCTTCTGCTTGTTCTCTATTCCTAATCTATCCCTTCTCCCAAAATACTTTAGATAGCAGAGTGAAAATGTGAAAAACTTGAGCCATGTCATGTTATTAATGATTTTTAAGTAGGAAGTTCAAGGATTCCTTATAGAATTGAGTGACTGCTACATTTGTGGTATCAAGGTAAGTGTTGTTTAAGTTATACTGGACCCAGGAACTTGTGTATGAACAATTAGGGTCCAGATTAGCTATTCTTGACCATTAAATTGTCAAATATAAAATGGGGCTAATACACTAGAATTGTAAAATTGACAGCTTTTCCTGCTATTAAACTCTGAAAATTTATTTATCAGATACGACATATTAAAATATATGAATAAATCCTTGATTTATCTTTATAAGTCAGATAGTCAGGCATTTAACTAATATGAATTTGCCTGACAGTCCAGGAAAGAAAAGGGTGTAAATGGCCTCACAGGCACCTGTGACACACAGTGCAAATTTTGAGAGATTCAGATCCTGAAATGACAGCTGTTCTGTGATCGGGGTTTAGGCCATAGAGGTTTGTTGTCCAGTTAATGGTCAGTTTTCCTCATCAGACACTTTTAGCATATTAAAGATTTTTCTTTTCTTTTTTTGGGGGGGACGGGTGCTATGTTTTTTGGAAAAACAGGATGAAATTAAAAGTTAATTTGGAAATTCCATAAAGATTGAAAAAGAAATGTAGTCGTATTCCTTTGCCAGACTTGATTTTAGAAACAGTACAGCCCTACCTTCGCCAGGCAAAAAGCAGCAATCCAATGTTCTGATTCCTACTTCAGTGTTATTTTTGCTACATTATGCTTCTTCCCTTGCTCAAACTGTAGTCTGTTTCTGGTTACCAATTTTTAAATAAAGAACACTACCAAGTTCAGAAATATCAAAACAAGTACAATTTGTTATTTTACAAATTATTGGACATTGAAGGAAAATGTTTTCTTTTTTATATAGGAAGATATTCTACTAACCCAGTATCAGTTCGGAATGTGATTTGGAAATTATTTTTTTCTACTACTGCCCATGATAGTGGATATGCACAATTCATTTCACTGTCTTAGTTCATATTCTTCCTAGTGGTGAATGGCTAATATATAGGAGATATTTGCAAGTGCCTACCGGGCAGGGATATATTTTATTCTTTTCTGTAGCCCCAAGGCCTAGCACAGTGTCTGGAATGTGTATAGATACTCAAAAATACTTAATGAATGAAAAGTAGAGGTATTGTCTTTTGTATAAGTGGTCCACAAGAAGGTTAATTGAACGACAGCCTTGATCTTATTAGCACTATATTTTAATCAGCTGAGCTGTGCAACCCATATCTGGCTTCTTAAGCCTGGTGCTTTCCAAAGGAGATAGTTGTTATAATGAAATTTTGGATAGAAAAGTGGAAAGTCTGACAACTTGTATAAGAGTCTATATATTAGTATATCAACATAGGTTTTAAAGATCAACTGTAAGAATGTTTTGAGGAAATAGTAATAATTTTAAAGGTTGTGATAAAACTGTTTCCATTTAATATGTTGCTGTACTACTGTAAGAGAATAAACTGATAAGCAAAATTCTACAGCATGAAAAACACAGATCCAATGATACAGGTTAGTTATCTGTTGATTGAACTTATTTTCTTGAGGGTTTGAACTCCTGTCTTCAAAGAAGATCAATTCTGTAAGCACTGAAGAAGTGTTTTGAGTTTCTCTAGGAAGGGAATAGCAGTACCTCATCCTTCCAAATAGGCAAAAGATTATATTTTAATCATCTCTTTGAAAAAATGTCATTCTTCCCATTTTCTAAATCTTGTTTACGATGAAAAAAACTTCTGGCCTTTGTGTGTGTATTTTCAATGTGCCTTCCACTTTCTATTCCTCAACATACCAGAAATCAGAAATCAGAGAGATTAAGCATTCAGAATAAGTTCTGAATATGATCACATCTGTGTTGCTTATAACAAATGGCTAACTTTGCATACAGAATATGTTTTGTGGTGCTTTAAAAAGATCACTTACAAAGTCACTAATTTTAATTTGAGAGGTTTAGAATCAGCTGAAGCATAATAACAGCCCCTTGAGTCTCCAATATGTTAAGGACAGAGAAAGCTTAAGAGAGAAAAAGGGTCAGCAAGGCCTGCTTTAGCAACACACACACACCAATCAGAAAAGGTTTTTTTTTCTGTTCTACAAAAAGAAGTCTGTTCTTCTTTGGAGTTTCAGGGCACATATCTTATTTTGTGGTTTTTCAACAGGGTAGCAAGTAGAAAAACAAATTTAACTTGGGATTATACATGAACTTTGGTTTTTCAAAGTAGGTGTGAATAAGTGAAAAGAATAAGCAAAGTGACTTAGAAGTTTTGAATTGTATACTACTTGTATTTAAATTTTGACTCTATAATGTCCAGTGGTGTGCTGGAGTCAGCTGACTCTGCCAGTTGGACCCATATTTTCCCAACTCCACATTCATATAGCCGTGGGAGTAGTATTTACACCATGGAAATTGGCCCACACTACAAATCAAGGCTTCCTCCTCCTCCCCCAACCCCCACCCGAGAGCCAGTTGTTAAACATTTACCACTATGCCCCAGAATGTACCTATTTAATTTTCATTTTTACAGTCAAATAATGGCTTTAGGTTTCACTGAAGAAAGAGGACTGATGTAGAATGGTGGTGAAGAACAGAAGCACTGGAGCCAAACTGCCTGGGTTCAGAGACCATTTCTGCACTTATTAGCTTGTGTTATTCTAGGCAAGTTAGTCAGTCTTATCTTTAATGGGATAATAGCAATGCCTACCTTATAGGGTTGATGTAAGGATTAAATATGTTAATGCATGTAAAGCACTTAGAACAGGGTCTAGTTTATAGATAAATCTTATCTGGCAACCTCAATTATCCAGAGCATAGTTAGGATTCAGGAAAAAGAAAAATGTCACTGAGAAACCAATATAAATATTGGAGAGTAGTTGCACTGAAGCCCTCAGGCTTTCTTTGGAAGCCTGCTTTACTCTTTCTTTAGACCCCAGCTTGATTGACTTTTCAGAGTTGACAGTAGATTAGAAGGATAAAATTAGAAAGAAGGGAGAGGTGCTGCTAGAAGCAACAGTGAGAACTTCCCTCCCCCAAAGACAATTACTCAATGTGAGAACTCAAAAATGAGTCAGACTGGATGATCTCTAAGGTCCAGTCTGGCTGCAAAACTCTATGACTTTGGTGAAAAATCATAACAGTCTGGGAACAAATAACCTTACCACTATATTAAATAATGGCTTACAAAAATGATCCAATGTCAATAATAAATCATAATCAGTATATCCTAGTTAGGAAAATAGGGCAGTATAGATTACCTTTTAAAATGTCCGTTCAAAATTGTTAAAATTAAATATTTGTGTAAAACTTTTCATTACTTAGAAATTTTACTTGTATGGAACACCTAATTCCCTGACAATACCAGATAAAGGAAAGCATTACTGTAGTTAATTAAAAGACAGTCTCTGCCCTTAAAGTGTTCTTAATTTAGAAAGGGAGTATGGCATGCCAATTGAAATGCAAAGCAAAATGAAGTGCTAGATAGAGGTTAAAAACCAAGTGACAGGGGAACAAAGAGGGAAAATTTACATTCTCATTTGGAATTTGGGAAAATAACATAGGAGGCTACATTGGAGCTGGGATTTGAGTAATACATAGACAGAGAAGGAGCAGGGAGTGTCAGAGCAGATGTAGGACATTTTAGGCTGAGGGAACAGAATGAACAAAAGGAGAGTTATGAAAAGTGAATGACAGTAGCCAATCCCATGTGCCTGGATCTGAGTGTTCATGAGATGGGGGTGTAGTGGAGATATACCAAACTGGAAAGGTCAGTTGGGACCAGATCAGATAAGGTTTTAAATGCTAGGCCAAGGAGTCAGGCTTTAGTGAGTAATAAGGAGCCACTCAAGACTTTTGAGCAGGGAAGAGGCCTGATCCGACCAACTGATAGCAAAAGTCAAGAAGGAAGGTTAACTCTGATGAACCTTTAAGGGAAGGGGGATAATTTGATATAGAGTGACCAGTTAGGAGGTTACTGAAGTAGTTCAGGCAAGGAAATTATGAGGGCCTATATTATACACACAGCAGAAATGGAAAGAAGGATCTGATAATGGGAGACGCCAAGGAAATAGCATCTACACGACTGACTAGGTTAGCAGTGAGTATTCAAATATGATTCTGAGGTTACTAAACCAGGTGACCAGAGGCTTGTGACGCCATTAACTGTGATTGGGAACAGTGCGGGGGGAGCAGTGGGGGAGAGCAGTTTTTAAATAGTTGCAAGAGTGTGGGAAGGAGGAGATATATAATAATGCTTAGAAATAGGTCTTTTATATGATTAGAAAGCTAATTCAATAGATAGTTGGAGTATATGTAGCATGTATGAATATGAATTGGGGTGATTGAAGCATAGCATTGTTCCTTATGTGTAGACAATGTACATTTCTTGACTATCCTTGTCTTTTAATCTCCATCTGACCACAATGGCCAGTATGTTCCTGAGCATCCACCCCTGCCACCCACCTCATATCTTCTAAAAGAATGAAAACTTGTTTCTATTAGTCAAAAAGTTTAGAAGGACACATCTGTGATTTAAAAAGAAATCTTTAAAATTATAATATACTTCGAAACCTGATTTTTAGAATTATCTATGGTGTAAAAGATTATACAGGTTACAATATCAGAAATGAATGCTAGGTTATATAATTATTCAAAACTTTATAACCAGAAGTTTTCCCGACAGATGGCTTGTAGAGAAAAGACAACTAATGACAAAAGATAATTGAAATAATGTCTGTGCTTTTAGTGCAAAAGCTAGAAAATTAAAGCCCCCAAATAAACAGAAAAATGAGCCACTCTCTTGCAAAATAGCCATTTCTCTAGACCCATAAGGGATATTTGGGTCATATACTGATAGAGGAAAAAGATACAACAGAAGGCATTTCAGACTCCTTTACTTCCCATTGCTTTTGAGATTTTCCCCATGTGAACTAGAAGAGAGTAAGTTGTCAGTGTCTACCAAACTGAGTGATGACAAATGAGTCAGTCAAGTTATAAAAAGGTTTAAGTAAATGGCTATCATATGTAAAAGTAGTGTCTTTTGGAACTTTAAGGATCTGTAATAATACCCTATGAATATACTTTTTGAATTAGTAACTTCAAGTAAAGAGATGATCTTGATATTTTGAAGACTTCAGCCACTGGGGACCATAAATTTAAGGGATTACTTGGGTAATAATTCTGCTATGTACATTGCCGTTTAAAGTTTGTACTCTTAATTTGATCATTGAAATTGTGAATACTATTTTCATATTGTACTTTTGTATTTAAATTCTAGTATAAAGGGCCTTTTAGAGTCATGTGTGTGTTTGGTTGTGTTTATTCCCGATTGGAGTTTGATCATTAACAAAGATTGGTACCTTAACCTAATATCAGTGGGAGGTTTCTCTTGTTTGTAATCTCTTAACAGTCAAAGAACTCTGTTCTTTTGCTTAAGATTATTGGTCTCAAGTCATATAAACTAGAAGGAATACATACCTTGATAACCATTGGAATAGCATGAGTAATCTGACAATCTCACAACATTGGGAAAGATGATGGTTGTTCTTTATTTTTTCGCAACGTTTATATAGTCGGGGGTAGAGAGGGAGGTATTACAGAGATTAGGCTTTTAGACTAAGACTTAAACTATTAGACTAGGTAATAAGCTTAGTCTAATTTCAGGCTTGACTTTAGTTGGTGGTGAATAGAAACATACACTTCTATTGATTTTACATGTTCTATTCATTACTAACCTGATTAGGTCTGTGCAAAATCTTAGAGCACCTTGGACGAATTTTATATTGCTTTGAGGATAGGAAAATGGCACATGGATATATATATAGATTGTACATTTGGGCTTGTAAACATTATTTGTCTCAAATTACTAATCCTGGTATGTAAATTCTTTTACATTTTAGTAGTGAGCTCATGAATAGTCTATCACCTTATAAACTGAGAAATATATAGTTAAATATTTCTGTCTTGCCCAAATCTCAGATTCCTTAGGATGTAAGCCCAATTCTCTACCACCCAGGGGACTATTTGTCTTTAAGAAAGACTTATGTAAGAGGCAAATTGAACCCCAAACTCAATACTGTTGAATTATAGGTGGTTAACCTGAGGAGAGGAGAGGTATTTGTTATACATATTTCATAGCTTCTTTACTAAACTATGAGTTCCTTAAGATCAATAAGTCTCGGCATGTTTATATCCCTTATAACTTATATATGCATAGTAAGTGCCCAACAAATGTTAATTGAATGAATGAGTATTCTTCCTTTGTCTCATTGAGAATCATTTAAAATCACTTTAGCAATTGGATTTTTATACTAAGAATGCTTTACCAAACTAAAACTGAATTCCTTTCTATTTTACAGGTGCAGGAGACATTGTTGCCATCATGATCGGCAATCTGAAAGGCACAAAAATTCTACAATCTATTCAAAGAGGCATACAAGTAACAATGGTCATTGAAGTAGGGAAAAAACATGGCCCTTGGGTGAATCACTATTCAATTTTCTTCGTTTCTGTGTCCTTTTTTATTATCACGGCAGCAACTGTGGGCTATTTTATCTTTTATTCTGCTCGAAGATTACGGAATGCAAGAGCTCAAAGCAGAAAGCAGGTTTGTAATGGTCCTTTCTTCCAATTTAAAAATATTTTACGGTTTTAATTGTAGTTTCAGTGTCATACATTTTAATATACTTCACTTGCTAGACAATGATCCATGCATAGGTTTTATAAAACCTGGTAGGTTTTTTTTTTTGTTTGTTTGTTTATTTATTTTCCCCCCAAAGCCCCAGTAGATAGTTGTATGTCATAGTTTCACATACTTCTAGTTGCTGTATGTGAGACGCGGCCTCAGCATGGCCGGAGAAGCGGTGCGTCGGTGCGTGTGGCCGCCAGCAGTGGAGTGTGCGCACTTAACCACTAAGCCACGGGGCCAGCCCAAAACCTGGTAGTTTTTAAAAGTATGTCAGCTTCCATCCTCTCAAATCTTTTATTTCTAGAATTTGTCTATGGCCTTAATCCTGCCTGATTAAGTCTTCTAACACCTCATTAAAGAGCACAACCAGCATTTAATCATACAAGAGTATAAACACATATGTTCTCTTAAATATTTTTCTAAATTACAAAAGCATTTTATACTCAATATAGAAAATTTAAAAATTAGAAAGTACAAGGGAAAAAACCTTCACTCAATACCCCATATACAAAAAACTGTAGTCGCCACCCAAAGATAACCACTATTATTTTACATGTATGTATGTGACTGTGCATGTGTGTATTGGCATGTGGGGGCAGGGCTAGGAAGAGAGACCAGGCTGATTATCATGAGAAGACAGGTTTAAAGATCAAATTGTGCATGATATGGTGCTAAGCTCCAAACAGAGTCACATATTCATAATTTCTACCATATTTTAACAACTGATGTATAAACAGGTACAAAATATGGAAATAATAGAGCAAAAATACCAAAGCATCATTGAACAGGGAAGTACCTATGGTTGTGTGGGATTGACCCTACCACCTTTAAACTGCCCCTCATCCCCCTGTGACCCCCCCTCCATGGTCACTCCCATGCATACATCTTCAGTTCCCTTGGCCCTTCTCTTTGTTATACTTGCTGTTAAAATCCAACCCTGGTTAAATCCTACTTCACACCTACTCTATGCCTGCACTCTGCATAGCTAAAGTAGCTGAAAAATATTGACGTCTATACAGACTGATCTCACTTTAAATTTATGACCACAAACTCAGTGAGCCCTTAATGCTGCCGAACAATCATACTATGTTTTCTTAGCCATTTCCTCTCCTGCTTTCCTAGGTGACTAATCATACATGTTCCTTTCTCCTTAAACCTCCAACACCTCCTCCAACTTGACTCTTAACTTGTATTTTGGATCTTATTTCACCAAGAAAATTGAAGTAATCAAAAGAGTACTTCCATAAGCTCTCACCACATCTACCCACCCATCTGCATCTGTATCTATATCCTATATCCTCTGCCTTGTCTTCTGTTACTGTGGACACACAAACATGCTATTATTGCTTCCATTTTCAAAAGAACTTCTCTTGACCCCAGGCCATAAACCTTGGAGTTATTCTTTATTCCTCTCTTTCTCTCTCACTTCCCATATAACCTCCATCAGCAAATCCTGTTGGTTCTGCCTTCATTATATACCCAGAGTCCAATTCCTCTCACCACTTCCATCGCTTCCACCCTGGTCCAAGCCTCCATCATTTCTGACCTCCTCCCCTAGTATTCTTAATACAACAACAGGATGGTGTGCCACTTCTCCAGAACGTTCAGTAGGAATTTAATGCTTTCAGCTGATCATATAGTAGGGTCAAGAATACATTTTTATATGTACTAAGTTCCTCCAAAGGCAGTGAAATTCTGGCCATTTCATGCACTCTTTCTCCAATAAGCAAAGATGAACCCATTTTATTTGGGAGTGGAGCAGCAGCAAAGATTTCTATATAGCAGGACAGTTAGTTGAATTTAGGAACAGACGAGAAATCAAAATCCTATTATAAAAACTTCATAAATATTAGACACCAGTATGTGATAATGAGTGATAATTATCTCAATGTTTAAAGTTAATTGACTTCTGTCCTTCTCCTCAGAGAAGCAGCTTATCACATTGGTGGCAGGTTCAGCCTGTTCCTAGCTGTGGTCAAAAGGATGTTTAAAATTCTCGTGCCAGGTCATTCAATAGTTTCACACTGTGTTAATATTTGACATTTGTATATTGTGCTGTTTTTATCTCTGAGGTTGGAAAGAAATTGGTATCCACTATGACTAACTACTCAAAGGTTATAGTTACAATGTTTGGTTTTCATATGTTTATAGTGAAATATGTATTTCTGTATTCTAAGTGCTATAATAAATCTCTTAACATGGCATTAAACCCCGTCGGCAAGTAATAGAGTTTATAAAGAACTGCCTGGTGTTGCACAAGCTCTATTAGATATTTAACTCTGGTCTCATTGTTCATTTAAGTAATTTTGGATAGTTTATAATATATTTTATGAAAATTAACTTCTGTGCAAATGGTCAAGAACAGCATTAAAACTTCTCACCTTTTAGAGACGGCTTTTGAGAGGGCTTCTTTCACTACTTAATGGGCTATATCTGTTTCTCGTTTGGTGACTAAAGGATTGAATATATGACTGATAATCCCTTTTGCTTATAAATATTTGAGACTACTGGAATGCCTTTTACATGTTATTTAATTTTCCTGACTTCCTATTTATTTTTAAAGGGCAGAGCTTGATACATATGATGGTTATAACTATCACTGAATGTTTGACTGCCTTATCCTCATTTTACTGGTGGAAATGATAATGAAACTGAGTTATGGAAACTTACTTTCATTAGAATATGAGGAATTTATTAGACTATTCAGGAATTTCTTCCCCCTGAACCATTATGACATATAGTATTAGTGTCAGGCAAACTGATGACTGTGTAACCATAAATTTTGATGACCAAAATGCCCAAATATAATGGGCAGCACATAGTGGCCATATGCCTGACATGTCATAGTATTATGTGTAAGAACACATATCATCCCTGTTTTTGTGGATAGAAAGTTTTTAAACAAGATGAACAGTATCAATGGGTTGTGAATGAAAATAACATATTAGGCATTATATAGTGGATTTGCATCCCCACCAGGAACAAGCCTAACCTGAGACAAGGAAGATTATGGAAAACCTTATGACATGCTAAGATTAAACTGAATTTGGGAGTGACCACTATACACTGGACTCTGGCATGAGACCGTCAGCATTTTGGGGTACAGTGCATGTATCCTAACTGTACTCGAGCAATAATACTCAATGGCAACAGGGCATGTGTTGGATTAAACATTGCCCGGTGAAACAAAAGAGATCTCTAGGTGAAATAGGAGCTGGCCTAGGTGTAATGGAATAAGCTGAATTTACTTTTAATGAAGAGTGACTCTCAGAAGAAAATAATTTACTCACTGAAATGGACAGATTGGAAAGATTCTTCTTCCAAGAGGAGGGAAAAGAATGAGAATCCACTTGGAAAGATGATAAAGCTTTGATAATATGGTCACACATACCCAATACATAATGCTAGAGAATGCTAGCACTTAAGACTGGGAAAGAGCATATACTCTGACACAACAGGGTCTGTTAACTATTTTACTTCAAATGGAGGCCCAAGTAGCCATGGGGTAATGGCCTTCCATTTTTAGCTATGGAAGCTCAGGGAGAGCATTTTTGAGATACGTGCAGATCCCCAAATTTATGGAAATTTTCTAGTTGAAATTGTAACTTACATTGATAATCTCTGACTGATCTTGACCAAAGTATGGGCCAAAATAAGACTAGCTGGTAGGAATAGGAATAATACTGAGTGATACCCATGTATTCCCCAGGGGAGGGAGATGGCCTTGCTGTACAACAGTCAATGGGAACCTATAACTATATAGTAATGTGAGTTGAGACAAATGATTGGCTTTGTCCTCAGCTAACATGGAACCTAGAAATTACAGTATCATCACCCCTGGTGGTAACACTTGTCCATAATAATATCTGGTATGTGGGCAAAGAACAATTCTTCTAGGAAGGTTTATTAAACACTCTTTGGTACTTCCTGATTGATTTTGTAACAAAACCAAACTGAATCATAACCATATTGTGATATGGTGTAACACTGATATTGTTGGTAAGATTCAACTACCTTATATATATGAATCATTTGATAATCAAATGTATTGGGAAATTAAAGTAAAACCTCCCCAGGATGTGATACCAATGAAGAGTGATTGGCCTGAGGTAGAATTAGACTTAATTCATTCCTATATTTAAATAGCTCTGTACAGTTTATCACAAAGTTCAAGTGGCCATAGATGAAGGGCGTAAACAGATGATTAAATTAATACATCAAGGGCCGGCCCTGTGGCTTAGCGGTTAAGTGCGCGCGCTCCGCTGCTGGAGGCCCAGGTTCGGATCCCAGGCGCACACCGACGCACCGCTTCTCCGGCCATGCTGAGGCCTCGTCCCACATACAGCAACTAGAAGGATGTGCAGCTATGACATACAACTATCTACTGGGGCTTTGGGGGGAAAATAAATAAATAAAATCTTTAAAAAAAAATAATTAATTAATACATCAATATAAATGTATTTGAAATGATCTTATAGACTGGAAGAATTGATTCTTTGAGCCTATTTTCACCCTTCATTGGCTTCTACAATTATTAGATATACTTATGTTGTTCTTACTGTACCTTATGTATAAATGCTGTACTGTTAGAAGCCTAAATAACTATGATATTTTGTTATTAAAAAGACCTTGACCAAGAGCGAGAGGATGGATTGTGAGGAAAGAGATAACACAGTACATCTAGTTGCTTACTCCTTGCAAGTCTCCAAGGGAACCATGATTGGCCCTTGGCCAACCCTTGGAACGTGGCCTTCAAAGTGTTCTTTATGTTGGTGGTTGATGACTTTGTTACATACACCTGGATCAATGGACCATGTTGTATAAGCTTGTCATGGTTGCTTGGTGCAACAATCAAGATTGATGATATGCACCTGGTTTACTGTTGGGGTCCTGAGTTTTGGGCAACATGGCCAGTTGCTAGCAGGATTACCTAGTTACCAGCCCCTCCACCTGAGCCTCAGACTCTGAGACTCAAAGTTGCTCCCTAGGAAGAGATATGCCACACATGTCCTTGTAGTTCACTGCCAAAGAGATAGCACTCCTGTGTGGTCTCAGATGAGGAAAAACTAAGCTACATTAATATCTTAAAATTTTTCCCTGAACTTAAAGCATGACTAAAAATATCTGAAATATTTCTGGTTACATTAGGTTTTCTCTACTAGTACTTGAAATTAACTGGAAGATTTATCAGGTGTCTGCATATGCTATTAATATATGCACATTTGTGGTTTGTGTGTTTGTATGTATGTTTCTGATCCTGCCTAAATTTGAGAATTAAGTAGAGCCTTATACAAAACTATTATTTTGGCTCTTATATAAGAAGAGTAAATTAAACAAATTCTTGTCTGAGTAGGACCTAGTTTTATAGTCTTTCTCTGACTTTCTCACTGAACAAAAAGAAGCTCTTATAATGGGTCTCAGGACTTTTATATATTCACTTACTCTAATTTTATATTTATATCACTAATTCTAAAGGTTTTGATTGTCTTTCTTTGAAAAATGCTATAATCTGAGCCGTAACCTACCTACCAGCTTGAATTCCCTCTTTCCTCACTGCTCTTCCTTACAGTGCACTTCCTCACACTGTTCACAGTGATCACCTTCATGCAAGTGGTCTGCACTCCTATTTATTCCCAACTGTGTAGTTCCATACTATGGGAAGCTGTTTTATAGCCTGCACCTCCTCTTTCCTTTAGAAATACTTTCATTAAAATATTATGCATAAGTTTTTGTTGGAGAAAAAAATAGATTTCTTTCAGTTCTCATATATCAAAACAGCTACATGACTCTGACATTGATTTTGGTCACAGATATATCTGAGGAAAAGAATCCTCTTACCATAATTCTTGATTTTAATATCCTGTTTTATAAATTCTGAGCCAAATTTTTGTGAAAATTTTTATTTTAAGAAAGTGGTGACTTGAGTGCAGGAAAATCTAGTTTGCTGATATCCACCCTCCTTTCTTGCTTTTGCACACCCTTCCCCCATCGAGTAATTGGGTTTGACTACATGCCTAGTGTCATTCATGTGGATTTCAGTTAAGCTAAAAGCTGAACACCTTGGGACCCAAAACCAGGCTGACAAATCACCAGACCATTTATTTTACTTAATTGGATATAAATACACAAATGAATTAGGTGGAATATCTTTGAATTCACTATAATTTAAAAATGGAACATTGTAATATAGGATAAGAATTGGCCTGACTTTTCATTTTCAGCTCAAATAAAGTCTCACTCAGAACCAAAAAAAAAACTATATAGCTGAGATTCTTCAGTGACTAGAACGATCACAGCTTTTGAACAGAGTAATGACATTAAGCTTCTGTTAAGAAAATTGGCCAACGACCAAGCTTCCTTGAATCGCTCTTCAACTCTACTGCCAAATATTCTTAGACTAGCTATCTCTTAGGATTGGGAGGCAGAGGGGAGAGTCTGTTGGTATAAAACACTTATTTAAAAGAGTTCCCCAAATCACAGTAAGTAACCAATTTAGGACGGATTTGAAGATTGGAGAATAGCTGACTTTGAGGGGTTTTTTCTTATTTCTTTATCTTCTTCGCAAGGAATGTGAAGCCTTTTAAAGGCTTCTTTGCTATTACACAATGGAGGCAGTGTACGATAGTGGAGAGAGCATGGACTTTAAAGCCAGATAGAACCTGAGCTTGAATTGAATTACAGCTCTGCAGCTAGCCAGCTGCCTGGACTTTAGTCAATCTTCTGAACCTTCTCTTTTATATAAAATTTAGATATTAAAATACCTATACCATAAGGTTGTTAATGATTCAACAAGATGATACACGTAAAAAGCTTAGGATTGAATCTGACACATGGTAGGAGCCCAATACATGTTCTCTAAACCTTTCCTTTCCCAAATTTAGTGGAATAGAGGCTTTTAATGAGTAAAACTGTGACTTGGATGAGAAAGTCATGAAAATCTGTTTTTATTTTCTAAATTCAGGAGCTATTCTTTGAGCAACTACTAGGTACTATGGGAAATTTTTAAAAATGGTTAAGACCCAGTCTTCTAGCTACTTACAATCTAGTAGGCAAGAAAGACACATGAATAATATAATTACAGAATATGATGAGGTAGAAACAATGTGCTATTCAAATTTATAAGGTAAGAGAAAATTCTGAAATGGTGAAGAGGCATTGAAAAAGTGTCCAATGTAATTTGTGTAACAAAGTAGATATATTCTTGAAGTTCTGTTTTTTAAGGAATAAAATATAAATTACAGTTTGCACTGGGGCATATTGTCTTTAAATGTTGAGGCATATTTGGGCACCCAGAAGTTTGTCTTAAATAATATTATCTAAACATATGTATTTAATATAAACTACTTGGTCTTAATGTTGTTCTCATATTTCAGTTTTCAGAGGAATGAATGCATCTTGGAAACTCTTGCTATCAGTGTGACAGTGAAATATTTTGAGTACTAATTGTAGTTTTGCGAGTGACCTTCATTCAAGCTCTAAAAATACAGTTTGTGCTTCTTACCAAAATCATGTGTCTTACACTCATATTTAAAGAAAATGGCTTTTCTTTTCCTTATAAAAGCTCAGTAGAAGTTATTGGAAATATCCAAATTTACTTTTAAACAAGTGTTTTTATTCCAGAGCTACTTCGTTAAACATTGGTTGGTGCTACGCTGCAGATCCTTTAGAGTTCCTTCATAATCAAGTCCCTTGCTTAGGATCTTCTAGCATCTTGGATTTTGCCCCATATTTTTTTATTCCCCCTCACTTTTTTTTAGCATTGTTTTTAATGTAAGGTCTACTATTCTTATTGGTATAGACTTGAACATTACATTTAAAGCTTGCCTTCAATCCCACCCCTCAAATTATATTTGCGTTAGTCTTGGATATAATTAAAGAAAGTTACATATTTTGCATTCATTCCTAATAAATTGATAAGCACTAGCACTGGAGACTCGGGTATTTATATTGTGTTGAATTGAATATTTTGAAATGAGAAATTAGACTATATAGACAATCAAGTAAATACACTAGAGATGTATCACTTCCTTGTGAGTACATTTCCTCAGTTGTGTCATAGTGCTTATTTCTTAAACCTAAGTCAGAAGTGCTTTAAAGACAAAGTATAAAATGATTGTCAAAGGCTTATCATCAACTACATTTTTTTCTTTTCCCATTTTCTCTTGTTGGCTCTATTTTTTGTCATTTGCATTTTTCTCATCTTGGTGTCTAAATAGCTCATGATCTATGTGAAAAGAAAGTAGTGACGTTCGGAAGTCTAGGCCAGGGCCAGGACCCTGTGGGCATGCTGGTTGTTCACTGTAAGGACTGGCCACAATTTGACAGACAATAGAATCCAGGAGTTAGAAAAACTTCAAAAGGTAGCTAAGTTATGGATGGATGTATTGTAAGGAATCTTGGAATATGAAGAGCCGAGTTCCAGTACCAGTTCTATCATTTAGAGGCTGCATGCCCTTTTGGATGAGCTATTCTACTTTTCCAAGCCTCCACTTGCTCATCTTTAAAATGGGGATATTATCTCCTTCAGGGGGTTGTTGCAAGGATTAAATGAGTTAATAGATATCAAAAATAATTTTTAAATTATAAAATAACTGTATGGATATAAGGAAGTAGTAGTACTAGTGGCTACCTTGGTATCAGGGGAAGGAACACAACTCTGGGCTTCAGTGAAACTGACACTAACCAACTCTGAAAGCAAAGAAATAGTTTGGCTGGTAATCTCCTTGGCATTAAGCCAAATACCTTTCACAAAATGATGTTTTATATAGGAAACAGGTTTGAGCATTAAGGAATTTCCTCACATACCTATCTATACTCGTGGATTATTCCCTTCCAAAATATATTTGTTACAGATATGTATAAACATGTTACAAGAAGCCATTATGCTTATTGATGAATAGTACTTTATATTTTCATTTAATAAACATTTTATTGAGTGTGTCTGCTATATGCCAGACATTATTCTGGATACTTTACTTACATTATCTCTAATTTTCACATAACCTAGGTGTCAAGTGGGGGGTCTCCCTGTTGGGGATGGAGGGAAGATACCTATAGAGGGATGAGGAGGCTGTTTACATTCTCACAATGACCTCTGGTTCTGAGTGCCTCCTTTTTGCTGAATTTCTATTAATTTTGTTCATATTACAGTTCAAATTGGAAGATTGCTTATCATCTTGTCATGTTACACATGCTCTCTCTATATTCCACACAGCATCCACCCAGGTGTGAAACCTAGCCTCTTTGATTTACACATGTATTATATTCACTTGAGGCATTTGTGTATATGGTAGATTTTACTGAAAGGGAAGGAAGGATTTATTTGCAGCATCACAAATAACCAAATTAACATCTTAACACCTGGGATTTTTTTCCTCTGGCCAGTTCACCCCGCTTAGAGGGACAGTCTCTCACTGATTACTCTCTTTCTCATCTTTTGCTCACATCTTTGATTACTCCCTGTACCCCAACTTCACTTCTGATTCAATTATGTAAAATATTTTAGTCCTTATTCCCGAAATGAGCCTTGGGCTTGCCTATGCATATCCAGACTCATCTAGGTATAAGCTCAGTGGAAAAAAAAAAAAAAGGCTTACCACTTTCAGTCTCAGAATCTACCCTCCTTATAAGGCAGTAATGGTTATAAATAGCATTTTTTTTCTAATACCAAATAACACTGTAAGCGTTGGTATTATCCTCATTTTATAGATGAGTAAAAAGCTCAAAGAATTAAATGACTTGTCCAGGATTAAAGTCAGATTTTGAATCTAGGTCCCTTTGAATCCAAATCCTGTGTACTTTCTACCAAACAAGACATGATTCAAAAAAGAAATTAGACAAGATGCACTTTAAGGTCCTCTGAACTTGAAAATAAGAAATTGCTTTGAAAAATCATAGCACCTGAATCCATTTGGAATAGGAAGATGTAGCTTTACCATTGTAGTCCAAAGATGCTGTTTAAGAACGTAGAGAAACATAATAAGTGAAAACTTTCAGTGATTTGAAAAATCCTGCCTGATATCAGATAAATGGGACATTTATTATGGTTAATTAGATTTTATCTTTTAAAAGTCATTTATGCATTGATTTTACCTAATAAATATGTATCAATCCTTTCCACCTTTATCATTGTATTTCTTTTAAAATAGTTTTTCTAATACCTGCTGTTTTTTATTACAGAGACAATTAAAGGCAGATGCTAAAAAAGCTATTGGAAGGCTTCAGCTACGCACACTGAAACAAGGAGACAAGGTGCATTTATGACTTTTAAATTCTATTTGTTTTAAAGCAATGCTTAGCAAGCCATTTTTAAAGCTAAATGTTCTTCCAAAGTATGCTTTTCATTGGAATTTATGAATCTTATTGCCTTTTTTATCTATTTGATACTGGAGGTAGGCTGAATAATGGCCCCCAAAGATGTCTAGGTCCTAATCCCTGGAACCTGTGAATGTTACCTTATATGGCAAAAAAGACTGTGCAGGTCTAAGTTAACGATCTTGAGATGGGGAGATTATCCTGGATTATCCAGGTGGGTCCTAAATATAATCACAGTGTCATTATAAGAGGAAGGAAGTGGGAGATTTGACTGTAGTATAGTAGGAGATGTAACAAGGCAAGCAAGAGGTTGGAGTGATGCGAGAAAGGGGCCATAAGCCAAGGAATGCAGACAGCCTCTAGAAGCTGGAAAAGATAGGGAAAAGGATTCTTCCCCGAAGCCTTCAGAAGGAGCACAGCACTGCCAACACCTTGATTTTTAGACTTTTGATTTTCAGAACAATAAGAGAATAAATCTGTGTTATTTTAAGCCACTAAATTATGGTGATTTGTTACAGCAATAACAGGAAACTAATACAATGCTTCAGTACAACTTTACCTGAACATCCATTTTCAGATTTAGAACAGTTGAAAGCTACCATTGATGTGTGAAACATGTATCAAAAATAGCTATAGAACTTATTGAAATAAAAAATACCATTTATAATAGCACCAAAACCCTTAAATACTTAGGCATAAATCTTACAAAATATGTGCAAGATCTATATGCTGAAAACTGTAAAACACCAAAAAAAGAAAGAAATCAAAGAATACCTAAATAAATGGAGAGATACATCATGTTCATGGGTCAGAAGACTCACTTGTCAAGATGTCAGTTCCCCCCAATCTATAATCTATAGATTCAATGCAGTTTCAATTAAAATCCTAGTGGTATCTTTTGTAGAAATTGACAAGTTTGTTCTAAGTTTATGTGGAAAAGCAAAAGAACTAAAATAACCAAGATAATTTTGATAAAGAAGAACAAATTTGGATTACTCACATTACCTCATTTGAAGAATTATTTTCAAGCTACAGTAGTCAAGATATTGTCGTACTGGAGAAAGGATAGACCTTTAGATCAATGGAACAGAAGAAAGAGTCCAGAAATAGACTCACACATATATGATCAATTGATTTTCAACAAAGGTGCAAAGGCAATTCAATGAAGAAAGGATAGCCAATTGTTGGCTCTCTATATGCAATGATTGGATATCTGTAGGCAAAAAACTGAACCTAAATCCATACTTCATATACTTCTGTAAAAATTAATTCATAATGGATCATAGACCTAAATATAAAGCCTGGAACTATGAAATTTTTAGAAGAAAACTTTGGAGAAAAATATCTTCATGACTTGGGTTAGGCAGATTACTTAGATATGACAGTAAAAACAAGTCCATTAAAGAAAAAAATGAGAAATTTTGTTTTATCAAAATTAAGAATTTTTTCTCTTTGAAAGACACTGTTAAGAGAATGAAAATACAGGGCCAGCCCTGTGGCCTGGTGGTTAAATTCAGTGCATTCTGCTTCAGCAGCCCAGGTTTGGTTCCTGGGCACAGACCTACACCACTCATTGGCAGCCATGCTGTGGTGGCGACCCATATACAATGTAGAGGAAGGTTGGCACAGATGTTAGCTCAAGGCAAATCTTCCTCAAGCAAAAAGAGAAAGATTGGCAACAGATGTTAGGGCGAATCTTCCTCAGTAAAAATAAAAAGAGAGAGAATGAAAATACAAGCCACAGACTGGGAGAAAATATTTGCAAATCACATATCTGATAAAAAAAATGGATTCAGAATACATAAAAAAACTTTCAAAACTCAACTGTAAGAAAACAACCTAGGTAAAAATGGGCAAAAGAGACATTTTAGCAAAGAATAAATATGGATAGCAGAAAAGTACATAAAAAGATGCTCAACATCATTAGTCATTAGGGAAATGCAAATTAAAACTACAACGAGATACCACAGTACATTCATTAGAATGGCTAAAACCAATACAACTGACAATAACAAGAGCTGGCCAAGATGTGGAAATAACTAGAACTCTTATGCATTTGCTGATGAGAATGCAATGTACAGATAGTTTGAAAAACAGTTTGGCAGTTCTTTATGAAGTCAAATATACACTTTCCAAATAACCCAAGAATCTCACTACTAGATATTTACCCTTGAGGAAAAAAATATGTTTACATAAAAACATGTACACAATTGTTCCTAGCAGCTTTATTCATAATTGCCAAAAACAGAAAGAACCCAAATGTCCTTCATCTGGTGAATGGATAAACAACTGTGGTACATCCATATTCTGGAATACTTTTTAGCAATAAAAAGGAGAGGGCTCTGCTGATAGATCCAACAACATAGATGAATCTCAAATGCATTATGTTAAGTGAAAAAAAACAGACTCAAAGGCTAGATAATGCACAAGTCCATTTATATGACATTCTGGAAGAGCCAAAACTATAGGAACTGAAAACAGATCAGTGGTTGCCAGAGGGTGGGAGTGAGAGAAGGGGTTAACTACAAAGGGGTACAGAGGAATTTGTTGGGGTAATAGAATTATTCTATATCTTGATTGTGGTGAGGATTAAGGGAGTGCATGTTTGTCCAGCCTTGCAAAACTCTATACTAACAAGAGTGAATTTTGCTGCATGTGAATTATACCTTAATTTTTTTTAATGGGAAAACATGGCTATAAAACTTGTACAAATGGCATTTGTGAATTCTAAAGCCAGGAAAAACAGTTTAAATCAGTGCTACATGTTTCTCTTTGTACTGTTCCTCTTTTGGTTGACTTTATTCTTTTACCCTTTTTAAGTCTAAGTAATTATATTTCATTTTCAAATTTCAGTTATACAATACAGTATTATCAACTATAGTCACCATGTTTTACGTTAGATCCTCAGACCTTATTCATCTTATAACTGAAAGTTTGTACTGTTTACCAAACTCGCCCTATTTCCCCCACCCCCCAGCCCCTGGCAACCCCTTTTCTACTCTTTGTTTCTGTAAGTTTGACCTTTCTTTTTAGATTCCAATTAAGTCTAAATAATTTTAAATCACTTATTGAAACATAGTCATTTAGTGATATGATGTTCCTCCTTCTGTAGGAATTTATGCAATTTAAATACATGTATATTCTGATCTTGCTCTGTATTTTAATGTATTTTTTCTTATCCATCAGAGTAACAATAACTATTTGCTCATAGGAAATTGGCCCTGATGGAGATAGTTGTGCTGTGTGTATTGAACTATATAAACCAAATGATTTGGTGCGCATCTTAACTTGCAAGTAAGTTTGATTTTCTTTTATGTCATCAGTAAGAATAGCTGATTTACAAAAATAATTGTAATGGGGGGAACTATTTTGAATGTTTCCAAATTGATATAAAGAGAGTGTCTATTTTTAACTTATTTTCATTTAAATATAGGTGAATCCTTTATTTTTTAATATCATTGAAATTGGTATAAGGCTAAGTTTCCATAATCTAGTACAATTTGGAAAGTAGTTCCATATGAAACTAAGAACTTAGCACCACAATTTTATATATATATATTTAATTTAATTATTTAATTTAAATTCAATTATTTAATTTAATTTAAAATCATTCTAACAATCCTATTGAGGAAAAAAATAAAATAAAATCAACTTATGAGCACCTATTTGGAAGTCTTCATTCTTTAGTTTTTTATTATCCCTCTCCTGAAAGTTGTTCTTAACACTCTTTTAGCTATTAAATAGTGGTGTTCTTGGAACGTATCATATTGCCTAAAGTTTCAGCATTATGTTGTGCTCAGTACTATATTGTACTATATTATTGAGAATGACTAACTGTACCATTTTATAGTTAGAGATGGCAAGATAATTAGGTTCTGAAATACTGAACAAAGTCTTAGGTCAGGTAGCATCTTAAGCCATTTTTCAAGTAATTAGTATTGAAAATAATTTTTTAAGCTAGGGTAATGAGGCTTTTATATTTACAAGTATAGTATTATGAAATTTCCAAATTTTTTTTCTGTGGCTCCTTCTTAGTATTTATGCTGTAATAGTGTGTTTAAAAGAAAAAAAAGTTATCCATTAAAAGACGAAATACAATTACAGGGTAACCTGTTAGTATATTAGGCGCGTGCTATTTTACAACTGACAACTAAATTATGTGTTTTTTTCTACATTAGCCATATTTTCCATAAGACATGTGTTGACCCATGGCTGTTAGAACACAGGACTTGCCCCATGTGCAAGTGTGACATACTCAAAGCTTTGGGAATTGAGGTAAATAAACATTGCTAAACTATTTATATGAAGGAACTTAAGCAGTGTGTTATTTATGTACCTGGACCTTCAGGAAAATAACATACTTATTATTTAGCTATGTAATGTACTAGACTTACAGTTTATACTGAAAATGGGACCTATTTACATCATAGTGACAGTGAGGTGCCATGTTGGACCACCTCCATTTTCCTTCTTCCTCTCTTTCCTCAAATGTACTTATTGTTTGGTTGGAATGTGAAGTGATGGCCATATAAACTACCAACTGGCTTCTGATACCCCTTCCTGTTTTTTACTCTCTTCCTATTGCATACTGACCAAACTTCTAATTAAATGAGCATGTATAGTTTGAGAAAGTACAATAAATATTAAGTTATGTTTGGTAAATGTAAAAATCTACCTAGTTCACAGTATGCACAACAGAAAGTTGAGCTCAACAAAATCTTCGTGACTTGAGGAGATACATGGGTGACAGTGATTCTCAGTTTCCCTAGGGGACAGCATTCATTTTTTTTTGAGTGCCTACCTTGTACCAGGCATTATATTACGAAGTGCTGGAATCACCCAGATAAACATGTCAGATGTTAAGGCAATCTTCCTGTAACATCTTTTACCCCATTGGTGGACCCAGTTACTGCAACTGCTCTGGCTGAGACCAGCAAGAGATTTTTGTGATCATCAAAAGGGATTATAGGTTTAAAAGGTTAAGAAGCATTGCTCTAATAAGTCACCTATGAAGAAATTTTATAATGATATTTCAAGGAAAAGCATGTACTGTAAGAGTCTTTTAATTTCTTCAAATGCTTTCCAAAGGTGGATGTTGAAGATGGATCAGTGTCTTTACAAGTCCCTGTATCCAATGAAACATCCAATAGTGCCTCTCCTCATGAAGAGGATAATCGCAGTGAGACTGCATCATCTGGATATGCTTCAGTTCAGGGAGCAGATGAACCGCCTTTGGAGGAACACGTGCAGTCAGCAAGTAAGCACCATTCTGAGGGGCAATGAGTGCCCCACAAATGATCCATTGTGGATCGTATGCCCAGTACCCCTGCTTTTTAGCGTTTGTTCCATTCATCCCTTAACACATTCCAGATTTTTTCTAATACTAATGATGCAATGCAGGATGCACCCCTACCTTAATTTAATATATACATATTCAAATGTACCTGAGACAGATGAAATGCATCAGGAGTGGGGATTATTCACAGAAGAAAAACATTTTTTATTGGAAAGCTTCTCTCTGATGCATTTAAGTGTTGGCTTATTAACTTACAGAGGCTAAAGAGAAACTTTAAACTTTAGAAGCCATTGTTTATTGCAGATCAATCAGAAATTAAGATAAAGGAGTCCTGAAATGATAAAATAGAATTCAATTTACAAAAGCTTGATTTATACACAACTTCTCAGGAACCCATCCTTTGCACAGTTTGGAAATCGTGCTTAAGAATGATATGTGCTGCCACCTGTTGATTATTTACCATGGAATGAACAAACCACGGAAACTAAAATTGAATATATTATTTTCAAAATTCATGTGAATCACTATTGCAACTTGGTGATATCATACCAGTGGAGAAATTTTAGGGAATTATATTACCTTTTTCCTTAGAAAGAGAAAACTCCTATATAAATTATTTTCCCTTTCTTGAACTTCTACCTTTTTCATGGTGTTTGTTGGTTTGATAGTTTTTTCTCAATCCTCATTTTGAGATAACCTAATTCTGGCATAAAAGTAGAAGAAAAACTAAGTGTCAGGATGACTTGTGAGAGTTTCAGCTTCCTATGACATAAACCTTTGTCCTCTGTAGGCTTATCAGTGCCATAAATACCATTTCTGAAGAAATCACAAGGAATACTATCATGCAAAAACAAACTTCATATTTCTTGTAATCTTATCTTCAGACCTCCTAGAGGACAAAGTAGTCATAAGAATCTTAAAAATCTGTGGGTTATTCTACCTGTAATAGAGAATCATTGTCTCTTTGCCCCAGATGGTCTTTTGTTCCCATTACTGTGTGGTAATAGAATTCAGTAAAGATAAAGGAGAGTGTACAGGATAATTCAGTTTATTGCTAGGCTTGTTTAAAAAAGTTCCAACCTACTTCTTTTGTATTCTGTTCTTCTTGTGGAGGAGGGTGGTAAGCAGAATTGTTTTTGTAGAGAATTTGAGAAGTAAATGAAATGATGATCTACGTTCTTCCTCCTGTATTCTTTATCTGGATAAATGGCAGTAATACCCATTCAGGTGCCTCAAACCAGAAACTACGGAGATCCTAGATTCTTCCCTCTTCCCATTCCTATTGATTCAATATCTTTCTTCTCTAATCCATCCCCTAATTTCCAACCTTAATTCCACAGTCTTAGTTTGAGCCACTATCTTCTCTCTGCCCATTCCTTCCACTCTTCCTCCCCCAAGAAATTGGGGAAGCCCAGTCTAAATGTTGTTCTTCCTTTCCAACTTGCCCCCGTTCGAGAAACCTCCCTTGACTCATATGTGTGGCTCCACTGTCTGTTTTCATAGAACTTCTATCATTGCACTTATTGCACTGAATTGTATTAAAACTTTTAAAAGTTCCTTTGGGTAGGGACAGTGTCTTATTATTCACTGTTGTATACTCTGCACCTAGCACAGCCTGCCACATGGTAGATACTCAAACAAGTGTTGCATGAATGATCACATAGAATAGATTTAATTTTATCTAAGATTATGTATTACTAGTTTGGGTATCTTGCCCATTAACCATTGATTATTATGGTGATAGTTGATTTAAATAACTTTGTAAACATACAATTGATTAGTTCATGTCTGTGTGTCCCATCATTGTGCTAAGTTCTATTAGAGCACTGGTTTTCAAACTTAACCATACATCAAGTCACCTGGAGGGCTTGTTCAAACAGAGCGGCCACCACCAGTTTCTGACTCAGTAGGTCTGAGATGGGGCCTGAGAATTTTCATTTCTAATAAGCTCCCAGGTGATAACGATGCTGCTGATCCAGGGACCACACTTTGGAGAACCACTGAATAAGGGCCCTAGTTCTTAACCATGGCTGCACACTAGAATCACCCAGAGAAACTTTAAACGTTACTGATGCCTGGGTTCTGCCCTGGAATGGTTGAATCAGAATCCATGAGGGGTGGGGCCCAAGCACAGGTATTTTTAATTTTTTTAACTTTAATTTTGAAATAATTTCAGGCTGACTGAAAAAAAGTTTCAAAAATAATGCAAAGAATGCCCATATACCCTTCACCCAACTTCTCCAAATGTTAACATCTTACACACAACTATCAAAACCAGGAAATTAACTGGTAAAATGTTATTAACTAAACTACAGATCTTACTCAAATTTCACCAATTAACCCACTAATGTTCTTTTTCTGTCTGAGGATCCCACATTGCATTTCTTTTTTTCTCTTTTTTTCCTAGCTTTATTGAGATATACTTGACATTTAACATTGTGTAAGTTTAAGGTGTACAACATGATGATTTGACACATGTATATATTGCAAAATGATTACCACAGTAAGGTTAGTTAACAAATCCATCACCTTGCATAATTATGAATTTGTGTGTGTGTGTGGTGAGAACATTTAAGATCTGCTCTCTTAGAAACTTTCAAGTATGTAATACACTGTTGTTAGCTATAGTCACCATGCTGTACATTAGATCCCCAGAACTTGTTCATCTTTTAACTGGAAGTTTGTACCCTTTGACCAACATTTCCCCATTTCTCCCACCTCCCAGCCCCTAGAAACCACCATTCTACTCTCTGTTTCTATAAGTTTGGGGGTTTTTTATTTTGATTTTTTTTTAGATTCCACATATAAGTGAGATCATACAGTATGTGTCTTTCTCTATCTGACTTATTTCACTTAGCACAATGCCCTCAAGGGCCATCCAAGTTGTTGCAAATGGCAGGATTTCCTTCTTTCTCATGGCTGAATGATATTCCATTATACACACACACACACACACACACACACAAACACACACCACATTTTCTTAATCCATTCATCTGTCAGTGGACACTTAGGTTGTTTCCCTGTCTGGCTATTGTGAATAATGCTGCAGTGAACATGGAGCTGTGGATATCTCTTCAAGACAGTGATTTCATTTCCTTCGGATAAATACCCAGTAATGGAGATTGCTGGATCATATGGTAGTTCTATTTTTAATTTTTTGAGGATCCTCCATACTGTTTTCCATAGTGGCTGCACCAATTTACATTCCCACCAACAGTGCACAAGGGTTCCCTTTTCTCCACATCCTGGCCAAGACATATCTCTTGTCTTTTTGATAATAGCTATTCTAACAAATGTGAGGCAATATCTCATTATGGTTTTGATTTACATTTCCCTGATGATTAGTGATGTTGAACATCTTTTTATGTACCTGTTGGCCATTTGTATGTATTCTTTGGAAAAATATCTATTCAGTTCCTCTGCCCATTTTTTAATTGGATTATTTGTGGGTTTTTTTGATATTGAGTTGTACGAGTTCCTTGTATATTTTGGATGTTAACCCCTTATCTCATATGTGGTTTGCAAATATTTTCTCCCATTCTATGGGTTGCCT
Source organism: Diceros bicornis minor (assembly GCF_020826845.1). NCBI lineage: Eukaryota > Metazoa > Chordata > Mammalia > Perissodactyla > Rhinocerotidae > Diceros > Diceros bicornis. Next base: position 99,545,639 of record NC_080781.1, read on the forward strand.
CTTCATTCTGTTGATTGTTTCTTTTGTGATGTATAAGCTTTTTAGTTTGATGTAGTCCCATTTTTTGATTTGTACTTTTTGTTGCTTGTGCTTTTGATGTCATATCCAAAAATCATTGCCAAGACCAATGTCAAGGAGCTTCTTCCCTGTGTTTTCTTCTAGGAATTTTATGGTTTCAGGTCTTATGTTTAAGTGTTTAATCCATTTTGAGTTCATTTTTGTAAGTGGTGTAAGATGTCCAGTAAGGGGTCCAGTTTCATTCTATTGCATGTGAATATCCAGATTACCCAACACCATTTATTGAAAAGACTTTTTCCTATTGAGTGTTCTTGGCTCCCTTGTCAAACATTAGTTGACCACATATGCATGGGTTTACTTCTGGCCTCTCAATTCTGTTCCATTGATCTGTGTGTCTGTTTTTATGCCAGTACCATATTGTTTTGATTATGATAGCTTTGTAGTATAGTTTGAAATCAGGAAGTGTGATGCCTCCTGCTTTGTTCTTCTTTCTCAGGATTGCTTTAGCTGTCTGGGGTCTTTTGTGGTTTCATATGAATTTTAGGATTGCTTTTTTCTATTTCTGTGAAAAATGCCATTGCAAGTTTGATAGGAATTGTATTGAATCTACAGATGGCTTTGGGTATATGAACCTTTTAACAATATTAATTCTTCTGATCCATGAACACAAGATATCTTTCCATTTATTTGTATCTTCTTCAGTATCTTTCATCAGTGTCTTATAGTTTTCAGAACAGATCTTTTACCTCCTTGGTTAAATTTATTCATAAGTATTTTATTGTTTTTGATGCTCTTGTAAATGGGATTGTTTTCTTTATTTCTCTTTCAGATATTTCATTGTTAGTGTATAGAAATGCAACTGATTTTTGTATGTTAATTTTGTATGCTGCAAATTTACTGAATTCATTTATTTGTTCTAACAGTCTTTTGGTGGAGTTGTTAGCATTTTCTCTATATAAGATCATGTCATCTGGAAACAGTTTTATTTCTTCCACTCCAATTCAGAAGCCTTTTATTTCTTTTTCTTGACTAATTGCTTTGGCTAGGACTTCCAGTACTATGTTAAATAGGAGTGGTGAGAGTGGGTACCCTTGTCTTGTTCCTGATTTTAGAGGAAAAGCTTTCAGCTTTTCACCGTTGAGTATGATGTTAGCTGTGGGTTTGTCATATCTGGTCTTTACTTTTTTACTTCTTTATTTTCGTGTGTGTGAGGAAGATTAGCCCTGAGCTAACATCTATTGCCAATCCTCCTCTCTTTGCTGAGAAAGATTGTCCCTGGGCTAACATCCATGCCATCTTCCTCTACTTTATATGTGGGACGCCTGCCACAGCATGGCTTGATAAGCTGTGCATAGGTCCATGATAAGCGGTGCATAGGTCCATACCTGGGATCCGAACCCGCGAACCCCGAGCTGCCGAAGCAGAGCGCACGAACTTAACCACTATGCCCCTGGGCTGGCCCCGATGTATGGTCTTTATTATGTTTGGGTATGCTCCTTCTATACCTAATTTGTTGAAAGGTCCATACTGCATTTAATTGTCATGTCTCCCTAGTCTCCCATCTGTGACTGTTCCTTAGTCTTTGTCTTTCAGGACCTTGACACTTTTGAAGACTACTGGTCAGTTATTTTGTAGAATGTCCCTCAATTTGGACTTGTCTGCTGCTTCCTGATGATTAAATTCATTGTTCATTGTCTATTTCTGGCAAAAATACCTCAGAAATGATCTTGTACCCTGCTCTGCCTCATATCATATAAGGAGGCACACGATGTCCATGTTTTATTTCTGATAATGTTAACTTTGCTCACTTGGTTAACGTGGTGTCTGCCAAGCTTCCCCTTTTAATGTTACTATTTTTCCTTTTGTAATTATTAATTATCTTGTAGAGAGACACTTGGTGACTATGCAAATATCCTGTTTTTCATCATACTTTTACCCACTAATTTTAGCAATCATTGATGCTTCTTGCTTGCAATAATTATTACTGAAGTGTGTGCAAAATGGTGATTTTCTATTTCCATCCTCCTTTCTACATTAATTAAGCTTCTATTTTAAGGAAGAGCTATCCTTTCTCCATTTATTTATTCAATTATTTATTTATAATAGTATGGACTCATAGATATTTCTTTTATTCTATAATATTATTCTCATGATTTATTTATTGCTTAGATTGTCCTAGATTTGGTCACTGGGGACTCCCTCAAGTTTTTGTTTTCTTTCAACATGCCCCATCACTTTTTTGAGCACTTCTTTACTTTCTGGCACTACAAGATGTTCTAGGCCAGAGATTGTCAAACTTTGTCTGTAAAGGGCCAGATAGTAAATATTTTAGGCTCTGAAGGCCATAAGTCTTTGTTGCATTTCTTTCTTTCTTTCTTCCTTCCTTCCTTCCTTCCTTCCTTCCTACCTTCCTTTCTTTTTGCTTTGTTTGTCTTGAAACTTTTTAAAAATGTGAAAACCACTCTTAGCTATGGATTTGACTTGCAGGCTGTAGTTTGCTGACCGGTAGGCTAGAATCTAGGTTAATCTTGCACTCTCCTTGCCCTAGCCCTGGAAATAGCCATTTCTTCAGGGGGCCTTTTATTGGAGAACAGTACTTTAAAACCAAGATCTGGACACTAGGTATGCTCATTGCTGTTGGGGTGTCATTGCTATTAGTCGTTTCAATGAACAAAGTTAGGAAATATGTGTAAGTACTCACACAAATATACATACACATCTACATCTATATAGCTGTCTATCTATCAATCATCTGACAAACAATGAGCTCATACTGATACATCTCATTCCAGTCTAACACCACAGAGTTTATTCTAGCCTTCCCCTTTCCTTATTTGTAACTCCTTTCTCTAAGAGTGAGAAACCTGGCTCTCATCATCCATAATGTATTTACTTATTTGTTCAATCCTAGAATACACAAAGTAGTTTCAACATTGCTAACTCACACCCCTGTGAAAAACAATTTCACTAATTGACGTAGTTCTCTTTGTTTTCAGCCTTATAGGATATAGTCAAAATACTGTTTTCCAAAGTTACTTACATTAGTTCTTTTCTTCCCCACTTTCTTCAGGATGGTTATATAGTTCATCTGTAATATAATTATGTTCATTTGTTACTGTTTGTATTCCATTTTGGGAACTCCTCCCAACTTCCTGGTTGGTTTTTTTTCAGTCTGTCTATCTATCTATCTATGCATATGAAAAAGCATAGGTAATTTTTTAAAGTGCCCAAGTGATTGAAATGTGAAGCCAGGTTTAAGAACTGTTATATTTAGGATAGAGAAGAAGCAGAAGACATAAGATTTGCTTTTAAGGAGGCTATAATCTAGGTAGAAGTAAGCACACGTGAATCAAAAAAAGCGTAATTAGGGGCCGGCCCGGTGGCATAGCGGTTCAGTTCACGCACTCTGCTTTGGCGGCCGGGGGTTCGTGGCTTCTGATCCCGGGCGCAGACCAGCACACCACTCGTCGGGCCGTGCTGTGACAGCCTCCCATATAAAGTAGAGGAAGATGGGCACAGATGTTGGCCCAGGGCCAATCTTCCTCAGCAAAAAGAGGAGGATTGGCAACAGATGTTAGCTCAGGGCTAGTCTTCCTCACAAAAAAAAAAAACGTAATTGTAGATCAATAAAATAATACCATATGTGCTTTATGTAAGATATAGCATAAATCATATAATTATTAAAGGAACAGGCAATGACTGTTATAATCAGAGTATGATGGAATTAGATAAGAAAGCCTTCTTAGACATGAGTACTGAATTTTGTCTTAAAGAAGAGAGGGGTGAAATCATCCTAAAATTGCCATTTTTTTTAAAGATGAAAATCTACAGCTAGTAAACCATGAAGCAAATTCTGTCGCAGTGGATGTTGTTCCTCATGTTGACAACCCAACCTTTGAAGAAGATGAAACTTCTGATCAAGATAATGCTGTCCGAGAAATTAAATCATAAAATCTCTGTTAATGAAAACTTGAACTTTTAGTAATAACAGAACTGCCAATCAGGGCCTAGTTTACTATTAATGAACTGGATAAACAATAAAGTAAGAATGATACTGAAAGTGCTGAGATGACTAATATTATTCTATAGTTAAAAGGCTTAAAATATTTAACCTATTAACATTTTCCCACAAACTCATTATAATGTTTTTCATAGGCAAGTTTCAATAGTGATAGCAACATTTTTAAACATTCAAAACTCTCTTCAAGTAGTCATGTTTTTCATTTATAACAACTTTCTTATAAAAAACATGTTGCTTTTAAAATGTGGAGTAGCTATAATCACTTTATTTTATGATAGTATCTTAATTCAAAATACTACTACTTGAGCTTGGGCTATATGTGTCAGGGTTTTTCTCCAGGTGCTTATATTGATCTGGAATTGTAATGTAAAAAGCAATGCAAACTTAGGCTAGTACTTCATGAAATGTCTATTTAAGCTACATTAAGTTGATAGAACAAGATAAAGCAAAATATTCATTTTAACTATTTCTTGTTTTTAAAATTAGGCTAAATGTACTTCATGTGAGTGTCGAGCATAGTTTATCAGAGAATGTGGACTGGACTGGATTGATTGGTATATTCATGACACCAATTTCACACAACATTATTGACAAAAAGTTTCCTTACAAAAATGCTGTATAACTATTTCTCAAACTTTACTTATGGGATTTTCAAAAGCAGAGTATATAAATTATCATACTATTTGAAAATGATAGTAAGTCACACAAGAATTGGTAATTGATCTTTGTGTATGAATTAGTCTACAGAAAGTGTTTTCCAAACAATGTTAACTTTGAAAATTGAATTTACATTTTACCTAAATGGGCAAAATTACATTAGGTAAACTAAAATTCTGTCCATGTAGCTATAAATTTCGTGAATGCATTTTCTTGGTGTTTGAAAAAGAATTGGGAGGGGGGAGAATTCCAGGTGCCTTAATATAAAGTTTGAAGCTTCATCCACCAAAGTTAAATAGAGCTATTTAAAAATGCACTTTATTTGTATTCTGTGTGGCTTATCTTTGATTTTAGAGTTTTGTTTCCAGTGCAGATTTCAGCAGAATTTAGGCAAAAGCAGAATGGACATGTATTTTTGTTTGCTAAATGTAGAATGGATGAAACCATTTCATTCTTGTACACTGATTTGAAATGCTGTAAATATGTTCCAATTTGTATTGATTCTCTTTAAATATAAAATGTAAATAAAATATTCCAATAAAAGTTTGTGTCTGGTGTTTAGTTTAGCTATCATATACTAACTTTTCATATATGCTTGGGTTTGGGAGGAAAAATGGTTGGATGTAAATGGTCATTGATATATTTGATCAATAAAAACTAAAGCTTTAGCATGATATAATTTACATATTTCATTACATAGAAGAGGAACTGCTGCTATTGTAATATAACTGAACCTACAATGAGTTATTTTTAAATGTTGGCAAGGTAAATAATGATAAGATAAGGTTAGAAAAAGAACTTGATGCCAGTCCATTTTTATACTACCCAAGACACAGGCCATTTTATTACTTTAAAGTTTTCTTTTCCTTCACCCTTCTCTTTTGGCAGTATGATTGTTGGGATGCTATTAATGAGTTAAGTGCATCTCTTTTGTCAAACGTGTTAAGAATAAACAGGTGCTTGGAACACGTCAGAATTGTGATTATCAAACCAGGGTACACATGTCTTATGTGACAATATACCAGGTGTATATGTGTGTGATGCTACACAATAAAATTGGCCTATATTCTTAGAGTTAATTATTTTAAGTTTTGTAGGGGTTCTTTTTGGGGGGAATTTATAATTTTTTGAATTGTATTTTTTTGTGTGTGTGTAAGGAAGGTCAGCCCTGAGCTAAGATCTGCCAATCCTCCTCTTTTTTTTGCTGAGGAAGACTGGCCCTGAGCTAACATCCGTGCCCATCTTCCTCCACTTTATGTGGGACGCCGCCACAGCATGGCCTGACAAGCAGTGCATTGGTGCGCGCCTGGGATCTGAACCTGGGCTTCCAGCAGCAGAGCGCAAGCACTTAATCGCTACACCACAGGGCCGGCCCTAATTTTTTGAATTTTTAACAGAATTAAATTTTTTAATTAAAATTAAAAAATTTTAATTTTTAACAGAAGTATAACTTACATACCAAAAATTCACCCATTGTAAATGTACAGTTCCGTGATGTTTAGCGGAATGTCCAGTTTTAGAACATTCCATCACCCCAGAAAGTCCCCTCATACCCATTTGCAGTTAGTTTCTGCTCCCATTTCCAGCCCCAGACAACCACCAATCTTCTTTCTGTCTCTATAGATTTGCCTATTCTTGACATTTCATATAAATGGAATCATACAATATGTTTGCTACTGGCTTCTTGCACTTAGCATAATATTTTCAAGGTTCATCCAAGTATGCATCAGTACTTCATTCCTTTTCAATGCTGAATAACATTCCATTTTATGGATATGCCACATTTAGTTATCAATTCATCAGTTAATGAACACTTGGATTGTTCCCACTTTTTGACCATTATGCATAATGCTGCTATGAACATTCACGTACAAGTCTGTATAGATGTCTGTTTTCAGTTCTCTTGCATATATACAAAGGAGAGGAATTCCATGTCACTTGTGAATTTTCTTCCTGCTATTATCTTTTGATAATAAAAAAAGATAGTTTGTGCAACAGACTCTTACTCTCACATAATAAAATATAAGCTGATTCCTTTAAGAGTGGCAGTAGATATATTTGTACTATTTAGGGAATGTCCCACTTGAGGGGTTTTCTGCAAGTTCATTTGTAAGTTTAGCAGAAGTCAGATTGTATTATCTTATAAATAAGAATATATATGGTCCCAAGTAAATCAGTAAAACTACATTTAGATATAATTGGAATGCTAGGAACATTCCTTCTTCCCCCCTACATCTAGTTTTTGTTCATTTACTAAATATTTTAATTAAGTTCTATAGCATCTGGAGAAATTCTATTACCTTAAGCCTATAACAAATTGTGAATTATTTACCTTACTCATTGCCTCTTCTGTTTGGAGTGGATTTTAAAAATATTTTTAAACATATTAAACAATATAAAATTTAGATTTACATAATACATGAAACTTAAAAGAAATTCATGATTATCATGGGCACTTTGACCTCCAGAGACAAACGTTCATTGTCCCCTACCTTAAAGCTAATTCAGTGAAAACTTTGAAAAACACTACCCACTAGTTCTTAACTTTTTTTCTCCAGAAACATATGCTCTCATAAATGTGAGACACTTGTAGACATACCTAGATTTTTTTTTTTTTGTGAGGAAGATCAGCCCTGAGCTAACATCCATGCTAATCCTCCTCTTTTTGCTGAGGAAGACCGGCCCTGAGCTAACATCTATTGCCAGTCCTCCTCCTTTTTTTCCCCAAAGCCCCAGTAGATAGTTGTATGTCATAGTTGCACATCCTTCTATTTGCTGTATATGGGACGCGGCCTCAGCATGGCCAGAGAAGCGGTGCATCAGTGCGTGCCCGGGATCCAAACCTGGGCCACCCGTAGCAGAGCAAACGCACACAACCGCCAAGCCACGGGGCTGGCCCCCTAGACATACCTAGATTTTGATGTTTAGAGAGTAGTGTATATATGTAGGGTTTAGCATGGATAGTTACTGGCAATTTCTACTCCAACTGATATCCCAGTTCCCAACCACTGCCTTAGAAAATTTTAATGGGCATGTCCCGATATAAACTTTTTGAAAAGCAATTCAGTCATCTAAAATTCATTAACAGAGCTTGTTTTTTAAAAGATGCCTATGTAGGTCTTAATGGAAATGTGATTATTTACCCCTCAATTTATTGTAGAGTTTGATTTTCAAATGTCTAATTTGCTTTAAATCAGTGCATCTAAAACTTTAATGTGCCTACAAATTATCTGGAGATCTTGTTAAAATGCACACTCTGATTCAGCGGGTCTGGAATGTAGTCTGAGATTCTGAATTTCCAGCAAGCTCCGGGGTGATACAGATGTTACGGGTCCAGGGTCTGCATTTTGAGTAGCAAAACTTGAAATGGCTCTCCTCTAGCAGTGCTCCACCTGTTTTGATTCTTACTGCTTCTAATCCTGCTTCAGACTGTAAAGCATCAACTAAGCTTGTGAAATTCGTTTCAAATAAGAATCCATTAGACTGTTGAGTGACAGCCTTGGCTTTTCTATGGCACAGGGTTTGGAATTGCTATTTGGGTTTTCCTAGTATCTTTTCACATAGGTGTTTGAGGCTATGATTTAGAAAGCTGAGTCAGCTGGAAGACTAACCTCTGGATGAATGGGGTATTATTCAACTCTGCATGGTATAACATTGTGTCCACAAATATGAGGCTTGGATAAATCAGAAAACAAGAATGGAAGCAGACCGATGAGTTGGGAAGCTATTATAATAGTGTAGCAGGAGAGTGATGTGAGGCTGATCTGAAGTGATAGGAGGAGGATGGGATGGGCTTTTGAAAAAGAAGTAGGTGTGTGTGTGACAGTGGAGGTGGTGAGAGTAAGAGGTTTAAGATGATTCCAAGGTTCCAAAGCTTCAGCATCTTAGTAAACAGTGGTACTCTGAACTATGAGAACCTAGTAGGAGAAACAACTTTGGGCAGGGGGATATTGGAGAAATCAGTTTGGCTTTGGACATGTTGTATTTGAGGTATCTATAAAGAATATGTATAGGTAGTATAGTGTCATGGTTTGTAGTCAGACAAATCTAGGTTCAAATCCCACCTCTGTCATTTATTTAGCTATGTGATCTTCGGCAAGTTACTTAACTTCTCTGAGCCTCCTGTTCTTCATGTGTAAAGATGGAAAAATGTGCAAACTTATTAATGAGGATTGAAAGTACCAGTAGAGTACCAGCAATGATATCCAAGGCAGTTTGTAATTCCAGCCCTTCTTACCTAAAAACAATTTACACGAACGTACACAACTGAATATTGAATAGAGTGACATGCTCTGTTTTTTAAGGCACTTTCAGAAAAATACTTTTATTTGCAAAGGCTTGAAATATAGTTTAGGATCAAGCCAAAATTTTATATCACAGGGGTGATTTAATTTGAAAAAAATGTTTTCTTTATGTAATCAGTGAAATATTTGTTTACTAAAGCAGGAGCTCTCTAAATGTCCTGCTCTGAGCCAAAAGTGGGTCTGATTCTATAACAGGGAGCATGTGGATATATGTGGATGAAGTTATGGCATAAAGAGGTGGAGGAACCATCTGGTTTTGGACAGCCCTTGCCACAACTGTAACCATTAAGGGTACTGGAAAAGAATGTGGTTTGATGAGAAAGGAAATAAAAAAGGAAAGGAAAGGTAAAAAGAAAGAAGGGCACCTCACATCTCTACATCTGCTACATTTACTGATCTTTCACCAAGAAGATAAGAAAGATCTTCTTTAGTGCACGTCCAAATTAGGATGGCTTTTCCCAAGAATACATTGCAGTTTGGGCTCTGGGAAGATTACCTCTTCCTATCCTCTCCAGAAAGCTGCCTTGGGAGTACTTACTGCCTTTTAGTAGAAGAGAATCCCAAATTGACCCTTTCTCACCCAAAAGAAAATTCCCTGCTTGTAGGACACACCTGCCTCCCTTGAGCTGGCCCACATCTTGGGAGGGTTAAGCCAGACTCGCTCCTCCAAGCAGAGTTCTTTGGCTCCGCGACTTGGCATGTGGGTGTGCCTCACCCCATTTTTTTATCCAAATGGACTTGAGGCTTCCTTCTCAAAATAGCTGCCACGAACCCCTTGTTTTTTGTACGTTGCCTCCCAACTCCTTCATTTCTATAAACATGTTTTCGGTTTTGGTGCATTCTTTAATTTTGGTGGGCTTAGTTATCGCAATAAATAAAAAACGTCCCTCAAATAATTCCTCACTGCGATGTCATGCAAATTACTGACCTCATTCACCTTAATGTTTAAGCGGCTCCATGTCATTGCCAGGGTACGAAGTACAGGTAAAGGCCGCCCTGAAAAGGACTTTTTTTTAAAGAGTTTAAGAAAGAAAAAAAAACATTGCTCTAAATTGTTTACATCCTGAAAAGGAAAGTCGGACAAGACATTTTCTGTGGCTGATTACATTAGTTAAATAAACAGATTGGGGCGGCGGTGGGGTAACGGCGGGGGGTGCACCGCGTGAAGAAAACTGCGTGGCTTCTGGAGATCTTATATTCTTCCTGTATGGGCAGAAAGAGCTTAATCTAAGGATGATTTTGAATTAGACAGGAATTGTATCAGACTCCACTTACTGTGTGACCTTGGATAAGGCACCTCACCCGTCTGCGCTTTTGTTTATGTGCAAAGCGGGGCATAAGATCTACTTCCCAAGACTTCTGTAAGGATTACGTAAGATAAAGTACGCGAAATCGCCTTAGTATGTAGTAAGAGCTCATTCAATATTAGTTGCTGCTACTGCTGCTTCCCAGAATGGGCCATTCGTTACTCCAAAATTCTGGAAACTTTGTTTTCTACAGTTTAACACCCTCGGCTGTAAAACGATGAGAAGCAGCAACACTTTTATATCTGGGGCTCACTTATTTGAACAAAAAAACGGTTTAAACTTTAGATAGCCAAAATACACTTAACTGGTGGCGGGACCCGCTTTGAAAGCACCCCTACCCAGTTCTCACCCCCAGTGGATTGTGGGAAGTGTAGTCCCGCGCTCCAGTTGCTTGAGTACAGAAAAGCGGGTGAGAAACTACAACTCCCAGGAGGCGAAGAAGCGGGACTATTTCCCAGTCGGGCGGTAACGCTGTGGGAGGGAATTGGCAATCTCGTTGCCTACGTGGGAGAGAAGGGAGGGTTGGGGGAAGTGTGGAAAACCTGAACCTGAGCGGTTGCCGCCAGAGGAAGATTTGGTGGGAGGAGAAGTAGAGGGGAAGAGACGGGTGGAGGGTGAGGTGAGGAGGGCATCTGGGTCGCTGGTCCCGGGCGGCACAAAGTTCTTCGCGATGTGGCTGAAGCCTGAGGAAGTGCTCCTGAAAAATGCGCTGAAGCTGTGGCTGATGGAAAGGTCTAACGACTACTTCGTGCTGCAACGGCGTCGGGGCTACGGGGAGGAAGGCGGAGGGGGGCTCACAGGTAAGCTGTGGCCACCCCCACACTTTTCGGGGCCGTGTTCGCTGGTTCTTAAAAGGTGGTGAGGAGAACAGTTACTCGTCGCCACCCGCCGCCGGATCCCAAACCCTGGGCGGAGGGACTGGGGTTCTTCTCCCGCCACCACCTTTCGGTTGCCCTCCCCGAGTCATGAGAATGCCTCACTGGACGAGCAGTTGCTCTTTGGGTGGGACAGGGAAAGGGAGGAGGGGTTCTTTCTGAGGCAAAGGAAGAATCTGAGGCAAAGGAGGGGTTCTTTCTGAGGCAAAGTACCTGCCCTGTCGCTTCCCATGGGGGAGGGGGCTGATGACGAGTGTTAGACCTCGACAGGTCGCATTTAGGCTGGTATCAGGAGCCAGTTCGCAGTTGTGGACTTAACTTTTTTCACAAAATCTCCTATCGATAATCGCCACCCTGGGGAGTGTAAGCGTTTCTGTGGGGGCGGGGAGGATGGTGAGGAGACAAGGAGGAGCCCCAATCACATCCTGAGGGATAGGCTTCAAATGAGAGATTGGGGGGTGGGGAAGAGGGTCCGAGTGGGGGAGGAGGGCGAGGGATAGGTCTCTGAATTGCCGACCTCTCCCAATTTGGCATCTTTTACTTTGTCTCCAAATTCTCAATCCTTGGGATCCCTTCTCAAATTAACCGTCGTAATTCATTTCTCTCTTAAGTGTTTGTTGCTGCCCTTTCTTTCAAAGCCATGATTGTAAGCAAACCAATTAAACAAACGGAAGTTTAACTCTTCCCGCCGAATCCATCCTGCCTTCAATTCTTTGATTTACAAATCAAGTGTTCCTTGGTCAAGTGTTTAAAGCCTTCAAAGAATTTTAGTTTGAGACCACTCGTCTTGGGCAAGGACTTTCAAACTTTTGGACGTTGGGGAGACTAGAGCTCTTTTTCGTGACAATTTCTAGTTTGTCACTGTGGCCTTGAAGTGGTGGACGAGGCTTAATTTAGGCAGCATGATGTCACGGGAAGAGGAAGAGTCCGAAAAACTGCATTTTAGTCCCATGCTCATCTCTTTTGAATGACATTTCGACAGATTCTTTCATTTATTCAACCTTAAGCACCTACTGTGTGCCGCATGGAATGCTAGGGTACAAACACAATTAAAATTTAGTTCCCTGCCTTTGAAGTGCTCATGATCTGGATAAGGGGGAGAGGGTCAGGTTAGGGGGAAGTAACCAGTAAACCAGGCAAATTATAATTATAACCAAATAATTGAAGGTTTTGGTAAAGATTCGTGGAAGAGATGACATTGCTTTTCCTCTTCTGTAAAATGGTTTCTACCTCACAGAGTTGAGAGGATAAGATGAAGGTTAATAGATGCGAAATCGATGTATGTTGTTAAGATGGTGATAAATGGGTGCTATTTCCTTTTTTAAAGCCCCCTCCAGGGTGAAAAGAATTCTCAGGTTCTACAGGATATATAATTTTTAAATCTTGCCTATTCTCTTATCCAGCTTCTAAAAAGAGCCTCTTGAAAATATGGCAACAAAAATTGCCTCATTACACTTGACATTTTGCCATTTTCTGATTTTTAAAAATTACAAGTGTTATTTTTCAGAGGAGTCTTTCCATTTAATAGATGCATATATTTTCCAGATTAAAATTTGAGAATCAATATTCATAATTACCCCATGATATAATTTACTCTCTTGAGTCCATTGAGACCAGGTCAGAATATATTTAAAATAGATCTTACAGGCCTGTGTTACAGCATAATATTTTGGTTCCCCATAATTTTACTTAACCAGAATTTTTTTGATGTCCCTGCCCACATTTACTGAAGAAGTGTATTTCATTTTGTACAACTGTATTCCTGAAAAATAATAGGTAAATCAGATTCTTGAGATTCTCTATCCTCCGCACTCCCATTTACTCTTCCCCATATCTCTAGAATAAGAGATTTGTCTGAAGAAATGAACCACAATTCCTACCACATGTATGTTGAGAATAGCTGTAGCCCCATTTGTGTGGTCAGTTTGTTTTCTGCATGGTTGTTTTACCTGTCAAGATGTTTGAAATTACCACATCAGAGCTGCCACTGTATTTTATGTAAATTAAACGAAATGGATCAGAAAGGAGCAAAGAGACATTTTTAAGGTTTGTTTGGTTCTTTTTGGTCCAGAGCAAAACTGTGTGCTGATTTTCATGGCTGCTCAATTACTGTATTCTTACTTAAAATTGTGAAGTCAAGAGCTTTGCTGTGCTTTACCACAAATCCACATTTGGATTAGCTCTCACAGGAGTTGGTGTGCCAGCATAAGCTTGCCTTTGTGCATTTGGTTTGCTAAAATCCGTTATGTGCTACCCCTTTAAAAGATTCGTTTATACATTTGTTTAATAAAGAAAAGACAATGACCTTCTAGAAATGTTAATAGTTGTACTTTCTTTAAGATTTCATTTCTTTGCCCTGTGATAATTAGCAATAACCACCAGCAATGTAATGACTTTAGCTGTGGACTTGTTGAAGTTGACTCTGTTTTTTTTTTTTTTCTAATAAGGGAACTGGAGCAACAAAGAACCCTATCTCTGTTACATCAGGAGACTAGTTTGGGAATTAGAATTCTGAGGGCCTTTTCTAAATTTCTGAAATACTTCTCGTGGAAATTTGGTAGATTACTTACCATTTGCCTAACTTTATCTTACTTAACCATCCTAGTTTACAGCAGGGTGAAATATCTTATGAACATTTTTATTATATAAAAGACTTTTTTACAGATAAAGTGATCTTCTTTCATTTAGAGAAGTAATTCATCCTTCTGGATTTTTGCAGTTACCTTACATTATCCCTTGTTCCTCCTGGCTGGTAAAAGTAATGACTTTGCTCTGGCACCTAAATTTAGCACCTGGTTTTATGTAATTAAAAATAATTTATGCATATTTGGCTTATTAAGCACAAATCAACAATTTGCTCTGCTTGGCAGATGGGAGCTACTCCATGAGTGGAATTATGGGGCTATAGTCTATTAAGTACTGTAGTGTATGGGTCTTAGGAAAATCTGCCAGTCAGGAAGCTTTAATTTAGATAGTTTGTTGAGAGTATTTTACTCTTGGATTTTGCATATCTGAATAGTGTAAGCAGCTTCTTGTGTGTTGGATTGGTAATCTCCCTCAGTAGACCTGGTTTTTGTGATGTAGAACAAGACTAAGAAATAAAGCTTATTAAAATGGAAGAGTTTTAGACATTCTGTTTCCTTATCTCCTCTTTCATCTTGGCACCATTACTTTGAAATTAAATCATCTGTAAAAACTAGAACACGATAGCCTTTGAAATGACCTTTCCATTTCAAAATGTTTTATGATATTTATATAAACTTAACAAATCACTGTGTAAACGATTTGTCACAATTAAACACATACATAATAAACAATAGGGTAGCCTTTTAAAAAACTTCTTAGTGACCATCCCTCAAAAATGTAAGGCTTTTCTCTCCTTTTTCCACACCCACAACTCAAAGAGCCCAGCTCTGAAAATGTTCTCATTAAGTTTTTCTTAGCAAAATATTCCTGCATTCCATGCTTACAAAGGAGCTATCTGATAAAATTTTGACCTCCCAAGTACCTCAGTACTGGGACCGGGGTGCCCAAATGGTGGCCATGACATTTCATTTTAGGTAAGAAAAGATCAACCCCCCTACACACACACACGCATACGCACGCACGCACACTGTAAATTAATAAACCCCAAGGGAGGGAAAATCACACTGTGCGCTCTCCTCTACCTCCCTCCCTGGAATATTTTGATCCATGTGAAAAATCAAGTAAAAAATTACCTCTAATGATCTCTTTGAATGAGAAAGGACAGCTTTGTAGTAGGTTCTGAGATATGAAGGGTGGTCAGTGTCGCCACTTTTTCTTGGTAGTAGTGGAAGGATTATTGACTGCATACCTATAAGCCTCAGGCCTTTTTTTAAATGCCTGTGATACACTGCTCTCTCTCCCTTTCCCCTCCCTGCTTGCTTCTGGGGTCTTTCCTTCCTTAAGCATAGGCTGGAAAGCACTACTCCAGTTCACCTTAGGGTCATGAGTCCTCAATCTTCAAGAGTTAAATTAAAGTAATAATGATATGGATTGTGTGCAGAGAGGTTTTTTTTTTTGGTTAAGATATTGGAGATTTATAATGTAAGTAAGAAACTAAATATTTGCTATCAAGTAGATTTCATTGTAATGAGAAAAACAAGACTAAAAAGTGATGACACTCACTGACTTTCATTTTTCAAAACCTCCTACAAAGCTGTCCTTTCTCATTCAAAGAGATCTTTAAAGGTAACTTTTTACTTGATTTCACATG
Source organism: Diceros bicornis minor (assembly GCF_020826845.1). Lineage (NCBI taxonomy): Eukaryota > Metazoa > Chordata > Mammalia > Perissodactyla > Rhinocerotidae > Diceros > Diceros bicornis. The sequence goes on from NC_080781.1 coordinate 99,561,058, forward strand.
GATCAAAATGTTCCAGGGATGGAACTGAGCACAGTGTAGTTTGCACTCCCCAAGGGTTACCCTATGGGATTTTCTTTTTAATAAATCAATACAAGCCGACATATACAAATACATGAATACACCACCAAGTCCAGTGATTCTACTTACCCCATTAACCCTGCTTCTTTTATCTTCCCTGATTCTTTAATATTGTTATGTCTCTATTTAGCTGTAATTATGCTATAAAGGCTTTGTTTTCTCATCTGTAAAATGAGAACAAAGCTTATCTTCCCTACCTCATGGCATTGTTATATGAGTCAAATGAGTTTTGAAACCTGTGAGCAACTATATAAACATTTGATCCTCATTTATCTATTAATGAAGGAAGAGGATGGTAAGTGCCATCTTTCTGTACCTGAAGACCAAAAGAAAGTCTATATTTGTACCATTTTCCCTAGTAATTACTTTTCCCATATTTTATATAGAAATTGATTTGGACTAGTAACATTGAATATGTCCAGTATGCAATGATATCACAGCAAAAGCAAAACACTGATAGTTAATCATTCAAGAATTTGGGTATGATAGTGATTATGCATTTATGGTTTATAATCAGGATGATGTGCAAGTATTAGAATAAAATATGATGACAGCTTTTCTTTTTGATCTATGATTGCTCAAAACCTAGAAGTTCTCAAACAGTGCTTCTACAGATCTAAGCATCACTTGTTGTCTTACTGAGTGATATTGAAGAGTACGTGTAACTTTAGTTATCTTAGTTATATTTTTCAAAACATAATACTTGAAGAAAAAATAATGATTCAGCTGGTGAAAGCCCATGCTTCTGGTGGACAGTTATGGAAGGACTATGGATATAAGTTAAGCTAAAAATTAATAATAAATTAAAGAACACTGTAATGTTAACCATGTTGCTGTACAGCTAGGACATGGATTTTATATTACCTTTATGTTAGAAAATTTGCCCAGTTTTCCACCTTTTGCTGCTGCTATATAAGCATAAAAGGTAAGAGTAAATCCTAAATGTGATGTACAGGATACATTCATTCAACAGATACTTACCAAATGTCTTCTAAAAACCAAGCACCAGTTTAGGTGCTGGAGATAACAGCAGTGAACAAAACAAAATCCCTCTTCTCATGGGGGTAACATTCTAGTTGAGGATGGCAAATAAACAAATAATATATAGCTGGTGGTGATAAGTGATATGAAGAAAAAGAAAGTAAAATATAGTGACAGAGAAGGGAGGAGGTTGGTATTTTAGATAATTTTGGTCTGGGAAGGCCTCTTTAAGGTGACCTATGAGCAGAGACCAGAGGAACTAGAGTACATGAGCCAAGCAGATATTTGCGGGTAGAGTAAATATACGTAATTCTTTCTAGGAATTTTGCTGTGAAGGGAAGCAGAGAAATGGGGTGATAGCTGGCTACTGTCCTGGGTGTTGGATATAGAATAGTGAATAAAACAGAAATAGTTCTTACCCTCATAGAGTTTATAATCTGGTGGGACAGACAAATAATAAACAAGTAAGCAAACAAATGTATATTTACTAGGGTAGTCAATAATAATATCAGCCTGGTTTTGGTGGTTTATAAATAGTCATGAATGAGGGGTATTTGAAACCCCCAAAGCAATTTTCCAAGGCCAGCTCTGGTGTAAAGTATGCTTATCAGATGTCCTGTTAAATGATAGAAAAATTTCCTAAAAGCAGTGATTAATAACAATAAGTGGTATTCTGGTGGCAGAATTCATTCCAATGTGACATCTGTGGAGCATCTTGCCAAAAACCAGTTTGGATCGCTTTTTAATTAAATCAGCCAACTATGAGCACTAACAATATCTGGGATATGGTTTGGTAGAGAGAAATGGGGAGGACATTCTAAGGGGGAGGAATAATATGATTGTGCAAAAGCAAAAGATGGCAGTTGTCGGGGACACAGCAAGTATTCCAGATTCATTTGTTTGTGGTTGAAAATATGAGACTCAAGATATAGTGCCCCTAGCAACTAGAAAAAGTTGTTGAAGAGCAATATCCTCATCTGTAGAAGAGGAAAACCTGAGAATAGAGAATTAAAGGGGACTGAAAATTAAACCTTGGTTTTTTGTCTCTTTCAACTCCAGCCTAGATGGTCTTGTTTTTTTCTCCCTTAATCCAGTATAAACAAGTGAAGTTTTAAAACAAGGGATAATCACATTTGTTGATTTTTATCATTTTATTAGTTGTCCTCTTGTTTTAAACTAACCAAAATAATGGCCAGCTTTAGTTCTTTTAAATAATGTTTTTAAAGTATTCTGCTGTATATGAGTTTATTCATTTGCTGCCACATTTGCTTATTGCTTTGCACCTGAGAATTCAGATGTTGTATTTTCTTTAATTTTCTGAGGGCTACTCTTTTTGTACATTGATACATAAGTCTTGAAGTGTAAGAAGGTGCTATAATAAAGATGGTAACAATTCTCATATTTCCATATGTTTTCATCTTTAGAAATGTAGCTGGGGGCCGGCCCGGTGGCTTAGCGGTTAAATGTGCGTGCTCTGCTACTGGCGGCCCGGGTTCGGATCCCGGGCCCTCACCGACGCACCGCTTCTCCAGCCATGCTGAGGCCGTGTCCCATGTACAGCAACTAGAAGGATGTGCAACTGTGACATACAACTATCTACTGGGGCTTTGGGGCAGGGGGAAGGAGGAGGATTGGCAATAGATGTTAGCTCAGAGCCGGTCTTCCTCAGCCAAAAGAGGAGGATTAGCATGGATGTTAGCTCAGGGCTGATCTTCCTCACAAAAAAAAAAAAGAAAAAAAGAAATGTAGCTGGGTTTGATTGATAATTAAAGTGTTTTTTTTTCCCCACAGGACATTGTAACCTGCCATTTGTGGCATCAGATACTTCCCTAAAAAAATTCTAAATCCTTTAATGAACTAAGGTTTCAGTTAGGGAAGGAAATGAGTTCTTACATATATCCAGTTTTCAAGCAAATGTCTTTGAAAGTATGCAGGGAGAGGGAAAACAGGACAAAAGAAGAATTATTTTTATTAACTGTTTTCCAAAGCTCTTAGTGTAAAGTTGGCAGCTTTCAAAATGCCAACTGTGGCTATTGAATTATTCTGAAATAAGCATTCACGGTCCTGTTTTAAAGACTTAGAGCTGGTAGCAAAAGCAGTAGAATCAGGAAAACCCACAACCTTTACCGAGAACACTACTTTCTCCTATTTGAATGTATTTCCTACTAAGTGTGTTGGCATTTTACTAATTAGTTTGTTCATTAACATTTAATGAAATTGAGATTATAAAAAATTCAGTAAAGATGTATTTGGTTGATTTTATAAACATGGCAACTTATGACAAGATAGAGAATCCACTATAAAGTTCCAGCAGTCATTTCTATGGCCAAAATTTATAATCGAACATTTTGGTTAGAATGGAAATAAATTGTTTGTAATTAGGAAGTTCATTTAAATGACTCTTCTGCAGCTAGAGCAGTGTTGCCTTACACAGTGCCCTCAATCTAGTTTACAAGCAGAAAGACCACTTGTCAAACTAAAGTGTACTTAACTAACACTTTGATAATGAGTACCATCTTCAAGCTGTGGCTATTTTAATGGCCTCTCCTCCAGCATGCAGCCCTTGGTCTTACCTATTTGTCATTATCATAGACCTAATACAGAAAAGAAATATTTATCAAATTTGCAAGTGTCTGTAAGTTGAAAAGGACGATTAATAGCATAGATCAGTTTTCTCAACACTGGCTGCATGTTATATTCAGCTGAGAACCTTTTAAAACAAACTAAAGGACACTGGAGTTTTTATGGGCAAAATGATATGTCTGGGATTTACTTTAAAATACTGCAGGAGGGATAAATGACAGAAGATTGACAAAATGTTGATAATTATTAAAGTTAGGTGATGGGCACATAGAAGTTTCAAAATTGTTTGAAAAGTTTTATGATACAAAGTTAAGGAAAAAATAGAGTACCCAGGACCTACCCCAGATAAATTAAATTAGAATCTCTGGGCTTTCGTAGTTTTAAAACTTGATCTTGAGTAGTTTCAAAAACTCTTCCAAATGATTCAGATTTGCACTTTGGGTTGAGAATCACTATCATGGAAGATAAAAATCAATATTCAGAAAGATATGGGCAAGTTAGAATGCTCTGTTGAAATCAGTGAGATAAAATTTAACATGGGTAAATGTAAACTGTATTTAGGTTTTTAAATAAATCAGCTATACAGGACAGAGAATACCTAGGTTGGTGCTTACATTTGTGAAAGAGATCAAAGTAGGTTAGTTGATCACAAGCTTAGTGTGATAATGTGATGTAGTGGCTAAAATGTATGATCTTAGACTGCATTGATAGAACCAAGGAGCCTACAATATAAAAACAACCTGCATTTGTTCAGATCATATGTGGTCTTCAGGTTTGAATGAAACATTTTATAAAAGACTTTTATGTTAAGAGAATGGTAGAAGAAATAATAAGAGGCCTAGACAGTCTCATACAACAAACAGTTGAAAGAGCTAGGTATATTTTAAGCTAGGAGAAGAAAAGAATAAGCAAGGGGAGACAAGATAGCTATAATCGTAATATTTGAAGACCCATCATGCTGAATAGAGTATATGTTTTGTATTGCCCCAAAGTTGCAAGGAAGTAGCATTTTATTTATCCTAAGAAAGACCTTCCTTTTTCTTTTTTTTATGTAAGAAATAGCTTTATTTTTCTATCTTAAAGGTTAAAAATATTCATTGTAAAAATTTCAGATAATATGTATAGGTATAAAAAAGAAAATAATGATGACCCATCATCCTGCTGTCCAGACATAACCACTATAAACAAGATCAGCTACCTGATTTGTGGGGCCCAGTACGAAATGAAAATGCAGGGCTCTTTGTTCAAAAATTAAGAATTTCAAGACCATGACAGCAGAGCATTACCAAGCAAAGGGCCCCTCTGACCATGGGGCCCTATGGACAGGTGACAAGCTCATGAAGCCAGCCTGACTATGACATTTGGATATATAAATCCTTTCACATTTTAGAAAGGACTTTGTAATTAATAGAAATTCCCACCAATGCAGTAGGCTGCCTTGGGAGAAGTAAACTCATAGGAGTTATAAAGGAAAAAGCTAGGCTTTCTATCAGGGATACTAAAGTAGATGGATGTCTTGGAGGTTGGACTACATGACCAGTTAGGATATTTTTCATCTCTAAAATCAATGGTTCTCTATCTCCAACAAGCTAAAAATAATTGGTTGGTGAACAATAATCATTACCTGCAAATTGCCTATTTTTTAAAAAATCATAGAACCTTGCTTTTTTGTTATCTTGCTATGCCATTTAATAAAAAGTATTTCACATCAATCATGGTGGTGAATTTTCTTAAGAAGTTTGGTGTTACTTGTACGGCAGGATGCTACCAAAACTCCATAGACTTTTACCAGGGTGTAGAACATTGGTACCTTACTCAGTCATAGACATTCAAGGGATGATTTTAATTTCTTGATATTTTTAAATCTCTTATTCTGTCATGCAGCTGGCAGACAGTATCTACTCTCTTCCCAATATGCTACAGCTGTAGAACTTCCCATGTGTAGGCTGATTCATGACTTTGGATGTTCAGACTGTGAGATGATAAACCTCTGGGTATATGGAAAAGCAACCCAAAGTTGTCTGCTTGTTTTCTTGTACTTTTAGAACCCAGACATTGGCACATATTGATTCCTGAATGACTTGCAGGACTTGATGATGATTATAGCTTAATGAACTGGAAGAGTTCCCCAAGTGACTGGAAATGTATTCTAGCACTAGCTTCCAAAGTATTTGTTGCATAGTTTATACTACCTGATTTAATGCACTTACAAAAACTGAACGATTTCCTTTCTATATAGTGTAAAGCACTTATAATCTTGCAAACATTTCTGCTGCTGCAAAAAAAAAATGACCTTCTTGTCAGTGATTTTGACCACTTTGTCCCCAGCCTCAAAATTTTCTATCAGAGAACTAATCGTTATTATGTTACTCAGGAATGATTATCTGTGGCCTGTCCTTTCTTCTGCCTCCTCACACATCCACACTACCACTGTTATCTTTCAGCTGAGGCAAACTTTTCTTTAGCTCATAGTTCTTCTTTACATTCTTCTAATACTGCTTTTTTTTAGTGTAGGTAAATAAGGAAATAGGATTTGAGCTAGTTTATTTAAAATGTAGTAAAGGTGAAATAAATGATTTTCCTCTCAAATTTAAAAGTACTTTTTTGAAAACTTTTTTAGAATTTAAATTCTTGGAAGGCAAATCTAGCAGCTAAAACAGTGCTGTGTTTCATAAATACTTTTTTTGAAGTTATAATTTCTTTATTTTGACAATTTTGTCAAGTTATATGTATATTTATATACATGGACATTCATACACTTGATTCCGTTTTTTAACCTAAAGATAGTTACCTCTTTTGGTTGTTTTTTACTACCACTCTTTTATCTTTGAGTATTTTCACTTTCTTGTCTTCAAACTGAGAACATTCTCCTTTTTTCCATTTCCTGAATAATTTCAATCACATTGCTCTGAAGAGGCTATCTGCATATGTTTAGCTCCCACTTTTCTTTCTTTGTCTTTGGCCAACTTCCACTTTTATTGTTTATCCTCGATCTCTTAGCCAAATCTCCAATTTCTCAGTCACTTCTTCACGCTGAAAAGTGATAGAATTATTTTTCCTTTTATCTTCAAAACCCCTAGTAATTCCCTCATTATTAGTTGAAATATAATCACTTCCTCTGTCCCTCCTCCTCATTCCCATTCTCTCTTCCCAAGTACCTCCTCTTTCATAATATTTTGTCTGGATTTTCATATTTCTATTTCTTAAAGTCTTCAGTTCATACCATAACTTTTTCATACCAGATAACTTCTTTTCTATATAATCAGCACATGTTGCCATTGCCAGATTCTTCTTCCTTGGTACTTTACCCCCACTATCAAAACCCTCTGTCAGATTGCTAATTGATATTATGCTGTATTTGTGACCCCTATTTTTACTTTTTACTGATTCCTACATCCACTCGCCTACCTTTTTCTTTCAGCTGAGCAAAATTTCTCTTTATTTCTTTGTTCTATCTCCTACTCTTCTAATTTACCTCCCTCGAAGCTTATAATAACTTCCTACCTCACATCTGCCAACCTACCTATATTCTCATGCAAAGCTTGCTTGAAATGTTAACTCCTTTTAAGTGGGTAAAGATAGGAAAATAGCCAAAAACCTGCTTTATAATTGATTTAAATTTTTTCTCAAAAATCTGTATTCTAAATTGAAGAGAAATGCCTCATAAAGCAAAACCAACACTCAACCAATCAAAGCTTCCAGAAAAGGAAGGTAGATATATATATTGCAGCCATCTCATTGATATAGTTAAGGCAACAAATTTTGTTCCTATTGTGTCCAGCAATATATTGAAAGTTAGGGATACAAACCCGGAGGTAGAAGGCATGGTTAATGTCCTCAGAGCATTAATAATATAGATGAGACAAGATTAATATACATGAAGCACTTAAAAATTAGTTGTAATAACTAGCCTAATAATCAAAATAGTAGGTTGTATCATATAGACTTTAAGTGCTATAAGTAATCAGAGAAAAAGGAAGGCATTATTGCTGGGGGTTGCCAGTGAAGATTTCATGGGGGAAGTGGGTCTTGAAGAAAATGTAGAATTTGGACTAGCTGGACTGGGCTAGACGACTTGTGTTAGCATTTCCAGGTAAAAGAGGATTCCTTAGCAAAGACCCTTAAGGAGAAATTAGTTGATTGTTAAGAAAACAGCAAACTTTGTTCTAGGGAGGAGTAGGAATAATTAAATTGGAACTAATTGATCAAAAACCTTGAATTCCAAATTGAGGAATTAAGAATTAATTGTTAAAAAGTAGAGGCCGGCCCCATGCCTTAGTGGTTAAGTGCACGCGCTCCGCTACTGGCAGCCCGGGTTTGGATCCCGGGCGCGCACTGACGCACCGCTTCTCCAGCCATGCTGAGGCCGTGTCCCACATACAGCAACTAGAAGGATGTGCAACTATGACGTACAACTATCTACTGGGGCTTTGGGGGCGGGGGGAAAGGAGGAGGATTGGCAATAGATGTTAGCTCAGAGCCGGTCTTCCTCAGCAAAAAGGGGAGGATTAGCATGGATGTTAGCTCAGGGCTGATCTTCCTCACAAAAAAAAAAAGAAAGAAAAAAAAAAAGAAAAGAAAATACCTTTACCTAAGCATTTTAATTAATCAAGGTTTTATCTTTTTTAAATATCCAGGATTTTCTTATATAAATAGCATTAGCTAACATTGAGTGTTTTACTATGTGCTAAGCATTGTTCTAAGTGTTTTATATGTAATAATAACTCATTTCATCTTTACAGCAACCCTTTATAGTAGGTTCTATTTTAACCCCTTTATTTTACAAATGAGGATGTAGAAAAGGTAAGTACAACTGGCTCAATTGACACAAGTAAGTGACAGAGCCAGGATTCAAACCCAGGTAGTCTCTGGTGCCAAAATCTACATTCTTATCTGCTGTATACACAACCTTGTAAAGGAGGTATATAAGTGCTGCAACTATATCATGAGATTTGGACAATTGAACCTGACTTATTCTTTTATTGATATATAATTTTCTCAAGCATAACTCATATCAGAACCCTGTAATCTCTTCATCCCAAATATATTTTTTCTGTAAGAAAAATATAAGGAAACTTCGGGCTAGAAATTAAAAAAAAAATTAATCCATTAGTTGTTTGTCATATGAAGTGATATTTATTTTATCTCTTGTCAAATCCTTATTTCAACAGTCTCTTTATTACAACAGGGCTTCTGGTTGGGACTCTTGATTCAGTCTTAGACTCTACTGCTAAAGTAGCTCCATTTCGCATCCTACACCAGACACCAGATTCTCAAGTTTACCTGTCAATTGCATGTGGTGAGTATGATTTAAAAACATGTAATTTGAACAAATAAGCATACTAAGAAATTGAATATTTGAATTTATTTATACTCCCCAGTTGTTCTGATTTAGAAACGAGTTAAATGTGCAGCTCTACTTTGAGAGAATAACAAGGTATCTAATTGCTTATTTGAGAAGGATTACAGATTATTATGGTTTTTTAAAAATTCATTAGTGTGAGGGACCTGAAGCATGTGTTCCAGCGGTGCTGATTCTGAGCAAATTTTGGTCATTGCTACTGCTATATGACTCCTTTCTTCAACTTACTTCTCCTGCTTCACCCAACTGCTGGGAAGATGAGAACTTCCCCATGAAATGCTTTGTTTCATCTCTAATAACTCAGATGAGGAGAATCAAGCCCAAAACTTAAAGGTTGTCACCCAAGAAAGTATGAGCCTAAAAAATTGAACCTTTTTTAGTTACACACCTACATTCTCACAAAGTAGACATATGAAGGGATATCTTACAGGTAATGCTACATATTCATTTATGCTGGGGTGGTTCAGATGCTTCCACATATATAAATTGTGGGTAGAAAAGGAATTAGGATAATTTTGCCTAATAAAGCAACTCAAAAGTAGAAAAAAAAACATAGTAACAGTTTGTTACATCTTTTATGATGCCATTATAATGTTCGTCTAAATGAGAATTCCAGGCTTCTGGCCTTTTTAATGCTGAAAAAACTGCCTTTTTCTCTTTCTCTCTTCTCCCCCTCTTCATACTCTTTTAAGTATATCAAGTAGATATACTTAAAAAAAAAACCATGTGAATTTATGGATAGTTCATCTGTGTGAACATATAGTATACAATTAATTTTTTAAGATGTGTGGCTTGTTTTTTGCATCTCCCTCTAAATTTCCTTTGGTGTTGCTGCTGAGTGTTTTCTCTGCGCTCTCTTAAAGTAAAGGCCATTTAAAATAAATGAAAAAGACATTATACCTGCTGACATCATGAGACATCTGTAACTTCAACTGTAAATCTGGTTGGTAGAAATTATTTAGAATAAGATGTCCTTTCTACTTAAAAAAAAAAAAAACGATGATTATATAACTTATTCCCCCAAATTAACCTGATGCAGAATGTAGTAGTTACCTACTAATGAAGCTTCCTTATATCTAAAAGACCAAAATAAATGTCTTAAAATTTCCTCATAACTTTTATTTGTGGTTCATTAAAGAAAGTTATTACACTTGGTATGATGACTTTAGTAACACAAATACAATTCTAACTGAATTGTAGGAAATAGGCAATTTTGCAGTTTCAGTAAATTTTTTAATGCATCACTCTCCGTATATCATAAAACATACTAAGTAGTCAAGATATTTCTTTTGAATGAGATTTGTATAATTTGCAATGCTGGAGAGATCTTAAAAGTATGTGGGTTATAGGGGGAGATTGATAGGTATTGAAATGTTCCTCAAGCCAAAGGAACCCAGAGATTGTCACATGTGTGCTGTTTTCAGTCACACAGATTATAGACACTGTACTAACTGTATTATTTGAAGACCAAGGATTAAATTATGTATATTTATGTTCTGATACTCTATATATTCTCTTAAAAGATAGTGGTTACTGTAGGCTCCAATTATTAACATCTTGTTTTCAGAATTTTATATCTTTACTCATGAACTATATTTACTTTTCTTTCATTATATTTACTTTTCTCTTCTTTCATTAAATATTTTATTCTTTCCATTTATAATGAAAAATAGTGTTCATGTCAACATATAGGGATGAAATAGAGAATAAATATAATACCTTTATTCCTTTATGATCATTAGTTTTTAAAATGAGCAAATATAATTTTATTTCTTTTTAAACTAAGATTGTGAATATCAAGAGCAGTTTTGTTGTGGAGTTTTCCTTCAGTCTTTTATTCTCTTTCATTATTAATTAGGAGCCAACAGAGAAGAAATAACCAAACATTGGGATTGGTTGGAACAAAATATCATGAAGACCTTATCTGTGTTTGATTCAAATGAAGATATTACTAATTTTGTACAAGGAAAAATAAGAGTAAGTGCCATGGATATATTTTGTAGATGGAATACTAAAATCTTTGAACCTCTTATTTGAGGATCAAAGGTTGCATGGAAGGTCATTGTTTTACTGGCACCTTTCAGGAATGCCAGAAGCACACATATGAATGTCAGAATCAGTGTTAAAGAACATTGTAAAGGCAGTGGTTAGTCTTTGGTGCCCTTGTGAGTGCTCTTAGGGATATTTTATTTCAATATCTCTACAGCTTGGAGTTTGAATGAAGCCCTCACTCAATCAAAAGAATATTTAGCACCTGTATTTGTGGTGGCTCCTTATGAGGCATTAGAAAAAGCCTAATTACAAAATGAAAGTAAATATGCTATTCTCTGTCCTAAGAGAAATATGTATGTGTACACATATATACATATGATATATGTACCTGTGTAGATATACACATACACAGTTGTGTTCAACGAACTATTTAAATATATGAAATATATTTTTGTTGGTAGGTAATGATTAATTTTCAGAAAATATTTTGTCTCCTTTAGGGATTAATTGCTGAAGAGGGAAAACATTCTTTTGCAAAAGAAGATGATCCTGAGAAATTTCGAGAAGCCCTTTTGAAATTTGAAAAATGTTTCGGTTTACCAGAGCAGGAGAAGTTAGTGACCTATTACTCATGTAGTTATTGGAAAGGACGAGTTCCTTGTCAGGGTTGGCTGTATCTTAGCACCAATTTTCTGAGCTTCTATTCTTTTTTGTTGGGATCGGAAAGTAAGTGGTTTCTATTAATTACCATGACTTTGAACTTGCTGACTGACCTGTCAACTCTGTGGTGGTGTTAGGTTGTATATAAAGTAATAGGATTAATATTAAGAGCAATTAAGCGGTCCATTAAAAAGTTCACTTCATCTAGAGAAAGAATCCTTTTATGGCTGGTTGCTTAACAGGAACCATTAGAAGTGTGTATAGAATGCCTTGCATATTGTGAGAAGTGAATGAATAATAAGTGACAATGGTCTTCTAGCATATAACTCTTTTCTTTCCCCTGTTCTAAACTACCTACTTTATTCCGTCCATGTTTTAAAGGATAAATATAGTAGCCATAGTACCTAATGGCCCACAGCTACAAAGAAGAATCAAACAGTACTGTTCATAGCACACATATAGCTTCTATATCTGTGGTTATGTAATTATGTAAAGTAACAGATTTAAATATAAATCAGAATATTTTTTTAAAAAATTATTTAAAATTATATCTGTTCCTAGAATTACCAATTATTGTATGTTCATGGTTATACTTCAAAATTTTAACTCATCTTGAACTCTAAAGTATTTTATTTGTTCATAGCATTTTTCAAGTGCTTAACTATTGTTTCAAGAGACCTGATTGATAAACATTAATCAATATTGAGAAATTTAGTCATATCTGCTTATAACTCTTATTTGCAGTAAAACTCATTATCTCCTGGGATGCGGTCTCAAAACTTGAAAAGACTTCAAATGTCATACTGACAGAGAGTATTCATGTGTGTTCCCAAGGGGAGAATCACTACTTTTCAATGTTTTTGCATATTAACCAAACATACCTTCTTATGGAACAGCTGGCAAACTATGCCATAAAGAGACTTTTTGATAAGGAAACATTTGATAATGACCCAATCCTTGATGATCCTCTACAAATCACCAAAAGGTATTCAAAGCTTAATTAATATTTACTTTTTAAAATATTGTTTGACCAAAGAGTGGTAGCATTGATTAGCATTATAAGTTAGCTGTTCTATGTTATATAATAGTTTTTCTTTGGAGTTAATCCTCCAGTGTCTTTTTTTTTTCAGTTTATTCATATGCATTTCACAAATAGTATCCTCTCCATGAAATTTAATCCTAAGAAGTAACAGAAGTTAGGTTTGAAAATTATTTCTTGAGATCCCAGTAGGATTTGTCCTGGAGTGCTTTTAGAAATGTAGAGATTTTTGTGTGCGTAGTTAGTCTAACTCTCAATTTCTCTATGAGTAGTCTAGATAGTTTCAGGTCTGAAATTGTTAAATGTGTTGTTTATTTTTAAACATAATTTATAGACAGCATCATTTTTTTAATGAAGAGGCAGGTTAGTGGAGTCAGTGGAGCAAGGGCTTTAGAATGAGAGTAGAGCAACCCTTGGATGAGTCATAATCTCTCAGGACCTCAGTTTTCTCATCTGTCATTTATACCTCAGAGAGCACTGGGAAGGAATATAACATGTGAAAGCACTTTGTAAAATATAAAGCACTAGATAACTGTTAATCATCATTAGTGCCTGCATCAGAAGTATCTGATAGCTGTTTGCTACTATATTTGGTTTGCTGAAACTGGCCAGAGCCCTTTCATCCTGCTCAACACTCAGAACAGTTGACTGAAATGAGCATGCCAAAGAGGAGGGAGAGAGAAGAGGATCCAGAAATAGCTAGTGAAAGCAGCTTCTGGCAAGGAGGATGAGGGTATAGACTGTATGGGAAAGTGTAAGAGGAGCCTAAGCCGAAGTCCTATGGATAGATGAGAACGAGTGACGTGAAGGGTTGTGTGATTACTACATAGCCCCAGCTGGGTACAGTTGTTCCTCTTGCCTATTCCTAAACCATTCCTAAAATCTATATGCATAAGGATTCCTTTGTGAGAGTGAGGTGAATTTTTTATACCTTATTACCAAAATTAGGTCCCAGTGTGTGTGATTTATAAATAGAACTCTATAAGGATTAAGAATCCTGTTTTTGTTATATTATAGTTGGACATTTGCTTTTTTAGTTTGTTCCTCAATTGGCCACCATAAACATAAAGTTTTTATCATTTTATTTCCCTTAAAATATCCTCTAAATGGCCATGTATCAATGAGTTATTCATTACCAAGTCTGTATTTAAATGAGATATAGGAAATCCATTTTTGTCTATGTGCATTTTTAAGAGAGGCTATTGAAAATCATATATAGCTAAATCCTTTTTTCTAGTAAGTTAGAAAGAACAATAACTTATTTATCATTAGTCTCCAAATGAGTTTTTTCTAAAATAGAATATATTGCTTCAGCTTATTGTTTTTACAAATATGTATTACTTCTATAATTTAAACAATACAGAAGAATAATAACAATAGTTAAGATCAGTGTATATCCTTCCATGCTTTTTAATGCATGAATTTAAAAATATTTGCAAAAGTAAAATGAATGGGACTAAACATCACATATTCTACAACCTGCTTTTTTTCCCCCTTAAAATAATATACCATGGACATCTTTTCATTCATATAAATAGACCTCATCCTTTTAAATAATAGTGAAATAACCCACCAAATTGCAATTTAAGTGGGGTTAAAATTAGTGTGGCTTTCTGTTCATATTTATCAGAATTATTTTGAAAGACATACTGAAGTGCCACATATTCAAATAGTATATGCTGGAAGGATGAATTTAGTTTTAACTTTGTTGGCTTTGCTTTAGAACTTGCATAATTTACTTACTATCCCAGATGGTATTGCTGCTTAGCACAAGTGTTTAGTCCCTCTAGAAAATTTGTATTATTTTAAGCAATTGTTTTTTATTTATATATTTATCAGTTAACAAGTCATCTGTATTTATTGACACCTATCCTGTGCCCAATACTGTGCAAGCAGTGTTGTTTCATCTTGCCTCTACTTTGGATTTTTTTAAACATTAATTTAAATTTTTCCTTCACTTAATTTTAATATTTTATGCACTATTCTTCCTGTCTAAATTTTGATGCCATAAGTTTTCATTTTTCTGTTTTGTTTGAACTGGGTAACTCTCTTGATTTTTTGATAACCAGATATTAAAATTATTGTCTGCCAAGATTGGTTTTAGCCATAGTCACATATTGTGAATATATAATAATATAATAATAATCTTCCAGCAAATCACCCCTCAACAGATGGTTTGAAGACCTACGTCATCTCTAACTTTTGTGTATTGTAATCTACAAATAAAACAAAATTGGAAAAGAGAACAAACAAAATAAATTTGTTAGGAATCAGTGTGTTTCTTCCATTTCACAATTTGTTGAAGAACATAGCATGTAGTGTTTAATCTTTCCGCTTTACAGCACACTTAGATTAATAAATATAGGCATGTGTACACTTTAGAAGTCATCATTTCATCTCCCCTTTTTTTCTTCCCTACAGAGGTCTGGAAAATCGAGCCCACAGTGAGCAGTTTAATGCTTTTTTTAGGCTGCCCAAAGAAGAGACTTTGAAAGAAGTACATGAATGTTTCTTATGGGTACCATTCAGTCACTTCAATACTCATGGAAAAATGTGCATCTCAGAAAACTATGTCTGTTTTGCTAGCCAGGATGGCAATCTATGTAGTGTAATTATTCCATTACGAGAGGTAACGTAAATTTGGTTACATATCAGTTTTCAGTTTGAAAATGTTATCATTCGCAGAGTAAAATGTCCTTTAATTCTGTAAATTATTAAAAACTCAATATGCGACATCCTTTTAGTAATTTTAAAATAATCATTTTTTAAGTTCAATATTGTTTTTCAGGATGAGTACCATTCTTCAGGATAAGAGTACTAGGATAAGAGCCTTATAGCTCTTATTGAAAGTGAAAATATAAAAAAATTAAAATTTTATAAACAAGATAAGGGTTTAGGATGACTCAAAATGGAACATGATCACTCAGACATTTATGACATGAATACCAAAATTTAGACTATCACATTTGATACACACAGACAAAAAAAACGGAATTGATAGCTTTTATGTAAGTCAGAAATAAATTGTCAGCATTGCAGCACTGAATTTTTATACTTGTATTGTCATTTTTAAAGGCTACATGTTAGTTAAATTTTTTCCTTGAGAAGTGAAAGAACTTGCACTGAGGTTACGCATATCAGTGGTACAACTAGTTCCCAAAGTCTGTTTCTTAATAAGTCATACCATGGATCAAAACTTTTAGCCACAAAAGAGTAAGCTAAACACATTTTGCCTTAAGGTGTCAGCAACAAGGGAAAATGTGATTCATTTATAATATGTTTTCACTCCCCCCCAGGTCTTAGCTATAGATAAGACAAATGATTCCAGCAAATCTGTCATCATTAGCATCAAAGGAAAGACAGCTTTTCGCTTCAGTGAAGTTAAAGACTTTGAGCAGCTGGTGGCAAAACTCAGGCTCAAGTGCGGGGCAGCTTCAACTCAATATCATGATATTAGCACAGAGGTAATTATATAGCAATCAAATGATTTTGAAAAAAGGTTTGTGTTTTATGTGGTCCATTCTTTCAAAAGGAATTCATAGTACCTTTATTATTCATACTTAGGTTTATTTTTTTAAAAAGACTAAATCCAAAGGAATTATATTCTCTTAAATCATATCATAAAATAGAAGTAAGAATTAAGGACTTTATCCTTTTTCAGGAACTCATACTTTCAAAAAATTATCATCATTTGATCTTTTTTGACTATATTTACTTTATCATATACACACCTTGTATTTTTCACATAACATGGCTTTTAACAACTCAAACTATATTTGAGAATTCAACAAGGTCTTGAAAAAGGACTCTCCTCTTATTGCTGTGGAGAGACAGCAATCTTAAACCAATCTGACTATCTTTCTCTTATTTAATATCGAGTAGGTCAGCCTTATTTACTTAATCTAGCACAGAGCAAAATAATGGCTTATCTATTTACTAGTAAAATATTAGAGAAGGCAAATATTCTTGGAAAAGGGTGGTTAAGAGCCTGCTTTTGATGTTTAGTATATCTTTCATGGAAGTATGTAGTTTCAATTCAAATTAATTTTCTTTTTCAATGCCTAGGAACCTCATGTTTTAATATATTGATAAAACTTATCACATTATAACTATATATATTTTAATTAAAATTTTCAAAGAAAAAATCAACATTGGCTTTACTGGCTATATTATTTTATTTGGATTGGATTATAGAGGCTCTTACCTCTCTCTCCAGAGTAGAGACTGGAAATATTATGCTAGGTCAATTATAATGCAGTATTGATAAGACTAACTTTCCATTTGGTAATAGAAAACACAATGAAAACATGTAATTAAAAAAATTCATATATCTCAGTTCCAGACACAGAACCTTCATGTTGGCCATCAATTTTCATGCCCCAACTTTCTAATCTTTCATTCTCTTCAAGTATGTGCCCAGGATATTCCTTAATTTGATGTGAGGACACAAGTAAAATCTGATCAGTCTTGGTAGTGTCTCTCCCAGTGCTCCCATATTCTTGCTTATATCACTTTTTTTTCCTGTCCTATTCCATTTCATATTCAGTCTGTGTGTTAGATTTAATGCTCTTCTTATGTTTCCTCCTCCTTTAATTTATCTGTATCTCTAAAACCTGAAGAACTAGAATTTTTCCCCTGAAAACTCTCAGGTGCCTCTAGTAGTTGGGTATGCTCAGTTGTCAAGAAAGAATTTTGTTTCAAAATGAGTTTAGCATCTTTTCAGATGTATGTCAGAGTTCTCAAGTTTTCTAGTTTCTCTTAGCCATATTTAGAAGTTTTAATAAAGATATGTACAAAAGACCAGTCTGTATATTAATTTGCTTGGAAATCTTTTTTTAATTTTCATAACATCCTATTTTCACTTAAGATTTTTATGTTAGCCCTGGTGAAGAATATTGACTTGTTTTAGTATTATCTGTATATGTCTAGCTTTAATGATAGCACATTTTAAAAATTAGTAGAGAACTTTTTAAATAAGAGCTAGTTCCATTTGATCTCTAAATGACAGAAATTGTAGTTACTTTATTTTATAGCTACATTTAGCATGCTGAAACAAAAAGAAAAAATTAAATTCTATAATTTTACCAAATCTGGTACATTTTACACATCTAAATCTCAAAGCAGTTTAAATCAACAGATCTAAATATGAATACAGAAAGGACTTTAGGAAATTTTTCTTTTGAGTACATCAAAAACGTGATACCGGGCCAGCCTGGTTGTGTACTGGTTGAGTTCGCGTCCTCCACTTTGGTGGTCCAGGGTTTGTAGGTTTGGATCCCGAGCGTGGACCTACACGCTGCTCATCAAGCCATGCTGTGGCAGGGTCCCACATATAGAAGTGGAGGAAGATTGGCACAGATGTTAGCTGAGGGCCAATCTTCCTCACCAAAAAAAAAAAAAAAACATGATACAAAAGCAAATGCTCCCAGAAGCAGTTGGGATTATGAGTAAGTATCAGTTCTGTCCAAGTTTTTGAATATGTCAATTAAAATTCTCCACATTTTATTAAGTTATGTTAAAATGTGGGTGCATACACAGGTTTTGAATAATTCTAATCAAGTGCTTAGAAAACACATTACTCTTTTATTTTTATTGACACATATACTCAAGAAATATGATTAGATACAGTAATTTTTCAAAACTACTAAATGAAAGAAAAATGGGCCCTTTTAGCTTAGTTTTAAACAAAGTGGCCTAAGAAAGAAGAGCACTGCTGAATATCCTTTACTTCATGCTTTGAAACTGCATTATAAGTGGATCTTAGGAATTATGGAATGTCAAGACAAGGTAGAAATTGAGCTTTGCCTTAAAGTGTTTCGAAGGGCAAATATCTTCTGTAGATTATCAAAGCATATGTAAACATACTTGTTTCATTAGTTCTCATAACCAGCACTATCTTACTTTCTAAGTTTTTAAATTAGAAGTAATGGCTTCCCTATCCTACACAATAATGCAGATAAAAATAATAGTTTAACCCACACGACTGGTGTTTACCTTAATAAGAATAAAATATGTTTCCTGTAAATATAATATAAATTGGACATAGATGTTTTAGCTGTAAGGAGTAGATTTAGGGCCAGCCCCATGGCTTAGCAGTTAAGTGCATGCGCTCCGCTACTGGCGGCCCGGGTTCAGATCCCAGGCGCGCACCGACGCACTGCTTCTCTGGTCATGCTGAGGCTGCGTCCTACATACAGCAACTAGAAGGATGTGCAACTATGACATACAACTATCTACTGGGGCTTTGGGGGAAAAAAAAAGGAGTAGATTTATTTCTATGTGAGGAAATCAGAAATTTTATTAAAAATAGAATTAGCACTAATTTTATATTATGGACTATGAACAGGAGCCTATTTTAAGATAAGCTTCTGATATTTAAGAGAAGTGTTTCTTTGTATATTTTGTTATAATTTTTGGTTTTACAGGTCATCTCTGGCCCCCAACCATCATTATGATGCTGAGTTTGTGAGATATTCTAATTTAAGTCTAGTGGTTTGTAGAAAAGTTACACATAAAGAAATGTTAATCTGGGCTGGCCCCATGGCTTACCGGTTAAGTGCGCACGCTCCGCTACTGGCGGCCCGGGTTCAGATCCCAGGCGCACACCGATGCACCGCTTCTCCGGCCATGCTGAGGCCGTGTCCCACATACAGAAACTAGAAGGATGTGCAACTATGACATACAACTATCTACTGGGGCTTTGGGGGAAAAAAAGGGGGGAGGATTGGCAATAGATGTTAGCTCAGAGCCGATCTTCCTCAGCAAAAAGAGGATTAGCATGGATGTTAGCTCAGGGCTGATCTTCCTCACAAAAAAAATAAAAGAAATGTTAATCTTTGCCCTATCTTTCCTTCACTGTTAGAATCCATATGCTACTTCTAAAGTCAATGACAGATACCAAAAACCAAACCGGTCTAAGAATACCTGTTATAGAGTCAACAACCTATGTTGCTTCCTCATGTGATTGGATTTTGCCCAGGCACTAAATGTCTGATGAGTGCCAAATTTATTCCTGTTACAAGTGTGAGCACCCAAATAAATGGATATATAGAATTGGAATGGCCATGAGGTAAAACCCTCCATTCAGAAGAGCCAGAGCAAAAAAAAAAAGTTCAGAAATTTAAGCTTAGTTGCTTGAATAATCTATTTTGTTATACTCTTCAAACAATTCAAATATTAAATTGCTTTAAGCCAACATCTTGGAAGGTGAAGGTGTTAATGTGATTTTATGAATACTTAAGGAGGTAATCATGGATAGAACTGGCACTTTTGCCATCCTTTTTATAAATTTATATTTGCGATTTCATTATGTAAGAGATTATTTTTCTTTTCCTTCTTGGATACTTTTCCTGTGGTTTGGATATATTACTAATAGGTAAACTGGTGCTTCAGTCATATGGCTTAAAGTAAGAGAATGTACTTTGCTTGAGATCCAAACTACACCCATGAATTTTTCAATTTGTTTTTGCAAAAACATAATCCCTTATTAAAACAGCAAAATTTAAAATTAACAGTAAAGTAGATTTGTCAAAACAAGCTTTTTAAAAAAGAAGAGAAGTGTTGTAATTTGGGACCTATACTCACTAATCATTTCTTATTATAAGCTTGTTCTATCCTACCCTTATATTCAGACATTAATTTGAATACTGCTTTCTAACTTTCCCTGAATCCTCTTAATATCTAACCTTCTAGAACTTGTTGGCTTTTTGGGTTTCAAGCTGAAATACCACTGGACTGCTCTACCCTAAGCTGCTACTTTTCCTCTGCCTCAGTCATGGGCATTCTTTTCTTCTTGCTTAAGCTACTAGTGTTAAAGGGATGACGTTAGTGAGCCTTTTTTTGGTAACCTAGACTTCTGGTATAGTTATAATCCACAGAAGCTGGTTAACTGATATGTTTTTAAAAATAAAGCTTTGGAGATAATAAAATTCGTGTGGAAATGGAAGGGCCCAGAATAGCTAAAACACTATTGACAGGGAAGAATAAAGTTGGAGGACTCATCCTTCTCAATTTCAAAACTTACCACACAGCTGTAGTAAACAAGACAGTGTGATACTGGCATAAGGGTAGACATAGAGATCAATGTAATAGAATTAAGAGTCCAGAAATAAACTCTTACATTTATCCTCAATTGATTTTTCAATAAGGGTGCCAAGTAAATTCAATGAGGGAAAGATAGTCTTTTCAACAAATGGTGCTGGGACAATGGATATCGACATACAAAAAAAAATGGTTTGACCCTTTCCTTACACCATACACAAAAATTAACTCAAACTGGATTGAAGACCTACATGTAAGAGCTGAAACTATAAAACTCTTAGAGAAAACATAGGAGTAAATCTTCATGTCATTGAATTAGACAGTTTTTTCTTACCTATGACACCAAAAGTACATGACAAAAGAAAAAAATAGGTAAATTGGACTAGATCAAAATTAAAAACTTTTGCCCTACAAGTGATAATATCAAGAAATTGAAAAGGCAATCCACAGACTGGTAGAAAATATTTGCAAATTATATATCTGATAAAAGACACCTATCCAGAATATATAAAGATCTCTAACAACTCAATAATAAAAGGCAAACCAGATTTTTTAAATGGTCAAAGGATTTGAATAGACATTTCTCCAAAGATAAAGTGACTAGTAAGCACATGAAGATGGTCAACATAATTAGTCATTAGGGAAATGCAAATCAAAACCACAATGAGATACCCTTTGATACCCACTAGGGTGGCTATAATAAAAGAGACAGACAATAACAAGTGTTGAGGAGGATAGGAAGAAGTTGAAATCCTCATACTTTGTTGATTGAGTCTTTTTAAAATAATTTCTGTCTCTTTGCTGATATTCTCTATTTGATGGGACATAGTTGTCATACTTTATCTTTTTAATTAATAGACTTGATTTCTTAGGGCAGTTTTAGGTTTACAGAAAAAATGAACAGAAAGTACAGAGAGTTCCCATATACACACACCCCCCACCCTGCCAGTTTTTCCTGTTATTAACATCTTGCATTTACATGGTACATTTGTTACAATTGATGAACTAATATTGATATATTATTACTAACTAAAGTCCATAGTTTACATTAGGGTCCACTCTTTGTGTTGTGCAGTTCTATGGGTTTTGTCAAATGCATAATATCATGTTTCCACCATTATAGTATCATACAGAATAATTTCCCTGCCCTAAAAATCCCCTATGCTTTACCTGTTCGTCCTTTCTCTCAACCCTTTGCAACCACTGGTCTTTTTACTGTCTCTATAATCTTGCCTTTGCCAGAATGTTATATAGTTGGAATCATACTGTATATATCCTTTTCATACTGGCTTGTTTTCTCAGCAATATGCATTTAAGGTTCCTCTATATCTTTTTGTGGTTTACTAGCTCATTTCTTTTTCTTTTTTTTTAGAATTAAAAAAAGTCAGCAAATATTTATTGAACTTCAACTATGTATGTCAGGGACTGTACCAGTTTCTTTTTTTTCCAGCTTTATTAAGATTTAATTGATATATAACATTGTGTAGGTTTAAGGTATACAATGTGATGACTTGACACACATATTTTGAAATGATTACCACAGTAAGGTTAGTTAACACATCCTTCACATAATTACCATTTTGTTGTTGTTATAGTGAGAACATTTAAAATCAACTCTCATAGTAACTTTCAAGTATAAAATACAGTATTGTTAACTATAGTCACCATGCTGTACATTATATCCCTAGAACTTATTCCTCATATAACTTGAAGTTTGTACCCATTGACCAACATCTCCTCATTTCCCCCCACTTTAGCCCCTGGCAACCACCATTTTACTCTCTGCTTCTATGAGTTTGGCTATTTTAGATTCCATATATAAGTGAGATCATATAGTATTTGTCTTTCTCTGTCTGACTTATTTCACTTAGTGTAACTCCCTCAGGGTCCATCCATGTTGCAAATAGCAGGACTTCTTTTTTTATGACTGAATAATATTCCATTGTGTGTGTGTATATATACACATTTTCTTTATCCATTCATCTGTCAACAGACAATTAGGTTGTTTCTATTTCTCGGCTATTGTAAATAATGCTGCAATGAACATGGGGATGCAGATGTGTCTTCAGGATAGTGATTTCATTTCCTTTGGATATATACCCAGAAGTGGGATTGCTGGATCATATGGTAGTTCTACTTTTAATTTTTTGAGGAACCTCCATACTGTTTTCCATAGTGACTGCACCAATTTACATTTTCACCAACAGTGCACTGGGGTTTCCTTTTCTCTACATCCTCGACAACACTTATCTCCTCTTTTTGATAATAGTCATTCTAGCAGGTGTGAGGTGATATCTCATTGTGGTTTTGATTTGCATTTCCTGATGATTAGTGATGTTGAGCACCTTTTCATGTACCTGTTGGCCATTTGTATGCCTTCTTTATAAAAATATCTATTGTTCCTTTGCCCATTTTTTAATCGGATTTTTTTTTTTGCTATTGAGTTGTATGAGTTCCTTACATATTGTGAATATTAACCTCTCATCTGATACATGTTTTGCAGATATTTTCTTCCATTCCATATGTTGCCTTTTCATTTTGTTGATTTATTTTCCTATGCAGAAGCTTCTTAGCTTGATGTAGTCCCATTTATTGATTTTTGCCTGTGCTTTTGATGTCATATCCAAAAAATCATTGCTAAGACCAGTGTCAAGGAAATTTTTCCCTATGTTTTCTTCTAGGAGTTATATGGTTTCAGGTCTTACGTTTAAGTCCTTAATTCATTTCAAGTTAATTTTTGTGCATAGTATAAAATAGCAGTCCAATTTCATTCTTTTGCTTGTGAATATCCAGTTTTCCCAACAGCATTTATTTATTTATTTTTGGGGGTAGAAGATCAGCCTTGAGCTAACATCCATGCCAATCCTCCTCTTTTTGCTGAGGAAGACTGGCCCTGAGCTAACATCCGTGCCCATCTTCCCCCACTTTATGTGGGACGCCGCCACAGCATGGCCTGACAAGCGGTGTGTCGGTGTTGCGCCCGGGATCCGAACCTGGGCTGCCAGCAGCGGAGCGTGAGCACTTAACCGCTACACCACAGGGCCGGCCCTCAACAGCCTTTATTGAAGAGACTATGCTTTCACCACTGAGTAGTCTTGGCTCCCTTGTCAAATATTAGTTGACTATATATGTGGGTTTATTTTTGGGCTCTCAGTTCTGTTCCATTGGTCTGTGTGTCTGTTTTTATGCCAGTACCATACTGTTTTGATTACTGTAGCTTTGTAAAATTGTTTGAAATCAGGAAGTGTGATGCCTTGAGCTTTGTTCTTTCTCAAGACTGTGTTGGCTATTCAGGGTCTCTTGTGATTCCGTGTGAATTTTAGGATTTTTTCCTATTTCTGTGAAAAATACCATTGTAATTTTGATAGGGATTTCCTTGAATCTATAGATGGCTTTGGGTAGCATGGACATTTTAACAATATTAATTCTTCTGATACATGAACACAAGATATCTTTCCATTTATTTGTGTCTTCTTCAGTTTCTTTCATCAGTGTCTTACAGTTTTTGGTGTATAGATCTTTCACTTCCTTGCTTTAATTTAGTCTTAAGTATTTTATTGTTTTTGATGCTAATGTAAATGAGATTGTTTTCTTTATTTCTTTTTCAGATAGTTCATTGTTAGTGTATAGAAACACAACTGATTTTGTTTGCTGGTTTTTTATCCTGAAACTACTGAATTCATTGATTAATTCTAATAGGTTTTTGGTAGAGTCTTCAGGATTTTCTATATATAACATCATGTCATCAGCTAACTGAGACAGTTTTACTTCTTTCTTTCTGATTTGGATGCCTTTTTTTTCTTTTTCTTGCCTAATTTCTCTGGCTAGGACTTCTAGTACTATGTTGAATAGGATTGGTGAGAATAGGCACCCTTATCTTGTTCCTGATCTTAGAGGGAAAGCTTTCAACCTTTCACCATGGAGTATAATGTTAACCATGGGCTCATCATATATAGCCTTTATTAAATTGAGGTCTGTTCCTTCTATACCCACTTTGTTGAGAGTTTTTATCATGAAAGGATGTTGAATTTTATCAAATGCTTTTTCTGCATCTATTGAGATGATCATTTGATTTTTATCTTTCATTCTATTAATGTGGTGTATCACATTTGTTGATTTGTATAAGTTGAACTGTCCTTGACTCCAGGGATAAATCCCACTTGATCATAGTGAATGATCCTTTCAATGTGCTGTTGAATTCGGTTTGCTAGTACCTTGTTGATAATTTTTATATCTGTATTCATCAGGGATTTTTGCCTGTAGTTTTCTTTTCTTGTAGTGTCCTTAACTGGCTTTGGTATCAGGGAAATGCTGGCTTCATAAAATGAGTTTGGGAGTGTTCTCTCCTCTTCAATTTTTTGGAAGAGTTGGAGAAAGATTAGTATTAATTCTTATTTAAATGTTTGATAGAATTCACCCATGAAACCATCTGGTCCCGGGCTTTTCTTTGTTGGGAGGTTTTGGATTACAGATTCCATCTCCTTACATGTTATTGATCTGTTCATATTTTCTGTTTCTTTATGATTCAGTCTTGGTGGGTTATATGTCTCTAGGAATTTGTCCATTTCTTCTATGTTTTCCAATTTGTTGGCATATAATGGTTCATAGTAGTCTCTTATGATCTTTTGTATCTCTGTGGTGTCAGTCATAATGTCTCCTCTTTCATGTTTAATTTTGAGTCCTCTCTTTTTCTTGATAAATCTAGCCAAATGTTTGTCAGCTTTGTTTATTTTTTCAAAAAAACCAACTTTTAGTTTTGTTGATAGTTCATTTCTCTTTATTGCTGACAAATATTCCATTGTCTGGCCTATACCACAGTGTTTATCCATTCACCTATTGAAGGCCACCTTGGTTGATTCCAGTTTTTGGCAATTATGAATAAAGCTGCTATAAACATTTATTTGCAGGTTTTTGTGTGGACATAAGTTTTCAGTTTATTTGGGTACATACCCAGAAGTATAATTGCTGAATCGTATGCTAAGACTATGTTTAGCTTAATAAGAAATTGCCATACCATGTTCCAAAGTGGCTGTACCATTTTGCATTCCCACCAGCAATGAGTGAGAGTTCTTGTTGTTCCACATCTTCAGTAGCACTTGGTATTGACAGTGTTTTCGATTTTACCATTTTAATAGGTGTGCAGTAGTACCTCATTGTTGTTTTAATTTGCAGTTCCCTAATGACATATGATGTTGAGCATCTCTTTGTATGATTATTTGTCATCTTTATATCTTCTTTGGTGAAGTCTCTGTTTAGATCTTTTGCCCACTTTTTAACTGGGTCCTTTATTTTTTTAAACATAATTTCCTTTAGTTTTTTGAGTATATTTATAATAGCTGCTTTACATTCTTAGTTTGCAAAATCCAAAAACGGGGCCCCCACAGGGACATTTTCTTTTGGTTGCGTTTTTTTTTTTTAATAGTTCTTGTTTTATTATTTATTTTATTTTTTTTTATTTTTTTGGTGAGGAATATCGGCTAACATCTGTTGCCAGTCTCCCTCTTATTGCCTTAGGAAGATTGTCGCTGAACTAACATCTGTGCCAATCTTCCTCTATTTTGTATGTGGGATGCTGCCACAGCATGGCTTGATGTGCATTATGTTGGTCAGTGCCTGGGATCTAAACCTGCGAACACTGGGCCACATAAGCAGAGCATGCAAACTTAACCACTACTCCACCGGGCCAACCCCCTCTTGTTTTCATTTTTAAGCCTGACTTTCTCAGATCACTCCCTGAGTCAGTATAAATTAGTGGTCAGCCAATGATGGGTCAGAAGATTTCCTTAAATGCCTTGAACCATTAAGTTTTTCCACCTTTTGTCAAGGGGATCTTTTTGTGAAGGAATTCCTCAAACTTCAGGCAGTTTATAAATCAGCCTTAGCTTTCATTTCTTATTTCCAAAGTCAGCCCGAGTTGAGTGAGTGGGACCTTCTCCTATCCCATTTCTTTCCCCGGCAGGTTCACAGCCCTTTTCATGCATGCATACTTCTAGATCCCCACGAATATGTTGGAACCTTTCAGAGTTCCCTGTGGTCCAGATTTTCCTTTTAAATTTTTAGCCAGGCTCTTGTTTGCCCCACACTGAAATCACAGCCTTAGGCAGCTGTAATGTTATCAGCAGATTGCTATGATTTTCTATAATGCCCTGGGAATGGGGCTTTTTTTTTCACAGAGCTGAGCTCTGAATCAAATGAAATGATAACAACACCTTGGGAATGGAGATTTTCCAGGGAGCTGCTAGTTTAGTCAAAATATTGACTGTGTTCTGGGGATGGGGCTTTTAATGAAACTCCAAAAAATCCATTGGCTTTGATAATGCTACCTTTCATGACTACCACACTTTAGAGCTTTGGAGGGAGGGGGGATGGGAATAACCTCAAGTTAAAACTTCACAGAGTCTGGCATTCTTACTGAGGTTCATTAGTTTTACTTGAATCGATGCTTTTCAGTTCATTCTGTGCCTTTGGTTAATTTCCAATGTTCTGAACTATTTTTTTTAATCTTTTGCCAGTATTTTGTTGCTTTTGTAGGGAGTAGGTTCGCTGAGGTCCAGAGTTTGTTGTTTCAGAAGTTGGTTTGTTGACATCTCTAATTTTGATAGAAAAACAATGTCTCTCTGAGACATTGCTTTAATATTATTATGTATATGGATCATGGTTTATAAATAACGGATAAAGCATTAGCACTTTTTCTTCTTGCAGAAACTTTTAAACATATATTTGGAACAATTGCATTCTTTATTTTTTAGGTTTCAATTCGTTCTGATTCTATAGACCCATCTGATAATGCTGAGGTACGATCGTTGACATGTCAGAGAGAATGCAGTAAAACTGTGAACACTGAAGCCTTAATGACGGTATTTCACCCTCAGAATTTGGAGACTCTTAATTCCAAAATGGTAGGAAAACAAAATATTTAAATCTATAGACTGAAACAGTTTATCAAAAATAAAAATCTTAGAGCAGACTAGAAGGTACCACAACTGAAAACTCTTCTTTTGGGGCTTGAAAAGGTTTTCCAGCAGGTACTACTGTGTGACTTGTTCGGTTTCATTACACAAAAGGACTATTATCCAGAATTAAGATAAGAGATGAAAGTTGAATATTGAGTTTTATTTGCGTAGATTTCTAATAATCAGTCCTAATCGAGGTGATTTGGGAAGAATGATGATTCAAAGCTTTACCTCCTAAGTGTAATGCTTTTCCCATTTTTGTGTGAGTTTAGCTAAGAATTAAAATAGTAAATTAAAGCTCTTTAGCTCACACGAATTTAGAAGATTTTCATGATGACAGTGGTCCAGTGTTTGGCCCATCCTAATACTGATTTTGACTTTCTATGTTCTTGATTTCCATAGGTATTGTTTCATGGTGAAGAGAGTTATCAAGTTATTTGAAAGAAGTTAATTTCTCACCTTAGCTGCTTTGGTTTTTTGTTATAGTTGAAAGAGAAAATGAAGGAACAGTCATGGAACATCCTATTTGCAGAATGTGGGCGTGGTGTTAGCATGTTTCGGACCAAAAAGACTCGAGATCTAGTTGTAAGAGGGATTCCAGAGACCTTAAGAGGAGAGCTCTGGATGCTTTTTTCAGGTATTACATTTATGCACTTTAACAGACATGAACTATGCCCCTTCTAGGAGTTATACACTAAGCTAAATAAAAATAATTACAAACATGGCTAGGACAAAGTCTTAGTCATCATGAGTTCACACTAGTCAAAGAGAGTAAGGTAGTTATGTGTACTATATCCACACATCCATTGTCTGAGCAGATTAGTTTATTAGGCAAGATATGACTAATTGGAGGGGGCGGAATCTCTATCTGTAGTGTCAAAGGAAAATTAAGGGGAAAAAACAGTTCATGAAAATGTTATTTTGTTGGATAAGATTGACATTATAGATTGTAGTGTGAAGCTTTTTCTTTTCTTTTGTTTGTACTCAGATATCACTTGAGCATAAAGCTAAATTTAAAGGTAATCCAATTCTTCATGTATATATACAAGTAGTGGCTTTATTATATTCCTCTTCTTTTGTATATTACAGGTGCTATTAATGACATGGCTGCTAATCCTGGCTATTATGCTGAAGTGGTTGAGCAGTCCTTAGGGACCTGCAACTTGGCTACTGAAGAAATTGAACGTGATTTGCGTCGCTCCCTGCCTGAGCACCCAGCCTTTCAGAGTGACACTGGCATATCTGCTCTGAGGCGGGTACTCACTGCTTATGCGTACAGGAATCCCAAAATTGGATACTGTCAGGTGTGACTTCATTATGATCCCAAATGTGTACATGTTCCAAATGATGAAATCACATTAAATCCAACTCTACTAATTTGAAAATTGTGATAATAAGGACAGAGGTTGGGCTGAGATTGATAGTGGATTTTATTAATCTAAGTAGAATGGTAGTAGGAATACTTAAGAGAATTGATACTTTATTAATTCATTTTTCTTTTACATTTAACAAATATTTATTGAATTCTTGCTTTGTAAAAGATACTGTGCTAGGTGCTTAAGAGTGTATGAAGATGAATCAGATAAGAATCCTGACCTTAAAAGTATATAGACCAGTAGGTATTAAAACATATTCATTGGCAAATGAAAGACAAATGAGACAAATTATTAGAGAAATATAAAGTCCCATCAGGATTTATAATATGGATAAATTATTTTCATCTGGAGGAATCAGAGAAGGCTGCATGGAAGAGCTAGCATTTGTAGGTCTTGAAAATTGGTGAATTTTGGATGTATGGAGATGGAATGAAAGAACATTCCAGGTGAAGGGATCAGTGTAACTGAACACAGACAGAGGTAAATGTGGAATGTACATAGGACCATGTTCTGTTTAGAAGCGTAGGGTGAGTGAAGTGAAGTAGTTGGAGAAAAAAATCAATAAGGTAGATTGGGATAGTCCAGGAGTTTGCATTTTATTTTGTAGGCGGTGGAGGAATCATTAAAAAAAAGTCCTTTAGAAGCACACTATATTAATTAGGGTATGCTAGACTGCTAACACAAATAAAACTCAAACAGGTAATAGTTCAAACACAATAGAATTTTACTTAAAGGAATAAAGAGAGGAGGGTGAGTATTCAAGTCAGTAGGCAGCTCTCCTCCGTGAGATTATTCAGGGACTTAGGCTGACAGCAGGCTCTGTCATCTTCAAAACGTGGTTTCCAACGTGCTCCTTCATTGCCATTCGTACTCACAGGATGGGGGAGAGAGCATGGAGAAACAGTTGTGGGAGATTTTATTGGCTAGGCCTGGATGGTGTACACATTACTTCACCCACGCTCTATTGGAGGATCTTGGTCTCAGGGTCACGCCTATTCACAAAGAAATCTGCAAAATGTAGTGTAGCTGAGCACACATATGTCCAGATAACTAGGGAAGAAGGGAAGATTGGACTATGGTGGATAACTAGCACTCTCCTTGCCACACATTCGTTTATAATGGGTTGAGCAGCCATAATGATTACATATCAATCCTATCTATCCATTGAAGTTTAATAATAGAGAATTTTTTTTGAAAAACAGTTTAAGTGAATGAATCATCTAAATGACAAGTATTTAGCATATTTTAGCGTCTCTGAAAGGTAAAAAAAAAAGCATAATGCTTCTTTTCTCAAAGAGCTTACACTCACAGAGCCTGTGATATCATCTATTTGCAGTAGTTTAGAGGCAGCTTCAAAGTAGGCTGCACTTGATTTTGACTTCTAAAAGATGAGAGCAAAGTTAGAAACATGGAGGACCAGAAGAAAGTTATTCTGAGTTAAGGTAACAATATAAGCAATACCATTCAGGTGAGAATAAGCCTGCCATGGAGATCGGACTGGCTAGGTTCATGTTGGAATCAAGAAGTAAATAAGTTTGTGTAGGACAAGGTCATGGAGAATCTTTCAAGCCAAGGAAGAGTTTGAATTTAATATGGTAAGCAGGTTTTATTACTTTTGATCAAAAACCATGTGAGCCATATTGACTCATTGTGGCTAGCTGACTGGCTTGCTTTATTTATCTTTCCTTCCTTGCCCCCTCCCTCCTTCCTTTCCTTCCATCTATCTGACCTATCTTCCTTCTTTTCTTTCTTCCTTTCCTTTTTCCTTTCATCTATTTAGAGATATAACTCACATACCACAAACTTTACTCTTTAGTGTTTTTTAATATATTCACAAAGTCATGCAACCATCATCAATATCTAATTCCAGACAGTTTTATCACCCCAAAAAGAAGCCCCATATCCATTAGCAGTTACTCCCCATTTCTCCTTACCCCCAACCCTAGGCAATCACTAATCTACTTTTCTGTCTCTATGGATTTGCCT
The DNA here is from genome assembly GCF_020826845.1 of Diceros bicornis minor. Taxonomy (NCBI): domain Eukaryota; kingdom Metazoa; phylum Chordata; class Mammalia; order Perissodactyla; family Rhinocerotidae; genus Diceros; species Diceros bicornis. Next base: position 99,592,108 of record NC_080781.1, read on the forward strand.
ATTATAGACATTTTATCTAAATGGAATGATACAATATGTGGTCTTTTGTGTCTGCCTTCTTTCACTTAGCATATTATTTCCAAGGTGCATCCATATTGTAGCATACGTTAGTACTTTGTTTCTTGTTATGGCTGAATAATATTCCATTGTATGGATATATCACATTTTGTTTATCTATTCAACAGTTGATGGGCATTTTGGGTGGTTTCCATGTCTTGGCTATTATGAATAATGCTGCCACAGATATTCATGTACAGCTATTTGTGTAAACATTGTTTTTTATTCTTTTGGGTATATATCTAGAAGTAAAATTGCTGAGTTATATGGCAACACCATGTTTAACATTTTGGGGCACTGCCAAACTATTTTTCAGAGACTGCACCACTTTACATTTGCACCAGCAATTTATGAGAGTTCCAATTTCTCCACATCCTTGATAATACTTGTTACTGTCTCTCTTTCTGATTATAGCCATCCTAGTGAATGTGAAGTGGTATCTCATTGTGGTTTTGATTTGCATTTCCCTAATGATCTTGTTGGCCATTTGTATATCTTCTTAGGAGAAACGTCTATTCAAATTCTTTGCCCATTTTTAAAGTTGGCTTATTTGTCTTGTTATTGTTGAGTTGTATTGGTTCTTTATAGATTCTGGATACAAATCCCTTATCATGTATAATATTTGCAAAATTTTTCTCCTATTCTGTGGGTTGTCTTTTCACTTTCCTGATGATGTCCTTTGAAGCACAAAAGTTTTAATTTTTATGTAGTCCGATTTATCTATTTTTCTTTTCTTGTGTGTGCTTTTGATGTCACATATAAGATGCTATTATTGCCTGCTTCAAAGTCAAAAAGATTTACTCCTATATTTTCTTCTAAGAGTTTCATAGTTTTAATGCTTAAATTTAGGCCTCTGAGCCATTTTGTGTTAATTTTTGTGTATGCTATAAGGAAGGGGTCCAACTTTATTCTTTTACTTCTGGATGATCAGTTGTCCCAGTGCCATTTGTTGAAAAAACTATTCTTTCACTCACTGAATTGCCTTGGCATCCTTGTTGAAAATCAATTGACCATAAATGTTAGGGTTTATTTCTGGACTCACAATTCTATTCCATTGATTTCTATTACTATAGTTGTGTAGTAAGTTCTAAAATCAGGAAACGTGAGTCCTTTTATTCTTTTTCCAAGATTGTTTTGGCTCTTTTGGGTCCTTTGCATTTCCATATGAATTTTAGGATCAGCTTGTCAATTTCTGGGGAAAAAAGAAAAAGCCAGCTGGGATTTTGATAGTCATTGCATGGAATCTGTAGATCAACTTGCGGAATACTGTGTGTTAACAATATTAAGTTTTCCAATCCATGAACACAGGACATCTTTCTTTTCCATTTATTTAGTTCTTTTTAAATTTCCTTCAAGGTTGTTTTGTATTTTCTAGTGTATAAGCCTTGTACTTCCTTTGTTACTTTTATTTCTAAGTATTTTATTATTTTTGATATTATAGTAAATGGAAATGTTTTCTTGATTTTATTTTTTAATTGTTCACTGCCAGTATATAGAAATACAATTTTTGTATATATTGATCTTGTATCCTGCAACCTTGCTGAGTTTATTAGTTCTAGTAGATTTTTTTATGGATTTCTTAAGACTTTTTATATACAAGTCGTGGAATCTGAATACTGATGTTGTTACTTCTCCCATTCCAATCTGGATGCTTTTTTTCTTTTTCTTGCCTAATTGACGTGGCTAGAACCTTCAGTACAGTGTTGAAGAGAAACAGTAAGAATGCACATTCTTGTTATTTATCTAAGGGGGAAGCAATTGGTCTTTTATCATTAAGTATGATGTTAGCTGTGGGAGTTTTGTAGATTCTCTTATCGGGTTGAGGAAGTTCCCTTATATTCCCAGTTTGTTGAATGTCTTTATCATGAAAAGGTGTTGGATTATTTTTTTAATTTTTTGTTTATTGCAGTAACATTGGTTTATAACATTGTATAAATTTCAGGTGTACATCATTATACTTCTATTTCTGCATAGATTACATCATGTTCACCCTCCAGATACCAATTACAACCCATCACCACACACATGTGCCGAATTATCCCTTTCGCCCTCCTCCCTCCCCCCTTCCCCCTTCCCCTCTGGTAACCACCAATCCAATCTCTGTCTCTATGTGTTTGTTTATTGTTGTTATTATCTACTACTTAATGAAGGAAATCATACGGTATTTGACCTTCTCCCTCTGACTTATTTCACTTTGCATAATACCCTCAATGTCCATCCATGTTGTCACAAATGGCTGGATTTCATCGTTTCTTATGGCTGAGTAGTATTCCATTGTGTATATATACCACATCTTCTTTATCCATTCGTCCCTTGATGGGCACTTAGGTTGCTTCCAAGTCTTGGCTATTGTGAATAATGCTGCAATGAACACAGGGGTGCATGTATCTTTATGCATTGGTGTTTTCAAGTTCTTTGGATAAATACCCAGCAGTGGAATAGCTGGATCATATGGTAGTTCTATCCTTGATTTTTTGAGGAATCTCCATACTGTTTTCCATAGTGGCTGCACCAGTTTGCACTCCCACCAGCAGTGTATGAGAGTTCCCTTCTCTCCACATCCTCTCCAACATATGTTGTTTCCTGTCTTGTTAATTATAGCCATTCTGACGGGCGTGAGGTGATATCTCATTGTAGTTTTGCTTTGCATTTCCCTGATAGTTAATGGTTTTGAACATCTTTTCATGTGTCTGTTGGCCATCTGTATATCTTCTTTGGAGAAATGTCTTTTCAGGTCTTTTGCCCATTTTTTAATTGGGTTGTTAGTTTTTTTGTGGTTGAGATGCATGAGTTCTTTATATATTTTGGAGATTAAGCCCTTATCAGATGTATGGTTTGCAAATATCTTCTCCCAATTGTTAGGTTGTCTTTTCATTTTGTTGATGGTTTCCTTTGCTGTGCAGAAGCTTTTTAGTTTGATGTAGACCCATTTGTTTATTTTTTCTATTGTTTCTCTTGTCCGGTCAGACACGGTGCTTGAAAATATGTTGCTAAGACCGATGTCGAAGAGCGTACTGCCTATGTTTTCTTCTAGAAGTTTCATGGTTTCAGGTCTTACATTCAAGTCTTTAATCCATTTGGAGTTAATTTTTGTGTATGGTGTAAGGTAAGGGTCTACTTTCATTTTTTTGCATGTGGCTATCCAGTTTTCCCAACACCATTTGTTGAAGAGACTTTCTTTTCTCCATTGTATGTTCTTGGCTCCTTTGTCAAAGATTAGCTGTCCATAGATGTGTGGGTTTATTTCTGGGCTTTCGATTCTATTCCATTGATCTGTGTGTCTGTTTTTGTACCAGTACCATGCTGTTTTGGTTACTATAGCTTTGTATTATATTTTGAAATCAGGGAGTGTGATACCTCCAGCTTTGTTCTTTTTTCTCAGGATTCCTTTACCTATTCGGGGTCTTTTGTTGTTCCATATAAATTTTAGGATTCTTTGTTCTATATCTGTGAAAAATGTTGTTGGGACTTGGATAGGGATTGCGCTGAATCTATAGATGGCTTTAGGAAGTATGGATATCTTAACTATGTTAATTCTTCCAATCCAAGAACACGGAATATCTTTCCATTTCTTTGTGTCGTCTTCAATTTCTCTCAGCAATGTTTTATAGTTTTCCGTGTACAGCTCTTTCACCTCTTTGGTTAAGTTTATTCCTAGCTATTTTATTCTTTTTGTTGCAATTGTAAATGGGATGGTATTCTTGATTTCTCTTTCTGCTACTTCGTTGTTATTGTATAGAAATGCAACTGATTTTTGTATGTTGATTTTGTATCCTGCAACTTTACCATATTCGTTTATTACTTCTAAAAGTTTTCTGGTGGATTCTTTAGGGTTTTCTATATATAAAATCATGTCATCTGCAAATAGTGACAGTTTCACTTCTTCCTTTCCAATTTGGATCCCTTTTATTTCTTTCTCTTGCCTGATTGCTCTGGCTAGGACTTCCAGTACTATGTTAAATAGGAGTGGTGAGAGTGGGCATCCTTGTCTGGTTCCTGTTCTTAGAGGGATAGCTTTCAGTTTTTCACCATTGAGGATGATGTTAGCTGTAGGTTTCTCATATATGGTCTTTATTATGTTGAGGTACTTTTCCTTCTATCCCCATTTTATTCAGAGTTTTTATCATAAATGGATGCTGTATCTTGTCAAATGCTCTCTCTGCATCTATTGAGATGATCATGTGATTTTTATTCTTCATTTTATTAATGTGGTGTATCACGTTGATTGATTTGCAAATGTTAAACCATCCGTGCATACCTGGAATAAATCCCACTTGATCATGCTGTATAATCTTTTTAACGTATTGTTGTATGCGATTTGCTAGTATTTTGTTGAGGATTTTTGCATCGATGTTCATCAGTGATATTGGCCTGTAATTTTCTTTTTTTGTGTTGTCCTTGTCTGGTTTTGGTATCAGGGTAATGTCGGCTTCGTAGAATGAGTTAGGGAGCTTCCCCCCCTCCTCAATTTTTTGGAAGAGTTTGAGAAGGATAGGTATTAAGTCTTCTTTGAATGTTTGGTAGAATTCACCAGGGAAGCCATCTGGTCCTGGACTTTTATTTTTGGGGAGGTTTTTGATTACTGTTTCGATCTTACTGGTGATTGGTCTATTCAAATTCTCTACTTCTTCTTGATCCAGTTTTGGAAGGTTGTATGATTCTAAGAATTTATCCATTTCTTCCAGATTGTCGAATTGGTTGGCATATAGCTTTTCATAATATTCTCTTATAATCTTTTGTATTTCTGAGGTGTCTGTTGTAATGTCTCCTCTTTCATTTCTGATTTTACTTATTTGTGCCTTCTCTCTTTTTTTCTTGGTGAGTCTAGCTAAAGGTTTGTCAATTTTGTTTATCTTTTCAAAGAACCAGCTCTTGGTTTTATTAATTTTTTCTATTGTGTTTTTGGCCTCTATTTCATTTATTTCTGCTCTGATTTTTATTATTTCCCTTCTTCTACTGATTTTGGGCTTTGTTTGTTCTTCTTTTTCCAGTTCCTCTAGGTGCATTGTTAGATTGTTTATTTGAGATTTTTCTTGTTTGTTGACATAGGCCTGTATTGCTATAAACTTCCCTCTTAGAACCGCTTTTGCTGTGTCCCATAAATTCTGGCATGTGGTATTTTCATTTTCATTTGTCTCCAGGTATTTTTTGATTTCTTCTTTGATTTCTTCATTGACCCAGTCGTTGTTCAGTAGCATTTTGTTTAATCTCCACGTATTTGTGGCTTTTCTGATTTTCTTCCTATAGTTGATTTCTAGTTTCATACCGTTGTGGTCAGAAAAGATGCTTGGTATTATTTCAAACCTCTTAAATTTATGGAGACTTGTTTTGTGGCCTAATATGTGATCAATCCTAGAGAATGTTCCGTGTGCATTTGAAAAGAACATGTATTCTTCGGTTTTTGGATGGAATGCTCTGTATATATCTACTAGGTCCATCTGTTCTAGTGTGTCATTTAAGGCCAATGTTTCCTTATTGATCTTGTGTTTGGATGATCTATCCGTTGGTGTAAGTGGAGTGTTAAAGTCCCCTACTATTATTGTGTTACTGTCTATTTCTGTTTTTATGTCCGTTAATAATTGCTTTATATGTTTAGGTGCACCTACATTGGGTGCGTAGATATTTACAAGTGTTATATCCTCTTGTTGGATTGTCCCCTTGATCATTATGTAATGCCCTTGTCTCTTTTTACAGTTTTTGTTTTAAAGTCTATTTTGTCTGATATGAGTACTGCTACCCCAGCTTTCTTTTCATTGCCATTTGCGTGGAGTATCTTTTTCCATCCCTTCACTTTCAGTTTGTGAGTGTCTTTAGGTCTGAAATGTGTCTCTTGTATGCAGCATATATATGAGTCTTGTTTTTTTATCCAATCAGCCACCCTATGCCTTTTAATTGGAGCATTTAGTCCATTGACGTTTAAAGTAGCTATTGATAAGTATGTAATTACTGCCATTTTTTAACTTTTTTTTTCCTCAGTGTTTTAGTAGTCCTTCTCTGTTCCTTTCTTCTTCTATACAGAATTGATGGTCTCTTTAGTTTGACCTCTGTCTGAAAGCTCTACTCTTTAACTTCCCTCCTGCCTCCTTTTATGTTTTTGATATCATATCTAACCTCTTTTTTGTGCATTTGTATCCATTACCCTCTTATCATGGACATAGATAATTTTTCCTATTCGTGGTCTTCTCTTTTCCCCTTAAATCAGTCCCTTTAACATTTCTTATAGCACTGGTTTCTTGGTGACAAACTCCTTCAATTTTTGCTTGTCTGGGAAATTTTTGATCTCTCCTTCCATTTTGAATGATAACCTTGCTGGGTAGAGTATTCTTGGCTGTAAGTTTTTTCCTTTTAGCACTTTAAATATATCATGCCATTCTCTTGTAGCCTGTAAGGTTTCTGCTGAGAAGTCAGCTGATAGCCTTATGGGGTTTCCTTTGTTTGTAACTTGACTTTCTCTTGCGGCTTTTAGGGTTCTCTCTTTATCTTTAATTCTGGACATTTTGATTATGATGTGTCTTGGTGTGGGCCTCTTTGGGTTTATCTTGTTTGGGGCTCTCTGTGCTTCCTGCACCTGGATGTCTGTTTCGTTCCTTAGGTTAGGGAAGTTTTCATCTATTATTTCTTGAAATAGATTCTCTGCCCCTTTGTCTCACTCTTCTCCTTCCAGGACACCTATAACACAGATGTTAGTGTGCTTGATGTTGTCCCAGAGGTCCCTTAGGCTGTCCTTACTCTTTTTAATTCTTTTCTCTTTTACCTGTTCAGCTTGGGTAATTTCTTCTAGTCTTTCATCCAGCTCACAGATCCCTTCTTCTGTATCCTCTACTCTGCTTTTGAGTCCCTCTAGTGAATTTTTCATTTCCAGTATTGTATTCTTCATTTCTGATTGGTTCTTTTTTATATCTTCCATTTCTTTGTTGACGTTCTCACTGAGTTCATCTATTCTTCTCCCCAGATCAGTGAGCATCCTTAACACTCTTTGTTTGAACTCTCTGTCAGGTAGGTTGCTCATTTCTGTTTCACTTAGTTCCTTTTCTGGGGTTCTGTCCTGTTCCCTTACTTGGAATGTATTCCTTTGCCTCCTCATTTTGCCTCTTTCCCTGTGATTGTGTTTGTGTATTAGGTAGGTCAGCTATGTCTCTTGCTCTTGGATAGGTGACCTTATGTTAGTGATGGCTTAGGAGGCCTGCACTGTGCTTCCCCAGTTCTCAATGTTCCAGGGGTGACCCCTATGTGGGCTACGTGTGTCCTTCTGTTGTGGCCTGTTTGCTCTCCCTATAGGCACCCAGGGAGGCTGAGTTATGCTCCTGGCCAGCTGTTGTAATGCTCAGCTGCTTGTAGTTATTGTGGGCCCTTCAGTCTCTTTATCAGGTGTGGGGAGCCCCAGCACAGTTCGCTGCAAGTTCTAATACCACATTTGTGTTGCAGTATTCCTTTTAAGTGAGTAGGCCCCCAGCGTGGCAGGTTGTTAGGCTCAGGGGCTTACAATTGCTATAAGCTGGTAGCCTTTAGGTCTCTTGTCAGCTCTCTGAGGATTGCAGCTGGGTGGGGCTGGCCTCAGGCACAGGAGCACCCAATTGTTTCAGGCTTTGGAAGGTGTGGCAAACCCCCTATGTGGGTCTTTGAGAAGCACAAATCTTCTGCAGCTGACATGCCCTGCTGCCCACAGGTCCACACACACAGTCAACACAGTCCTGCCCCTTGTGTGCGCCCAGACCTCCCGAAGCGGACCCAGTCTCTCCATGGTGGGAGCCCCACACACTCCACCACTGCCCCACACTCTCCACCCGCTCCTTGTGCACACCCTGCCCCACTGAAGTCGGCTCAGTTGCCAGGCTGCAGAGAATCCAGTCACCAATCTATGCAGGCCCACAAGTTGCCTGAGGGCTTGTTGTTGGGTGGGGCCAGTCTCTAGGGTGGGCTGCCTGCCCTGGCTGAACTGGATTAAATTGGTGCTCTAGCGGGTGGGCCAGACCCTGGGCTAGCAGGCCCCAGGGAGAACTCCAATGGAGTCTGTGTCAGCACGCCCACACCAGGCCACAACAATGGCCGCCGCCAATGCCCCAGTCCCTGGAGAGGTCTCACCTCTCACCCAGATGCACTCAGGGCCTATCAGGTGAGTCTCTTTTCACCAAAGCACTGTGCACCTTTCTTTCTGGTGATTTTAGGTTGCTTTCTGAAATGGGTGCGTTTGCGCATGGGCCCTTTAAGAGCCGGTTTTAATTTCTTTGTGAACCAGCTTTTCTGGGGGTACTCCCCAATGTTTTAGTAGCAGGCAAAGTCAGATACTATGCCACTCATCTCGATTGTGCTGGGTCCACAAAATGCCCACAGCGGGGGCCCTCCCCGGCTCAGGGCCCCGCTCCTCCAGGGAGGCTGCATACCTGTGGGCTGCTCCCGGGCGGCCGTGAAGCTGGTGGCTTGTGAAGGCGGCGTTTTTCCTCTCCAGAAGGGAGTTTCTGCCTCTTCTAACTCAGTTAGGATTGTCCATTGTTGCAGGAGTTCCTCTTATCCAGTTTTCACTTCTCTCTCAGGGATAATTTTTCCACGAGTAGTTGTAAATTGGCTGTGTCTGCAGGAGGAGGTGAGTTCAGAGTCTGCCTATGCCGCCATCTTGGCTTCCTTTCCCCCCCAAAAAAAATCAAGGTGTTGGATTTTGTCAAAAGATTTTTCTGTGTCTATTGAGATAATCATGGGATTTTTTTCTTTTATTAATATCGTGTATTATGTTGATTACTTTTCATGTGTGGAACCACTCTTGTATTCTCAGTATAAATCTCACTGGGTCTTGGTGTATAATCTTTTTTATATATTACTAGATTCAGTTTGCTAGTATTTTGTTTAGGATTTTTGCATTTATATTCATAAAATATATTGATACATAGTTTTCTTGTGATGTCTTTATCTAGTTTTGGTATCAGAGCCTCATAGAATGAGCTGGGTAGTGTTTCCTCCTCTCCTGTTTTTTGAAGAGTTTGTGAAGGATTGGTGTTACTTCTTTGATATTTGGTGGAATTTGCCAGTGAAGTCATCTGTTCCTAGAGTTTTCTTTGTGAGAAGTTTTTTCATTACTAATTCAATCTCTTGTTATAGGTCTATTCAGATTTTTCTATTTCTTCTTGAGTTGGTCTTGGTAGTTTTTTTTTTTTCTGGAATTTGTCCATTTTATCTAGGTTATCTAATTTGTTAGCATACAGTTGTTCATCATATTCCCCTATAATCCTTTTTATTTCTGTTAAGGTTGGTAGTAATGTTCTCTATTTCCTGATTTTAATAATTTGAGTCCTTTCTCTCTGTCTCTCTTTTATCTTTTTGGTTAGATTACCTAAAGCTGTTTCAGTTTTTTTTAATCTTTTTTTTAATCTTTTCAAAGAACGCACTTTTGGTTTTGTTGACTTTTTCCCTATTTTTTTCTATTCTCTGTCACTTCCTTCTTGGACCCAGCCTCAAGATTACCCAGAGGTGAGAGTTTAGGGCATTTTCTGTTGTTTCCTGAGCATACTTACAGCTCTGGGCATGCATAAAGCTATATCATACACATGGCTTTCTAGATTCCTAGGAATATGTCAGAGCTTTTCAAAGTCCCCTATGGATATCTCATTCCCCAGATTTTCATTTTAAACATTTATTAGCCTATTGTTTGGCCCAGCTGTTATCCACAGCCTCAGGCAACCACATGTTCAACAACTGCCTCTGAGTATTTTCAAGGAACACTCTGGGGAGAAGGCTCTTTGCCTTGGGTGAGCTCTGTTATCAGGTCAAATAATGACAGCCTTGTAAGTGGGGTCTTCCAGGGAACCAACAGACAGGTCAAATAATGACAATTTTCTGAAAATGGGGCTGTGAAGGAGCTCCAACCCCATTTTGTTCCCTCTGGTGGCTACTAGGTGCTGGTTTCCAACCATGATTGCTGAGTATTGGTTTTTAAGGCAACTGTGAAGCCGAGGAGGGGGGATGGGAATAGGGCAATTTAAAATGCCACAGAGCTCGTGTTTTTTTACTGAGATTCAGCCATTTTATTAAATAAATGCTTCCTGAGTTGCTGTAAGCTTTTGGTTAATTTTCAGAGTTCTGAAAAATTGATTCTGACAATTTTTGCCAGTGTTCTTGTTGCTTTTATAGAGGAGAGCATTTTCAGAGGGCCTTACTCTGCCATTTTCACTGACACCCCCTCCCATTATGGCTTCTTGAACAGGAAAGTGATGGAGTAAAAACTGAGCTTGAGGTCAAATATTGTGCCAGATCTAGCAAGGAACTGACATACTTAATATACAAATCTATAAGAAAAGTATTAAAATATAAAAATGAGCAATGGATATGAAAAGATTAGTCACAAAACAAAAAATACAGATTGATAATAAAGCCTAAAAAAGAAAGTTCAACTTCAAAGAAATTCAAATTAAAACCATCGGATGCCATTTTCACTATCAAATCTGCAAGGACAATTATAATTATTGCAAATCTTAGTATTGACAAAGGAGCGGTGAAATAAACATTCAGATACTATTGGTCAGAAATATAAATTGGTACAGTCTTTCTTAAATACAATTTGGCAATAATATTAAGTCATTTAAAAATAATATTTTTTGACCAAATAATTTCATTTCTATGTATCTTTCCCGAGAAAATGGTAAAACACTTGGATGAAGATTTATATACAAAAATATTCATTGCGGTGTTATATATAATAGTGGAAAAATTGGAATCAACCTAAATGTCCAACAACAGTATAATGGTTAAATAATTTATAGTATTGTCAATTTATTAGATTATTTTACAGTCATAAAAAATACTGTTTTAGAAGAAATATTTAATGGCATTGAAAATGTATAATATAATGCTAAGTGAAAAAAATCAAACTTTAATGTACAGTTTGGTCCAAATTTTAGAAGGAGAAAAGGGAAGGAAGAAAAACACAAAAAAATACATCAACTTGTTAACAGTGGTGGTCTCTGGGTAGGTAGGATACAGGAGATTTAATTTTATTTACACTCCTCCATTCTTTCCAAATTCTGTATTTGTTACCTTTATAATAAAGGCTGTGGCCAAATGGTATATAAAAATGATCTGGGGGCCGGCCCGGTGGCGTAGTGGTTAAATTCACACTCTCCACTTCGGTGGCCTGGGGTTCACAGGTTTGGATCCTGGTCGCGGACCTATGCACCACTTGTCAAGCCATGCTGTGGCAGCGTTCCATATAAAGTAGAGAATGATGGGCAGAGATGTTATCCCAGGGCCAATCTTCCTCAGCAAAAAGAGGAGGATTGGCAACGGATGTTACCTCAGGGCTAATCTTCCTCACCAAAAAAAATAATAATAATGATTATTATTAATGATCTGACATTTATATGCAAGATAGATTAGAAGACAGGGAAAGTTAGGGTGGTAGTGGGAATAGAGAGGATAAAGCAAATCTAAAAGACATTTTATAAGAAGAAACTCTAGGATATGAAGACAAATTGGATGTGGCAATTTGTGGCAGACAAAGGGTTTCTAGCATGATCAAAATTAGGGTAGCAAAGAAGAGAATCCTATTTAATAGGGGAAATAAGATGTTTAGTTTTGGACACAATTGAGGATGATTGACATCTTAGGGATGTTCTCCTGTAGATAGTTGAAAATACAGATGAAGTTTGTTTCTCTAATTTTAGTATATCCTTGAAAATTATGTTTTTTTCCAGATTTGCGATAAAGATTTTTTACTTGTTGAAATTAGTCTAAATTAGAGAAGTTTTACTTATTATGTTCTATATTCATGATATTACTGCTTTATTTTCCTTGAATTTACTGTATAAAATAACTGATTAGCAAATGATAGCCTGACTTCACTTTGTTTTGCTTTGGACTGGCTTAGAGTACTCATGTTTGCATTATGATTACTCTCATAGTTGTTATTGCTGAAAACTACTATTTGAAGAAGAAATGTGATTATTACCTGAGCAATATTTTTTTTTAATGAATTTTAGGCAATGAACATTTTGACTTCAGTGTTGCTTCTGTATGCAAAAGAGGAAGAAGCTTTTTGGCTTCTGGTTGCTGTATGTGAACGAATGCTGCCTGATTATTTTAATCGTCGAATCATTGGTAAAAAAAAACACATATACACATATACAAACACATATTTGTTTTCTAAACAATTTATATGTCTGTTGTCTATCCAATTACCTATCAAATGGAAGAACTGAGCAGTTAGGTTTGAAATACACAAAATGCAAGCAATATCAAAATGTCACATTCACTGACATGCTCAAGAGAAGAGCTTTTTGTACTGAATATATGATTGGAAAGATTATTTAATATGTTGCTTTTTTTAAATAAAGTAGCTGGTCTATTTCTTAATAAAATAGAAATTTTAAGTTTATTATCTCTGTATTGCTAAAACAATGGTGATCTGAAGCATCCAGAACTACTGGAAAATTTTTAGTAGTTTCTTGATGAGAGAGAGATTTTAATCAGCTTAAAATCTTCACATTTATATGAAAGGGTGTAGATATTTACAAGGTTTGAAAGAAGAATCAAGTTCTTAGTTTATTAATTGTATAATATTTTATTTAGCCATCAAATATTTGTAGATCTGTGATCCCCTACCTTAAAACCATAGGTGATCTCTACTTTGTGCCCTCACAAGCCTTTAGTATCATAGCTAAGTCATTGATTGTATTGTCTTTTGTTACCATTATTTGTGTATTTATCTTACGTTCTACTAGATAGTAAGCTCTTTGAAGACGAGACCATTTAATTAATTGGTGTATCTCTTATACCACCTATTACAGGTTTCTTCACATAATAAAGATTCAAGAAGTAACTGTTAAATGAATTTGAATTGAGTTTTTCAGGTGCTTCTTGATGCATGACACTCTGCTAGCAGATAAAGAGATGTGTGACATATAGAAAAGGCACTGAAGAAGTTCATAATTTAAGGAAGAGAAATGAGATATATCAACATACTAATAGAAGTGGGAAGGTATTGGAAACAAGTCCCTTTGAAAGGTGTTCATTTTTAAACTTCTTTTTATGTTCCCAGGTGCCTTGGTGGATCAGGCAGTCTTTGAAGAACTTATCAGGGATCACCTTCCCCAGCTGACAGAACACATGACTGATATGACATTCTTCTCCTCAGTTTCTCTCTCATGGTTCCTCACACTTTTTATTAGTGTGCTACCTATTGAAAGTGCAGTGAATGTGGTGGACTGTTTCTTCTATGATGGAATAAAGGCCATTTTACAACTGGGATTGGCAATACTTGACTATAATTTAGACAAACTGCTGGTATGTAAAGATGATGCTGAAGCCGTGACAGCTTTAAACAGGTACTGTAAGAACTATAACATTTAAATCTGGAGAGTCCCTTAGAGATTATGTTGTTCAATCCCCTTGCTTTACAGATGAGGAAACTGAGCCCTAGAAACTTTAAACAATTTGCCCAAGGTTACAAAGCTAGTTGAATGAAAAGGCTAGGCCTAAAGTCCACTCCTCTGTTTTCAAATAGAATATAACAAAAGTAAATCACTTTGAAGTAAACCACTAGGTTATATACACATTTACACTAATATTGTTGATTCACTATGCTGGGACTTTCATAGTCCCAGTTTGAATATAAAGTGTTGTTGTGTAAAAGTAATTTGAGGGGGAAAGGGTAGTTGATAATAATGTTAAATATCCAGTGGGGGAAACTGTTCTAGTTCCAAGTGGTTTCAATCAGGTAGGCTGAGCTTTATTTTCCTAGTGCATTTTCTGTGAATGCTATTTTGTGTTGGAGCACGTGTGGGTTTGTGTGTGTGTTTGTGTGTATATACACTATGTATGTATATGCTAAATGAATGAATATTTGATTGGGCAACTGTTGTTTGCATCAAATCCCATTATATACAGAATAAAATATAAACACCTCACTCTGGCATTCAGAACTCTCTATATTAGGTCTTCAGTGTACCTTTCTTATTTCTCCTTACATGCTTCTACATACCCTATATTCCATCCTTACTGGGCTATGTGGTATTTGCTGAGTACTCTCTGGGCCTATTTTCTTCCTTCATGTTCTCTTTCCTGCCTCTGAAATAATTTCATCACCATACCATTCCCCCATCCCGTGTCCGCCTGATTCCCAACCATCTTGAAATTTCACTTCTTCGTATGACCGTCCCTTGTCCTCTCAGTTGAAATTAACCTCTGACTAACTAGGGAGAAATTAGCTGTCATTTTCTCTGCATTTTATTTCCACTAATTCTTGTATTACTATCACTTTTGGATAGGTTTTTTGACAATGTCACTAATAAGGATAGCCCATTGCCTTCAAGTGTTCAGCAGGGTTCAAATGTGAGTGATGAAAAAAGCAGTCATGTTAGAGTGGATATTACAGATTTGATTAGAGAGTCAAATGAGGTAAGTTTTTTTATACCATAAATATAATTACATAGCATATTTAAAATAATTAATACTATAGTTATATTTCTAGTGGTATATTAAGAGTAAGATAATAATCCAAGTAAAGATATAATTTAAAATCCGACTTCACTTTAAAAATCAGTTCTGTGAACTGTTCCTAGGTTACATAGCCTCCTCTGTTCAGTTTGCTTTTCATTAAATGAAACGATATTCACTTGCTTTCACAAATAATGACCACTTTTAAATATCTATCACTATATAAAAAGGTGAGAATTATTCTCTTCTTAGAGTCTAAGAATTTTACCAATGTTCTTGTACTTGGTCTAGACATATAGTAGATGGAATTCTCTCCAGTGAATATATAGAAAAACTGAAACATGGGAGGTGAAAATTTGCATAATCACTGAACAACTTAGGAAAATAACTAGAAATAGAACCAAGGCCTCTGAGAATTGAGTCTGATGAAATTCAATTGTAAGAGAAGTGGATGTTTATTATGAATGAGTATCCACTGAAATCATATTTCTTGCAGAAATATGGTAATATTCGCTATGAAGATATACACAGCATGCGCTGTCGAAATAGGTTGTATGTGATACAGACCCTAGAAGAAACAACAAAGCAGAATGTGGTGAGTATGCGCCCAATGGGGGAAAACTAATTGGAGTAATATTTTTTCTTCAACTTCCTTTAAAAAATTATCACTTCCTGTGAAGAAAATGAAAATAACTAAACTTTTGAGCTAGATTCTTGCCACAGCTTAGCTTACCATAAATTTTTGGAGAAGAAATGTTATTTTCTTCTGGTTGATTTATGTTAGTTTCTCCAATATGTTTTGTGTTATTTGACCTTCAAATTGAATGCTATGATGTAGGCATTTAAGCATAACATATTTGTGATGTGCTTCATCAATGAGAACAGCTGACCTACATAGTAGTCAGTGCTGCTAATATATATAATTATCCTTGGATGCCTAAGATAAAGTGAAAAAGGTGTAAAGCAGTGTGTTTTAAATACTCTCCTTTTTAATATTTGGATGGCTACATAAGAAGCTGTTAATATTGGTTGCCTGTAGTGAGTGGGATTAATAGATTGCTGGTCGGAAGAGGGAGAGTTTTACTTTGCTATATATATCCTTCTGTACTGTTTGAGCCATCCTGAGCACGTATTGTTATTGTAAACCTACTTGCTTAAAGGCCAAGTCCTCAGAGATACAAATCTGGGAAGATCAACATTTCTGAAGATTCCAGGTTTAGATTCAAATTAAATAATTCAGTGATGTTACCATGATATAAGTAGCAGAGAGCCCCCTTGTTTTAGTTTTTATATATTAACTTTAAAAAAATACTGAAGTAATGCATGCTCATTGTAAATATTTTAAACATTATAGAAATATAAAAAGGTAAAGTTCCCCTACCCCAGGAGTAACCAATATTAAAATGATTTGGCATATATCCTTCCAGATCTTTTTTCTATGTATCTGTACGCATAAATGTGTATGTGTATTGAGGGGGAATAATATGGTTTTTTAAATGAGGTCATACCAAGTCACTTTGTTCTGCAACTTCGATCAGAAATCTATTATGGTCATTGCATATAAGTACATAAGATCTACCTCACTTTTCTTAATATACTGAATAATATACTATAGTATGGATATGCTATACTTTATTTAATATGCCTTGTTGATACATTTAATATGTCTCCTTCTTTTTTTGCTCTTTCAAGTAATACCTTATGTAAACATCCTTATATATCTATTTTTACACATTTTTAAGAGTGTTTCTATAAGGTAGATTCCTGGAAGTGGAAGCTGGGTCAAACGGTGTGCCCATTTAAAAACTGACAGGGCCTGCCAAATTATCCTCCAAAACATTTGTTCCAAATTATAATCCCACCATATAAGAATGCCCTACACTCCCACTAACATCAGATACAGTCATGATCCACATAATGACATTTTGGTCAATGATGGATCACATATACGATAGTGGTCCCATAAGATTAGTACCATATAGCCTAGGTGTGTGTAGGCTGTACCATCTAGGTTTGTGTAAGTACACTCTACAATGTTCTCACAACAACGAAATCGCCTAACCATGCATTTCTCAGAACATGTCCCCATTGTTAAGCGACTCGTGACTATATTAAAAATCTTTAATTTGGGTCAATTTGATAGATAAAAAATCAGATCTCACTTTTTCATTTCACTAATCACATATGTTTATTAGCATTTTTCATTTCTTTTCTTAATTGCCTATTGGAAGCCTTTGCCCATTTTTCGATCAGGTTGTCTTTTTATTATTAATTTGTAGGAGCTCTTTTTATATTAGTGGTATTAATTCTTTGTCAGTTATATTTGTGGCTAATATATCCCCCCAATCTTGTTGTTTCTTTCATTTTCTTTACGGTATATTTCATAGTATGTAAATTTCAAATTTTTATGTAGTCAAGTCTCTTTTTCTTACATGTTGTATGGGTTTCATGTCAAACTTAGCAAGGCCTTCCCTATGTAAAATTATATCATTTATAAACATTCTCATATTGGCTTATAGTACTGGCATTGCTTTGGTTTTTTTAACATTTAGATCTTTAATACACCTTAAGTATGTATTTTGTGTATAGTGTAAGATAGGACTCTAATGGTATTTTTTTCCAACTGAAGCACTCCATTGTTTGAATACCATTTATTGAATAGTCTATCCTTACTATACTCTACTGTGCCTTTTTCATATGCTAAATACTTATATATATACACATGGGTTTATTTCTGGAGTCTTTTTTTTCTTCAACACCACCACACTGTTTTAATTATTGTGGCTTTATAGTCCATTTTGAAATCTGTTAAGGCTTTTAAAATTCCTTTTTAATATCCACTTTAATGATGTCTTTTTAAATGTCTTTTAGTAAGCATTTGTAGTTTTCATCATGTAGGTCATATATATTTCTTGTTGGGTTTATCTATACCTATATATTGACTCGATGGCACTAATGACAACAAATGTATTTTATGGTGTTGTGCTAATATGAATGAGATCTTTTTTCCTTTACATTTTCTAATTTGTTTATCGCTGTGTATGTAAAAGCTATTGATTTGCACATGTTGCTTTTTTAAGTAGCCATGGTACTGACTCTCATTAATTCTAATATTTTTTCGGTTGAATTTCTTGAATTTTCTGAGTAGACGGGCATATCATTTCTAGTCTTAGAGTTTTGACCCTTCCTAATATTTATACCTCTTTTAGTTTTTTTGTTATTGTATTGGGTAGGATCTTCAGAGAGGTACTAAATAGTAGCAGTGGACACAGGCTTCCTTTCTTATTCCTGAATTTAATAGGAATGCCTCCAGTATTTTATTGTTAAGTATGAAGTTTGCTGTTGATTTCTGAAGGATGCCTTTTATCAAATTAAAGAATTTCATTCAATTTCTAAGTTAAGAGGTTTGGGACATTTTTAAAAAATCAATACTCAGTGTTAACTTTGATCAAATGGCTTTTCTATATCTTGAGATGATACATTTTTCTACTTTATTATAATAAATTATATTAAATAATTCCTAATATTAGACTTCTGTTGGATTCTTGAAATGAATCCTATTTGGTCATGTTGTATTATTCTTTTAATATTCTGCTTTGATAATTTTGCTAAATAGTTTAGCTAGGTTCTTTATATCTATGTTAAAGTGACATTGGCTTAACATTCTTCTTTTTTTATGTTTGCTAACTTTAGTTTTCCTATCAGCATTGTGCTCATGTATAGAATGAATTTTGGAATAAGTCATATTTTTCTATGCTCTGGAATAGTTTAGATCACATAGGAATTATCTATTACCTGAAAGTTTGAAGAAATGAGCCTGTAAAACCATCTGCGTCTGCTGCCTTTTGATGGGAGGCAGATCTTGGATTACCTTTTCAGTTCTGTCTATTCAGAGCTTGCTCTTCCTGAGTTCATTTTCATCATTTATATTTTCCTAGAGAATTATCCATTTCATCCAGTCTTTCAGATATATTGATATAAAGCTTGTTGAGTTTATTCAACAAGAATTTAATGCTACCTTCTATGTGCTGAACACTTTAAATGGCCTCTATATCTATGTTTATATTATCCTTTTCCTTCTCAATGACATTTATTTGTGCTTTCATCACACTTGCCAGATATTTGTCTACTTTACTTACTTTTTCAATTAACCAACTCCTTGGTTTTATTTATTGAGTCTACTTTTTTTTTTTAATTTGCTCTCTTTCATTAATTCTAGCCTGTATCTTTACCCTTCCTTTTTAAGTTTCTTAAATACCAAAATTATTGTGCCATTAGTGCTTATTCTTCATGGAACAGGATAAAATTACATATTTTCTAAGCTTATTACTTCTTGGATTACGTTTTTTGGCACAGAGGGGGAATGTACGTCTCCCAATGCCTTTGAAGTGTTTAATGACAACCCCACATGATGACTTAACAAATTGCTTGTGTGGCAAGAGAGCAATATATGGAATGTGTCTTAGAATACTGTTGCTTATATTTATAGACATTAAGTGGCTGTCCTTTGGCAGCAATTTCTGGGTATGAAGAGATGAAGGTCAAAGTATATATCAGAGTAGAATTGAACTGTAGTCTATGTACACCCTTTTTAAGGGCAAAATCAGTGCATTTACCTTTCTTTATTCCTTTAAAAAGTTAGAAAAAAAATATTTTATTTTGGTGGAGGGAGATTTCCAAATGGTTTCAAAGAGAATTTCTATACTCAAGTGTTAAATTCTAAATTGCTTTTACTTGTTTTTTAAAGTTGCGTGTTGTATCGCAAGATGTCAAATTGAGCCTTCATGAATTGGATGAACTTTATGTCATCTTTAAGGTACTGTTGTTTTTTGTTTTTTGTGTTTTTTTTTGGTGAGGAAGATCAGCCCTGAGCTAACATCCATGCTAATCCTCCTCTTTTTGCTGAGGAAGACTGGCTCTGAGCTAACATCTATTGCCAATCCTCCTCCTTTTTTTTCCTCAAAGCCCCAGTAGATAGTTGTATGTCATAGTTGCACATCCTTCTAGTTGCTGTATGTGGGACGTGGCCTCAGCATGGCCGGAGAAGCGGTGCGTCGGTGCACGCCTGGGATCTGAACCCGGGCCGCCAGTAGCGAAGCACGCGCACTTAACCGCTAAGCCATGGGGCTGGCCCTGTTGTTTTTCTTTAAATGAAAAATAATACTCTTTTAGCAGAATTTTACCATAGCCACTCAAATATTTTATCTTTAATTATTTTAGTAGACATGTTTAAAAGAAAAAAAATCTTATGAAATTACTTTGTCTGATTTAATGAATTTCCTTCTTTATTTTTTTTAATAGAAAGAGCTATTTTTTTCTTATTATTGGTGTTTGAGTTGCCCAGTATTGAAGCACCATGACCCCAGTCTGCCATATTTGGAACAGTATCAAATTGACTGCCAGCAGTTCAGAGTGTTGTATCACTTGTTGAGTCCATGGGCTCATTCTGCAAACAGAGACTCACTAGCTTTATGGACATTCAGATTGTTGGATGAAAACTCTGACTGCCTTGTAAACTTCAAAGAATTCTCCTCTGCAATTGGTAGGACGATATCCAATAATTTTCTTTTCTAAAAAAATATAAAGGTACCCCTAGAAATACTAACTACTGCCTATTATTGCCAATTTAGTCTGATTTTATCAGCTTGAGTTATATTGTCTCCAGCTTTAGCAATAACTGGACCTTTTTCTGTTAGTTGTTAAATCTAAGTATATTGGTCTCATTATGCCCAACCCTCTCAGAAAAGCGAGCTGTTAGATATGGATGTTTTAATGGTTAACATGAAGGAAGAAAATGTTTCGATTTTCCCACATTCAGGCACAGGGATGCTTCAGGAGGACATCCCCCTCAGTAAAAATCCAACCACATAGCCTAGAAAAGTGGTAGAGAAATATCCAACAAACACGTTGTACCTGTAGATAGTCCACCAGTTTTATTGTTCCTTTGCTTTTCCAGACACCCCAGCATGCTTTCTTATCAGAGATTTCCCCTTAAAGAGGAGTTCTCTCCTTAACTGAGGCATAAGGCCTCATTCAAAAGAAAAACTCTGAGGTTGAGGGAAGGGAGATCAGCAGGAGAGCATTTTATCCCTCTGATAAAGGATATTTTGCTTATACACGTGAAGGAGAGAATCTGGCTAACTGGGTGGTTTAACTGTTAGCTTAAGTAACAGAAGGTTTCTGAATCTTAATCCCTGGCTAATGTCTGTATCTTAATTAATCTGTATTGCTGGAATTGATTGAATATTCTTTTGATATGTGATTATTTGCAATTGAATTTTTTGAACAGACGTAATGTACAACGGAAGTTTTACTGAGAAGCTTAAGCTGCTTTTTAAGCTACATATTCCTCCAGGTAAGAGCTTAACAGTCTTTAATGATATACAGGAGTTTATTCCATTTTAATAAGTATAATTACAAGTATAATTCCATTTTAACAAATAACATAATTTTCAATATGACATAAGGTCATTGCTTCATTGTGGCCCATGGATCATATTTCCAGTATTTTTGCCGATATTTAGTTACAGTGAAATCTACGGAAGAGAATCTGTGTAACAGATGGGTTCACAAGTCCCCTTCCTGTTAGTGGTCAATCAATTTAATGATAAATAGTTTGTGTATAAGAACTACCTATCATTTGAATATTGGTATAATGTTGAATTTTTGTTGTTGTTGTCATTAGAGAGTAGAACTTAACTTTAGACAAACTGCCAAACTTGTAAAATACTACAAAATTATTCAGAAAAATGAGACCGGGCAGCAGGGATATTACCATTTACTGAGCACTTGCTCTATCAAGGCATTTACTTTACATGCATTCTTTTATCCTCACAATATCCCTGGAAGGTGGTATTATCCTTCCAATTTTGATGATATGGAAACTAAGGGTCAGAAAGATTAAATTATTTGCCAAAGATCACATAGCTAATAAATTACATAGCTGGGATTCAAACTGAGGTCTGACTCCAAAGCTCAGGTTTTTTCTCTTCTACCATACTGCCTCA
This sequence comes from Diceros bicornis minor, assembly GCF_020826845.1. Taxonomy (NCBI): domain Eukaryota; kingdom Metazoa; phylum Chordata; class Mammalia; order Perissodactyla; family Rhinocerotidae; genus Diceros; species Diceros bicornis. Next base: position 99,613,590 of record NC_080781.1, read on the forward strand.
GTGTTACTACACCATTCCAGTTTACTTAAGTGTTTCCCTCTGACCTTAAGAAGCTGCCTTTCCCAGGCCTGATCCGTGTTTTGGGAAAACAGTCTTAGGCTTTAAACCAAAGGAACATTGCAAAAGTACCTTTTAACTTAGATAGAGTAATTCACAAAAACAAACAGCACCTCTTAATTTGTCTAAAGCTACACCTGGGATCTCTTTTAAGAGCCTTCCCAGAATAGCCAGGAACCATTCCTTACCAGCCTAAAAATCTAAAAGCCATCTTTAACCCTTCACACACTCAAATCACAAACATAGCATTAAAAATGAAAGACAAACCACCTAATAATTTAATTATGAAGGACTTTACATTGTCAAGGCAAATTGCCATTAGAATGTCTAATATTGCCATGGAATGAATATGCTTTGAGTAGAGGGACCAAAAATAGAAAATATACTGTGTATCTGTTAGAGCACTCAACTTCATGTTTTCCTTATTATTGAAGATGTTTTTAAATGACTGAAGTCACATTTTTGGAGCTTTCCAAATGCCAGATTTTCTTATTTCAACTTGTAGTGGCTCTTGGAAAACTATTAAAAAGCGAGGAGGAGAAATAATAGAACTCATAGTGATCAAGTACTTCTTGTTACTTGCTGTATAGTAGAGTAGTACCACTTCCACATTCCTGCACATATGTCTTTCTTCTACAGAGACCCTTTGTTTAACTCTCTGCCCCCAGATTTACTTGATCCATTATAGGACCCGTCTCTGCCCCTCATTGTTAGTAACCGTGATTTGGGTTGTCTGTTTTCAGCTTATACTGAAGTGAAATCTAAGGACCCTTCAAAGGCAGATGAACTTTCCGAGGAAGAATTACTTTATTTCAGTCAACTCCATGGTAATTATCTGTTAAAAATATATGTTTTGATGATTAGTCACTAATAGAGATCTTCTTGGCTTAAATATTCTTTGCCCAGCTACCACTAGTGAAATTTGGATTAACTATACCTTATACTTCTTTTGTGCTACTATAGCATTTAGCACCATGCTAAATGTATGGTAAATACTCCATAAATATTTGACTGATTAACTAAACTACATTTTGGGTTTTGACTTATGGAATTTTTTATTTACTGGAGAATTATAAAAAATGTTTTTTGTTTCTACTGATGTTGCAGAAATTTCTAAAATGTATCAGACCATTTTCATGCCTTGTTAAAATACAATGAAGACAATAGAATCTTTGATGATTGAAGGTCATAGCTGTTATTCAAACAGTGAATACTTATTATAATTCACTGTAGGTGTAGGAGACAGGGATGAGTCTGTGTCCAAGACATAATTTGGAAGTCTCACGAGCTCATTTTTGTGTCCTTTGCTTCTTTTTCATGAATATGAATGTGTTATAGAGGGATAAGTCCTGATTAACGAACGTATGTTTATGATTGTTATATGTTAGTGTTTGAACGTTAAGTTTGAAGAGACATTACAAATCATCTGGTCAAGTCTCTTAATTACATAGATAAGGGCACTGAGGCCCAGAAAGGAGAAGTGACTTGTGCAAGATTTCACAAGTTATTACCACAATCAGGACTAGTAGCTCAGTCTTCTGACTTCCAGTATGTTTTCTTTTTCTTAATAATAAAAGTAATACAATTTAATTTGAGGAAAAGTCACAAAGAAGAAAATACTACCCAGAAATAAATTCTTAATATTTGGTATACTTCCTTCTATGATTTTTTTCATGTGAATTTTCCCCTAGTGTTCTTTTTTCCATAAAAGTTCTTGAATACTTTGTCTTCTAATGATAGGAGGTCAGGTCAGCTAAAATTGGTTTGCTGAATTGAAGAAAATAACATGTGCTGTAAGTCTTTATATAAAATATTATTTTATTTTCAAAAGGTATTTGTTAAATATTTTACAAAATGCAATTGCTCTCTTTTCCCCTAGTTTCCAAGCCTGTAAATGAGAAGGAAGCAGAATCAGTAAAAAACAGCCCTGAAAAAGGTACTATGATCTAGGAATATCATTTAGTTTATTAAGTTATTGTTTTGGTGAATAGGGTTAACTACACAAAGGGGAAAAGTGGATTTCCTTTAAAGGCTATTGATTTGTCCTGAGAGCTTTTTTAATTTCTTTGTGTTAGTTTAACAATTTATTCTTTCTTCTCTTGATACTTAAGTCTCAGAAGTTATAGAAAATATAATAGTAAATGATCTATATTCATTTGATTTTTTTATTTTGAAAGTATTTATTTTTAATTACAAAAGTAATAGATAATCCTTGTAAGAGAAATTTAAATAGTACAGACGTCCTCATACCCTCCCCCAACCTCACCCTGAAGTAAATGTGAAAATATTTTGGTCTACATCCTTTCCAGACCTGTTTCTATGTATACACAAACATATATAGACATCTCTCTTTGTAAAAAAAGACACATTCCATGAATACTGTTCTACAATTTGCTTTTTTGATTTTGCGATATATCATGGACATCTTTTCACATCAGTACATTTGAGTCTATCTTAATTCTTTTTAATGGGTGCAGAGTATTCCCTTGTTTGGTTGTACCATAATTTACTTCAATAACTAGCACAATATTGATAGACTTTTAGGTTGTTTCCAATTATTTATATTGCAAACTATGCTGCAAAAAACATTTTTATACTTACATTTTAGAATACTTTTACACATATTTCTTTAGGATAGGATAAATTCATAGAGGTATGAGAATGCTGGGTCACAAAAATGTACACATTTAATATTTTGATAGAGGCTGTCAAATTGTTCTCCAAAAGCCCATCGTTCTTTTTGTTTTTGAGTAACATTTAGTTAGAAAAATGATTAATTGCTGAAGCTCTATTTAAATATGACAGCTTCCCCAAGTTGTTCAGTATATCCACCTAGTTTTCCGAGGGATCTTAAATAATTATTAATAAAGTCACATTAATATCACCTTGATTGAATTCTTCAAAGGAATGAATTAATAAGTAGTGTTTTGAATTTTTGAAAAAGAACCACCATAGGCCACTTTGGTATCTGCGTATTGAGGACATCATATAGAAGCTATTTTAAACTAAGTAAAGTATGCATGAGAACGTCTACGTGAAATTTACATCATCAAGTCACAGTGTACTGTTTAATCTAAAATGCATCCTTCTCCCTCTCTCTTCACGTCTTCCCTAGTTCCCAACCTTCCCAAAGTAAAAGTTTTAGTTTAATGGAAATGGAGAATGTATTCTGAGAGTCAGTGAGTGAAATAAAAGGTAAATTCAGATCATTTCCTGGATTAAAAAAGGTGGAATCTTATATCTCAATGAAATATTTTTCAATCATAACTATTCTTTTTGAGATCTGGGAAACTATAGTGGGCTGTTTGTTAAGAAATGGTTTTGTTCCCCTCATTCAGACAAAGGAAAAGTTGATATTCAAGCATATCTAAGTCAGTGGCAAGATGAGCTTTTCAAAAAAGAAGAAAGCATTAAGGATTTACCAAGAATGAATCAGGTATAGTATTTTCAAAGAAAAAATTCTAGATTATTTTTTTAATGAATGTGGATGTATCCAACTCTAAAATAGCTAACGTTATTACAAAAATAGTTAAATAATCTATGTATCTTCTCTGTAAGTTTCAGATAAGCAAGAAGAGTGGGAGAAAATTTTTAAATTGATAAAATTAATTATTAATTAATAAAATTTAAATGATTTTCTAAAACCCTTAAATGCATCTGGTGTTTCAGTATAGTTCCTCTGCTATGACATTTGTACCTATAGAAAAGATGTATGTATAACATATAAAGATATATACACATAAAATATGTATGTATAACATATGCTTCAGTGTTTTCTATTTCCAGCTTTATTGGAAATGTTCATTTATTCAGTTCAGTATACATTTTTTTAGTGCCTACTAGGATGACACACCCTAGTGCTAGGTACTAACTAGGAATAAGAAGTTACTAAAATAGGTCACAGCCTGGTTCCTAATCATCTTGTATTTGAACCTGCTCAAACAATGCTAATGACTACTATTGACACAATTCTAAATCCATCTCTTTCTTACACACTATTCAGCCAGTGTATATTATATTTAATTGAAATCTGTTGGTGTAGATACTGAGGATTCCCAGAGCTTTACCAAACTGAGAACCATCAAATAACTTAGCATTTCTCAATGGACTAGGTAATTTGATAGTTAGTTGAATAAGCACTTTTTTAAATGAATCAATATGATATAATTATCCTAAAGGTTTTATAACAGTACTGCAGACTAAGGAAGAAAGAAAAACAAAACTTACAAGTTTGGTACAATATATTTTTATGAAGTATATCCTTTGAATTTGCTTTTTATTTACAGATAAACTTCGGATAATTGACTTATAGAACTCTTGTGTTGGATTTTTTTTTTAATTGGCAAATATCTTCTAAGAATGTTTATGGATTATCTAGGGGCAATTAGCAAACAAACTAGTTTATTTCTCCTCTTGGGTCCCACCTCAGCTTTTAAAGAGAAATATATCCAAATGGACTCCTTAGTGCTACCTTGTACTATTAGATATGGTCTCAAAACATTCTTCCCTAAATTTAAGTCATCCTAGTCGAGTGCCCACTCTAGCCCTTTGGGGAGATCAAGGGAAAATCGTTCTTAATCCTGTCACTAAGATTGGTTAATGAATGAATGATTTACATGTAGGCAAATATGGGACTTTGCCTAATTAAAAGTACCACCTAACATTGAAGGAATGCTGGCAGGTAAACTGTCGAGGAATTATTGTATATATATAAGACATGTATATAATGTACTGCTATTAGGCAACAAATGAGAAGACTTAAATGGAATTTTTTTCCATGGTTCATACCCATCTTTCTAGAACCAAGATTTATTTGGGGATTAATCATCAGTTCTTGTAACTTCTATGGTGAAAGTTATATGCTACAAATTCTTTTTGTGTGTGTGTGTGTGTGTGTGAGGAAGATTCTCCCTGAGCTAACATCTGCCAATCCTCCTCTTTTTGCTGAGGAAGACTGGCCCTGGGCTAACATCCATGCCCGTCTTCCTCTACTTTATATGGGACGCCGCCACAGCATGGCGTAACAAGCGGTGCGTCGGTGCGCGCCTGGGATCTGAACCGGCGAACCCCGGGCTGCTGCAGTGGAGCGCGAGCACTTAACCGCTTCCGCCACCAGGCCAGCCCCCCTACAAATTCTAAATAGAATACTGTTCACTTCTAAGTTTTCTTTATATTTGCTAAATCTACTATCAAATGTGATATTTCTAACTTGTGTCTTCTAGTCACAATTTATTCAGTTTTCAAAGACCCTATATAACTTATTTCACGGGGACCCTGAAGAAGAGTCATTATATCAAGCCATTGCTGTTGTAACCAGCCTTTTGCTCAGGATGGAAGAAGTTGGAAGGAAACTACATAGCCCTACATCATCAACCAAAGGATTCTCTGGTACAGTCTGTGCTTCTGGAGAATCCAGTGAGGAGAAAACAGAGAGCCGCGTGGAGAAAGATCCCTCCTCTCTCAGGGAAGAACCTCAGTGGTCATTTGCATTTGAACAGATTCTTGCCTCTTTGTTGAACGAACCAGCATTGGTGAGATTTTTTGAGAAACCCATAGATGTAAAAGCCAAACTAGAAAATGCAAAAAGCTCTCATTTAAGTTCTAGAACCAAGATGTAAATATCTTAACAGGAATTGCCTATCATAGACAAGTTTACCAAGATTCCTGTAGCTATCCACTTGATTCCTGGGAGTAGAGATCAGGGATTTATCTTGTTACCCATGTGTTTGAAGGTTAAAAAAAGATATTTGGAAGCACAATAATTCATTCCTTTGTGGTAATCTCTATAATTTTGATATTCTCCAATACAAATGTGCTTTTTATATTTCACAAGATATGCAATATTAGGGGAGTATGCTAAATGTTACCACCAGAGGGCACCACCATGTCACTTTTAGTAGGGAGATTACTAGTTTGTGCTGCTATTTACATATGATGATTTTGAAAATGTGTTGTTATGTTTGAGTATTAGTGATGCTGATATGAATCGATAAACCTTACTTTCTGAATTGTCTCAGTCTTATTAGAAAGATTTAGAAAGCCAGGATCTTAGCTCTATATAGCCTTAATTATCTAGAAGATTACCATATGAGGGCCTCATTTTCAAGTTATCTAACTGAAATGATATTAACTTTTTAAAGTTAATCTCATTCAATCTTCTAATAATAAATGATTTTTTAGTAACTTCTGCATTCACCCTACCTGAGCGGTTCAGAAGCTACTGACTCACTTCTAACTCTGATACTGATAAAAACAAATCAGAAACTCAAAACTCTAGGCCGATAAAAGGAAAAACAATATTGGACTTGGATTTAAGCTGGATAAAGCTTAATTAAGAAATAGTTCAATTAACTAACTGTATTGTCTCTCATTAGACTGAGAAATAACTTGAAATTCTTCTGAGCACTGCTGTTGTCGCACTTGACTCAGAGTAGCTTGCGACTGCTTTGGTTCTAGCTTTAGATTTTGGATTTTCATCAGTTATGTTTTAACTTACATTAGATAGACCGAATTGTTGTATGTCTGGCAAGTTCATGAAGTGTACTTGTGTGTAATGATTGTTAAGGTGATGTATAGAATCGCTGGCATCTATCTAAAAGGTTTTGACTATTTAATTTAGATGTGTAATTTCTATATACTTTATGCTGCTTATATTTCAGTCAATACAATGAAAGTCCATTTAGAAATAATGGGCTTTGTTAGCACTTTAAAGAAAAAAAAACAAGCAAATCACATCTGTTCAATCTTCTTTGCTCTTTCTGACAAGAGCAATTTATTAATCAATTGATTTAGGAAAATGTGGGGAGAAATCACCCATTGTGGCTTCTTTCTTCATAAAAGACTTTGGTTTTAAGCCCTTTGACTTTTCAGATGTGAAACAGTGAAAGAGTAGTCATCCTTTACAGTGACCCAAGAAGTCTCCCTTTCTGGAAAGAAATTGGTATAGTCAGCCTTTGGCAAGAATCCACTGTGAACAAGGCCTAACACAGAAGGCTTCATCACCATAAAGTATGTTATTTTCAGAGAAACTCAAGAATTTTTAGGTTGACCCTTTGAAAATTTCATAAATTGGCCTTGGCCAAACACTTACTAGTAGTGTCTTTAAAATGATTTGGTCAATCTTGTCTTTTCAAGGAAATTACCACTTAAAGAGATAGTCGGTAAATAAGCATCTATGCCTTTTCTCAGAAATGATTTGCTCAAAGCGTGTCCAAATTTTAAAGTTTAGTTAATCGTTTATATGTTAAACTATCACACCTCTGTTATTATGCAATGATTAGTAAGTTATACTACAATAGCTCTAGAAAGACACAAGGCTCTAAGCTTATAAAGACACTATTGCACATACTTTGTTGAGTATTTTGTCAGCTGTACTTACAAAAAAGATACTTTCTTAAGAACATATGTTATTAATATTTGATATGATTTTAAAGTCAATATTGAAGATTACTTAGTATTGTATTTTAGCTTAGATTAATTAAAATTGAATACTTAAAGAGATTTTTGAGTTGCAAAACGATTATAAATGTAAGTTAAAAAGACAAACATTTATTTTCTGAGTCTGCAAGAGAAATAAGCTGAACACATAGTTTTCTAGTTGCTAACTTGTTAAGCAAACGGGTTGTTCTTAATATTAAAAAATCTTACCTAGTTGTGTCAAACTGAACCAATGCATTATACCTTATACATTAAATTAAATATGTGATAAGGTGGCTTTACTTGTCTTTATAAAAATAAATATTATAATAAACATGAAAAATGGTTTACTTAAAGATAGTACTATTATTTATTTTGATGCATTTTTATTTACACTTAACTCAGTTATCACTTAAGGACTTCCCTCTTATATTAGTTAAGGTTCAGTTGCAGAGAACAGAATTCACTCTAATTAGTTTAGGCAGGAAAAATATTATTACCAGACATTAAGTGGCTTACAGAATTATCAAGAGGACTGACTCTAAATTGAGCTTTCAAGAACAACTTCCAAAGCTACACCACAGAACGAAGCCACCAAGGGAATTGCTAATTCTTCTACGATTAGGAAACTGCTACTCCCCACTGCCATAATAAAAAACCAACACTATAGCTGCCACCTCCTGAACCATGCTCTACCTGCTATGATTTACACCAGCAAAATAGATGCCACGCCTTTCAGTACCCACGAGCTAGTGACTAAATTGCGATAGAACAACCAAACATCTTCACAACCATGTTTCCCAGCAGAAATGGCAGAAGCATAGCCTCCACCTCCCTTCTGTCATTCAAGTCTCACGAGTGTGCATCAGATTGGCCTATAATACATCCAGAATCCTAGTTGCAAGGGAACCTGGGAAATGTGGAATGGACATTGAACGCTATTGCTGTGTAACAAATTATCACAACATATATTTATTATCTCACCATTTCAGTGGGTCAGGACTCTAGGCTCAGCTTAGCTGAGTTCTCTGCTTAGGATCTCATAAGCCTGCAACCAAGGTGTCAGCCAAGCTGGTTCTCATGTAGAGGCTCAACTGGGGAAGAATCCACTTCCAAGCTCACTCAGGCTGTTGGCAGAATTCATTTCCTTATGGTTGTAGGTCTGGAGGCCCCAGCTTCTTGCTGGTAGTCGACTGGAGGCTGCCCTCAGCTCCTAGAGGCTTCACTCAGTTTCTAGCAGCTGCCCTCAGCTTCTTCAGGCTGCCCACAGTTCCTTGCCATGTGGGCTTCTGCAAAATGGCCACTTCATCAGTCCAGCAAGGAGAGTCTGTAGAGCAAGTCTGCTAGCAAGACAATGTCTTATATGATGTAGCATAATCTTACAGTGGTGGCATCTTATCCCCTTTGCCATATTCTGTTGGTTAAAGGCAAGTCACAGGTCCTACCCACTCTCAAGGGGAGAGAATTACACGCCATGAACATCAGAAGGCAGGGATCATAGGGGGCGCACCATAGAGTCTGTCCACCACAAACTATCTGTGTTATCCACCTCTTTTACCATGCAACACACCCTTCTTCCCATACTTCTACATAACAGCTAATAGCATCAACAGCATTCTGCTGCCCATCATAACATAAATCTCCCTCATACAAACAAAAATGCACTAATCTTCTCTCCTAAGGGAAGATCCAAGTTTCTATTGGTTACTTGGATCCATCGATGGGTGATGTCCGCTCCTCCTATTCAATCTCAGTCCCATCTTTATATCCTGTAACGTGCACTAAAGAACGTTAATTACCATCAAATCACCTTATATAAGACAGTAGAGGAAAAGCAGGGAAATAAATTATTATATATAATTATGTACCTAAAAGAAAAAGGAGAAACTATGGGTAGCTACTACAGCCCTTATTTCTGTAACTGGTTGTGAGGCCATAGTTATGTTTTATTTTTGTTTTTTTTTTAATTATCATACAGTAAATTAACTTCTTTTTGGTGTACACTTCTATGAATTTTATCACAAGTATATATTCCTGTAACCATCACCACAATTAGAATACAGAATAGTTCCATCACCCCAAAAAACTCCCTCATGCTCTCCCTTTATAGTCACACTCCGCACTCCTAACAACCACTCATTAGTTTTCTGCCCACCATATAAAAGACCAGATGTTTGCTTTACCAGAATCCCTGCCCCTTGTAGCCATGTGACCAAGGATTGGTTAATCAGATGCTTCTGCATGTAATTAATCAATAGCAGGGCAGGAAGGAAAGAACACATTCTGGTGGCAGTGGTGGCATCTTAACATCAACACTCTTGGTTTTGAGGTAGGACTTAAAGAGCTTTTGGATGCTCAGACTTTGTCCCCCTTTGGGGGGAAGCTTCTTAGCGGATCTGTGAGGCCAACACTTCAATAACGTCTTTTTCTGCTTTTACCAGCCAGAGTCCATTTTTTTGGCTATTTAAAGTAAGATTGATACATGTGACACTGGGGGCCCCTGTAGCACTGTATCTCTCAAGGCAAGGCAAGCAAATTATCCTGATAGCTACATTTCTGTGCTTAAAATCACTGGTAGAAGGGCATTTTATCCATTATCTCACATTATGCTGCAGCTTCCATTTCTTTAATCAGAACTACACCTTTCCCCCATCCCAGAAGTATCAAGCAATAAATTTCCTAGCTTCTAATTCTTCTTGTCTTCCTTTGCAGGTAATGTCTTTTCTTTATGGCTGCTTTTAAGATCTTGGTTTTTCTAATGTTCTACAGTTTCTTATGATTTATCTAGCTTTTTAAAAAACTCTGGGAGTAATGATTAAATTTTGATAATCAACTATCATTCTCTAAGACCTGTATACCTTCTGCACAGGCCAAACAAGCAAGTTAAATGAGGATGTACTAGAAATCACCCTCACTTCCCATACATACACACATCCTTCGAATCTTTGCTGGGTACTCATCTCTGTGATTTCCTCAGGGATACAGTATTGACAGATACAGTGACTTCTAGTTGGCCTTTCCTACCATAAACAGCCCTTACTGCACTGGTCAGGGAGCAAATGTGGTAGATCTGCCAGTTGCTGAGCATGGCTATTTCAAATGTGCATTCATAAACTAAGAAATAACCATCGGATGTATTTGCAGATCCACTGGACCCATTGTAGATAGATTCAGGATAAAATTCAGTCTCTTGACTCCATAAGCCCTGACTCGGACCAGTGGATGACTGTTGTGTTCTAACCACCTGCCCCCCCAGCCCCGAATGGGTGTGAACTCAGAGTCAGTGTCCAATAATCTCTGAAAAGAATGAGTATTTCCAGTTTCCCAGTGCATGTTTACCCGGGTAAATGGCCACAGGCCCCTCTGGCTAGAAAGAAAAAGGAAAGTTAGAAAGCAAATTTACAACGCATGCTTATGGTATTGCAGAATCTTTCCTCAAGGGTACCTGGCTTTCCCTTTGAGGGCCAGTTCAGTCAGTGAATGAACTGACTCAGGTCTACAAACTGGGTGAGAGGCAATTAATGTTCATCATAATGACTCAAATTAGATCCCTGTTCACCAGACAGAAATATTTTGGCTATAGAGATCAAGTAAGAATTAGTACGCTGCTCGTTTATTTCCGTCTAAGGGACGTGAAGAACAGTTAGCCACTACCAAACCTCTGTAGGTCAAAACATTCAGATTACTTCTCTGGCCATTCTACCATGTTAGCCATGCTCACCCCATCTCTGGTCATCAAGTGCTGCCACTTAGTCTCTGATATTCTAGGACCCATTATTCTCGTTGAAATTGGCAAGTTCCCTTCAGTGGCAGCATCTCTCACCTTTATCCCTGGCCTACTGAGAACTGCCACTGTAGCGTCTTTCAAGAATAAGAAGGCTTCTTTCATCAATGTATTTTTTCAATGCCTTGAGGAAGAGAACATTCTCTGGGTCCTGTTGGGGGACATGGTTAGGATGTAGGTGAGTGGGTCATGTATCATAAGTGTACTCAAGTGTTCCTATTTCCTTAAATCTTTGGAGTACTTATTCTACATCATACCAAGGAATATCTGGCATATCAACTTCACTTAATATGGGCTCATTTTCAGCCTTGGCTTCAGTCAACCGAGCAAATAGAACCACTTTCAACTGGGCAAGCTAGTAACTGAATCCAGAATTTCTGGTGAGTATTCAGGTGTTGATATATTTGTCCCAATCTAAAATTACATTCCTTCCTTCATGGTATAGTATCCTCAGAATACGTTCCCACACATTCTCCAGATTTCTGGCATTATAAGTTAGCAAAATTTTGCAATTCCTATCTCCTTCTGGGTGAAACTTATATTTGTATCCTTGGAGCATTATTTTGTGATCTAACTCTAGTTATAGGTCTGGAAGCAATGAGAGGTAGTAGGGGCGGTACCTGAGGAAAATTGGCATTCCCTTGCAAGTAACTTCAAGCAAGGCAGGACCAGCCTCTTCAAACAGGGGATGCTTCTACTAGCAAGGAAGGCTCATTGGTGAAGTACTTTGAGTCATCTGAATCCACCCAAATATCCCCATTTCTATTCTAGGGGTCTCATTCTAACCTAATAAGTGCCTTTACATTCACAAAAGTGACCTGACAAGGCTGTGAGTTCAACATGTGTTGTAATTTAACAATCCATAGGATCAGACTTTGTGACTATTGTTCAGCTATGTCAGCTCTATGTCAACAAGAGATAAGAGAATAGAAACTCATTGTCTTCTGTTCCTTGAGCTGAGCATTTAAATCCTGAGATTGCCATTTTATTTCTTAAACCTCTAGAGCACAGTTAGAGGAAGTTATCCCATTTCACAGTTCTTAGGTTCATCATTAGTGCCAAAATAATCTGTAGTGGCAGCTACCTGGTCCATCAAGCCTTGCCATCAATAGGTACTTCATTGTAGATGCCTACCAGTGATAATTTTGTTGGTTTGCCATTATGTGCCATGGACTACCAACATCCCATCTTCTAATACTAACAGAATTATCACTGCTTTCAACTCTAATCAGGCTATATAATCAATCCCAGTTTCCCATTTTCTTGAAATACTATTGCCTGCAAGCATTCTTGGTACTACATTGGTCAGGATTCAGTTTCAGAAAACAGGAGCCACTCTAGCTAGTTTAAGGAGGAAGCAATTTATTACAGGGTATCATATGGCCTATAGAATCACTTAGGTGGGCTGAAGAAACAGATACTAAGTTGAGCCTTCCAGAATGACTCTCAAAGCCAGATCACAAAACCAAGCCATCAAGGAGTGCTGCTGTCTCTCCATACAGTCAGTACAGTTCGTCTCTGGCTCCAGAACCATGTTACTATTGCCACAATCAGGAAGCTAATACTACTGCTACCAGCTCTAGAAACATGCCACATACAGTACAATCTGCATCAGCAAAATGGGTGCTGCATGCACTACCTCTTGACTCCCATGCAGTTAATGACTGGACCCTAGGACCTCTGCTAACCCTCCTGAAGAATAACTAAACATCTCAACCATCTTGTCAGCAGAGGCAGAAGAAATGAAGCAAAAGCTATGTTACACCTTCCAAATCTCATGCATGTGCCATCTGATTAGCTGAACTTAAGTCATATTCAGAACCTCAGCTGCAAGGAAGTCTGGGAAATGTGTGTGTGTGCATGTGTACTTTCCATCATCTGCAGTACAGCATGACACACTAACATGAGGGTGGAATGGAGGTGAACACCAAGCCACCATGTCTACCCTAGCCCTCATCAAAGATTAGTATATTTGGCTTGAACCCCAATTCCAGAATCACAGGAAGCTCAGAGTTCTTTTTTTAATTGAAGTCACATTGGTTTATAACAACGCTATATAAATTTCAGGTATACACCATTATACTTCAACTTCTGTATAGACTGCATCGTGTTCACCAAAAGTCTAGTTTCCATCCATCACCATACAAATGTCCCTCTTTACCCCTTTTGCCCTCCCCCTACCCCTTTGGCCTCTTGTAACCACCAATCTGTTCTCTGTAGCTATGTGTTTGTTGTTTTGTTGTTGTTTTTAATCTATCACATATGAATGAAATCATACAGTATTTGATTATCTCTGTCTGACTTATTTCACTTAGCGTAATACCCTCAAGTTCCATCCATGTTGACACAAATGGCAAGATTTCATCTTTTTATGGCTGAGTAGTATTCCAGTGTATAGATATACCACATCTTCTTTATCCATTCAAATAGAACAAAGGATCCTAAAATTTACATGAAACAACAAAAGACCTCGACTAGCCAAAGCAATCCTGAGAAAAAAGAACAAAGCTGGAGGTGTCATACTCTCAGACTTCAAACTATACTGCAAAACAGCATGGTATTGGCAGAAAAAAAGACACACAGATCAATGGAACAGAACTGAGAACTCAGAGTTCTTTCTGTAATTTCGTCTGTATTTTCTCGTGTTTCTCTGAATCATTTTCTGCTTCTAAATGCACACAGGCTTTCTGAGGCCTCTAATCAGAAGCTGGCCAAAAACTCCACCCCTTTCACCATTTTCTAAAATAAATCAAAACACGCTAAGCATAGGATGATTTTTGTATTTTTCTTCAAGATTTGTGAAGTTAGAGGGGAGAAAGGCTGTATCAAGGAGCACATAGCCATCAGCCATCTCACTGGTCCCCATTCTTCTTCCTCACTTTTTTTGTTTTAATTTTTTGTTTATTGCAGTAACATTGGTTTATAACATTGTATAAATTTAAGGTGTACATCATTATACTTCTATTTCTGCATAGATTATATCATGTTCACCACCCAAATACTAATTACAACCCATCACCACACACATGTGCCTAATTATCCCTTTCACCCTCCTCCCTCCCTTTTGAAGCCGATTCCTCAAGTTCATGTCCTTCCACAAGTCCACGCTCTCCATATATGATTCTCCCTGCCGTATGAAGCCCTTTTAGAAGCATTGTACAGTCCCTCTGCTCTGGGCTATTTCTCTTGTATGGTGAAGCCCACCAGTCCTGTGTACATTTTTTTCCAGGCTCCCCTGAAATTCCAATAAATATTTTTTTTCATTTCATTGTATGCATGTATTTCAAATTTTATGTCTAATTCACTTAATTTGTTGTATTGTAGGAAGTGTAGCTTATTTTCTTGTGTCTTCAAAATGAGTGAGAAAAAGAGAAGGAGGCAGGGACCAGTCTCTTTATACAAAACATAAGAAATATTTTGTTCATCCCCACCACAGGGAACTGGCTTTTTTCACATCCTGTTATTTCAGGAACCTATTCAGAGTTGCTACCTATTCCCTAGTTACTGATTAATGGTGTCCTAAGCATCTCCCTTTAACTAGTGAGACTTGCTCACTTCCTTGCTTACCACTCCTGGAGGAATCTCCTCACATGATCAAGATGAAAAATTGGGGTTAGCTGTGGCTCTCTTCTTCCTGTATGACTAGTAATTTTCAGGTGCCCAGGGGTAATTGTTCCTCTCCTAAGCCAAGATCTGAATCAACAATATGAAAGTGGTTGCATTCTAAATACTGGCTTTTGTCTGATCTTCAATTTATAAAGAAACAAAGAAAAGTGGAAAAATACAGTACGACTAAAATTGGCATGCACAAATTTTTTATTCCTTCTCTCTTCAATCTTCTCCACACTTTTCATCATTACTTTAACTAATTAACTATTTTTAATAGAAATAACCCCATTTGAAAAGCTTCTTTAGGGAAAGGGCTACCACAACTTCCCTTGGTGTATATTTCAGTGAGAACCAGTTCTTCCAGCCCAGAAGTTATGTACTTCTAACTTTTACTTTCAGTGTAAAATCTTGTTCTGACCTAAGCAGACAAAAACACAGTATCGGTCAACATTTTCTTTTTCTTCAAATTTATTAGCTTTTTTAAATAATAAAAACAAATCAAATATTCTTGAAAAGACAAAGCTATATCAATGGGGAATATATCAGTGGCTGCCAGCGGTTAGTGGCAGGGGAGGGTGTGATTATAAAGGGAATTTTTGGTGGTTGATGGAATTGTTCTGTATCCTGATTGTAGTGGTGGTTACATGAGTCTATATTTGTGTTAGAAATCAATAATTCAAAAAGATAAATGCACCCCTATGTTCATCGCAGCATTATTCACAATAGCCAAGACGTGGAAGAAACTCAAGTGCCCATCAACAGATGAATCAATAAAGAAGATGTGGTATATATATACAATGGAATACTACTCCACCATAAAAAAGACAAAATTGTGCCATTTTTGACAACATGGATGGACCTTGAGGGTATTATGCTAAGCAAAATGAGTGAGACAGAGAAAGACAAATATCATATGATTTCACTCATATGTGGAAGATAAACACATGGATAAGGAGAACAGATTAGTGGTTACCTGAGGAGACGGAGGTGGGCAGAGGGCAAAAGGGGTAAAGGGGCACATATGTATGGTGATGGATAAAAACTAGACTATTGTTGGTGAGCACAATGTGGTCTATACAGAAACTGATATATAATAATGTACACCTGAATTTACACAACGTTATAAGCTAATATGACCTCAATAAAATAATTTTTAAAAACTCATAGAACTGTACACCAAATGAAAAAAGTCAATTTTACAGTATGATCATTTAAAAATAAAATTTTTCAAAAGAAAAAAAAAGACTTTTTGTACCTCATAGGCTGTATCTGGAAAGATACACAAGGTGCACGTTTCAGTGATTTCCTTTGAGGAAGGCAACTGGATAGATGGAGAACTGGGGTTGAAGAAATATTCTTATTGCCTGTTCATCTAGTGTATATTTGGAATTTTTTAAATAAATTATTTTATTAAAGTGTAACATAAGTATACATTTAGATGAAGTATCACCAAGTGAACACACTGATGCAATCACCACTCAGGGCACAATATAGAATATTGCCAGCACCCCAGGAGCCTCCCTCCTGCCCTCTCCCAATCATTATCTCTTTCCCTCCTTCCCAGAGAAAAACCACAATCCTGACTTCTAAGACCACAGACTAGTTTTGCCTATTTTAAAAGTTTATATAAATGGAATCATACAATGTGTATTCTTTTGTGTTTGGCTTCTTTCACTCAACATTATGTTTGTGGGATTCATTCATATAGTGTACCAGTAGGTCACGACCTTTTATTGTGGTGTGGTATTTCATTATATGGATATATTACAATTTGTTTTTATCCATTCTACCATTGATGGACATTTGGGTTGTTTCCAGTTTGGGAGTATTATAAATAATGTGGTTTCAAACATTCTTGTATTTGTCTTTTGGTGCCCATATTTATGTATTTCTTTTGGGTATATATTTACAGATCTAGGAATGGAAATACTGGGTGAGTAGGGTATGTATATGTTCAGCTTTGATAGATGCAGAAACAGTGTTTCAAGTGGGTATATCAATTAACACTCCAGTCAATCATAAATAAGAGTTCTAGGTAGCTCGGTATCCTCACCAGCACTTGGAATGGTCTGCATTTTTTCATCTTAGCCATTCTGTGGGTGTACAATGGTATCTAGTAACTGTTTTGATTTGCATTTCCCTGATTATTATTTTGTGTGTGTGTGTGAGGAAGATTAGCCCTGAGCTTACAGCCATTCCCAATCCTCCTCTTTTAGCTGAGGAAGATCGGCCCTGGGCTAACATCCGTGCCCATCTTCCTCTACTTTATATGGGGCGCCGCCACAGCATGGCTTAACCAGCAGTGCGTTGGTCCGTGCCCAGGATCCGAACCTGCGAACCCAGGGCCGCCGAAGCAGAGGGTGTGAACTTAACCACTACGCCACCAGGCCGGCCCCACTGATTATTTTTTAAAATAAACTCTATTGAGGTACAATTTACATACACATTAATGACCTCATTTAAAGCATACATTTGAATGAGTTTGAGAAATTCACACACCTGTGTAACCAACCACACCACAATCAAGGTACAGCGCATTTCCACCACCCTAAAAAGTTCCCTTGTTCCCTAACTAGGTCAACCTCCCCTACCCCAAGGCCCAGGCAACCCTTGATCTGCTTTCTGTCATATATTAAATTTATCCTTACCAGAGATTCATAGAAATTGAGTCATACAAGTTCTCTTTTATGTCTGCCATTTCTTGCTCAGCATAATATCTATAAGCTTCATCCATGCAGTTGTCCATATCAGAAGTTTATTCTTTTTAGTATTCCATTAGTATGAATACACTGCAATTTGTATATCCATTCACCTGTTCATCGTCATTTGAGTTGTATCCAGTTTTTGGCTATTATGAATAATGTTGCTAGGAACAATTGAGTACAAGTCTTTTTGTGAACATGTTTTCATTTCTCTAAAATAGATACCCAGAAATGGGATTGATGGGACATATAAATAACATTTTTAACCTCATAAGGATCTTCCCAACTGTTTTCTGGATTAGCTGTATCATTTTGCGTTCCCACCAGCAATATATGAGAGCTCCCAATTGTTCCACATTCTAGCCAGCACTTGGCATTCTTAAATTTTGTCTTGTTTAATTTTGGCCATTCTAGAGGGTATGTAGTAGTATTTCATATTGTAGTTTTAATTTGCATTTCACTGATGACTAATGAAGTTCAGCATCATTTAATGCTTATAGGCCATTCTTACATCTTCTTTTGTGAAGAGTCTGTCAGAATCTTTCACTGATTTTTTAAAATTCTTTTCTAGTTTTACTAAGAAATAATTGACATACATCACTGTATAGGTTTAAGGAGTACAGCATGATGGTTTGATTTTCATATATTGTGAAACAATTACCACAATAGGTTTAGGTAACATCCATCATCTCATATAGATAGATTAAAAAGAAAAGAAAAAAAATTCTCCGTGTGATGAAAACTGTATGACCTACTCTCTTAACTTTCCTGTATATCACACAGCAGTGTTAACTATAGTCACCAGGCTGTACATTACATCCTCATGACTTATTTCTCTTTTAACTGGAAGTTTGTACCTTTTGACAACCCTCTTGTAATTCCCCACCCCCACCCCCTACCTCTGGTAACCACAAATCTGATCTATTTTTTCTATTAATTTGTTTTTGGTTTTTTTTTTAGATTCCACACGTAAGTGAGATCATATAGTATTTGTTTTTCTCTGACTTATTTTACTTAGCATAGTGCCTTCAAGGTCCATCGATGTTGTCGCAAGTGGCAAGATTTCCTCATTTTTTATGACTGAATAATATTCCATTGTATATATATATACCACAACTTCTTTTTTGTTGGTTTGTTGTTTTACTGAGGTCACATTGGTTTATAACATTTTCTAAATTTCAGGTGTACACCATTCTATTTCGAATTCTGTATAGACTACACTATGTTCACCACTAAAAGTCTAGTTGCCACTCATCACCATACAAATGTCCCCCTTTATTCCTTTTGCCCTCTTCCGAGCCCCCTCCCACTCTGGTAGCCACCAATCTGTTTTCACCTACCATACCAGATGACATCCTCAGAGAATTGGCGAGGTCTTTCCTGACGGCTGGCAGAGTTGGGCCTGGAGACTCTGAGGCCCACCAATCTGGCTCAGAGTGGCTACCACCACTGCCATCAGATCATGGAGGTGGGTGAGGTTCACTGCTGCTTCCTGGCCAGTGGCAGCCATGGAGAGGACTCTGGGTCTCAACAGGACAGGGGGTGCAGCCTGCCCCTGGTCCCCACTCCAATTCACCCATCTCCACTTCTCACTGCTCATTCTTTTCTTTATACTACGTCTTTGAAATCCAGTGTGTATTTCACACTTACAAAAAATCTCAACTTGGACTAGCCACATTTCAAGCACTTGATCATCATATGTGGCCAGTAGCTACTGTATTGGACAAGCACAGTTCTATAGCTTTACCAGTTTTTGTGTGCTTGTTCTGCCATTTACAGAAAGAGGTATGATAGAATTGTCCTATGATGATGGATATATCGACTTTTATTTCTGTCAAGTTTTTCTTTAAAAATTTTGAGTCTAGAGTATCGTGTACATTAAAATTTAAAAATCTCATCTCTTCCTGGAAGATTGAATCTATTGTTATGAAATAATCCTTGTTATCTCTAGTTCATGCTTCTTGCATGAACCCTTTAATCTTATTTATTCTCCTCATGACTTATTTGCTATTGTTGCCGTGTAATTTAATTCTCTGTATATTTTTGACCTTACATGACCTTATTATTGTTAAATTATACAGCCAATATTTACTTAGATTTGCCAACAGATTTACTATTTTTATTGTAGTTTTTTTTTTTTTTTTGCTGAGGAAGATTCGCCCTGAGCTAACATCTGTTGCCAATCTTCCTCTTTTTTTGTATGTGGGCCTCCTCCACAGCATGGCCACTGGCGAGTGGTGTAGGTCTGTGCCCAGGAACCAAACCTGGGCCGCCGAAGTGGAGCACACTGAACTTAACCACTAGGCAGCCAGGGGAGGCCCTATTGTTCTTGTTCTTCATTACTTCTTGCATCTCTAAGCTACCGTCTTGGATTGTTTGTATTTAATATTTCTTTTAGTGTGAGTGTGCTGGTGGCAGATTTTCTGTTTTTGTTTGTCTGAAAATATGTTTAGTTTATCTTTAGTTTACCATCTTTTTCTAAATTTATTATGAGATAAATTCACACATGCAGCTGTAAGAAATCATATAGAAAGCTCCCATATACCTTCTACCCAGTTCCCCCCAATGGTAAAATCTTGCATAAATATAGTACAATATTACAACCAGGAAACTGACATTGATTCAATACACTGACCCTATTGAGATTTCTCCAGTTTTAACTGTATTCATGTATGTGTGTGTGTATATGTGTTTCCCTATATGCAATTTTATCACTTGTATAGATTCATGTGACCACCACCACATCCAAGATACAGAGCACATATATCACAAGGCACTCTGGTGCTACCTTCACAGCCACATCCATCTCCCTCCAACCCATCCCAACTCTTGAAAGCCACTAATCTATTCTCCTTTTCTAGAATTTTATCCTTTCAAATATTATATAACTATAAATGGAATCATACAGTATGTGACCTCTGGAGATTGGCTTTTTTCATTCATCACAATTCCCTGGAGATTAATTCAGGTTGTCATGCGCATCAATAGTTAGTGCCTTTTTATTGCTGAGTAGTATTCCATGGTATAGATGTGCCGTTTGTTTAACCATTCACTTACTGAAGTATATCTGGACTGTTTGCAGTTTTTGGATATTATGAATAAAGCTGCTATGAAAATTGGTGTACAAGTTTTTGTGTGAACATAAATTTCCATTTATCTGGGATAAATAACCAAGAGTGCAATTGCTAGGTTGTATGGCATGTGCATGTTTAGTTTTGTGAAAAACTGCCACACTTTTTTCCCAGGGTGGCTGTACGATTTTACATTCCTACAAACAATGTATATGTGATCCAGTTTCTCAGTATCCTCTCTAGCATTTGGTGTTGTCACTATTTTTTTTTTAGCCAATCTGATAGGCATGTAGTGGTATCTCATTGTGGTTTTAATTTGCATTTCCATGATGGTTAATGTTATGGCCTGAATTGTGTCCTCCCAAAATTCATATGTTGAAGTCCTAGCCTCTAATACCTCAGACTGTAACTGTATTTGGAGATAAAGTCTTTGAAGAGGTGATTAACTTAAAAGGAGGCTCTTAGGGTAAGAACCTAACCCAATATGACTGGTGTCATTATAAGAAAAGAAAGGCCAACATCATACTCAACGGGGAAAGACTGAAAGCCATTCCTCTGAGAACAGGAATGAGGCAGGGCTGCCCACACTCACCAATCCTATTCAACATAGTACTGGAGGTTTTGCCCAGAGCAATTAGGCAAGAAAAAGGAATAAAAGGAATCCAAATAGGCAATGAAGAAGTGAAACTCTCACTATTTGCAGATGACATGATTTTATATATAGAAAACCCTAAAGAATCCGTTGGAAAACTATCAGAAATAATCAACAACTACAGCAAAGTCGCAGGGTACAAAATCAATCTACAAAAATCAGCTGTATTTCTGTATGCTGATAATGACATCACAGAAAGAGAGCTCAAAAAGATAATACCATTTACAATTGCATCAAAAAGAATAAAATATCTAGGAATAAATCTTACCAAGGAGGTAAAAGACCTATACAATTAAAACTACAAGACATTATTGAAAGAAATCGATGATGACATAAAGAAATGGAAAGACATCCCATGCACATGGATTGGAAGAATGAACATAGTTAAAATGTCTATATTACCTAAAGCAATCTACAGATTCAATGCAATCCCAATCAGAATCCCAATGACATTCTTCCCGGAAATAGAAAAAAGAATACTAAAATTCATATGGGGCAATAAAAGACCCCAAATAGCTGAAGCAATCCTAAGAAAAAAGAACAAAGCTGGAGGGATCACAATCCCTGACTTCAAAATATATTACAAAGCAATAGTAATCAAAACAGCATGGTACTGCTACAAAAACAGACACACAGATCAATGGAACAGAATTGAAAGCCCAGAAATAAAACCACACATATACAGACAGCTAATTTTCAACAAAGGAGCTAAGAACATACAATGGAGAAAGGAAAGTCTCTTCAATAAATGGTGCTGGGAAAACTGGACAGCCACATGCAAAAGAATGAAAGTGGACCATCTGCTATCGCCATTCACAAAAATTAACTCAAAATGGATCAAAGACCTGAAGGTGAGACCTGAAACTAAAACTCATAGAAGAAAATATAGGCAACACACTATTTGACATTGATAAAGGAATCTTTTCAGATGACATGCCTACCCAGACTAGGGAAACTAAAGAGAAAATAATCAAGTGGGACTTTATCAGACTAAAGAGCTTCTACAACACAAACAAAACCAGAATCAAGATGAACAGACAACCCACCAGCTGAGAGAGAATATCTCCAAAACATATATCTGACAAGGGGTTGATTTCCATAATATATAAAGAACTCAAACAACTGAACCCCAAAAATCAAACAACCCGATCAAAAAATGGGCAGAGGAAATGAACAGACACTTCTCCAAAGAAGATATACAGATGGCCAATAGGCACATGAAAAGATGCTCAACATCACTAATCATCAGGGAAATGCAAATCAAAACAACACTAAGATATCACCTCACGCCAGTTGGAATGGCTATAATCACCAAGAACAAAAACAAGAAATGTTGGAAAGGATGTGGAGAAACAGGAACACTCATACATAGCTGGAGGGAATGCAAACTGGTGCAGCCTCTATGGAAAATGGTATGGAGATTCCTCAAAGAATTAAAAATAGAAATACCCTATGATCCAGCCATCCCACTACTGGGAATCTATCCAACGAACCTAAAATCAACAATCCAAAGAGGCTTATGCACCCCTATGTTCATTGCAGCATTATTCACTATAGCCAAGAAGTGGAAGCAACCTAAGTGTCCCTCAACTGACGATTGGATCAAGAAGATGTGGTATATATATACACAAAGGAATACTACTCAGCCCATAAAAAAAGACAAAATCGTACCATTTGCAACAACACGGATGGGCCTGGAGGGTATTATGTTAAGTGAAGTAAGCCAGAAAGAGAAAGACAAACACTGTATGATCTCACTCATATGTGGAATATAAACCAACACATGGACAGAGAAAACTGTATTGTGGTTACCAGGGGCAATGGGGGTGGGGGGGGCAAAAGGGGTGAAGGGAGACATGTATATGGTGATGGACAAAAATGTACAACCCAAAATTTCACAATGTTATAAACTATTAAAACATCAATAAAAACAAAAAAGAAGAGAAAGGGACACCAGGAGCACATGTGCATAGAGGGATGACCATGTAAAGAGGATGCAAGACAGCAGCCATCAGCAAGCCAAGGAGAGAGGCCTCAAAAGAAACTAACCATACCAACACCTTGATCTTGGACTTCCAGCCTCCAGAACTGTGAGAAAATAAATTTCTGTTGTTTAAGCCAGTTTGTAGTATTTTGTTATGGCAGCCCTAGCAAAGTAATATAAGTAACGATGTTGAACATTTTCTTACGTGTTTATTTACCATGTGTATATCCTCTCCAGTGAATTGTCTGTTCATGTCTTTTGCCCATTTTCTAATTGGATTGTTTGTGTTTTTATTGTTGAGTTTTGAGAGTTCCTTTTTTGTGTGTGAGGAAGATTAGCCCTGACCTAACATCTGTTGCCAATCCTCCTCTTTTTGGTGAAGAAGATTGGCCCTGAGCTAACATCATGCCCATCTTCCTCTACTTTATATGGGATGCTGCCATAGCATGGCTTGACAAGCGGTGCGTCAGTGCACGCCCAGGATCCAAACCTGTGAACCCTGGGCCACCAAAGCAGAACGCGGGCACTTAACCGCTATGCCACCACGCCGGCCCCTTGAGTTTTGAGAGTTCTTTTTATATTCTAGATACAAGTCCTTTGTCAGCTATGTGGTTTGCAAATATTGTCTCCCAGTATGTAGCTTGTCTTTTCATGTAATTCACAGGACTTTGATGAGGTCCAATTTATCAATTTTTCCCTTAATACTAGCATGGTGATTTTAGTATCAAGTATAAGAATTCTTTGACTAGTTGTAGACTCCAAAGATTTACTGCTATGGTTTTCTCTAAATGTTTTATAATTTTATGTTTTACATTTGTCCATTATCCATTTTGAGTTAATTTTTGTATAAGGTGTGAGGTTTAGGTTGAAGTTTTTTTTTTTAATTCTTTTTTTGCTGAGGAAGATTCGCCCTAAGCTAAAATCTGTTGCCAATCTTCCTCTTTCTGCTTGAGGAAGATTGTCCCTGAGCTAACATCTGTGCCAATCTTCCTCTATTTTGTATGTGGGTCGCCGCCACATCATGGCCGCCGATGTGTGTTGTATGTCCACGCCTAGGAACCAAACCCAGGCTGCTGAAGTGCAGCATGCTGAACCTAACCACTAGGCCATGGGGCCAGCCCATGAGGTTCATTTTTTTGTCTCTACATGTCCAATTGTTCCAGCACCATTTTTTGAAAATGCTATCTTTCTCCATTGAATTGCTTTTGCACCTGTGTCAAAAATCAATTGGACATATTTGTGTGGGTATGTTCACTTTCATGTTTGAAAGATATCTTTGCTGTATATCAAATTCTAGATTGCTTTTTTGTTTTTGTTTTATTTCCTAGCAGTTTGACAATATCACTGCATTGTCTTTTGATTTGTATTGTTTCTGTTAAGCTGTCAGTTTTATTGTTGCTCTTTTGAAGTTAATCTTTCTTTTTTCCTCTGACTGTCTTAGCCCTTAACTTGAAAGAAAAGTCTAAAAACAATGTAAGCCCTTTAAGAAGCATTTGGAAAAAAGACAAAATTAAGTAAAGTCATGTCTAATGTTACCACCCTAACATAACCACAGATTTGCACTTTTGGATACTAGTTTCTGTAAGCATTTTTAAGACGGTTAATTCTTTAATCCTCTATTTCTCTTTTTAATCATAATCTCTTCTATCTGGCTTCAGTTATGATGTCTCCAACTGCATGTAATATTCTTGGATTCACAAGTATAGATATAAGGAAGTCTTGCAAACATCTACATTTATAATTCTTACCTTCTATTTAATAGTAAGAGAAACATTTTCCTTTCTACTAACTCCTCATGGACCTATTTATAGTTTTGTATATGTCTAAGAGGGGAAGGGTACAAAAAAGTGTCTAATATATTACATAAAGACTAGTATCTCCACCCTTCCCTTTCTTAAAATTAAAAAGAAACTCTCTTACTTTTAAAATGTTATTTTTATTCCCATGACTGCCTTCATTTTACTTTTTATGTTTCAGCAAACGTTTTGGTTAGTTGGGATTTCTCCTACCATTTTCAGTGCTCTTCTTGTGCCTGTGGTAATTCTTTTATGGATTATTCGTAAGTTTTTCAACCATTTTAGAGAACAATTTTTCTAAATTTCCATTATCTTTTTGGAATTTAAATAGCATGAATCTTTACAGTGGTTTCTAGAAAAAAATCCATTTTCCTAACATTCTGAGTACATTCAGAGTGGCATAATACGTTCATTTTACTCAAATGTGCAGGCAGCAGAGCTCTGAAGAAACAGTGTGAACTGAAGATTTTGTAAGCCATTGCCAATGGCAACTACCAAAAGTCATCACTCCCAGCAATTCAAGCATAGCCCCTGTTCCCATATTCAGTTTTGTATACAGAGCCTCTTTGACAGCTTCCCCAAGTTGACTGGAAAATGGAGTGTCCAGGAAAGGTGGGCAGACGGGAAAACAGAAATATTTCAGCTACCTCTAGGAATGAAGCCACAAGCTTTAGCTTCTTTACTAATTTAACTGAATGGCTTTTATGCCAGATCTCCATGAGTTTCTCCCAGAAACTTCTGGGGCTTGTGTCTGTTTTTTGAAAGGCAATTATACTGAAGTTCATTTCGCAGTGCTTATTAAAATACAACTGTATACAACATTTTACAATTTTCACAGTAGTTTCGTCATATAACTATTCACTCAAACCTCATTTCCAATAAACCTATGAGGTTGATAGGCTAAAGACTGTCCCCATTTTAGAGATGAGGAAACTAAGTCAATTGTCCAAGATATTACAGATAATAAATGAGAGAACCTGAAGAAGTACCTGAGTCAAGTCTCCCGATTCTGGTGCTCTTTCCTTCCCACAACAGTGCCCCCACCTCAGAAAATATTAAATAGCCATTAAAAAATCTGTTTAAAATAAGTTTACAAAGAATGGATTTTTATTTTAAACTTTTCTTACCTATGGAAATTGTCATGAGTTTTCAAAAAGTTTTTAAAGTTTCCATGAATCTTTTTGAGTAGGAGAAATTTTTACTGTTAACCCAAGGTAAAACCCCTACCTCCAGGCTAACAATCCTACTACATAGTCAGGTCACTTCTGGATATCCATGAAAGAGCTATACACAAGTAGAAGCTCAATATGGAATTTGAATTTAAATTGAATTTGTTCCCCAGGTCCTCAGAGCTCAGTGGAAGGTGAGGAAATTGAACAGCTGCTCCCTCTCTGCACAGTGTAGACATAGGCTGACCCTGGCTAATCTTCCTAGGTGTTGCGGGTTTAAGGAAGAGTTTTCATGCCTGAATCCTACTACTCACCTTTCTCCTCAAGGCTTTCCACTGAAAAAGCTATATGCACAAGTAGAAATTAGTACAATAGCAAGCAAAGTGTCATTTATTAATAAGAGCTGGATTCAAGAATTCAGCATATGCTTAGTAACCCAGCCTCCCCTCTTTCTTTCTGTTGCAGGTTTCTCTGGTTAAAAAAATGGATTGGAAATTGCAGCTTAAGCTACTCACTCCCCTCTGAATCTGAGAAGCTAAGGTCTTCAGAACAAATTTGGCCTAACCTAATCATCCATAGCAGGTGGAACCGACCATATAGTCACAGATGTATATCACTTCTCACTGTGATGACTCTGTTCACTGGTGAGATGTAGCCTAATGATTGATCTCAGACCAAGCAGATTAGTAGCTCCTATGCAGGAGGATCTAAGAAAGAGGTATATCAAGCACCTGGAATTGTAGGTGAAATTATTTGCTCTCCACCATGGACCAAGGCTGAAACATGGAGATAGGGTTAAAAATGTTCTCCTTCCCTAATATTAGAGAGAGAGTACATTTGCTGTTCCACGTATGTCTATGGGGAGATTTCAGTGCTGGCTCCCTCTCTTGAGTTGCCATGGTGACGAAAGAGTGAAGAGCAAGTGACAACAGAAAGAGAAATTCAGTGCCACCCAGAGATCCAATGCTCCAGGGGGAAGCAACAAGATTCCCCTCTCAGCAGAACCAAGCTTGCCAGGGCTTCAGTGTCACATCGGGGCTAAGGAGGGGGTCTTTGGGCTCAATGATTTGTTATCTCAGCAGTGCTTGTGCTGTTGCCAGTGTGTTAGGATGAGAGGAGATCAGCCTCTGGTACTGACAGTCAAGCCTGCATTCTCTACCCCTAGAGTCATGTCAAGCGACACTGAGAGCTATTATCTTACTTCGCTTAGTGCCTGCAAACAGGTGCTGCCGTCAGGACCCACCCTGATGACACACATCAACACCTCCCAATCTTTGTACTGACTAAGGACAGAGTGGCCCTTTTGAGCCCCTGATGGTTATGTCCAACATGACATGAATGGCTAAATCCAGCTGGCTGTGAGTACAGGACAGCAGTTAATTTCTCAGCAGTGCATGCTGCTTGGCTGGGGAGATACAGTTCATCTCTCCTCAAACCTGTCATCTAACATTTAATTGTATTCTCGGCATGTGTTGGAGATGTGGCTGTCTTCAGTCACCAGTTCTGGTAACTTGCTGCCATTTCTTTTAGGAGAAGCATCATAGTTTGAGAGTTTACTGGGGATACAACCTTGGCCTCAGCAGAAGCAGGAAACTTGCTGTCAGAGTGCAGTGATGTGGCCTCCAAACAATAAGCCGTGTCCTGGGTTATAGATGCTTCACATATAGCCAGAGCTCGGGGCCCTGGAAGATTGCAAGAGTTAATGGAAAAGCACTGGACTCAACGCCAGATTCTGGGGTGGTCCAGTCTTGACTCCTGCACTGACTTCCTGTGCAGCCTTGAGCAACTCACTTCTCTTCCCATCATCTTCAATTTCCTCATTGAAAAATGGGAATATATCATGGGGAGTACTAGACTCAAACGAGATCATGTATGTAAAGCTGCTCTGAAACTCAAAAAGAGCCTAGCACCCGTGTAAAGCAAGCTTGTTAACATTCACAGGATAGTGAAGGACAAAGATGTACAGTCCAAGATTTTTGAAAGTATACATGGAGAAAAGCAAGTGTCTTAACCCAGATTTTGCCCACAAGCCTTAGGTGAGTGTGTTGACAGTGCCTCCCTTGGGGCAAGACAGTGGGCTTGGGGGCACCAGGGACCTAATAGAGCTAGATAGGGAGGTCAGGGGAGTCAAAGATCCAACTAGTAAAACGATAGCATGTGCTGTGAAAAGAACAATGATTTTATACACACACACACACACACACACACATACACACACACACGCACGCGCGCGCGCATCTCACATCTGTAAAGTGCCGTGTACTCCACTAAGTCCTTTACAAGTATTATCTCATTTCATCCTTACAATAACCCTGTGAAATTAGTATTATCATCATCCCCATCTTATAGATGAAGAAACTGAGGCTTAGAGATTAATTTGCTATTTTTCCCATGGTCACTTAGCTAGCAAGAAGGAGAACCAGTATTTGAACCAAGGTCTAGCATGACTCCAGAGCCTGACCCCATAATCACCAGGCACTAAATTGCTGGCCATAGAATCCTCTGGGTGGATGGGCCTCCTGATCCCTTACGTAGTGCTGTAGGTCCAGGCTTAGTCTAGAGCTCAGCCACTAGAGGGCGCTGCCTCTCCTGCTGTTAATGGACACCCTTTGAATTTCGAGGAACCTGTGGGAGCTGGCTGTCCCAGGGATGGATGACTTCTTGAAGAACCCAGAGCCTGACTCCAGCTTGTTCTTGGGCTGTCCTTCAACCCCTTTTAATTCACACTTGGCCCCAGGCCCCAGGTGTCCCCAACGATGGGGATAGAAATGCCTTTGCATGAGTTTACGGCTTCTCTGGGGGAGGGAGTCGAAGGGTAGGAGGAGCCTAGTAGTGAAGAGCCAGGACTCTGTAGCTACACTTCCTAGTCCTCCCCACAGTTTCCTCACTTCCTGGCTGTCACTTCACCTCTCTGCGCCCCACTTTCCTATCTGTAAACAAAAGATAGCACCACTCACCCTGCGGCGTTTGGTGAGCCTCGTTCGGGATCAAGTGTGTGCGGGTGCCGAGCCCAGTGCCTGGTGCACCACGGGAGAGCTCGGCAATTGGTAGTTCCTCCCTGTGGGCCCAGACTCCTCCGCCAGAGGGAAGCACCAGGCCCAGCCAGCTCTCGTTCCACTCAGAGGCCGCACAGCACTCAGGGGCAGGAGCAAAAGTCACTCATCAGCCTCTTGCCTCTGGTAGCCCTGCGTCTGAAGAAGCCCAGGTTCTGTGACAGCCTGCCACTGCCTGGCAGGAGGCCCCCAAATGTCCCTCCCTTGGTGACACCTTTCAGCAGCCCTCAGCTTTTCCAGGCCCAGAATTGTTCCTAACCTCTGACTCCCTTCCCTCCAGCCAGAACGGAAATCTGTTTTCTCCAACCCTCCCAAGGAGTTAATCCTTCACCAAGCCCTGTAGATTCCACCTCCTGAAATCAGAGGGCTCTGGAATGAACAGACCTGAATCCTGGTCCTGCTACTTATCATTGGTGTAACCCTGGGGCAAGGGCTGTAATTCTCAAATCTTGGCTCAGCCATTTATTCATTATGTGACCTTGAGCAAATTCCTTAATCTCTCTGAACCTCAGTTTCCTCATCTATAAAATGAGGACAATAATAGTACTTATGTCTCAGGGTTGTTGTAAGGATTAAATGAGGTAATATATGTAAAGTGCCTGGCACTTAGAAAGTGTCACGGATTACCAGCTGTGTGATTTGGGGCAAGTTTTTTTTTTTTTAAGAGTTTTTTAAAGAAAAAAAGATTTTTGAAGGAAAAAAAAAAGAGTTTTTTAAAAAGGAGTTCACAAGCTGTTTGTACCCGGGTAGTTTTCTCATTCATAAGTGGGCATAATAATTGTGCCTATCTCCTAGGATTGTGGGGATTATAGTACCACAGGAGATCATGGATGTAACATGAGTAGCAAGTGCCTGGCAAAGAGTGTTGTGACTACCACTTACTGGGCACTCACTCTTTGCCAGGTTTTGCACCTGGGTTTGTGTGCTTGCATGGACGTTGCTACAAGCCTTGCCAGTTGGGAGTAAACCAAAGCCACAGTAACCAAGCCCAAGAGGTCAGAACAGTGAACTCAGGCCACCTAACTACCTTGTTTGGGAGGAGGATTGGCAACCATTTTACAACAGGGGCCTGGGGCAGAAAGGAGGCAAACTGCCCACTAGATAACCACACAGGTACAGTTGGGGGGTGGGGGGGGGGAGGGTTTGTTAGCGCTCACTGTGGTAGGGGAGGGGGCTTTCCTTGCCCAGAGACAGAGAATAGGCTACTATTTTAATGAGCATGTGCTGTGGGGTGTGTGTGTATGTGATATAAGGGACTACAGCGGTGGTAGTGAGAGGGCTGGAGCAGAGAGCTGACTTTGACACCTGAGGGGAGTGGGCCTATGGATAGAGCCAGCATGTGGCAGTTATGGGATTTGAACCCAGGCACATCTGCCTCCAAAGCCCGTGCTCTTAATCATTATAATATTAATGCCTGGCACAGAGTAGATGCTCAATAAATATTTGTTTAATGAAGGAATTCATAATACTGCCTCTTTCTGGAAGGTTTTCTCCCTCCATCTCTACCTTGGCCCATCCTTCAAGGCACATCTCAAATGCAGCCTCATGCTCAACGGATGTGCCCTCTCTCTGTTGCTATGGGGTGGGGGAAACAGGAGGCATCGGTGCTGGGATGAGGAAGTATAGGGCACTAGGATGGGCTAGCTGGGGTGGAACCGGAGGAAAGACTCTGAGTTTTGCATAGAGATTTTTCTCCAGAGTTTGTGCACTGGATTTGAAGTTGCTACGAGGACTGGATACACCCATAACAAAGTAACTCACACTGGGCTCTAATTAGTCAGAACAGGGAATTCTAAACACTTAGCAACCATGTGTGGGAAAGAAGATTGGAAGCCATTTCAGGGCAGAGGACTGGGAGGAAAGTGAGACAAAATGTCTGCCAGTGACCAACAGCAAGTATGCAGTAAGGGGGAGGAGGGGGAGGGAAAGTGAGAGGAGCTCATTTGGAGTTAAGAATTACTGCTCCAAGGGTTTTAGGGTCTTTAAGCCCCTGGGGATTTAGGGATTTGTAATTCTATGCTATATAATACCCTAAAACCAAGGATATTGGGATTCCAAGGATTTTAAACCCCTGCAACCTATGGTATAAGGACTTGAGCAATTTTTGAGCTATGAAATGCTGGAAGCTTAGGACCCAAAACAAGGATTTTAAACAGAACACTGGACATGTTAAAATACTAATCCCCCTTAGACCTCAAATCAGTCTTCTTTTAACCATTGGGGCAGTGGTTTCCAAATAGTCTTCCCCACAACCTAGGGATCCCTGAAGGTGCCTCACGGGAGGGGGTGGAGAGAGTTAGTTTACAAGAGAGAGGACACCAGGGTAAGAATTCTGCCTCCCCCATTGTGGCTTCCACCAAGGCAGCTGCATCTTTATTTGGTTTGTATATTGGGCCTCTGCATTCACTTCAAAAGAAAAGTGTTCCTGCTAAGGCACAAAAAATAAGTTTTGAAATATCTGTCCTAGGAAAAAGGGACTGGAGACCTGTAAAGAGTGGCCCAGGAAGCCACATTTGGCCTCTTGTTTCATTTTTTTTAATGGGAGACAAACCCTGCAAAGATGCTTTGACTGGTAAACCATCAAATGGTGCCAGGGAGATCAGGTGGAGATGACTGACAAATTAGTCATTAGTTGAGTAAACCAGTCATTAGCTGACTCTAGCCTATAAGCTCATTTCTGTTATAAAATTAATAATAACCACTACTGCGACTACGATTACTATGACTACTACCATTTATTGAGTGCTTTTACTAGGTTCCAGGGGCTGTGCTAAGTTCTTTACATATATTATCTCATTGAATCTTCACACCGAGAGGAAGTATCATTATTTTCCCCATTTTACAAATGAGGAGACTAGGGCTCAGAGTGGATAAGTAACTTGCCCATACAGCTAGCACATGGTAGATTTCACTTTACTTACAAGCAGAAACAGAATGGACTAAAGGAATTAAAGTGGTCAAAGGTCAACTGCTTGGCAATATTAATTATGGAAAAGGTTAAATTTTGACCAATAGATGGCACCAGTGCGTGGGTTTGGTGGCCTGATCAAGGCTGTGTCCAATTCAGGGAAGTCCCAGCTGGGCTCAGAACTAAAGCAGCCTATCTCAAGTTGAGGGCAGAGGGAAAGAAGGATGGTCAGCATTTTGCTTCTGAATCAGATGACGTTACTCTGTCCTGTTTGTACCTAAGCAAAGACTCGGGAAGCCAGAAGTGAGAGGACAGAAGTGGTTCTGCCAAGAACTGCTTTAAGAAGACCTAAGAATCTTTTTCCTTCAACATTTCTTGAGTGCCTCCTTTGTGCCAGGCAGTGTGCTGTGCAGTGAAGTCACACAGGGATATCAAACACAGCCCCATCTTACTGCATAGGAAGGGGGACAGATGCTGTGGTTTGAGGATGCACTGAATTTAATGGGGGCACCCAACCTGGACTTGGGGTCTGGGGAGGCCTTCTCACAGGAGAGGTGTCTGAGTACTCCTATTGGATGAATGGGAGGTTATCAGACATGCAAAAGTGGAAAGGTATTCCAGAAAGAGATTAAAGCCACAGAGGTGTTAGAAAGCATGACACATTCAAGGACAGGCAGCTTAGGCTTCAAGAGTTGTGAGGTGAGTCTGAAGAGACAGGTGAGAACCAGACAATTGGACAGACTAGAATATCAAGTGAAGGGCTTCATCTGTGAATATATGGGTAGAGAAGCCATAGAGTCTTAAGAGGACCTGTGATCAAAAAAAAAAAAAAAGATAAGTCCACCTATTGGTGAGGCAATGAAGAGCCATGGTAGGGCTTTGAGCAGGGTCACAACATGGTCTTATCCGATGGCCAGTGTGGAGAATGAATTGCAAAGTGATGTGCTGGAGGCAAGAAAATTAGTTGAAGAGTAATTGGGGCAGGAGTTGGCATGATGGCCTGAACTGTGGTGGATACAAAGGGAATTGGGGAGGTAAAATTGATAAGACTTAGTAGCCCCCCAAGCCCCCCTTCCCACATGCACACACTCATCTCCAAGGCTCAACTGAGGCTGCACCTCTCGCCCCCCTCCCCCACTCACAGCCTTACTCCCAACTTTCAAGCTGCCCTTTGGGGGCCTTTTTGCTCCCTTTCCAAACTGTCTTTGAAGTTTAATCAAGCCTGATTTCACAAGTTGACGGAAAGGGCCTGGCCCTGTGCTGGTCCCCTGGCCCTACATCCCCATGGAGAAAGATTTGTCAACTGACCTGAGGTAGAACAATGAATTGTCCTTGAGCTGGTCTCTGACCCTCTGCCCATGGCTTCACAACAAGAGCAGAGTTCAGTTAAGAAATCAACACAGTTCCAGGAAAAAGGCAAACATCATCTAGTTTATTTTTCTCTTGATTCATCTCATGCCAATACAGACCCCAATGGATAGCAGGCAAAATGGGGGGAGGTCCCGAAAGCAAGCTGATTATCTAGATGCCCCCTTCTCTTCCTGCAATGCCCATCAGAAAGGCATCCCAACTTTGCTTGGATCTGGTGTTGGTAACCCTGGAGGTGAAGCCAGAAGTCAGGGGTTCTATGGGGAGACAGGACTATGTGGCCACCTGGAAGGCTGGGGAGTCAAAGAGCCCTGAAGAGTGACAGTTCCCCTCTACATGGGCATGCTCTGTCCTGATATGCTTCCTGGGGGCTTCAGAAAGCAGGTCGTTCTTCCCCTAGAGCTTCTAGGGCCCTCCCACTGTCAACACAACAGCAACCCAGACAATGAGATGCCAGAGGCCTGGGCTCACAGGCCACTTGGGTATAGCCAGGGTAAGCCGGTGACTCAAGGACCCAACTTTCAATCCAGACAGCTGTGCCTGGTGATTCCCGGCTAATCGATGCCCTGGAGCCTTGCCAGGCATACTGAACCCCAGTCAGACTCTGACCGGCTCAGTTTGGACAGGTCAGGGGTGGGGAAGTAAGATGAGCTGTGGCCCTGTGTGGCGCTGACCCTGGTACCCTCACACATCCTTCTGGCCCCTTTTTATCTGCCTCCTCTTTCTTCTCCTCTTCTTTGTCCTCCTCCTCTTCCTCCTCCTCCTCTTCACTATCTGAGTCCTCATACAGATTGATGGTTGCCTGGACAGGGAAGTGCTGCAGTAAAATCTCCCCATCAGTGTACAGGTAGTCATAGGAGCGGGATTTAGGCCAGAAAAGCCTGTGGACAGAGAAGAAACATGGCCCCTGACTTAGACAAGTCTCATATGTGCAGAGGGATCAGTAGGGTCAAGAAGGCAGCCAGCCTCTAAACTCCTTCTCCTACCTGCAGTAACGGGGTGAGAGGGAAAGGAAGAAAGAGAGCTTTGTAACAGAACCTTCTGAACAGTTACAAAATGGCCCCAGGCAAAAAGGTAATGTATGGTGAGCCTACAGCTGTGAGGAGCCCCAGCCTCAGCATTTATCAGTTCTGACACTGATCCTACCCCCACCTCAGAAGGCCTCTAGCCAAGAATTCTCTAGCTCTCTGTCCTCTGTCTCCTACTAAGGCTTCCTTCACTGACCCACCCATAGGGGCTCATTCTTAGGGGTAATTAGACAATGCCTCCAGGGAAGGCAACCTTGGCCAAGTCTCTTAACCTTTCCAGCTTCCAGTTTCCTGGTCTAAGGAATAGTGATTGTAGCAGTGCCTCCCTCCTCCTGCTTCACAGGGCTGCTGTGAGGAATTAAAGAGCTAAAGGATCTCTGTCAAGTTCGAAGGTTGATGCCCGAAGCTTACCTGACGGGGTGATGAAACTCGGAGTCAGCCTTCGTGACCTCAGCACCTGTTGCCCCACCAGCGGCCTGTCCAAAGCAAAAGCTAGCATGTGGCTCAAAGTACATGGCCAGATAACTGCCTCCTCCATATCAGGGGTCAGAAACCTGCAGGTAAGATGATCTAGAAGAGACCTTCGATATCTCTGGGGCCCAGGCCCTGCCACCCCAACAAGGGGGTCTGTCCTGGTTTTGGTTGAAAAACAAGTGGACAGAGTCCTGGGGGTTGTTTGCTTTTCTGTCTCTGTTCTGACACCTGTTTGGAGACTGTCCAGGGGACAGATATCTACTGGATCAGCAAAGATTCGGGAGTAGGGGTAGGGGAAGAGCATGGGGCCTAGGCGCCAGGAGACCAGGATTCTAGCACCAGCTCTCCCACAGACTAGCTGTGGGGCCTGCCAAAATCCCTCCCCCAGTCTGGGCCTAAGTCTCTTCATCTTGCAAATTGCCACAGAAACCTCCAGTCCGCCTTCCTCCTACAGCTGTTGTGGGAATCAAATGTGTGCAGGCTGTGAAGAGGCTTTCCCAGATCTGCAGCCCTGAACTGAGGTCGGGGGCTGTCTGGGAAGGGACCTGGTCATTGTGAATGCACATGACTGTGTGTGTATGTGAACATATGTAACAGGGGCTCAAACTCACCAAATCCACAAGTTTCCTCACCTGCCTTGGAGGGTCATTTGTAGGGGACAGCCAGGGCCTCCAAAGACAAGCTCCTCTGGGACAAAGAGGAGAGATCAGTCGGTGGAGGAAGAAGGGACTGGAACGTGGACTCCCGGAGACAACAAAAGAGGCCTCCAAAAAACTTGGCTCAGATGCCAGCTACTCCAGGAAGCCTTTGCTAAGGACCCTGAGCCCTGGTCAGGACAGACACCCCTCCTATCTGCTTCAACAGTGTTATTATTGCTCTTATCACACTGTTTTGTAATTGTCTGTTTACTTGCCTTTGCGCTTCTTAAGGGCAGATTTATGTTTGTTCATATCTGAATCCCCAACACCTAGCACAATGCCTGGTACACAGTAGGCATTTCAGTAAATGTTTGTCGAACGTTAAATGTTTGGAGGAATGAACGAGGGTTGGATGGAAAATATCTTGTCCCCTACCTTCTGCTCCAGGAAGCAGAGCTCAGAGTCCTACCATCTTCCTGGGCTGAGGAAAGGGGCCAGAAATAATCCTGGGTCCACTGCTTCCCCACTAGACTTCCAGAGGTAGGAAAAAAGCAAATGGAAGTCGTATGGTGTGGTCAGGAAAGAGACAGTCCCCCAGTCAAAGGCCTCTTGGGACTCTGGCCCTCTTTCTCCCCCTCTGCAGCCTAGGTCATGTTAAACCTAGGTGTCATGGTAATCCGCCCTGTGCCCTTCAATGGACTGAGCAACTTGGCCCATGAGGGCCTGGCTGCTCAGCTTTCAGCTTTGGCAATGCCCACTGTCCCCAAGTCCCCTCCTGCCACCCAGAAGGATTAGTGAGGTGAAAAGCCAGTTCAGCCTGAGATGTGGAGGGGGCACTCTCTGAGGGCTGTGAGGCCTTTGCCTTTCCCCATCACAGAGAACAAGGGAAGCTTGGACGTCTCATTTTCCTTCCTCTCCCAGGAACCCCACTAAGCCTGAATTCAGGTTGCCAAAGGCCGAGATCCACTTACCTTTCGCTCCCATCTGCTTCTTGTCCAGAGGAGAGAAGGAGTGATGGGTTTAACAGGCCAGGGAGTGCTGGGGGGGCCTGTGCTAGGGCTGGAGCTAGGGCTAGGGCCAGGGCTGGGACAGGGGCAGCAGCAGTGGGAGCAGCAGGGTCCATCCTTAGGGTGTCAAGGCCAGGCAGGCTGTGGGGACTCCTATTTCTCAGAACCTCCTGCACTCTTTTGGCCTTTCCTGGGAGACCCTTTTATAAGGCCTACCTGGACTCATAAATTATTCAGGGATGTGCAGGGGTAGGGGACTTAGGAAGGGGATAAAGATTTAGGAAAGGGGCTCAGGGAGGGAGAGCTGGGTTCTTGGGTGTGAAATCTCTCCCAGTTGAATAAACAGAGAGTGGGTGGGGGGTGAGGGGTTTTCTTTACCTCCAAGTCAGAAAGGAAAACACAGAAGGAGCAAATCACACACCATTTGTGCGAATTCCCCAGGCAGTAGCAAGGCCAGAGGAGGGAAAGGAGGGAAGCTCATTAGCACCCGAAACCACAGAAAGTTGTCAGGCACAGAGGGCTGGATAGATAGGCCTTGAGCAAAGCTGGTTCCCAGCAAGAAGGGACAGCTGACCCGGCTAAGGAGCGTGAGGAACTCACGTTATTTCGGCTCAAACCCCAAATAGATTTGCCAGGTGAACCTGATACAGAGTGACTGCCATTAAGCATACCACCTGGGCTAGAAAAAAAGGAGGTTCTGAGTGGAGCAGTTTCCAGTTGCCTGTGGGGTAAACATCAAGTCTTCTGTGTCCACGCCCTCCCCTTTCCTGGCCAGTTTATTTGCAAAAGTGCCTGAATCCTCTCTCCAGCCTCAGCGGTAAGTGCTCCCGTAAAGGAGCACAGGCAGGATTTCCAGGGCTTCCAGGTCAGATTCCAAATCTCAGAGCTCAGCTTCCAGTCCAGGAGCCAGGGTGCTGGGGCCAGGCAGAGTTCTGCCCAGCTGCTAAGCTGTTGAATGACCGGCCCTGGCCCCGGGGCCTCAGTTCCCTGACATGTGAGAGGAGGGTGCAACCCAGTGGTCCCAAAGGGCATTGCTAGCTTGAACACTCTGTGATGGGAGGTGGGTAAATGGGTACTGACCCCGGGCAAGCCCAAGGGCTCAAGCACAGGCCTTGGCCTCAGCCAGTCTTCTGGGCCTTTGCCAAAAAGCTTTCAATTACAACTACTGACAGGCTCCTTATGCTTTAGAGATCCTGAAAATATTCCCCTTGACCTCAGTGTCCAGCACCAGCATGGATTTAACTCCTTGGATATTCATCACAGCCAGGTTTGTAATCGTCAAAAATTGGAAACAACCTCAACGTTCAATAGGAAACCAGTTATATTAATTAGGGTAAGTCCTTGCAACCAAATACTAAGCAGGCACTCACAATCGTGTTTTAGGGAGTATAATTATCAATACAGAAAGTGAAAAAAAATCAGATGCTAAAATGGTATGAAGAATTTGATTCAAGGACTCTTCTTTTCTCTGTTTACCTACCCCCTACCTCCACCCCACTTCCAATCCCAGCCCCACTGTGTTCTTTGTAGCAAAAGAAAATTGGAAATAAACTAAATGTCTCACTTTAGAAAGCTGGTTAAATAAATCATTGAACAGTTAGACAATTTCATGTTAAAATTGGCTTGGTAGAAGATTCCAGAAAAGTTAATATATTGAGGAGTGAAAAAAAAAAGCCTCTACAGTATAACTTAGAGGTGATCCCATTTTGGTAAGAAAAAAAAAAGTGTAGAATATGCAGTATACAGGGGGAAAAAAAAGGACTGGTTAGAAGAAAGGAAAATGTTACAGTGATTAGTTACGGGAGTAAGATTATGATAGATTTTTACTTTCTTCTTTATGCTTTTCTGAATTTTCTAAAACATTCCACAAGACCTGATACTATTTGGGTAATAAACAGTAAAGACGCATAAAAATAAAAAGAAAGAAATGCTTATCTGCTGAGGAGAGAAAACTCTTGGGGAAATGACGGCCATTTTCAAATATCTGAGGATTAGACTGCACAGAGATTACACTTGTTCTGTGTGACTTCAAAGGCAGGGCTGAGGCCCACGGGTGGAAGCTACAGGAAGACACATTTTGGCTCCATCAAAGGAAAATTTTCTAACAGCCCAGCCACCACCTAACCCAGGGGCCTGGCACTGTACTGGCCCTCAATAAACACAGGTTTATTATATGTGGTAAAATGAGAGAAGTGGAATGCGCTGCCTTGGACTGGGCCAAGCTCTCTGGCCCTGAACTGTGTAAGTGCAGACTGGATCCTGGATCCTGGAGAGGGAAATCTTGGGGGAGAGGGGAAAAGAGGGCTGCTGGGGAACCCGAGTTGCTATCCATCTCTGAGTGTTCTTGCCAAATTTACCTTCAGAAGATGAGAATTTGCTTGTACTGCATCACTAGCTCAAATGAGGAGTGAGGCTGAGAGAAGGAGCCAGGCTGAGGAGACTGGGCTGGAAGGAGATGGCTTATGAAGCAGACCTACTGTCACACCCTGAGATCATTTTGACCTCTAGGTGGTCGTGGTCTCTGAAAATAGGCAGGACGGAAGAGGGAAAGGGAGAAGATGTAGACAGTCCTCCTGAGCCCAGGGCTCCTGCCCAACCAGACCAACTGCTCTGTCTTGCTACCTTCTAAGAATTGCCTCAGCCTCATTCAGCTTGTGGGAAATGAAGCCACTGGCCCCTCTTGTTAGCGTCTCCGCAGCCTGAAGGATTTAAGGCCTGCAAGTGTTGCTGGGCAAAAAAGTGGGAAGCCGGCTGTTCTCCTTTGCACTCAGCACAGAATAGGAGTAAAGTGGCCAGCAGGGTGGCAAGAAAGGTCTGGAACAACCAAAACGAAGAACTTCCTGTCAGGGCAATCATGATCCTACCTCTGTTTCCCTTAACAGCCCTATAGTGCTTCTGGGTTTTGTCAGTGATTGCTTTGCCAGACCCTGCTGAGAGGGCTGGGTGCCTCCTCAGAGCCAGACGCTGCTGGGCATTGCCTGACAAGGGAATGCTCTAAAAAGAGGAAAGTGCTGCAGACTCTGCCTCAAGGTGTTTACAGCCTAGGGTGAGAGACCAGACCTGCACAGGGGAAGATGGACTCAACCTACCTCAGCTGGGTCCCGGTACCCCTCAGCCCCCCTTAGCATGTTCCCTTGTCAAATCCCCAGCTCCAGCCTCCACATTTCCCTGGGCCACATTCCAAACTTTCTTCAGCTCCCTACCATGTTCCTGCCTCACCCCTCTCCCTGCACAGAACAACCTCTCCTCTCACTTCCCTGAGAAAGCAGAGGCCTTCAAGCGTGAATTACCGCAGTGCCCTGCCCCACCCCCCAAAGATTGGCCTGCTTCTCCAACTTCCTTCCCCTCCAGCCCTCCCTTCTCAAGGGACAGAGTGCCCATCTCGTTAAAGGCTAATCCCTTCACCTGGGCCTTGGCCTCATCTACCCTCCCTGTCTGGGCCCTTCCTCCAGACATTACGCCCCTTCTCTTCAGGAAAGTTCAGCTTCTTTATGTCGGCTCTTTCCCTATTATAAAATACCTGTCTCTGTTATCCCCTCAAAAGGCCCTTCTGTCCCCAGATGTGTTCTTCCGCTCCCCTAACTTGCTCTCTCTCTCAATCTTTTTCTCTCTCCCCCCTCCCTCCTTCCCTCTCTTTTTTTTCTTCACTCTCAAATTTGTCGAAAGTAGAGTCTGCACTCTAGACTTCCACTTTTCCCCACTTCCCATTCGCACCTCAGCCTACTGCAATTTGGCCCCAGCCCCATCCTCCTAGTGAAAGGGCACCACCAAAGGTCACCAATGACCTCCTAATTGCCAAATTCAATGATCTCTTTGAACTCTGGGTGGCAAAAGACACTGTTGGCCAAGTCCTCATTTCTGAAACTCTCCTTCCTCTCTTGGCATCCGTGACCACTTTCTCCTGGTTTTCCTCCTACTTCTGGAACTGTTCCTCTCAGTCTCTTTTGCTGACCTCTCTTCTTCTGCCCATTCCTCAAATCTGTGGTTCTCAATTACAGTCCAAAAATCAGGCTGAGACACAGTGATGTTTCCAACGGGTCACAGCAAAATGGGAAAAACATCAAAAGTAGAGTTTTTCAATAATCTAAATTTATTCAATTATAAAGGACTGTCCTTTATTCTGAGATTATGCCTTTCCCGTTTTTTTTTTTTTTTTTTTTGGCAGCAAAATTTTCTCTTTTTTGAAATGATGACAATGTGGATTGTTAGTTAATTTCTTTAGTGTTCCTACTTGGCAAAATAAAGTGTTAGTTTCTCTATGTCAGTCCCATTAATGTTTATGGAATGAATGAAAGACTGAGAATTATATTTCCAGCCTGAAATTTTCCCAATACGTATCTCAAACTCATTCCAAAAGTGAACTGTTTTTCTCCCCTACAAACCTCCTCTGTACCTACTTTGGTAACCAGAATCCTGTTGACCCAGTCACTCAAGCTAAAAACCTCAGCCACCAAGCCCTAGTGATTGTAGTCTTCACTATTTTTCACATTTGTCTCCTCTGTGCTCCCCCACTCTCCCAGTTGTTTCTTCAATTATGGCCTTACTTGTCCTCTCTCACCTAGATGCCTGAAACAGCTTCCAGATAGGTTCCCCTGTCCTTGACTTGGTCTTTCCAATCTACCCTCCTCACAGCCACCCCAGTGATTTTTCTAAAACACAGAACTGAGGATGGTCCTCCTGCACTTAAAAACGTCCAGTGATTCCCAATTGCCTATAGGAAATGTCCAAACTCCTTTGTTTGTCAGATGAAACACTTTGCTGCCTAAGCCCAGCCTGCCTCTCCAGTCTTCTGCCCCCAGTGCCCTCCATACACCCTCCACTGCAGCTCCCCTTGACTTGACATCCACTCTCTAAACAGGCCATGGCCTTTCACCAGTAATCTTTTCAGGGTTTACATTCTCTGAAGGTCTTAATCTTGTATAGGGCTTATCACAGACAACACCATGGGTCACAACCAGTGGCAGGGCTTAAAATCAATTTAGTGGGTTGCAACCAGCATCTAACAAGATGAGTGAATAGTAAGTAGAAGAGTGAAGCACATGAATCACCTGTGGTAAGGGTATATATTGTTCTGTGACACTTTTGTTTTAGTCAAATATCTAGATCTAGATTTAAAGATACACAAATGCATGTACTAGGTCATACTGTAAAATACATTTCTTACTGTGGGTCCCAGTCACAAAATTTTACTGCACTTAAGGGGACTAGATGTTATTTTGTGATTCATTCAGTCAGTGCTGTTCATGTCACAGTCCTTGCTCTCAAAATACGTCTACTCTTGCTGGGGAGTATAACAGAGGTCAGGAGAATTGGTAATGCCAGGGAGACTTCATGGAGGAGGGGGCAGTTGAGCTGGCCTGGGCTTACGTAGGCGGAAAGAAGGGGAAACGTAATCCTGGCCGGGAGAACTGGCACAGACGCAGACAGTAAGAGTAGAGAACATTTGTTAAACATTTATGTACGAGGCACTGTTCTAAGCATTTTGCATGGATTAATTTAAGGCTCACAAACAACCCTATGAGGAAGATACTATTACAAGCCTCATTTTGTAGATGAGATTAAGGTACTTG
The DNA here is from genome assembly GCF_020826845.1 of Diceros bicornis minor. Taxonomy (NCBI): domain Eukaryota; kingdom Metazoa; phylum Chordata; class Mammalia; order Perissodactyla; family Rhinocerotidae; genus Diceros; species Diceros bicornis. The sequence continues at coordinate 99,655,876 of NC_080781.1, forward strand.
CCCAAGGTCACAGAGCTGAAAGGGACAAGGCTGGGATTTGAATTCAGGTAGTCCCTGGGCTCTTAACCACTGCACCGCACTGCACGGCCACTGGGGGCCAGTGAAGAGAAGGGGCTGTCCAGGGAACAGTGAGAGCCTAGGCCGGCAGGAAACTGATGGGGGACGATCTAGAATGCCAGGTTGAAAGCCCCAGAACTGGTTCTGCTCTCACCTCAGGAAAGGAGATCTTACTGTTCCCCTCCAGCCTCTGCCTCTTGAGCCAGGGCCCCTGGGGATGGGGCCAGGAAGCCTAAAAAGCCAGTATGGGGGCCAGGTGGAGACAAGAAACAAGGCAGGGTCTTCTGCAAGAGAGGAGGAAGGGGGAAGATTCTCTCCCCCACCCAAGCCTGTCCCCAAAGCAAAAATAGCAAATGGTGCCTGGGGCCTCTGCCCTCAAGTCCAAATGTCCCAAATGTGCCAAGTCTTGGACCCAGCTCCTTGGGTTCCTGGGAGAGGGGGTCCCCTCTGGAGAACAGTTTGTTGTTGGGTCAGCTCTCCTCCTGCATCCTCTGCCTCTTGGCCCGCCATTTGAGCCAGGGCTGTGGCCCATGTGGTGCGGAGCACTCTTGGCAGAGCCCCTTGCAGGTCCCCATTTGCTCCTCATTTGGACGACAGGGGCCTAGAAAAACAGAGCTCTGAGGAAGGAGGAGGGGCGGGAGGAAGGGTGCTTGGGAAGGTCACTCCTAGCTGGGCTCCTTCCCTCCTCCATTCAGTCCATTCAGTACCATCCCTGGCTCCTCTGGCCAGCCTCTCCAGTCCTCCTTCTCCAAGACAGCTTCCTTTCCCAGCCCGGCCTGAGGCCTTGGGAAGACGCAGTGATACTGAATTCTCAGTATTGCCTTCTCTTCTCTTTTCTTGTTAGTCTCGGTGTCCTGCTGGGCCTGCCTAAGTAAACAACAGATGCTGGTAACTAGTGGCAGATATCTTCTTGGGAAGTGGATCCTGAAAAACTAATAAGAATAACCATCACCACAACAAAAATAGGTAACATTTATTGAGTGCTTACGATGTGCCAGGCACTGTGCTAAGCACTTTGTTGCTTTATTATTTCGTTTACTCCTTATGGAAATCCTATGAGGATAGGTACTCTTATTGCTCCCAATTAAAGATGAGCAGGCGACTGAGGCACAGAGAGATTAAGTGATTTACCAAACAGCTAGTGAGTAACAGATTGGAGACTGGAACTCAGGTCTGTTTGGTTTCAGCACTCTGAGATTTTACAATAAGCTGTGTGGAGGGTGTGGTCCATTTGGCAGTGGCCCCGGGGCCCATGTGCTGCTGTGGAGTTAGGCAGATGGCAGAAGGGGCCAATGGAAGTGGGTGACTGGTGCCACAGCCTGAGCAAGTCTCTACCATAGCCATCACCAGTGCTTCCTGAGCTGTCAATGGCCCTGCCTCCTAACTAAAAAATGGGGGCAGCTGGAAGTGCTGTCAGTGCTTCCTCCATGACGGCTCTTGACTCAGCCCTCACTAGGCATTGCTATAGAGGGGTTTGGCTACCCCTCTAGCTCAGGTCCTTATCATCTACTGTCCGTATTTCTGTAGTACCCTTTAAAGTGGAAAAGCTTGGGCTCTAGAGTCTAGACTTGGGTGTGTGTCCCAGCTCCAGAACTTAGCTGTGTGGCCTGGGGCAAATGATTTAACCTCTCAAGTCTCAGTTTGGCCATCTGTGAAATGGGATAATAATGGTCCCTACCTCACAGCGTTGTAGTGAAGGCTTAATGAAATAGTGTATAGATTTTGCAGCCTGACACATATTTAGCACTCAATACATGTTAGCTGTTATCATCATTGTAGTTATTCCTTTCTTCCCCCTCCACTACTGTGGTTATTCCGAGCATAGACTTTGGAAGCAGGCCTGGGTTGGAATCCCTCCTTGGGAGTTTCCTATCCAAGTGACCTTGGGGAAGTTAACCAATCTCTCTGAGCCTCATTTTCCTGAGGGTGAAAATAATAGTACCCATTTCACAGGGCTGGAGTGAGGATGAAATGAAATACTGTGAATAAATTGGTATTAGTTCTTTTTGTCCCGCACACCGTCAGGTGTTTTCTACACAACTGGCCAGGTTCGGCTTCCTAAAATACAGGCTTTCATCCTGCTTACACACTTGCATTGGCAACTCATGACTGACAGGATGTCAGGCATTCACAATTTTCCCCAAAACTTCAGCCTCACCTCTGACTCACCCAGCTCTCCCTCTCACTTCCAACAGGGCTTGCTAATACACTGGCCCTGCATATAATCATCTCCAACCCGCTGCCTAAGTCTAGAATGCCTTCTCTCTCCCCCTTGACTCAAATTCTACCTCTCCATTCCAGGTCCTCCTTGAACCCACATTTACTCCAGGAAGCCTCCAAGATCTGCCTCCTTCCACAGCCTTTTCATCAGAGCTCCCCTTTTAGATGTGAAGTAAGCCTCTCTATTGAGGTGATCAGGGAAGGGGCTGTGGCTTTGTCATCCTCCCTCCCATCAGCGCCTGGCACAGGACTGGGTACACAGCAGGTACTCATTCTATGTGACTGGAATGCCATTTAACACAGGGTAGTTGGTCTGAGCAGATTAACAGATTCAGTCTAGCAGAGCCTTGGGGCTCTAGGGTAGGGTGGCAAGCAGCAATGACAGGTGCATGGACCAGGACGGGATTCTCTGTTAGAATTTTGGCCTTGCAAGACAGAGCTTCCAACATCCTAGGATGGAGGAGATTTAGCGGGTAGCTGTTGACTTGGCTGGGACAGCTCAGGAGCAAGGCAGGTCAGGAGTAGGAAGGGGCATTGCAGAGGTCCTTGGGGGAAGGAATCTAGGGATTCTCCCCTCCTCTTTATTCCCTGCTGCCTCCTCTATTGACAAGGCGTTTCTAAGCATGATTAAAGTTTCATCCCCACCCTCCCCAGGACTCTTCTCTCCCCTTCCAGCCTCAGCCTACACCAACAGCCCTAAAAGTGTGCTCCAAAGACCCCCGGGGGCCCCTAAGATTCAATCAGGCGGTTCAGTCAAAACTACTTTCATAACAATACTAAGACATTATCGGCCGTTTTCACTGTGTTGACATTTGCACTGAGGAAGCAAAAGCAATAGTGGGTAAAAGTGCTGGCCCCTTAGCATGGGTCAAGCCAATGGCATCAAACTGCATTCATGTTATTCTTCACCATCAATGTATTCCTGCTAGAAGAAATGTCAGTTTCACTTAAGAATGTCTTGATGAAACAGTAAAAATTATTAATTTTTATTAAATCTCAACCCTTTGAGTACACATCTCTTTAATAATCTGTGTGAGAAAATAGGAAGGCTATAAAAAGCACTTCTGCATACTGAAGTATGAGATGGTTGTCATGAGGAAAAGCACTTGTGCAACTGAATTGCAAGCTAAACTAGCCAGTTTTTCATGGAACTCTTTTCTTTTTTACTTGAAAGAATGATTGACAGACAAACTATGGTTATTCAGACCTGAGTATTTGGCCAGCATTTAGTAGAAAATGAATAAAGTGATCCTGTTATCACAAGGAAAACAACTGATAGTATTGGTTGTCAATGATAAAATTTAAGCTTTCAGGTAAAAAATATAATTTTCGAAAACCTGTATCTGCCACTGTGAGCTTGAGAGTTTCTCAATACCCTAAAGACATTTCTGATTAGATTAGTAGTGATACTAATGAATGCAGTTTTTTATGTTGTGTAATCATGAAATGAGTCAACAATTAGAAGATCTGTATAACTGGGTGGGCCAATATTTTCCAAATGACTAATGCATGATGTTATAAAATCGTGCGTGTATAATAGATCCATTCAAAGTGCAAGATAGACCAATGGATTTTAATGTAACAGAGTACAAAAGGTTCACTGATATGGTTTTAGATTCAACATTGCAAATAAACATTAAGAAACTACCACTCATGAAGTTTACGTATAGTATCAAAGATGAATACCCTCGGGCCGGCCCCATGGCCTAGTGGTTAAGTGCGCGTGCTCCGCTGCTGGCGGCCCAGGTTCGGATCCCGGGCGCACACGACGCACCGCTTCTCCGGCCATGCTGAGGCCGCGTCCCACATACAGCAACTAGAAGGCTGTGCAACTATGACATACAACTATCTACTGGGGCTTTGGGGGGGAAAAAAAAAGATGAATACCCTCAATATGTTAGTTTTCTATTGCTGCCATAACAAATTACGACAAACTTAACACCTTAATACAACACCCATTTATTATTTCACAGTACTGTAAGTCAGAAGTCCAGGTGGGTTCACCTGAATTCTCTGCTTAGGGTCTCACAAGGCTGAAGTCAAGCTGTCTGTCGGCTTGGCTGGGCTCTTATCTGGAGGCTCTTGGGAAAAAACCTGCTTCCAAGCTCAAAATGTTAGAAAAATCCAGTTCCTTCAGGTTGTAGGTCTGAGGTCTCCGCTGCTTTGCAGACTGTCATCCAAAGGCCATTCTCTAGAGTGCTGCCCTAGAGGTTGCCCACATTCCTTCTCATGTGGCCCCTTCCATTTTCGAACCATCAACGGCACATCAAGTACTTCTCACACTTCAAATCTCTCTGACTTCCTTTCTGCCACTAGCCAGAGAAAATGCTTTGCTTTGAAAGGGCATGTATGATTAGATTAGGCCCACCTGGATAATTGCTTTTTGCCAAATAACTAACATAATCATGGGAGTGATAAATATCATCAATACCACTCTCAAAGAAGAGGGAATTTATACACAGGTGAGGGTCATTTGGAGGTCATTCTTAGAATTCTGCCTAAAAAGCTATTCAATAACCCTCTTCTCTAACTACATATCTTTGTGAGGCTGGATTTTCTTCATATACTTTAACCAAAACAACATATTGCAACAGATTGAATGCAAGAGCAGATGTGAGAATCCAGCTGCTTTTATTCAGATACTCAGACACTAAAGAGATTTGCAGAAATGTAATACAATGCCACTTTTCTTGCTAATTTTTTTGTTTTGGAAAATAGTCATTTTTAATAAATATATGTTATATATTTTAACATGCAATGGGTTTATCATTGTGATTTTAAATTAAAAAATGAATAGTTTTAAAATTTATCAGTTTTAATTTCTAATATGTTAAATGTTGATATAACCCATAAAAATGAAAGCCCTTTGGAGTCTTCAATAATTTTTTAACGATATCTTTTATTTATTTATTTATTTATTTATTTATTGCGGGGAGGACCAGCCCTGAGCTAACATCCAATGCCAATCCTCCTCTTTTTTGCTGAGGAAGACTGGCCCTGGGCTAACATCCATGCCCATCTTCCTCTACTTTATACGGGACGCCGCCACAGCATGGCTTAACAAGCGGTGCGTCGGTGCGCGCCCGGGATCCGAACCGGCAAACCCCGGGCCTCCGCAGAGGAGCGCGCGCATTTAACCACTTGCGCCACCGGGCCGGCCCCTATTTATTTATTTTTAAATATGCATACAGGTCATTTGAATAATCTGTGTGACACAATGTGGAAGGATGCATAAAATTCATTCTTTTGGGTATACAGTTTCATGAATTTTGACAAATGCATAGAGTTATGCAGCAATTATTACAGTTCCAACATCCCAAATAATTCCCTGTGCCACACTATTATAGCCAACCCCTTCTCCTACTCCCAACCCCTGGCAACCACTAATCTGTTCTCCATCCCTATAGTCTTGTCATTTCAAGAATGCCATATAAATGGAATCCTACAGTAATCAGCCTTTTGAATTTGGCTTCTTTCGCATAGCATAATACACTTGAGCTTCATCTGTGTAGTTGCCTGTATCAATAGCACACTCCTTTTTATTGCTGAGTAGTATTCCATTGTACAGATGTGCCACAGTTTGTTTACCCATTCACTAGTTGAAGAACATTGGATTGTTTCCTAAATAATTTTTAAAACTGTAAAGTGGTCCTGAGACCACAGATTTTGAGAGACGATGGTAATGGGGGGACATTGGAAACCAATAGATGGATGAAAGAGCCATATATTGAAGGTAGGATTGGAAGGATTTACAGATCAGATGAGATGGGGTGTGGAGGGTCAGAGAAAGAGAAAAGAGTGAAATTAAGTCTAATTCTGAAGTTTCTGGCTTAAACAACTGGATTTCTCAAATAGAGAAGACTGAGGGAAGGTTGGTTTTAGTTCAAAGAGAATCAAGGATGCAATTTTGGACATGTTCAGTTTGAGATGCTTTTGAGCTATCAAAATGGAGATGTCAGTATATAGAGGTCTGAATTTAAGAGGGGAAGGCTGGGCTGAAAATGATAATTTGGAAGTCATCAGAGTATACAGGGTAATTGAAACCATGAAAGATAAAAGAAACTTCTGAGAGTAGGAATGCAGTGTGAAAAGACCTGGGTCAGGCTCCTGAGAAACACCTATATTTAAGGATCTGGCAGAGGAGGAGGAGTCAATGAAGAAGTAGCCAGAGAGATAGGAGGAACACCAGGGGAGAGTTGTATCACAGAGGCCAAGAGAAGAAAACATTTCAAGAAGGGCAAAGGTATTGGGGGCATTGAATGCTGCATGGAGCTCAAAGAAGTTAAAGACTGAAAAGTGGCCATTGGATTTGGTGACATGGGGGTCATTCGTGACTTTGACAAGAACTTCTTGGTTTGGTGGAATTATGGGATGGAATGTCTCTAATCCTCTCTCTGACCTGGACCCTAACTCCTTCTCCAATAGTCCTCTCATCCCTGGCCCTTTGCCCCTAAAATTGCTCTTATTTCTCCTTCTAGACTTTTCTTTTCTTGGCACCATCTCTTCTCTCTCCCTCAATACTCTGCTTTATACAGACCTCTCTTAGATTTTCTTCCTCAAAGCCCCTTCTTCTCCTGCTCTCTTCCCTAACCCATCTCTTCCCAGACCCACATTTTCCTCGCTTTATTCTCCTTAACCAGATACTGCTTTTCTCAGACTGCTATTCTTTCCTCTCTTCTTTCAGACCCCTCTCCATTCCCCTACCTATCTAGGCTCTCTGGATTTCAGCAGGGGTCTTAGCAGATTACTAAGGTGCCTCCTAGGCTCAACACTGAGGAGTCATAGTCTTTGGCACGATTCCACCAGGATCCAACAGTACCGACCTGTAGGAAACACAGTGTTAGAACCTAGTCCTTGAGTGACTGCCAATCTGGTAACCACATCCTGCCAACACAGTGCCCTCATCCGCCCTGGCACCTGCCCCTAAGATTCTGCCTTTTCCTGCCCTCAATTGCACAGAGTCACTGTGAGCTGATGAGGTGCTCCTCTACTACAAATTCTATCTTGCACTCAACCAGCATTTTCTACTTGTCAAAATGCTTTCATATTCATTAGCCTAGCCTTGGAAGGTCAGTTGGGTGAAGCCTGAAGAAAGATGTGAAGACTTGCCCCAGGTCACACAGCTGGTTAGAGGATTAGCCTGCTATCCCTCTCACCCCTTCAGTCTTGCTTGCTTTTATTTCCAAAGACTCCCCAGGCCTGATCGCAGGCATGACTGCCCCTTTAGACTGTCCCAGCCTGCCAAGGAGTAGCATCCTGGAGAGACTCCTGCTCAAGAGCATTGCCAGGGATCAGGGACCCCATTCGCACCTGCAAGACAGTTATGAGCCACCTTGGGAAGGAGGATGATTTCTGATTTGCTTCACTGAATTCAAACTAGGCAACAAATCTGTTTGCTTTGATATTACTTCAAAAACGGAGTAGAGCATAATGATTAAGAGCCAAGCTTCAGAGTTGGCCAGGTTTGGTGGCCAGGCCTGGCTCTGCTCTTCAGTAGCTCAGTGAGACAATGTATATGAAAACCCTCAGCACAGTACGTGACACCCAGAAAGTGTTCAATGAATAGTGGGCCTTATCATTTTTACATAGGAGTCCTTGGGACAGAGTCAATGTGGTACACAGGAAAGTTTACTGAACCAGACACCCAGAGGCCTAGATTTCAGGCCTAACTCCTACTGCTCAACTTGTGATGCTGGGTAATTCATTCATTTCGTCTCATTGGGCATAGGCTTTCTCATCTGGAAATGGTAATAGCTGCTCTTCTTTTGTATTATGTTGTATTAGCCTTTAAAGCATTCATACTCTTTGACCTAGCAATTCTGTTCCTAAAATTTGTCAGTATTATGTGCAAAGAAGCCAGGTTATAGTAGTGAAAAAATGGAAATAACAAAAATATCTAATAGTTAATGGCTAAATATATTTTATGTGATAGAAGACAATGCAGCCATAAGAGAATGATGCAAATCCATTTTTTAATTGACATGGAAATAGGGCCATGTCAATGGACCATGTCAATGTCATATCATTACATTATTTAGAAATGATAGAAGGTTACAAAATTGTACGGTATAACATGATTCAATTTTGTAAGAAATATTTCTATTCATGTCTTCTACGGTATAGCAAAATGTTAACAATGATTAACATTATACCTATTGGTGGCAGTATTATGAGGACCTCTACTTTCTTCTTTATTTTCTGAATTTTTTGCAATAGCATCTAGTATGTTTCTAATCAGAAAAAAAGCAGGAAAGTTTTTTTTTTTTTTTCCATTTGGAGAGCAAACCCAATCGCTGCACTCCATTCCACAGAACTTTTGAGAGACTCAGATGACATACAGTATGGTACTGCTGCGTGTGGTACAAAGAGGAGGCCCACAATTACCACGGCCATCTCAGTCCCACCTTGTAGGGACCTGCTCTTTGAAGTCACACGGGTCTGAACCTATAGTATACATATTTTCCCTTGCACCTTGGGGTCAACCTTAGGGGTGGGGAGAGCTAGGGGCTTGTTGGAGAACAAAGCTGGATGGAAGAGTCCGTGGGGCTGTAGGCAGTGCAGGGCTGCTTGGGCACTAGCTCGTCAGGGCTGTGCTTACGAGGCTTATTTCCTGCTGGGCCTCAGAACTGCTAGCCAGGGACACCTAATGGGCATAACAGAGCTCCCTCCTCTCCCCACCCCCAAAGCTAGAATGTTCCGAATTCCTCCTTGGACCAAACCCTTCTCCTCCCAAGGTCACCACACAAAAGCTCAGCTGGAGTTTCTGACAGGAAAAACACAAAACTCACCAAACTTTTTTTTTTAAGTACCTCAATCTTCCACAGCCTCCAGGGGTTTAATTCTGATCTGTAATAAGTCTCTGACCCAAGGCTGAGATTTGCAGATGGATTTTGCAAAGCTGTGGCTAACAATTAGAAATACTTTATCACCTCGGCTGGGGCCCCTTGCACCTTGCTGCCCTCCCTCAGGATCCCTTCCTCCCTCTCCAGGGCTATACATCTCCTCTAAGGCTCTGCAAAAGAACTGCTTCGTAAGTGTCTCAATTCTGATTTATTTGCTGTCTTTTAAATTCACCTGTGGGCTCTTGCTCCCTAGTTGCTCTCAATTTGGCCCATGGCGCAGCCAGGCTGGGGCACCTTGGGTTTCTGAGGGAAGAGCACAGGAGGGAAAATTCAGGTAGCACTTGGGTTGGTAGTATTTGTTTCCTCAAGGCTACCACCAAGTTTCCAGTCTTTGAAACTACAGCGCCAGAGGAAGCACTCTCCAAATCAGATAATAATTTTCGAATGGAGCTTTTGAGGGCGAAAGGACTGAGATAAAAGGATGGGAGGAAAGGAACTATAGTTTACCCCTCTAACTGTGGGGGGCTGAGGAAGACTTGTCCCTGCGCTTCCTCACATCCAGCTCCAGTGCCTTCCTCGGCATGAAGGCTCAGGGAGTCAGGAGAAGGTAGATTTCTGAGTCAAGTCATAAAGTCTCCCCCTCAAGCCCTTAAATAATTTTCCCCTGCTGTTCTGCAAGTCTGTCATTAGAAATTCCTTCCTTGAAGGAAATCCTGCCATTTACAACGACATGGATGGAACTGGAGGACATTATGCTAAGTGAAATGTCAGACAGAGAAAGACAAATACTGTATGATATTACTTATATGTGGAATCTAAAAAAACAAAACAAAAGAGACAAACTCATAGACACAGAGAACAGGTTGGTGGTTGCCAGAGGTAGAGATGGGGGATGGATGAAATGAGTGAAGGGGGTCAAAAGGTACAAACTTCCAGTTATAAGACAAATCCTGGGAATGTGATGTACAGCATGGTGACTATAGTTAATAATACTGTATTGTATATTTGAAATTTGCTAAGAGAGTAGATCTTAAAAGTTCTCATCACAAGAAAAAAATTGTAACTGTGTGGTAATGGATGTTAACTAGACTTATTGTGGTGATCCTTTTGCAATATATACAAATATCAAATCATTATGTTGTACACCTGAAACTAATACAATGTTATGTGTCAATTATATCTCCATAATAAAAAGAAATTTCTTCTTTGGACTGAGACATTATTCTCTTCAAGTGTCCTCTTTGAAAATGGAATTGGAACCAAAACATTAACAGCACTTATAGCTGGGGATATTGTAGGTGATGTCTGTTTTCTAAATTCTGCCTTTCTGTGTTTTCTAGTGTTCTAAAGTGAGAGTGCTTTACTTTGATGATCAGGCCAAAAATAAACTTTTTTTAAAAGCAATTAGAAAATCTCTCAATCCAGTTGTAGTTCCCTGAGCTGTCATCACTTAACTGCTGCAGAAGGAAAGGTGAACTGCTCCAAGGACAAAATTTCCAGAAAGTAGGGCTTTTAAGGGAATGGCTGTGCCACCTACTAGAGCCCTCAGCAGCTGGAGGTGAGGTACAGAGAGGAGAGCAGGTATTTCAGATTCCTATGAGGGGCTGTGAGATCAAGGAATGGAGGAATGAGGCTGACGGACAGAAGAGGGCTGTGATGGCCTCCAACACCCACAGGATGCCACATCAGGTCCTTCCTTGAGCATGAGAACCCCACCTCTCCTGTCCTACTCAGTCTTATGAGGATGCCCCCACAGAAGAGGTACCATGCTCAAGACTCTTGGAGCAAGAAATAAGGAGCCTAGCAGGGCAAGTACCCAGGCAAGAAGGGGTTAATTCAGGAGCTGCTCTCAGGCTTGACCCTCCTAATCTTCTCCTGCAGTTCCAATCCCTCCCCTAAGGAAGATTAGGTACAGATCCTAAATGAAGCCTTCTTGCCTAGCCCTTGGGCCATGGAGTGTGTTGGCCCCATGCCCAGAAGACAAATTCAGCTGGCAAGGCCTAGAGTTCTCTGTTCTTCCAAAGCAGCCAGGGCTTGACTTCTAGGAGGATCCCTCAAAGAGAGGAGTTTCTTTAAAACCTGCCTGCTTCTAATAGCTATTCAGTCTTCTATATTTGTCAAAGTGGTTTCCTGTCCCCATTACCTTATTTGAGACTCAAAACCTTGGAGATGAGCAAACTAGGGCCTGGAGAAGTTAAGGGACTTCCTCAAAAGGTTCCAGGCAGAACTAAGATGAGAAGCTAGTTTTTTGATTCTCAGGCCAGGATTCTTTCTCTAAACCTTCTACAGCTCATTGCAGAAACAAAAGCAGAATCTAGTCAGGCCTACCACCCAACCACTTGCTGTTTTGTTCACCACTGCCTTCCTGACCCTAGCTAAAAGCAGACCCCCATTAGGCAATTTCTCCCAATTGAATAAGCTCTAACAACTTGTTCTTCTTCCTGCCCAGCTATGCCAAATCAGGCTCTCTAGAGATCCCAAGCCTCAGTGATGGCATTTTTTTGACTCCACCTTCCCCATGGCCCAAACCACTTTCCTACTGAGTCAGGATTGGCTCTGGGGAGAGGTTCTCCTCTTGGGGACACTGTTGACCCCCATGGAAAACTCAAGCTGGGCTTTTCTGCCACCATCTCAGGAATTCTGAAGCAGGAGCTGCTCCTCTGGGAGGCAGGAGGTCTTCTCCCCAAAAACCTCAAGGAAGCTTACCAACACTCACACTCAATGCCCAGATATAGATAGGAAGTACAAAGGAAAAGTATTTAACCCAGCCTGGGTGGGAAGAGGGGTCCAAGGAAGGTTTCAAGAAGAGGATGAGTCCTGAAGGATAACTAGCAATTAGCCAAGCAAATGGTGGATGCTTAAGGGCTTGGAAACAGAGAAAAACGCAAATTCAGAGAAGTATGCACATTCAGATATGGCTGGATCGTGTGTGTGTGTGTGTGTGTGTGTATGTGTGTGTTTATGTATGTGTAGGAGCAAAAAGCATGAGGTTGGAGGTTACTGGTGGGATATGAGGCTGGGAAGAAGAGCAGAAGTCAGACAATGGAGGGCTTTCCTGGTTTTTCTGGGCTAGAGAGTTTGAACTTCATCCTGAAAGCAATTAAGAGGTCCTAAAGTTTCTAAGCATTACAAAGAGGTGGGTGGCACTTATGCTTTTCCATTTTAGAAAGATCCTTGACTACTGGATGGATAATTGATTGCAGGGGCAGAGCTGAAGGGGAATTAGAGACCAATTTGAGGTGCCTATGAGATTTCCAAATGGGCAAGAGGTAACGGTCTGAACTAAAGTTTAGGTAGTGGAGATGGAAAAAAGGGGATGCATTCAGGATATATTTTGAAGGTAGATCTGCTAGGACTTCATAATTGTTTGTACGTCAAGAAGAGGTGAAGAATCAAGGATGACTGGCTTGGATTGCTGGATGAGTGGTGGTCCCATTGGGATAGGGAACACTGTGTGAAGAATAATTTGGGGGTAGAGAGAAAAGAGGACAGATGATTTCAGCTTTGCAAATGTTGAGTTTGAGGTACACTTAAGCCATTCCAATGGGGTCATTCTGAATGCAGTTGAATATACAAATCTTGAGTTTAGGAGAGAGATCTATGCCAGAGGTATGGATTCAGGAGGCATTGCCAGATTGCAGAGGGCTGAGCAGTGAGTGAGGGGGGAAGAAGTAGAGACATCAATATTAAATGGCTTGTTTAAGAATCTTGGCTGCAAAGAGAATGATGAGGATAGGGTAATAGCTGCATAGGGAGGATGTAGGGTAGGGAGCTCAAAAAAAAAAAAAAAGGTAAGTATTTGAAGTAGTCACCAAAGATGCTTACCAGGGTGAAGCAGAAGGACTTCCAAGCAGCACTGAAGGCCCCACTGAGACGCACAGTCATGATCAGGATAGGTAGAATTGTGCCCACTTTAACAATAAGAAAACCAAAGCCTGGAAAGGACTTGTGCAGTGTCACAGCTGGTAAGTGATAAAACTGAGATTCAAACTAGATTTCCCTCCCCACCTCCCATCAAATGTTTATTGGCTCCTGCTCTGCACTGCTTTGCATCAACATTGGCATTGTCAAATCCATCACTGATGAATAATATTGACTATTAACCATGTGCCCAATGCTGCAGAGGCACAACAGAAGTTTAATATATGGTTTCCTCCCCTCAAATTGTTTAGAATTTGGTTGAAGAGACAAGATATTCAACAAATGCATATACATATAAAATGGTGAAACTCTGTCTGTCTCTGTTTCTCTCTCTCTGTGTTTGTCTGTCTCTCTCTTTTTCTGTATGTCTCTTTTTCTCTCTCTTTCTCTTTGTCTCTCTGTCTCTGTTTTTATCTCTCTGTCTCTCTCTCTTTCTGTGTTTCTCTCTCTCCCTTTCTGTCTCTCTAGCTCTCTGTCTCTCTCTCTTCTTTTCCCTCCTTTTTCTGATTCCTTCTCTCAATCTTCTTTACTAACATTGGGCAGCTCTGGTACTTTACACTGAAGTGTCATTGACTCATTTGGAAAGTCCATATCTTATAGTCTCTCAAACCTCTTTAACTACTTTTGTTCATTCATTAAGAAGACATTTTTGAACACCTGCTCTGGGTAATGCATTGTGAGGCACTTAAGATTCAGAGATGAATAAGATACAGTCCTTGCCCTCAAGTAGCTCACAGACTAGTGGGGAAGAGTAAGGATTTAAACAGGAAATCACAATATAGTGCAATAAGTACTATCTGTACCTTGGTTTCCTCATTTATACAATAGGGATTATTAGTATCTACTGCAAAGCATTGTTGTGATGATGAAATGAGTTAACATGTGTAAAGTGCTTATAATGGTCACATAGGAAACACTACATGAGTGTTGCTACTATTATTATCATTACTATGATGGAGGTAACTAAACACAAGATACTGTAAGAACATAGAGGAGGGGCACTTGATCCAGGCTAGAATAAGACACATCTGAGCTGAGCCCTAAAGGATGAGAAGGTTCTAAACAGAGGGAGAAGAATGCCAGGTATTTTGCATAGAAGGAACAGCCTGCACTCGGGTTTGGAAGCAAAAAACAACATAACATGACTGAGGAACTGAAAGTAATTTAGTTCAGCAAGAGTATAGAGTACAAGGAGGAGAATGGCAAGAGATGAAGCTTGACAGGTCATAGAGTACAAACAAGTTTGGACTTTATCCTTTAGCCGATGGGGAGACACTGGAATGTTTTATGTAGAGTAATGACTTGATCAGATTAATGTGTTGAAAGATAACCTTAGCAACAGTGTGGAGAATGAATTGGAGGAGGCAAGATTGGAAGTAAGACCTGCTAAAAAGTCGTTGCTGTAGTCCAAGGGAGAGAGGATGACAAAGCCCTGAACTGGGGAAGTAGCAGTGGAAATGGAGAGAAGAGTGCCATGGATTTGAGGTATATTCAAGAGGTAGAACTGGTGAGACAGTGACAGTAGAAGGTGAGGGATAAGCGTGAGAGACATGTCAAGGATCACTCCCAGAATTTTGGCCTGGCACAAAGGAATGGATAGAGGTATCATTTAGTGACCATGGGGAACCCAGGGAAGAACTATTTGGGGAGAGGTGTGATGGGAGGTGATGAGTTCTTTTTTGAACATGTCAAATTTGAGGTGCCTATGATATTTCCAAGTGGACATTTTAAACAGGTGATTGCTCTGGCAGCCTTGAAGCTCAGGAGGAAGGTCTATGCTGAAAATACTGATTTGGGAGTGCCAGTGGATAGGTGAGAGATTAAGTCATGGGAGTGAATACGTATGCTCAGGGACAGGGTGTTGATTGAGAAAAGGATGGACTTCTGAGGAATACTCACATGTAAGAGACGAGTAGAGAAAGAGAAATCTTGAAGGGTAAAGTGGAATAGCCAGATAGTGGTGGGTTGAAGAATTAGTGGGCTGGAGGGTCTTGTAGAGGATGGGGAGAAGGATGTGCCCTTGACCCTTAGTGTCTTGAACCTTGGTAAGTGTGGGGGCCGGCACTCCTTGAATACTGCAAAATCCTGGGCAGCTCCGAGTTCCTAAAGAATTGGCTTGGATGCCTGCCTCTTACAAAGCCCTCTATTCTAGAGCAGCTTCCCTTTCCTCTGTCCATCTTAGTGCCCCTGACAGATAGATAGCCTAGGGAATTTCAGGGTTCCCTCGTGCACCTGGAACAACTTTTGCTCCAGAATCCTCCCACAGCATCCGGAGGCCTAGGGCTGGTGGGGAATCTACTAGGAGAGCAAACAGGAAATGTCTGGGTGCATTATACATGCACGAGACCTGAGGCTAACCTGTGGAGGGGGATTTGGGCAGGGCTGGGAGGATCTGAACTCTCATAGTGTGGACAGAAGGCTTCGTTGCCTGCCCCAACCTGCCCTGGAATAAATTTTCACCAGGGGCAGGATGACCCAGGTCTAGACAACTGCTCTCTAGGCCCTTGAATATTCAAGAGCCCTCTAATAGCCTGGAGTGCAAGGCTATACTCTAGGACCTGTTCCTCCTGATCCAGTCTCCTGGAGTTTGGCCTCAGTCTGCAATCGAGGGGCCCTGTGGCACTGTTGCTGAGCAATACATTAAACAGTGGGCCTTGGAGACAGAACTGTGCCAGCCAATGGCCTGACCTGGAGTTAACACAGCCACCACAACTGCCACTGCCATCATCACCTTCTCGGAAAGCAGCCACCTGTCTGGCCCCTGGCTTTGTCTGGCTGCCAACCTAAGGCATGTGCCTACGCAGGAGGCGATGACATTTTGGCTCCACTTTCAAAGTTTTTTTTTTTCTTTCTCATGTGTTATTTCTAAAGATAACAAAGGTCAAAAGGCATCCAGCATTTTCTGGTTTCTCATAAGCTTCTGGTCAATATTTAATCTGGTTTATGGATTTTTTTTAGGTCTTCTAGATGCCTTCTTGAGCCTGCTTGTGGCCACCCACAGACACTTGTAAGGAGGAGAGAAGTCGGGCTGGCAGAGACACTCTGAAATGAGGGATTAGAGGCCGGGATCCAAGGAGCAAAAGCTGCAGCCAGAAGACGAGGGAGCAGGCCCTAAGACGCTTCTATTGAGAGGTCTGCCATGGCCTCTCTTGGCCTCCAACTTGTAGGCTACATCCTGGGCCTTTTGGGGCTATTGGGCACCCTCATTGCCATGCTGCTCCCCAACTGGCGAACAAGTTCTTATGTAGGTGCCAGCATTGTGACAGCAGTCGGCTTCTCCAAGGGCCTCTGGATGGAGTGTGCCACACAAAGCACAGGCATCACCCAGTGTGACATCTACAACAGCATTCTAGGCCTGCCTGCTGACATCCAGGCTGCCCAGGCAATGATGGTGACATCCAATGTAATCTCCTTGTTGGCCTGCATTATCTCTGTGGTGGGCATGAGATGCACAGTCTTCTGCCAGGACTCACGAGCCAAAGACAGAGTGGCGGTAGTGGGCGGAGTCTGCTTCATCCTTGGAGGCCTCCTAGGCTTCATCCCTATTGCCTGGAATCTTCACGGGATCCTGCGGGACTTCTACTCCCCACTGGTGCCTGACAGCATGAAATTTGAGATTGGAGAGGCTCTTTACTTGGGCATTATTTCCTCCCTGTTCTCTCTGGTAGCTGGAATTATCCTCTGCTTTTCCTGCCCACTCCAGAGAAATCGCTCCAACTACTACGATGCCTACCAGGCCCAGCCCCTCGCCACTAGGAGCTCTCCAAGGCCTGGTGAACCATCCAAAGTCAAGAGTGAGTTTAACTCCTACAGCCTGACAGGGTATGTGTGAAGAACCAGAGGCAGAGCTGGGGGGTGGCTGGGTCTGTGAAAACCAGTGGAAAGCCCCCCCAGGGCCTCAGATGAGGGACATTGCCACTGGATCATGTTAGAACCTTCTGCTGAGGATAGACTGATTTTGGCCCCTGGATCAAGCAAAGGCAGAAACGGGAGCTGGTGTGACAGCGTGCAGGTTGAATTGTCAAGATGCTTGCCAAGCCAGGCTTTCTGTTTCCTTCACCTTGGCCTCCCCACCCTCTACCCTGAGTCCCAACCCTCAACTTTAAACCCACCCTAGGCCAGGCCCTAGAGGCTCCCCTTTGCCCTTTGGTTTACCTGGGAATCTACCCAAAAACCCACTAATTACATCCCACTGACTGACCGTCAGTGTGATCAAAGACCCTCCCTCTGGCGGAGGTTGGTCTTTAGTTCATTGCTGGGGGATGGGAGGAAGGAGTGGTGGCTTTTATGGGCATGGCTCTAACCTCCCTCTCAAGCCTCCCTCCAAAGAAACTGATTGGCCAGTAATAAGCCGTGGAGCCTCCATCCCACTCTTGTTATGACTCCACAGTGTCCAGACTGGTTTGTGCATGAACTGAAGTAAAGCCATGGTACCGAGGGAACAGAGAGCAACTGGGTGCAGGATGAGAGGGAGGGAAGGCAGCCAAGGACCAAAAAAAGACCAGAATGACTGCCCAATGCGTTTCCCATAATTCCCTCACACTTGTGGGTTGCGGATCTAGCCCCCGGCTAGAGGAAAACACCAGGAAAGAAGATATGGTGGAAAGCTCAAGGCGGCAGCAGACTGATTCCACTGAGGAACTGCCTCAGAAGCTGCAGCCCCAACTTTTGCTGAAGCCCCTGCCTACCTCTGACCTGGCCTCCTGCTAAATAACAAGGTGAAGGGCCCTACACAATGGTTTCCTTAGGAAAGGGAAACTAGTTTTTCTAGAGATGGCCCTTGACTGAGGAATGACAATGTGGGAGCTGTGGGGGATTGAGGAAAATACCACTCCTTGATGCTGCCTGACAAAGAACAAGAACTTTGGTGTTCAAGAAGCTGGGTAGACATGTGCGGTGGCTCCAGTGGGTGTTTCTATTGGCCAGAGAGAGGCAGCCCGCCGGAGAGTCTTCAGGACTAATGGAAAATCAGCTCAAAGGCTGAGATCAGGCTTCTGGGATCTACCCACAGACCCCTACAGAGCCTCTGAAAGACCGCAGCACCACTTGGGCCCCTGTCACCCTTCATATTTCCCCTACCACCCTTCACCAGACATTCCAGAGTTGCCAGAAGGCATCCAAGGGCTCCAGCATGGAACAATCATGCCCATAGTGCCATGGCCCTGATCTGAGTGATAGCTGAGCTGCTGCCTGGGATTTCAGTTGAGGTGGGAGAGTAGAGAATGGTTCCCAGGCAGCTCCAAGGTCTGAAATGCTCCATTTCCCCTGGGGTGGGGGTGAGGATGGGAGTCATAAACAAACCAAAGGCATTTTCTCTCACCAGCCTAAGCATGACCAGCTTCTGAGAAACTCCAGTACACCTCCCTAAACCTCAGTGCCAACAGAAGGGGCCCATTCATTGTCTTTAACGTGCCTTTCATGTTTCCACCTTCTTGCCTATGTTTAAGCTGTTCTCCCAAGCTGGAAGGCCCTCTCCCCTTAGCCAAGTCTCCCTCATGCTTGGAGAACTTGCTCAGCACCACCTCCTGCATTGAGCCTCCTCTGACCACTCCATCCCTCTCCCACCCCTCCCTCCTCCAATCTTCAATGTAAAAATTGCTTCTTTGATGCTTATCATTCAGAATTTTTAATGGATAGTTTATCTTTTCATGTGTGTGTATCTGATTTCACAAGTACGTTGTAAACTTTTGGAGGGTAGGGGTCATTTTTTAGACTTCTCTGTATCCTCAAGACTATCTGTAAGAGTGCTGGGCACACAGTAGGTGATCAATAAATACTTGTTAATTGAGTAACTGTTTTTATTAATTCAAAGGGGCCCAGACAGTGCAGGTGTGATGGAGAGAAGTGGGTTAAGGGGAGGGTAGGATGGAAACTGCCCCTTCTCCCCACTGGGTGGATAGAAAATTCTAGACTTTACTGGACACATTAAGAAAGCAAGACATCCTCCCTCACCCAGGAAACTTTAACCTTTTCATCTTGCCCAGGACTCCTCCCTCTTCACAATTGTTTCATTTAAGTTATTTACTAAATGGCTATGTGTTTGTTTATTCTTTTCATTCTCTGAACCACCATTGTGAGGAAAGTGAAATAGATCTCATAATCTCCATTTGGCAGGCGGAGAAATTAAGGCCCATAAGTAAAGAGATTTTCCCAGGGCCACACTGCTGGTGTTAGTGCGCCAGTCTTCTGACTCCCAACATAGGAGTCCACTGATCCAACAATATTTGCAGCCAATAGGAAGAGCCTGCCAGAGGTCCCCAAGCCACCTGAGGAAAACAACTTATAGCCAGCAAGGTAACGCTGGGCACACATAGGGTCTCCTGGTCTCCTGTGAGGGGCATCTGGGAGAGCAGGACCAATTCACGGAGTGTACCGCCTGCAACTGCTCTTCCTGCTGTGCCGGCCAGCTGACCAGCCTGGGGCCCAGCTAGCTGTCCCACCAAGGGGTTGCCAAGCTTACGTTTGAATAAGACACAACACCTCAGCTCCAATTCTCCTTACTATGGAGGCATGGGAGTTTGGGAGGACAATGATTTGGCCCTGTTCTAACCTCACTGGGAATTAACAAAGGCTAATTCATAAAGATGTTAACCGTGGCAACACTGACAATAAGGGGGCCCTACAAGATTCAGCTTACCCAGCCCCTGGACCTAGTGGGTCTCAGCACACAGGAGCCTGTTAGAACAGGCACTACCCTTGCAGTCCTAAAGTTGGTCTTCTCTGATGCAGAGGCTAGGATCCCAGCATCCATTTTAGAGAGAATGGCAGCAGGCAGGAATAAGGGTAGAGAGAGAGGGCTCTCTGAATAGAAGTTTAATAAGAGGTCATGTTCCTGGTCTGGCACCAGGAACCGCAGAGCCCATGACAGGGAGCCACTGGAGGTTGGAAGATGGGGTTGCCTTGCTGACTCTGCTATGCTGAGTGGGCAGCAGTCTGGTATGGACTCTGATGACCCACCACCTGGCAGCCAAAGCATTTTCAGATCCCTGATTTCATTGCACCCTCCAGATACCTCCAGTGAAGCAGGTCCTTAACAGGAGACAAAATGGAGGCCCAGAGAGTTGAGTAAATTTCCTAAAGTCACAGAGTGTCAGAGTCTGAACATAAGCTTGGAAACTCTTCTTACAGCAACGTGGGTCTGGAATTCTGTCCCAGAAGGTCTAAGAGTGCCTGTTCCTCTTCAGATTCCTGTGGCCCTCCTGTCCTTACCTGCTGCTGGAATATAAGGGCCTTTGAGAGAAATAGGGCACAGAGCTTCCCTTCATCTTAGGATGAAGCTGGCCTGGGAGGTCCTCCTTCCTTTTAATCCGGGAAGATTCTATGGAGAGTTAGAAGTTCATCCTCCTCATCTAGAAAAACCAGGGCAGACCCGACAAAGAACAACTATTCCCTTTGGCTCATTGAGCAAGAAAAGCCTTGCTCTAAATACTTTCCTAGAAATCTCCCTGAGTCTGGGTCCAAGTTGAACAGCTTTCAGTTCACTCCATTGCCATCCCTCATAAAGTAATTTAGATTAGCCATAGACTGAGGGGATAGTGAAGGCCATTGTGTTTATGCCCCAGCCCCATGGCTCTGACCCTTGCACAAGGAGAGGTAGTTCTCCCCTCCCTCGTTCCTCTGATAATAGTGTGACTCATGTTTTCTCCCCCTTCGGGCTCTAGTGACCCACTGCTATGTGACCATTAATGGGGGAGGTGGAGGCTGAAACTGGCTTCTTGGTGGAAAAGCAAGCTTCAGCTTTCTGAGAGACCTTCATCCAGCCAGTCAAATAGCCATTCCACCAACTCTCTAGCCAGCCAGCTAGCCAGCCAGCCCACACTAACTGCACTCTTATTCTGTGTCAGGCTATGTGCTAACGGCTTTGAGGGCAACAAGGGTGAACAAGGTAAAGTGTGTGCTTTGTAGGAGCTGACAGCTGATCTAGGGGAGATAAGACATGCACACCCAAGTGTGGTACAAGGCACTGCAATATGGTCTGTCCTGTGAGAGATAGGGGAGAAGTGCCATAAGATAAGGCTGTCAAGGGCTAGTTTAAAAAGGTATGTAAGTCCCCTCAAATCCCAATCCATACGAAATGAGGGTCTGGCACTACTTGAAGTTCTTCAGAAAGGATGATCAAAAGAAACCGCTTCCTCTAGTCGAAGGACCATGGGAAATAGAGAAATATGGTAGAGAGCAGTGCTAAGGAAGAAACAGGGATACACTGTACAGCTAACCCAGAACCCCTTTGAGTTTGCCTCACAAGACCCCAAAGTGGCTCTAATGGAGAGAGTGACCCTGGGATTCAGTCTTTTCTCTCTCATTTCCTTGGGCAGGTTTCTGGAAATCACTGAGGGAGCAGAGGCAGTGCCCATCCAGGTAACCTGAGTTCTTTTGGCTCTGGACCAGAGGAGAAACACAGACGTGGGAGAAGGGAGAGAGGAAAGAGAAGAGGCCCAGTGCTAAAGAAAAGCACATGAGGCCTTGCAGGGTCAACTGCTCCCTCCCACTCAGTCTTGGGCCCACGGACAGAGTATTCTTTTGTGCCTACAGCTGCCTACTCTGGGACATAGAGGCCCCAGGCTGGGAAGTGCATGTGCTCCTCCTCAGCTGGCTGAAGCCCGGCCTTCGCCCAGCCTGGTCTCCCTGCCCAAGCGGCTCCTAGCTTTGATGAGAAATTCTGTTATCACAACCGGGGAGAAAACCTCAAAGAGGAAGTCCAGCAGGTTATCTCTCTCTTTTGCCCTAAGTGGTGCCTCACTACATGCTGTGATGTGATCACTGATAAAATATTAACAGGCTGTTATCGGGCATAGCAATACAGAGGCTGTAATCTGACCACCCCCTCCACCTCACACAACCCACCACTTTCCTGGTTATTGTAGCTCAGGAATTCCTAGTTAAATCTTGCCTACAATTCCCTGCTCTGGGCCTCATTTTGCCACGAGACAAGCAGGAGTGTCTTAGGGCTTGATAAAGCAAGAAGTCACCATACAAAGGCAAATCATCAGGTCCTGCTTTCCTGTCATCCCTGAAGTCCCATTCCTCCAGAATGGCACCCTCACCACTTAATAAGTCACTTCCTAGGAGGGCTTTGAAAACCTTTCTATTTGCAAACACGGTCTTGTGGAAATAACATTGAGAAGACTCACGTGCTTTCAGATATTAGGGAATACAATGGGATGTGAAATTAGATGCCAAACGAATACGAGTAGCACGGCAGGCAACCCAGCATTTCAGTGGTAGCTCCTCTTCTCCAACAACGCTTTCAGAGTATGTGATATTTGACAAAGTTCTGTGTGGGTTGCTCAGGAGAAAGACCAGTCACAACGCAAGTACAAATAGAAGATGCTCCTTGCAGCCTCTACACTTGAATTTATTTCTGGAATTACCCAATGGGATGCAAGAGGGTGGATCAGCATCCCCCCCACAAAGGATGTCTGATGATATTGTGAAGATCCTATTCCCTTGGTGTAAAGGCACTGAATGCCTTGGTTAAAAAGCAAGCATATTTTCTGGGAAGAGAAACACATTCAGCCATAGATTAGCCATTAACGCCAGCATTTGCACTAGTTTCTCAGTTTAGCCCTAAAAGGAACCAGAATGAGAAGATGAGTCCAATGAGTTTAAAAAATAGAACACCAATTCAGAGACAACGGACACCAGACTTTGTGGGAGCAGGGGAACTCTCTGAGTAACATATGCACTCTTCAACTAAATAATTCAACAGCTTCAAAAATGGAGACGAAGTAGAAATCAAGAAAAAGGCAGACAAGATGAGAAAGGTGATGCCATCTTCCCCTTGACAATTCCAGAGGCACGTCATGTGGTTAATTTTACTCCTTTGAGTATAATAATAAACCAATATGTTCTCAAGTGTCACTTTCTCACTCCCCAAGAGATCTGCCCAACTCAGCACTGTCTGGGAAGGGGGGATGCAAAGGAGCCAGTGAGAACACTCATAGGCAGAGGCCAACAAGTCCAAGACCTCCTGGAGTGTAAGAATAGGATCTTGATGGCTGTTTGGATATCAGAAAAGCTGCCAAGCGACAGCCCTGAGTGAAAAACCCAGTCAAGAGGAAATGAATTTCCACGTAGTTTGGAGGGATATTTGTTACATGAGTGAACAATTTCCTGATCATGAGGGCAGTTAAACATTGTGTGGGATTGTGGAACTCGCTTCCTTGGAAATTCCTATCAGTGTGGGCTGCGTTTAGCATTTTCTTATCAAAAGAAAGAAGACGAGGCTAATCGTTTTCAAGATAGGCAGTATGGTGTAGTGGGAAAAGAGCCTGAGCTTTGAAGTCAGACAAACCTGGGTTTGGTTTTGCCTCTGCACTCTCTGGCTGTGTGGCCTTGGGAGGCTCATTTAATTCTTTACACTTTAGTTTCCTCATCTGTAAAATGGGGATGATATCTGCCTCTCAGTGTGATCATGGCATATAGTAGGTGCTCAACAAATGGTTAACCGTATTCTAAGTATATTGGTGACCCAAAGAGTGGTGTCAAAGTCAGCGCAAAATGTGTGTGCCTTTGGGGAAATGGGGGCAGATGATAAAGTATATTTTCTACCACAAGGACATTCCTGAATCTACATTAGCAAGGGGATATTCTTTCCCAGGCCAAAACTTCTCAAGAATCTTCCCTCAAGTCTGAATACCTTGAAGATCTTGAATAGGCTTCTACTCATCAGATTCCATTACCAAAAGCCAGGGGAAAAGCAGACTTGACAACTTGGAGAGGAAAGGGGTGGTGATGGCTCTTTGACCTTCATCCAGATCTGTGAAAATCTGAGGTGGAACAGAAGTATGATCAATCGAGTCCCACTGCTAGAGAAAAGCTTAGTCCAAGGGAACTATAAACTGGAGCTAATTTCCCAAACTCAGGGACAACTGGGGAGACTTCAACAGCCACTTTCTTAATTCATAGCCTACGAAGGCTCCATTATTAAGCAGATTTAGCATAGGCCCCCTCTTGCTGTCATTCCGAAGCCTTTGGTCCACTTTGTTCCTTATGCTCCAAATGGAATAATTCACTATTCCTCAAACCCTTTTGGGTGTTCCTTTACTCACCCTCCACCCAGTCTTGACTTTGCTTATACTATTTCCTACACCTGGAAAACCCTCCCCACACAGCTCCACCTTTCCAATCCTTACAGGTTTCCTTAGCCCATATGGAAGATCAGGCCTTTTGGGTACATTTTCCTGAACTTCTGCCTAAAGTCATCTTGCTTGCCCCTGAGGACTTAACGGGCAGATGTATGAAATGTGTTTGGCATGTAGAAGACACCCAAAACATTTGAATTATTCTTATCTAAAATTGGATTTCTTGTGATTTATATCAAAACTTTGGGCTTGGGGATGGAGGCAAGTAACCACACATTTCTTCTGCAGATTTTATTTTCCATTAGAAAACGAAAGCTATTTATGCCTCACTTAATGACTAAAGCTTTAATACACCCAAGACTATGTAAGTCAGTTCTTTCATATTGTCTGGTTTATTACCTAACCACGTGCCCTGAGTTTTGATTCAGAAAGTATTGTTCCTGAATTTCCACTCTGCCTAAGGTAAGTCATGAGTTAGGAATGTCCTTGTCACCAAGCACAAGTTATTCTTTTGGGGAAACGACACAACTTAGCCTGAGCTCCCAGGTTTCCTGAGCATACCTCCGTGCTTCACTCCTAACACAGTACTACAGAAAGAGATTTTAATTCATAGTACAGAACTCTAAAATAAGTTCTATCTGGAGATTGCCTTTGGAACTGAGAGCCTGCCAATTAAGCCTCTGCCTCTAAATTGCAAACACTGGACATGGGCAAGCAAATCTTCCTGTGTTCTGGGGCCACAAAATCTCTGACCTAATCCTCTGGTAGGTGCCCATTTGTTCATCCAACAAGCATGTACTGACTTCCCAACATTTGCCAGGAATCGACTTCCTTGAGGCTTATTCTGTCTGTTCTTTGCTCATGGAAAGCTCCTCTTAGATCCTCTCTTGAAATAAAACTACCACTGCTCTTGGAAAAACTGAACGAAGACTCCTCAGAAATCTTTTCCCC
Source organism: Diceros bicornis minor (assembly GCF_020826845.1). Lineage (NCBI taxonomy): Eukaryota > Metazoa > Chordata > Mammalia > Perissodactyla > Rhinocerotidae > Diceros > Diceros bicornis. The sequence goes on from NC_080781.1 coordinate 99,680,951, forward strand.
CTTTTAGTTCTCACTCTCAAGATCTGGCCTCCATAGATTTATCCTGATTATATTCGGTAATTCTCAGCATTTTAAAATTGCACACTAGGGAGCTTCCTTTTGATAACATTCAGAATGTCCTTGGTAAAGAATACCCATACTCCCTTTCTCCTTTGGTAGCCTTTCTAATTATCCAAATCAAAGATCAGCTAAAGAGAAACCCTAGGCCACTCCAGCTCACACTGATTGCCCCCATAAGCTGTAGCACTTACTTTCTCAGTCTTTCATTTTCAGTTTAATGTCCAGGATTGTTATCTACCTCAATCATACTGTATTTCTCCAACCCCTTCTATAAATGAGGCACTATTTTAGGCCCTTGAAGGAGATGGAGATACGAACAAAACACAGTTCCCATCATTACCTCATTCATTAACAATTATTTATTAATTACCTACTACATACCAGGTACTCTAATAAGTTCTGGGGTACAGTGATTGGCAAAAACAGGCATGGCCCTTCCCCTCATGGACCTTATTAGTGAAAGAGGCAGACAGAGACTGTGTGTTGCGTTCACCACTGTATACCACACAGCACATAGCAGGTACCCAGTAAGTATTTGTTGAATGAGTGAAAGTAAACAGCCAAATATATACCTGCAAATTGTGAGAACTGCTATGAATTAAACAAAACAGGAAATAATGATAGAATAGGGTAGAGAAAAAAGGCTGCCAAGGAAGGCCTGAGAAAGTTGACTTACACTAAGACCTGAAGGATGAGGAATAGTCAGCCATGCCAAGACTGCACATACGAGCATTATAGGAGAGGGAACAGTATGGATAAACGCTCGGTGGTAAGAGCCTGACGTTTCTGTGGGAAGACCACAGTGAGCAAGGGGAAAAGTGAGCTATGAGGAAGAGATGCAAGGGACAATGTAGGCAGCGGTAGGCATGGGTCTTGTAGGACATTATAAGGATTATGGATTTTATTCTAAGTGCGATGAGAAGTCATTGAAGGGCTTTAAGCAGGGAGTCACATGATCTGATTTGTGATTTTTATATTTTTAAATCACTCTGGCTGTAGCGAGAAGACAATAGTGGGAACAAGAGTGGAAGCAAAGGCACCAGTTAGGAGTTGCAATTATCTATGGGAGATGATGGTAGTCTGGACTAAGGTAGCTGTGGTAAAAGTAAGTGGAGTGAAGATATAGTTTGGAGATAGAACTGAAAGACTTTCTGATAGACTGAATGTGGGAGACTAGAGAAGAGGAAAATTAAGGATGCCTTCCAGGTTTCTAGCTTATGTGACTGGGTGGGTGGAGGTGCCATTTTCTAAAATTAGGAAAATTGGGGGAAGGCATAGTCCCAGGGTGTGTATCACTGTTTATTTTTAACAGGGTTCATTTGAAATGCCTGTGCGACATGTAAGTGTAAATGTCAAGCAGCCAGTTGAATATTTGAATCTGGAACTTTCTAATAGGGAAGACAGCACAATGAAGTTTATGGTAAGAGCCTTTTCAGTGACACAAAACTTACACGTTCAAAGAAAATGTGATGTCTGGCTGGGTTAATCAGAGGAATTTTCAGGAAAAAAGTTGACATTTGAGCCAAAGGAAAGATGATGAGGGAGAATATTCCAGGCAAAGGGAATGAAATAGCAAAGGTGGAGAAAGAGAAAATCTCAAGGCAGGTTCAGAAACTGAAAAATAATTCAGTTTGGATGGAACATGGTTTGTGTTTGGAACGTTGGAAGATGAGTCTAGAGTATGGCTGAAGCCAAATGGGAATTTGTATTGCACTTGGCGGGCAATTGGGAGCACTAGCAAGTCTTTAAGCAGAGGCATAACCTGATGAGGTCATTAAAAGCAATTGAGTGACAGTGAGTAGGGTGGATTGAAGGAATGAGCATAGGAGATGAGGGAGCCCAATTAAGAATCTATTTCAATTATGAAGGTATGAGGTAATAAAGATCTAAATGTTGATTGTGGAAATGGAAAGTTAAAGGGAAAATGTGAGAGACATCTGAAAGGAGAAGTGTGACTATGGTACCCTAGCAGGATAGCCAGGAAGAAGTACCCACTTTTTTCTCCTGAATGTCTTTTGCCTCCTCTCTATATTATGAGCTCTGGTAAGGCTGGGTGACACTTCACTCTCCACCATGGCATTTAACACTGAAGGGACTTCACACTGGTATGGTTTCATTGTAACTAGATAACAAAGAGGTAGCTCTGGTGCTGTAGTAAATGGACTCACACAGGTAACTTGCTGGAAGAAGCAGTTTGAGGTTGGCACAAGGAAATGGGCTGAGAGTAAACACTAGTAAAGAGTTAAATTTTTCCATCATTTTCTTTTTAAAGCCCAACTGCCTGTACTCCTTCGTACTCTGCCCCCTCACTCACCCAACACACACACACACACTCTCTCTCTCTCTCTCACAGGCTCAACCTTCAATGCTCTGAATTTTTTCCCACCCCATCCTCCCAACCATATTGTCCATATCTGTGCAAAGTCCCCCTTTTTCACAGCCGCCACCTGAAGAACAAGTATCACTGAGAGAATGGCTGCATGTGCTCCCCACTTCTCAGTAATATTTATACTTAGACAACTGGGGCCTTCAATATCAATAGTCCAAATGTCTGACATGAGAGTTAATCACATGGCAGGCTAGAGCTGCAGTGAGGTAAGGTAAGGGGGCAGGGATATCTTTAAGTATTCATTCAAAGATGAAGCCTGGCTCTGGCCTCCCCCTATTCTTTGCAGTCACTGGAATATCTATGATGGGCCTCCTTTCAAAGGAAGTAAAGTAAGTTTGGGAGAGTCTTTTGAAGTAACTCCGCAGAGAAGAAACAAAATGAACATTCAAAACATTACCCCTTTTGTGATTGCTTGAACCCACCTCCCTTTTATTATTTCTCCTTCACTTCTTATTTTTCATTGTTGGTATATTTTTATGTGTTCATTGTTCAATGTCTTTTGAAGAGTATCTTGAGATCTTTGAAGAGTATGTGCTGTATAAATACAATAAAGCAATGAAAAAAATAAAATGTCTACTTTTATAAGAGTATAAGTTTTACTATTTCTGATAATACAAGATTACCCCTCACTCAGCACTAGCCTAAAGGGTAGGCGAGTGCCATATTCTGAGGGATATCAAATAGACCTCCGTGCTCTAAAATAGCTCCCCCACTACCTGAAATCCCACAGTTTGGTGATACATATTTTTTGAATTTGAGCCTTGAGGTTTTCTTTTTCAAGAATCCCTTATTAAAATGCAAATACCACAGAGGGGGGTGGGTGAATGGGTCATGCTTTAACCTTAGTTCCCTTTACATTAACCCATCACTCCTACCAAACACATTTTTCACATAGCAGCTTTTTCCGTGCCTTTGTTCATGCTATTCTTCCAGAGGTAATGCTAAATATAACATAAATTATAAATATAAAATTACCTTATATTTTCACACAGTCTCCCATTTGATATCTAAAGCCAAGCCTACTCATTATTTTTTAAAACAATTTATTTTTTCCAACGTAAGAAGAATAACAGGTTTATCATAGAAAATTTGAAAAAGGCAGGAAGATAGGAAGAAGAAAAAATATCAACCATAGTCCTACCACCTAAAGAACAACCGTTGTGTGCTCATGCTCGTTCTGTAAACCAACCTTAGTTTAGGTCCCATTTCTGATGTGATGCCTTCCTTGAACTCCCCTCTAGAACTTCTCTATCCTGTCTGTACCACTCACTTGTACAAATTAGTTAACTCGGTGTGTGTCTTGTGTTTTCAACTAGACTGCTAGATCCTTGAAGGCTGAAACCCTGAATTATACTCTTAGTTTATCACCAAAAACCTAGTACATTGGACCCAGTATTTGCTGACTGATTTAACCTAAATGAATACTAACCATTTCAGAAAGAATATGAAATAGGCCAAGTATCTAAGTCATGAAAGTTAAAGCTTTCAGGTCACCTTGTTCGGTGACTACTGCTTTTCTGTTCCTGGAACTCTTAAAAGCCTATTTAACTAGCTTCTTTCTCCACACCAAAACTGAATAAGAAGCAGACTGATTAACAGCCAGGATTTACTCAAAGATTCTCTATATAAGGCATAAAGACGAGAGAGAGAGAGAAAGAGAGAGAGAAGTGGGGGAGAGAGAGAGGAAAGGAGAGAAGGGTAGAGAAGAGAGAAGGGTAGAGAAGAAAAGGGTAGAGAAGAGCGAAGGGTAGAGAAGAGAAAGGTATATAGAGTATATAATCTGGTGCTCAATCCAGTATGTGATTTGCCTCCAGCACCGTATACAGGATCCCATCCACTTGTTCTGAGTCAAACCCGATCTCACGAAGCTCCAAGTGAGGGAGGACAGAAGTAAGGAGATAGCTGACGTGGACACGCAGTCGCGTAAGCTTTGCCAAAGCCCTGTATGATGGAGTGAGGGGGTAGGAGAAGAGATGACATGAAGTCATTAGCCAAAAGAACAACATGAAGCTCCTTAAAAATGGGCCTACATTTCTCAACAATTATGTTTCCATTAGCTAGAAAGAAAGAAGAAAGCACAACGCCACCAAGCACAGGGAGACTGGGTGCAGCTCTCTAAGAAGTAATTCCTCAATTCTTGGTGGCCTATGAATTAATTAAGGCTTCCTCCCTTATCTATGACCAGTAACTGGGGGTCCTAAGGGATGCTGCCCAATAGCACTCACAAGCTGATAACTAAACCCTAGTAATTAACCTTTCTAGGTCATCTCCCTCTGGGGTCCGGTAGGAGACCTGAGCCTTCTGCAGCACTTCTAGGTGCGTCTCTGTCTCCTTCAGTTTCTCTTTTAGTTCTTGCTTTTCTTCTTTGGTTCTTTCCAGCTCAGCTTTCAGAATCTGGAATTCAGCTTGGCGATAGCCCATGTGTTTCTTGCTCCAATACAAGCCTTCTGTCTCCTGGGTACTATAGGTCACCAACTCATGCTGGACTTTCTTAAATTCAGAATGCCAGTGATTCCTCTCCTGTTCCAGCTCCTCCACCTGCAGTCCAAGAAACAGAAATTCAATGACCCCACATGCTACGAGAGTGCCCAAAATTATCTCTAATACACTCACTCTGTGATTCCTCCATACATATTCCTCTACTTATGGACCTTTTCAATCCCAAAATATGGGAAGGATGCCCACTAGGGTTCACTTAATCTGAGACATACAACAGAATAATTCAATGGCTTATTTTGTTTAAAGGCCTCAGAACACAAAATCATCAGAGCTCCAACTCTCTGTTCCCTTGGTTACAATGATCTCTTATTCCTGTGGTAAGGTGTTGCCCTCACCTTTTGCTGGAACAAATTCCTTTCAGCCAAAACCCGTTCCAATTTTTCTGTGGTTCTTTTCAGTTCTTCCAGCTCTCTTTGGTTCTTCATCTTTGGTGTATTACGACCTCCACTCTCCTCATAGCCTCTTCCTTTCTCCCCAGCTGCTGCGGCAGGGGCTGCAGCAGAGGCCACAGAAGAATAAGGCACTGGGTTCCAGGATTCAACCACTTTTCTTCTCTCAGCAAGCTCCTCTCTGTTAAAGGGGATCAGCTGAATGGGAGCTCCTGAATCTCGAACACCCTTTGCAACACCGACAACAGCTACAAAAGGTCCCTTGTTTACTTCTTCCTTGTTTATGTTTGTGCTGCCTCTGTTAGATTCTTCTGCCACCAATCTTGGCATCTGATCTTCTAATTCTTCAGGGAGGAGGGACCCCTGGTGCTGGTCTTGGGCCCCTGAATACAGAACTGAAACCTCCCTGCTCTGACTGGTGTTCTTGCTCGCTTCTGGGTATTCTGGGGAAAGGTACGGCGGTGTGCTTCTCTCGGAACTAGATTTATCATGGCTGTTCTCCCCTTCTGGGTAGGCAACAGCTGCCTCTGCCCTCCTGTAAGGGCCAGGCATTGAATAATCTAGAGGAGGTGTTATCATCTCATTCTGGAACCTTCTTCGTTTCTCCACAGGTTCTTCACCTAGGATCCATTTGTACTTACTGCAAGAAGAAGAGGATATTAAATTTTAAGCTGTCACAATACAGGCTAAGTATATTCTTAGCCTATGGAGCCCCTTTTCAAATGTCCCATATTAACACTGACTCTAGCTGTTATCCACAGATCACTTCAGGTTAGGAATACAACTTTATCCCCAAACCCCAACTCCTTCACTCATGTAATTTGCTGAGAAAGCAATTGGTCTTAAGGGAGAGATGAATTTCAAAGGTAGGAAGAGTCAGTATCTGGATACAACAGGACCAGGTTGACCTTGGTAAGAATTCTGAAAATAGGATTGAAACTAGCCTGACTTTGAAGTTTCCAAAATGTAAGTAAAGGAAGAAAAACCAAAAAATACACACGCAACACCTCTTAACATGAGAATGGGAAAAAAGGTCATAAAAAGTAAAAAGCCTAGCAGAGTATGTAGAGGAGAACCACGCCTGCTCGTTAATTTTAAAGTACCACAAAAACCGTACGGTATCAAAGACATGCATATTTTTTTATATTACAACAGAACACCATACAATTCATTTGCCAGTCAACTGGATTGTGGCTATTGCCCATTAGTCACTCGTAAAAGTTAATTAAAACACAGGGCCCTAGTGAGAAACAAAGAAAAGAATTGGCCAGTTCAAGTCATTTCCCTCTTATGGCAAAAGAATTCTCCTCTGTCAAGACAGGCACTCCCTCGGTTCTTCAGCAAACTCCAGGATGGTGACCTATAATCACCTTCCATTTGTGGATGCTCTATGCACGGACTGTTGAAGGAACTAACAAAACAACTGGCACCAGTGAAATCCATAGGCAATTTTATATCATGCATCAGGACGGGACCCCCATTTTTATCCTCATAACTATTCTGCCCTCTCTGCAGAAAACCAAGAAATTTCAAGGTAAAAATAAACTTTCAAATTTTCAGCGTGAAAGTGCCAGGCAAGTTATTGGCCACCTCACAGTATTTCAAGGCTGTTTATATTTTTCTGCAATTTATGAGAACATCTGTTAAGACATCTCAAACCTTAGATTCTTATAATGCCCTGAATATTCTTGAAAACTAGTGTGCACCCAGAAATAAAACTGGTTTTCCATCTTAATAGATCTTGTCGTGTCAGTCTTATGGGGAAAGCAAAAGGATTTAGGGGCTATGTAAAAACAAATGTGTCCATCTTTAAACATGTGTAAGGGCCACTGCAGGTGGTCCATTTAGCTGTGGTACTGAGGAAGACAGAAAAACAATCAGTTTGCAGGTATGAAGGAAGGGCTAGATAGCAACAGCAAAGTTTTATGAAAGGTAATTAAAGTCAAATTACCTGCCTTCTTTTCCTTTTCCCCCCTCTAAGGGTTCTGTCTTTAATTCTCTTCTCTTCTCTTCTCTCTCTACATTTCTTTTCTTTGGTAATCTCATACAACCTCTCGGCTATAACCTCAAAGCAATAACTCCCAAGTCTTTCCCCGAGCCCTGATCTCCAGTACTGAATTCCCAACTGCTTGTCACGCACATTTCCTTCTGAAGGTCTCACTGGTATCTCACTCAGTATGGATAAAATTGACCTTTCCTTTTCACCTTCAAACCTGCTCCCTCTCTTATGTTTCCTATTTGTGTACAACGCCACCAAACTCACAGTCATTTTCTACAGTTCTACCACCATCAATACTCAAGTTCAAGTTCTCATTACCTCCTCTGGACTACTGCAATGGATTCCTCCAGTCTCCCCTTCTCTCACCTCCAGATCACTCACTGCCAAGTGAATCTTCCCTAAGGCATTGCTCTGATTATGTCACTCCCCTATTTGAAATTTTTATTTATTGCTCCCCACAACAGAAAAGCTCAAATGTCTTAACTTGGTATTCAAGTTTTTCCATTACAAAACATAGGAAACATCTGTTGAACACTTACTCCGTGCCAGACAGTATGATAAGTGCTTACGTGTATGGCCTTACTCAGTTCTCCCAATAACCCTGAGGTAGGTGGTATTATCTTCATTTTTTACAGAGGATGCTTAGCCTAGAGAGGTTAACTGACTTTCTCAAGGTCATGTAGCTAGTAGGTGGCAGAGCTGGGATGTAATGTGGCCCTAGGTTTCTCTCTCACTACTTCCCTTCAAAACCACCAGGCAAACAGAATTCCCCAACACTGCGTGTCTAAGTCCAGCTCAAATGCTACTCATGAATTCCTACAGTGCTTTAGCATTCTCTTATAATATGTATCACTTTCTCCCATGTGTGTGTATGTGCGTGCGTGCGTGTGTGTGTATCATAGGTTCCCTACTAAAGTATAAGCTCCTTGACAGAAGGGAGCTTAACTAACTGTGCTGGATGGGGATGAGGGAACAATATTTTGCACATAAGAGGGAATCAAAAAGGAACTATTATGTGAATGAGAGAAAAATAAGTGGATTTTACTTATTGGTTCTATAAATACTTATTAGTTTTATAAATAAAGGTCTGGTTCTTCCCTCTAGGAATCAACTCTTATTCCAGACCTGCATTCACTCATTTAGTAAAGATTAATTTAGGGTTTACATATCAGGAATTTTTTCCCAACTACACAGTTTCTTCTCATTTTCTTTCTTCTTTTTATCATATTCCTCCATGTCTGTCTGCAGAGAAGCCAGCTGCTATTTTGATAGGGATTGCATTGAATCTGTAGTTCAATTTGGGGAGTACTGCCATCTTAACAACATTAAATCTTTTGATCCACAAACATGAAATGTCTTGCCATTTATTTAGGTCTTCTTAAATCTTGTTCAACAATATTTTGTAGTTTTTAGTATACAAGTCTTGCTTGCACTTCTGTTAAATTTATTCCTGAATATTTTATTTTTGAAGCTGCTATAAATGGAATTGTTTAATATATTAATTTTTGTTGTTCTTTTCAGAGTCAACTTTTGGTTTCACTGATTTTCTCTGTTGTTTTTCTATTCTCTATTTCATTTCCATTCTGATCTTTGTTATTTCCTTCTTTCTCCTTGATGTGAGGTTAGCTTGCTCTTTTTTTTGTTGAGTCTTACGGTGGAAGTTTAGGTTATTGATTTGAGATGTTTCTTCAATTTTCCTATAAGCATTCACAAATATAATTTTCCCTCTGAGTACTTCTTTCACTTCATTCCATAAGTTTAGGTATATTTTGTTTTCATTTTCATCCTATCAAGATATTCTCTAATTTCCCTTGCGATTTCATCTTTTATTCATTTGTTATTTTGGAGTGTATCTAATTTCCACATATTTGTGAATTTCCCAAATTTCCTTCTGTTGTTGATTTCTAATTTAATTCCTTTGTGGTTGGAGAAGGAACATCTCTTTTACACGCTGAATATTTTTTCTCTTTCTGCTTTTAAGATTTTTTCTTTGCCTTTGGCTTTCAATATTTTTATAATATTTTCACTGTGGGCTGTGAATTTCTTTGAGTTTATCCTATTTTGAGTTTGTTGAGCTTCTTGGAGGTGTAGATTAATGTTTTTCATCAAATTTGGGAAGTTTGCAGGTATTATTTCTTTGAATCATTTTTCTACCCCTTTTCCTCTCTCTCTTCTTGTACTCCTGTCTTGTCTATGTTGGTGCACTTAATGGTGTCTCACATATCTCTGAGGCTCTGTTCATTTTTCTTCATTTTTTTTCCTCTCTGTTCTTCAGATAGCATAACCTATAATTGATACATTTTCAAGTTTGCCAATTCTTTCTTCTGCCAACTCTAATTTGCTGTTGGGTCCCTTTAGTGAAATGTTCGTGTTCCTGTTAGTTATTATGCTTTTCACCTCCAAAATTTCCATTTGGTTCTTTTTTCAAATAATTTCTGTCCCTTTATTGATATTCTATACTTGATGAGACATGGTCTCCTTTAGTTCTTTGAACATATTTATAATGGCTGCTTTGAAGTCTTGGCTAAATTCAACATCTGGGTCTCTTCAAGAGCAGTTTGTATTGCCTGCTTCTTTTTTTTTGTTATGTACAGGTCACACTTTCCTGTTTCTTTGAATGTCTCATAAATTTTGTTGACAATTGGATATTTTAGATAATATGGTACAGCAAACTCTGGACACCGATCCCACCTCCCTGAATGGTGGTGGTGGTGGTTGTTTGCTTGGGTGCTTGTTTAGTGTCTTGGCTGAACTGACTCCATGAAATCTATTTCCCCCAAAATATGCAGTCTCTGATGTTCTGCCTCAGATTTCTTCTTGACTTTTATCTTTTACCTGGCAATCTAGGAGTTAGCTCTGGGTCAGCATAGGTCAAAAGTTGTACTTAGGCCCCCTTAGCCAGTTAGAGTTTTATCTTTTACCACTGGATGTGTGGCTTGGAGGCTGCTATCACAGTTCAAGGAATTTATGTTGCTGCCCCATTCAGCCAGGTAGTAGCAGCTTGGATTTTTTCCTCTCCAATTACCTGAGAGGGCACAGCCTTGAACATGCACCTAGTCTTCCAGACTACCAGGGATATGTGTGATCTTATTTTTAAGCCTGGCTTCCTATGAGTTGCCCCTGGGTCAGACTAGCTTATTGTTCAGCCAGTGGTTGGTTAGAGGTTGTGCTTAAGACCCTAGCGCCAGTGAGCCTCCTGCCCTTTGTTGTTTGATCTGTGTGAGGCTTGGGGACTGCTTTCAAGTTCACCTTATGTCCTGGTCTGACTGATGCTGAGTGAGTGCAGCCTTGTGCTTGTGCACTGCCTTCCTAACACCCAGGGTTGACTGTGATCCCAGGAGAGCACTTCTTGACTGTCTTTTACCTTGGTTCTCTCTGTTACCAAACTTCTGATTGCTCAGCCATTTTGCTTGTTGTAACTTGTATCATTGGGTTATAAGTACCCTCTTAATTGTTCTCCACCAAGATTTTCATCATTTTTGACAATTCTGGAATTCTCCCTGATCTGTTCCACATAAAGTCAGTACCTTCAGGTACAGCTAACGAGTTCTTCATCTTTAAGGCCTGCCTCTCTCCCTAAGCAGAACCTCTGTCCCACTGTGCAAGAGCTGGGGGCAGGGACAGTGGCTCACTTCTCCAAGAGTGAAATCTTTTCTTTATGAATGGATGCTGGGATGGTTTTTGGCTTGCTCCTTCTGGCACTAACCTCTGCCCTATAAGTAAGCTGGGGCTGGAGCAAGAGGGGTCCAGTATTGTCGGTATGCTGTCCCTAGGTGAGGGCTTCCACCCTCTGAGTGGCGGCTGGGTGGGCAAAGTGAAACATGGATGGGAGACAAGAGACCCAGTCCTCTTGGTTCTGCCTGGAATAGAGCTTCTGCAAGACAGACCTGGAGGAGATGATAAATGTCAGAGGCCTGTTCCTCCCAGGTGAAACCAAAGTTCTAGACTGGGAGCTAGGGGAAGAGGGAGCCCCCCAACTTCTTGACCACACTTACCTGGATTAGAGCTCCCTGAGTCGTTTTCATAAAATATAGCTTGGAGGGGGATGGGAGCAGGCTAAATGCCAAAGACTCTTGCCGTTCTTTCTGAGATTTAATAGATTTTCTTGAACAAATGTTCTCCATTTGCTATATGCCCCTAGGACAATTTCCAGGAACTTGGAATGACTGTTTTGTTTTGTTTAATAATATTTTCCAGTTAAATGGTTATTTGCTGGTAAAAAGAGTCCATCGTGCTCCTCATTTCTCCATTCTGGAAGTCTCTCTCAAAGATCATATTTTAAAATGTTAATACTGGCGCCTGAGTCAATCTTATTCATTTGCAAAATTGTTCTTCTATTTTTGTCTTGTGTTTGTTGTTTCAAATATTCCTTCGAACACATTAGAATGGTTCTCCTCCTCTCCTTCCACCATTACGGTGTAATTGGATTTCTTTTTTTTTTTTTGGTTATCCTTTCAAAACATGCACTAATTAGCCTTTGATATATAAGTTACTCAAAGGCTCCCTAAATATCTAAATAAATTACAGCCACTAATTCTTGCTTTTGTTGATATGCTTACGGCTACGTTCGACCTTAGTTTGTACCACTCATATGAAACCTAGCATGTACTGGGGATACTTACATATATAACCTTGACTACCATAAGGCTCCTTCATCTTTGATTCCATCACTGCCCTAGAACACTGCCTTTCATCCAGTAAGCACTCAAATATATGTAGAATGAACAGAAAGGGATCATTTCCTTTAAAAGAATAAGCTGTCTTCCCCTAAAAGGATATGCCCGTTTACATACTGGCTAAACCTCTTCTTTATTGCAAGTCCTCCTCTCCCCTTGCTAGATTTGTGAGACTCACAAAGCTGTTTCCAGTGACACCTCTGGAGCCCCTGCTGGGTCATATAATCTACTCCACTAGAACTTTTAAAAACTCTTTTGGATAGTGTAGGCTTTGTTTCATCTAGAGTTAGAGAGCTGTACGACATGACCCTAGGACCCTTATCAGCTTCAGGGTTTGATAATAACAAAGGAGATCTTTGAAACTCTTGACTAAACCTATTATTCCATTAACATCGTTTTACCAGAAAATCCTGTATATTTTACTAAACTCTTGAGCACTTTCATTTTCCCCTATAAAAAGGCAGACTCATTCCAATCAATCTGAATCCCCCTACACCTGTAGCTTGAAATGACATAATCATCATTTACTGACCTTACATAAAATGTATGACATTAGCAGCATCAATTACCATGTATCTCTACCCAAATAATATTATTCTCAAATTAAAACTACACATGAACAAAGTATTTTACTTGTCCTCTATAGCCAAAACTCTGGATATAGCAGTTCCATAATGACTCATACAGAAATCTCAATAAAGACTGATGAAGTATGCCACCCAATGGATATACTGTCATACTGCACTCATAAAATACACACATACAAAGGTTAGCATTTGTAATCTCATTCAGGTTACCAAAACCCACTAACGAATAACAAAAGAAACACTGAAGAAAAAGGAGAAGTAGTCCCAGCAGGGAAAGGATAGCCTTCAAGAGCAATGATACCTTGATATTCTAGTGGCAATTCTGATACATGACCATCTCAAGGAGGTCAAGGTAGAGGGGTAACAACGTGCTTCAAAAACACACAGCACTTTATTGTATGCCCTTCTCAACCACAATGGGAGTTGGAAAAACTATGGATGGGAACATCAGAATTATGCTCAAGCCCCTGAGACTAACTAGACTATATTTCTTACCCCTTTGCTGCATAGTTCAGTCTTAGAAATTGCTCCTTCTATATGACTCAGATTCAACCATTAGTTATTGAGTACCTACTATCTTCCAAGGCACTGTTCTAGATGCTTTCATACAGGTTCTCATTTAATTCCTTTAGTTTTATTAGTTTTGCTCCTAATAGCTTACTTCCTCTTGAGACTTTTTGTTCACATTCAGGGGGTCATGGGGTTCTTCCAATATCTACAGGGCTTAATTGTGGAAGAAGCACTGAATAGGGGACTTGCATACATGCAGAGATGTTTGTCTAGATTACAAGCTGAAAAGACCCACCTAAGAAGCAAGAAACAGGAAAAAGAATCAGTAACATTGGTAGAAAAATACCAGGAGTCATTTTTACCCTATTATGTAAGGTATTTACCCATTACTTCTATCCTACAATATGTTAAGAAGATATCCAAACTGAAAAGGGTCAAGGAAAAGTTCACAACCCACTATGTGATAGTCACATTACTGATGACTGCTGAAATTTCTACTATTAGAGAGCAACTCCGAACCTGCCCTATGGCTTGGCCCTGCCAGAAGTGAGAAGCATAGTAAAGAGGAGAAAGCGAATCATAAATAGGAGTCCTGAGTTCCAGTCTCATGGCAGTATAGGGGCAGTCACATCTTTCAGTGCTTCAAATACTCCTGATGTTTCAGAAAAAGAAAAGGTATGCTCCTTCGTGTTATATGGACTAACAAAATAATATTGATGAGGTGCTAGAAGATGAACAAGTAAAGCCCAAGACTAAACTTATACTAATAATTTACTCCAGGAAACAATGAACTAGAAGGCTTACCTAATGACACAAACTTCTAATAGTTATTTTTATATGTGACCAATATGTGCTAGGCCTATGGGGCCCCACAGGACTTCAATATTCCTAAACTTAAAAAAAGAAATAGTGCTTATCAATGTAACATCACCTTACATTTGTATAGCACATTATGCTTTTCAAAGAGTTTTCATGTCCGTTATCTCACTTACACAATTTCCAACATAATGTGAATACATAATATATAAAAGAGCATTCATCAGATGATCACCTCAAAAAAGTAAAAAAAAAAATATAGATAGATAGATAGACAGACAGATAGACAGAGAGACTCGACATAGCAGTTGTAATGCTGAAAAATTGGGGGTACATGCAACACACAATTATATCAACCCCAAATGGTGTTTCTCCTTGTGAATTCCATGCTAGGCCTTAAGAAAAACATAAACATGAAAACCATACCAACTTACTTGACAGGAAAACAGACCCTGAGGATTACTATTGAAGAAAGACTATGTTACCCACCTGGAAAACTGAAAAACACTGGAATCCAGAGGCTTAAGTTGAAGAGAAGGTGTTTTGCTTTCTTCTCCAACAGATGGAAGCTGGCTAGGGCTATCAATTCCCTCATATTCAATTGTCTTATTATTCAATTCATCCATATCTTGAATAGTAGGGATCTTCAGTGGATTAGTGAATACCTAGAAAAAAAAGAAATGATTCATGAAAATCCCAATTTCAAACTAAATACCAAAGGTTGAGTCAATCCTTCTGATGCTAGGAAAAAATACTTGCCAAACAAAAAGAAACTGTTCCTACACAAAACAAACAGCGCGCAGTAATGTACACTAGAACACTGAACCCAGGCACGTTCAGCTATAACCTTATGGGCTGGACACCAACAGACTTCCCCAACTCACTTATTGGCTCCTAGAGTCATCCCACTCACAACATACACCCAGGCCCCTCAATCACTGTCTAATTCTCTCTGGTGACCCAGTTTAAGGCTGGGTTTTCACTCTTCTGAGATCTGTGATCAGGACAGGGGTAGAGGGAATAAGCATTGCAGCAAGTGTCTGTGCTGGTTTTGGAGAAATGCATGCGAGAGACTAACATATATTCATAGTGCACACACACACAGACATGCATCTGGGATCTTGTGGGAGAGCCAGCCTATGAAGATAGTATAAATGATGAAGGTGAAGGAATATAAAGGGAAGGTAAACTGAATGAGGACAGGGCAGTCCCAGGAAATCTCCCAATCTCTAGATCAGACTATTAAGCTAAGACATTAGGGTATGAAACCTGTTTATTCATATACCTGGGTCTTGGTGGGATGTCAGAAGAATTAATATTAAATTGCCTCTATCCTCACCAGTCTGACCTACCCTGATTGAGTGGGTGGAAGGTGAATCTAACATGCGACTAGCAGATATCTCTGGGAAAGAAGGTCAAGAGGAAAATCATGCAGAAAGGCAAGGTTGGGTGGGGAAGATATATGGGTGCTATGGTGGCTGTCAGGAAAGGAGTGTCCCTGAAAGGACTGCCAACCTTATTGCACCCTTCAGCGTCCGGAGCTGGGCAACCATGTCCGAGAGACAGTGCTCCTGAAAATTCAAAACAGCAGAGTCTTTATAAAGCCAGCCAGCCTGAAAGCAGGGATGGGGGAGGGGCACAAAGAACCACCCCTTCTTCCCAAGAGGAAGGAGAAAGGAATCACCCCTGAATCCCGGAAGAAAGAAGACTAAGGAAAGCTAGACACTCAACAGGAGCAGTCTGTATAAGGATGGAACATAACCCTGAATATTCTGTGACACCGAATGTGACATTCACACTGTCCAGAATCAGTACTGAACACAAATCTGGGAAATATATATTTGACTTTTCTGGTTTTGGTGATCTGAATATCAGTAACAGCAGATAAAAGCAAACTCAAAAGATCCAATGAAAAAAAGACCACCAGAACAAATGGGTCATTATTTCTATGCAGCTTTCAAGATTGCTGCTTCCTTCAACCTCTGTCCTCTGTTGGGGAAAATTTTGTGTGAGAAAAGGAAGAAGGCAGACTGTCTCTCACCTGGTGGTTCTCATTTTCCATTGGCACCTTCTTCTTCTCAACAGTTTGATCTCTAAGAGAAGATAAAAGTGCTATTTAGTTTACTCATGAAATTTCTCAGTCTGAAATGGATTATACCAATTATAGATTTAGGTTATAATGTTCCTTCCAAATTAGAAATAGTGTGAGCCTCATTGAGTAACTAAGGGTTCCTTCCTGAACTCTGCTACTAAAGAGAGATTTCAAATGCTCCGTCAAAAGAGAGGGGGTGGGGAGGGAGGAAGACAGACTAAAGACAATCATTAGTTGAGACATTCAGGAGATGATTAGAAGGAATAAAGAATTGGAAGAACAGAGAGGTGAGAAGGGAAATTATTAAAAACAAACAGAAAAAATCATCTCTTTTCTCAAAACTCCCCTATCCTATTAGGAAGGGTCAGGCTCCTTTACTGTATGATACAAAACACCACCTCAGGTATACTCAACTGTTTCTTAGCTTTGCTCAAGTACAGGTCTTCATCAATGAGTTCTTGTTCCTCTGGAACGGAGCATCTCCTGCAGTATAGAGAAGAAATCGTTTTTTTGGAAACCAAATATGCCCTTCACTTTTAACCTTTACTTTCCTCATAACTATGATAAGGCAGGGTAACAACCCTCTAACATTACAGAATTCAGATTCCACTCACATTACAAAACCTGGGTGCAGGTTAACATGTAGCAATTCTTATTTCAAGGCATACCATCATATAATTATTTTTGGTTCATATATCACCTTTCTCCCAAGACATTCAAAATACTTAACAGCTACAAAATTCATATTATGGTGGGCAGCACAAAGCATGATCTCTATTTTTACACAGTGAAGTTCAAGCACAAGAGAGACTTGTTTGTCTTGAGACCATACAAAGGTCTTGTTTGAGAGACCATACAAAGAGAATATTGCTGAGACTAGAACCTAAGTCTTTTGCCTCTCATCTACTAAGAAAGTAATTTTCAAGGGGATGTCTAGAAGCATGAGAATCCCTAAACTAGGTGGTGATGCCTGAAGAAGAAAATAAGAGGCTATGACAGAGAGCAGCAATAAGGAACTAGGAGCTTACATCATAAAAAGAACAGAACAGAGACTAGTGAAGAGGAGAAAAAGGAGAATTCTATAAATGAAAAGACATTTGCTATACGTAAAGCATAAGGAAGAGAATTTTAGGAGTAAAAACTGAAAGGAGTACTAGAAAATGTATTCAACGGTCAAAAGTAATCCTAGAAACAAATAAGCAAAAATTAATAATAATTGGAAACACTACGTTACACCCATTCTATAAACGGGCAAGTGTCCTGGAAGGCTATGTCTCCCAGACTAAGTGTAAACTGACAGGAGATACAGGATTCAAAAATGAGACTTCTAAGCACTCAGTCCCATATTCTAATCCCACAATCCCAGTTACTCTCCATGGAGAAGTGTTTAGGCATATCTGGAGATTATGGGGGAATGCTTACTCATTATAGACCTAGACTTCAGTTATTTAATTTCCTCCATTTTAAACATTTTTTTCTAAAAAGCATACTCTGTTTTAGTACCTTTTTTCTATCAGCATTTATCCTGCAAAAAAATTAAGTCAGCCAAATTGAAGCAAACTGAGTTATTATTATGACCTTTGTGACTACTAAATCAAAAACATTTGTTAAGTTGAAATGAATGCCCCTGGATATGCCAGGCACTATGTAGATGTTACATGCTACAAGGAACATATGGTGCATTAGGAAGACAAACACGTAAACAAATAGCATTGAATGTACAATAGGTACTACAACAGATTCAGGGACAGAAAGCACATGAAGAAAACCATCAGCTCAACCTGAATTGTAAAGCCCTTGTTCTCAAATAGTTTATAATCTCTTGAAAAGCCAAAGTAAATACATACGAAAAATATGCAAAAAATAAAAAACAGTATGTGAACAAATGTTAAGAATTAAATACCACAGGAAGCCGGAGTAACATCACTGTCAACTATTGTCAACAGGAGAAGTACCACAAAAAATGCTTAAGCTTCCCAGATGGATATGATTTGGATAGGCAGATGGAATGCAGAAAGTTACTGTAAGCAAGCGGAATGACACTACCAAGCCATGAAGGAGGGAATAAGCATGGCACGTGTAGGCAATAGTGAAGCCACGGGCCTGGCTAAAGCATAGGGTTTGTGTTAAAGTACAATGAAAAATACGATTGGGTAGGTAGGGTGAGACCAGTTAGCACAGGGGTTTGAATGCCAGGCTGAAGAGTGTGGACTTGAGATGAAAAGTGTTTTAGAATATGGAGACAAATCAGGAGTTATCTCTGGCATAATACTGAGTCTTAATCTTACCTGTACTTTGGATGGGAATTATAATAACAAAACCATCTTGCAGGTAATGTGGATGGATCAACCTTGCCAGGAAGCTTCCTCCATTTAAGACACTCATCACACTGTACCCATGTCTGGTCAGGAATCTTCCTGAATGAAGGAAAACAGAAGTATGACTGTGTATGTTCTAGCTCTGTGCTCTGTGTTACATTAGAAAAGCATGCCATAAAGGTGAAAGAACATAATTTTACACATGAAATGTGTTAGAATTATTATAGTCTAGGTGTCCAAAATGTATATATCTTGAACTTCAAAGATAAAATAATAATAGAACATCACCAGACATGGATATGAAAAATAGTAACAAGTATTAACATAGTGGGCTACCATTATTTATAGAGGTCAATAATATTTATCCTGTAATCTCTTGTTCTAAGCAAACAAGAGGACAATTTTAACTCTAAAATTTATTAACTAGGAAAGGATTTTATATATATTACAATATTCCCAAGAAATAAAATCCATAGGATCATTTTATTTGGTTCTATGCAATTCCGTGACAGGTTTGAAATGCATTTGTGGGAGTCACCGAAGCATCGTCATCAAAACGCCCTCCCCTTTCCCTACAGACTCCCTTGTCCTTTTTATTCCTTTCAAAAAGTCTTTGCTTATACTTCAATCAAAATTGTATTAGGTTGGTATTCCCAAAGTTAATCTTAAAAAGTAATATAAATTTGATTAAATTTCATAACTAGAGATGGTGGCTCCAGTCCAATAATTGGGCTAAATTATTAAGAAAAATTTTTTCCAGAGCTCTACTCTTAAAACACATATTCATTCCCATCTCCCCCAGGAAGCGTAACTCAGTCTCCTATACCTTACAGTGAATTTGTTTCTCTGTGAAAGGAGGTAGTCCATATATAATAGAAGTAGTCAGCATCTAAGGTGTGAAAGGTAGACTGGAGTGGGAAGAGGGAAGGCTAGAGAAAAGACACAGAAAGAGGGTAGAGGGGCACCTAGGGCCAATTTGAAAAACATGTAATTTAGCCTAGGGCGGGTTTTGTGGATGTTACATTTATACTGCTCTTATACTAGGGATTTCAATAAAGTGGTGTGTTTCTTTTTTGTCTTAGTTCAATATTTTTCTTATCTTTTTAAATATTGCTTTTTTCCAGTTATAAAAGTAATATAAACTCATTATAGAACAACTGGAAAAAACAGACAGATATAAAAAAGAAAATAAAAGGCACTTATAATTCTACCACTCAAATACAATGTCTTCTTCTTGTTTAAAACTATTTAACAAAGAGAACTCGTACAAATTTAGATATATAGTTTCCTAGCTCCTAGTTCCAGGGTGCTCTAGCCTTGCAACCTCTAAGCTCTAAGCTCAGGTCTGACCTCTGGTGTCTATATATTTCCATACAGCCACTGTTTTATTTAGAGCCAGAGCCAGCGAAAAGCAATTTCGGTGGTAGTGGGAGGGGAGAGGAAAGGTCATATTAGCTTTGGCTTTACATGCTTATGCACAGAATAGTCTCTTGCAGAAGCATGCCAATATTACTCTCTCGGGGACAAGCATTAGAGACAGCATCTCTCTGCCTCAGGTTACATGCATACTATGGTAGATCCTTCCATCCAGGGAGACAGGAGAGGCTTTTAGCTTGTGCTTGGAATAAAAGTAGTTGAAGAGGCTATACCATGTTCCCTTCATTGCATCCCTCCAGAAGAGTGTTGTGTTAAAGAACTTGGGTTTGGGGCCTGATGGCCTATATTTGAACCTTGGATCTACCACTCTCTACTTGTGTAATCTTGAGCAAGTTACTTAAGCTCTCAGTGTATCAGTCTCTACATCTGTAAAGAAGTAATAATACCCTCTACCTCAGAGGGTTGTTGTGAAGATTAAATAAATGTAAATACATGTAAAGAACTCAGACCAGTACCTGGCATATAAGTACTCAATAAATAATAATCATTATTACAATTCTACGTCCAGAAAGGTTGTATGATATGCAGACACACACTTCAGCAATATATTAACATCTGTTTCACTGCATTAATCATCACTTATTTGAAAGGCAAAAAAATGGCATCTCATCTTAATTTGCATTTCTTTGAAAACCATGGAGGTTGGACAGGAGCAGAGATCTTTAGAATAAGATAGTGATATTCATACAGTAGTTAAAACAAAATTTTATATCGTACATGTGTCTGATGATTGCCATTAAAAAAACCCAGCTGCCTACCCCAAATGAACCTTTAACACTCTAATCTTTGTCTTGATGGTGGTGTAACTGACTGTGTATGTGTTGTCATACCTTCTATCCTCTGTATTATGCTCCTTTCCTGGCTTACTGAGGCATTTCATCCTGATCCACAGTTTTGAGTGTAATTCCCTGTCTTAGATTCAATAAAGTCTACCTTTTTTCTGAGATGCTGAGTTCTCTACTTCTACTCTCAAATTCCTTGGTACAGTTCCAACAATGTTCACTAGGAATAAAGAGAAGGGAAGTTTGCTAACATTTCTAAATACCTACTATATGCTAGGCACTGTGCTAAAAATGTTATGTCATCTAATTTAATATACTCAGAGAGGTGAAGTGACTTACTTACCCAAGCTCACCCAACTATTAAGAAGCAGATCCAGATTTTCAACCCAGGAGTGTCTGATTTAAATGGCCATCATCTTCCACTATATCACACTGCCTGTAGGATAAACTGAGAGTACTAAACTCTTCATATTTATGATCCAAACCACACAAGTGTTAAACCAGAATGAAGAGGTCTATGGAATGATGAAATTAGTACCTGTGATTTTCTATTTTTAGTAAAACTTCCCTATGGGAGAAGCACCATCTTACCCTTGTTCTTTCCATTTGCTCTATGAACACTACCCCTAATACTTTTATATTCTCTATTTACTACTCACGGTATTGACCTGGCTACTGCTGAGATCTCAAAATTCTCTTGGGATGTCTTTTCTTTCCAATAAGCATTGAGCTTCTGGGCCAGAGCATTTATTGTCAACCTGAAAGAAAAAGTAAAAAGAAGTACATCAATGTTGAGGATTTGTTGAACAATTTTGTGATCTTTGAGATGGTCCCACCTCATAGAAGCCAACAATTTAAAATATTCAGCATAGGTCTGAACACCTACACTTTCAGAAACTAGAATGGGAATACACCGCCTTTGCAAATTACATGTCAAAATTACAAAGTCATAATGTTGAATAGTCACTTTGGCTGAAAAGGTAAAATGGTCAAAGTCCTAAAAAGTACTGTGTTCTCCAAATTTTCAGGGCTTTTAGAATCATGGGGAGGGGAGTTAACATTAGAGACAATGACCGTGAACTAAATTGAGAGGATTAAATCAGAGTCAAATATTGAAGAGTTGACAGGGAGTTATTCGATTGTCAGATGACCACAGGTAAACAATTTGGGACCAAGTTGAAAGACACAGAATCAAATGGTGCATCATATCTATCACAAATCAACCAAATATTAACTTAAAAATGTCTACATAGTTCCTCTTCATCCAAATGCTGACCCCCGGAAGTCATAGTACCAATGGACAACAAAGTCCCCACCAACCTTCTACTACACAGCTGTTAGTGTAGGCTGTACCCCAGTTCTGGCTCTTGTTCTTTCTCCTTTCTCTTTCTTCCCAAATGAATAACAGTAGACCCAGGGCCAAAAAATGTCATGTGTATAAGTCAAAATCTGAATTTTACTTTTAAAAACTGTCAATTTCTGGCCGGCCCTGTGGCTTGGTGGTTAAGTGCGCGCGCTGCGATGCTGGTGGCCCGGGTTCGGATCCCGGGTGCGCATCGAGGCACCACTTCTCCGTCCATCCTGAGGCTGAGTCCCACATGCAGCAACTAGAAGGATGTGCAGCTATGACATACAACTATCTACTGGGGCTTTGGGGGGAAAAAATAAAATAAATAAAATCTTTAAAAAAAAAAAAAAAACTGTCAATTTCTAACGCCTAATTCCAATTTAATTCTATAAGCCATAGGGGCTGGCCCCGTGGCTTGGCGGTTGGGTGCGCGTGCTCTGCTGCTGTAGGCCCGGGTTTGGATCCCGGGCGCACGCCGACGCTCTGCTTGTCCAGCCATGCTGGGGTGGCATCCCACGTGCAGCGGCTAGAAGGATGTGCAACTATGGCATGCAGCTGTCTACTGGGGCTTTGGGGAGAAAAAGGGAAAAAAAGGGGGAGGAGGATTGGCGGTGGATGTTGGCTCAGGGCCCGTCTTCTTCAGCAAAAGAAGGAGGACTGCCATGGATGTTAGCTCGGGGCTGGTCTTCCTCACAAAAAAAATAAATTAAAAAAAGAAAAAGCTATATAGAATTCCCTTACCTCACTTTTCTAAATCCTGTATCCTTTAAGGCAAATCTTAAGTCATACCTTCTACCTGAAACCTTTCCTATCTATTCTATGAAGGCATTTTTCCTATACCATACCACTTATGTTTTGATTGCTCAAACAGCCATTTTATTGCTCTCTAAGTTGTTTCATGTATGTGACAATATATTATTACAAATAGACTGTTAGCTCCTCAAAGACAGCAACCATGTATTGAATTCCTCTGGAAAAATCCACAAAGCCTAACCACTGTGCCATGCACAGTGTGGTGCTCAGTTAGTAGGCGTTGATTGCATTTCTTAAGCTGAATTTCAATGTAAAAATGTTGTAAGTTTGAGCCCTGATAGCTGCAGCTGAAATCTGATATCCACAACTATTAAACGTGATATTACAGATGATTTATTTGTAGACATTCCAGCAGTATGTATCTTTTAGCATTTGCAGTTCTGATGTCTCTAAGACACTTAGGATGAGTTTGTGATCACAGAAAACCTTCTCTAATCCCCCTCTCAAATTCCCTTATTTTTTAACTAAACATCTTTTCATTTTATATAAAATAGAGTAAAAAACGAAAACGATGCCAGAATTGGGATGAGTTATGCAAATTTATTATCCTCAAAAGACCCTGTATGCAGGACAGTATACTAGTTTTCTGTTTATAATAAAATGTGTAGCAGATATTAAGCTACAGAAGCCAGAAATCCTATATGTTTAACTGAATAAACCTATTGTCTATGGAATATCTCTATTTGGATCCTCTGCAATCACCTTCAACTCATCATACTGAAACTAAACATCACAAACCAAGGGTCTAACACCTCTAAAATTTAAAAGGTAGATGGGGGTGTGTGGCAAAAATGATATAAGATGTTAAGTAATTTTTAATATGTAACATTTGGATTTCACAAATCTTTATTTGGTTAATCACCAGAAAATCACTATTCCTTTCACTCAAGAGAAACAGAATGATTTGGCTTTGAGACTTTTGTCAAATTGATATCATTTCTAAATTCCACTCTTAAGAGTCAAGTCCTAGTCAAAGATTACAGGCCAGACTCCTACTTAAAAGACAATTTTACTTAAACTGAGAGCAGATAGTTACCATAACCACTGAGTAGCCCTAGCGACCAATTACCCTGAAATTAATTTGGGGTTGCCATCCAAATAGTTGTCTCTTTGTCAAGCACTAAACCTAAAATTCGTATGGTTTCAGATCAATTAAGGTACGACATTTAACTAATTTTATTACAGTTTTGTGCACAAAAACAAAAGAGATTTGGGGAATTACTTTTCCCCCACTCTAAGAAAAAATTTGCTACTGAGACTTCAAGGAAAATGACACCAAATGATCTCATACCTTCCTTCTTCATATTCCCGTAACACCCCTTGCCCTTTTCATGCCTTTGCATATACTTCCCTCCGCTTAGAATGTCCTCCCCCTATGTGTCCACCTAGCAAACTCCAATTTTTCCTTGAAGTTTAAGTTCAAATATAATCTTCTTTGTGAAGCTTTCCTTGACTCCTTTAGGCATATTTAAAAGTTCTTCCAATTTTGCATATATCCCCCATTAATGCAATTATTTTATAGGTATTTAAGTTTCTTATCTGCATACATCTCATCTTATTTGTTCACAGGCATTGAGGATTCTTATCTTTCATTCTTACGTCCCTAGTACTTGGCACATAGGAGATACCTCATAATGCTTGATGAAACAAGGAATGAATGATCCATCCCTCCCCAAAAGTTTTAAAACAAACTATTATATCCTGGCTTTAACAATTCCTTTCTGGGGCCAGCCTGGTGGTGCAAGCTGTTAAGTGTGCACACTCCGCTTTGGCGGCCCGGGGTTTGCCAGTTCGGATCCCGGGCGCGCACCGACGCACTGCTTGTCAAGCCATGCTGTGGTGGCGTCTCATATAAAGTGGAGGAAGATGGGCACGGATGTTAGCTCAGGGCCAATTTTCCTCAGCAAAAAAAACAATTCCTTTCTTTGTCTCCTAAAAATATCCTTGCTGGTTCAGCTTCAATGTCAAGTTCCTTTCTGATTCTTTACTGGTCTTATCTATTAAGTCTAGATGATTCCATAAAAACACATATATCTTTCCTGCTGCTCCAAGACTTTCCTCTCAGTCTGTTCACTGGCTTAAAGAAAATCTTTTGAAACAAACTTCAAACTGCTTCTGTTTTCTCCCAACATATTCAATATCTTCAGATTCACTCATCTCTTTTCATTAAGATAAATTCCAAGGCTCTTTGTTTCACCAGAAGTATTTTACTAAATGACTCCTATGCTCTTTCCATAATTTTTAAAGGTAAGGTTTGTCTCAGCTAGGCTCTATATATCATGTGTCAATAGGCTTTAATTTAAAAATCACATCATTTTATCTCTAATCTTAGAAAATAGATTTAAGGAATTCTCAGTTAACTTACCTGGTTGGTTTTTCGAGATGATTTTAGAAGATTCAGAGAATAGAATCATATCCAAACAAACTATCAGAAACATCTCAGGTTGAGAGTGACTCACCGGTACTCTTTGGTGTACTCAAAGTCTTGCTTGTTGTAGGCAGGTTTTAAGAAATTGCACTCAATGACTCCAATTACTCCCACACCTTCTCCATGAGTTGGCTTAGAAGAAAAATATTAATTTCAACACTTACATTACTGCTGACTGCCTAGAGGCATTTCCTTTTGATTCCAAACAATAATAGAAAGGTTACATAATGTTCATGGGCAAGGAAAGGCCAGCAAGATCTAGAGAAACACTCAGAATGTACTTCAATAGACTGCAAGTATTACATTAAACTAGAACCTCTGGCAGAGATTTTCTGCCAGGGCAGAGATTTGCAAACTATGATCCATAGATTCCCTAGGATTTTCCAGGGATTAACGGCCATCTCTACTTCACCCACACTACCTCCACTTTCATCTGTTTTATATTCTGGGATTGCCATAAGATTTCATTTGAACAAAGAATGACACTGCTAAAAAATCAAGGTTATATACTACTGTTCTAGGGAACTGAAATAAAAGTTCATCTGAAAACAAATTTAAGAATGCTATGTAATCATTACACTCTACTAAAATAAACAAGTTGTATATATGTAGGCTGCCAAACAACTACTAAAGAGAGTCAGACTTACAGTGATTATTAATTACAAGTTGATACAAGAGATTTTTGGATTTAAAATCTTTTTTTTATTCTTTAATGGAAGGAACTGAGTCAAGGTGTAATTAGACTGACACACAGACATGAGTAGTATAAAGATGATAAAATAAGAAAAAGCAACAAAGGCTGAAAACTAGCTATCCTGGATCTAATATAACTTTGTCCTACTGTCTAATATAAAGTCGTTTATCATTCTTTGTGCTTTAGCAATCTTATTTGTAAAATAGGAACAAATGGGATACTTGTGGCTATTACTACTTTAAATTGTCATTAAAACATTAAAGATGATGGGGCTGGCCCGGTGGTGCAAGTGGTTAAGTGCGCGCGCTCCACTGCAGCGGCCCAGGGTTCGCCGGTTCGCATCTGGGGCGCGCACCGACACACCACTTGTTAAGCCATGCTGTGGCAGCGTCCCATATAAAGTAAAGGAAGATGGGCACAGATGTTAGCCCAGGGCCAGTCTTCCTCAGCAAAAAAGAGGAGGATTGGCATTGGATGTTAGCTCAGGGCTGGTCCTCCTCAAAAAAAACCATTAAAGATGATGGTAATATTTGTATAGTTTGGTTTACAAAGTATTTTCACATAATTTATAACAATTAAATCTCTCAACCCTGTAAGCTGCAAGGTAGCTAGAGCAGGTAAAATCATTATTGTTGTTTCCATTTTACAGGTAAGGAAATTGAGCCTCAGAGAAATTAAATGATTTAGCCAAGGTTACACCGCTTGTAAGTAGAAAAGCCAGGACTCAAAATCCTGGTCATCAACCACTAAATTTTATGTATCTTCCACTATGCCTTATGATCTCCCCAAGAAAACAGAAAGAGCTATCTTTAACACTAATAAACTGATACACATGGCAGAGTTGCTGGTGTTCTAATTCTACTTCTTATTAACAGCTACATAGAAAATGCATTCAGTAAAGTTCCTGGGTTGATTAACATCTGAAACATGAGAAAGAGTTTTTCAACACAAGATAGCTCACTGGTAACACAGAATTCCAGGGTCAGATTTGACAACCAACATAAGATAGGAGTAAAAGCCATTAATGAGTCTATCCCCTTGGCAAATTTTAAATCCTCTTCCTACTCTTTTCAGCCTTCTCTGACAAGGCAACGTTAACCACTCACCTTCACCTGGCATCCCACCTTCTCAAAGGACTTTATGAGTCGGTTGTTATGATACATCATTACTCCAAACTGGTTATTATTCTTGCAAGAGAACCCAAAAGTTATTTTCACCTGCTTATTCTGAGAAGAAAATCATTAAGGAGACAAACACCAGGGGCTTTAGCAGACAAAATTTTGTACTCTATTATAGCAAAAACATCAAACACCATTGGATGTAAATTGGTACAACCTTTCTAAAGAGGGCATTTAAACAATTTGTACCAATAGCTTAAAAAATATTCTTAACCTTTAACAAAGTAATTCTCTTTCTAGAAATTTATCCTTCATAAACAGTCATGGAAGTCCATAAAGGTTTATGAGCTACAGAGATTTATCAATTAGTTATAATGGCAGAAAAAACAAACTATTTAAATGTTGACAATAAGGGAATGATTAAATAAATGTTGGTATATCCACATGGTCTATTATGCAGCTCTTAAAATTATGTCCTTGAAAAATATTTGGGAACATTAGGAAATGTTCAGAATATAATAGCAAGCATTATCTAAAACAATGTATATATAAATATATGCTTAGGAAAGACTGTAAGAAAACATACCAAATACCATCAGTGATTTAAAAATTCATAAATAATCACAAAACATTTCTTAACCCTTGCTAGTTGTTCAGTTCATTTCTAGGTCTCCCAGGTCCTGATAAGAGTTGTAAACAGTACAACACAAATCCACACAATTATAAGCAATAAGGTAAGTTCTGCCAATCGTATGAAACACAACAAAAGCAAAAGCACCAAGAACAAAATCACCTTTAAAGGTAAAGGACAACTAATAGTCCTGTAGTAACACATTTCATGGGAAGAAGTTAACAAGCTTGGATAGATGAAATTAAGAAAACTAATTATTATACGTAAATCATGAATAATGATGAATTTTTAACAAGTCCTACTGGATTTAAAAACCAATGTAAGAGAGTGAGAAAGATAAAAGGGAGATAGAGAAATTGAGATTTTCATTAAAACAAACACTAAGAAATCTTGATGCCTAAATGAGTTAAATGAAGTTATTTTTGTTACTTATCCAAAAAATGATCTCCATTGCCCCCTCTAACTGACAAGCTACTTGCATCAAATCAATGTGACAAATGAGTCAGATATGATACAAACACACAATACAAGTGGGTACATAGCACAGTAATGTTTGGCTCAGAACATATAATGTTCTAGGCTTCAGAAGCTCAAATAAAACCTCGAAAAAGACCCTATTCTAATGTAAAAACAAAACAGGACAAACTCCCCCAAACAAACAAACCAAAACTCTACACCATAAAATTAACATTTTTAAGATAGTCAAATACTTTCCTCTTGTTCTATACTTTAAAAATTCTAAATTATGGTGTAGGGGGTACAGTGGGTTAGGATGTTCACCAAATTAATACAAGGAGACAGGACAAGAGGAGAGAAGAGGACTTTGATAATTGAGGAATAAATAAGTCAGCATCAGTGATCTTGTTCTTAATGACCTTGGGGGAAATTTTATCAGGAGTTTCGTCTTACCCATGTCTATAAGTGAATTCATTCAGCCCAAATTATAACAGGGGAAGGTAACAAGTTTAATGAGAAAGGGGATTGAGGGGCCAGCCCCAGTGGCCTAGTGGTTAATTAAGTTCAGCGTGCTCTGCTTCAGCAGCCTGGGTTCAGTTGCCAGGTATGGACCTACACTGCTCTGTTAGCGTCCATGCCGTGCTGGCAGCCCACATACTAAAAAATAGAGGAAGATTGGCATGGATGCTAGCTCAGGGCACATCTTCTTCAGCAAAAAAAAAAAGAAAGGGAGGGGGGTCAAGAAGTGTTGAGGTACATACAGAACACATGCATGGGAGTTACCTTGATAGAAACGCAGAAAAGAAAGAAGCTAGAGACAGAAGTAGAGTATATCCTGAAACAGTTGTTGGAAAGCACTTCTTTAGACTGGCTTTGTTAAACCTATGGTGCTAAGATCCTAGTCTACATACAGTAATATTTTAGCTAATTTACCTACAGATGCTAACAATGCTAGCTCTGGTTTCGTTAAGTTGGGTTTGTTTAGGACTTAAATAAACTTTCCTAGTACACAAGGTATGTGTTCCCCAAAAGGAGAAAATCAATCTGCTTACGAGTAACACAGCTTTTTAGAAAGGGAATGATAATTTCTAATATTTGGTTGGAGAAGAAAGACAAAGCAAGCTAGGTAACACTTTTGATAAAGCAAATAGTGTGTGAACATGTTTCTTGAATCAAGAGCTGTGCTTAGTTACTAGAAAATAAATTAGAAAAGCAATTCTTTATAACTGCTTATGCATTCTTAGCCTTTCAAAGATTTTTTTTGTCCAAAAAGTCATCAACAAAGATAGACTTAATTTCCATAGCTCATCTTAAGATTTTCTCAAGTGTCTGAAATCCATTCCCAGTGAAGTGGAGGGTAAGTAAAAATAAGTAATTACTTCTCGGTGTGGCTGCCATTATGAGAAGCACTAGGAAATCCATGTCAAACCTGTTGAAGAATTATCTCACCCTAGAAAATCAACCTTTAATTTTCACCCTCCTAACTTCCATCAACATAAGTACGGAGTTGTTACGACAAAAATCATACTATGTCCAAAAGATTAATAAAATCTAGTCAACATTTTGCTTATTTCAATGAATGTAATATGTAACAAAATTCCAGTACAAACCAAACAGTGTGGACTATTTCTTATAGCAGAGACTCTCAAATCTGGCTACTCATTAGCATCAGATGAGGATTCAAAAATAAATATTTCTTACTAAAAAACGAGATTTCAGACTACTAAACCAGAATTTTCAAAATTTCAGGATGTTGTATTATTTTAATAATTTCCAGGTGATTTCTGATAAAACTGGTACACAGATTAGCAATTAAGAAATACCTCCTTAGAGTACACTGTAATAGGATTTGTACTATAACACACATTTTTGAATCGGAAAAAGAAAGGTTGTTTTTCTGTGCCAACTTGGAAATCTAATCCTCAAACAGAGGTCAACTTCATGTAGTTGTAAGGATACTGTGAAGGTAGGTTTATATACATCATATCCTACATTGGCCAGGCTCTTGGCAATCATCTGGGTAGTCACCTTCTTTTGACGCAGAAAAATTTTCATTCGTGGCTTCATATATAGAATACCACAAAATGCCTATGGAACAGTGAAGGGAAAGTTATTACACAGTATTGCCAATCCTACTGATATCCCCATAAAACACTGCTAGCAAATGAGATCTATTCTGGGCAAAGACGTGGCTCAGTTTCTATACCTTGTTATACTATGTCAACTACCACACTCAAGTGCCGCTGACTACATTAGCTAAACTGTTTCAGTGGAGACAACGAGAAGGAACCTTAGCACAAGGCTAAAAGGTTGCCATCTTGATATAACTAACATGGGATCTTGCTCTTTAATATTTTCATGTTACAGGAAACCTTACCTCTCACTGTTGAAGAAAAACCACTCTTACTCACTCGTAAAGAATACTCTGTTTCTGGCAGCTCACAGGTAACACCACCAGTCTCTTTTTCTTCTGTGCCAAAGTCTGATACCAGGATGTCATACTGATCTGTATCAAAGTCCAACTCAGACTTTCCATCTTTATTTCTGGGTAAAAGAGACAAGTACCAATCTAACAAAAACTGGCTCCAAAGGACAAAAATGCACTAGGAACCCAAGAGAAAAGAAACAATATGAGCCAAAATTCAGATATCTATTTCTTTCCCTGACTACCAGTGCAAAGAAACTACAAACTATTTGGTTTGAAGATCACACAATATTTACAGATACTTTCAGACTAAATAAATCTACTATGTTTCATAGAGGTGGTGATGCCAAGTACAGAAGGAAAGAAAAAAAAAAGAGGGAAGGTGAAAATGTCTGTTCTGTGATCTGATAAATCAAATGAATGTCAGCTATACTCAAAGCAGGATCTTAAAATAGATTCCAACTTTCTAGCTATTGTTGGATAGGTCATTCAACATCATTTTCCCCAACTGAATAAATAGATGAATCAAAACCTACTTCTTCTAACTTCAACAATAGTATAAAGACTAATGAGATACCAAGATTTCCTCAGATCTAATCCTATTTCTTAGAAGAAAAAAAAAAGGTTTCTATAGAAACAGCATATATTCGTTAGTCCTCTAGAATATCATTTATGGAATTATCATTTAAATATAATAGAACTTATATTCCTTTCAATGGACCTTTCTTCTTCTCATAATCTTTTTGGGCCACTTAACTTTGGTCCATTCCAAGATCCTGAGCTACATCACTGACAAGTGCCAGGGAAAAAAGGCAAGACCCATCTTTGTTCCCGGAAAAAACTCAAAACAAATGATGAGTTATAGAGAAAACACATATATCAGAACAATAGTTCTCAAAATTTGTTCTGTGTAACAGTAGTCCCCTAAGATACTCTTAAATAAGAACTAAAGAAATAAAGAAAGGTTGTATAATCGAATTAAATTGAGAAACAATTCCTGGCTCTCAGAGCCACCTCAAGCTCTAGTGTTACCTCCCTCATACTTCAGGCTTCACAAGCTCAGAAACGCTGTGTTGAAAATGTAGCTCCTTCTTCAGGCCTGGACCAGAGCCACTATGGTATACTGGCTGTATAAAGCCCATGTCATTATAATAGTATATTGTGGATTTTCCAGGATAATCCTGATTCTTGCTATCCCATCCCCCTCTAACACACATACTCTAAGGAGGTTTCCTGTCTTCCTTGTCCCTCACCATTCACCATCCAAGAAAAAGAGGTCTGGAGAAACATTTTTTGAAATTGGGAAATACTGCATACTATATTGCTCTCTTAAACATTTTTAGTGCATAATGAAATAACATTAGTGTATTAAAGCCTCTGAGAAGTCCTGCAATAAAGCAACATGGTAAGCCTTGTTTAAGCCAGCTTTTCCCAAAGTTATTTGACCGTGGAATCCTTTATTCACACAACACCTAGTACCATATAACTGAGAAACAATGTACAAAAAAAACAGTCTGATTAATGTGTTTAAATCACTGGAATACCTTAGCAAAAATGATTCTTTACAATATAAATTATATTACTTGGGGTTTTCCCAGTAGGACACAGGGATGTCTAAATTACCAATGTGTAAAAAATTTTACTTTTTTTTCTTTTTAATTGAAAGTACTCTCTCTATATATAAACCAGCATGGTTTTTATATAAGTTTTACCCAGCTAAGACATGAGGCGAAATACTTGACCTAAGGAGAAAAAGAAGAATGAATATATCGGATACTCTATTCTACTAAACATAAGAGTAATACCTCTATTTTATACTAAAGGTTTTTAGATTTTATAGTGGACATTGTTAAATGTATTTCATTTGACATGACAAGATTAAACAAATGACATA
Source organism: Diceros bicornis minor (assembly GCF_020826845.1). Lineage (NCBI taxonomy): Eukaryota > Metazoa > Chordata > Mammalia > Perissodactyla > Rhinocerotidae > Diceros > Diceros bicornis. The sequence goes on from NC_080781.1 coordinate 99,713,312, forward strand.
TCCTAAGAGTATTTCTAGACTGTGTTATTAGCTCAAAGATTTTTTCTACTTCTAATCAAGCTACTCCGAAAGCACTAATACATGGGTCCTTATTTTTAAAGATCATGCTGTGCTTTGTTACCCTAATTTCTTTCTCATACTTTATTTTCATTGTCAAATAGGTAAAACAACTATAATTTATCTATCTCAAAATAGTGTCCATGAATATAAAATAGATATTTATAATGGATTCTGAAGATTTTAGAATAATGTTGAACTGTTTTGATTGTGGCAATACCCTCAGGATATGCATGTCTCCACCTTATCAAGCTTCACATTTTACCAATAAGAACTACCATCTCAAACAGAGCTGTGGTTCTAAGAAAGTTAAGGAAAGGTATGCAGTAAGATACAAATATGTATCAAAATTTATCTACTCTGCTTCTCTAGAGAGATTTATTAAAATGTGCTTTGGCACACTACCTGTGCTTATTAGAATCTATCACTCTTAGCATACTATACCTGCGGATGTTCCAAATGAGAACACGAGTGCCTTTTTTGCCTGGGATGGCATCAAACTGGGACAGCAGATCATTTTCACTGTTGAAAATTGAATAGTTCAAGATGGCTTCTAGGCTGGGCAAGGAATCCTCAGTAATAATCATTTTTTGTAAAACCAAGTGTAGTCAAAGAAAAATTAATATCTTAAGAGGGTGGATGCTATCAGGAAGATGTCTTTTGGGTTCCATGTTCAGACAAAATAGAGACATATAACATAAAGCATGTGCATTACTGCTACAGAAGGGGTAAAATGCAGAAAGGTTGTAGAGACAAACACCCAAATTACCCATGCAGAATATAGCTTCAAAGATACAATGTAAACAAAGAGTCCTATACCATCATGCATCGCTTATCGATAGGGTTACGTTCTGGGAAATGCATCGTTAGGCGATTTCATGGCTGTGCGAACATCCTAGAGTGTACTTACACAAACCTAGATGGTGTAGCCTACTACACACCTAGGCTATATTGTACTAATCTTATGGGACCATGGTCGTATATGTGGTCTGTCGTTGACCAAAACATCGTTATGCAGCTCATGACGGTATCTAAGAAATAGATCAAAGGCTGAATTTTTAGATTCTTTGGAAGCAATGAATTCAATTTGACTGCTATACTGCTTGGGTCAAGACAAGCTGGTGTCGAACAGAAACAATAGCTTGTCCAGATATAGGGAAATGAGCTATTCTGCTATCAGATAAGCTGATGAATAGTATGTTTCCAGGAGTACGATGCAAATATAGCTACCCCTAGGGGAACAAAAAAAGATATGCCCTGGGGAACTTTACCATGGGAGTGGTGGTGGGGGAGAGATATACTAGATAGGTTGAATTGCATAACAATGAAAATTTCAATGTAACAAAAACATTTCTATGCTTCTGTCAATTGCCCACTTGTTTTAAAAATATTTAATAGGGTGAAATTCCAGTTAAATTTAAGACAGTTGAGTACCTCTTTAAATATGAAAACTTTTGATAGCTGGATTTGACCTGAAGAAAGAGTTTCTATCAAAAGAGTCAGATTAGACTAATTTTTAACCAACATTCTCCATTTCCAGAAAGGATATTGTTTTGCTGGTTGAACGGAACAATTGGTACAATAACTGCCTGGGCCTGGACACATTCCAGATAGGTCTGTGATAGCAGTCCAACAGTGAGAGTACCCCCATTCTTGGTGAAGACAAGAGCGTCCTTTCCTAGCCGCATGGAGCCTGACTTGAAACCATTACCAAAGACCCCGATGGGACACTGGCTCTTCTTTATTACTTTATCTGTAAAGCCAAAGCTGTAATTACACAAGAAAAAAGAAATCAGAAAAAAAAAGAAATCAGAAAGGTAAAAAGCATCCTAAGATAGGTGACAGGCAGAATGTTTGGCTTACAAATGAAGAACGCTTGTAAAAAGTCCTTCTTTTTTTCTTCCTTTTGGTATTTCTGGGCAAAACTGTTAAATTAAAAACATAGGAAATTACCATGGGGTAACAGGACTGATTTTCCTATGTGGTGTGTGTGTACATAAACACTTCCACTACATTAGAGTCACACTTCATAAACGTAAAAGTGGCCCCTTTTCACTGACTAACAGAGATAGCTGGAGCAGGCTAAGGGTAGCTGCCTTTCTTGTATAGATAAAATGGCTGATTGCTAATAGTAAAGTGAGGGTAAGGTGAAAAGTGTGGTTATCTCAGAGTATACCCTAACAAGGAAACTAAAGTGCCAGATAGTGGCACTGGTCAGAGGTACTGGAGTAGGCATCCTCTAACCTGGTTATATCATCCTCTAGAAATCTAAAAGTCAGAGGTCATATATCTTGACAATATCAACTCTCCACCCAAAGGATAATCCATCCAATTCTTACCCTCTGCTCCATCTGCTGGGACAGTTCACTGGAATGTGGCCAAGGGATAAAAATAGGTAGTTCTGCCTCTGAATATCAGCAAACAGCTGCAGCAAAAAGTCTCCCTTGTTCTATTAGGGGCCTTTCACTGAGTCACCTCAACAATCTCTGCAGCCCCTTATGATCAGCTTAATCTGGGAGCCAGATCTTTTCCCTTTCTTATATCCTCCATTCGAACACACAACAAAATAACAGAACCAAAAAAATAAAATACATGAAATCTAGAAAATGATGATTATCTTCCTCATATATATATCTTCCCTAACCACAAATAAAACTAATTTTAAAGATTGTTTCTCTTCAGATTGACTAAGTTTATAATGTTGTACACTACTATTCATTCAAAAAATATTTACTAAGTACCTACTATGTGCCAGGCATTCTTCCAAGCACTGGAGACACAACTGTTAATAAAAGAGACAAGATTCTTGCCCTCGTGGTTTACAGTCTAAGGAAGGATTTTGTATATTACAGATTAGATGCTTCTCCAACATCAATAAAATAGCCACTCTATATGCCATAGCTGAGCAACTTGGCCTTGGCTCTTACCGTTTTGAGCAGGATTGAAGTGCCTGGTTTCCACTTTCTGAAGGCCATGGTTTGTGTTTACTACCTAAGAAAGGGGACCACCTTTTAATTTTCTATTTCAAAGTGTTATACAATAACACCATTGTGTCCTTCTAGAGTAGACACTTTACAGGAGCTTTGTGTATCCTACAAATAAATCTAGCCACAGAAAAAGGCAATTTCTAGGGCAGAAGTTCTTTTGAAAATACCAAAAGAGCATTGAGTTTCTGCTGTCTATGGGGCCTTAGTATTCCAGGAAATAAACTTACAGAAGTTGGTAAGATTCAGGCATTCCTATTGCTCTTGTGGAAGAATGGGCTAGAAAAGGTGGGGTCATTATGAGGATTAAATTGTATACTGTACGCACAATATATTATAAATTATAAAGCAGTATCCAAACTTCAATTTTAAACTAACTCTAGAAGTCACTCTGAGAACTGTCACGCGCTGACCTCTACTTCTATTTCAGATCTAATGTCATATCTAAAACTCAGGGCTCTTCATAAACAGTAATCTTACCTACCACGTGAAATGAATTTGCATGGTTATTTGGACTTAAACCTTCTCTAATGCCACAAAAGCTTCAATTAGGTGGTCGAGGGAAAGTGGTAAAAATAGGGAGACTATATTACTCCCTTAATTTCCTAGCCATTCCTGCTGCTTCTGCTGTCTGTCATCTTTTTCCCTTTGTAAGTATTGTATTACTTAGTCTGGGGAGACCAAATGACTATATATGGCTGAGAAAATAAGTCATAGGGCAAGGCCAGAACCAGAAACGGAAAAGGGTAAGAATAATAAGAAAAGAGAAGCTGGAAGCTCTGGAGGTTGTCGTTGTTAAGTTCCACTTAACTCTTCCTATGTGTTCTTTTATTCCACTTACATTCCCATATTAGGTATTCTATTTAACTAAAAATGGCAGAATGAATGCCAGATACCAATCAAACAACTACCTAAAATAAAAGCCCTCACAATAAATAATAGAATTGTAGAAATGAATTTTATATAGCTTGATACAGCTCACTAATTTTATACTTATTTTCCAGTGTTCACACACCAAAGAGGCTTGGAGACCAGCTCTTTAAGTAGAATCCAGGAAGATAGCACATTGCTCCCGAGTTCCTTAAAATGTCAAGATTCTAGAATCTAGAGAGGTAAATTTATTTATTTATTTTTATTTATTTATTTTTTGGTGAGGAAGATTGGTCCTGAGCTAACATTTGTTGCCAATCTTCCTCTTTTTTGCTGAGGAAGATTGGCCGTGAGCTAACATCTGAGCCCATCTTCCTCTATTTTGTATGTGGGATATCACCACAGCATGGATTGATGAGTGGTGCGCAGGTCCATGCCCGGGATTCGAACCTGCAAACCCTGGGCCGCTGAAGCAGGGCATGCGAACTTAACCACTATCCACTGGGCTGGCCCTAGAGAGGTAAATTTAAATTGAGACTCTGACCAATGACACAAACCTTAGCAAATCTATGGACACACAAGGGCAGGCACTACTGTTTCCTAGATATATTGCCGACGTAATATGTAATATAAAAGAATAAAAGACTGCTAAGCACACTGTTAGTCTCTGGCTGTTGTTTTAGAAGAATAGACCTCTAGGAAATGCACTTCTGAGCAGACGTAGCAAATTACCTTCAATCCATGGATCTGTGGCTGCTTTTAATCCTTGACCTTTGAAAGAAGTTTTCCACCTTGCTGAGAAAGACAGCTGAACATATAGACTAGCTGATTCACACAATATCCCCAGAAGCTAAAGAGAATTAATTGTGGACCTTAAATGAATTTAATGATAGGCTTTTCCTTTTTAATTTGATTTTCATGGGATTCTGTATTTATGGGAGAAACTGTTGCTGGAGTTACATAACTATTTTATTAGCCTGAAAATAGGAAGAGTAGCATAAAGAGTTGGAAAATGTGGACAGGATTATTACAAATGTTATAGGTCAAATAGAATTTCTGTAGGCATAATAATTTTACATAATTACCTCTACTATTTTTTCCAAATATGAAAGTAATATGCCCCAAAACCAGAAAAATTAATATACTTAATAATAATTTCCAAAGCTACGTCTAAAGTTAAATTATTTATAAAGAAATTGTGGTACGTGGAATCCTTGGCTAGAAGTTAGGATTGGACTAAATGATCTTTTTTAATAAACGGACCTTCTAGCTAATTCAAGTTTGTTTTAAGATATGATCACAAAATCCAGTTACATATACTATACATTAATCCAGGAATCATCAAAAAGTTCTCCAAAATTAATTTTTAAGTATGACAAACAACTGCCCAGCTCAAATTAGTGGGAAACATATTTGGCATGATAATACCAAAAAATGCTACGGCTAAAGAAGTTTCTGCCTGTTTTGCTCTGTTTTGTTCCTTGGGGAGGGAACAAAATTTTGAATGGATGATATTCATCCTTCATATTTCAATTCAAATGTCATTTCTTCAGGGTAGCCTTTTTGGATTCCCTAGACTAGGTTAGATCCTCCATTAAGTGCTCTCATAGAAACTATCCTCTTCCTTCATAGCACTTACCACTAGGTGGGATAGTCTATTAAGTTGTATTACTAGTCAATTCTTTTCTGTCTTTCTCACTAAACTGTCAGCCCCTTGAGAGCAAGGATTATGCCTATCTGGTTCACCACTTTATCTCCAGTGACCTTCACATAAGTGCTCAATAAAAATTTGTTGAATAAATCTGGAGTGTAAATTGTTGCAATTATTTTGAAACCATCCTCCTCCTGCCTTGTAACTATAAGCAACAACTTTCACAGATGTAGTTCCACAGACAAAATGGAAGGCAGTAAGATTTGCTGGGCCCACTATTTGACATGCATGTCACTGGGATAAGGTGTGGTGGGAAGGAGTCATTAAGAGGATAAGTGATTTTAGAAAAAAAAAAACTAGTATATCCAGCATTAGACATATAAATATTTGGGTTCCATTCCATCTAAAATTGTATTTTTCTTAATATAAAATATTAACTTTAGGAGATGAAAGTGAGGCTCTAAGTTAAAAAATAGGGCCAATTCCATACCTTCACCAACATACTGGCCACATTCTTTCTCACTTCTAAAGGCTTCTAATTATGAGGGTCTGAAACACAAGGTACACAGACCGCTGAAGGGTAAAACATAACCAAATTTATAATTGGTTATGCCCAAATTTCATTTCTTTTCTTTGATGGATAAAAGGGATTTCCCTACAAATAGGGTTATAGAATTAGAATACCTTCAAAGAGAACAACAACCAAATGAATGTTATCCATTTTATAGTTCGGAGCCCTTTCCCTCCTCCACAGCACCTCTTCATTGTTACTCATACTTCACACACTAGTTCAGGAAGCCACATGAAGAGTAATCAACCTCATCTGCTAAAAAAGGAAGAAGGAAGGAAGGAGTTGAGGAAACACTCATCTTTCACTGAGTGATAATGTGAAGATAATAAAGTACAAACTTACATTCTCAACTACAAACCTTTTAAAGTAATTAAATGAGCCAAGAGTGGCAAGAGAAATCTACATCACCAGCTTCAGCAGTAGAAAAGAGAATTTCCTAACTTTGCAATTCTACTGTAAAATCTTCAGAGATTATGTGTATGAATGCCTTCTATTTAACTTTCATGGGGTTTGACTATACCCAGGCACATTTGTGGTTCTAATGCACAAATCATCCAAACTCCAATACTTCTGTTCAAGAATGAGTTTAGGTTAAGACAAACTGGAGAAGGTCTCACACCAGTGAAGGCCTCCAGGTCTTTCCACTTGCTGTTCTCTTTGCCTGAACTCTCATCTCTTGCCCCCGCTAATTCTTTACCTCATTAAATTCTACTACTCATCCTTACATCTCAGCTTAAATATCACTTCATCCAAGAGGCTTTTCCTGACCTCCTGGATCAGACTACCTTACTCTGCTGACTTAGCCCACTGCATCCTATGCTTTCTTATCATTATACTGATCATTTTCTATTATGATTACTGCTAAATTATCTGAATTGCCAGCTAGACTGTAAGTTCTGTGAGGGCAAGAACAGTGTCTACTTCATAACCAGTGCCCTGGCACATAACAGATGCTCAATAAATATTTGTTGAATGACTAAAAGGAAAGTAAAATATTAAAGAAAATTATCAAGCCTTAAATAGAGTTGCTGAACTCAAGACAAGAGAAAAAGAACGAAGACATTTTTACCTGAGCATTCGGTGTAGTTTATGAGGTGTCATCCCACATCCATCATCAGTAAAGGTCAAACAAGATTTATTTTTGACCTCCTCAACATCTATAAAGACCGTCCTGGCGGATACATCTGGATCTACAGCATTATCTGCAAAAGGTAGAAATCTGTGATATTAGATCTCTTTTTCTAATATTCTATTAAAATCTCTAGTTCAGTGCCCCTAAGACATAAAAACTGTCCTTTATTCCCTTCATGTGGCTGTGTCAGAAGGTGAGCCGGGATCATTAATTGTAGTGCACTTACTAGGTTTTAGGTAACAATAGATATGGTGGCAGATAGGGTTATGAAGCTGATTTCTAGTTTTCATAGAATGACTGATCTGCAATCTGCTTTTCTCCGTTCAAACTTCAGGGTCAAACTTCTGGGAAAAATAACTCCTCCTATATACAAAGCATTTTGCTCCATTTTTGTATTATTACTTCGTGTTTTTTAGCCACTTTACTGCTCATGAACACATACAGTAAAGGGTAGCTACTGAGAAGAGTTGAATCTGCAATTTTGGTACAAATAGATGCACATTACACACATTACGGTTTATTTGTGAAAATTTTATTATCTATTTTTTTCCATGACCTCCTCTGTCAAAGAACATAGATATTACCACCATCCCTGTTTATAGCCTAAGAGCCACTGAAAGAGTTAGAGGTTAAAATCAAAACATTTAATTGCCTGCCTAGATCCCAGTGATGGCAACAAGCATGCTTAGAGAGAAGTGATTCTGCTTAGGTACTCTGTAATAGTCTTAAAGGTGAGGCTGTCCAACCCTCATTAAATGTAGAACATAGAATTAAAGTAGAAAAAAAATGTATAGAAAGTTTCACAATTCCTCTTGAGTTAGATCTTCATAATGGGTTAATTATTTAAGACTCCAAAGACATCAAATATAGCCATAGTCTAATGTATGGGCCATGCCCACAACCCCAAGGGTGCCACTGTCCAGTGGCCACATCTTTTTGCCACAGGTGCCAGTTTACCTGTCAGTCACTGACACGTGGTGCAAAAGTCTCATCAGGGCTCACTGGCCCGCGTGGGAGGGCAGTTTGTGCAATCTGTTGGATAGGTTCCTTAAGCACTCCTGTCTCTACTAGCTCTTTAATCAAGACAGAGATGGTCCCTTCCACCCCCTTCCTTTTCCCTGACATCCTATACTGCCTTACAGATACCACACGGCCGGGTTGAGAGATCCAGGTGGGGTCCTGGGTTGCATACTTGTCTCACTACCACTGTTCAAATTGTGGCACTTCTCCACTGGGAGCATCCCTCACAAGCAAGAGAAGTACAGGCATATCTCGTTTTATTGCGCTTTGCTTTATTGCACTTTGTAGATATTGTGTGGAAGGCAAGACCCTCCACCAGCAAAAAGATCACAACTCGCTGTAGGCTCAGATGATGGTTAGCATTTTTTAGCAATAAAGTATATTTTAATTAAGGTATGTACACTGTCTTTTAGACACAATGCTATTACACATTTGACAGACTACCGTATAGTATAAACTTAACTTTTATATGCACTGGGAAACCAAAAAATTCATGTGACTTGCTTTATTGTGAACATCCACTTTATTGCAGTGGTCTGGAACTGAACCCACAATATCTCTGGATTACAAATATTCAAAATATAAATTTTTACAATACAATTAACAGTGTCAGTTACAATCACCTGGATGCATGGAATGTCCATCAAATAAAACAAGACACAGATTAATTTCAAGGGCCACAATGGTGTTGCCAGAGCCATTGATAAAACTATTACTGATGTAACCTGAAAAAGTCTTAACAGCAGTAAGGCATCACCTACAGCCCCAGAAATGGGTTAAGAGGTCTGATGCAGTCAATCTTTAAGGGCCAGGTGGAGCCAAAGCCCTGTGTCATGCAGCAAATCAAGTGAGCCAACTTTTGGCAGAAATTATAAGTTTGACACGCAATAATGGCTTTATCAGAAATACAGAGCTTTACTTTGTGTAAGAGGCAGCAGTTTTTTTCTTTAACTGACAGAAGGATTCACATTGTGAAGCTGCCTACGTTGTTTGAAGAAACTACTTGGCAAGCAGGCCCTGAATTGCTTTGCGACCTATCAGTCACTCCTGCTGGCAGAAAGCCAGGGTCATTGAGATTGATACTTTTAACTTGTCAACGAACAGAACATCATTTCTACTTTGAAAATTTTGGACACAGAGGAATTTTTTCTAACACTTTATGAACATTTACAATTCAAACACATCACACATATCAATTCCAATTCCACATTTATACAACAATGCATCCAATGAATCAGCTCGCAGGCCTCTCACAAAATCACTTTTACTCTTTTCCTCTTTACTGCAAATTTTGCCCAAACTTTACTAGGTAGATTTCGATAGGAACACACCAAAGAGTTTTAATACAGGCACTTCAGGAGTTACAAAGTAGCTGCCAGGAGCAGCTAGACATTTTATGTTCCCGGCTGGAAGCGGTGGAGTACAGGGTGGGAGCGGGCACAGAAGAGGCCAGGGTCAGCAGGAGCAGCAGGGAACGAGAGATCAGCCAGTAGGCAGTAAGTACAGCTTTGCACTTACTTTCAGTTTTAAGTAGCCTTTCACTTAGCCTCAACAAATGAAATTATAATAACACAGTCGGCTTCAACAAATGAACTTATAAGGCACTAATCTGGTAGCTGGTTTCAATTCTACCTCTTGCTGTCTAACCTTCCCAAAATTTATCAACACGCAGCATATGCTATTAGATCCCAGGGAATCTATCTTCTCCCATGGCCCAGCCTACCCAGCCTATGAGCAGGTAGGACAGTGAGAGAACCCCTACTCCTTACCCTTGCCCACTTAGGCAAGAGCTGCACTACCAGATCCTGGGGTATCTTTATCTCCTAACCGGGCCCTTACAATCTCATGTGCTACCAGATCCCAAGGAGTCTTATCTCTCCTAACCTGGCCCATGCTATCCCTAGTGGGAGGACCCTATTTCTATACATTCCCTCACCCACCACTTAGGCAAGAGCATGGGAAACCATATCACATGGAACCTATCTTATTCCCTAACCTGGTGTACCCAACCCCTGGTCTTCTAAAAAAGCACTATAACAGAAGCCTCATACCTCATCAGCACCTGGGAGGCAATGAGAAACTGTCCCATGACAGCCTGCCCGAAGAGACAGGATGGCAAGTGGGAGATGGCTTTGAGGTAGTGCCTCACAAGCCTCCCCTCCTCCCCTATTCCGGGAGGATGGCCTATGTGGATTCCTGCAAGGTTACTGGGGCCAAGCTGCTGCCCTACAGATATTCTGCAAGTATTTAAAAGTATTCTTGTCTGAAGTTAAGGTCATTATCTTCTGACACAACCCTATTGTTCTTCCTCTACTCCCTATATATATACACAAACACATAACGTCAGCGTTCAAATGACCACAAGTTTGAAATTTGAAAGTTGTTTTTTATCCCTCCCTCTCTCTTACTCTACACATCCTTAGGCTCTCTCACATCTTGCTATTTCTATTCCCACTGTCAATTTCTTAGTTGACAGGGTTTATTCCCTCTCATCTGGATTACTGTGATAACCTCCTAATTACTCTTTCAAAGCCACTTCTCCCTCTTCTCCAGGCCATCTTACACACTGCTGCAAGATTAACTTTCCCGAAGCACAGCTCTGACCATGACATTCCCCTGCTCAGAAAACTTCCGACTAAAAGGCCAAATACCCAAGCCTCCAAGTCACATCCTGGTCCCAGTCCACCTTTCTAACCTCATTCCCTACTTGGTACTTAGAGTACCAAAATAAAAAAGATCTGTGTTTGAGTCCTGGACCTGCCACTTACTAGACACGTAACCTTGGAAAAGTCAAGTGAATTCTCTGAGCCTGTGCATCCTTATCTGCAGGATGATGATGATGATAATTATGATGATAATAATAATAGGGCTGTTTACCTCAAAGGGCAAAGTTAAAAATGTATTTGTGAAAGCTCTTTGTAAACTCTCTAGAGACCTATAGAGTTGACTATTGTGTGAACTCCATGCTCTAATTAAACTCAATTACCGAGTATTCTTCATGCCTTTGTTCATGCAGTTGTTGCTTTTGCCTGGAATGCCCTCCCCTCCCTACACCCATATCCACATGTCCCAATCCTTCAAATCTAAGCTCAAATGTCACCTCCTCTACAAAGCCTTTCCTAACCCTCCTCTTCCTGGTTATCTGGAAGTCATCCCTCCTTTCTCTGAACTCCCACAGCACTCGGTGAGTATATCCTTGCTGATATATCACTTTCTATTTTGTTGTTACATAAAGCATAAACCTTTTGTACATACCTTCTCTTTTTTACGAGAAGGGTGAATCTGTGTTGTTCATTTTTGTACCTACCACGGTGGCCTTGCCCACAGTGAATGCTCAATAAATATTTATCGAATGAATGATTCACTACAAAATTAATGCATAAGTGAAGGAGAAAACTGTTGAAGGAAAACTTAAAATGAAAGCTTTGGATTACCAATTAACACTGTGCTCTCCTTTTTTCCTGTTATTAATATGACCACAAATAGTTGTGATTTGGTTTTAAAATCTGTGTGTTTGTATGTATGTGTGCAGGCACGTGTGTATATGTATATAATACACATACATACTTGCACTCATATGGAACATCTTAGGCAAGGGTTAGGTCCTTTAACTTAATGCTTAAGACAAAAATCATATATATTCAAAATTACAAATGGGACATTCTTTAAATCACCCATAAAGTTCAGTACACAGTACAGCAGAGGTACATATGGTTTTGCACAGTACCACTGTGAGAGAACAACACGTTTCTGTCTCCCATTTCCCACTAAGTAAATTGTTACTTTTCCCTCTCTTTTTTTCTTTTTTGTAAGTTACATACACACAGACCTCATTCCACTGTGCAGAGTTTCACTCAGGCATGGTGCAAAACCTTAAAGACATAGTCCCTGTTCTCTAGAATTCAAAACGTGTCCATGTCACTTTTTATCCTGCACCTTCTAATGTACAGTCATACATATTGCAAGCATGCTGTGCTATGGTCAAACTAATCATCCCAGTTCCCTGTCACCCTTCCAAATAACTTTCCCGACCATCTCCTCCTGCTGCCTACTGACTTCTTGCCCCAAACAACTCACACTGCATGGCCACAGCGCCTGCTTCAGTAGGGACTGAGGCCCATTTAGGGAGCTTTGAAAGTGTCTTCAAGATTTCGTTCTGTGCTACCTTGCCCCATAAATATCTCTCCCGTCTTCCGATTTTTGAAACATTTATAACGTGCTCTGTATGCTGCTGCATTTTGTCCAGGAAAGCTTTTCTTCTGTGCTTTCCACACAGTATTTAGCACACTACTGCAAAAGCTGGTGTACTTGGCTTCAAGGGATCAACTGAAAACGCTTTAAAAGCAAACATCGGTGGAGCGAGAGGTTAAGTGCTCAGTATTCATTCCAGCGGTGTGAGGGCGCTCGTGGACTACGGACCCAGCCCTCCGCAGTCGCAGGGAGCCAAATGCACTCGTGTCATCTCTTAAGAGATGTCCCATCATTCCCAGACTCTCTGGTCCCAAAAGTTAAAGAACTCCGTTTTCCAGACCTTTCTCCATGACCCTATCAGGTCCTCTACAATGCCCCTTTGCTAGCTTGGCGCCCTCCGTCGGTCGCCAGTCCCTGTGGAGCCCAGCTGCCTTGGGGCCCGGTATTTTTATGCATCTCCTTTTGATTATTAACTAAGCTATCCTAAAGTGCCCAGAACATCACGAGCCAGACAGAAACACCACATGGGAGTCCTAACTCTTCGGACACACCTTGTTTCCTCAGCTTTATTCGCAGAACTTCGTCCCTGGCCAAACAGCCGTCCCCCTCCTCCGCCTGCGGAGCCGGGGCCGCTCCCGACGCCCCCACCCCAGCCCCGGCCCTCCCCGCGCCGCTTCGCACATTCCTCTCGCGTCCGCGGCACCACGTTGGCACCACTGCCTCGGGCGATCGCGGCCAGGCCCGCCCTCGCCACTCACCTAGCAGCTCCGCGATGGCACTGAAGGGTCGCGTGTGGCTGCTGGAGTTGCTCTGTAGGTAGCGGGGGCTCATCTGGGGGCGAGAGAAGGTCCCGTCCCGCGTGAGGCCTCGGCCCGCCGGGCCCTCCCCGCACGCCCCCCGCAGCCCCGAGGCCCGCGCGCGCGCGCGCGTCCGCCCCCTCGGGCCCCCGACCTACCGTGCTCAGGCGGATCCCAAAGGCCTGCGGGCCGCCTCCCGGCCGGGCCAGCGCACTGCCCGGCGCGCCAGGGCCCGCGGGGGCCCCTCGGTACAGGAGCATTTTTTTGGCCGCCACGATACTCGTTTGCTGCCGCCGGACTCCTAGCCCGGCCGTCCCGGACTGGCCCTCACTCACTCCCACTCGCAGCTGGCGGCGCCGTCCGGGACCGGCCCTCCCTCGCTCCCACCCGCAGCTGGCGGGGGCGGGGCGCTCCAGCCACCTGTCCCGGGCGGGAGGGGTGAGGCCGGCAGAGCCGAGCGGCGGCCCCGCCCTGTCAGCACCTCTCCCGACCCACCGACTGCCAGGGCGGCCTCAGGGCCGTACAGAAATATGGCGACCTCCTGACAGCCGCTCCTTGATCCCCGCCCCTAATTAATTCTTGGCGTTTGCCATAGGCCAGGCGGCTGAGCGGGAAAGCGCGGGGGGGAAGGGGGCGGGTGCGTGGGAAGGGGCGGGAATGAGGCAAGAGGGAGGGAGTGTAGGGATTTCTGGAACAGAGTCCCACTTAGGCTGCATGACTAACGGGCAGGATAAGACAAGTCTTACAAGGTATAAAAACTACAGTTTTGCTATCTGCGAAGATAGCAGGCTCGCGTGATGGAAAAGCATTCTGTCTGCGCTGGCTCAAATGCCTCCAGAAGCACCCAGAACTTTCTAGAAGGTAATTGGCAAATCATCTTCAAAGCTTTGCAAGCGTGCAGGGAGGCTGTTTATAAAAGAAGAAATTGGAATGCACTTAAATACCCCAAAATAGGGGATTGGTTAAGTTATGGAGTATCCATAAAATGGAATACTATGCAGTTCTTAAAGGCCATGTTTGTACTTGAATATTTATTGATGTGGAAAATATTCATGAGAGAATTAAGGAAACAAGAGGTTACAACATTCTGTGTAACATGATACCTTTTTTAATGGAAAAACAAGTCCATATATACATACTTACATGTGCATGCATTCATATACACACAATAAGAAACACTTGAAATGATGTATTACAAGATAATATCTCCAGGTCTGGAATTATGATTTTTTTCCTCTTTTTTCTTATTTGTAGTTTCTAATTTTTCTACTATTAAACATACACTTTTTGATTATAGAAAAAAATATTTTTAATTTTTAAAAAATGTAACATTCCCTGGTATGAATGAACCATAATTTATTTGACCATTCCTTTATGATAATTCAGGTTGTTTTGAATTTTTTTTTGACAATACAAAAAGTGCTGCCTCAGACACCCTCATGGAGAAGCCGTTAATTTCTGGTACTATTATTTCTACAGAATATTGCTGTGTCTAATAGCATGTGTGTGATTTATTCTTAATAAATACTGTAAGAGGGAGGCAATTTGCTCTCCCAGCAACAGTCAGCTATTTTGCCACACACATAGCACTAGATGGTTCCGATCTTTTAACTTTTTGCCAATCTTATGAATAAAAAATTGTAACTCTTTATTGTTTTAATTTGCATTTCCCCGACTACTAGTGAAGCTGAATATTTTCTATCAAATGTTTATTATACATTTGTATCTATCTCCTTTTTAATAAATGCCTGCTTATATCTTCTGAGCTTCATTTTCCCTCATTGGGTCCTTCACATTTGTCTTTTTTTTTTTTTTTTGGTATCTGTAAAGAAAATTTTTTTAAATACACAAAAATACAGAGAATGATATAATGAATCCTCATATATTTATTACTCAGATTCAAAAATTATCAAGACTTTGCCGTACCTGCTTTATATATTCTTTTCTTCTTTTTTTCATTTCTGTAAACATTTTAGAGCAAATCTGAAATGTCATTTTACTTTACATACTTCAGTGTCCTCTAAAAATATGGACATTTTCTAAAAAACAATCACAATGTCACTTTCACCCTAAACAAAATTCATAACAATTCTTTGATGTTCTCTAATATCCAGTCCATATTCTGATTTCCTCAATTATCTCAAAAAAATATCTTTTTACATTTGTTTTGTTTAAATCTAGGTCCAAACAAGATGCACACATTGTTCTTGGTTATGTGTCTTAAATCTACTTTAATCTAAAACAGTCCCCCCTCTATTTTTTCTTCATGCTATTGAGTTGTTGAAGAAACCAAGTCACTTGTACTGTTGAATGCCCTACATTCTCATTTGTTTGCTTCTTCATGTTGTCACTTAACTTCTTTCTCTTGTTAGAGGAATAAGTGTAACGTGACTATAAAGCGTAAGTTGGCTCTCAAGTCTTTATTAGCTGTCAGTACAGTTGTTTTAAGCAGGAATGCTCATAGACGGTGCTGTATACTTCCCATTGCATCACACCAGGTGGTACATACCGTCCAACACTTAGTGATGTTCAGAGTGATTAGTGGGTTCAGGTGGAGGCAGCCTGAACATCCCACTATAAAACTCCCCATCAACCTTTTACTTTATTGTTTTATCAGTTGATATTCACTGTCTGAAAAACATATTTTATTGGAGTTGCAGAATGATGATAGTCTAATCCCATCATTTCTTGTAACTTATTAATTGGATCCTTCTGTATAGAACTTACCCTCACCCAGCCTTGGCTATTCGTTTAGTCTGAAATACAATTTGTACAGGAAGTGCAGGATAAATGCTTAATTCTTTACCTTTTTTTTTTTTTTTGCTGAGGAAGACTGGGCCTGAGCTAACATCTGTTGCCAGTCTTCCCCTTTTCTTGCTTGAGGAAGATTATCCCTGAGCTAACATCTGTGCCAATCAACTATTTTGTACATGGGTTGCCGCCACAGCATGGCTGATGAGTGGTGTGGGTCTGCGCCTGGGATCCGAAACTGCAAACCCAGGCCACTGAAGCAGAGCACGCCAAACTTTAACCACTATGCCACGGGGCCAGCCCCTTAATTCTTTACTTTTAATTGACCGTTCTTAAAGTAAAGATTTGGTGCCTGTGGTGGATACTGTGATGTGCCAGGCCATCTCTCATTTCAAAAAAAGGACTTTTTGTCTGAGCTGCTGAAAGAACTGTTGGCAAGCTGCCTTCAGCTGTTAGCTCCTTCAGGGATTACCTCAGGTACAGGGAATTGCCTCACTCAAGGTCACAAAGTTTTCTGGGGCAGCCCACAGTGACTGACCAAAGAAGGGGTATAAAGGCTTGACCATCTCAGCCCAACTTGGGACAATTCTGAAGGGTCATTCTAACTCCAGATCTCTCTGTGGGGTTGGCTGAGGTTATTGTTGGGTCTGCAGTGCAGTGTAACTTCCCCCTCTGCCCACACCTGCTTCCTTTCACAGGTGTTAATCGAATAGACATTTCTTAATAAGCATCCTGCATGGTACATTCTGTCCTAGAGTCTGCTTTCTGGGGAACTCAAATTATGATACTTGAAACTGAGTGTTATCCAAGTAAGCTGGCACTTAGATGGGATTTGGGAGCTGGATCACTCACTGCTTGGTTGGCAACGGGGATCACATCACGGTGGCGGGTGGTGGGGGGTAGGTGGAGCACAGATAACTCCCTGCCACAAGGTGGCAGTACTATTATTGTTAAGACCTACACCAGGTGGAATTGTGATGGTATACTGGTAGAAGGGAACGTATGATCTGGTGTGATGTATCAAGAGTTTGAGAAATATGGGGGCAGTAGTAGCTATAAGACCAATAGAATTCAGTGGTTATTGAGCTCCAAAGAAATTGAACTCCCAATAGAGACAGGTTTGCTATACCAATATCAGGATGCTGACACATGGTTTGGGGTATCTTGATTGATGCCACCAAAATCTTGAATCTACAGATTTCCTTGAACCCTCTGGCCTGCAGAATTGGCCTGACTTCCCTACTGATAGTCCCCTCACCTCTTGCTTGGAGATGACGCAGAGCTTCTCCCCCACAAGACAATGTGTGCACTCACTTCCCCTTCTGGCCACTAGGCCTATAACAAGGGTTAAAGCACAGCACGCGAGGCCTGATAAGGGAGGAAAGTGACTATATCCCAAGCATCTGCAAGACTTAGCCAGCATGGATTGGCAGGAGCTGGAAGAGTTCACATATAATTGGATTCTGAGAATGCTTGATCAAGAAAGCTAGACTATAATGTTGGATAAAGGAGAGTTTATCAATGTGTTTATCAACGTGGGAACACTCTCCTGGAACACTCTCCTGGAATATTCTCCTGGAATATGCCTGGATTTAACACCCTGACAAGGACCACAAGAGATTGTGCAAACTCACTACTAGGATAGCTCCTAGAAGTATAAAAAAGTGATGATCCATGCTAAGTGAGGTTGAATGCCATCATTGCTGTGGCAATAGTGGAGGAAGGGATGAAAAGATTCAGAAGTGAGCATACCGGAGTGGATAAACAGTCATGTGTTGCTTAACAACTGGAATACATTCTGAGAAATGTGTTGTTAGGCGTTTTCGTTGTTGTATGAACATCCTAGAGTGTACTTACACAAACCTAGCTGGAACAGCCTACTACACACCTAAGCTATATGGTACTAATCTTATACCACCATCGAACATGTGGTCCATCGTTGACCAAAATGTCCTTATGTGGTGCATAACTGTATTGAAAAAGACTGGAAAAGTCAAACAGAAAGGCACAAGATATACCATTTACTAAGGCCCTAAGGAACGTGCTGGTGAGAGGGGCACCAGCACCACTAGGAAATTCAGTGGTGGCTCTCCTTTGTAAGTTAGGTCAGGCCTAACTTACAAAGGAGAGCCACAGTGGGAGAGGCCACTACAGAACTAGGCTCGCTGTGGCAGTGGGGATTATATGGCTCTGAAAAGATAGATATCCTATAGTTGAGTGTAACCATCAAAAGTCAGGTGGGTGTAATAATAATGACAGGGAAGTTTGGAGAAGAAGCCAGAGGAGCCTGAAGTGCAGTTATGGAAATGGTAAATAGAACCTGGCATTCCTAGGGAAAGAATAGATGGGCAGGGACAATAAATGTCCATTCTGGTGATTTTTAACCAGAACCACTATGTCTGGATCAAGCATCCATGATCTTCCTTGCAGAGTGACCTATTGGCATTTCTTCAATATTTTGAAAGCCTTGTTCGGCCCTCACTCTTATTTGACTCAAGTCTTGGAACTCCTGAAAATGCCCATTACTGCCCTCTTCTAAGGTGTGGGGTCCCTCTGTCTCGCTTGCTTTGGGGCACTGTGAATGCTGCACGAAGTATTGGCATGTTTACTTGGGAGATTTGGTGTTTAAACTAAAGCTTTGTGTCCTCCCAGGTATTAGGCCTCCTGATAGGCAGCTGGGATCAGAGGCATCCTCTCAGCCCCCTCCAGCTCCTAAGACAGAGGGGCGATCCCGAGGGGTCAAGGGAGCTACTGAGAGTCTTGAGTTTGGCCTCCTTGGGGCCTTGCGGCTGCTGCATGGCAATAAACAAAAGCAGCGAATGAATGCATGCAAATCCCATCACTGTGGCTCCACGGGGCCCTAAAACAGCCATAATGCGAGGTTCCACATACTTCACCACCAAACGGGGCTGCAGCAGCAGCTGGCACATTGCGAGGGAGGCCTCCAGTGAACACATCCTGTCAGTGGGCACAGCATGGGCGCCAGTTGTGAAACCCTGGGTCTGGCTGCAAAATGAGGAGCAGGGAAGTGGTTTGGCAGAGGGTGGGGGCCCTCTGAGAATCCCTGGCCTGCCTCCCTCTGTCTTGGGGCAGAGCTTTAGACCTCAAGGCCAGCCTCGCCCTGGTCCAGGGCCTTGGGTCCAAAGCCCTGAGCCATCTACATGATCTTTTTTATTTCAGCCTGGTCCAGGCTGAGATCCCCTAGCCACTGTCCCAGGCAAGTGGGGGAGCCCTGGAGGAGCCAGAGAGGCACCTGGCATGTCCTCCTGTAACAGGTGGCTCTAATTGTTCCACAACACGTGTACTCGTTACCATGCAGGGCGCTCCTGGGGGGATGAGGTGGGTTTCTCCTAGCATCTGTTACCCAGTCTCTAAGGTCACTTGTCCCGAGTTCCTGGATGGATGTGACAAGAGAGTGCCTAAGAGGAATCAGTGGGGGAGGGCAGCCAGCAAGGTGTGGTAGAAATGTTGAGAGTCGGAAGACACTGGTTCCTGTCCTGACTCCACCGAAGTGACCTGGGACCTTAGGAATGTGTCACAGGCCATGTTCCCAGGGAAACAGAGTGTGAGACAGAGCTTTGCGGGCAGGAGGTTTCTTGGGGAGCACCCTCAGGATCAACACCTGCGGGGAGTGAAGAAAGCAGGACTGGGCAAAGGAGGAAGAGGAACTGCGATGCAGTCACAGGAGAGGCTCCCACGGGGAGCTCTGGAGCCTGTGTGGCCCCTCAGTTGTCCTATGCTGTGGCCAGGGCTTTAAACTAATGCACTGACCAGTCACTGGATGCAGGCTGCCACCTGGGATGGGTGTACGACCTTGGGCGTGGTGGCTCTCTTTGGCCAAGGGCCATTCCTGGCGAGGGGCTCAGCTGTGCACTGTTGACCACCAGCGCTCCCCATAGCTGGAGAAATGAGGGCTTCAGCACCGAAGGGTAGAGGCAGAGCTGGGCAGTGCCCACAGCACGCATCCTTTCCGCAAGTCACTTCCCCTCTCCAGGCCCCAGTTTTCTCTGTCAGATGAGAGATGAGGATGAGCTCCAGGGTCCCTTCCGGCACCCGGGCTCTGTGATTCCACCAGCCCATGCCCTCTGCTCTTGCCACCACCTCCCTTTCTCTTAGGCTACGCCTAATTTAACGTCCCACCCCTTCTTAAATTTCCACAGTGTCTCCTCATTGCCTATGATGAAGTACGAATTCCTTACGTGACTTTCAAGGCCCTCCATGGTCTAGCCCTGGCCTATCCCTTCAGCCTTCTTCCTCATTACTTACTCTCCGTGGCGAACATTTGGTTTCTATCATGTTCTCCCTGAAAACACTCTCCCCTTTCCTCTGCTCTTTCAATAAGGATGTGTCCTTTGTGCATTCATGAGCAGGGTATAGTGGAAAGGGCTTTGGAGCCAGACCTGGGTTGAAATCCCAGGTCCAGCTCTTATCAGCTGTGTGACCTTAAGCAGGTCACTTAAGCTCTCTGAGGCTCAGTTTCCTCACCTGAAAGAACGGGATGTTATTTTTTTACTTGATGTCTTTTTCGTATGGTTGTTGCGAGAAGCAAATGAGGTAACGTATGTAAAGGGCCTAGTGCAAAGCTTAACAGAGCTCAATAAATGTTGGTTCTCTTCCCTCCTCCCTTTGTTGAAATAGCTGAACCTAAACATCATCATCCAATGATTAGTTTCAAATACATTTAGAATGAGTAAATGCTGTATATAATTTGGTGCTTTTCTCACTAATCCTTAACAAAAATCTAGTCACTCAGAATTTTTAGTCTCGTACCAAATAAATTCCCAGTCTCTGTTCAGGCCGCTCCCTGGTCTGCATCTTTCTGACTGGCCATGGCCTCTCTGCATCAGTCATAAGAACATGAGAAAACAGGAGCCTTTTTATTCCCTTGGCCAAGAGGCATCAGTCAGCATCACCTGGGAACTTGTTGGAAACACACCTTCTCAGCCACCACCACCCTAGACCTACTGCCCACAAACTCTGGGGGTGATGCCCAGCAATCTGGGTTTTACCAAGCACTCCTGCCCCAGGTGACTCTGACACATGCTCAGTTTGAGAACCACCACTGCTCTATAGCTTGGAGCCCCTTGCTCCAGGGTTTATCAGTGCGTCAGTTCCTTCACCAGCCAGAAAGAGGAGGCAGGAGGGCAGGAGTTAGATGACTCCAGAAGAGACTGGGCATTTGACAGGAGGTCCCAGGTGTAACCTGTGCTTTCTGGCAACTGTTGGAGCCCCAGGAGTGATACCAAACATCTTAATCTCAAGTTCGTGTGCCCGATGCCCAGCAAGCCAAACACTGAGACATCAGTGCTTGGAGATGAGAAAGGTTTATGTGAATTGGCCAAAACGAGTAGGTGGGAGCCTGAGTCCACTCAAATCCACCTCCCCTAGAACAGAAAGCAGAGGGGTTTTGTAAGCTAAGGGACTTGGCAGGAGGGGCTTCAGGGAAACAAAGGGGTCGCTCCTGATAAGCCTCTGGGCAATCTGACTTCTGGGCTTCAACAGCTGCTGAGGGCGGGCCATCCGGTGATCGGCCATCCGGTAATCGCAACCTCCCTGAAGGCATTCTCTTTCTCTTGCAAAACAAGCTCACAAATCCTCGAGACCCTGAGTCACCCCTCAAGTTAAACAAGAAAAACAGCAAATTGGTTTAATATCTACAATACCTCTCAGACACCCGGCTTCGGGAGCAGGTTGCTGAGCTCTGCCCAAGGCCCAGCCTCACTGAGCTAGAACCTTCTCCAGGTCACATGGTGTAGTCCCTGCCTCTGAGAAAGTCCTCCTCGGACCAGAGACTCCTGATCTTTAAGCCTACTCAGCACAGCCCCTAAAGCAGTGGTTCTCAAAGTATGATTCCCAGACCAAGAGCATCAGTACCACCTGGGAACATGTTAAAAAGGAAAATTCTCAGGCCCCACCCCAGACCTATAGGTGATTTTGATTCAGGTTCAAATTTGAGAACCACTGGCCTCGACTTTGCAAACTAGTTTAACTTAATTTGTTTTTCCAACCTCTCCATTTTCTGGCTACCTCTTCCTTACCACACAGAAGACAAAAAGGAAGACAAAAACATATTGATGGAGAGGATATCTAAAGCCCTGTTTCCCTATTATAGAGAGCTCCCTTTCCACTTTAGTCTTTGGATTTATCTGTTCTGACCAATCATTTCAAATAGGACCCATGGATGGTCTAACTTGATTTACATTTAGTACTTATTTCTCCAACGGCTTGTTGCTACTGGTAAAGGCTTTGGCACGCGAAATAGAACATTTGGAATACAATATAAATAAGCATTTTGAACAGAGATTTAGTTTCATTACAGCCACTGGCATGGTGTTTTACAGCTCTAATTTCAGTTGCAGTTGTGAAGACTTGAAGAAGGCAAAAACATTTCAGAAAATAAATAAAGTAAATAAAGGGCAGAGGTGGGGGAGATATACTCTCCAACTGTCACATCAATTAGAAAGCTAAATAGATCTAGAGAGCGAAATTAGTCAGGCAGTTTTATAGCAAGGGGAACAGGGGAACGCAGCGCTGGAGCGTTATTAAGCTGTGGAGCCCTCACTAGGGAAGGAGGGGGCTGGGGGACAGCAGGGCTGGCTCAGGGCCTGGATAGGAGAGACGAGGGGCGGGAAGGAGCTCTGTGGGAGAAGCCCAGAGGGCATATCAGGGCTCAGGGCTCAGGGCTCAGGCCTAAGGCCCGTGGCATGGACCGCTACAGGACTTCCCTTCCCAGCCAGAGTGATGGCTCCATGAAAGGCTTGCTGGGAGAGGAGTTGGCACTCACCTGGTACCTGCTGGTCCCAGAGAGATAGAAGGAACCAAGTGTTAAATGAGCCCCCTGGTCTCCCTCCCACTGCCCTCACGCCTCCCTAGAGTGCCAACCAGGCCTGCATGCAGCTCAGTCTCTTCTCAGTTAGAGGGAACACGGCCCCTCTCCTCCAGCTCAATGCCAGGCGTAAGGCCTTCCTACGGAAAGCCACTCTCCTTTCTGGGATTTGTTGGCTTTTAAATGAACTCTTTCTCCTTCTATCTCTTCCCAGGGTCTTGTCAGGGGCCTGAGTGGACCTGCCCCGGGACTGATGCCTTGGTCAGCACAGAGCACCCGTGCTCCGTGATTTCCATTTTCCCATTGTGGGGGATCAAGATTTGGCCACCCTGAGATATCTCTCTTTACCTTGATTGTTTTCTCTGACAGACATTTGACCTCCCCCACTAACTGCCTAAAGAAATTGACATAGTAACTCCTTCCTGGAACAGATCTTCTATCTGATGGCTGTAATATAATGTAAAATAGATGTTACAATAGGAAAAGCACCAACAAGCCCGTCTTATCAGAAGTTCTGTCTCTCTGGCCACATTCTCTGGATGGCCCTGGGAGGAGTTGCCAGACAAACATTTACATTTATAAGGGAAATCTCCATTTGTAAAGGTATCTCCCTCTCTGTTTTGGGAAGAGGGGGAATGGCCTCATTTCTAGAAACTTATCAATGTAGAAGGTGAGGCCTTAAATCTGCATAATAACCTTACTCTTGTTTACTGTGCTTTAGTGGTAATCTCCTGTAACTGACTCCCCCCACCCCCAACATCCTCCTTGGTCATTAGCTGAACAGGGTATTTAAGATGAAAGTTTCTACTATTGTGTTGAGAAACGCAGTGTCCCTGCTTTCTCCCATGTATACATGTTATTAAACTTGGTATTATTTTCTCCTGTTAACCTGTCTTGTTAATTATTTGGCCAGCCATAAGAACCTTAAGGAAAAGGGCAGAGGGAGATTCTCCCTCTCTCCCGACACCATCGTGACAAATCTGGGCAGCCCGCCTCCTGGCTCCTACCTGACAAGAATCCCAGAGCATCTCGGGGGGGAAAGAGAGGGAAGCTCCAGCTCCCAGGAGGGATGGGAAGGGGGACCTATGGTGGGGGGCGGGTGCTCCAGACCAGGCAAGAGCGTGCTCACTGTTAGCTCCCCAAAAGCAGACTCTCCCTGGGAGAGCTCTTGGTGCCAGCTGGCCACAGAGCCAGTCTCCAGCTGTGAGTCAAGGAGATGTGCTCCCTGGGGTCAGAGGAAGAAGGCACCTATGCACAAAGGACTAGACGAGCAGCTTGTTAGTCCCAGGTGTGTGTGGGTGTTTTGGGGATGGGAGGTACTTAAATGGTATAATACATGGGTGATATGCATTTGTCAAAGTCATCAAATGGTACACTTAAAATTTGTATATTTCATTGTACGAAAATTTTCCGAAAATGAGAACTGTAAACAAACATTGATCTCTAATGATATGCATGCTGAATTGTTTCAAGGGAAGTATCCTGATGTCTGCAACTTACTTTGAAATGCATCAAAAAATTAAGTGGTTTGGGGGCCGGCCTGGTGGCACAAGCGGTTGGGTGCGCACGCTCCATTGTGGCGGCCTGGCGTTTGCCAGTTCAGATCTCAGGCGCACACCGACGCACCGCTTGGCAGGCCATGCTGTGGCGGTGTCCCATATAAAGTAGAGGAAGATGGGCATGGATGTTAGCCCAGGGCTAGTCTTCCTCAGCAAAAAGAGGAGGATTGGCAGATGTTAGCTCAGGGCCGATCTTCCTCACACACACCAAAAATTAAATGGTTTGATACACGGATAGAAGAATGGATAAATATGTGATAAAGCAAATATAATAAACTGTATCATACTTTCAACTTTTTGTAAGTTTAAATTTTTTTCCATAATGTAATAGTGGGAAAAATAATATTGTATTTG
Source organism: Diceros bicornis minor (assembly GCF_020826845.1). Classification (NCBI taxonomy): domain Eukaryota; kingdom Metazoa; phylum Chordata; class Mammalia; order Perissodactyla; family Rhinocerotidae; genus Diceros; species Diceros bicornis. The sequence continues at coordinate 99,738,075 of NC_080781.1, forward strand.
GCAGGGAGGTGTGGAAATTAGTGTCATTATCAAAAATCTAAGCATGCAGGGGTGTTAGACCCTGTCATATCTATATGTAATTCACCAGTCTAGACCCCTGGAAAAAAAACAGAGAGATCTTGGAAAATGACAGACTATTGTAAACTCAACCAAGTAATGGCCCTAACTTCTGCCGCTGTGCTAGATGTAGTATATTTGCTAGAGCAGATTAACACAGCCTCAGGCACATGATATGCTGCCATTAATTTGGTGAATGTGTTCTTTTCTACACTCTTCAGAAAAGAGGATCAGAAATGTTCAGATCCATATGGGATAGACAACAATACACATTTGTAATTTTGTTACAGGGCCACGTTAACTCTATTGCCCTGCCATAATATAGTCTGAAGAGATCTAGATACCCCACAGAACATCACACTGATCCATTATATGAAAGAAATCATGCTAATCAAACTGGACAAGTAAAAAGTGGCTCACACATTGGTGGCCTTGGTGATATACAATTGCTCACAACATGGGAGATAAACCCTATGTTGATTCAAAGTCTTGGCAAATCAATAAATTTCTTAGATGTCCATTGGTTAGGGGCACACTGAGTAATCCTATCCAAGGTAAAGGACAAATTATTGCACTTTTCACATCTCACCACAAAGAAGGAAAGTGCAACATCTGTTAGGCCTTTTCCGGTTCTGGAGGTAGTATATTCCTCACTTGGGAATACTGCTCTGACCCATGTGCCGAATGATGTGAAGACTGCCAACTTTGAGTGGAGCTCAAAACAGGAAGCACTCTGTAGCAGATCTACACTACAGTGCAAGCAGCCCTGCTGCTTGGGCCATATGACCAGAGTACCCTACGGTATTAAAGGTAGTAATGGTGGGAAAGATGCTATGTGGAGTTTATGGCAAATCACATGGGATAATCACAATGCTGACCCCTGGGGTTTTGCAGCAGGGGCATGCCATCTTCAGAGGAGAAAATTATATGCCTTTGAAAAACAACTCCCAGCATGCTACTGGGTCTGGTGGAAATGAAGCAAGCTGATCATGGGACACCACGTAAGTATGTGGCCACAACTGCTCATTGTGAGATGGTTCTGTCAGATCCACCAAATCCTAAGGTCGAATGAGCATAACAATAAGCTCTCGTAAGACAGTGATAAATCCAGCACAAATAGGACCAGAGAACACAAGTAGCTATATGAGCAGGTAGTCCAGACTCCTATGTCATCCACCACTATTTCATCAGCATCTCTTCCTATGCTCACATTTATGGTTTATAAGAGCATCCCTGTGCCTAGTTGACAAAGAAGGAAAAAAAATCCGAACTTGTTTCATGGATGGATTTCCAGGGTGTATGGGTGTAAGCTGAAAATGAATGTCAGCTGCACGACAGCCCCACTCATGATGGCCTTGAAAGAAAGTGATGAGGGACAGCTCTGAAGGGCCATTCTAACTGAGACTATCTTTGGGTTTGCATCACAGCTCTACCGCTTCCTCTGCTCACTCCTGCTTCCTTCCTCTTCCTTCCATAGGTGCTGATCCAAAGGTTACTTAATTAACATGTTGCTTACTAACACAGTCTTGGAGTCTGCTTCCTACCATGACAGTGCCCTTTTTTTAATTTTAATTTTTTTACTTCTCAATTTGTAAGACCTCTTTTTATATTAGGAATATCAACCTTCTGTAATATGTGTTGCAGATATTTTCTCCCAGTCTGTCTTTTCCCTTTTAATTTTGCTTACAGTGTCTCTTGCAAAACAAATAATTTGGATTTTTTTTGTAATTTAATCTGTTAATCTTTTCCCACACCTACCAAAAGATAATGACTTTGATGTATAGGCATTAACCTGAAAGGATAACCATGATATATTGTTAAGAGATAAAAGCAAGTTGCAGAATAATATATGGAGCAGCATTTAGCCAACTCTTCTGATTATAGGGCTAACTAAGTTTCTTCTTTGAAAGTTCAGAATCAGTAAGCCTGGGGTGGGGCCCAGGAATCTGTATTTTAAAAACAAACTCTCAAGGAGATTCTATGATCAGATTCATTTGGGTGTAAAATATCACTCATTTTTGTAAAGAAAATAAGGGAAGAAGGAAGTCTCTATTCGTGCATGTGTGTGTGTACATATTGTATGAGCATAGAGAAAAGTGTGTGAGGATACACATCAGATTAATATTGGTTTTTCCAAATGGATGGAACCAAAAGAAATGAGATTTTTGTCTTTCTTTATATACTTTTCTTATTCTTATTACAATGAGCAAGAATTACGACATTTAAAGAAATCCAGTACGGTTTAAAGCCATTTTCAAACCGCTTTCTTTTTTCTTTTAAGAGAATAAGATGAAGAAGAAAAAGTAGCATTCAGAGGAGTTGTCTTAATTCTTGGCTAAGCCTTTCCTGCAAGCTCCACCACAGCATCAGGACCTTCCCCTCTATTAGGGCAGCTCAACCTGGCCCGTGGTGAATGAGATTTACACTTATGCGATTATGAAATAGTTAACAGAGTTTCCATGTTGTTAAAATTTTGGTTCACACCAAAAGTAGTTTATACAGGTTGTGTAACAGCTGCTGTTGCAATTATGCCTAATGGAAGGTTTTGATTCACACCAAAAACACTTACATGTGTTTTGAGTGGCTAAAACTTCTGGTTTCCTAGGAACTAACTATACAAGTCTTCCCTGGGGACTCTGAAATCATCCTTCTTACTTTTGCCTGGTTCACTGCCTTGGAAACATTCAAAACAGATTGCTGATCTGGTTCTAGGCATTGGGCTTTTGAGACTTGCTTGTCCCTTTTATTTAGAAAAAATGTTTTTCTGATTATACAAGTAATTACATGCTCACTGTAGAAAATTTGAAAAAGACAGAAAAGTATAAAAAGCAACAGAAGAAGGATCACTCATAACCCTACCACTCGGAAGCAACCACTGTTAACCTTTTGTCATATTACCTTCCAATTTTGTTTCCATGTGCTCTTTACGCAGTTAAGCTCATCCTGGGCATATAATTTCACATACTGCTTTTATCATGTAATGCGGTAAAATAAGCAATTTCCAACACACTGCTTTCATAAGATTCCATTTATATAGATGCACTCTGATTTACTTTACGATTCCCCTTTTATTCAACATTTAAGTTGTTTTTAATGTTTCCCTATTTTAAGTAACATTGAAGTTGGTATCTTTAGGAATAAAACCATCTGAATTTGAAACCATTGCCCATTTCTAATGCCGCCGATGGTGTTGCCTAGCAGCTATACTCCAGTAAGGTACACAGAATTTTTCACCTTGTAATCATCACAGTGAATTCCAGGATATCTTAAGCCCACCAATGAAGAGGCAGCTTTCCTGGAAATCTGGGATAAGGAAATAAATGAAATCATAGTTCCAATGACAGAAAAGACAAATGTGATACCTTAAAACCCAAACATACCGAAACTCCCAGAACAGCAAGAACAATGGAATTCTTTATATTCAGACAAAACTCCTATGTACCTATCTCTACATTGTGCTTTGTTCTTATCTGAAATGTTTTTTTTTAAAGATTTTATTTATTTATTTCTTCCCCCTAAAGCCCCAGTAGATAGTTGTATGTCATAGTTGCACATCCTTCTAGTTGCTGTACGTGGGACGCGGCCTCAGCATGGCCGGAGAAGCGGTGCGTTGGTGCGCACCCAGGATCCGAACCCGGGCCACCAGCAGCGGAGCGCGCGCACTTAACCGCTAAGCCATGGGGCCGGCCCCATTATCTGAAATGTTTAATCGAAAAACTTTTCCATTCTGTTTGTTCTGGCAGAACTCTTTCAAACAGAGAAGGGCCAAAAGACACCTTGTCCAGTTGAACTGTGCATTGCTAGCTGAGCTAATGCCATAAGAGAGATCTCACTAAAACGAATAGTTTTTTAAAATCATGCTGGCAATTTAATTAGAGCTAAAGACCCATGAGGTTTGGAAGGACATATATTTTCTTATTCTAATTTCACACCCCTTCAAACCTTTCTCAAAAATAAGATTATAGTTGCTTTAAAATATTCCAGAAAAAAAGTGTGGCTGTGTGAAAAAATAGATGAAACAAGATTAGTAAAATGTTGATAATTGTTGAAATCAGATGATGGGTATGGATTATATGCTTCTCTCTACTCTTGGATATGCTTGAAAATTTTCCATAATAAAGAGAGAGAGAGAACGCTAAAAGTCATCTAATAATTAAAAATAAAAAACAAAACAAAAAACCATAAGACCCTCATGCAAAAGATAACATTTGATCTTGTTTAGGCTAGAATTTTCTCACCTGTAACTCACTTTCTAAAATAACTAGGAAACTACATAAGCAGTTTTAAGGGACACATTCAATTATGTAGTTTCTCACCTATAATAATTTAGCTATTTGTGACAAACAGGAATCCTATTAGTCCCTATATAATTGATGAATTGATATTTCATTGGCTTAGAAACTGTACCTCAATTAATTACTTCTGCCTTTCACACCTTGCAGAAGGAAAAGGTAGACAAACGTGACTGATTTTACAATTTTTCAGAGGCCAACTAGCCTCCTTACTATTTACTGCACACACAAAGCAGATGTTTCAGCAGCATGGACAAAGCATGGCCTTTGAGTTGTCTGTGACACATGGCCTCCTTCTGATGCTAGCTCTCTCAGCAGAACCAGTTATTCCACCCAGTTTGTCCAAGTCTCTATCCCAGCGTCCGGCATGTGATATTATGATACATCTCTCTACTGGTCTCTCTTTCCCTCTAGAATGCCAGTTATTTCAAAGTCAAGACTGTGTCTTAAGTTTTTGTTTTCATAGTGCCTGGTACAGTCTCTGGAAATGGGTAGGGAGCACAAATGTATGATAAATGAACAAAGGAATAAATATACAAAATTACTGGAACTGGAGTATGTAGATGGAGAGTTAAGATCTGGCTTATATTTGTTAGTTGTTACAGTCTTAAGAAAGTTCCTTAACCTATTTGAGTTTCAGTTGCAAAACGAGAATGACAAAGTCAAGCTTTTCTACTTTATCATGTTATTGCAAGACTCAAAATCAACTTAAAGTTGTGCATATAAAAGTATTTTGGAAATCAAAAGGTGGGAAGGCCACCTGTGTTGTGTTAAGGAGGGAGGCAGCTATTGTTTATAGCTCCTATCATTGGGTTACTGTAAGAATAAAATGAAATGATATATGTAAAATGCTTGGCAAGATACCTGGGACAAAGTAACCTTTCCAAAAATGGAAACAGGGGAGATTATTTTCTTGTATGTGAAAAGGTCCATGCAGCTGAGGATGGTGGGACTATGTGAGAGTTGGCAAAATGGACCAGATGTCTTTTAAAATGACCACTTGACCTCTCTGATGCTATGGAGAGCAATTTGGAATCCTCCATCATGTCTAAATAACATCAAACCCATGCACAGGTTCTCCATGGCTGGCTGGTGCCCTCACTGGGCCTGAAAGTGGCTCCTCCATGTGTGTATATATATGTGTGTGTGTATATGTTTGTGTATGTATCTGTGTGTATATATGCGTGTTTGTAGGAATGTATGTGTATTGGGCCTGAGGATGGCCCCAAATGAAGTGCATGTGTCTCTGTGTTTGTCTGTGTATGTATTTGTTATGTCTATGTGTGCATGCAAGTGTGTGTATATACACATGCTATTCATGTGTGTTAGTATTTGTGTATATGTGTGTATGGTGTGCATTTGTATATGTCAATGTGTATGTTTGTGTATGTATGAGTATCTTGATCAGAGCTGGTCACCTTGGCTGATCTGAGTGGAAGGGTGAGCAGAGGCTACAGGGTCTGCCAGGTCCCAGGCTGGGCTAGACTACAGCCCTGTTAGCAGGGCTGTGGGGTAGGTGGTGAGGCATTGGCATGGAGGCTAGGTGAAGATCCTCAGAATGGCAGGTGGGCCTAGCTGAGGTAGTGCTGAGGGTGAGGCAGAGGACCAACAAGATATTTGGAGGTCAGGATCTGCGGATAGAAAAAGGGGAAGTTATAGGCTGGTGAGGGGCTAGTGTGCAGGAACAGGTCTTGCCCTGGGGCCTTCCACTGATAGATGTAGGGAGAAGGGGAGAAATAGCAGAGTGCCAAGGGCCCAGAGGGGTCAAGAGTCACATCTGCAGCGCTTCCCAATTTCCAAAAAGCTCTCTCATAGAATGGCACCCTGGGAACTGGAACCCAATGCTAATGAAACTGGATTTGACACTCTCAAGGCTCAAACGACATTTTACTTCAGTGGGATACTGTGCAGAGGTGTAAAGTCATCCTCTCTGGAAAACAAATTCAACCTGAGGATAACTGTAGCTTTGATAACTGTACATTTGAGCAGCCCTATTAGCCCTTCCCCTAAATTCATCGATGGATGATTTCACTGTGCTGACTTTATTTCAGAGACCTGAAAACCTTGTTTAAAAGCTGAAAACCTTATTGAACTTGCAAGTCAGAAATTTCTGCCTGTCTCACTTTAGATTATACATGATATCCAAGAGAAAAATTGGCAAAGAACTCAAGGAACATTAAGTGACCTGAGCAATCTCACACTTGGATTTTCTTGTTGTCTAACTTTATTTTTTTTTTTGGTGAGGAAGATCAGCCCTGAGCTAACATCTGATGCCAATCCTCCTCTTTTTTCTGAGGAAGACTGGCCCTGAGCTAACATCCGTGCCCATCTTCCTCTACTTTATATGGGACGCCGCCACAGCATGGCTCGACAAGCAGTGTGTCAGTGTGCACCCGGGATCTGAACCGGTGAACCCTGGGCCGTCGCAGCGAGTGCATGCACTTAACCACTTGTGCCACCGGGCCGGCCCCTCTTACTGTCTAACTTTAGTTGGAAGGTGAGAAAAGTTGTTGGTGGTAAGGGACCCTTCAAAAAAAGATTTTTAAAAAATGCCCATGATCTCACTTCCCAGATAACTTATATTGGAAAAAAAAAAAAGTAACTTATATACAAGGTTAGAAAACTCAAACAGAGGAAGGTAGGTTATGATAAGTGAAAGCTTTCCCTTCCCCTTCCACCAGTACCTCTTCCTGAGAATAACTACTTTTTATCAGTTTCTTATAGCTCTTCCCAGAAAAAAAGTACCTATTTAACTCAACTCCTCAGCAGCATGTGTCTTATAGCTGATCACTCTCTCCTCCTTAAAACATTTATTTACTTAGCTTCCAGGTGCCCCCCGACCAGCGGTTCTCTTCCTCCCTCCTGGGAGGCACTTTCTCAGTCTCTTTTCTGGTTCTTTCATCTTTCCCTCACATCCTTGCCTAAAACAAACTTGATGATATTTTGCTTCCACATCACTTGGGAATAGCAAATGGAAATACAGCCATTTCCAGCTCTAACAAAGACAATTGAGTTCTAGGTCCAAAGGTTCACAATCTGTCTATGGTACGTTGTTTCCAAAGATGACCAGGACAATCCCTCCAATTCTGTAGGCCCATTTGCAATATGACTTTGCTGCTCCTTCCACCAACAAAGAGTCTATTTGCCTTGTCCTTGAATCTTGGCTGGACCTGTGACTGGCCTTGACAAATAGAATGCAGCAGAAGTGATGTTGTGCAATTTCTGAGACTAGGCCTGAAGAGGCCTTAGTAACTTCTGTTTTTTGTCCTTCGGGCAGCTATCCTACTGGAAAGAGAAGCTATGTGGAGGAGAACCAAGACACACCACCAGAATCAGAACCAAGATCTCAGACATGTGGTGGGGCCATCTTGGGCCCTTCAGCCTCAGTTGAGCTGCCCTAGCTGATATCATGTGGAGTAGAGGCAGCTTCCTGAGCCCTGCCTGAATTTCTGAGCCTCAACATGGGGAACAAATAAATGGTTATTTTGTCACTACATTTTGGGATTGTTTGTTATGTAGCAATCAATAACTGAAACGATAGTGCAAAGAATCCATATTCAACCAACTGAACATTAGTCTGACTCCTACAAGCCATTTTACCGCAGCTAACCAGATGAGCCCTGACAAAAGGAGGAATCATTAGTTCTACCAGTGCTGACATCAGCTAAACAGAATTACTTTTCTGTCAACCTCTGCTCTTCAAAGCAATCAAAGACAAGTTCTTAAAAGTTAAAGATCTCAAAATACTTTTTGATGAGTTCATTGTATACTCTTTAATTCAAGTTAGAGGTAAAAATAGCCCATGAACTGCGGCCAGGGGCTATGCTAGGCATATTACAGGTCCCAACTCATCTAACCCCACAACAACTAACTTTAAATAATTAATATTATTCTCATTTTACAGATGAGAAAACTGAGACTTAGGTTAACTAAGTTTTCTCAAGGTCACAAATATAGCTGGAAAAAGTTGGAGGAGAGAATTGTATTCAAGTTTTCTAACTCCGGATATTCCACACTCTTAACCAGCATGCATATTACTTCCCATTCATTAAGAAGGTGGCTGATCTTGGTCCTTAGGGTGTCAAGACTGTGCTATGGTAAAAGGTGGGTCAGAGTGGAGGGAAGGGAAGCATCATAGCAGCCTCATGTTGCCCCCTACCCACCATTGTTCTCACTTCACGCTCCCATCCCAGATGCCAGAGGGAAAATTTTCTCTCACCTTCTGAGTACAAACCAAAACCCATAATTACATTAGCCCCAGGAAACTGTCAATCTACCAGCTTTGTAATCAGTCAGACAGAATTCAAGTGCTTATGTACACAAGGAAACATGTATAAGAATATTCATGGTAGCACTGTCTTGCAACAGTCAAAAACTGGAAACAGCCAGAATGTCCATCAAAATTACAATGGACAAATTGTGATATAGTCATACAATGATATACTATACAACCATAAAAGTGAACTAACTATAGCTATTTGCCAAGACCTTAATGAACCTCACAATGTGAAATGAAAGAAGATAGTCATAAAATAACACACACAGACAATTACAAGTATATAAAGTTCAAACATCTGTAAAACAAAATTGTGTTGTTTAGGGATACTTATATGGAAGAAAAACCTATAAAGAGAAGCAAAGAAATGATATTACAGTAGTCAGGATAGGGGTTACCTCTAGGATGGGTGGAGGAATGTCATCAGTGTGCACGCTAGGGGGCAGGGGGAGTAAGAGGGTGGGGGTTATCAAGGTGTTCTATTTCTTCTCCAGGGTGGTCATTACATGGGTGATAGCTTTATAAATATTCTTTTAACTGTCATTTCTCTTCCAAATGCTTCTCTTTTCTTAATAAAATGGAAAGCAAGGTCACCAACTGGGATTGAAGATGGGGGAGGGGGTATAGAAGATTTGATGAGAAGGAAGATGGTATGAAAGAAACAGAGACATTGGAGAATGAATAGAATAGGGAAATATGGTATTATTTTTCTTTTTCTTTTAAGACAGCTTTTTAATTTCTCCTGATTTAGTATGCTATTTCTCTCATATGTAATGCTACTTTATTAACTTCAATATACTACACTATATGTAGTTACCCCTAACATTTAAATTATAATGCAAATTAATGTATAAAAAATGAATTTTAAAAGCACTGTCTTATTAAAATATATAATTAAGATAATAGTCATAATACAGTAGTTTATTATTTCACTTAGAGCTTTTGAAAAGCTGATGTAGTTTATATTTAGACAAAAATACATAGAGCTCATACAGGGGTTGTATGGTGGCTTTGTTTTCCAACTTTTTATACCAAGCATCTTTAGTGTTAAATCTTACATTTCATAATTATTTAAACAGATATAGGTACCTTTCTATTTTATTATCTCAAGTCCTAAAAGTCATTTCTTAAATGTCAAAAAATATATTCACATCGACATCACAACACAAAATATTAATATTGATTTTTTTGAGGTACTAGAGAACAATTACATTCTTAATCTTCACTCAGAAGATTTAAATGGGAACAGTTGGTGGGTCTATATAATTTTACACTATTGCCTGACTTTTTATATGAACCAATTTATAAAAACTATTTAAATCATAATGCATTTTAGTTGTAAACCAATTTTTTATATTATAAATACATAGTTTCAAGTACTAACTTATATAATGTAAATTTAAAGTTTGCATACATAATGATGTCAGTATCATAGCAGAGTGAGTTGTTCCCTCTTTCTCTCTCCTCTAAGTTGCAACCAGCAGGATATCCATAGACCAACAAAGGATCCTCTGCACAGCACACCAGAATGCCTGAGAAAGCCATACATCTATACATCTGAGGGTGGGTGAACTGGACATAGCAGAGGCAGTGGAACCAGGGGAGCAGCGGCAGCAGCTCCTAAGACTGTAGACTCCAGGAACTGCAGCAATGCCTGTGAATGGAGGCCCCAGGAACCAAGGTGGCACCCATGACCCAGCCCCCTCCATCTCCCCCCAGTGGCAGCACCTGTGATCCTGGCCCTCTCAGCAGCAGGGGCTGCATCCAAGACCCTGGTGTCCCCAGTTCCAGTGGCGGTGCCTGTGACCCAAGGCTCTAGGAACTGCAGCAGCACTTGCAACTCAGCCCCTCCCTCTCCTCCAGCAGTAGTAGCAGCACCTGCAACCTGAAGCACCAGGAACCACAGTGGCACTTGTGACCCAGGTACCCTTCCACCTGTGGTGATGGCAGTGGTGCCTGTGACCTTGGCCTGCCCAGCAGTGGTGGTGATACCTGCAAACCCAGCACCTCTGGCAGCAGCAGTTCCAGCACTCTCAGAAAACCTGGGAGCAGCAGCAAAGGTGGCAAGCACATTGGTCCAATGGCTGCAGCAGCAACTGAGGCTGCAGAGTCCAGTAGCAGTGACAGTGGAGCCTGCAACCCTGGTCCCCCCAGCTGCAGCAGCACCTAGAGCCCTAGGCCCCTAATCCACAGCAGCAATGCCTGCAGACCCAACAAACCCAGACGTGGTGGAGGTGCCCATGACCCCAGCTCTTGCCTTACCTTCCCACTCTCCCTGCTGTGGTGGTGGAACCCATGACCCAGGCAAACTCAGAAGCAGAAAAGGCAGTTGCCAGCTTGGTGACCATAGTGGCAACGCCCACTACTGCAGTGACACCAGAAGCAGCAAATCACCAGCAACCCCAGAGGCATAAGCAGAACAACAAGGGCACTGACAACATCTCTGGCACAGGCCTTGGAGGGTGGAAAGTGCTGGCTCTCAAATACAAACAAAAGCAGCTCAGAACCAAAGTAAACAAAGCCTTACATAAATAAGAAAGGTGTTCACTACTACAAATGCACTGGCAGAGGAAGAAATCATCAAGCACCATGAAAAATTATAGTAACATGGTATAATGAAAAGAGAATGACAGTTCTCTGGAAACCAAACTTGAAGTCACAGAAGATTGTGATCTAACTAATTGAGAATTCAAAATAGCTTCCATGAAGAAACTCAATGAGCTACAGGAAAACACAGAAAGACAGCTCAATGAACTCAGAAATAAAATCAAAGAACAGAAGGAATACTTCACCAAAGAGATTAAAACTCAAAAAATGAACCAAACAGAGATTCTGAGCTGAAAAACTCAATAAATAAAATGTAGAATAGAGTAGAAAGAACTGGAAATAGAGCAGACCATATGGAAGAGAGAATTAGCCAGTTCAATGATAGAAAGCTAGAAATGATTCAGGTGGAAGACGAGAGAAAACTAAGACTTAAAATAATGAAGAAATTCTATGAGAAATATCCTGACTCAATTAGGAATAGCAACATAAGTATAATGGGTATCCCAGAAGGAGAAGAGAGGGAGAAGGGAGCAGAGACTTCATTTAAAGAAATAATAGCTGAGAACTTCTCAAACCTGGGAAAGGAACTGGATACACAAATACATGAAGCTAATACAATACTTAATTATCTTAATGCAAAAAGACCTTCTCCAAAGCACATTATATTAAAACTGTCAAAAGTCAATGACAAAGAAAGAATATTAAAGGCAGCCAGAGAGAAAAAATAATTACCTCCAAGGGAATCCCCATTAAGATATCAGCAGATTTCTCAGCAGAGACTCTACAGGCTAAGAAAGAATGGAAAAATATATTCAAAATATTAAAAGATAAAAACTGTCAGCCAAGAATACTCTATCCAGCAAAGTTATCTCTCAAATATGAAGGAGAAATAAAGGCTTTCCCAGACAAACAAAAGCTGAGGGAGTACATCGCCACTAGACCTGCCTTACAAGAAATGTTGAAAAGAGCTCTCCTACCTGAAATGAAAAGGCAAAGGTATACAAAGCTTTAAGCAAGGTGATAAACAGACAGGTAGAATCATAAAATAGCAACTCTATATAAGAATAGGTTAGTAAAAACTTCATTATAACATAAAGATTAAAGGGAAAGAAAGCATTAAAAATAACTATAACCATTTCAGTTTCATAACAACCTCACAATACAAAAAGGAATGATTTGTGAAAAAAAACATAGAAGGGGAACAGGAAAAGGATAGAATCTGCATAGGCAAATGGAGATAAAATGCTATCAGCAGATATAGGACTATCTCATCTGTGAGATTTTTTTATGCAAACCTCATGGTAACCACAAAACAAAAATTCGGAGCAGAGTCACAAAACATAAAAAAAACAGGAAACTGAGAAATACATCACAGAAAACCAGCAAATGAAATGGCAGACAGAAACACAAGGAAAAAGAAACAATGGAAACATAGAGCAACCAGAAAACAAAGGATAAAATGGCAGCATTAAGTCCTCATATATCAATAATCACCCTAAATGTAAATGGATTGAATTCACCAATCAAAAGACACAAAGTGGCTGGATGGATTAAAAAACAAGACCCCACAATATGCTGCCTCCAGGAAACACATCTCAGCTCTAAAGACAAACATAGGCTCAAAGGGAAGGGACGGAATATGATACTCCAAGGAAATGGCAACCAAAATAAAGTGAGTGTAGCCATACTTATATCACACAAGTAGACTTCAAGCCAAAAAAGATAACAAGAGACAAAGATGGACATTATGTAATGATAAAGGGGACAATCCATCAAGAAGACATAACATTTATTAATATATATGCACCTAATATAGGAGCACCAAAGTATATAAAGCAACTATTAACAGACATAAAAGGAGAAATTGACAGGAACACAATAATAGTAGGGGATTTTAACACTCCACTTACATCAATGGATAGATTATCCAGTCAGAGAGTCAATAAGGAAACAGTGGCCTTAAATGAAGGCCAGATGGACTTAAGAGATATATATAGAACATTCCATCCAAAGGCAGGAGAATACACATTCTTCTCAGGTGTACATGAAACATTCTCAAAGATAGACCATATATTGGGAAACAAAACAAGTCTCAATAAATTTAATAAGGTTAAAATCATATCAAGTATCTTTTCTGACCACAACGCTATGAAACTAGAAATCAACTACAAGAATAAAGCTGGAAAAGTCACAAATATGTGGAAATTAAACAACATACTACAGCATAACTATTGGATCAATGAAGAAGTCAAAGGAGAAATCAAAAAATACCTGGAGACAAATGAAAATGAAAACACAACATACCAAAATTTATGGGATGCAGCAAAAGTGGTACTAAGAGGGAAGTATATAGCAGTACAGGCCTACCTTAAAAAACAAGAAAAAAATCTCAAACAAAAAATCTAACATTACACCTAAAGGAACTAGAAAAAGAAGAACACAGAAGGCCCAAAGTCAGTAAAAGAAAGGAAATAATAAAAATCAGAGCAGAAATAAATGAAATAGAGACTAAAGAGACAGTAGAAAATATCAATGAAACTAAGAGCTGGTTCTTTGGAAAGATAAACAAAATTGACAAACTTTTAGCTAGACTCACTAAGAAAAAAAGAGAGAAGAAGCAAATAAATAAAATCAGAAATGAAAGAGAAGAAATTACAACAGCTATCACAGAAATACAAAGGATCATAAGAGAATACTATGAAAAGCTATACAGCAACAAACTGGATAATCTAGAAGAAATGGATAAATTCTTAGAATCAGACAACCTCCCAAAACTGAATCAAGAAGAAATAGAGAATCTGAGTAGACCAATCACTAGTAAGAAGGTTGAAATAGTAATTAAAAACTTCCCCCAAAACAAAAGTCCAGGACCAGATGGCTTCTCTGGTGAATTCTACAAAACATTCAAAGAAGATTTAATACCTATCCTCAAACTCTTCCAAAAAATTGAGGAGGAAGGGATGCTTTTTAACTCATTTTACATGGCCAGCATTACCCTGATACCAAAATCTGATAAGGACAATACAAAAAAAAGAAAATTACAGGTCAATATCCCTGATGAACATAGATGCAAAAATCCTCAACAAAATATTAGCAAATGAATGCAACAATACATTAAAAAGATCATACACCACAATCAAGTGGGATCTATTACAGGGATACAAGGATGGTTCAACATCTGCAAATCAATCAACATGATACACCACATTAACAAAATGAAGAATAAAAATCATGATCCTCTCAATAAATGCAGAGAGGTCATTTGACAAGATTCAGCATCCATTTATGATAAAAACTCTCAATAAAATGGATATAGAAGGAACGTATCTCAACATAAGAAAGGCCATATGAAACAAACTCACAGCTAACAGCATACTCAATGGTGAAAAACTGAAAGCTATCCATCTAAGAAAAGGAATAAGACAAAGATGCACCCTCTCATCACTCTTATGTAACATAGTATTCTAAGTCCTAGCTAAAGCAATTAGTCAAGAAAAAGAAATAAAAGGGATCCAAATTGGAAAGGAAGAAGTAAAACTGTCACTATTTGCAGATGACATGATTTTATCCATAGAAAACCTTGAAGAATCCACCAAAAAAAACTATAAGAAATAATAAACCAACATAGTAAAGTTGCAGGGTACAAAATTAACATACAAAAATCAGTTGTATTTCTACACAGTAACAACAAACTAGCAAAAAGAGAAATCAAGAATACAATTCCATTTACAATCGGAACAAAATGTATTTATGCTAATCACTAATTATGAAAGGGTAAGTAAGGTATATAGTCCCACTAAGGAAAGAGGAAGTAGCACCTGCCACAGAATTGTAGATTCTAGTCAGTTCTCTGTTAATCCTAGAGCTTTAGGGTCTTATGGTTTCACTGGACCAGCCCAGCCATTTGGCAAATAAAACATAGTTAGCCCAACTTTACCAGTGGGGCTGAGGCCCAGGAGACAATAACTTGCCAGAGTTAGCTGTGTGCTGTAGAGTGTGCCAAGGTTCAGCTGAGTCCAGGCTGAGCTAGGATTTGGATCTTGGGTCTCTGCCAGCTGCTTGGGAAAAAATAGATGCTTTCAAACAGTTCAGTTAAAAATGGCCCCTAGGCAGGAGCCCTATAAGAAATGAGAAGAAGCTTTTAGACCAAAATGGATAATAACAAAGGGAAGAAAAGCATCTCTTTTGTAGGGTTATCAGAAGGAACCCTATATAATTGAGAGAAATGAGTTACAGTCCATCCATATTAACTCAGGAATGTCACAGTACTTTTCTGGGTCTACTTTCTCATAGATAAAGGAAACAGGCAGAATGCATTAGATTAGTTTTTTTCTCCAATATGTTTTATGGAATTCTAGGGTATTGTTATGGACTAAATTGTGTCCACCCCCAAATTCATATGTTGAAGCTCTAACCCCCCCACAATGTGACTCTATTTGGAGATAGGGCCTATAAAGAGGTAATAAAGGTTGAATGAGGTAATAAGCATGGGGCTTTAATTCAATAGGACTGGTGTCCATATAGGAAGAGGAAGAGACATTAATGATCCTTCTCACTCTCTCTCGGAGTGCACACAGAGGAAAGGCCATGTGAGGACATGTGAGAACATGGCCATCTAGAAGCTAGGAAGAGAGTTCTCACCAGAAACCAACCCTGATGGCACCTTGCTCTTGGACTTCTACCTCCAAAACTGTGAGAAAATAAATTCCTGTTGTTTAAGCCACCCAGTCTTTGGTATTTTGTTATGGCAACCTGACTGACCAATACAGGTATAGTGGAGGTGCATATGTACATAACCTCTTGTTTGACTTAACTTTTTAAAAGTTTATTTTAAAACTTTAATAAAAGTCACAGATACACTTATATGTGTCATATGCCAAAAGTATTAGAGACCGCTTATTTTTATTAAATTCTGCTGCCAGTTTAGCTCATTTTTGGAAAGATATTTGAATAAAGCTTCTTTTTCTATCAGCTTAAATGAAGACTATAAGGCTATTTCAGGGTAAGCTGTTTTAAATGAGCAAGTCGCTAAGCACAGATTTAAGAAGAGGGGGTATAGATCCTGCTTCTCAATGGTAAAAATGTGAAATAATTTGCACATATCTTTTTAAACCACCACAATTTTATAAATATTTATCTGCATGAATCAGTATTTTCTCAATACTGTGCAACCAAATACAATAATAAATTAAATCCTGCACCTGAAAAAAAAGAACCATGACAATAGAGCAATTTCACCAATAAGAATAGATATGTCATAAATAATATATTAATGAAATAAATCCAGCAACATAATCAAAACCATTATATCATGACCCAGAAGGATTTACACAAGAAATATGAGATAATCAACACAAAAGAATCTACTTATGCTAACTGTGGTAATTTCTGGATAGTGGAAATAAGTAATTTAACTTTCTTATTTTTGCTTCTTTATATTTTCTAATTTTACTGCAATGTATAATACTGCTTCTATAATAATAAAAGGTTATAAAATTTTTAAAAAGACATAGAAGAAAACATTTACAAAATTTATATTACAGAGGGCCAATATACCAAACACACGAATTTTTTTTAAAATAGTGGAATAAAAGACCAAAAATTCTATAAAAATTGTTTCAAAAGTCATTCATAAAGAGAGATGTTAAAATGCCACTTAAATATATTAAAATGTGTTCAACTGAACTCATAGGAAAAATACATTTTATTTATATATTTATTTAGACTTTATTTTTTAAAGCAGTTTTAGGTTCACAGCAAAATTGAGGGGCAGTACAGAGATTTCCCATATATCCCTACTCCTACAAATGCATAACTTTCCTCATTATCAACATCTCATACTAGAGTGATACATTTGTTACAATTGATGAACCCGCATTGACATCATAATCACTGAAAGTCCATAGTTTACATTACAGTTCACTCTCGGTGTTGTACATTCCACAACTTGTCAGCATTTGATGTTGTCAGTGTCCCGGATTTTGGTCATTTTAGTTAGTGTGTAGTGGTATCTCATTGTTTTAATTCGTATTTCCCTGATGATATATGATGTAGAGCATCTTTTCATATGCTTATATTTCATCTGTATATCTTTTTTTTTTAATTTCTATTTATTTATTTTTCCCCCAAAGTCCCAGTAGATAGTTGCATGTCATAGCTGCACATCCTTCCAGTTGCTGTATGTGGGACGCGGCCCCAGCATGGCCGGAGAAGCAGCGCGTTGGTGCGCGCCGGGATCCGAACCCGGGCCGCCAGTATTGGAGCACGCGCATTTAACCGCCAAGCCACGGGGCCGGCCCCATCTGTATATCTTTTTTAGTGAAGTTTCTGTTAAGGACTTGGGCCCATTTTTTAATTGGGTTGTTTGTTTTCTTATTGTTGAGTTTTAAGAGTCCTTTGTATGTTTTAGATAATAATCCTTTATTAGCTGTATTTTTGCAAATATTTTCTCCCAGTCTGTGACCTGTCTTCTTGTTCCCTTGACATTGTCGCAGAGCAGAAGTTTTTAATGTTAATGTAGTCTAGCTTATTGCTTTCATGGATTGTGCCTTTGGTGTTGTATCTAAAATGTCATCTCCACACCCAAAGTACTCTAGGTTTTCTCCTATGTTATCTTCTAGGATTTTTATAGTTTTGTGTTTTAAATTTAAGTCTATGAATCATTTTGTGATCATTTTTGTGAAGGATGTAAGACCTGTGTCTGAATTCATTTTTTGCATGTTTATGTCCAGTTGTTCTAGCACCTTTTGTTGAAGAGACCTTCTTTGTTCCATTGTATTGCCTTTGTTCCTTTGTCAAAGATCAGTTGATTATATTTATGTGAGTCTATTTCTGGGCTCTCTGTTTTGTTCTTTGTCTGTTCTTTCACCAATACCACACTGTCTTGATTACTGTACCTTTTATACTAAGTCTTGAAGTCAGGTAGTGTCAGTCCTCCGATTTTGTTCTCCTCCTTTAATATTATGTTAGCTATTCTGGGTCTTTTGCCTCTCAATATGAACTTCAGAATTAGTTTCATTTTATCCATAAAATGACATGATGAGACTGATTGAGATTGCACTGAATCTATAGATCAATTGAAGAAGAACTAACATCTTGACAATATTGAGTCTTCCAATCCATAGTTTTGTTTTTCTTTGACTTTGCTCATCAGACTTTTGTAGTTTTCCTCATATAGATCTTGTACATATTTTGTTAAATTTATACCTAAGTATTTCTTTTTGGGGGGTGCTAACGTAAATGGTATTACACTTTTTAATTTCAAATTCCACTTGTTCGTTGCTGGTATATAGGAGAGTGTTTGACTTTTGTATATTAATCTTGTATTTTGCAACTTTGCAAAGTTCCAGGAGGGTTTTTTTTTTTTTGGTCAATTCTTTGTTGTTGTTGTTGATTCTTTGAGATTTTCTACATAGGTGATCATGTCATCTTTCAAAAAAGACAGTTTTATTTCTTCCTTTCCAACCTGTTTACCTTTTATTTCCTTTTCGTGTCTTATTGCATTAGCTAGAACTTCCAGTACAATGTTGAAAAGGAGTGGTGAGATAGGATATCTTTGCCTTATACCTGACCTTAGTGGGCAAGCTTCAAGTTTCTTATCATTAAGTATGATATTAGCTGTAGGTCTTTTAAGTATGATATTAGCTGTAGGTCTTTTGTAGATATTCTTTATCAAATTGAGGACGTTCTCCTCTATTCTTAGTTTACTAAGAAATTTTATCATGAATGAGTGATGGATACTGTCAAATGCTTTTTCTGCATCTATTGATATGAACATATGATTTTTTTTTAAGGGACTCTTTTTTTCTGCCTGACTTTTATTTATTTATTTATTTATTTATTTTTCTCCCCCAAAGCCCCAGTAGATAGTTGTATGTCATAGCTGCATGTCCTTCTAGTTGCTGTATGTGGGACGTGGCCTCAGCATGGCCGGAGAAGCAGTGCATCGGTGCGCACCTGGGATCCGCACCCGGGCCGCCAGCAGTGGAGCGGGTGCACTTAACCGCTAAGCCATGGGACCAGCCCTGATTTTTCTTTTTTAGCTTGTTGATGTGATGGATAACATTAATTGATTTTGAACCAGCCTTGCATACCTACAATAAACCCCACTTGGTTGTTGTTTATAGTTCTTTTTATATATTGTGGGATTTGATTCACCAATATTATGTTGAAGATTTTTGCATCTGTGTACATGAGAGATATTGGTCTATAGTTTTCTTCTCTTGTAATGTCTTTGCCTGGTTTTGGTATTAGGGCAATGCTGGCCTCAAAGAATGAGTTGCAAAGTATTTCCTCTGCTTCTATCCTCTGAAAGAGATTGTAGAGAATTGGTATAATTGGTATAATTTCTTTCTTAAATATTTGGTAGAATTCACCAGTGAACCCATCTGGGCCTGGTGCTTTCTGTTTTGAAAGGTTATTAATTACTGATTCAGTTTCTTTAATAAATATAGACCTATTCAGATTGTCTCTTCCTTCTTGTGAGTTTTGGTAAATTGTGTCTTTCAAAGAATTGGCCCATTTTATCTAGATCATCAAATTTTGGGTATAGAGTTATTCATAGTATTCCTTTATTATCCTTTTAATGTCCATGGAGTCTGTTGTGATTTCCCCTCTTTCATTATTGATATTAGTAATTTGTGTCCTCTCTTTTTTCTCAATAAGACTCTGGCTAGAGTCTTATTGATTTTATTGATCTTTTCAAAGAACCAATTTTTAGTTTCATTGATTTTCTCTACTAATTTTCTGTTTTCAATTTCATTGATTTCTGCTCTAATTCTTATAACGTGCTGATGTTATAGGGAGCCAGGTTTATCACTGAGGAAGAAGGGACATTACAAACATGGAATAGGAAAAGCAAGAAAAAAGAATCTTGTGGGGATGTATTGGATTTGGAGGTGTCAGCATGTACTCATGATTTCTAAAATACATATACACATATGCGCACATATATATATATGTATAATGTACATATTTGCATGTGCATACGTATATGCATACAAATATTTCCTACCACTAATCACTGAAAGGATTTAGAATCAAAGGCACCTCAGTTGCACTGAGAAGACTTAGTGCCCTGGTCTTTGTCTATAATACGATTTCCCATTACAGGGAACCAGGGATATTTGGAGAAATGGCTGATTTCAGGGGTGGGGCAGGGAATATTCAAGATGAGTGTGTAATATCCTGTTATGTGCCAGAAAGTAAGGAATATATGATTTTTTCCCCTCAACTAGCTGAGAGTTGCATACATCATGACACTTTACCCCTAAATACTTCAGTGCATATTTCCCAAGAATAGGAATATTATCTGACATAAAGTACAGTTATCAACTTTGATAAATTTAACATTGGTACAATATCTAATCTACAATCTGAATTCCAATTTTGTAAATTAATACAATAATGTTCTTTACAGGCATACTTTCCCTCCCATAGAGGATCTGGTCTAAGATCAGGTATTGTATTTGGCTGTCATGTCTCTAGCCTCATTTAACCTGGAACATTCTCACAGCCTTTTTTTTTGTTTTCTGTGACATTCATATTTTTGAAGAATAGTCTCTTTCTCCCTGATTTTTAAAATAGAACATTCCTTATTTGGGGTTTGTCTGATATTTCCCCATGATTAGGTTAAGGTTATGCATACGTTGCTGGAATACTACATAAGTGAATGCTACATGAGTTCAGAGTATCAGAGGACCACAATGTCCATCTGCCACTCACTGGTGATGTTAACTGTGATCACCTGGTCTAAGTGTTGCCTCATTTCCACACTGTTTAGTTACTATTTTCCCCCTTGCAACTGATAAGCATTAGGTAGAGAAACACTTTAAGACCATGCAAATGTTCTGCTTCTCTTGAAAGGGTCCCCCTAGATTTAGCATCCATTGATGATTCCTGCATGACCAGGCTTCATCATGGTACACACAATATGTATAAATATTTTTTTATATAACCATCTGTATCTATATTAAGCTAAAGATGAGTTATTACTGACGTCTACAACTCTAATCTATTACCACATGACATAGGTCATTCTATAATCCTCCCCTTGCTGATCCATAAATTTCCACTCCAACAGTGAGAAATCTGGCTCCCAACATTTACCATCTATTTACTTAATTGTTCAATTCTAGATACATGTAAACAGTTTCAGAATTGTTAACCCATACTCGATGGGAAACAACTTATATTCAAGAGTATAGTACTTATGTGCAGTTCATTTTACCTTTAGTCTTACAAACTCCATTAAGTTCCAAAGTCACTTAGGTTAGCACCTTTTCCCTCACCTCTCTCAGAAAGGTTGTTTCACATATTCGTACTACAGTTAGACGTTCTTGTCACAGTCTGCCTTTTTTCTTGGGATTTCCTGACCTCCCAAATGATTTCTTAAAATTTATGTACATTCAGGTTCACTCTTTGTGTTGTAAAGTTCTATCAGTTATGACAAATGCATAATGTCATTATCCATCATTACGGTATCATACAGAATAGATTTGCCACCCTAAAAGTCCTCTGTACTCCACCTATTCATTTCTCTCCCACTCCCCATGAACCGCAGACAACCACTGTTCTTTTTACTGTCTCTATAGTTTTTTCTTTTCTAGAAAGTCATATAATTGGAAACACACAGTATATAGGCTTTATAGACTGGCTTTTTTCACTCATAAATATGCACTTAAGGTTCCTCCGTGTTTTTAGCAGCTTGATAGCTCATTTATTTTTATCACTGAATAATATTCCATGCATGGATGTACCACAACTCGTTTATCCATTCATTTATTGAAGGGCATCTTGGTTGCTTTCAGTTTTTGGCAATTATGAATAAAGCTGCTATAAACATTGGTGTGCGGGTTTTTGTGTGGACATAAGTTTTCAACTCAATTGGGTAAATACTTCTGCTCCTTTTCTTCTGCTCCTTTTTCTCTTTTTTTCCTTCTGGCATTATACTTTTTGTAACTGTTCCACAATTCTTAGATACTCTATTCTTTTGTTTTTCCATTTCTGTTTTCTCTTTGCTTTTCAGTTTGGGATGCTTCTATTGACATAGCTTCAAGCTCACTGAATCTTTCATCGGCCCCTTTGGTGAGATAGGAAAGCCATATGGGGCTGGATTTGGTTAACTGCCCTTACTCCAGATAGAAAAAGCTATGATACAGTCCTTTCCTATGGATAGCAAGCCTTTGTTATGGAGAAACTTCTGGGCGTATTTTTGTGTGTGTGTGTGAGGAAGATCAGCCCTGAGCTAACATCCATGCCAATCCTCCTCTTTTTGCTGAGGAAGACCGGCTCTGAGCTAACATCTATTGCCAATCCTCCTCCTTTTTTTTCCCCCCAAAGCCCCAGTAGATAGTTGTATGTCATAGTTGCACATCCTTCTAGTTGCTGTATGTGGGATGCGGCCTCAGCATGGCCAGAGAAGCAGCGCGTCAGTGTGCGCCCAGGATCTGAACCCGGGCCGCCGGTAGCGGAGTGCGCACACTTAACCGCTAAGCCGTGTGGCCAGCCCCTGGGCGTATTTTGAAATGCTTCCTTTTCCCTTTCCCCTGCCAGAAATGAGATGATTTTTTTCACATCTCTATCTTGATAATCTGGTTGGTCTCTTGGAGGTAAAACCCATGAAAGTGTGGGGGCTCCCCTAAGACTGGGCCCCAGGAAGTTGACACTCTCAAATTAATCCAGATTCAGCCTCTAGCAATTTGTTAAAATTAGCATTTAAGTGTTCTTACCAGTTTATGGCTACAGTGCCTTCTGTTCCAGGTAAGCTGATTTTATTGTCTCTCCAGATTTTGGAGTAGCAGTTTTCCCTGTGACCTCAATTCTCTGATGGATCTAAGTCAAGTTATGGTTTTTCAATTGTTCATCATTTTTCTTATTGTAAGGATAGGAGTGACTACTTCCAAACTATTTACATTTCAGAGCTGTAACCAAAAGTCTTAAGTAAGTTATTTTGTCTATTTCTGTTTGTGTTACTATTTTCCAGTAGAAGAGTCCAAAAGTTAAATATTCTTCTAAGGAAAGCTTTTCATGGAAAATTAAATTACCGGTTTAAACACAGTTTAATTTCATAATTGTTTTTGATAGTATTTGTTGAAATCCATCTTGAAATTGATTAAAGTTACAATGTCTTATATATTACACAGACACTGTCTTCTTTCTTTCTTTCCTTCCTTTATTCCTTTCATTCATTCATTCATTCACTATTGGTCAAGATTACAATTCATCACATTTATTTTTCAAATGTAAGTTTTAAAAATTATTCTTCCTTCTAGAGCAAGCAGTTCTTGTAAAAACATTCTGAAAAACAAGAAGAGTTGACATCTATTATTAAAAGTTAGAGTTTGAAAATTTTCAGTTCCTCCTGACCTTGGTATGTTAATGTTGGCCACAGCTCTACAGTTCTTCCTTGGTAGAAAGAGAATGCTTCTCTAAGGAAGAAAAGAAAAGCATTAAGAAAAACATTGACAGAATCATCTTTGTTTTTAATTAAAGGCAGTTGTTCATCTAGGTTACCCCTGGAATTTTAATTTTAGATATCAATATTTTATATTTTTATATTTGTGTGTACTCCAAAATAATATGAGATTTACAAGCTTGTATAAATCAAAATTTCCAACGTTATTCTTTTTTGTGTGTGTGAGGAGATCAGCCCTGAGCTAACATCTGCCAATCCTCCTCTTTTTGCTGAGGAAGACTGGCCCTGGGCTAACATCCGTGCCCATCTTCCTCCACTTTATATGGGACGCCGCCACAGCATGGCTTGTCAAGCAGTGCATTGGTGTGCGCCCCGGATCCGAACTGGAGAACCCCGGGCCGCCGCAGCGGAGCACGCACACTTAACCGCTTGCGCCACCAGGCCGGCCCCCCAACATTATTCTTGAATCCAGATAATCACAACATCTGTGACTATAACTTTTGCACATTACTTAAGCAAGATTTCTATATTTATGATGCATATCTATGAGCATTCACAGAAGCCATGTTATCTGTGAATTTTCAGGTCACAGTGATGGATGTCCCTTTGCATCACCCATGGGTACTGTGAAGAAATAGAGTGTTAGTAGAAACTTAACAGACAGGGGCTGAGGATTCTTTCAGTCTGGTTGCTATGTCCAGCTCTTGAGGGAGGACTCTGGTGCTTGTCCTCTGAGGATGGGCTTTGGCAGGTTAGTATACATTGGTGATATTAATTTAGTATATCTTGGGCTTGGATTAAAGGAGAGCTGACTCCACTTATATACCAGTCAGAAAGATACTGTTACAGCTTGTGCTAGGATGGTGGCAAGGGAGATGGTGAGAAGTAGTGAATTCAAGCAGTATTTTGGAGGTAGTACTGATGGAAATAGCTGACATGGGAGATGTGAGAGAGTTTAGAGATTACCCCTGGTTTAATACTTGACAGCTGGATGGTTCTTTGGCCATTGGCACAGCCAAAAAGGAAATTGGTGACCTGGAAGACAGATATTTAGAAATCATAAAGAATGAAGCAAGGAGATGAAAATAGGTAGAAAATATGAACAAGAGGTTAAGAGGCTGTATATTAGAAATGAAAAAACCAAAAGTACATGTAGTAGGAGTCCTAGAAGGAGAGAATGGGAGAAGAGACATTTTTTGAAAAGATGATGGATGGGAACCAATTATATTCTTACATACTTTCATTAGCAATTTGAAAATGAAAAATTTTAAAAGACATTATTTATAACAAACACAGGAAATATGAAAGAAAAACATGTAAACTTTACTTCCCATAGAAAAACATAAAATCAGAAATAAGAGTTTTCAATTAGAAAGGGAAGGCAGCTTTTTATTATTTTTTAATTTTTACTTTTTAAAAGACTATTTTTTAGAGCATTTTTAGACTCAGCAAAATCAAGAGGAAGTTACAGAGATTTAACAGATATCTCCTACCCCCACACATGCATAGCCTCCTCCATTATCAGAATCCCCCACCAGAGTGGTACATTTGTTGAACAATTGATGAACCAACATTGATATATCATAACTCAAAGTCCATAGTTTACATTATGACTCACTTTTGGTATTGTAAATTCTATGGGTTTGGACAAATCTGTAATGACATGTATCCATCATTATATTATCATACAGAGTATTGTCATTGCTCTAAAAATCCTCTGTGCTCCATCTATTCATCCCTTCTTCCTCTCAACTCCTAGTAACCACTGATCTTTTTACTGTCCTCATAGTTCTGTCTTTTCCAGAATGTCATATCATTGAAATTATACAGTAGGTAGCCTTTTAAGATTGGCTTCTTTCACTTAGTAATATGCATTTAAGGTTCTTCCATGTCTTTTCATTGCTTGATAGCTCATTTCTTTTTAGTGCTGAATAATATTTCATTGTCTGAATTACCAGTTTATTAATCCATTCACCTACTGAAGGACACCTTGGTTGCTTCCAAGTTTTGGCAATTCTGAATAAAGCTGCTATAAACATATCTGTACAGGTTTTTGTGTGGACATAAGTTTTCAGTTCATTTGAGTAAATACCAAGGAGTGTGATTGCTGGATTGTATGGTAAGTGTATGTTTAGTTTTGTAAGAAACCACCAAACTGTCTTTCAAAGTGACAATACCATTTTGCATACCCACCAGCAATAAATGAGAGTTCCTGTTGTTCCACATCCTTGCCTGTATTTGGTGTTGTCTTTTTAAATTTTTTTTAAATAAGCATTTGCTAGCTAGATTTTGAAGGCCAAGGAAATTTCTCAAGACAATTGAATTTTTGCTTTGAAGTTATTCTCAATCTCCCAACACTCAAGGAGAAGTAGATAAGAATTCTCCTAGTGCTACTAACCTTTAATTAATTCCTTGTAACCTACAGTTAAACCCTTTATGATTTATTTGTTTCAAATGCTTGTGAAGCAATGTTCAAATAAACAGAACACTGATTTATAAATACTAATTGAGGTACATGATTCAAAAGACACTATAAAAAGTGAAAAGGCAAGACACACAGACAGACTGAAGGTTTCTAAAACCATAAAATAGACTTATACACAGAATATGTAAAGAGTGACAACAAATCAACATGACAAACAGCCCAATAGGAAAATGGGCCAAGGATGTAATTTGATACTTTGTAGAAGAAGATGCCCAACTGGACAAGAAACGTATAAAAAAATACTCAATCTTGCTAGTAATCAGGTAAATGCATATTAAAATTATTGCTCATTTTATAGTCATCATTGAAAAAAAACTATGTCTGATAACATCAAGTGTGGTGACAACGTTGGGAAGTAGGAACTCACACACTTCTTGTGGGAGCGTAAATTGGTTCAACCACTTTAGCGAGCCATTCAGAAACACCAGATAAGCATTTCCTAAGGCTCAGCGATTATACTTCTAGAGATAAGCACTCCCTAAGTCTCAGTAATTACACTTATAGGTGTGTGAATATAATCTCTAGATTATAGACAGGAGATGCCACTGTGGAAAAGTGTAGGATACAGACAAGTCACCAAGCAATTACATCATGGTGTGATCAATACTAAAATGAAGGCAATACAAGATGCTATTGGATGATCCAAGAGAAAAAACCTAACCCATTTTACAGACGAGAAAATTGAGACGTAGGTTAACTAAGTTATGCTCAAGTTCACAAAGCTGGGAAGAGTTGGAGGAAGGGATTCCACTCAAGTTTTCTAACTCCAGATATCCTACATGCTTAACTAGCATGCCTATTACCTTACATACATTAAAGGCCTTCCCTATTTAAAATAAGCCTGTTAAAGCCTTAAACTGTTCTCTAAACTTACCCAAGTGTGAATGTACAAATTTCTTCTTGACTGAATCTGTTTGTATAACGTGTTTTCATTCTACCTTATTATGACTAAATTCACTCTTTTACTCATGGTGTGCTCAAAAGGTTTCCATATTGAGATGTAAAGAATTTAGTGATACCATAATCTCTGCTTTGTATGGCAGAGATTCATTCCATTGAAGAATTATCATATATTAAGGGAGTATCACGAACGTGGCAGTTATTATAGCAAATATATTTGGGTCTCAGTTCTGGGAGTCTACATGGGATTCTCTAGGGAAGAACGTTTCCTTTTGTTTTGAGAAAGTATACTCTCCAACAAAATATACAGCTTTTGGAGGCTCACGTAGGGCTCCCGATAGAGAAAGGGGACTCCTCCCTGGCCACCTACTGTACCCAACCTAACCATGTTGATCAATCGGGAGGCATAGGTCCTCACCAAATCACCTCCAAACCTAATGGTCTAGCAGCTTTTATTCCTAACTGGCATAACCTAAATGTTATTTCCAGATGTCAGTTATGACACACTTCTAGCACTTGTCTCATTTCTATTAAACCAACATGGACTGCTTTGATTATTCTGCAAGTTTTTCATTCTGATTTCTTGTTCAGTTTTCCATTTAAAAATACATGAAAAAATAGACAGGATGTGTTCATTAACTTGTGTTTTCTTTTGTCTATGTCACTGATGTCCAAACACACTGAGTTGAGTACCTGTGGGCACCGCATTATTAAAATTTGTGCTCAAATTTTATTTGGTTAAAAAACAAAGTCATGCAGCACTCCATCTTATCTGACATAGGGAATTACAGAGAAGATTCCTGAGTGGTTGACTCGGTGACAGGCTTACATGGGAGGCCGAGGAGGATGAGTGAGCAATGATGCAGCTGTGCCTGTAGACTCAGGAAAAAGGGAAGTAAGGTTTGAAGATTCCATTTCTGAAACTGGTAATTCAGGTGGGTGGCATTTTAAATCCTATTTACCAGCTTGTTATTTGCCAGAAGTATGGGTGCCTTTGGAGAAAGGGTTTTTAAGGGGTAAATGGACTCCTTAAGGTGTATGACTAGAAGGACACTCAACACTTGCAATGTGGAGCATGTTGTCTCTGTAAGGATCATTTGATTGAAACCAAGGAATCAAGGCCGAACCAAACTAGTTGTGGAAGGAAAGTGGCTGGCTATAAGGATACATGTGGAGTCAGGATTCAAATCCCATCCTTTTTGCATGAAGCTTGGAATACAGAGCCTAGAAACTCTGCTCTTGAGTTCCCTATGACTCTCTCTTACCCAAATCTGCTCTTCATTTCCAGTATACACTGTGTCTGAACCTATATCTCTTCCTTAAGATTCTGTCTTCCATCTGACCCTACCACACCTTTATGAGTCTCTGTCTTGGCTTATCTTCTGTTCATAAAGGAACTGATCTTGATTTGGGAATTGGCTCTGCTCCAAAGGCCAGCACTGTTGTGCAACACCTCTGAAGGGAACAGTTAGGTTCCCAGAGGAACTGTCTCTATTTAGTGTCTGAATGCCAACAAAAAACAGCAATTCAGTCTAAGATGTTCTTGAGAGGCTGATGGAATTGGTTAGTAGATAGGCACCCATGGAGATGATTTGGGGGAAGAGGTTGGGAACATGGGCTTTGTGTTCCAATCCTGGATCTTCTTGACCTCTTTTAGACTCAATCTAAAAGTATAATAAGAATAATAGTAATATTTTCTATAGGCACTAACATATAAAGCGCATTTCCCAGGGTCTGGCACATAAAAAGTGTCCAGAACTGTAGGGTATCACTTATACACAACTATGGCCATGAAACAAGAAGGATATCTTTCAGATCAAGATTGCCAACTTCCTCTTCTTCTTTCCCACTTCATATCCACTAGCAGGAATCTACTTAGAATTTAATCACTCACATGCTTCTAATTATCGCTCATTTTCCATCATTATTGTTTGTTTTGGTCTTGCGTTTCATGGAATTCAAGATGTTAGCTGTTCCTCAAAGTGTGAAGTTGACTGGCTTTTCCCATACGTCTTGGAAGACTGTGTTCAAGGTCTTTACAACTCCTAAAATTGACCTTGAGCCCAATGAAAACAGCCCATGATGGCAGCTTGTATGTGACCCAAACCAGCTATTCCAGGCAGTGGGGCACCCTCTCTTTCACACGCCAACATCTTAGTCACTTTCACAGACAATGCCCCTAATTACTACAACTTTACTAGGAATTCTGAAGCTGGTCAAATCATAAAGCTACAGTTAGGAGGGGCATAGGGAAGTTATGGATCTCCTCAAACTTTTTTTGTGTAGGTGAGAGCAATTTTTTAATTGAGATTCAAATAACATAAAATTCACTATTTTAATGTGTACAAAGTTTTCAGTATATTCACAATGTTGTGCAATCATCATCACTATCTAATTGCAGAACATTTCCATCACTCCAAATAAAACCTTCCTACCTGTTAGCAGTCACTCCCAATTCCCCCTCCTCTCATTCCCTAGGAACCACTAATCTACTTTCTGTCCTTATAGATTTGCCTACTCTGAACATTTTATATAAATGGAATCATACAATATGTGTTTTTTTTGTATCTGGGTTCTTTTTTAGCATAATATTTTTAACATTAATTCATGCTGTGGCATGCATCAGTACCTTATTCCTTTTTGTGGCTGATTAGTATTCTATTGTACAAATGTACCACATTTTGCTTATCCATTCATCAGTTGACGGACATTTGGGTTGTTTACACTTTTTAGCTATGATGAATAATGTTTAATTCTTTGTGAATGCAGTCCATTCTGCTCCCTCCGATATTGTGAATGTGGGCTGATATTTTCAAGGTTACCCTCAGCTGGAGGGTTGGGGACGAGACTAGAGTAAAGCACCACAAAACTTGCTGTTCTTACTGAGAATCAGCTGTTTTTCTTGAATAAGTGCTCCCCATGTTGCTGAAACCCTTGTTATTTTCGAGATTTCCTAAAAAGTGGATTCTGACAGTTTTTGACAGTTTTATCAATGTTTTTATGGAAGGCAAAATTCTGGAGTTCCATTTTTTGCCAACATCCCACATCAAGTGTTAGATAAAAATAGTCCACATCTACCTGGAGAAGATGTGATGACTAGACAAGTCAAATAAATCAAGTTCTTTTGTCCTCAGGATGCAGATGCCCCAGGTATCATAGTCCATTTTACTATGGGATTGCTAGTAAGTTCAGCTTCATCTCATGCTGGAGATCCAACTGGTACAAGCCCACAGAGAACAGCCTTTATTCAGCTGGCATAAAGCACTAGGAAAGAGATGACAAATATGACCAGCCTGAGAAGCCCCAAAGCTCAAATTTGAGCAAGGAGAAGCCGAGCCAGCAACTTTCTCCAAGACACAGGCTATTGCTGGGACCTGGCCAACTCTGAGTCTCTTAGGAACTGCTGAGTCATAAAGTTGGCTTCATTAATAAGTGAATTTCAAGCAAAGAACTGAGGACATGTCATCAAGTCAGACATGCAAAGCCACACAGCAACTCTGTGGGGATGATAAGGCATACATTTTGGACCCACACTCACATCAATAGACTCCACAGAAATTATCTGGAATCAGCACTTGGTTGAGAATTTATAAAACTAAAAATGTAGAGGGGATTTTTATGGGATATACTGAGCTAAACTTAAGGACCAGGGCCCTAAAGTTCTTACTGGCTCTTCTTCAGGTTCTTTTAAAGTGAATTAAGCAACTAGAAACTATAGGAAAAACAAGGAATCTGTCCAAATGCATTGCATGATTTTGGGCAACTGATGCACTGGACATGGGGTTGACATTGAACCTGAAGAGACAAGAATATAACCCAGCAAACCATTTGACCCAGCAGTGCTCAGTATGTAGGTAATGTAGTAATGTTGCAACATTGGTTTTTGGTTTTTAAACTTTAGAATCGACCCATAGACAAAGTAAAATAAAGTAATGTTGGTTTTTGGTTTTTAAACTATAGAATCGACCCATAGACAAAGCATGGAAGATTTAATCTGGTTACAAAACAGAATATAATGCTATTAATTTTGCTAAGACAGGGGAGTAGTGGCATGGAGGAGAGAGTGAAGTAAGACCCTATGTGCCAATGTCTTCATTTCAGAGTGGGAGTTAATAGATACTGTTAAGAAAAAATGAGGTAGAGAAATTCAAGTATATTATTTGCTTTACAAAGAATAAAAATAATAAAATATTAAAATTAAGAACAGGGTTAGTAAGTCATCATCATTCATAGACTCATAATTATAATATCACAATAATATGTAAAATTTATAAATAAAAAATGGAAGAATTGATATAGAATTAAGAGTTATAAAATAGACATCAGAGGAACTAAAAAGAGAAATAATAACTTTAGGTTGTGGAGCTGGGGTTGTAGAGTGGTGGCTACTTTCTCAACTCTGAATAAATATGTAGAAGTAATGTATGCATATGTTGTAAAAAATTAATAAAACAGAAAGGCTTACCATGAAAAACAGATACCCACTTTTAGCCATTTCTTTTCCTAATGATATTTTGATAACTTATAAAATAAATTAAAAATACAAAATTGAAATAAACAGTAGGACAAATATACAAATTGTTGTATATTTACACAATAGGATACCATATAGTAATGACAATGAATAATATACTACTACATCCAAAACATGGATGACTCTCAGAAACGATGTTGAGTCGAAGAAGCCAGACACAAAAAAGTACAACCTGTATTATTCCACTTATATAAAGTACAAAACCAAGCAACATCCATCTGTACTGTCAGAAGCCAGGACAGTGGTTACCCTTGGGGGCAGGTAGTGACAGAAGAGAGCACAAGGATTCTGTGTATGGGATGTTCTGTTTCCTGATCTGGTTGCCAGTTACTAGATACGTTGTCGATTGGGCACAAGATAGTTATGCCTGTTTTCGTATGTATGTTATACTTCAATAAAAGCTTAATAATAATACTAGTAACAGATAATACTTAAATAGTGCTTACTATGCACCAGGCACTGTTCTAAGGGATTTTACATTCATTAATTCATACGGGTCTTTCTAGACATGCCTATTGGCACCTATCCTTTGCTCTAGCTATTCTCTTCCCCTAGAATGCATCTACCCTCATCTTCACGTGGCTGGTTCCTTCCTGCCATTCATCTCTAAGCCCAGTCTCAACCATACGGCTCTATTTTAATTTATTACTTACCACTTACTACAACTTGAAAGTTTTCCTTTTCATTTATTTGTTCATAGTTTGCTGCTTACCCTCACTAGAATGTAAGAAGTTCCATAAATACAAGGATCTTATCTCTCTTCTCCACTTCTATATCTTCAGAGCCTAGAATAATGCCTGGCACCTAGTGGGTGCTCGATACACATTTGCTGAATGAATGACTCTATGAGTGATCAGATCTCCTACCTAGTTTCTCTTAATCTATTCTTCATATTGGAGCCAGAGTGGTCTCCTAAAGCACAATTTTGATCAAGATCATCCCCTTCTTCTTCTTTTTTTTTTTGTGAGGAAGATCAGCCCTCAGTTAACACCTGCCAATCCTCCTCTTTTTGCTGAGGAAGACTGGCTCTGGGCTAACATCCGTGCCAATCTTCCTCTACTTTATGTGGGACGCCGCCACAGCATGGCTTGACAAGTGGTGCATTGGTGCGTGCCCGGGATCCGAACCAGGCCACCAGCAGCGGAGCGTGCGCACTTAACCGCTATGCCACCGGGGGGCCCCAATCATCCCCTTCTTAAAATCTTACAAGCACTTCCCCAATGCTTTTAAGATATAATCCCAAGTCTTTACTATGGCTTCATTCATATTTATCCTTTGCTCACTTCTGAGGCCTCATCTTTCTTCATTTATCTCCTCCCAGGATAGTTCAGCCATGCTGAACTAGTCTTACTTTCCCTAACACACTAACTCTCACTCATCTTCAAGTTTGTGAGGCTGGTGTTCTTTCTTCCTGGTGTGTTCTCACCTTGCTTTTCCTCCTCCTCACCCAATTAACTTCTCAGCCTGATGTCTTTATTTTATACATCATTGCCTTTGAGAAGCATCCATGATCCAGACAGGATGGGAACCTCTCCTATACGCTTCCATAAAATCCTCAAATGTCATACACAATGATCAGGCGGACATCAGGAGTAAATGCACAGTTCCCAGTTCTACTGAAATCCTGGGGAGAGCTGTGCAAGGGCTAGATTCAACTGGACACCTTGGGTCTATGCCCCAGGAGAGGGAACTAGGTTCCTGTTGCTCTCCTTTTTTATAAAGTGAGCAAGAAAGCAGCCTTGCCAGAAGAGCAAAAAGAGCTAAAGTTTTGACACCAAATGATCTGAGCTTAGGTGTCAGTTTTCCTGGGAGTTGCTGGTAATGCCAGCTTTTCAGTACCTGGAGGCCTTGGGGGAAGTTGGAGTCATGTGCAGCCCCTCTCACTGAGGGGAGAGGGATCCCATATAGCTCATCTCCAGGAAATCCTGAGAGGATTCCTGGTGTCATTAATCTCACCACTATTTTAGTAATTATCACACTTCATTAAAATTGGAAGCTTACTTTGTCTCTCCAACTAGTCTGAGTGACTTTTGAGGCCAGGGATTCTGTTTTATTGACCATTATGTCTCTAGCACCTAGTGGAGTTTTGCATACTTTGGTTCCTTTGAATGAATCAATGAATGAATGACATGCCCTCTGAAAGTACACTTGGAAGGAGGTATCCAACTACCCTATTTAATAGGCCCCTTCTATTTACATGTATGTTCTGTCTGAGCCTTTAGAAGAATACCCTGGTGGCTGGAAAACTTCTCTAAGAGCCAAATGAGAAAATCTCAAAGCTGGCAGAACTCCTTGGTATTATCAAGGTGGAGAATCACGTTCCCTTGACTCCTTACTGTGTGCGTGTGTGTGTGTGTGTGTGTGTGTGTGTTCGCGCGCGCATCCATCCATCATTCTTCACTGGCTTCAGTCATGATCACAGAGAGAGTAAAAAACACTTATATTGGAACTTGAATTGAAACCATATCAGGAGGCATACTAACTCCAAGCATAAAGATATTATAAAATATTGGCCTATGTCAGCAAGACAAAAAAAATATATATATATGAAGGAACTCCTATCAGGCTCTCAGTGGATTTCTCAGCAGAAACCTTACAGGTTAGGAGAGAGTGGAATGATATATTCAAAATTCTGAAAGACAAAAACTTTCAGCCAAGAATACTCTTATCCAGTGAAAATGTCCTTCAGATATGATGGAGAAATAAAAACTTTCCCAGATAAACAAAAGCTAAGGGAGTTCATCACCACAAGAACCCCACTACAAGAAAAGCTCAGCAAAGTCCTCTTACCTGAAAAAAAAAAAAAAAACAGAAAGGGGATACGAAGCCTTGAGTAAGGAGAAAAAGAGGTAGACAAAATCAGAAAAATTGCAGCTCTCTATCAGAACAGGTTAGCAAACACTTAATTATAACATCAAAGATAAAGGGAAGGAAAACATCAAAATAAATATAATCTTGTCACTTTAACCACAAACTCACAACACAAGATGGAATAAGTTGTGACAATAATAACTTAGAAGGGGAAGATGAAAGGGATGGAATCAACTTAGCCTAAGGAAATAAGTGGCTATCAGAAAATGGACTATCTCATCTATGAGATTTTTTATACAAACCTCATGGTAACCACTAAACAAATAATCAGGACAGAGACTCTTATGATAAACAAAATGAAAACTAAGAAAACCATCATAGACAATTACCAAACTGAATTGATAGTCCGAAACACACAGGATGAGAAACAAAGGAAATGCAGAACACTGGAAAATGAGCGATAAAATAGCAGCATTAAGCCCTCATATATCAATAATTACTCTAAATTAAAATTGATTGAATTCCCCTATCAAAAGATCAGAGTGGTGGGATGGATTAAAAAACAAGACCTAACAATATGCTGCCTCCAGGAAACACATCTCAGCCCTAAAGACAAACATAGGCTCAGAGTGAAGGGATGTGAGATGATACTCCAAGCTAATGGTAAACAAAAGAAAGCAGGTGTTGCCATACTTATATTAGACAAAGTAGACTTCAAGATAAAACAGGTAATGAGAGATAAAGAGGGGCAGTATATAGTGATAAAAGGGACACTCCACCAAGAGGACATAACACTTATAAATATATATGCACCTAACACAGGAACACCAAAGTACATAAAGCAACTATTAACAAACCTGAAAGGAGATATTAACAACAACACAATAATAGTAGGGGATCTTAACACCCCATTTACATCAATGGATAGATCATCCAGACAGAAAGTCAATAAAGAAATAGTGGACTTAAACAAAAAACTAGACTGGATGGACTTAATAGATATATATAGAACACTCCATCCAAAATCAGTAGAATACACATTCTTCTCAAGCACGCATGGAACATTCTCAAGGATAGACCATATGTTGGGAAACAAGGCAAGCTTCTATAAATTTAAGAAGATTGAAATCATAACAAGCATCTTTTCTGACCATAATGCTATGAAACTAGAAATCAACTACAAGAAAAAAACTGGGAAAGTGACAAAGACGTGGAAACTAAACAACATGCTACTGAACAACCAATGGACCATTGAAGAAATTAAAGGAGAAATAAAAAAAATATCTGGAGACAAATGAAAATGAAGATACAGCATACGAACTCATATAGGATGCAGGAAAAGTGATCCTGAGAGGGAAATTCATAGCAACACAGGCCCACCTTAACAAACAAGAAAAATCCCAAAAAAGCAATCTTAAACTACACCTAACAGAATTAGAAAAAGAAGAACAAACAAAGCCCAAAGTCAGCAGAAGGAGGGAAATAATAAAAATTAGAGCAGAAATAAATGAAATTGAACCCCCAAAAACAGTAGAAAGGATGAATGAAACAAAGAGCTGGTTCTTTGAGAAGATAAATAAAATTGACAAACCCTTAGCCAGACTCACTAAGAAAACAGAAGGCTCAAATAAATAAAATTAGAAATGAAAGAGGACAAATTACAATGGATAACACAGAAATACATAGGGTTAGAAAAGAATACTATGAAAAACTATATGCCAACAAATTGGACAATCTAGAAGAAATGGATAAATTCTTAGACTCTTACAACCTCCCAAAACTGAATCAAGAAGATATAGAGAATCTGAACAGACCAACCACAAGTAAAGATGTTGAAAAAGTAATCAAAAACCTCTCCCAAAATAAAAGTCCAGGACCATATGGCTTCTCTGGAGAATTTTACCAAACATTCATAGAAGATTTAGTACCTATCCCTCTCAAACTATTCCAAAATATAGAGGAAGATTGAACACTTCCTAACACATTCTACGAGGTCAACATCACCCTGATTCCAAAGCCAGAAAAGGACAATACAAAGAAGAAAAATTACAGGCCAATATCACTGATGAACACAGATGCAAACACCCTCAACAAAATATTGGCAAACCGAGTATAGCAATACATTAAGAAGATCATACACCATGATCAAGTGGGATTTATACCAGGGACACAGGGATGGTTCAACATTCACAAATCAATCAGTGTGATACACCACATTAACAAAATGAGGAATAAAAACCACATGATCATCTCAATAGATGCAGAGAAAGCATTTGATAAGATTCAACATCCATTTATGATAAAAACTTTCAAGAAAATGGGGATAGAAGGAAAATACCTCAACATAATAAAAGCCATATATGACAAACTCACAATCAACGTCATACTCAGTGAGGAAAAACTGAAAGCCATCCCTCTGAGAACAGGAACAAGACAAGGGTGCCCACTCTCACTACTCTTATTCAACATAGTACTGGAGGTTTTGGCCAGAGGAATTAGGCAAGAAAAAGGAAACAAAGGAATCCAAATAGGCAATGAAGAAGTGAAACTCTCGCTGTTTGCAGATGACATGATTTTATATATATAAAACCCTAATGAACCCACCAGAAAACTATAGGAAATAGTCAACAACTATAGCCAAGTTGTAGGGTAAAAAATCAACTTATAAAAATCAGTTACATTTCTACACTCTGTTTATTTATTTTTTCCCCCAAAGCCCCAGTAGATAGTTGTATGTCATAGCTGGACATCCTTATAGTTGCTGTATGTGGGACGCGGCCTCAGCATGGCCAGAAAAGCGGTGCCTCGGTGCGCACCCAGGATCCAAACCTGGGCCGCCAGCAGCAGAGCGCGCACACTTAACTGCTAAGCCACAGGGCCAGCCGATATTTCTATACTCTAATAATGAACTAACAGAAAGAAAACTCAAGAATACAATCCTGTTTACAATGGCAACAAAAAGAATAAAATCTAGGAATAAATTTAACCAAAGAGGTGAAAGACCTAAACAATGAGGGCCGGCCCCGTGGCTTAGAGGTTAAGTGCGCGTGCTCCGCTGCTGGCGGCCCGAGTTCGGATCCCGGGTGCGCACCGATGCACTGCTTCTCCGGCCATGCTGAGGCCACGTCCCACATACAGCAACTAGAAGGATGTGCAGCTATGACATACAGCTATCTACTGGGTCTTTGGGGAGGGGGAAATAAATAAATAAAATCTTTTAAAAAAAAAAACAGTGAAAACTATAAGACATTATTGAAAGAAATCGATGACATAAAAAAATGGAAAGACATCCTATGCACATGGATTGGAAGAATAAACATAGTTAAAATGCCCATACTACCTAAAGCAATCTACAGATTCAATACAATCCCAATCAGAATCCCAATGACATTCTTCATGGAAATATAACAAAGAGTCCTAAAATTCATATGGGGCAACAAAAGTCCCCAAATAGCTAAAACTATTTTGAGAAAAAATAACAAAGCTGGAGGCATCACAATCCCTGACTTCAAAATATACTACAAAGCTATAATAATCAAAACAGCATGGTAATGCTACAAAAACAGACACACAGATCAATGGAACAGAATTGAAAGCCCAGAAATAAAACCACACATCTATGGACAGCTAATCTTTGACAGAGGAGCTCAGAACATACAATGGAGAAAGGAAAGTCTCTTCAATAAATGGTGCTGGGAAAATTGGACAGCCACATGCAAAAGAATGAAAGCAGACCATTATCTTTCGCCATACACAAAAATTAACTCAAAATGGATCAAAGAATGAAGGTAAGACCTGAAACTATAAAACTCCTAGAAGAAAATATAGACAGTACACTCTGACATTGGTCATAGAGGGATCTTTTCAAATTCCATGTCTACTCGGACAAGGGAAACAAAAGAAAAAATAAACAAGTGGGACTTCATCAGACTAAAGAGCTTCTACAAGACAAAGGAAACCAGGATCAAAAGTACAAGACAATCCACCAGCTGGGAGAAAATATTTGCAAATCATATACCTGACAAGGGGTTAATCTCCATAATATATAAAGAACTCACACAACTGGACAACAAAAAAACAAACGACCCAATCAAAAAATGGGCAGAGGATATGAACAAATAATTTCCAAGAAAGATACATAGATGGCCAATAGGCACAGGAAAAGATATTCAACATCACTAATCATCAGGGTAATTCAAATCAAAACTACACTAAGATGTCACCTTACACCCGTGAGAATGGCTATAATCAACAAGACAAAAAATAACAAATGTTGGAGAGGTTGTGGAGAAAAGGGAGCCCTCAGTCACTGCTGGTGGGAATGCAAACTGGTGCAGCCTCTATGGAAAAGAGTATGGAGATTCCTCAAAAAATTAAAAATAGAAATATCTTATGATCCAGCTATCCCATTACTGGGTATTTATCCAAAGAATTTGAAATCAACAATCCAAAGAGGCTTATGCACTCTTCTGTTCATTGCAGCATTATTCACTATAGCCAAGAAGTGGAAGCAACCCAAGTGCCCATCAACTGATGATTGGATAAAGAAGATGTGGTATATATATACAATGGAATACTACTCAGCCATAAAAAAAGACAAAATCGTCCCATTTGCAACAACATGGATGGACCTGGAGGGTATAATGTTAAGCAAAATAAGCCAGACAGAGAAAGACAAACACTGTATGATTTCACTCATATGTGGAAGATAAACTAACACACAGACAGAGAACAGTTTGGTGATTACCAGGGGGAAGGGGGTTGGGGGGTGGGCACAAGGGCTGAAGGGGCGCATTTAGATGGTGACTGACAAACAATAATGTATAACTGAAATTTCAAAATGTTACAAACTAATAAAAAAATTTGCCTATGTAATACAACAAATATTCCCTTAAGAATAAATTTAAAACTGTTTTAACGTGTCTAAACGTTTTTGGAACATGCTGCTGTCTTTCTAGATGTTTGTTGGATAAATTATAAAGCCATAGCAACAGAGGAACTATTTATTTTAATACAGTAACAGGGTTCTGAATGGTCCCTCCCTTATTACTGTGAAAGCTGCAGCCAGGCCTATTTCTCCTTTCGTTCAGGGTGGAACAGAACATCACACTCCCTTGAAGTAATATAGGAAAACAGTCCTTTCATCTGTGCATTGCTTTGATTCCCATACAGTTTTCTCCTGATCCTGCTATAAACCCCTGCTGAGCCCCCCAATGAGCCAATGGATAATTCAAAGGCTACTTATGGTGAAGGAGGAAGCATAGATCTACAACAACACTTGGAGTCTAATCAATTGCAGTGAGGAGTATCATGGAATTACTCATCAGGAGAAGTAGGTATGTGAATATTAAGGCCCACCTGAAAGAAATGTCCCATTTGCAAATTGGCTTGTAGGACCTACCCTACTTTACCTAAATTCAGGGATTATAAAGGACAAGATTTATTTTGTTCTCTCTTGAGGAAAAATTAATTAGATATATTTTCAATTGTGTTTAGTGTGGAGAAACACTAAGTTAAAAGTAATGAAAAAGGGGGCCAGCTCAGCGGCATAGTGGTTAAGTTCACGCGCTCCTCTTCGGTGGCCCAGGGTTCACAGGTTCGGATACCAGGCATGGACCTACTCACTGCTTGTCAAGCCATGCAGTGGCAGGCATCCTACATATAAAGTAGAGGAAGATGGGCATGGATGTCAGCCCAGGGCCAATCTTCCTCAGGAAAAAAGAGGAGGATTGGCAACAGATGTTAGCTCAGGGCTAATCTTACTCACACATACACAAAAAAGTAATGAAAAAGATTTCAATTGATTTTTTTAAAAAAAAACATGTTATTGCTCCATGAACTCAATTACTTTTGAACTTAAAATTCAATTAAATGAACTTAATTGTTTTTAAGTCTCTGATAAAACTGTTCTCTTCACTTGGAGAGGTTTTGCCTTCACTAGTCAGATAGACTTCCCATTGCAAATGGACTGACTTCTACAATACATATCTTAACACGAACATACCAAAACTAAATTATACTTGGTAAACATTTAATTTGGGAAATATATGTGTTACTCATTGCAAATATGTGGATGAGATCAAATTGCCAAATAATGAATACTGTATAAATAAATGACTCTGATCAGCTGGTGATGTCTCAAAGTACTGCTCCTTGAACTGTGATTCATTAAATATCTAAATATGTCATCCAGAGACACATGCAGAAAATATCAAAATATACCATGACTAGTACATGAGGGGGTATCTGCCTTGACACATATAAGTACACGTGCCATTGAATTGGAGTTACAGAATGTGGTATGATTCAGGAATCTATCTCTTACTCGCAGATATTTGTAAGGGGAGGTGACCAGGAACAACTTACCTAACCAAAATGTTAGAGATTAGTCATACTTGATCTAAGTCTTTGTGAAAAATATTCTATAGGAAGACGTGTATAGTACTTAGGCACCACAAGGACCATTGTTTTTCAGCACAAAACTTAGCTTACAGGCATCTCTTTCAAACTAAACCCTGGTTGGAAAAGGCTGAATTCTGCAGGGAGAAACCATCGATTTCTCAATTTTACCACTGAGAAATGGCAGTGAACCATTCTTTTTCATTACATTGCTGTACACAACTTTTGGGGGCTTTCTTTCTATGATTTACCTATAAGTAGCCAGAGAAACTGACTAAGATATCTGGCCTGGAATAGATACATGTATATTTTTATTTTTTAAAAATGGACCTTCAATAAAGTCACTTTTTCTAACTACCAGAGAATTGCAGAACACCAAAACGAAATAAATATTCTCTTTTCTGGCTTAAAAAAGATGCAACTTATTGTATTAATTCAATGTTTACCCTGACATCCATGCACAATGATTATTTGAAAATGGAAAGCACAGCCAAACAGATACTTAAGTGACACAGATCATATGTGTGACTTGAAAAGTTGTTTGCCCTAATGAACCTGGTGCTCCTTGGGAATAAGTTTGCATATGAATGTCTTCTATACTACACTTTACAGGGTGTATAATTTCAAGTACAATAAGTCATAGTTATTTGTGTGTACTTTATCAGCAATTTTTCAGAGCTGTTTTTTCTTTTTCCTACGGCGAGGAGAATGGAGCCCAATAACACATGCTATTTATAAGGTACCTTTATCCCCCAATGGACATTGCTATTTTCTCACTTTGTGCTCTCCCTTTTTCCACTTCACTATCTTACTCTGCAACCTTCCTCTAGCCTTTCCACAATCGTGCTTACAACACCTTACAACAACCTTTGACCCAGAATTGTCCCCCTTGAACTCCTCTTGGCTACTTTCCAACCACACAGTGAACTGCTGTCATCAAATGGTCTTAGTTTCTTCTTCCTACCTCCTTTGCCATGTGTTTAATGCTAGTTGGTTTGTATCATTAATCTTGTAATTAAAACCTTCCTTCGTTGAATTTATAGCCTCTGCACTTCCCTGAGCAGTACATCTTTTCTGATCCTTTGAAAGTGATTCTCCTGATCTGTAAGTCTTGTATCATTCCTCAATTTCTTTCGTCCTCAAAAACCGCTTTCAGGGCCACCAGCTGGGAGCTGGAAGGGCAGATACTATGATATCTTCCAGGACAACTTCAAGGCTGGGAAAGTACCACTTCCAAGCTATAGGTTCATTTCTTTCAATAATAACAAGGTTATAATACTTGTTAAATATGGCTGGAATAATAACAATAGCCACCAATACGTGACAGGATCCCCATGGGCATCCCTTGCTCTTACTCCAGGTCCACCAGTGCACCCCCTAAACAAATGCAAACCCACACAGCATTAATAAAATTGCATTTCTGGTAGGAAAGGGTTTTCTTCCTCTCCCTTCTCTTTCTCTCCTCTTCTTGGGGGCTTGAGACACGCA
This sequence comes from Diceros bicornis minor, assembly GCF_020826845.1. Lineage (NCBI taxonomy): Eukaryota > Metazoa > Chordata > Mammalia > Perissodactyla > Rhinocerotidae > Diceros > Diceros bicornis. The sequence goes on from NC_080781.1 coordinate 99,780,279, forward strand.
GCACATTAATATATCAGCAAACTGTCAGCAATATCAACTGAAGGTCTGTTTCTCAGACCTCTAAGAATCTAAAGCACCTACATAAAGTTGTCTCAGGTGGGGAACTCAAGAGTGGAAACAGAGTGGGTAGGAGAAAGACTTAAGAAGATCTCCTGGAAGAGATGGGGGAGATAGGTGGGACTCCCAAACGCCCATTGGAGGAAAATTTTGGACCGATTGATGATTTGATGGAGAAAAATTAAGCAAGGTTGGTCTCATCCCCTTGACTCTGTGCATGAGTGATTGACTAGCGGTAAAATCTGATTCCTGGTAATGATCTTCCTTACATCTTCCCAAATGCTGTCTCACAAAAAAAGGTTGATATTGGGGATACCAAACATATTGGGGGAACCAGGGAAAGAGTTTATATCATGCATCTTTATGAAACTTCATAAAGATAGTTGTCAAACACTCTGTTTTGCAATGAAGAATTCTTCTCATCCGTTAGCAATCCTTCCTTCTCCTTCTTCACAGAAATTATTTCTCAAGGTTACCCAATTATCCATAGATTCCCAACTCTTATCTTCATCTTGGCAACCCACTTAGCTAAAGAAAAGCCTAGTGGTCAGTCAGAAAGCAACAATCACCTCTTAGAAGCCATGCCCCATGAGAATCTTTCCCTCACTCTACTGGCTTTTCAAAGTACTTTATCCAAGAAAGATTATTCCCATATATCTTATACATAATTTTATTGAAATGTTACTGTAGTGATAGACCTTTTATATACATTTCTAATATACACATTTTCAGATTTAGTAGAGAATGCCAAACGGCTTTCCAAAGTGGTTATACCAATTTACATTTTTGCCAGCAATATATGAGAGTTTCTGTTGCTCCATGTCCTCATCATTTGCTCTTGTCACTCTTTAATTTCTGACATTCTGGTGGATGTGTAGTGGTATATCATTGTGGTTTTTAGTTACCTTCCCTGATGACTAATGATGTTGCACACCTTTTAATATTTTTGTCATTTGTATATCCTCTTTTATTAAGTGCCTATTCAAGTCACTTGACCGTTTTTCTATAGGGTTTTCTCTCTTTCTTACTGATTTGTTGTAGTTCTTTATGTATTTTGTATATGAGTCCTTTGTCAGTTATATATTTTGCAGACATCTCCTACTCTTTGGCTTGTTTTTTCACTCTCTTAACGGAATAATTTGATGGTCAGAAGTTCCAAATTTTAATGTGTTCCAATTTATCAATCTTTTCATTTAATGGTTAGTGTTATTTTTGTGTTCTACTTAAGAAATCTTTGTTACTCCAAAGTCATGAATATATTCTATTATGTTATGTTCTAGAAGCTTTATTGTTTTACCCTTCACATGTAGATCTACAATCCATCTTGAAACTATTTTTGTAGAAGTGTGAGGTTGAGGTCAAGATTCATTTCTTCCTTTATGGATACTCCATTGACATACAATGACTAATTTAAAAGAATTCCTTTACTTATTGATCTGCAAAGTGTCACCTTTGTCTTAAATCAAATGTCCACTATATGTGGGATTTTTCTGGACTGTATTCTCTCTATTGCTCTATTTGTCTACTCTTTTGAAAAGACCAAATTATCTATATTAATGTAGTTTTATAAGTCTCGCTATCTGATAATGTCAATCCTTCAACTTTGTTCTCCTTTAAGATTGTCTTGGCTGTTCTTGGCTCTTTGCACTGCTTTATAAATTTTAAAGTCAGCTTGTCAATTTCCACCAAAAAAAAAAAAAAGAAGGAGAATGTGTGGAGATTTTGATTGGTTGGATTGTATCTATAAATCAATTTGGAGACTACTGCCATCTTTATAATATTGAGTCCTCCAGTCCAGGAACTTAGCAAATTCCTCCATTTGTTTACACCTGCTTCAACTTTTTTTCAATAGTATTTTGTAGTTTCCCATTAGAAGTCTTGTTAGATTAATTCCTAGGTATTTTATGTTATTGTAAATGGTATCTTTTAAAGATTTTTATTTATAATTGCTTGTTGATAGTATATTGAAATAAAATTGATTTCTGCACATTGACTTTTTACCTAGTGAATTTGCAAAATTCACTTATTAATTATAATATTTATCTGTAGATTCTTTTGTGTTTCTACATACGCATTTATGCAGTCAATACATTTTTTCATGAATATATGTGTAAGTGTATATGTATGTAATACAAATGTCTGCTGGGAGACTGCAGCAAAGGGATGCCTCACATGTGACTGCAAACTATCAGCTGTGGTTTCCACTCCGCATCTTCTCTGTTCTTTCCTCCTTTTCTGGATCCTATTTATCTACATCTGCTACCTGTAAAGCTACTCAGAAAAGCATCACCACTGGCACCACTGATAGGGTCAAATAGGCTGTCTTTAGATGCTTCTAAAATGCCCAACCTTTGGGTTATCAGACCTGTACTGGGTCCCATGAAGAGGCAAAGGAAAGGGCCTCCCCTTTACACTGTGTTGCCTGCATTCTAAAGCCAACTTGCTTGTGCCCAGAGTTTCAGAGCCTTTCTTGAATGCTCCCTGCAGCTTCTAGCTCTCTCACCCTTCTCTAACCACAAGAGGTCACTCAGTCCACAGGGCTGGGGACACATCGTACATCATCGTCTCTATCCTCTTTCTTCATCTCTTTTGGTTCCTCTCCCCAGAATAAAGAAACAAAACCAAAACAACAACAAAAAAACAACCTCTCACAGTTTATGAATGGAAGCAAATGGATACTTGTATGTGGAGGGTAGCTGTAGCCAACATAAATTTCCCATTATAATTTCACAATAGTAAAATCTTTATAATCTCTTGGTTTAATTGATCCTTTTGTAGAATGTTGTGTGTGTTAGGTGGGGTTGTGAGTACAAATACACAGAAACTAGCATAATAGAAGGGGGCTATTTGAAATGCGACTGTAAATAGGCTAACGAGACTGAGACTCTTTTAGCATAACAACTCATAGGAACTATGTTCAAATGCCAGACTGATGGAAGTTGCTTTCCTTCATCTCATTTTCCATTCACATGGATTTAAAGACCTTTCCATCTTCCATGAAAGAACTAGATAGAACAAATGACAAACAAGCTGGGTCAAAGACTGAGCAAACAAAATGTAGGAGCTCAGAAGAGTAAAACAGAGAGGTTTAAGAGGAGGAGGGGCCTGTGGAAGAATAAGGGAAGAGATAATGACTCCAAAGAGGGAACAGGCTCCCAAGGAGAAAGGTGACTACATGGGTGGCTCCAAGAATCAAGACAAAGATTCAACACGTGTAGTGGAGCAGGCAGGATGAGCTGTATGGTATGGAAAAGCTACTTCCAGTTCTCCTACCAGGGGAGCCCTCTCCTGCACATTCTTCTGGATTTTGGGCATGTGGCTGATTAGCTAAGAGTAAGATTTATCTCTTTTGGAATGCATTTTATGGTACTTCATTTGGGTATTCAAGGAGGCTACACTTACCAGCTCTAAGAGTATTTGGTTTTGAATGGCTTCCAGGTAAGCTGCTGCGTTAGGAACATTCTTCATTGAATGCAGAGAGTAAAAGTTTCACATTTGACCTTGGTGCCCTTAGTCATCCTCAGCCCCAAACTAGACCCTATGTCTACAGTTCTTTCCTTCCCCACACGTCTAATGCCATGATATAAAACTCTCACAACCATGGGAATAGCATTCTTGAGGTATAACCAGTTGTTCCCATTGCCCTTGCACAGGGTATAATGTAATATACCATTAATCAGTATTCATTTATGCTATTCTTCAAGCAAAATATTTATTCTCTGGAGATAGCTTATATAGTTTCTCCTAGGAGGCTGTTGGTTTTTCCTTTAATCTGACATTTTAGCTTGCATTTTGTCCATTGTCCTTTCCTCTAGGTCTGACTCCTACTTGGAACATTAACAAGTTGCCATGACCACAGAGTTGATCCCAACCATAGACCCAGTCTCTGGAGGCAGCCCCAAGCTTTTGGCTATTTCTCACTTAGAAAAGTGTCCTATACTTTGGGAGCTACAGATAGCCTTGAACACTTCATTGGAAATAGTTTCAATAGCCCATTGGTATGAGTTATGAGAGACAGCATCAACATCTCAATCTTGAGCCCAAATCTATAGACGATATTGTACTGAAGAATAAAATTAAGTTGTGTTAGTGCTACTGCTAATAGCACCTACCTTGGCATTGGTAATTACATAGATAAGCAGTGAATCTGAAAAGGCACACCATAAATATATTTCCCCATAAGAGCTCATTTTATTTTTTATTTATTTATTTATTTTTATAATTTTGTTTATTTATTTTTTCCCCAAAGCCCCAGTAGATAGTTGTATGTCATAGCTGCACATCCTTCTAGTTGCTGTATGTGGGACGCGGCCTCAGCATGGCCGGAGAAGTGGTGCGTCAGTGCACGCCCGGGATCCGAACCGGGGCCGCCAGCAGAGGAGCGCACACACTTAACCGCTAAGCCACGGGGCCAGCCCAGAGCTCTTTTTTTTTTTTTTAATTTTTTGTTTATTGCAGTAACATTGGTTTATAACATTGTAAAAGTTTCAGGTGTACATCATTGTACTTCTATTTGTGCATAGATTACGATGAAATCCAGAGCTCATTTTAAAGTCAAGAATTCTATTTTATGATTAGGATATTGAGTCTCACCCTCAGACAGATTTATAATGGCAATAGTTATATATTATCTCTTCATAATTTTCCTGATAAACCACAATCTTTATGTAAAAAGGATGTTAAACACAGGGTTTGATGAGATCGACAAATACTAGGACACGAGCCTAAGCAGGTCATCAATGTCTTAAAGACCTATCTATAGGCCATTTCCAACCAATCCCTAAAGGGGTAAGATGACCTGTCTACCCTCTATCTGATCATTAAACTGTCTCATTTTTAATCTGATAACTCTAAGTTGGTTCATGAAGGAGTTTCACTAATCCAAGAAGATCCTTAATTTTCTATAATTGATGAACAGGGCCAGTTAATAAGAGTGAAAATCTTTTTATAATCTTGATCACCTCTAGTTGTGGCACAATATACCACATAATCCAGGACTGGTAGAAATAGTATTTGTCAATGGATACTTTCAAGCTGGCATCTTCCAAGTGGTCCTATACGTCCAAGTCATCATTCATTTTGCTCCAAGTTCTTGGCTAATATGATTATGCCACCTAAATAAACTAACACCTCTAAGTAGTTCAAATTACCAGTCATTTTTCCATCAACTGCTGGAACATAGCAGCTCCTCCTCCAAGATAACTTAGGACAGGCTTTCAGATTGGTAAAGCCTCACAGGATAGATGAAAGCTTTTCTGTTGTTGTTCACTTCATCCATAGGTGTTTGATAATACTTACACCCTCAGGCCAACAAACATTAACTCATTATAATTCTATGTGGTAGCTGCTGTTATCTCCTTTTACAGATGAGGAAAACTGAAGCATAGAAGGGTTAACTAGCCCAAGCTCACACACTAGTTAATGGTGGAGCTGAGGTTTGAACCCAGACCCAGAGTCTGCACTCTAAATCTCTACTTTTCAATATTTCTAGATCATTTCTTAAATGAGAAAAGATTCCTTTAACTCTATCTTATGCTTGTCACCTTGAGTACAGCCCACATCTCATTCACAGAGGAAGAAAACCATACTCTTGGCTTAGAAATTCTTCTCAATCTCACCATCCTCTCTTTAGGTATTAGTGGGTCCTCTTAATTAAAAGTCACATGAAGAAATAAAGAACACTGGTAAAGGCAACTACCCAAGTAAATATAAAAGCCAGTGTTACTATACTTATACTATACTTTACATCTCCTCTATTTTTACTGTGTTATTTAAAAGACAAATGCATAAACCAATATTTAGAAATTTACATTAATAGGCACACAGTGTATACAGATGTGATTTGTGGAAATAATAATATAAAGGGAAGAGGTGGAGACATATAGGAGTGGAGTGTTTGTATACTATAAAAGCTAAGTTTGTATTATTAAAACTGGGTTGTTATAAATTTAGGATGTTAACTGGAATCCCCAAGATAACTAATAAGAAAATAACTAAAAAGTATACAGAAAAGTAAAGAAGGAAATCAAAATGGTACACTACAAAATAACAACTAAAAATGAAAAAAAGGCAGTAAAGGAAGAATTGGGGAGCAAAAAGCATATAAGACATACAGAAAACAGACAACTGAAGTAAGTCCTTCCATATCAGTAATTACTTTTAATGTAAATGGATTAAACTATCCAATTAAAAAGAAAATATTTTAAGATTACATAGAAAAACATGATCCATCTAAATGTTGTCTATAAGAGATTCACTTTAGATACAAAGACACAAAGAGTTTGAAAGTAAAAGGATGGCAAAAGATATACCATGCAGATAGTAACCATAAGAGAGCCGAGGTGCCTATATCATCATCAGACAAAATAGAATTTAAGTAATAAAAGGTTATAAGACACAAAGAAGGACATTATATACTGATAGAAATTTCAATGATTCAAGAAAATATAGCAATTATAAACATACATGTACCTAAAAAAGAGCCCCCATAATATGAAACAAAAATTGATAGACTTGAAAGGAGAAATAGACAATCTTATAATAACAGTTGGAGGCTTTAATACCCCACTTTCAATAATGGATAGAACAACCAGACAGAACAAAAAGAAATAAAAGACTTGAACAACACTATTAACCAATTAAATCTATAAAACATATACAGAACACCCTACCCAAAAAAACCAGAATGCACATTCTTATCAACTGCAGATGAAACATTCTCCATAACAGACCATATATCAGGTCACAAAAAATGTCTTAATAAATTTAAAAGATTGAGATTACAGAAAGTATATTTTCTGACCACAATGGCATGAAGCCAGAAAACTAGAAAACTCACAAATAAGCATAAATTTAAAAACACAGTCTTACAAACAATGGGTCAAGGAAGAAATCACAAGGAAAATTAGAAAACACCTTGAGGTGGGCAAAAATGAAAACACATCATAATAAACTTGTGGGACGCAGTGAAACCAGTGCTTAGAATTTATAACTATAAATGCCCACATTAAAAAATGAAAAAAGATCTCAAATTAATAATCTAACTCTACACCTTAAGGAACTAGAAAAAGAAGAGTAAACTAAACCCAAAACTAGCAGAAGGAAAAAAATAATAAAGATTAGAGTGGAGATAGGTGAAATAGAAAATAGAAAAACAGTAGAGAAAATATGTACAGGATTCATATGCTGAAAACAATAATACCTTTATTCATCTTATACAAAACTTGCCTCAAAATAGATCATAGATCTTTTTTTTTATTGCAGTAACATTGGTTTATAACATTGTATAAATTTCAGGTGTACATCATTATACTTCTATTTATGCATAGATTACATCATGTTCACCACCCAAATACTAATTACAACCCATCACCACACACATGTGCCGAATTATCCCCTTTGCCCTCCTCTCTTCCCCCTCCCCCTCGGTTACCCCTCTGGTAACCACCAATCCAATCTCTGTCTCTATGTGTTTGTTTATTGTTGTTATTTTCTACTACTTAATGAAGGAAATCATACGGTATTTGACCTTCTCCCTCTGACTTATTTCACTTTGCATAATACCCTCAATGTCCATCCATGTTGTCACAAATGACTGGATTTCATCGTTTCTTATGGCTGAGTAGTATTCCATTGTGAATATATACCACAGCTTCTTTATCCATTCATCCCTTGATGGGCACTTAGGTTGCTTCCAAGTCTTGGCAATTGTGAATAATGCTGCAATGAACACAGGGGTGCATGTATCGTTACACATTGGTGTTTTCAAGTTCTTTGGATAAATACCCAACAGTGGAATAGCTGGATCATATGGTAGTTCTATCCTTGATTTTTTGAGGAATCTCCACACTGTTTTCCATAGTGGCTGCACCAGTTTGCACTCCCACCAGCAGTGTATGAGAGTTCCCTTCTCTCCATATCCTCTCCAACACATGTTGTTTCCTGTCTTGTTAATTATAGCCATTCTGACGGGCATGAGGTGATATCTCATTGTAGTTTTGATTTGCATTTCCCTGATAGTTAATGATTTTGCACATCTTTTCCTGTGTCTGTTGGCCATCTGTATATCTTCTTTGGAGAAATGTCTGTTCAGGTATTTTGCCCATTTTTTAATTGGGTTGTTAGTTTTTTTGTTGTTGAGATGCATGAGTTCTTTATATATTTTGGAGGTTAAGCCCTTATCAGATGTATGGTTTGCAAATATCTTCTCCCAATTGTTAGGTTGTCTTTTCGTTTTGTTGATGGATTCCTTTGCTGTGCAGAAGCTTTTTAGCTTGATGTAGTCCCATTTGTTTATTTTTTCTATTGTTTCTCTTGCCCTGTCAGACATGGTACTTGAAAATATGTTGCTAAGACTGATGGCGAAGAGCGTACTGCCTATGTTTTCTTCTAGAAGTTTCATAGTTTCAGGTCTTATATTCAAGTCTTTAATCCATTTGGAGTTAATTTTTGTGTATGGTGTAAGGTAAGGGTCTACTTTCACTTTTTTGCATGTGGCTATCCAGTTTTCCCAACACCATTTGTTGAAGAGACTTTCTTTTCTCCATTGTATGTTCTTGGCTCCTTTGTCAAAGATTAGCTGTCCATAGATGTGTGGGTTTATTTCTGGGCTTTTGATTCTATTCCATTGATCTGTGTGTCTGTTTTTGTGCCAGTACCATGCTGTTTTGGTTACTATAGCTTTGTAGTATATTTTGAAATCATGGAGTGTGATACCTCCAGCTTTGTTCTTTTTTCTCAGGATTCCTTTACCTATTCGGGGTCTTTTGTTGTTCCATAAAAATTTTAGGATTCTTTATTCTATTTCTGTGAAAAACGTTGTTGGAACTTTGATAGGGATTGCATTGAATCTATAGATTGCTTTAGGAAGTATGGACATCTTAACTATGTTAATTCTTCCAATCCAAGAGCACTGAATATCTTTCCATTTCTTTGTGTCTTCTTCAATTTCTTTCAGCAATGTTTTATAGTTTTCTGTGTACAGCTCTTTCACCTCTTTGGTTAAGTTTATTCCTAGGTATTTTATTCTTTTTGTTGCAATTGTAAATGGGATGGTATTCTTAATTTCTCTTTCTGCTACTTCATTGTTATTGTAGAGAAATGCAACTGATTTTTTTGTGTGTGTGTGTGAGGAAGATGGGCCCTGAGCTAACATCTGCCAATCATTCTCTTTTTGCTGAGGAAGACTGGCCCTGGGCTAACATCCATGCCCATCTTCCTCCACTTTATATGGGATGCCACCACAGCATGGCTTGCCAAGCAGTGAGTCGGTGCGTGCCCGGGATCCGAACCGGCAAACCCCGGGCCGCCGCAGCGGAGCACGTGAACTTAACTGCTTGCGCCACCAGGCCGGCCCCTGCAACTGATTTTTGTATGTTGATTTTGTATCCTGCAACTTTACCATATTCGTTTATTACTTCTAAAAGTTTTCTGGTGGATTCTTTAGGGTTTTCTATATATAAAATCATGTCATCTGCAAATAGTGACAGTTTCACTTCTTCCTTTCCAATTTGGATCCCTTTTATTTCTTTCTCTTGCCTGATTGCTCTGGCTAGGACTTCCAGTAGTATGTTAAATAGGAGTGGTGAGAGTGGGCATCCTTGTCTGGTTCCTGTTCTTAGAGGGATAGCTTTCAGTTTTTCACCATTGAGGATGATACTAGCTGTGGGTTTCTCATATATGGTCTTTATTATGTTGAGGTACTTTCCTTCTATCCCCATTTTATTCAGAGTTTTTATCAGAAATGGATGCTGTATCTTGTCAAATGCTTTCTCTGCATCTATTGAGATGATCGTGTTATTTTTATTCTTCATTTTATTAATGTGGTGTATCACGTTGATTGATTTGCGAATGTTAAACCATCCGTGCATACCTGGAATAAATCCCACTTGATCATGCTGTATAATCTTTTTAACGTATTGTTGTATGCGATTTGCTAGTATTTTGTTGAGGATATTTGCATCGATGTTCATCAGTGATATTGGCCTGTAATTTTCTTTTTTTTGTGTTGTCTTTGTCTGATTTGGTATCAGGGTAATGTCAGCTTCGTAGAATGAGTTAGGGAGCTTCCCCCCATCCTCACTTTTTTGGAAGAGTTTGAGAAGAATAGATATTAAGTCTTCTTTGAATGTTTGGTAGAATTCACTAGGGAAGCCGTCTGGTCCTGGACTTTTATTTTTGGGGAGGTTTTCGATTACTGTTTCGATTTCCTTACTGGTGATTGGTCTATTCAAATTCTCTACTTCTTGATCCAGTTTTGGAAGGTTGTGTGATTCTAAGAATTTATCCATTTCTTCCAGATTGTCGAATTGGTTGGCATATAGCTTTTCATAGTATTCTCTCATAATCTTTTGTATTTCTGAGGTGTCTGTTGTAATGTCTCCTCTTTCATTTCTGATTTTACTTATTTGTGCCTTCTCTCTTTTTTTCTTGGTGAGTCTAGCTAAAGGTTTGTCAATTTTGTTGATCTTTTCAAAGAACCAGCTCTTGGTTTTATTAATTTTTTCTATTGTTTTATTGGTCTCTATTTCATTTATTTCTGCTCTGATTTTTATTATTTCCCTTCTTCTACTGATTTTGGGCTTTGTTTGTTCTTCTTTTTCCAGTTCCTTCAGGTGCACTGTTAGACTGTTTATTTGAGATTTTTCTTGTTTGTTGAGATAGGCCTGTATTGCTATAAACTTCCCTCTTAGAACCGCTTTTGCTGTATCCCATAAATTCTGGCATGTGGTATTTTCATTTTCATTTGTCTCCAGGTATTTTTTGATTTCTTTTTTCATTTCTTCGTTGACCCAGTCATTGTTCAGTAGCATTTTGTTTAATCTCCACGTATTTGTGGCTTTTCTGATTTTCTTCCTATAGTTGATTTCTAGTTTCATACCGTTGTGGTCAGAAAAGATGCTTGGTATTATTTCAGTCTTCTTAAATTTATGGAGACTTGTTTTGTGGCCTAATATGTGGTCAATCTTGGAGAATGTTCCATGTGCATTTGAAAAGAACGTGTATTCTTCGGTTTTTGGATGGAATGTTCTGTATGTATCTACTAGGTCCATCTGTTCTAGTGTGTCGTTTAAGGCCAATGTTTCCTTATTGATCTTCTGTTTGGATGATCTATCCGTTGGTGTAAGTGGAGTGTTAAAGTCCCCTACTATTATTGTGTTACTATTTCCGTTTTTATGTCTGTTAATAATTATTTTATATATTTAGGTGCACCTACATTGGGTGCGTAGATATTTACAAGTGTTATATCCTCTTGTTGGATTGTTCCCTTGATCATTATGTAATGCCCTTCTTTGTCTCTTTTTACAGTTTTTGTTTTAAAGTCTATTTTGTCTGATATGAGTACTGCTACCCCAGCTTTCTTTTCATTGCCATTTGCATGGAGTATCTTTTTCCATCCCTTCACTTTCAGTTTGTGAGTGTCTTTAGGTCTGAAGTGTGTCTCTTGTATGCAGCATATATATGGGTCTTGTTTTTTTATCCAATCAGCCACCCTATGCCTTTTAATTGGAGCATTTAGTCCATTGACGTTTAAAGTAGCTATTGATAAGTATGTACTTACTGCCATTTTTTAACTTTTTTTTCCTCAGTGTTTTAGTAGTCCTTCTCTGTTCCTTTCTTCTTCTGTACAGAATTAATGGTCTCTTTAGTTTGATCTCTATATGAAAGTTCTACTCTTTAACTCCCCTCCTCCCTCCTTTTATGTTTTTGATATCATATCTAACCTCGTTTTTGTGCATTTGTATCCATTACCCTCTTATCATGGAAATAGATAATTTTTCCTATTTGTGGTCTTCTCTTTTCCCCTTAAATCAGTCCCTTTAACATTTCTTGTAGCACTGGTTTCTTGGTGACAAACTCCTTTAATTTTTGCTTGTCGGGGAAATTTTTGATCTCTCCTTCCATTTTGAATGATAACCTTGCTGGGTAGAGTATTCTTGGCTGTAAGTTTTTTCCTTTTAGCACTTTAAATATATCATGTCATTCTCTTCTAGCCTGTAAGGTTTCTGCTGAGAAGTCAGCTGATAGCCTTATGGGGTTTCCTTTGTATGTAACTTGACATTCTCTTGTGGTTTTTAGGATTCTCTCTTTATCTTTAATTCTGGACATTTTGATTATGATGTGTCTTGGTGTGGGCCTCTTTGGGTTTATCTTGTTTGGGGCTCTCTGTGCTTCCTGCACCTGGATGTCTGTTTCCTTCCTTAGGTTAGGGAAGTTTTCATCTATTATTTCTTGAAATAGATTCTCTGCCCCCTTGTCTCGCTCTTCTCCTTCTGGGACACCTATAACATGGATGTTAGTGCGCTTGATGTTGTCCCAGAGGTCCCTTAGACTGTCCTCACTCTTTTTAATTCTTTTCTCTTTTACCTGTTCAGCTTGGGTAATTTCTTCTAGTCTTTCATCCAGCTCACAGATCCGTTCTTCTGTGTCCTCTACTCTGCTTTTGAGTCCCTCTAGTGAATTTTTCATTTCCAGTATTGTATTCTTCATTTCTGATTAGTTCTTTTTTATATCTTCCATTTCTTTGTTGACGTTCTCACTGAGTTCATCTATTCTTCTCCCCAGATCAGTGAGCATCCTTAACATTCTTTGTTTGAACTCTCTGTCAGGTAGGTTGCTCATTTCTGTTTCACTAAGTTCCTTTTCTGGGGTTTTGTCCTGTTCCCTTACTTGGAATGTATTCCTTTGCCTCCTCATTTTGCCTCTTTCCCTGTGATTGTGTCTACGTATTAGGTAGGTCAGCTACGTCTCCTGCTCTTGGATAAGTGACTTTATATAAGTGATGGCTTAGGAGGCCTGCAATGTGCTTCCCTCAGTTCTCAATGTTCCAGGGATGACCCCTGTGTGGGCTACGTGTGTCCTTCTCTTGTGGCCTGTTTGCTCTCCCTGTAGGTGCCCAGGGAGGCCGAATTATGCTCCTGGCCAGCTGTTGTAATGCTCGGCTGCTTGTAGTTGTTATGGGCCCTTCAGTCTCTTTATCAGCTGTGGGGAGCGCCTGCACAGTTGGATGCAAGTTCTAATACCACATTTGTGTTGCAGTATTTCTTTTAAGTGAGTAGGCCCCCAGCGTGGCAGGTTGTTAGGCTCAGGACCTTACAATTGCTATAAGCCTCCAGCCTTTAGGTCTCTTGTCAGCTCTCTGAGGATTGCAGCTGGGTGGGGCTGGCCTCAGGCACGGGAGCACCCAATTGTTTCAGGCTTTGGAAGGTCGGACAAACCTCCTATGTGGGTCTTTGAGAGGCACAAGTCTTCTGCAGCTGACAAGCCCTGCCGCCCACAGGTCCACACACACAGTCAACACAGTCCTGCCCTGTGTGCGTGCCCCAACCTCCCGAAGTGTACCCAGTCTCTCCATGGCGGGAGCCCCACACACTCCACCACCGCCCCACACTCTCCACCCACTCCTTGTGCATGCCCTGCCCTGCTGAAGTCGACTCAGTTGCCAGGCTGCAGAGAATCCAGTCACCAATCTATGCAGGCCCACAAGTTGCCTGAGGGCTTGTTCTTGGGTGGGGCCAGTGTCTAGGGTGGGCTGCCTGCCCTGGCTGAGCTGGATTAAATCGGTGCTCTATGGACAGCCCCGTGGCTTAGCGGTTAAGGGTGCGTGCTCCGCTTCTGGCGGCCCGGGTTCGGATCCCGGGCATGCACCGACGCACTGCTTCTCTGGCCATGCTGAGGCCGTGTCCCACATACAGCAATTAGAAGGATGTGCAGCTATGACATACAACTATCTACTGGGGCTTTGGGGGAAAAAATAAATTAAAAAAAAAAAATCCGTGCTCTAGCGGGTGGGGCAGACCCTGGGCTAGCAGGCCCCAGGGGGAACTCTAATGGCGTCTGTGTCAGCACGCCCACACCAGCCCACAACAATGGCCGCCGCCAATGTCCCAGTCCCTGCAGAGGTCTCACCTCTCACCAAGATGCACTCAGGGCCTATCAGGTGAGTCTCTTTTCACCAAAGCACTATGCACCTTTCTTTCTGGTGACTTTAGGATGCTTTCTGAAACGGGTGAGTTTGCGTGCAGGCCCTTTAAGAGCCAGTGTTACTTTCTTTTGAACAAGCTTTTCTGGGGGTACTCCCCAACGTTTTAGTAGCAGGCAAAGTCAGATATTATGCCGCTGGTCTCGATTGTGCTGGGTCCAGAAAATTCCCACAGCGGGGGCGCACCCCAGCTCAGGGCCTGGCGCCTCCAGGGAGGGCTGCGTACCTATGGGCTGCTCCCGGGCAGCCGTGAGGCGCTGCAGCTTGTGAAGGCGGCGTTTTTCCTCTCCAGAAGGGAGTTTCTGCCTCTTCTAACTCAGCTAGGATTGTCCGTTGTTGCAGGAGTTCCTCTTATCCAGTTTTCAGTTCTCTCTCAGGGGTAATTTTTCCACGAGTAGTTGTAAATTGGCTGTGTCTGCGGGAGGAGGTGAGTTCAGAGTCTTCCTATGCTGCCATCTTGACTTCTCTCCTCTGGATCCTAGATCTTAACACAAAATGTAAAACTATAAAACTTTTATTTTTTTTCCCCAAAGCCCCAGTAGATGGTTGTATGTCATAGTTGCACATCCTTCTAGTTGCTGTATGTGGGACTTGGCCTCAGCATGGCCGGAGAAGTGGCACGTCGGTGCGCACCCGGGATCCGAACCCTGGCCACCAGTAGTGGAGTGCGCGTGCTTACCCGCTACGCCACGGGGCCGGCCCATAAAACTATAAAACTTTTAGAAGAAAGTAAGAAAATATAGTAGAACTTCATAACCTGGGGTTGGGCAAAGAATTCTTAGACATGATAGAAAGAGTAAGATCTATAAGAGAAAATATTGATACACCGGACTTCATCAAAATTAAAACTTTTGCTCATAAAAGACAATGTAAAGAAAATTAAAAGAGAAGCTAAAGATTGGGAGAAAATATTTGCAAATCACATATGTGGCAAATGACTTGTATAGATAATACATTAAAAAATTGTCAAAATTTTTTAAGGTGATAAAGGTGATAAAAAATTAGGAAGGTGATAAAGATTAGCATCAACATTAATAAGTCATGCTGATAGTATGTACCTTTGATGTGATGTGATGAAATGGCACTTTACATCTGTGGTTTTCTTCCCCAAATTCGAGTCACAAGAAGCACATCAGAAAAAAATAAGTTGAGGGACATTCTACAAAATACCTGAACAGTACTCCTCAAAACTTCCAAGGTCATCGAAAACAAGAAATGTCTAAGAAACTGTCACAGCCAGGAGAAACTTAAGGAGACATGATGACTAAATGTAAAGTGTATCCTGGACGGGATCCTGGAACAGCAAAAGGACACTAGATAAAAACTAAGGATATCTGAATAAAGGTTAGATTTAATATATCAACATTGGTTCATTAATTGTAGCAAGTGTACCAAACTAACGTAAGATGTTAATAACAGGGAAAACTAGGTGTAGGGTATATGGGACCTCTCTGTACTATTTTTGCTTTTTTTCTGTAAATCTAAATACAGTCCTTCTTTTTCCCTGGACTTTTCATCATTCATACTCGTCTCTATAGTCACCTCAGTTGCTCTTGGTTTCCTCTTCTTACTGACTTAGGACTTAAGCATTTTTCTTCTCACCTTTCCATATCATGTGCACCATGTGAAGGAGCAAGGAATCTGTCCTTATGTGGAAAACTAGAGCTTTAGCTGTGTGCATCTCAGGATAGCCCCTGCCTTCACCAGATTGAGGTGAGTCTGATATTCCTTTTCAATTGCTCCCTTTTTTGAATGTCTCTCATCCAAATACTAATCAGACCAACCCTGCTTAGCTTCCGAGATCAGAGGAGATCAGGCTCGTTGAGGGTGGTATGGCCATAGACTTTGTCTTTCAACAGTATCTCCAGCCTTAAACCCTAAGCAGATACCCTTTTCCCCACACCTTGCTAAGTAAGAAGGAGCATACAGTCGGCTCTCCCTATCCACGGGTTTCGCATCCACAGATTCAACCAATCGCAGATGGTTGCATCTGTACCGAAAGTGTACAGACTTTTTTTCTTGTCATTATTCTTTAAACAATACACTATAACAACTATTTACATAAGCATTTACATTTACATTGTATTAGGTATAATAAGCAATCTAGAGATGATTTAAAGTATACAAAAGGATGTGTGTAGGTTATATGCAAATACTATGCCATTTTAAATAAAGGACTTGAGCATCCGTGGATTTTGGTATCCGCGGGGGTCCTGGAACCAATCCCCAGCGGATACTGAGGGACGACTATGTTCTGTACATCCCTGTGGCTCTCAACACTCCTAAATGTCTGCTCATGAGTCTTCAAACATGTGATCTTTCTAACTGAAGCTTTACTTCCCTGGAGAATATGAATTACTTTAAGTTTTTGATCATCTTTCTTCTCATTGCTACATCTGGTATATGCCACTTTTGCTGCAATTCAATAGCATGTCCCAGAGTTTATATGATTCTTTCCTTGGTGCTGGTATAGGGCTCCTTGAGATTATCCTCAGTTCTTCATCCCTCATGATCCACAAAAGGCTAAATTGCTTTCCCCACCAATTGTCCCAATAACAGGTCTAATTTTTCATGTGAAATGACTAGGCTTTGGGCTGTGCTGTAGAAGTATCTTCATACCCAAGGAATCTGGGCATATCAAATAACATCTGCCCCTCCCTCTCTAGGCAAAGATTCAAGTCTTTAAAAATGTAGAGTTCTAGAGAGGAGCCTTAAAAATTTCTTGCCATGTGCTTCACTTACCCCTTTCCTTTTCTGACACGTCTCATCGCTTGCGGAATAATACCTATAGGAAGTGTTAGTAAGGCCACATCCACATACTTTCCCCTCCTGAATAATTATCAGTCACTATACATTTTCTGACCAAATGTGAGAATTAATGGAACTATAGATGTTATATAGTAAAAGGAAAATCAAATTATAAGACATGCAAAAATTATCCTGCCTCTGAAAAAAAAAGCATATATATATTTGAATATGTCTAGATGCATAGAAGAAAAGTCTGGAATTGTACACAAAAATTTTTTTTTTTTTTAGATTATCCCTGAGCTAACATCTGTTGCCCATCCTCCTCTTTTTGCTGAGGAAGATTGGCCCTGGGCTAACATCTGTGCTCATCTTCCTCTATTCTATATGTGGGATGCCTGCCACAGCATGGCTTGATAAGCAGTGCATAGGTCTGTGCCTGGGATCCAAATCCGTGAACCCCAGGCCGCTGAAGCAGAGTGCGCGAACTTAACCACTACGCCACCAGGCTGGCCCCAAAAAACTTTTTAATAATAGTTTACTGCTGGAGAATTTTAAAAAATTATTTACTTTTTACATTTATTATTTAGTTTCCTTCCTTCCTTCCTTCTTTCCTTCCCTCATTTCTTTCTTTTTCTTCTTTATTCTCTCTTTCATTTCTTTTTTTTCCTTTCCACCACAATCATGTATTACATTTTAAAATAAAGTTTCCTATTTTGGAATAATTTTAGATTTACAGAAAGGTTACAAAGATAGTACATAGTTTCAGTTTCTTTTAATGTTATCATCTTACATTACGGTGACATTTATCAAAACTAAGAAACCAACAATGGTATATTATTAACTAAGCTTCAGACTTTAATCATATTTTACCATTTTTTCCATTAATTCCATTTTCATTTCCAGGATCTAATCCAGTATACTACATTGCATTTAGTTATCATGTCTCCTTAGTCTGCTCTTAGCTTGTGACAGTTTCTTTCCTTTCTTTTGTGACCTTGATAGTTTTGAGTAGCAGTGGTCAGGCATTTTGTAGAATGTCCCTAAATTTGTGTTTATCTGATTTTTTTTTATCATGATTAGACTAGGGTTGTGAGTTTTCGGGAAAAAATACCATAGAAGTGACGCGTCCTCTTTACATCATATCAGGAGTACACTGATATCAACATGCCTTATCACTGCTGATGTTAATCTTGATCACTTGGTTGAGGTGGTGTTTCCCAAGGTTCTCCACATTAAAGTTTACTATTTTTCCCTTTCCAGTATACATTAGTTTTATAATAAAATAATAAATACTATATTTTTTAAAGTAGAAAAAATTATGCCAAGGACCAAATGGCTCCCTGCAGATTAGTGGCTTCCCACCCTGTCCAGAGGCTTTTTCAGGAGAGTCAGACACTGAAAATGTTATTTCCCAGAGAACAGAGGAATATGACTTACTGGAAATTTCTTTTTTTTTATTTACTTTTCTGACAAAATTAAATTTCACTCATACCCTTTCCATGCTTTCTCCAGGAATATAGGACTTGCTTTATTGAAGTAGTTTGAGTAGTAATGGAAAAAGAAAGTTTCCACTTTGCTTTACAGCAATCTAAAAAGGGATGATTTGAACTTGATTCTTGGCAGTAGCTTAAAGTAGTTCTACGAGGACCCTAGACCACAGCAGTGCTGAATGCACCTTTACACTTAGGGTATGGTATCATAGACTGTTTTTCTGTTACTTTCACAACTGAAATGACGTACCAAGGCCTCACTCTGGTTAAAGTTTAAATTTAAATGATTAATGTCTTTGTGGGGAAATCACCCTGTTTCCCTAAAGGAGTATAGAGAAGTGGCATTGTTCCTTGGGTAGTCAATCCTTTAACTTGAATCAGGAAGAGAAATGATTTGGTTTTTTGCCAAAGAATACTGTATGGTATTTAAAAGCATAGGCTTGTTCTGGATCCATTATTTATTATCTGTGTAGGTCCCTTAATGTTTCTGAGACAGATTTCTCATCTGTAAAAATTGGAATAATTAAAAAAATAGCATCTAGCTCATAGTATGAGGACTATTGTCTTCCTATTGAATTGACAATTTTATCATTATGAAATGTGCTTCTTTATCTCCAGTAATACTTCTTGCCTTAAAGACTAATTTGTCCAACATTGATATAACCATAACAGCTTTGTTGCTGCTGTTAGTGTTTGCATGGTATATTTTCCATCCTTTTACTTTTGTGTGTGTGTGTGTGTGAGGAAGATTAGCCCTGAGCTAACATCTGTTGCCAATCCTCCTCTTTTTGCTGAGGAAGACTGGCCCTGGGTTAACATCCGTGCCCATCTTCCTCCACTTTATATGGGATGCTGCCACAGCATGGCTTGATAAGCAATGCATAGGTTCGCACCTGGGATCCGAACCTGTGAACCCTGGGCCACCGAAGCGGAGCGCGCAAACTTAACCACTACGCCACCAGGCCAGCCCCTCTATCATTTTACTTTTGATCTATTATTATCCTTATACGTAAAATGTGTCTCTTATAAATAGCATTTAGTTATTTTATATTAATGTAATTAATGATATAATTGCATTTAAACCTATCACTTTGCTATTGTTTTCTATTTGTCTTATCTGTCCATTGTTTTTTTTGTGTGTGTGTGAGGAAGATCAGCCCTGAGCTAACAACATCCATGCCAGTCCTCCTCTTTTTGCTGAGGAAGACTGGCCCTGAGCTAACATCCGTGCCCATCTTCCTCCACTTTATGTGGGATGCCACCACAGCATGGCCTGACAAACGGTGCATCGGTGTGCGCCCGGGATCCGAACCCAGGCCGCCAGCAGCAGAGCGCATGCACTTAACTGCTATGCCACGGGGCTGACCCCTGTCCATTGTTTCTTTGTTACTCTTATCTTGTCTTTTTTTAGATTAATCAAGTTTCTCATTATTATTACTCCATTTTGAGTCCTCTCTTAGCATTTTTTTAAAATTTTATTTATTTATTTATTTTTGTGAGGAAGATTAGCCCTGAACTAACATCCGATGCCAATCCTCCTTTTTGCTGAGGAAGATTGGCCCTGGGCTAACATCCGTGCCCATCTTCCTCTACTTTATATGGGATGCCGCCACAGCATGGCTTAACGAGCAGTGCGTTGGTGCACACCCAGGATCCGAACCTGCGAACCCCGGGCCACTGAAGCGGAGGGCACGTACCTAACCGCTGCACCAGCGGGCCGGCCCCAGCATTTTGTTTTTACCATTTTCAAATGTTTTTAGTGGTTATTCTAGAGAAGTATTTCTCAATCAGGAGATTTTGCTAGCCAGGGGACATTTGGCAATGTCTGGAGATATTTTTGGTTGTCACACTTGGGGGAGAGGTAGGGTGCTAGTGGCATCTATTGGGTAGAAGCCAGGGATGCTGCTAAACATCTTGTAATACACAACACAGACCTCCACAACAAAGAATTATCAAGTCCAAAAAGTTAATAGTGACAAGGTTGAGAAATCCTGCTCTAGAGGGCTGGAGACTACATCACACCTCCTTAATTTATTTCAGTCTATCTTAAATTAGTACTTTACCACTTCATGATAAATGCAAAAATTATACAATAGTAAGGTTCCATTTATCTGCTCCCATCCTTTGTGCTGTCATATATTTCTACATACTTCTACATACAATATAACTTGACAAGGAGCTGTTATTATTGTTACTTCAAATAGTAAAAAATATCTTTCATATTTACTCACATATATACCCTTTCTGGTGTTCTTCATTCCTTTCTGTAGTTCTGTTCTTCAGTGTAGTATTATTTTCCTTCAGTCTGAAGGCATTAGTATTTCTTCCAGTGCTGTTCTTCTGGCAATGAATTCTCACAACTTTTGTTTGTCCAAAACCATCTTTATTTCATCTTCATTTTTGAAGAATATTTTCACTGGGCATAGAATTATAGAGTGGCGGTTTTCTCTTATAGTATTTTAAAGATGTGGTTACACTATATCCTGGCATCCATGGGTTGTGTTGTGTTGAAGCGGATGTTGTCAGTCTTATTTTCACTTCTTTGAAGGTAATTTGCCTTTTCCACACTCTGGCTGATTTCAGGGTTTTCTTTTTACCCTTGGTTCAGAAGTTGGACTATGACGTGCCTAGGTATGGCTTTGTTGTGTTTATCCTGCTTGGGGTTTACTGAGATTCTTGGATTTATGGGTTGATATTTTTCAACACTTTGGGGAAATTATCAACCATTATCTCTTCAAATATTTTTTTCTCTCTCATTCTCTTGCTCTTCTCCTTCTGGGATTCTAATTATACATAAATTAGACTGACTGACAATCTCCCACATGTTTTGTATGTTTTTTTTCTTTTCTTTCCATTTTTTTTCTCTCTCTGTTTCAGTTTGGATAGTTTCTATTGGATTGTCTTTAAGTTCACTATTCTTCTCTCCTGCTGTGGTCAGTCTGCTATTAAACCATTCAAGGAGTTCTTTTTTTAAAATTGAGGTGAAATACACCAACATAAAATTAATAATTTTAAAGTGTACAGTTCAGTGGCATTTAGCATACTCACAATGTTGTGCAACCACCATCTCTAGTTTCAAAACATATTCATCACCTCAAAATAAAACTCCATGCCCATTTATCAGTCACTCCCTATTCTCCCCTCTTCCTAGACCCCAGCAACCACCAATCTGCTTTCTGTCTCAATGGATTTATTTATTCTTGATATTTCACATAAGTGTAATCAAACAATATGTGACCTTTTGTGTCAGGCTTCTTTCACTTAGCACAATGTTTTGAGTTACAAACACGTTGCAGCATGTATACATCCAACATCTGGATCACCAGTGGTCTACTTCTACTGACAGTTTTTCCTCTTGATTATGGGTCACATTTTACTATTTCTTCACGTCTCATAATTTTTGTATGCTGAAATGACCATTAAGTCTGATGTTAATGTATTTTTCCTCTCAGAGAGAGGTGGGTCTTTTTTTGTGTGTCAGGAAAGTAAGGAGCTAATCATCTCAAACCAGTTAGAAATTGAGCTAGGTTGGCACTGGATTGTGGTTTTAATTCCACTTAATTTTAACTAAAAGTCTCAAGGGCAAATATTGAAAACAGAACCTTCCCTCTTGATAGAGGACCCTTTCTCTACCTAGAATTTGTCTCCTATAAATCATGAGACTGCAAGGTATTTATCTTTGACTTTCCAGTCCAGCTTCTTAGCCTCCAATACCACTCTAGCGCTCAGGAAAAACCTATAGGGAGAAAGCAAGGTGAGACCTGATTGTGAGTTTGAGGCTCCTCCAAATTCTGATCTTTCGTGTCAACCTATGAGCCTGTAAAATGTTCTGCTGCTTTTTTTCCCCCTCAGCAAAGTGCCTCTGCCTATAGCAAAAACAATCCTAGGTGTGTGTGTGTGTGTACATATGTATGCAATTCTAGGTATATATACAACATAAGTGTGTGTGTGTATATATATATATATATATGTACACACATATATATAATCATATATATATATATATAATCTTTTTTTTCTATTTGTTACAGTGGGAGGTAGGTCTATTCCTACTTTCTATATCCTGTAGGTTTGAGCTCCATCACATTACGTGGAGGAGGGTTTATGAGAATAATATTAATTAATTGTATTAATTTATTCGATTAATATTTATTGTTCACCTTCCATGTGCCAGGTTTTGTTCTAGGCTCTAGATGTATTTTAATGTACTTAGCTTTAGCAGTTGTGTGAATGGTTGTACTGTTTAGGGAGATGTAACACTGGTAATGGAACCAGTTTGGAGATAGGAAGTGTATCAAGAGTTCTGTTTTGTATAAGCTCAGTTTGAGATGCTATTAAGCATCCAAGTGGAGATGTTATGTAGACATATGCAAGTCTAGAATTCAAGGGAGAGAACCAACCTGGAGTTATATATTTGGGGGTCATCAGCATATAGATGGGATTCAAAGTCATAGGTCTGAATGAGATCATCTAGGAATGAGTGCAGATTGAGAAGAGTTCTGTAGTACTTCTACCTGAGGAAATTCAATATTTAGAGATATGAGAAGAGGAAGAAAAGTCACTCAGCAAAGGAAACAGTGAAGGAGCAGCCAGTGAAGGAGGAAAGAAACTAAGGGTAAGGTCTCACGGAAGCCAAGTGAAGAAAATGTTTTAAGAGGAGGGAGTGATCAACTGTGTGAAATGCAGCTGAGAGGTAAAGTAACATCGGACAAAAAGATGACCATTGCATTTGGCAACTCGTGACCTTAAGAAGAGCTGTTTCAGTAGAGTGGTAGGGCCAAAAACCTGGTTAAAGTGGGTTAAGGAGAAAAATTGGAGATAAAGAAGTATAAACAACTTTGGGTGAATTTTACTGTTAAGGGGAACTGGGAAGGCATCAAGGGATCAAAGGAGGGTTTATTTTTAAAGATGAGATTATATAATTTACTTATATAAAACATTTAGCACAGTAATGGTAAGTAAACTATGTTTACTATTTTTATCTCAGTATAAGAATCTTTTGAATTTTTCATATAGTAGTCTAGATGATTTTAGGATTTTCAGTATTTATGCTCTGATTCTTTAAGTTTGAACAAAAAAGGAAAGTCAAATCCTCTGAATAAGAATCTCAGAATCTTATGAGCATACTTGTGGTGACAGACCACTCTACTCACTATGTACAAGCTCATCCCACCAGCGACCAGAAGGCATCCACAGTTACCCAGGTATTATAGGAGACAAAATAATTTGGTTTATGAGTTTTTCAATAGAATCAATGTAGGTAAAGAGAAAGACTGAGAATTACCTAATGTGTCAATTATATCTTTTCATTCACTAATTCAACAATTATTTATTAAACAAACTATGTGCCAAATACTATTATAGATGCTTGGAACATAGAAATTTAAAAAAAAATAATAATAATATTTCTACTCTCTTGGAGGTTATATTCTAGTGGGGGGAATAGATAAACAAGTATGCAAATAATTGGTAAGATAATTCACATAATGTTATGTAGTATGAAGAATATACACAGGGTAATGAGGTAGAAAGTGACTAGGAGTAGGGTAGGTGAAATTCTATTTAAATAAGGTAGCCAAAGAAAGCTTCTCTGAGGAAGTGACATTTGGTCTGGTAAAGGAAGGAGCCATGTGCAGATATGGGGAGGAGGCAATTTTCTAGGCAAAGGAAACAAAGATCCCAAGGTAAGGAGAAGCTTGACATGTTCATAGAACACAAAGAAGGCCGATATGTCTGCTGTATAATGAGCAAGGGCAGAGTGGTATGAAAATTTGTCAGAGAGGTGGTCAACAACCTTTGTAGATTATGGTAAGGAGCTTGCTTTTTAAAAAATTGTGGAAAATAAACATAACATAAAATTTACCATTTTAAGAATTTTAAAGTGTACAATACAGTCACATTTAATACATTCACAATGTTGTGCAACCATTACCTCTATCTTGTTCCAGAACATTTTCAATATGCCGAAAGGAAACCTTGTAGTATTAAGCAACAACTCTCCATTCTCTCTTCCTCTCAATTTCTGGAAACCACTAATCTTTCTATCACTATAGATTTGCCTGTTCTGGATATTTCTTATAAATGAAATCATGCAGTATGTGGCTTTTTTGTGTCTGGCTTATTTCACTTAGCAAAATAGGTTAATCCATATTGTAGCATGTATAAGTATTTGATTCCTTTTTATGGCTGAATAATATTCCATTGTGTGGATATACCATGTTTTTTTCTCCTTCATCTGTTTATAGATATTTGAATTGTTTCCATAATTTGTCTATTGTGAATAGTGCTAGTACAAGTTTCGTTTGAATAGTTCTTTTCATTTGGTGGATCATATGGTAATTCTGTTTAACTTTTGAACAACTGCCAAACTATTTTCTACAGAGGCTGCACCACTTTACATTCACTTCAGCCAGGTACGAGGGTTACAATTCCTCCACATTCTTGTCAACACTTATTTTCCTTTTATTATTATTATTATTATTACTACTACTACTATTATATCCATCCTAGTAGGTGTGAAGTGGTATCTCACTGTGGTTTTGATTTGCAATTCTCTAGTGACTAATGACTAGTGCAATTCTCTAGTGACTAATTGAACATGTTTTTATGTGATTGTTGGCCATTTGTGTATCTTCTTTGGAGAAATATCTACTCATGTCTTTTGCCCATTTTTAAATTGAGTTGTTTGTCTTTTTGTTGTTGAATTGTAAGAGTTCTTTATATATTCTGTATATTAGACTCTTAATAGATATTTGATGTGAAAATATTTTCAAGTGGGTTGTCTTTTCACTTTTGTGACAGCGTTCTTTGATGCATAAATGTATTTAATCTTGAAGTCCACTTTATCTATTTTTTCTTTTGTTGTGTGTGCTTTTGGTGTCATTGAAAAACCCATTGCCAAATCTAAGGCCATGAAGATTTACCCCTCTGTTTTCTTCTAAGAGTTGTATGGTTTTAGCTCTTATATTTAGATCAATGATTATTTTGAATACATTTTTGTATGTGGTGCAAGATAAGGGTCCAACTTCATTACTTTGCATGTGGATATTCCAGTTGTCTCAGCACCATTCATTAAAGAGAATACCACACTGAATGATCTTGGTACCCTTGTGAAAAATCAATTGGCAATAAATGTATGGATTAATTTCCAGGGCCTCAATGCTAGTCTATTCATCTATATGTCTATCCTTATGTCAGTACAAGACAGTTTTTATTACTGGAGCTTTGTTGTAAGTTTTGAAATTGGGAAATGTGAGTCCTCCAACTTTATTATTCTTTTTCAAGATTGTTTTGGCCATTTTGGGTGCCTTGTAATTCCATATAAATTTGAGAACCAGCTTTTACATTACTTCAAAAAAGGCTGTTTGCATTATTTCAGGGATTGCATTAAGTCTGTAGATTGTGTTGGGGAGTATTGCCACCTTAACAGTATTAAGTCTTCCACTCCATAAACACAGGATGTCTTTCTATTTATTTCTTTTCTTTCTTTCAGCAATGGTTTGTAATTTAAAGTGTACAAGTTTTGCACCTCTTTGGTTAAATTTATTCCTAACTATTTTATTCTTTTTGATGCTATAATAAGTGGAATTGTTTTCTTAAATACCTCTTTGGACTGTTCATTGCTAATGTAAAAAAATATAACTGATTTTTTATGTGTTGATTTTGTATTCCGTAAATTTACTGAATTCATTTGTTAGTTCTAAGTTTTTTGTGGATTCTTTAGGGTTTTCTAGACATAACATCATACCCATCTGTGAATAAAGATAGTTTTACTTATTCTGTTCCACTTTGGAAGCATTTTTATTGCTTGTCTAATTGCTTGGGCTAGAACTTCCAATGCAATGTTAAATAGAAGTGGCAGAAACAGCCATCCTTGTCTTGTTCCTGGTCTTAGGAGAAAAGCTTTCAGTCTTTCAGCATTGTGATGTTACCTTGAGGACATTCCCTTCTATTCCTCGTTTGCTAAATGTTTTCATCATGAAAGGGTGTCAGATTTTGTCAAAAGATTTTTTTCCATCAACTGAGGTAATCAGGTAGTCTTTTTCCTTCATTATATTACACTGGTGTGTTACACTGATGGATTTTCATGTGTTGAATAACCCTCTGCGTTCCTGGAATAAATCCTGGTTGTTGTGTATAATCCTTTTAGTATGCTACTAGATTTGGTGTGCTAGTATTTTGTTGAGGACTTTAGCATCTGTATTCATGAGATGTTGGTCTGTAGTTTTCATTTTTTGTGGTGTATTTTTCTGGCTTTGGTGGCAGAGTAATACTGGCCTTATAGAATGACTTAAGAAGTCTCACCTCCTATTCTATTTTTTGGAAGCATTTGAGGATTGATTGATGTTAATTCCTGGGCTTTTCTTTTCTGGGAGGTTTTTGCTTACTGATTCAATCTGTCTACTTGTTATAGGTTTTTCTTCAGATTTTCTCTCTCTTTTTTAATCAATTTTGGTACTTTTTGTGTTTCTAGGAATTTGTCCACTTCATCTGGGTTATCTGATATGTGGTTTGCAATGATTTATAGTATTCTTTTAATACTTTTCATTTCTGTAAGGTCAGTAGTAATGTCTCCACTTTAATTTCTGATTTTAGCAATTTGAATCTTCTGTCTTTTTTCCTTAGTCAGTCTAGGTAATGGTATGTCAATTTTGTTTATATTTTCAAAGAACCATCTTTTGGTTTTGTTGATCTTCTTGTTTTTCTATTCCTTATTTCATTTATCTTAACTCTAATCTTTATTATTTCCTTCCTTCTGATAGATTTGGGCTTAATTTGCTCTTTTATTTATAGTTCCTTAAGGTGTGAAGTTGGGTTATTGATTTTAGATCATTCTTATTTTTTAATATAGGTATTTACAGCTTACAATTATCCCTCTGAGCACTGCTTTTGCTACATCTGATAATTTTGGGTATGTTATGTGTTTGTTTTTATTCATGTTTTTGACCATTGGTTGTTTAAGAGTCTATTGTTTAATATCCACATATTTGTGGATTTTCCAGTTTGACATCTGTTATTGATTTCTAGTTTCATTCCATTGTGGTTGGAGAAGATACTTGATATTATTTCAATCATTTTAAATTTATTGAGACTTGTTTTGTGGCCTAAAATATAGTCCATCCTGGAAATCTTCCATGTGCACTTGAGAAGAATGCGTATTTTGCTCTTGTTGGGTGGGGTATTCTATATATTTCTGTTAGGTCTAACTGGTTTATAATGTTGTTCAAGTCCTCTATTTTCCTAATGATCTTTGTCTAGTTGACAAATAATATAATATACATTATTGAAAGTGGGGTATTGAAATATCCAACTATTATTGCAGAACTGCCTATATTTCCCTTCAATTCTGTCAATTTTTGCTTCATATATTTTGGAGTTCTGTTATGAGATGTATATATGTTTATAATTTTTATATCTTGATGGATTTACCTTTTCATCAATATATAATGTCCTTCTTTGTATCTTGTAACAATTTTTTGACAAAGTCTATCTTGTCTGATATTAGCATAGTCATTTGAGCTCTTTTGGATACTATTAGCATGTAATATCTTTTTCCATCTTTTACACTTAACCTATTAGAGTCTTAGAATCTAAAGTAAGTCTCTTTTAGACAGCACATAGATGAATCGTGTTTTATCATCCATTCTTCAAATCTTTGCCTTTTAATTGACGAGTTTAATCAATTTACATTTAATTACTGATAAGTAAGGACTTATTGCTGCCATTTTAGTATTTGTTTTCTATATATCTTATATCTTTTTTGTTCCTCAACCCCTGAATTACTACCTTCTTTCATGATTAATTAATTTTTTGTAGTGTACTATTTGATTATTTTCTCATTACTTTTTTCTGTACATTTTTAGTTATGTTCTTAGTGGTTACTTTGGGAATTATAATTAATATCTTAAATTTATAACAACCTAGTTTGAATTAATACCAACTTTGCTTCAATACTATACAAAACTCTGCTCCTATACATCTTCATCTCTCCTCTTTATGTTGTTACTGTCACAAATTACATCTTTGTACATTTGTGCCCATTAACACAGAATTATAAGTTTTAAGCATTTGTCTTACAATAATAATACAGGGGAAAAAAGGAGGAGTTACAAAGCAAAAATACAATAATACTGGATTTATATTTACATATGTAGTTTTCTTTACTAGTGATAATTATTTCTTCACATGACTTTGTGTTGCTGTCCTTTCATTTCAGACTGGAAGATCACCTTTAGCACATCTTGTAGGACAGGTCTATTAGCAACAAATTCCCTCAGCTTTTGTTTCTCTTGGAATGTCTTAATTTCTCTGTCATTTTTGAAGGATTGTTTTGCTAGATCTACACTGAGTTTTTCTTTCAGCACCTTGAATAAGTTGCCCCACTAACTTTTGATCTACATGGTTTCTGATGAGGAATCTGCCATTAATCTTATTGAGGAACACTTGTACTTGATGAATTGCTTCCTATGCTGTTTTCAAGATCTCTCTTTGTCTTTGAATAGTTTGATTATAATATATCTCAGCTTGGATCTCTTTGAGCTCATCCTACCTGATGTTTATTGAGCTTCTTAGATGTGTTGAGTCATGTCTTTCATCAAATGTGAAAAGTTTACAGCTGCAATTATATCTTCAAATATTCTTTCTGTTCCTTTTTCTCTTCTCCTTCTAGGACTCCCATAATGCCTATGTTGGTTTTCTTTGTGGTTTCCCACAGGTATCCCTTAGGCTCTGCTTATTTTTCTCCATTCTTCTTTCTTCCTGTTCCTCAGACTGCATAATTTCAACCATTCTGTCTTGAAGTTCACTGATTCTTTCATTTGCCTGTTCATATATGCTGTTGAACCCCTCTAGTGATTGTATTTTTCAGCTCCAGTATTTCTATTTTGTTCCTCTTTATAATTTCTATCTCTTTATTGATATTTTCTATTTGGTGAGACATTGTTTTACTTGTTTTCTCTGGTTCTTTGTGCATGGTGTCCTTTAGCTCTTTGAGCATATTTAAGGTTGTTATTTTAAAGTCTTTGTCTAGTAAGTCCAATGTCTGGGCTTCCTCAGGGGCAGTTTGTATTATTTTTTTCCTGTGGACCACATATTCTTGTTTCTTTGCATGTCTTGTAGTTTTTTTGTTGAAAACTGTATATTTTGAAAAGTATAACATGATATTCCTGGAGAGCAGATTCTCCCCCCTCCCCACAGTTTGTTGTTGCTATTTGTTGTGTGTTAGTTGTTTATTTATTTAGCAACTTTTCTAAGCTATTTTTATAATGACTATGTTCTTTGTTGTGTGTGGTCACTAAAGTCTCTGTTCTGTTAGCTTTGCAATTTTCTTTAATGTCTGGAGCCAAAAGACACAACAAAACAAACAAAAATACTGTTTTGGTCTTTGTAGATTGGCCGTAAGATGGGGAACTCCTTCAACGCTTAGCCAGGGCATTTACAACTCTGCCTTTGCCTTTATTTCCCATTTTCACAGAGGCTAAAAATCAGCCAAAGGTGAAAACTTAGGGTCTCTGAACTCTTTTCTGAGCATGTGTTTAGCCCTGAGAATGCGCATGGTCTTCTAGATCCCTCAATATATTCAGGAGCTTTTCAAAATTTTTATTCCCCCCTTCTACTTCCTTCCCAAGCTTCTTTTTGTCTTTTCAATCTGTCTGCTAATTGTGCTGTCTGTTCACCCTTGCCTCAAGCAGCTGCAGCTACTATATGATTTTAAATGCATTCAAAAATTTCAGCCCAAAAGAAAAACCACCATGAGATAACACCTCACACCCTTTAGGTTGGCTACTATTTTAAAAAATAAAGAAAAAAAAATAACAAGTGTTGGCAAGGAACTGGAGAGACTGGAACCATAGTATGCTGTTGGTGGGAATGTAAAATGGTACAGCCACTGTGGAAAACAGTTTGTTTGTTCCTAAAAAAATTAAAAGTGAATTACTATATGATTCAGCCATTCCTCTTCTGAGTATATACCCCTCAAAATTTAAAGCAGTGCCTTGAAGAGATATTTGTACACTCTTGTACACAGCAGCATTATTCACAATAGCTAACAAGTGAAAGCAATGCAAGTGTCCACTGACGGATGAATGGATAAGCATAATGTGGTATATACATACAATGGAATATTCAGCCTTAAAAAAGAAAGGCAATTCTGACATATGCCAGAACATGGATGAAGCTCAAGGACATTATGTTAAATGAAATAAACCAGTCACAAAAAGACAAATACTGTATGATTCTACTTATATGAGGTACTTAGTCAAATTCATAGAGATAGAAAGTAGAATGGTGGTAGCCACGGTTTGGATGGAGGGAAGAATGGGGAATTATTGTTTATAGAGTTTCAGTTTTGCAAGATGAAAACAGTTCTGGAAACAGTTGTTCCACAACAATACGAATGTACTTAATACCACTGAACTGTACACTTAAAAATGGTTAAGATAGCAAATTTTATGTTATATGTATTTTACCACAAAAAAAATTGGAAAAAAAAACCACTGCACAGGAGGTCACTCCAGTCCTGAAAGAGGGCAAAACAAAGGCAAGCACCTAAGCTAATCCCTTAGGAAGCCACCAGGCAGGTCAAAATGCAAAACTCCAACTCTCTGAGAACAAGGTCTGCATTGCCTCCTTGGAACCAGTAAGCTGGCCATTCTATGGATGTCACTGAACTGTTGATTGGGGGATGGTAGGCAGGTAAGTAAAAATGCCATAACACTCCGTAACTGAAACTCAGCAGCCTCTTTCTTCATCAAGCACTACCCTGGTTGTTCTATATTTTTCATTCGATTTCAGAATTCCAAAAAAGTTGATTCTGACAGTTTTTGCCAGCTTAATCATTACATTAGTGGAGGGATGGACTACTGGCTTTCCCTGCTCCTTCATTTTCAGTGACATCACTCTCAGGAGTTTGCTTTTCTTTCTAATATGTTAAGTTATTAAACTGTTTTAAGCCAATTAGTTATAGGATAAAATTTACAGTTTTAAAAGATTCCTCTCGGGGCCGCCCGGTGGCGCAGTGGTTAAGTGCGTGTGCTCTGCTGCAGTGGCCCGGGGTTCACAGGTTCGGATCCCGGGCGCGCACTGACGCGCCGCTTATTAAGCCATCCTGTGGCGGCACCCCATATAAAGTAGAGGAAGATGGGCATGGATGTTAGCCCAGGGCCAGTCTTCCTCAAGAAAAAAGGGGAGGATTGGCATCGGATGTTAGCTCAGGGCTAGTCCTCCTCACACACAAAAAAAAGATTCCTCTCTATGTTCTTTGAAGACTGGATTGTAAAGAGGCAAGAGTGGAAAAAAGGACACTAGTACAGAGGCTGATGTAGTAGTCTATCCAATTATGGATTATTCTAGGCTGGACTGGTTTAGTAGTAAAATTGGAGGAAAATAAGTGACTTTTGGTATATTTTTTATTACCTCTAGGTAATCTCCAGGATTGCTTATGGATATAATGTGGGAATTGAGAGGAAGAGAGGAATAAAGAACATACTTAGAACTTGGGATGGTAGTGCCATTTACTGATGACAGAAAGACTAGAAAAATGATGGGTTGGGGGAGGTGAATATTCAAGTCTTCTATTTTGGACATGCTACCTTTGAGATGGCTTTAGACATTCAAGTGGCCTTGTCAGCGAGTCAGTTGGATATAAGAATCTGGAGCTCAACAGAAATATCTGAGCTGAAAATAAACAGTACATCTGGTAGTCATAAGCCTATAGATAGTAATATTAAGTCATGAACTTAGATGAGAGCTTTTAGGGAGAGAGTGAAGTCAGAAAAGAGCAGGCTAGGAAGGGAGCCCTGGGGCACTATAACATTTAGAGAAGCAGAGAAGGAAGGAGCCATAAAGGAGACTGAGAATTTATCAGTGAAGTAAGATGAAAACCAGGATTGTGGTGTTATAGAAGTCAAGAGAATAGTGTTTTAAGAAAGAGAAAGTGGTAAATTGCATTGAATGCAGCTGAGCAGTTGAGATGTATAAGGACAATTTAGGAGAAATTGGAAGAAGTGGGGACAGTGACTACAGAGAACTTCAAGAAATTTTGCTGTGAAAAATAGTGAAATGAAGCAATTGTTTGGTGGGAATGTGAGGTCATGGAAGTTTTTCTTTTTTAAATAAATGGGACATACTGGAACACGTTTATATGCTGATGGGAATGATAGATTGGTGATGCAGAAAGAGAGCACAATTGCATGTGTTAAGTCTTTGAGAAATCAGGGGACTAGGATCCAAAGCACAAATGAAGGGGATGGCCTTTGATAGGAGCAAGGATACTTCATCTGTTGTAATGATAATCTAACATTTATTGAGCTCTTACTATGTACCAGGTACTATTCAAAACACCTTACATGTATTCCTTTATTTCTCACAACAACCCTGTGAGGTAATTATTATTATTGTCCAAATTCATTTTAAAAATGAAAAAAACTAAGGCATAGCAAGTTTAAATAGCTTACTCAAGGTCACCCAGCTAATAAATGGTAGAGTCAGGATTTGAACACTGGGAGTATGGCATTAGATCCCACACATTTAACCACTATGCTATACAGTAAATGGAGGAAGCTAGAATGTAGGCACAAATGTAAGTAGATGGTAGATTTGGTGATAAAAAGACACGGAAGTCCCCATCTGATTGCTTTTATTTTCTCAATGAAATACAAAGGAAGGTCAACATCAATATCTATAGATCTATCTCATTCCTTTTAAAGTCAACATGATATTTTATCTTATGGTTGTATCACAATTTAATTATTTAACTAATCAGTCCCCTATTGAACTTTTAAGTTGTCTCCAGGTTTTTGCTATTACAATGCTGCAATGAATATTCTTGTGCATATATCTTTGAGCATATGTATTAGTATTTTTGTATAGTGGATTTCTAGAAGTAGATTTTCTAGATCTTCACAATTAAATTTTTAATAAATATTGCCAAATTGTCCTCTCAAAAGGTTATACTTATTTATACTCCCATCCAAAGTGTATGAGATTGTCTATTTTCCATGTTTCCTTAGAAACATTTGGTGTTAGCTATCTCTATATCTGACATCCTGACAAGTTATAAAAAGATATCTAGTGCCCAGATCTTGGTTTCTAAATACCATTTTTCCAATAAAAGGTACTAGTGCTCCATGTAGAAATGGTTAATCCCAGCACTTGGGTAGGGAAAATTTACAATATGAGACTGGAACATCTTATGGTGCCAGAAAATTAGGAAGTAGTCAAAAATTGAGGACATGTCAAAATGACATAGAAGCTCCCAGTGACCAAAGCTGGAACCATTTGAGCAACAAAATAATGACAGTATTAGGTTATAAGTCATAGAATAAAATAAGCATCCACTAGTCTATGCTGAT
The DNA here is from genome assembly GCF_020826845.1 of Diceros bicornis minor. NCBI lineage: Eukaryota > Metazoa > Chordata > Mammalia > Perissodactyla > Rhinocerotidae > Diceros > Diceros bicornis. Next base: position 99,813,905 of record NC_080781.1, read on the forward strand.
ATAAATAAATGGGGGAGACGAGACATCTTCCCTACAGAATTTCCATTAATACATATAGAAGGAATGAAAGAAACAGAAAATCGCCATTAGGTAAACACCACGGTAGTAATTGTCACCATCAAGAACCACTGATGAATGCTACAATTAGTGGGCAAAATTATGATGAGAAACAGGATATTTGAATGGTCTCAATGTATCTTCCTACAAGATACTTACTTATTCATTACAAAGAGGAAAATAGTAACTTAACCGTGAAGAATTATAGCAGACACCACCTTAACCAAGTGATCAAAGTTAACATCAGTAGTATTAAGACATATCATCATCAGGTATCTCCTGATATGATGCACTAAAAAGAGGACAACATCACTTCTGTAGTATTCTTACTAAAAATGTATAACCTCAATCTAATAAAGGGAAAACATCAGACAAATCCCAATTAGCAGCATTCTACAAAATAACTGACCAGTACTCTTCAAAACTGTCAAGTTCATCAAAGACTGAGAATTGCCACAGAAAGGAACAGAATAAAGATACATAACAACGCAATGTGAGATCCTAGATTTGATCTTGGATCATAAAAGGATATTAGTGGGACAAAGGGGAAAAAATCAAATGCCTGTAAATTTGTTAACAGTACTGTATCAACATGATTTTCCTGGTTTTCATAATTGTACTAAGGTTATATAAGATGTTAACATTAGGGGAAGCTGAGTGAAGGATATATAGGAACTCTTACTGTTTTTCTGACCTTTCTACGAACCTAAAAAGTTTTTTTTTTTTTTAACAAGAGAGTTCCTTGTCCTGATTTGTATTACTACTCTAGACATTTTTCTTAGTTTATTAGTAATTTATATTTCAGTTTCTATAAATTTTCTTTTCATTTAACCACTTTTTTATTGGATTACTGACTTTTGTATATTAAGAAAATTATATACATTGTATGTTAAGGAAATTAGCTCCTTGCGTGTGGCAAATTTTCCAGTTTTCTTATGTTTTTTTTTTTAATGGTGGGTTTGTGTGTGTATGTGTATATAGATTTTTCATTTTTTGTGAGGAAGATCAGCCCTGAGCTAACATCCAATGCCAATATTTTTTTTTTTTTTTTTTTTTGCTGAGGAAGATTGGCCCTGGGCTAACATCCGTGCCCATCTTCCTCTCCTTTATATGGGACGCTGCCACAGCATGGCTTGACAAGCCGTGTGTCAGTGTGTGCCTGGGATCTGAACCTGCAAACCCTGGGCCACCACAGCCGAGCACACGCACTTAACCACTGCATCACTGGGCCGGCCCCATATATAGATGTTTTTAACTGACAATTTCTGCTGACCTGTGAGCAGAAAATAAGGAATAGTAGCGAAGTGGTTTTAAGTCCAACAGTAACCGAAAGACCACAGAATAAGAAATTTTATGGAAATGACTCTGAGAAACTTTTTCTTTCCTCCATTAAAAATTACATTTATTTAAAAATTTACATACAGTTAAATTCATCCTTTTTGGTGTACAATTCAGGGAGTTTGACAAATGCATACACTCATGTAACTATAATCAAGATACAGAAAATTTCCATTATTAAAACAAATTCCTTGTGCTACCATCTTGGAACCAGTCTCCCATTTTTAACCCCTGACATCTACTGATTTGTTCTCTGATCCTAGAGTTTTGCCTTTTCCAGAATATCATATAAATGGAATCAAACAGTAAGTAGCCTCTTGAGCTTGGCTTCTTTTACTTAGCAAAATGCATTTGAGATTCATCCAACTTGTTGCATGTATCAGTTTATCATAGATTTTATTGCTGAGTAGGATTCCATTGTATGGATATACCACAGTTTGTTTATCTATGCACCAGTTGAGGGACATTCTCCACTTTTATTTTCCTCTATTGTTAGTGGTCTGTAGGTCTAGTAAAGGGCAGAAGTGAGATTTTCCTCCCAACAGGGAGAAGTTCCTTCTGAAAAGTCCAGATTAGAAGTATGTCCCTGGGTAACATGTGCACGAGGTTATACCAGGATAACTTACTTCTTGTCCTTAAACTATATTTAATCATCACACCTACAGTTCTCTGCTCTACCAACTGAGCTATTGAAGGACTCTCCCTTAAACCATATTTAAAATTGGAGAGTTAATCCTAAGTGAGCAGTATATCAAAGGAAGAAAGGTTTGTCCTGAGTATAGTTAGACGATATTCTCAGAGAAGGCCTGATAAGCATTCTGGAAGCCAAGTCATTGGCACAGTATTTAAAAAAAAAATCTTATTTAAAAAATACTGAAAAAAGTAAAAATCACCCCAAATTACACCACTTTAAAAATTTTATAAAGCAAAAGTCCCCTTTCAGCCTATCCAATCCCACCTCTAAAAGGTTTACAATTTGGTATGTATATTTCCTAGCTTTTTCCTAAATTTATTCAGAAATATCTATATAGACCATACATATAAGAATGCTTTTGTTTATAAAAATGTATTCACATTATACATATTTCTTCCTTTTTAACTTAATACTAAGTCCTGGACACCATACAGGTCAGAATGTATTCATAGTTATATCCTATTATCTTAATGGCTGTGTAGTATTACACTAAATGGATGTGCCCTAATTTATTTATTCATTCTCCTATTGACATTTGGACATTTGGGTTGTATCCAATTGCTTTTTTTGTGACTTTATTGAGATATAATTCACATACCATACAACTCACCCATTTAAAGTGTACAATTCATGGTTTGTAGTATATTCACAGAGTTGTACAATCATCACAACAATTTTAGAACATTTTCATCAACCTCTGAAGAAACTTCATTTACTTCAGCTATCACCCCCAGCCTATGCAACCACTAATCCACTTTCTGTCTCTATATATTTGTCAATTCTGGACATTTCACATAAGTGGAATCATATAATGTATAGTCTTTTGTGACTGGCTTCTTTCATTTAGCATATTTTCAGGGTTCTTCCAGGTTGTAGCATACATCAGAAGTATTCCCTCCTCTTCTACTTTTTGGAAAAGTTGGTGAAGAATTTATATTAATTCTTCTTTAATGTTTGCTAGAATTCATTTGAGAAGCCATTCGAGCCTGGGCTTTTCTTTGTGGGTATTTTTTAAAATTACTAATTAACCTCTTGTGAAAGGTTTTTCAGATTTTTTGTTGTTAGTTTCAGTAGTTTTTGTATTTCTAAGAATTTGTCCATTTCATCTAAGTTATCTAATTTACTGGCATACAATTGTTCATAGTGTGCCTTCATAATCCTTTCTATTTCTATAAGGTTGGCAGTAATGTTCACTCCATTTCTGATTCTAGTAATTTAAGTCTTCTTCCTGGTCAATCTAGCAAAAGGCTTGTCACTTTTGTTGATCTTTTTATAGAACCAACTTTTTGGTTTTATCGACTTTATCTACTGCTTTTCTATTCTCTACGTCATTTATATATCTTATCTTTTTTATTTCCTTCCTTCTGCTTGCTCTAGGTTTAGTTTGCTCCTCTTTTTCCAGTGTCTTAGGTGTAAAGTGGGTTATTGAATGTGATCTTTCTTCTTTTTAAATGTAGGCATTTGTACTTATAAATTTTTCTATAAGCACAGCTTTAGGTGTATCCCATAAGTTTTGGTATATTGTGTCTTCATTTGCATTCATCTCAAAAGATTTCCTAATTTTCCTTGTGATTTCTTCTTTGACCCATTGGTCATTTAAAAGTGTGTCTAATTCATATTTGTGAGTTTTCCAACTTTCTGTTATTGATTTCTAACTTCATCACATCTGGTCAGAGAACATACTTTGCATGATTTCAGTCCATTTAAATTTATTGAGGTTTGTTTTATGATCTATCATATAGTCTATCCTGTAGATATTTCATGTACTCTTGAGAAGAATATGTATTCTGCTCTTGTTGGGTGAAGTGTTCTCTAGACCTCTTTAAGGTTTAGTTAATTTATAGTGTTCAAGTCTTCTATTTATTTGTTTATCTTCTGTCTAGTTGTTCTATTATCGAAAATGGAGTACTGAATTCCCCAACTCTTATTGTAGACTCGTATATTTCTCCCTTCATTTAGTTCAGTTTTGGATTCATGTATTTAGGTGCTCTGTTGTTAGGTGTGTATATGTTTATAATTGTTATCTTTCTGATGGATTGCCTCTTATCATTATAAGATGTCGCTCTATCTCTAGTGCTATTTTTGGTTTTAAAGTCTACTTTGTCTGATATTAGTATAGCCACTCCATTTTTCTTATAGTTGCCATTTGGCTAATATTTTTTTCTATCCTTTTACCCTTCAATCTGTTTGTATCTTTGAATCTAAATTGTGACTCCAATAAATAGCATGGGGGTAAATCTTGTTTTTTTCCCCCAGTCTGACAATCTCTGCTTTTTGATTGTTTAATCCATTCATATTTATTGTTATTGTTAATACAGGTGGACTCACAACTGCTTTTTTACTGTTTAATTTCTATACGTCTCAAGTTTTGTTTTGGTTTCTTCATTCCTCCTTTTGCTTTCTTTTGCACTGAATATTTTCTAATATAACATTTAAATTTCTTTAATAATATTTTCACTACATTCAGTTATTTCTTTAGTGGTTGCTCTACCATACACATCTTAACTGAACTGGCTTCAGATATATACTAATTAAATTCCAATGAGATATAAAACACTTATTCCTATAAAAACCTATTCCTTTTCCCACTTTTTTGTGGTATTATTGTTATGCATATTATTTCTACATTATAAACCCACAAACACTGTTATAATTATTACTTAATATAATTTTATGTCTTTAAAGAAGCTGAGAGAAGAAAAAAGAGCAAGTATACATTTATAGCTTTTTTATATTAATCTTATTTCCTATTTCTTGTTTTCTTCACTTATTCCTACAGATTTGAGTTACCATTTGGAGTCATTTCTTTAGTCCAATGCAGCTTTGCTTCCATCCACCTCCTTTGTCTTGTTATTGGAAAATATATTACAGTTTTATATGTTATAGGCCCAACAATACAACTATATACATATTGTTTCATAAAATTGCCTTTTAAATCAATTAACAGAAGAAAGGAAAATGCATTTAAACTTTTATAATTACATAATTACCTTTACCCGTGCTATATTTTTATATGTATAGATTCATATTACTATCTGAGGTCACTTGCTTTCCACCTGAAGACCTTCCTTTAATATTTCCTGTAGTTAGGCCTGCCAGCAACAAATTATCCCAGTTTTTGAATACGTGGGATGTCTTTATTTCATCTTCATTTTTGAAAAACAGTTTTATTGGATATAGGATTCTTTATTGGCAGTGTTTTTCTTTCAGAACTTTGAATATATTATCCCACTGCCACCTCCATTGTTTCTGGTGAAAAGTCAGCTGTTAATCTTATTGGGGTTTCCTTGTAAGTTACGGTTCATTTTTCTCGTGTTGCTTTCAAGAGTTTCTCTTTGTCTTTGGGTTTTAGCATTTTTATTATGATGTGTCTATGGATTTCTTCTTGCTTATCCTACTTGGGGTTCGTTGAGATTTGTAGATGTGTAGGTAATGTTTCTCATCAAATTTGGGATGTTTACAGCCATTATTAATTGAAATATTTTTTCTGCTTCTTTCTCTTTTTCTGGTACTCCCTTTACAAGTATTTTGGAGTGCTTAATGATCCTATACGCTGTTCAATTTTCTTCATTCTTTTCTCTTTCTGTTCTTCAGCCTGGATAATACCATCTCATTTAATCCTCACAACCAAATGAGGTAAGCAGTATTATTATCCTCATTTTATAGATGAGAAAACTGAGGCTCAGATTAAATGACTTGCCAAGGTCATGGAGTGGTAAGTGTGGCTATGAAGTTCAAACACAGGTCTGACTCCAAAGTTTGTACTACTTCCTCTGTACCATATCATCTTCTATTCTCCAGCAACTATAAACAAACAACTGTGGGATTTGGGACTGGCTGCCTCTCTTCTAGAGAACTTTCTTCCCATCCTCCTTTAGTATTCTTTGCTAGTACGCTCCTCTTCTAAAATTCATATACCTAATACCTAACATATCTTAAACACTTATTCAATGTTTATTGCTTTGAATGCAATGATTACTCAATGGTAGCTAGCTTAAATGACCATGAGAACATCAGTATTTTGATCTAAATGCTTTCAGTAGAAAAATATATAGCTTTCTGAAGACACTGATAACTTAACGGGGAAGCATTCATTAAATATGTGGACTGACTTCTGAAAATACCTACTGCTACTGTTGATAGTTCTCATTTAACAGCGTTTGTTGATGTTAGGCCTGGGGTCCTGTTCATTTATTTACTAGGTGATAAAATTAGGGACAAATGGGTTCTAGAAAATGAATGTTTCAACATTTAATTAGTTTTTTAGTTCTGTATATAGGAGGCAGTCTTGGAAAGAATGTTATCTCTAGGGACAAATATTTAAGATCATGTATAAATTATAAAGATTAAAAAAAATCCTTGGAAATAATCCTTTGTAATTTATCCTGAGAAAATGATACTCTCTGTACCCTACCCTTCATACTCAGCATACTCTCTTGTTCTATATAGTCTTTGATTATAGAAAATGTTTTCTACGTATTCTTTCTAAAAGCTGAATGGGATTATCTTAATTAGATTTTTCTCTCCCTTAGTTAGTTTCTCTTCTTCAATTCGAAACAAGTTGCAATCTATACACAAATCCTAGATCCAAAAAGACCGCCCAAGACTCACAATCTATGTATCTTCTAGCTACCACTGATTTCTGTACTTTTATCTGTAGCAGATGATATGAGAGAAGCAGCCTGGAGATTTGACTGTTGCTTTTTGTTCTTTCCAAATTCTATCACCAATATTTTCCCACGTAGTTTATATCCATTTACTAGATGCAATGCTTGCCATGCTATCTCCTTATCTAAAAGAGAAAGATAAAACATCAATTTACATAGGGCTTAATAATTCAATTCTATTCCAAGTCTAGTTTATGTTATTTTGCCTTGGAGTTAAATGTAAGTTATAGGGCTACATAGTTATTTGATTTTATTATCTTTTCTATAATTTTGAATTTATATAACTCAGCAAGATTAAACTAATGGCTAATAATAATGACAATAAAAACTTTAAATGGACATTTGAGAGTGTCTCCTAATTCAAAGATATAGGTAAAGAAACAAGGATATAAACAGTGTGCTAAAGAAGGCTAAACTATAACTAATAATACACAAGCCTCTATCTTAGATAACAGATTATAGGTATTGTAAGAATGGAATCATTTTCAAAATGGGCAACACAAATAAAAGAAGTTACCATGGTGTTAAAGACATTTTGTTACTTTTTTCTTTTGATGGGAGAGTGACTGTGGGAGCACTCACTGGGATAAATAAGTTTAATTCTTGTAGGCACATAGAATCTTGAGGTGTGAGAGTACATAGCGTACAACAGGAGTATTGAACTTATGGGTCCCAAAGCCTGGATGTGGGAAATTAGGAAGGAGTGGAATTATTGCCCAGAATCTGTGAAATTATAAGCAGACAAGCAATGTCTCTAGACTGAACCAATTTATGACTCACTTATATATATATACTACAAATTTTCAAATGTAGACAGCTGCTGTTAAGATTAGTAAAACAATTATCCATTTAAAAGTACTTAGTTTATAAAGCCTTTTTATTACATATGTTTTAATTAATGGAGCATAATAGGTGGAGGTCCATGAAATATTCTTTAAGTTTAAAATGGGTTCTACACTTGAAAAGACTGAAAACTACTAGTGTAGATGATCCACAAACCTTCAATAAGATAGGAAAGATGGTACAAGACTGTATGAAAAGAGTGGAAGGGAGTTTGGCACTGCTCATGTGTAAAAGCACTTGCTTATCCATAGACTACTAGGCTGTTTATAAATGATGATAGTTTAGGGATAATTAAAGGTACAGCTCCTACCCAGCATCCACCAAAACAGAAGGATAGTCTGGTCTATCATAGAAACTGAAATCCCTACATTATTTGTCCCTTTGGATTAGGACACTGAAGTCATGTATTAAGATGCAAACAACAGTTAAAAAAATATATCATCACCCACTAGTTAATTATGAATTACTAGTGAATTAGCATATTAGCTTGGAGTCTCTTAGTCCTAAAGGGGTAGGGCATAAGGCAAGTGTTCTAATCGAATACCAATATATTACTAAATAATATAATTATAACTCGCACTAGAAATACTATTGTCAGCAAAGGGAAAGTAAATTTTGATAGAGTGAGAAGGAAGTGCCATTACTGGGGAAAACTGAAGACAATGGGGTAAGGTAGTCATGCACTGTCAATGGAGGAGAGGAAGGGCAGAAGGGATAGAGGAATATTGAAAACATAGTTTCCTTACTTCTCTTCCCTTCTTTCCATGTGCTATAGAGAAATAAAAGGACTATATCTAAAGTAGAAAGGGTATAATTAGTCTCTAATGAACTAATGTTGCAACTGAGTAATTATCCAGGAGAAGCTACTTACTGGGGAAGGTGATAAAAGCTTGCCCCCTCATTCGTCCAGTCATCATTTGGAATTGAATTGGCGGTCCTTTTTTCTCCTGGAACCGAGCGAACAATGAGACAAGATCTCTTTCAGTCACTCGAGGGCTAAGGTTCTTCAGGTATAACACCTAATATAAACCGAGGATCAACAGAAATATCATATGAGAGAGGTAAGGCAACTATTTCATTGTGGTTAGAATTAGTTGGTTTCAGATAAAGATGGTGGATTGAACACACACATGCATCTAATTCACTCCCTCCAGAAAACTCTCTAAAACTATAGGGACTTTTTCTAAAAAAAATACAAACCCACGAGGTCAGGAAGAACAAGGAAAGGAGGCAATAGTAACATTATTCTGGAAGCTGGAAAATAATTGGATGAGTGTATTGAAGAAAGCTGAACCTTAAACCAGCAGTGGAGAAAGCCAGGAACCGACCCAATCTAAACCCAAGAATCCTCAACCAGTTCAAGAACTGATAGCTTCAGGTACCTCTGGAAATGGATGCAAAGGGATGGGGTTAAGATAAGGTGGGTAGGTTGAAAGCTGTTTAAACACTAACTAGATCTTTAAATATCCTCCCCTATAATATGCTACTGGGTAAAGGCCACTCTCAATCCAGGTGAATACTGGAGGTTCATTCTCTGAATATGGGGAATGCCAGACACAGTTGAGAGTGTGAATTCTGCTTCTGAAAGCAAGGAGATTAAGAGAAATAATGCATACTGAATGCTGAGAAATGGCCAGACATCTTCCCCCATTTGGCTCCTACAATGCTGATAGTATCCTCCCAAGCAAGAGTTTGAAAGAGTCTCCTCTGAGGAATCTGATTATCCCCAAGAGGAAAGATCTAAAAAGACTGATTTGAGATGGGGAATTTCTCCAACAAATGGACCAGCCAGATGACTTTAAAGTGAAGCTCAAAGTCAACAAGGATCACTCATGTGCTCAGAGCTTCCAATTTTTTTTGGCCCATACTCATAAATATGAGCATGATTATCAGGGATCTGAGGAAAGCCTCTAATGTGAAAGACAGAGAACAGAACAAACAGAAGTGAAAGCAAATGGGAAAAAACAGAAACCATGAAAAGAGAAAAAAAAAACTTTACAAAACTATCACTAATATTCCCTCAGAAAAACAAGAGACAATATTCTATCTATTAGGAAAGGGATGCTATAAAAAAAGAACATTTAAGCAAACAAACAAGAGCTCTTAAATGTGATTAAACTTAAGCTGTTATTGGCTTAAAATAGATTTTTATAACTATAAGATGTTTTAAGTAAGCCCCATTGTAACCATAAAGAAAATATCTATTGAAGATACACAAAAGAAAATGAGAAAGGGAAAAGCATGTCACTACAAAAAAATCAATGAAACACAAAGAAAGCATCAAGAGAGGAAGAGAGGGGCAAAAGAGCCACAAAACAGAAAAATAACAATGAATGGCAATAGTAAGTACTTCCCTGTCAATAATTAATTTACATGTAAATGTATTAAACTCCCTAATCAAAGACATAGAGTGGCTGAATGAATAAAAAACAAGATCCAACTATATGTGGTCTACAAGAAACTGACTTTAGATTTAAGGCCACACATAGGCTGAAAATGAAAGAATAGAAAAAGGTATTTTATGCAAATGGTAACCAAAAGAGAGCAGGGGTAGCCATGCTTATATCAGACAAAAATAGACTTTGTCAAAACCTGTCTCAAGATGCAAAAAAGAACATTATATAATGATAAAGAGGTCAATTCACCAGGAAGACATAACAACCATAAATATATATGCACCCAACATCATAGTACCTAAATATATGCAGCAAACATTGAGACAACTGAAGGGAGAAATAGACAGCAACACAATAACACTAAGAGAATTCAATACCTCACTAACAACAGCAGAGTGAAAACTAAAAAATTCACAAATATGTGGAAATTAAACAACATACTCTTGAACAACTAATGGATCAAAGAACAAATCAAAAGGGAAATTAGAAAATATCTTGAGACAAATGAAAATGAAACCACAAAATACCAAAATTTATGGGATATAGCAAGGGCAGTACTAAGAGGGAAGTTTACGGCGATAAACGCCAACATTAAAAAAGAAAGATTTCAAATAAATAACTATACACTTCAAGAAACTAGAAAAAGACAAACAAACTAAACCCAAAGTTAGCAAAAGTTAAGAAATAATAAAGATTAGAGCAGAAATAAACAAAATAGAGAGTAGAAAAACAATAGAAAAATTTCAACTAAACCAAGAGCTGATTTTTTTAAAAGATCAACAAAATTGACTACCTTTAGCTAGACTAAGAAAAAAAGAGAGAAGATTCAAATGAAATCAGAAATGAAAGAGGAGATATTGCAACTGATGCCACAGAAATAAAAAGGATTATTGGAGACTACGATAAACAACTGCATGCCAACAAATTGGGAAACCTAGAAGAAAAGGATAAATTCTTAGAAACATACAACCTACCAAGACTAAATTGTGTAGAAAATCTGAACAGATTTATAACTAGTAATAAGATTGAATAAGTAATGAAAAACCTCCCAACAAAGAAAGGCCCAGGACCAGATGGCTTCACTGGTGAATTCTCCCAAACATTTAAAGAATTAATGCCAATCCTTCTCAAACTCTTCCAAAAAATTAAAGAAGAGAAAACACTCCTGATCTAATTTTATGAGGCTGGCATCACCCTAATACCAAAAGCAGAAAAAGACATTATAAGGAAAGAAGACTACAGGCCAGTATCCCTGATGAATACAGATGCACTAATCCTCAACAGAAAACTAGTAAATTGAATTTAAAAGCACATTAAAAGGATCATACACCATGACCAAGTGGGATTTATCCCTGGGACGCAAAGATGGTTACACACATGAAAATGTGATATGCCACATTAAAAGAAAGAAGGATAAAAATTACATGATCATCTCAATAGATGCAGAAAAAGCATCTGACAAAATCCAACACCTTTTCATGATAAAAATGCTCAATAAACTAAGAATAGAAGGAATTTACCTCAATATAACAAAGGCCACATAGGAAAGTCCACAGCTAACCTCATACTCAACAATGAAAAAATTAAAGCTTTTCCTCTAAGATCAGGAACAAGGCATGGATGCCCACTCTTGTCACTTCTATTCAACCAAGTACTGGAAGTCCTAGCCAGAGCAATTAGACAAGAAAAAAGAAATAAAAGGCATCTAAACTGGAAAGGAGGACTTAAAATTATCTGTTTGTATATGACATGATCCTATGTGTAGAAAACCCTAAAGACTTCAAAATAAAACTGTTAATAAATAAATTCAGTAAAGTTGCAGGATACAAAAATTTGTAGCATTTCTTTATGCTAACAATGAACTTAAAAGGAAAATCAAGAAAACAATCCCATGTACAATGGCAACAAAAAGAATAAAATTCAGTCAGCATCATTGCAGAGTGATGTTGTTCCCTTTGTCTCTCCCTCCTAAGTTACAACTAAATAGACACCAATTAACTAACATAGGATTCCCTACATAACACAACAGGACGCCTGAGAGATCCACACAGCTATACCTATGAAAGTGGGTGGACCGGACCCCTGAGAAGCCGCAGAACTAAGGCAACGCCCCATCTCCTCCAGCATCAGTGAGCCAAGTCATGGATCCTCATACAGTAGCCGGCACAACTGTGAGTGGAGGTGGGGGTAGCCTGGCCTGAATGAAAATGCATTCAGTGTGGCAGCCTGGCTAACAGGTGCACCAGCCTACTGCAGTGGTTCTACCTGTGCGAACCAAGTGACAGCAGCTCAGCCCACACGAAGATGCCCTGCCCACGGAGCACACCAGCCTGGCCGGCCCCACCCACTGAGCACAGCAGCCCTGCAAATTGAGTGTGATCTGCTGAGCAGCTGCAGCCAGACTGCACAAAAGTAGAGAGCCCCTACTGACACAACTACGAGCAGCTGGGGCGTGAACAGAAAACACAGCCCCTGCTTCCACCCCAGTGAAGGGAGGTGGAATCTGCAACCAGATACTACCACGAATGCACTGGCACAGGATCAACTCATCAAACACCATGAAGAACTACAGTAATACTGCATAATAGAAGGCAAATGACAACTCTCTAGAAAAGAAACCTGAAGTCACAGAAGACTACAACCTAAATGACAGAGAATTCAAAATAGCTGTCATAAAGAAACTCAACAAGTTACATGAAAACACAGAAAGACAGTTTAATGAGCTCAGGAATAAAATTAATAAACAGAAGGAATACTTCACCAAAGAGATTGAAGCCCTTAAAAAAAACCAAACAGAAATTCTGGATATGAGAACACAATTAATGAGATTAAAAAAGCAATGTAGAAAGCATAAAAAATAGAGTAGACATTATGGAGGAGAGAATTAGTGACCTCAAAGATAGAAACCTAGAAATGCTTTAGGTGGAGGAGGAAAGAGAACTAAGATTTTTAAAAAATGAAGAAATTTTTTCAGAAATATCCAACTCAATTTGGAAAAATAACATAAGGATTATAGATGTTCCAGAGGGAGAAAGGAGCAGAGAGCTTATTCAAAGAAGTAATAGCTGAGAACTTCCCAAACTTGGGGAAGGAACTGGAATTACAAGTAAACAAAGCCAATAGAACTCCTAATTACATCAATGCAAAAAGACCTTCTCCGAGGAATATAACATTAAAATTGTCAAAAGTAAACGACAAAGAAAAAATATTAAGGGCAGCAAGAGAGAAGAAAATAACCTACAAAGGAACCCCCACCAGGCTTTCAGTGGATTTCTCAGCAGAAACCTTAGAGGCTAGGAGAGAATGGAATGATATATTCAAAATATTGAAAGACAAAATCTATCAGCCAAGAACACTCTATGCAGGGAAATTATCCTTCAGATATGACGGAGAAATCAAAGCTTTCTCAGATAAACAAAAGCTGAGGGAGTTCATCACCACTAGACCTGCCTTACAAGAAATGATGAAGGGAGCCCTCCTACCTGAAACAAAAAAGCAAAGGTTTATAAAGGTTTGATAAGGAGATAAATAGACAAAATCAGAAAATTGCAGCTCCCTATCAGAATACATTAGCAAACAATCATAACATAAAAGATAAAGGGAAAGAAAGCATCAAAAATAACTATAAACACTTCAATTTAATAACAACCTCACAACAAAAAAAGAATAATTTGTGACAACAAAAACATAGATGGGAAAGAGGAAAGGGAAAGAACCTGCTTAGGCTAACTGAGATAAGAGGCTATCAGAAAATGGACTATCTCATCTATGAGATCTTTTATACAGAGCTCATGGTAACCACAATGCAAAAAATCAGAGCAGAGTCACAAATTATTAATAAAGAAAAAATTGAGAAAACCACCAAGTGAAATGGCAGTCAGAAATACAAGGGAAAAGAAACAATGGAAACATAGAAGAACTGGAAAACAAGAGATAAAATGAGAGTATTAAGCCCTCATATATCAATAATCACTCTAAATGTAAATAGATCGAATTCACCAATCAAAACACAGAGTGGCTAGATGGATTAAAAAATAAGACCCAACAATATGCTGCCTCCAGGAAACATATCTCAGCTTTAAAGACAAACATATGCTCAGAGTGAAGGGATCAAAGATGATATGCCAAGAAAATGGCAAGCAAAAGAAGGCAGGTCTAGTCATACTTATATCATACAAAGCAGACTTCAAGACAAAAAAGATAATGAGAGACAAAGATAGGCATTATCTAATGATAGACGGGACATTCCACCAAGAAGACATAACACTTAATAATAATAATATGTATGCACCTAGCACAGGAACAACAAAGTATATAAAGCAACTATTAATAGACCTAAAGGGATAAACTGACAGCCACACAATAATAGTAGGAGACCTCAACACCCCACTTATATAAATGGATAGATAATCCAGACAGAAAGTCAAGAAGGAAATAGTAGACTTATATGAAACAGTTGATCAGACAGACTTAATAGATATATAGAGAGCATTCCATCCAAAAAGAGCAGAATACACTTTCTTCTCAAGTGCACATGGAACATTCTCAAAGATAGACCATATGTTGGGAAACAAGGCAAGCCTCAATAAATTTAAGAAGATTTATATCATATCAAGCATCTTTTCTGACCACAGTGCTATGAAACTAGAAATCAACTACAAGAAAAAAGCTGGGAAAATCACAAATACATGGAGACTAAATAACATGCTACTGAACAACCACTGGATCAATGAAGAAATCCTGGAAGAACAAAGCCCAAAGTCAGTAGAAGGAAGGAAATAATAAAAATCAAAGCAGAAATAAATGAAACCAAGACAAAAAAAACAATAGAAAGGATCAATTAAAATTAGAAATGAAAAAGGAGAAATTACAACAGATATCAAAGAAATACAAAGGATTATAACACAATACTATGAAAACCTATATGCTAATAAACTGGATATTCTAGAGGAAATGGATAAATTTTTAGAATCATACAACCTCCCAAAAGTGAAACAGGAAGAAATAGAGAATCTGAATAGACCAATCACAAGTAAAGAGATTAAAACAGTAATCAAAAACCTCCCAAAAAACAGAAGTCCAGGATCAGACAGCTTGTCTGGTGAACTCTACCAAATATTCAAAGAATATTTGATACCTATCCTTCTCAAACTATTCTGAAAAATTGAAGAAGATGGGACACTTCCTACCTCATCCTATGAGGCCAACATTACCCTGATACCAAAACCTGACGAGGACAATACAAAAAAGGAAAATTACAGGCCAATATTTCTGATAAACACAGATGCAAAAATCGTCAACAAAATATTAGCAAATCAAATACAGCAATACATTAAAAGGATCATACACTGTGATCAAGTGGTATTTATTCCAGGGATGCAGGGATAGTTCAACATCCACAAATCAAAAAAATGTGATACACCGCATTAACAAAATGGGGGATAAAAATCACAGGATCATCTCAATAGATGCAGAGAAAAGTATCTGACAAGATCCAACATCCATTTATGATAAAAACTCTCGATAAAATGGGTATAGAAGGAAAGTATCTCAACATAATAAAGGCCATATATGACAAAATCACAGCCAACATCATACTTAACAGTGAAAAACTGAAAGCCATTCCTCTGAGAACAGGAACAAGACAAGGGTGCCCAGTCTCGCCACTCTCATTTAACAAAGTACTGGAAGTTTTGGCCAGAGAAATGAGGCAAGAAAAAGAAATAGAAGGTATACAAATTGGAAAAAAAAAGTAAAACTTTCACTGTTTGTGGAAGTGAGAAAACCCTAAAGAATCCACCAGAAAACTATTAGAATTAATCAACCACTACAGCAAAGTTGCAGGGTATGAAATCAACATACAAAAATTAGTTGCATTTCTATACACTAATAACGAACCAGCAGAAAGAGAAGTCAAGAATACAATCCCATTTAGAATCACAACAAAAAGAATAAAATACCTAGGAATAAATTTAACTAACGAGGTGAAAGACCTATACACCAAAAACTATTAGATATTATTGAAAGAAATCAAAGAAGACATAAAGAAATGGAATGGTTTTCCATGCTCTTGAATTAGAAGAATAAACATAGTTAAAATGTCCATATTACCTAAAGCATTCTACAGATTCAATGTAATCCCAATCAGAATCCCAATGACATTCTTCACAGAAATAGAACAAAAAATTCTAAAATTTATATGGAACAACACAAGACCCCGAATAACCAATGCAATCCAGGGAAAAAAGAACAAAGCTGGAGGTATCACAATCCCTGACTTCAAAATATACTACAAAGCTATAGGAATCAAAATAGCATGGTACTGACAGAAAAACAAACAGATCAATGGAACAGAACTGAAAGCCCAGAAATAAATCCACACATGCAGGGATAGCTAATCTTCGACAAAGGAGCCAAGAACATACAATGGAGAAAGGACAGTCTCTTCAATAAATGGTGTTGGGAAAACTGGACAGCCACATGCAAAAGAATGAACGTAGACCATTATCTTACACCATACACAAAAATTAACTCCAAACGGATTAAAGACTTGAATGTAAGACCTGAAACCATAAAACTCCTAGAAGAAAATATAGGCAGTACACTCTTTGACATCAGTCTTAGCAGTATCTTTTTGAATGCCCTGTCTACTCAGTCAAGAGAAACAAAAGAAAAAATAAACAAATGGGACTACATCAGACTAAGAAGCTTCTGCCACGCAAAGGAAACCATGAACAACACAAAAGGACAAACCACCAACTGAGAGAAAATATTTGCAAACCATATATCTGACAAGCGGTTAATTTCCAAAATATATAAAGATCTCATACAACTCAACAACAAAAGAAACAAACAACTCAATCAAAAAAATGGGCAGAGGATATGAACAAGACATTTTTCCAAAGAAGATATATAGATGGCCAACAGGCACATGGAAAGATGTTCAACATCACTAATTATTAGGGAAATGCAAATCAAAAGTACAATGAGATATCAACTTACACCCATCAAAACAGCTATAATTAACAAGACAAAAAATAACAAATGTTGCAGAGGATGTGGAGAAAAGGGAACCCTCATACACTGCTGGTAGGAATGCAAACTGGTGCAGACACTATGGAAAACAGTATGGAGATTTCTCAAAAAATTAATAGAACTACTACAGGATCCAGCTATCCCACTACTGGGTATTTATCCAAAGAATATAAAATAACAATTCAAAGAGATTTATGCACCCCTATGTTCATCGCAGCATTATTCACAATAGCCAAGTTGTGGAGGCAACCCAAGTGCCCATCAATGGATGAATGGATAAAGATGTGGTATATACAATGGAATACTACTCAGCCATAAAAAAAGACAAAATTGTGCCATTTGCAACAACATGGATGGACTTTGAGGGAATTATGCTAAGTGAAATAAGCCAGACAGAGAAAGACAAACACCGTATGATTTCATTCATATGTGGAAGATAAACAAACACATGGATAAGGAGAACAGATTAGTGGTTACCAGAGGGGAAAGGGGTTGAGGGGGAGGGTGAAAGGGGTAAAGGGGCATATATGTATGGTGACAGATAAAAACTAGACTGTTGGTGGTGAACATGATGCAGCCTATACAGAAGCTGACATATAATAATGTACACCTGAAATTACACAATGTTATAAGCCAATATGACCTCAATAAAACAATTAAATTTTAAAAAAAGAATAAAATACTTAGGAATAAACTTAACCAAAGAGCTGAAAGACTCATACACAGAAAACTGTAAAATATTGATGAACGAAATTGAAAAAGACACAAATAAATGGAAAGACATTCCATATTCATGGATTGGAAGTATTAATATTGTCAAAATGGCCATATTATCCAAAGCGATCTACAGATCCAATGCAATTGTTATCAAAATCCCAATGGCAATTTTTACAGAAATAAAAAAAAGTATTAAAATTCATAAGGAACCACAAGAGACTCTGAATAGACAAAGCAATCTTGAGATAGAAGAACAATGCAGAAGGCATCACATTTCATGATTTCAAATTACAGTAATCAAAATAGTATGGTAGTGGCATAAAAAAAAAGACATGTTGACTAATGAAACAGAATAGAGAGCCCAGAAATAAACTGCACATTTATGGCAAAATGATCTTTGACAAAAGGGGCAAGAATACACAATGGGGAAAAGATAGTCTCTTCAATAAATGGTGTTGGGAAAACTGGATATCCAGTGCACATAAATGAAATTGGATGCTTATCTTACACCATACACAAAAATCAACTCAAAATGGATTAAAGACTTAAAAATAAGACCTGAAACTCTAAAACTCCAAAAGAAAACATAGGGAAAAAGCTTCCTGACATTGGCCTTGGCAATGATTTCTTGGATATGACATCAAAAACACAAGCAACAAAAGCAAAAATACATAAGTGGGATTACATCAACTAAAAACCTTCTGTGCAGCAAAGGAAATAACCAGCAAAGTGAAAAGCATGGGAGAAAATATTTGTAAATTACATATTTGATAAAGGATTAATATCTAAAATATATACAGGACACCAAAATAATAATAACCAAATTAAAAAAATGGGCAAAAGACCTGAATAGACATTTTTTTTTTCAAAAAAGACATACAAATGGCCAACAGGTACATGAAAAGATGCTCAATATCACTAACCATCAGGGAAATGCAAATCAAAACCTCAATGAGGTATCACCTTATCCCTGTTAGGATGGCTATTATTAAAAAAACAAAACATAAGTGTTGGTAAGGACGTGGAGACATTTTAACCCTTGTACACTGTTGGTGGGAATGTAAATTGGTACAACCACTATGGAAAGCAGTATGGAGATTCCTCAAAAATTAAAAATAGAACAACCATATAATTCAGCAATCCCACTTCCGGGTATATACCCAAAAGAACTGGTATCAGAATCTGGAAGAAATATCTGCATTTCCATGTTCATTGAAGCATTATTTACAATAGCAAAGACATGGAAACAACCTAAATGTCCAGTGACAGATGAATGGATAAAGAAATGTGGTGTATAATCATGCATTGCTTAACAACAGGGATACTTTCTGAAAAATGTATCAGGTGATTGTGTTGTTGTTTAAACATCATAGAGTGTACTTAGACAAACCTAGATGGTATAGCCTTCTACATACCTAGGCTATATGGTACTAATCTTATGGGGCCACCATCGTATTTGCGGTCCATCATTGATCAAAATGTCATGATGCAGCACATCACTATATAAATACAATGGAAAATTATCCAGCCTTAAAAAAGCAGGAAATCTTGTCATTTGCTACCACATAGATGAACTTGGAAGACATTATGCTAAATAAAATAAACCAGACATAGAAGACCAAATACTACATGATCCCACTTATATCAGGCATCTAGAATAGTTAAACTCATAGAAGCAGAGAGTAGAATCGTGTTTACCAGGGGCTGGGAAGAGGGGTAAGTGGGGAGGTGTTCATCAAAGGGTACATAGTCTCATTTATGTAAGATGAATAAGTCTTACAGGTCTACTGTACAGCATAGTGCATATAGTTAACTATACTGTATTGGATATTTAACAATTTGTTACAAGGATAGATCTTATGTTAAATGTTCTCATCAAAAGAAAAAAAGGAGGAGGGAGGAAATTTCTGGAGGTGATGGTTAAGTTTAGGGTATTGTAGATGGTGACAGTTTCACAGTGTAAACTTATCTTCAAACTCATCAAGACACATACATTAAATACATACAACTTTTTTGTATGTCAATCATACTTCAATTAAAAAAAAAAACTTAGCCAAGGTGGTGAAGGACTTGTACATTGAAAACTACAAAACGTTGCTCAAAGAAATTAAAGATGACATAAATAAATGCAAAGATGTTCCATGGTCATGGATGGGAAGACAATATTGTTAAAATGTCCACACTACCTAAAGTGATCTACAGATTTAATGTAATTTCTATCAAAATCTCAATAGTATTTTTTATATAAATAGAGAAAACAATCCTAAAATTCATATGGAACCACAAAGACCCTGAATAGCCAAGGCAATCTTGGGAAATAAGAACAGAACTGGAGGCCTCACACTTCCTAATTTCAAAATATATTACAAATCTACAGTAATCAAAACAATACGATACTGGCATAAAGACAGACATATAGACCAATGGAACAGAACAGAAAGCCCAGAAAAACCAATGCATACACAATCAACTGACCAACAAGGGGGCAAGAATACACAATGGGGAAAGGACAGTCCCTTCAACAAATGGTGTTGGGAAAAGTTGATATCCACATGGAAAAGAACAAAATTGGACAAAAATCAACTCAAAATGGATTAAAGACTTAAAACGTAAGACTTGAAACTCTAAAACTCCCAGAAGAAAACACAGGGGAAAAGCTTCATGACATTGGCCTTGGCAATGATTTCTTGGATATTACATCAGAAGCACAGGCAACAAAAGCAAAAATGAAGTGAGACTACATCAACTAAAACACTTCTGCACAGCAAAGGAAACAATCAGCAAGTGAAAAGGCAACCTAGGAAATGGGAGAAAATATTTGGAAACCATATGTCTGATTAGAGGTTAATATCCAAAATATACGAGGGACTCCTACACAACTCAATAGCAAAAAGACAAATAACTCAATTTAAAAAAAATGGGCAAAAGACCTAAATAGACATTTCTTCAAAGAACACATAAAGAAAATAAATGTTGACAAAAATGTGGAGAAATTAGAACCCTGTGCCCTGTTGGTAGGAATGTAAAATGGTGAAGCTGCTATGGAGCACAGTATGGAGGTTCCTCAAAAAACTAAAAATAGAACCATATAATCCAGTACTCATACTTCTGGATCCTTATCCAAAAGAATTAAGATCAGGATCTCAAAGAGATATCTAAACTCATATGTTCATTGCAGCACTGTTCTCAATAGCCAAGAGGTGAAAACAATCTAAATGTCCATCATGGACGAATGGCTAAAGAAAATGTGGTATATACATACAATGGAATATTAGTCACCAGAAGAAGGAAAGAAATTTTGTCATATGCTACAACATGGATGAACTTTGAGGGCATTATGCTAAGTGAAATAAGCCAATCACAGGACAAATACTGCATGATTTCACTTATACGTGGAACTACAATAGTCAAACTCATCGAAGCAGAAAGCAGAATGGTGGTTGCCAGAGGCTAGGGGGAAGGGTAAATGAGGAGTTGTTCAATGGGTATAAAGTTCAGTCATGCAAGACGAAAAAGTTCTAAAGATCTGCTGTACAACATTGTGCCTACAGTTTTCAATACTGTAATGTACGCTTAAAATTTTGTTAAGAGAGTAGATGTAAGGTTATGTGTATTTTACTACAATAAAAAAAGATGACGGAGAAAAAAGAGATCTCTCTATATTATCTAGTATAAGTTATATCCTTTATAGCTTAAAGAAACTTGAGAAGAATTCAGACAGGAGCACCAAAAGCAAAGAGTTAGAAAATAGAGCCCACTTAAATGACTTAACCACTGAAACATATGAATAAATATATTAAACATTGTAATAAGCACTAGACTCTTTATGTCTGAAAATCTTTAAAAGCTGGATATTCACATATTTAGCATTTAACTATACTTGCATCTTAAAGGCAAGGGCATAGAATAACTGATTTGTGATTCACTTAAGTAATTTCAGGTGACCTAGAATTTTGGCTCTGAAATACTCATCATGAAAGCATCATCAAATTAAACAACCACAGAAAGGGGTACGTGAAACATACTGCAAGTTTCTCACCAAGTAGGAAAGATCCATACTAAGATTGTTCCCTTTGATATGAACATTTTAAAAAAATCAAGAGGACTTCTGGTCGAGGTGGCTTGGTCACTTCTTGCTTGGATACATCTTCTCTGCTCCAAAAACATACATACATATGTACATACATACATACATCCATATACATGGGTATGTATGTATGTATATATCCACAACATACATATATATTCATATATATGCACATATATAAAGATACACAGAAAGATACAGCTAGGCTCAAAAACAAGAAAAACATTTCCGTGAAACAGAAAAACAGAAACTCCAAGTGGTAATAGTAGACGAAGCTCTTCCTGGTATCCCTCTGCAATACACAGTATTGTTTTGCATTTTTTGAACTTTATATAAATGGTATTATAGTGTATGCATTCTTCCATAGCTACTTGTTTTAAATTCTTTTACAATAGACTTTATTTTTTAGAATAGTTTTAGATTTACTAGAAAAACTGAGAAGACAATACAAAGAGTCCCCATATAACCCACACCCAGTTTCCCCTATTATTAAGATCTTACATTACTATGTTTCATTTGTTAAAATAAATAAATTCATATTGATACATTATTATTAACTGAAGTCCATAGTTTATTTAGATTTCCTTAGGTTTTCCCTAATGTCCTTTTTCTGTTCCAGGACACATCCAGGATACCACAGTACATTTAGTTTTCATGTGTCTTGAGGCTTTCTCAGACTTCCCTTTTTTTAATGATCTCGACAGTTTTGAGGAGTACTGGTCACGTATTTCGTGGGATACCCCACTACTAGAATTTTTCTGGTGTTTTTCTCATGGTTAGATTGGGGTTATGGATTATTAGGAGGAAGATCACAGAGGAAAAGTGCAATTTTGATCACATCACATCAAGCATACATACTATCAACATGATTTATGACTATTGATGTTGGCCTTCATCATCTGGCTGAGGCAGTGTTTGTTAGGTTTCCACATGTAATGTTACTCTTTTTTTTCCCTATCTTCCCATACTGTACTTTTTGGAAAGAAGTCACTATGAGTAGCTCAAAACTAAGGAGTGGGAAGTTATGTTCCCCCTCCTTGAGGTGGAGCATCTACATAAATTATTTAGAATTATTCTGCATGAGCTATTTGTCTTCTCTCCCCCATTTATTGATTTACTCAATCATTTTATTTGTTATCAGTATGGAATCATAGGTATTTATTCTATACTTTGGGTTATATTCCAATATTAATTTACTTTGTTGCAGAAATTATTCCAGCTTTGGTCATGGGAAATTCTTTCAGTTGGCTCCTGTGCTCCTTTGATATAGGCCCAACGTTTTTACGTTGTTTTTAGCACTTCCTTACTTTCTGGAACTACAAAATGCTCAAGGCTCATCTTGTATATTTTCTGCCCCAGTACTAGAATGAGCCATTTCTCTAAGGAGCCCCGGTTCCTTTTATTAGAGAATGGTATTAGAAACTAAGATCTGGGTGCTGAACATGTTTGTTGCTACTGGAGCGTCATTTAATTTAGACCCTTTCAGCTGACAGAGAAAAAATTATATGTTTATACTAACCTTTGTATATACACATATCTATAAATATTTCTATATGCAACCATCTATATTGTTAAGCAAGAGTTCATACCGATGTCTCTAACTCTAAAGCATTACCACACAGATCATTCTAGCTTCCTCCCTTTGTTTATCTGTAAATTCCAACAGTGAGAAACCTGGCTCCTACCATCTGCCACCCATGTACTTAATTGCTCCATTTCATTATACATGTATATCAGTATCAGGATTGTTAACCAGTACCCTCATGGGACACAACCTTATCCACTAGGGTACAGTGATTATGTGCAGTTCTGTTTGCCTTGAGTCTTCCAGATTCCACACATTTCCAAAGATACTTAGGTCAGCACCTTTTCTCCCATACCTTCATTGAAGTTGCTTCATATATTTGTCATACAGTTAGATTCTCTTGTCACAACCTGCATTCTCTCTCCCCAACCTCCCAAATCTTTTTTTTAATATTTGTATATATTAAGGGTCACACTTCATGCTGTACAGTTTTACAGGTTTTGACAAATGCATGTCTCGCATCCACCATTACAGTATCATACAAAATAATTTTACTGCCCTAAAAATCCCCTGTGTTTCACCTATTCCTTTCTTTCCCACTCTCTCCAAACTCCTGGCAACCACTGATCATTTATTGTCTCTACAGATTTGTTTTCTGGAATGTCATATAATTGGAATCATACAATATGTAGTCTTTTCATACTGGCTTCTTTCACTTATTAATATGCATTATAGTCCCTCTGTCTTTTTGTGTCTTGACAACTCATTTCTTTTTATTGCTGAATTATATTCCATTGTATAGATGCAGCACAGGTGAATGTTTGCATTCATCTATTGAAGGGTATCTTGATTGCTTCCAGTTTTCGGCAATTATGAATAAAACTGCTATGAACATTCACATGCTTGTTTTTGTATAAACATAGGTTTTCAAATCAATTGGGTAAATAACTAGGAGTGCAACTACTGGATTGTATGGTAAAACAATGTTTAGCTTTGTAAGAGACTGCCAAACTATCTTCCAAAGAGGTTGTACTATTTTGTATTCTCACCAGCAATGAATAAGAGTTCCTCTTGCTCAGCATCCTCAATAGCATTTGGCATTGTCAATTTTATTGTGAATGTTTGCCATTCTAATAGGTGTGCAATGGCATCTCATTATTGTTTCATTTTGCAGTTCCCTGAAGACAAATGATGATGAGCTCCTTTTCACATGTTTATTTGACATGTACGTAAATAAACTCTTTGGTGAGGTGTCTGTTCTTTTGCCCATTTTTTAAGTGGGTAGTTTGTTTTACCACTGCTGTTTAGGAGTTTTTTGTGTATTCTGGATACAAGTCCTTTATTAGACATGTGTTTTGTAAATATTCTCGTCCAGTCTGTGGCTTGCCTTTTTATTCTCTTAAAAATGTCTTCCATACAGCAGAAGTTTCTAATTTTAATAAAGTCTGATTTATCAATGTTTTTTCTCTCATAAATCATGCTTTTGGTGTTGTATCTATAAATGCCTCATCAAACATGAGGTCACTCAGATTTCCTCCTAGAAGTTTCATGTATTTGTGTTTTACATTTAGATCTATGATCCATTTGAGTTAAATTTTTTGAAAATGTAAGATCTGTGTCTAGATTCGTTTTTTTGCATGTGGATATCCAGTTGTTCAGCACAATTTGTTGAAAAGACTATCCTTTCTCCATTGAATTGCCTTTGCTCCCTTGTCAAAGATCTGTTCACTATATCTGTGTGAATCTATTTCTGGAGACTTTATTCTGCTCAATTGATCTATGTGTCTTTTTTTTCACTAAGGCCAAACTACTTCATTATAGTAAATCTTGAGGTTGAGTAGTGTCAGTCCTCCAACTTTGTTCTTCTTTTTCAATATTGTGTTGGGTATTCTGGATCTTTTGTCTTTCCATATAAACTTAGAATCAGTTTGTCTGTATCCACAAAATAGCTTGCTGGAATTTTGTTGGCACTGTGTGGAATCCACAAATCAATTGTGGAAGAACTGACATCTTAACAATATTAAGTCTTCCAATCCATGCACACAGGATATCTCTGAATTTAGTTAGATCTTCTGTAATTTTTCAGCAGGGTTTTACAGTTTTCTGCATATAGATCCTATACATATTTTGTTAGATTTATAACTAAGTATTTCACTATTTTGTGGTGCTACTATAAATAGTGTTGTGTTTTTAATTTCAACTTCAATTGTTCATCTCCTGGTATACAGGAAAGCAATTAATTTTTATATAATAAACCTTGTATCCTCCAACCTTGCTAACCTCACTTAATAGTTCCAGGAGTTGTTTTATGTTGTTGTTGTTGATTGTTTGGGATTTTCTACATAGACATACATGTCATCTGTGAACAAAGATAGTTTTATTTTTTCCTTCCCAATCTGTGTGCTTCTTCTTTCCTTTTTTGTCTTACTGCACTAGCCTACATTTTCAGCCCAATATTGAAAAGAAGTGGGGAGAGGGGACATCCTTGCCTTGTTTCTGATCAAAGGGGAAAGCATCCAGTTTCTCACCATTAAGTATGATGTTAGCTGTAGGGTTTTGTAAATATTCACCAAGTTAAGAATGTTCTCCTCTATTCTTAGTTTGCTGAGCGTTTTTGTCATTAGTAGGTGTTGGATTTGTCAAATGCTTTTTATACATTAATTGAAATAATGATACGATTTTTCTTCTTTAGTCTGTTGATGCCGCGGATTACACTGATTTTCAAATGTGGAACCAGCCTTGGATACCTGGAATAAATCCCATTTGATCATGATATATAATTCTTTTGATACATTGTTGGATTTCATTTCCTAATATTTCGATCAAAATATTTCAACCAAATATTTTGATTTTCCTAATATTTAGGATTTTTACATCAATGCTCATGAGAGATATTGGTCTGTAGTCTTTCTTTATTGTAATTGCTTGATCTGGTTTTGATATTAAGCTAAGGCTGGTCTCATAAAATGAGTCAGAAAGTGTTCACTTTGCTTCTATTTTCCAGAAAAGATTGTAGAGAATGGGTATCATTTTATATGATTCCATTTTCACTCCTTTCTTAGCATATCAATTATACTTTTTATAAATTTTCAGTGGTTGCCTTAGAGTTTGTAATATACATTTACAGCTAATCTAAGTCCACTCTCAAATAATACTACACCACTTCACAGGTAGTGCAGATACCTTACAACAGTTATATACACCAAGTACTAATTCCTCTCTCCTATCCCTTATAACATTTCTGCTATTCATTTCACTTATCCATATGCTATAATTACCTAACTCATTGCTATTATTACTTTGAACAACTTTTAGATCACTTAAAATAAGAAAATAAAAGATATTATTTTACCTTCATGTATTCCTTCTCCTATGCTCTTTCTTTATAGAGATCTGATTTTCTGACCTATATCATTTTCCTTCTCTTTGGAGAATGCTTTTTTACAACATTTCTTGCAAGGCAGGTTTACTGGTGACAAATTTCCTCAGTTTTTGTTTGTCTGATAAAGTTCTTATTTGTCCTTCACTTTTGAAGGATCATTTTGCTGGATATAGAATTCTAGGTAGGTGTTTTTTTTCTTTCAACATTTTAAATATTTCACTCTACTCTCTTCTTGTTTGCATGGTTTCTGACGAGAAATCCAATGTAATTCTTATCTTTGCTCTTCTATAGGTAAAATGTTTTTCTCTGGTTGTTTTCAAGATTTTCTCTGTCTTCAGCTTTCTGTGTTTGAACATGATATGTTTAGGTATATTTTTTTGGTATTTATCCTGCTTGGTGTTCTGTGCTCAGATCCTGGATCTCTGGTCTAGTGTCAGTCACTAATTTTGGAAAATTCTCAGCCATTCTTACTTCAAATATTTCTTCTGCTTCTCTCTCTTTTCTCCTTCTGGTATTCTAATACTGTGTACATTACACCTTTTGAAATTGTCCCATAGTTCTTGGATATTCTGTTCTAGTTTTTTACAGTCTTTTTTCTCTTCAATTCAGTTTTGGAAGTTTCTATTGACATGACTTCAAGTTTATTGATTCTTTCCTTGTTTGTATCCATTCTACTGACGAGCCTATCAAAGGCATCATTTCTGTTAGAGTGTCTTTGATTTGTAGCATCTCTTTCTGATTCTTTCTTAGAGTTTCTATCTCTCTGCTTACATTACACATCTGTTCTTGCATATTGTATACTATTTCTAATAGACTCTTTAGCATATTAATCATAGTTATATTAAATTCCATATAAGTGATCACTCCAAAACCTGTGTCATATCTAAGTTTGGTTCTGTTGCACATTTTGTTTCCTGAGGCTGTGGTTTTTCTTTTAGCATGCCTTATAATTTCTCTTTTGTTGAAAGCCAGATATGATGTATAATGTAATAGGAACTGGGGTAAACAGGCCGTTAGTGTGACATTTTATGTTAATCTGGCCAGGAGTTGGGCTGTGTTTAATGTTTGCTCTAGCTGTAGGTGTCAGAGCTTTCAATTTCCTCTAATGTCCTTGTTTTTTGTCTCCCCTGTTTTCTTTTGGTTTCCCTAAAAACTTCTTAGAGTCTGAGCCTTGCAAGTCTTTCAGCTATAATCCAGTTAACTATACTGAAGCCTGGTTGATGTGGTGGTAAGGTGTAGCATAAGTGGAAAAATTCTTCAATTCTATAATTAAGTCTCCTTCTTTCAGTGTGTCTGTGTCCCCAGCTTGTAACCTTTACAAATGTTTCACAGCTTTTTCTCTCTCTCTCTTAGATGGGATAGAAAGGCTATAGGGGTCTGCAGTTGGATAATTTCCCCTTTCCCACACTGGAGAAGGCTTTGGTAAAGTTGTTTAACTTGCTGGATAGCCCTTTGTTAGGTAGAAGATCTGGATAAATTTCACAATGATTACTTTTCCCTTCCCCATGCCAGGAACAAGAGAATTTTTCTTGGCTCTTCAACTTGAGAACCTAGTGGGGTTCTTGGAGGTAAAAAGTCATGAAATTGTGGTGGTCCCCTTAGACTGTGGCCCCCAGGAGTTTGTCACTCAAACACTAATCTAAACTCTGCCTCCAGCAATTTGTCAAAGTTACCACTTAAGTGTTCCTAGCAGTTTATGGCTCCAGTACTTTCTGCTCTTGATAAGAAGATCTGGGCTGTGATTCTCTGTAACTGCCTGTCTCTCCAGATTTCCGGGTTGCAGTTTGCTCTGTGACTTCAATTCTCTGATGGGTCCATGAAAAGTCATTGATTTTTAGTTTGTTCAGCTGTTTTTCTTGTTGTAAGACAGGAGTGATAATTTCCAAGCACTTTACATGTTGGAGCTGAAACCAGAAGTCTGCAACTAGCTTTTTCCATTCAACATGATGTTTGTGAGTTTCATCCACATTGATACCTATAGCTCTATTTTATTCATTTTCTCTACTGTATAGTATTCTATTTTATGAACATACCATGCTTTATCCATTCTCCTGCTGATGAACACATATATCGTTTATAAACAATGCTACAATGAGCATTCTTATAACATCTCCTAATGTGCATGTGTTAAGAGTTCCTCTAGGATAGATACCGAGGAGTGGGATTGCTGACTTACAGTGTATGAGCATCTTCCATTTTACTAGATAACACCACAATGTTCTTAAAAGTGGTTGTACTCATTTATATTCACCCAAAAGTATGTTAGAGTTCTTATTGCTCCATGTGTTCATCAATACTTGGCATTGTCAGGCCTTTAAATGTATGCCAACATCCTGAGTGTTAAATAGTATGTCATGGTAGTTTTGTTTTGCATTTCTTTGATTACTAATGAGACTTCAGAAGTTAATTGGCCATTCATG
The DNA here is from genome assembly GCF_020826845.1 of Diceros bicornis minor. Lineage (NCBI taxonomy): Eukaryota > Metazoa > Chordata > Mammalia > Perissodactyla > Rhinocerotidae > Diceros > Diceros bicornis. The sequence goes on from NC_080781.1 coordinate 99,843,066, forward strand.
TTTTCTCCTCTGTGAATTGCCTGTTCATATCTTCTGGCCATTTTTATTGGGTTGTTTGTGTTTTTCTTATTAATTTGTAGGGAAGGATTTCCTTTAAAATGACCCAACAAACACAAATAGTCAGATAAAATACTGATGATTTGATTGCATTAAAATGAAAGACTTCTGCTTAACAAAAGACTTCAAAAACAATGTTAAAAAGACAAGCCACTCACTGGGAGAATATATTTGCTAAATAAACAGCAAGGGTTTGTATCCAGATTTTTAAAATAATTTCTGTAAATAATATGAAAAACTAAACAATCAAATAATGGGCAAAGAAACAGAACAGGCAACACACAGAAGGTTCCTGAAAGGCTAATAAATGTCTGAATACATGCATAACTTCACCAGAAATCAGGAACATGCAAAGTAAAACAATGAGATACCTTTTAAACATATTAGACTGGCAAAAAATAAAAAGTCTAATAGTACAAAGTCCTGGCAAAGATGTGACAGAGATCTCTGAAACTCTGCTCATGGGGTTGAAGATATATATATATATATGTATATATATATACACCCTGTACACAGTAATTCCACTCCTAGGTATGTAATCTAGAACAGTGATTCTTAAAATGTCACTGTCAGACCAGCAGCATCAGCATCTCCTGGGACTTGTTGGACATGCAAATTCTCAGGCCCTACTCCAGATCTACTGAATAAAAGATTCTGGGGGTGAAACCCAGCAATCTGTGTTTTAATAAGCCTTCCAGTTGATTCTGGTGCACACTAACATTTGAGAATCACTGCGAAAGAGCAATATTTTTCCAACTTTTTTTACTGAGATCTACAGGAAGAGATGCATTTTACATTCTGGCCCACACACATATCTCACTCACTCACTCACACACACACACACACACACACACACACACGCAAAACAAAAGCTTTAAGAAACAGTAACTAGTCTTACGCTATGGAATGCACTTTGATATTTTCTATTCTATTTCATTTCATTAAAAAAAATCACTGGTTGTGACCTACTAATTGTAACCTAAACTTTGAAAAACTGTCTAGAGAAACTCTTGTACATGTGCAACAGGAGATAGGTACACTAATGTTTGTTGCAGAATTGTCTACAATAGCAAAAAATGAAAAGAAAAAATCTTCAGGAGAATGGATAAATGAATTATAGTATATTTCTACAATGGAATGCTATATACTTCCTTATATCATTAGAAATAAATTTCAAAAAATTATGTAGATTGAGTCAAAAAAGCAAGTTGTAGAAGGATATGTAAAGTATGATATCATCTATATAGTTTTAAAATATGTAAAACTATGTTATTTATGAATATATAGATACATAGTAAAAATATAAAGACATTCATGAGAATGATAAACAGCAAATTCAGGATAGTGGTTACCTCTGGAAAGAAGGAAGGGGAATAAAATTGGTGAGGAAGATATGGAAGTCTTCAAGTGTCTCTATAAGGCTTTATGATTTTCTTAATTAGCAAATATGGAGACTATTAAGAATTAATAAAGATGGCTGGCTGGGTACAAAGGTGTTTGCTGTACTATCTCTATAACTTTTTGTATATTAGTAATATTTCACAATAAAAAAATCAAGCTACCCTTGAACTAACAGCAAGTATATATTAGAAATGGAATCACTCAAAGGAAACTGCTTCAATATCCCTCACCTACAATGCCTTTTTTTAAAATTCAGGGACAGCCAGAAGCTAACATTATTTTTTTGGTATTCTTTTTTAAATTAGACAAAAGCAAGTATATGCTTCAGTGGCTTGTGCTGCCTCTTTGTGTGACATGATAATGAAGTTTTCTATACTAGGTGTAACATATACCATGAATGTGAAATAATGACCTGATCAATAAAATAAGGATTATTTACAACTTTACCTAGATATTTGCCTATTTCTCAAGGTTTAGAGGCCTTGTGCTTTCACTTTCTGCTTAGCTACCAGCAACTTAAGTCATATATCATATGAAAGCCAGGTGGAGCATTCTGAAGAGAAAACTCATGGATAACAGTAAACCCTACTCATAACCAAATAGTCAATTATTTATTGACTAATTCCAGAGGCACCATGGCTACCAGATATGGTGGTCCTATGAATACTACTTCATTTATTACTAGCCTAGGACATTAGAGGTTACTTTTCCTTCAATTTGGGGCTTCTAGTAGGTATGGAGTAGAGGCTCATCAAGATTTCTTTGAAATTCTTAGGGTAGCTTAGGACCTTAGAAAAACCACAAAGAACATCATAGGAAATATGCTACTTATATAGTATACAGAGAATGAATAGTCAAGGTCAAGGAAAAACATAATCACTGTGCCTATGTCATGATTCTTTGTTATAATCAGAGCTAATTTAAAAGGATTACTTTAGGTAGAGGTAAATAAAAATAAAAACAACCCATGTTTTTTTTCTTGATTTGACCTATACCTTGTTTGGCTCCCCTGGATTATATGAAGAAAACATAGGAACTTTTCGGATCTCTTCCTCTGACAAACGATTTCTCTGGATCTCATCTTCTGGGACAAATTCTATTGGCTGCGTCAGCTTCTTAGGCCCAGTCCAACACTGCTCAGGTGAATTATCAATAACTTTTGTCACATGGAGACTGAGACCTTTACCCTGTGCTGCCTGTATTCCCTTGTCCTGGAGTAATGACGGGTTCTCAGCTGTGCCACTATCTCCCACTGATGTAGCTGAGACCAGTGAGTGGGAAGCAAAGGGTTCACCTCTCATAAGTTGGAACTCTTCAAGACGTTTTTTCATTATCATCTCTTGGTAAAAACTTTCCAGGTTGTTCATGGGATCACCTTTGTTCTTCTTTTGGGGTTCATCTGGATCAAGACAAAGAGACAGGGAAGTTCTACAAAGCCTACCAATACAACCTTTGACAAATAAATAAAAATTAAATCTTGGATCTCAGATATAGAAACTCTGCTGGGGTAGGTGTTTACAACCTGTGACAAATGACAATAATATATAGCTATGTTATTACAGCACATCTGAAAGAAGGCTGGAACTATGCTGAGGCAAGTGAGGCGCCTGGGGTGCAAAATTTAAGAAGGTGCTCACTCTTGGGGTCATGCAAGTATATACACCTAACTGATAAAGACATTTGAAAAATGTAACCAATATGGCATTATCACACTTCACAAAATTATAATAATTCCTTAGTATCATCTACTACAGAGTTCATATTCAAACGTCCCTGATTAAGTATCTTAAAGATATCTTTTTACACTTGGTTGTTCAATTCAAGATCTAAACAAGCCTTTTGCTGTTATATCTCTTAAGCCTCTTTTATTTTAAAACAGTGTCCCTACTTTCCCACCCCTTCAACCCATTTTCCCCCCATTCCATTGATTTATTAGAGGAACCACATCATTTTTTCATTGAACAAATGAATTTGACTAACTGTTCCTCATGGTATTATTTAACTTGCTCCTCAATCCCCTATTTCTTACAAACTGGTAGTTAAATCTAGAGCTATGATATCTAATACAGTAACCACTGGCCACACGAATCTATTTAAATTAATTTTTTAAATGTCAGTTCCTTGGTTAAACTAGTCACATTTCAAATGCTCAACAGCTACATGTGGCTAGTGGATACCATATTAGGCAGAATAAGGACCATTTACATCACTGTAGAAAGTTGCATTGGATAATGCTGACCTAGAGGTTTGATTAGATTCAGGTTCAATGTTTTAGGCAAGAATCCTCCATAGATAGATGCGAATATCCTATTGCATCATGTCATAAGACACATAATGTTTGGTAGTCCCATTTTTAGTGATGCTGAAATTGATCACTGGATTCAGGTGGTATTAGTCTGATCCCTCCATTATGAAGTTTTCCCATTCACCTTTCACCTAATGGGTTTTGCATCCATTGATGACCATTGCCTAGATCCATTAATTTATTAAGAGTTGTAAAATGGAGTTCCCCTAATTCTATTATTTCTTTTGTATTTATTAACTTTATTATTTCTTTTGTATTTATTATCTGGAATTCTATTATGAACTTACCATCATCAACTATTTGGTTTCCCTACATACAGTTCATATAGGAGAGGAGGATAAATGCTTGATTTTTTTCCCATTATTTACCAACTATGAGAGTAATGAGTTTGTACCTTAGAAATGTCCAATGGTGACCAATGATTATTTTTAGTATAATTGTGAGATCATGTACTTTCATATATTTGATGTGTTTCAATTAAATGTAGTCATTATTCTTTTTAGTCATCAAATTATCTCACTTGGGACCAGTGAGAGTCCCTTCAAATTTGTTCCTGTATTGCCTTCCAGTTTTCTGGCACAGCAAGATGTTCCAAGCTCACTTTGCACATTTCCTGACTTTAACCTGGAATATTTCTCCAAGGACCCCTGGCTCTTTTTAGTGGAAAATAGTATTTAGAAACCACAATGTATTGCTAGGTGTGTTGATAGCTGTTGAGTTATTGTTGCTTCTAGGACTTTTTAGTGAACAAAGCCAGGAGATTTTTTAAAGAGAAAACTAAATCATGAGTTCATACTGGTAATTCCATTTCAAATTTAAAAGTATAAGGCTTTTACGTAAACTCCTTGATTTTAGACTTGTATCTCTTTTCACATATGCTTAAAATATTGGCTCTTAATGATATTAACAAAATTATTTATTACCTTTTTCCTACAATATAGTTAATAGAATTTTGAAACGTCAATAAAATACTAATATGACTATCAACAATAACACTACTGAATACAGTTTTATACTTCTTTGCAGTTACTTTTGTCCTTAAAATATATCTTACTAGGAATGTGCAAATATTGATTTAAAGTCACTTTAAACAATTGTTTTCTCTGTATGGTTATGCTACCAGTCTTATTTACAGTTAGGTTCATTTGCTTCAGCCTGTTTACGAATTTTAGGAATTGACTTTTTCCCTTTTTAATTAAATTTTTAAATTATGCAAAACATTTACATGGGTCTAAAGTGAAAACTGTGTTATACAGTACCTTCACAGAAGTCTCACTTCCATCTCTGTCCCCTTCATACCATTCCTTTCTTTCCCCATAAATAATAATTTTTATTAGGTTTTAGCTTTATGGTTCCATTGTTGCTTTTTTGAAAACATAAGCAAATAGGCACACACACACAAAACACATATATAATTCATTAGATACATCCCTCTCCTACATAAAAGATAACTTACTATAAACACTGTTCGACAACTTACTTTTTTGCACTTAACAATATATCCCAGAGATAACGCCATATAATGTGTAGAGCTCTTCCCCTTCCTTCTTATAGCTGCGTAGTACTCTACTGTGTGGATGTACCATAGTTTATTCAACTACTCCACTACTGATGCACATTGGTGTTGTATCCAGTCTTTTTTTGCTGTTATGAATAATGCTCTAACAAACAGCCTCGTGCATACAGAATTTTGTATTTTTCCAGTATATCTCTGAAATAGATTCCAAGAGGTGGCACTGCTGCGAAAGGTTGAATGTAATTTTTCTATATATTGCTAAATTCCACTCAGTAGGAGTCGTACTATTCTGCATTTTCTCCAGCAAGGTATAAGAATATTTATGGAAGGATTTCTTAAGACCCAAAAAGCACTAACCATTACAGAAAACATTGACAAATTCAACTATATTAAACTTTAAAACTTCTGTTCATCAAAACTATCACAAAGAGATAGAAAAGTCACAAAATGGGAAAAGATATTTGCTGCAAAATAACTGATAAAGAACAGAACCCATTAGGAAAACGGGCAAAAGATTGAAAAGTTACCTCACAAAAGAGGAAATACACATGGCAAACAAATATATGCAAAAGTGCTCAACCATATTAGAATTCAGGGAAATGCTAATTAAGAAGGGAATGAGCTACTAATAAAGAACTGCCATACTGGCAAAAAGTTAAAAAGAATGCCAATAGCACACATCAGTGAGATCATAGAGCGAATGGGACCCTCATACATTGCTGGTAGGAATGCACAGCCACAGCGTAAATCACTATGACATTATCTACTAATGTTGAATATATATTCATAATATGACATATCAATTCCACTCCTACACATATATTCTAGATAATTTGAGCATATGTGCACCAGAATACAATAATATTAATGTTTAGATCAGTGCTATTTATAATAGCCTGAAACTAGCAAAAATATAAATGTCCATCTAAGAAGAATCAATTATAAAACTGTAGTAAGTTTAGAAAATGAAATATTATATTCCAATGAAAGTGAACAACTTTCAGCTACATATGACCAAATGGATGAATATATTAATGTATACACTCAAAAATACTTACTCAGTGACTATTATGATCCAAGTACTATTCTAGGTTCTTGGAATACATCAATAAAGAAAACAAAGATCCCTACCTTCATAGAGCTCAGTGAATTACACTGTCTGTTAGAAGGCTATAAGTGCTACGAAAAAGAAAAAATACAGCAGTGATTGGAAATCACTGGAAAAAATACAGGGTGATGGAAAGTGCTAGGGGGTTGTAGTAGTGGTGGTTGCAATTTTAATGTTGGTCTGGGTAGGTCTCATTGAGAAGGTGACATTTGAGAAAAGACAAAGAATGTGAGGGAATCTATCATGCTGATATCAGTGAGGGGCCCAAGGTGGCACTATGTCTCAAAAGATTTAAAAAAGTCTGAAACTGGAGACCGGCCCAGTGGTGTAGCAGTTAAGTTTGCGCGTTCTGCTTTGGCAGCCCAGGGTTTCCCAGTTCGGATCCTGGGCTCGGACCTACCCACCGCACATTAAGCCGTGCTGAGGTGGTGTCCCACGGAGAAGAGCTACAATTCTACAACTATGTACAGGGGCTTTGGGGAGAAAAAGAAAAAGAGGAAGATTGGCAACAGATGTTAGCACAGGGCCAATCTTCCTCAAAAAAAGCCAAAACAAAACAAAACAAAAACTATCTGCTTTAAAAAAAAAAAAGTCTGAAATCACGCAAAGTATTTCTCTGACCACAACAGAATCACATTAACGATCCACTACGGGAATAAATCTGGGAAAACACAAATATTTGGAAATTAAACAACACATTTCTAAAAACCCATATGCCAAATAACTCACAAAGGAAATTTAAAAAATATTTTGAACTAAATGAAAACCAAAACACAACATACCAAAATTTATGGATGTAGCTAAAACAATGCTCAAAGAGAAATTTGTAGTTTTCAATACCTATATCAGAAAAGAATGGTTTCAAATCTATAACCTGAGCTTCCAACTCAGGAAACTAGAAAAAGAGCAAACTAAACACAAAGCAAGGAGAAGGAAGAAAATAAAGATTAGGGAATAAATCAGTGCAATAGAAAACAGAAAAATAGAGAAAATCAATGAAACCAAAGCTGGTTGTTTGAAAAGTTTAACAAAATGGCAAACCCTTCGCTAGACTGACCAAGAAAATAAGAGAAGGGGCTGGCTCAGCGGCACAACGGTTAAGTGTGCGCACTCTGCTTCGGCGGCCAGGGGTTTGCAGGTTTGGATCCCGGGCGTGCACTGACACGCTGCTTCTCAAGCCATGCCGTGGCGGCGTCCCATATAAGGTGGAGGAAGATAGGCACAGATGTTAGCCCAGGGCCAATTTTCCTCAGCAAAAAGAGGAGGATTGGCATTGGATTTTAGCTCAGGGTTGGTCTTCCTCACAAAAAAAAAAAAAAGAGAGAAAGAGAGAGAAGACAAAAATCACTAAAATCAAGAATTAACGAGGAGACATCTTCACTGACCCTACAGAAATGGAAACAATTATAAGGGAATATTATAAATGACTTTAGGCCAATGATGAATGGACAAATTCATAGAAAAATATAAATTACCAAAGCAGACTCAAGAAGAAAGAGAAAAGCTGAATAAACCTATAATAAGTAAAGAGGTTAAATTAATTATCAATGAACTGCCCACAAAGAAAAGTTCGGGTCCAGATGGCTTCATTGGTGAATTCTACCAAATATTTAAAGAAATAATATCAATCCTGCACAAAAACTTTCAGAAAATAGAGGAGGGAATATTTTCCAACGTATTCTATGATGTCAGTATTACACTGAAACCAAAGCAAAACAAGGACATCACAAGCAAAGAAAACCACAGACCCATATCCCTTATGAACATAGACACAAAAATCCTTAACAAAATATTAGCAAGCCTAATCTAGCAACATATATAAATTATTATACACATATGAGATTTATCCCAGAGATGAAAGACTGGTTTAACATCTAAAAATCAATTAATATAATACATCATATTACTAGATTAAATCTTTAAACCACATGATCTACAGTAGATACAAAAAAGCATTAAACAAAATCTAACACCTATTCATGATTTAAAAAAAAAAAAACCTCAACTAACCAGGAATAGAAGGGAACATCCTCAACCTGCATGTGGTAGGCTGAATGACACCCCAAAGATGTTCACATCCTAATCCCTGGAATCTGTGAAAATGTTACACGGCAAAAGAGACTCTGCAGATGTGATTAAATTACAGAGTTTGAGATGGGGAGATTATCCTGGATTATGCAGGTAGGCCCAATGTAATCACAAGGTTCCTTACAAGAAGGAGGCAGGAGGGTCAGAGACAGAGTAGGAGATCTAATGATGGAAGTAGAGGTTGGAGTAACGTGAGGGAGGAGCCATCAGCAAAGGAACGCAGGAGGATTTTAGAAGCTGGAAAAGGCTCCCCTAGAGAACTCCAGAAGAAATGCAGCCCTGTGCTCAGCTTGATTTTAGGACTTCCCACCTCTAGAACTATAAGAGAAGAAATTTGTGTTGCTTTAAGCCGCTAAGTTTATGGTAATTAAATACAGCACCCATAGAAAAGTAACGTGCTATACTACTAAAGAGCATGTACAAAAAACCTAGAGCTAAGATCACAGTTAATAGTTAAAAACCGAATGTTCTCTCCTCCTAAGACTGGGAACAAGGCAAGGATGTCTGCTCTTACCACTTCCATTCAACATTGTACTAAAGGTTCTAGACAGTGCAAGGAGACAAAAAAAGAAGACATCCAGATTGGAAAGGAAGAAGTAAAACTGTCTTTATTCATAGGCAACATGATTATCTATATAGAAAATCCTAAGGTATCCACAATAAAACTACTAGAACTAATAAAAGTGTTTAGCCATGAAATACAAGATTGATCTATAATAATCAACTGTATTTCTATATACTTGCATGCAACAATCAGAAAATGAAATAAGAAAATTCTATTCACAAGAGCATCAAAACAAATAAAATATTTAGAAATTAATAAAAGTATAATATTTGTAAACTGAAAACTATAAAATATTGCTGAAATAAATTATAGAAGATCTAAATAAAGGAAGAGACATTCCATGTTCATGGGTTAGAATATTCAATATTATTAAAATGATAATTTTTCACAAATTGAATTACAGATTTAACACAATCCTTATCAAATTGCAGCAGCCTTTTCTGCAGAAAAACTGACAAGCTGCTTCTAAAATTTACACGGAAATACAAAGGACCTAGAATAACCAAAGCAATTTTGAAAAAGAGGAATAAAGTTGGAGGAGTTACACTATCCAATTTCAAAACTTACTATAAAAGTAAAGAGATTCAGAGCATAAGGACAGGCATATAGATCAATGGAACCAAAATGAGTGTCCAAAAATAAACCCTTACATTTATGGTCAACTGATCTTTCCACAAAGGTGCCAAGACAATTCCATGGGAAAGGAATGGTCTTTACAATAAATAGTGTTGGGACAACTGGATATCCATATACAAAAATATGAACTTGGACCCTTTATCTCAGACACAAAAATTAACTCAAAATGGATAACAGATCTAATTGTAAGAGTTGAAACTACACATTTTCTATAAGAAAACATAGGAGAATATCTTTCTGACCTCGAATTCAGCAAAGATTTCTTAGATATGATACCAAAAGTACAAGTCACAAAGGAACAAATTGATAAACTGAACTTCATTAAAATTAAAAACTTTTGGGGCTGGCCCCATGGCTTAGCGGTTAAGTGCGCGCGCTCTGCTGCTGGCGGCCCAGGTTCGGATCCCGGCCGTGCACCGAGGCACTGCTTCTCCGGCCATGCTGAGGCCGCGTCCCACATACAGCAACTAGAAGGATGTGCAACTATGGCGTACAACTATCTACTGGGGCTTTGGGGGAAAAATAAATAAATAAAAAATTAAAAAAAAAAAATTAAAAACTTTTGCGTATCAAAAGACACCATTAAGAAAATAAAAAGACAAGCTACAGACCAGAAGAAATAGTTGCAAATCATATATCTTATAAAGGGCTTGTATTCAGAATACATAAAGAACTATTACCCCTCAATACTAAGAAAACAAACAACCCAATCAAAAAATGGGTAAAATACTTGAATAGACATTTCATCAAAGAAGATATATGAATGGCTAACACACACATGAAAAAGTATTAAAGATTACTTGTCCTTATAGAAATTCAAATTAAAACCACGATGAGATATCAGTACACACCCACTACAATGGCTATAATGAAAAAATAGGCAATAACAAGTGTTGACAAAGATGCAGAGAAATAGGAACGCTCATACAACACTGATGAGAAAGTACAATGGTGCAACCATACTGGAAAACAGTTTGGCAGTTCCTTAAAAGGTTATACATAGTTACCATATGACCCAGAAATTCCATTTACTCAAGAGAAATGAAAACACATTCACACAAAAACTTGGAAATGAATGTACATAGCATTATTCATGATAGCCAAAAAGTGGAAACGGTCCAAATGCCATCAAGTGGTAAATGGATAAACAAAATGTGTTAGGGTCCGGCCCAGTGGCGCAAGCGGTTAAGTGCGTGCCCTCCGCTGCGGCGGCCCGGGGTTCGCCAGTTTGGATCCTGGGTACTGACGCACTGCTTGGGAAGCCATGTTGTGGCAGCATCCCATATAAAGTGGAGGAAGATGGGCACGGATGTTAGCCCAGGGCCAGTCTTCCTCAGCAAAAAAAAAAAAAAAACAAAAAAACCCAAAATGTGTTATATCTATACAACGGAAAACTATTTAGTAATAAAAAGGAGTAAACTTCTGGTACACGCTACAACATAAACAAACTTCAAAAACATCACGCTACCTGAAAGAAGCCAGATTACAAAGATCACATATTATAAGATTTCATGTATATGAAATGTCTAGAAACAATAAATTTATACAGACAGAAGGCTTGGGGTAGACATGGGAGTGATTTACTGCAAATAGGCTCAAGGGAATTTCGCAGAGTGACGGAAAAGTCCTAAAACTGGATTGCAGTCATGACTGCACAATTCAATAAATTTACTAAAAATCATCTAATTGAATACTTACAACAGGTGAATTTTTTTTTATTTTTTTAATTTATTTCCCCCCCAAAGCCCCCGTAGATAGTTGTATGTCATAGTTGCACATCCTTCTAGTTGCTGTATGTGGGACACGGCCTCAGCATGGCCAGAGAAGCGGTGTGTCGGTGCGCGCCCGGGATCCGAACCCGGGCAGCCAGCAGTGGAGCGCGCGCATTTAACCGCTAAGCCATGGGGTCGGCCCAACAGGTGAATTTTATCATATGTAAATTATATACTTCAAGAAAGCTGTTTAAAAATTAAGGGAAGAAAACTATTCATTCTCACAAAATGTCAGAAGGAATAGAAAAGAGAAAAAATATACTGAAAGACATTAAAGAATAAATGAATGAAAAGATATATCAAATTCCCATTTGAAGATTTGAAGATTCATATTATAAATATGTCAACTGTTCTCGATTTAAATACTTGATGGAATCTCAACAAAAATTACATAAAAGAGAGAGTGTGTGTGTGTGTGTGCATGCGTGTGTCTGTATGTGCGTGTGTGCATGTGTAACTTGTCAAGCTGATTCTAAAATTTCCATAGAAAAGCAAAGGGCCAAAAGTAGACAAAACACTTTTTTGTGTGTGTGTGAGGAAGATCAGCCCTGAGCTAACATCCATGCCAATCCTCTTTTTGCTGAGGAAGACTGGCCCTGGGCTAACATCTGTGCCCATCTTCCTCTACTTTATATGGGACGCCACCACAGCATGGCCTGACAAGCGGTGCCTCAGTGTGCGCCCGGGATCTGAACCTGGGCCGCCAGTAGCGGAGCGCGTGCACTTAACCTCTATGCCACGGGGCTGACCCTGTAGACAAAACATTTTTGAAGAAGCAGAACAAAGTGGAAGGAATTGTTCTTTTGTAACAGATAGCAAGACACTGAAAAGCTAAACTGTATGATATTAATTTTGTAATAGCCAAAAAGAGCAAAGAACAAAAGAGAGAACCTAGAAAAACACCCATGTATACATGAACACCTGATATATGACAGAACTAGCAATACAATAACAATGCAGGGACAACATTTTCAATATATGGTGTTGGGATAGAGGGTTATCCATATGAAAAAAAAGAAACTGGAATTCTACTTCATACCATACACATAAATCAATTCCAGGTGGATTAAAGACTTAAATGTGAAAGGCAACAAACATAAAGCTTTTAGAATAAAGAACAATATCTTCCTCAGGTCATATAGGGAAGGATTCATTAATAAAAGCACAAAAATGACTAAGTAGAAAGGAAAAATTAATACATTTTATTACATAAAAATGAAGAACTTTTATCCATCCAAAGACACCATAAAGGTGTTAAAATGATAAGACACAGAATGGGAACAGATGTTTTCAACACATATAACCAACAAAGAGCAATTATCCACGATAATAAAGAACTTGTACAAATTTATAAGCAATGCACATAAGATTAGGGAAGAAATTTGGAGATAGAATATTCAGGACATATAACCACCACTTTCCTAGCTCCCTCTTCTCTGTAGCAGTACTGAAGGTGAGCAGTAATCACTGAGATCTGCCATATCCCAGGGCTTTGGGGCTGAGTTATTGCTTTGATACATGCCTAAAATGACCTTTGAACCAAGAATGCATCTGGACACAGATACAAACAGATGGAAAGACATTCAGGCAGGAAATAGACATTTCTACATTTGCTAAATGGGCAAAAGAATTGAATAGCTATTTCATGAAGGAGGCTAACCAAATGGTCAATAAATGTGTTAAGATGGTTTCCAACCTCCTTAGATATTAATAAAATGAAACTAAAACCACAATGAAACCAACAAACAATATACAACTAGACTCCTCAAAAATACCAATGTCCTGAAAGATACACACACACGCGCGCGCGCACACACACACACACACACACACACACAGGAGAACTGTTCTAAAGCAAGCTAAATGCAATGTGTGATCCTTGATTGTATCCTGGATTTAAAATTGAGAAATCTAATTACAACTGTGTATTAGGTAACATTAGTATAACAATGTTAAGCATCTTAAGAGTGATCATAATACTGTGATTATATAGGAGAACGTCCATGTTCTTAGGAGATAGATGACGAAGCATTTAGGAGTAAAAACTCAATGTCTGAAACTTACTTTCAAATAGTTTAGCAATAAATAAACTACAGACACACACACACACATTCTTGTGTCGAGGAAGAGAACAGGTAAAGAAAATGTGGAAAAATGCCAACAGCTGATAAATGTAGGTGAAGCATGTGGGTGTACTATTCTTTCAATTTTCCTCCATGTTTGAAATTTTTCAAAAGAGAAGGTTGAGGAAAATAACACTTTACTAAAGACTCAAAAAATAAAAAGTAATATAAATGAATGTTAATTATTAAGAAAGGGGAAAAAGAATACAATGAAATATAAGTAAATACCCATCAGATTGGAGTCTGACAATACCTAGTGTGGACAAGGATATAGAGGACCCTGCACCTTCAAACATGGCTGGTGGGATTTTAACTTGGAACAATCCCTTCACAAGAGTTAACATTTATTAAAGTTGAAGATGTGCGAACTCTTCACCCTTTAACTCCACTCCTAGGTATACGCTCTGAGAAACTCCTGCACATGTGTCCCAGGATACATGCACAAGAATGATCACGGTAGCAGAACTGATGCTTATAGCCCCCCAAATGGAAACAACTTACATGTCCAACTATAGTAGAATGGATAAGTAAATGTTGGTATGTTCACATAAAGGAATACTATACTGCAATGAAAAAGAATGAACTATGGCTACACATTGCAATATGGATGAATCTCACAAATACAATGTTAAGTAGAAAAGGAAGATCCAGTAAAATACATACAGTACAATTTATTGATATGACATTTAAAAACAGGCAAAACTAAACACCGTCTAGTGCCATATGTATAGGAGGTAAAAATATAAAGAAAAGCAAAGAAATTATTATCACAAGTCAGGACAGTGGTTATATCTGGTGGGCAGGGTGCTGGGATTTCTGGTGGGCATACAGGGACTTTCAGAGTATTGGCAATATTTTATTTCTTGATCTGACTGAACATGTGTGTTAAATACTCTTTGGCATGATCCCTTTCATTATAAAAATTATTGTTTTTAAAAAAGCGAATAAGAGGTTAGGAAGTAGAAATAAGTGAGTGTACTGGGTTGAACAGGATCCCCCCAAAATTCATGGCCACCTGGAATCTCACAACGTAAACTTATTTGGAAATAGAGTATTTGCAGATATAATTAGTTAAGATGAGGTCATACTGGACTACAGTGGGCCCTAAATCCAATGACTGGTATCCTTTTAAGAAGGCCATGTGAAGACACAGGGACACAGACACATAGGGAGAATGTCATGTGATGACAGAAGCAGAGATGAGAGTGATGCATCTACAAGCCAAGGATTGCCAGCAACCACTAGAAGCTAGGAGAGAGGCATGGAACAGATTCTCCCTTGGAGCCTCCAGAAGGAACCAACCTTGCCAACACCTTGATTTGAACTTCTAGCCTCCAGAACTGTGAGAGAATAAATTTCTGTTGTTTTAAGCCATCCAGTTTGTGGGACTTGGTTACGGCAGTCCTAGGAAACGAAGGCAGATTTTGTATTGGGAAATGGGGTGCTGCTGTAACAAATACCTAAAAATGTGGAAGTGGCTTTGGATTTAGTAATGTGTAGAGGCTGCAGAATTTCTGAGGTGCTTGATAGAAAAAAGTTGGTTGCCTTGAAGAGACTGTTGGTAGAAATACGGATGTTAATAGCAGTTCCGGTGAATGTTCAGAAGGAAGTAAAAAGGACAGTAGAGAAAGCTTCTATCATCTTACAGAACACATATATCATGAAGAACAGAATGTTGCTAGAGACAAGTGCTTCTGGGGGGGCTGGCCCAGTGGCACAAGTGGTTAGGTGCGTGTGCTCCACTGCGGTGGCCTGGGGTTCGCTGGTTCGGATCTCAGGCGCGCACCAACACACCGCTCGTCAAGCCATGCTGTGGCGGCGTCCCACATAAAGTGGAGGAAGATGGGCACGGATGTTAGCCCAGGGCTGGTCTTCCTCGGCAAAAAAGAGGAGGATTGGCAGATGTTAGCGCAGGGCCGATCTTCCTCACCAGAAAAAAAAAAAGAGAAAAAGTGCTTCTGGGGAGGCCTTAGAAGGAAACGATGAACATAATATTGGATGCTGGAAGAAAGGTAATCTTTGTCATAAAGTGGCAGAAACTTGGTTGAATTGAGTTCTGCTGTTGGGTGGAAAGTATAACTTATAAGTGACGAACTTGGATATCTAGCTGAAGAGATTTCCAAGCAAAGTGTGGAAGATGCAGCCTGGTTTCTCTTTGATGCTTATAATAAAACGAGAGAAGAGAGAGATAAATTGAGGAAGGATCTCTCAAAAAAGGGACCAGCACTTGATGATCTAGAGAATTCTCAGCCTATCCAGACAGTGTGCTCTGGAAACAGGGCCAATGATGTGGCTGGACAAACTTTCACTGAAGAAATTAGGTGTGTGACTCATGGCTCCAACCATCTCAGCAGAAACCAAGAATAGAGGAGGGGTCATCCAGAAAGGATCTGTGGAACTCTCATATTTAATGGTGTGGATCTCCTGACATGCACGAGAGACTGACAAGGTTTTTGAGAATTTTATACTAGCAGAAACAATGCCAGCCTGGTGTGAAAGTGACAGAGACAGGAAAAAATGAAGCAAGGATGACTCTGAGGGCAAAGCCACAAATTCAAAAGCCAGAGAGGGTGGGGCTGTCTCCGAGGGCCCAGAGAATGAGGCCACCCCTGGGGACCAGAGGACAGAGCAAAGAGCCCAGAGTATTAATCTCTGGCCTTGAGACCTAATGGATTTTGCCCTGCTGGGCTGCTAACTTGCTTTATACCAGTAATCCATTTATTCCTTCCTTTTTGCCCTTTCAGAATGGGAATGCCTATTCTACGCCTGTCTCACCATTGCATTTTGGAAGAAGATAACTTGTCTAGTTTCACAGGTTTCTGGACAGAGAGGAATTTTGGCTAGGATGGAATACACTCAGAGCCACACCTGATTTAGACGATTTAGATAATGAGGCTTGAGACTTTTTGAGTTGATATTTAAATGAGATTTGGGACTTAGACTTGATGTTGGAATAGGTTAAGACTCTTGGGGATGTTGTGATGGGATAAATGTATTTTGCATGTGAGACAGATATGAATTTTTGGAGGCCAGAGGGCAGATTGTACTGGGTTGAATAGCGTACCCTCAAAATTCATGTCCGTCCAGAGCCTCAGAATGTGACTTTATTTGGAAATAGGGTCTTTGCAGATGTAATTAGTTAAGATGAGGTCATATTGGATTAGGGTAGGCCCTAAATCCAATGACTAGCATCCTTACAAGAAGGCCAAATGAAGACACAGACACACAGGAAGACTGTCATGGGATGACGAAGGCAGAGACTGGAATGAGGCATCTACAACACCAAGGAATGCTGGCAACCACCAGAAGCTAGAAGAGATAAGGAAGAATCCTCTTCTAGACCCTTCAGAAAGAGCATGGCCCAGTCAACATCTTGATTTCAGACTTCTTGCCACCATGAGAGGATAAATTTCTGTTGTTCTAAGCCACTAGATTTGTAGTAACTTGTTTAAATAATACAGTGATTATAGAAAACTCTTGCAAGAAATTTTGTTGTAGAGAGAAGGAAAAACTATTGATACACAAAATATGAATGAATCTCAAAAACATGCTGAGTTAAAAAAGCCTCACACAAAGAATACAGTGTATGGTTTCAGTTATCCGAAGTTCTAACAGGCAAAACTAATCTATAGCGGAAAAAAATCAAAACACTATTTGCCTCTGGGAGGGTGAGGAGGAAATTACTGAGAAGTATGATGGGACTTTTTGGAATGATGGTAATCTTCTATGTGTTAATAGGCGTTAGGTTACACAGATGCAGTGTTGTGCTGGAGATGATCCAATGACTGTGTGCATCTATTGCCAACTCCATGTTCAGTGATAACACACTGGTAGCTCAAAATTGGCCATGGTGGGGGTATGTACATCATGGAAACTGGCAAACCATACAAATCAGAGCCTTTTTTTTTTTTTCTGGCGAGCTAGTTGTTAAACATTTACCAACACATCACTACAAAGATGTACACATTGGTCAAAAGTCAGCAAATGAACACTTAAGATTTGTGCATTTCATTGCATGCAAAATTTACATCAAAAGAAAAAATACAAATATTTAATTCTAGCTAATGATATGCACACTGAAGTATTTAGGGGGACGTGTATTTACATTGGCAATTTATTTTAAACACATCAATAAAGTAAAATGGAATGATAGATATATATATAGAGAGATACATATGTGATAAAGTAAAATATTAATGGTAGAATCTAGTTGGTGATATAGTAAGTGTGATAAAATTCTTTCAACTTTTCAGTGTGTTTGAAAATTTTCATTAAAGATTGGGGAAAAATCTTTTCCAATTTGCACATCAAAACATAAACATTTGTACTTTATCCTATC
Source organism: Diceros bicornis minor (assembly GCF_020826845.1). NCBI lineage: Eukaryota > Metazoa > Chordata > Mammalia > Perissodactyla > Rhinocerotidae > Diceros > Diceros bicornis. The sequence goes on from NC_080781.1 coordinate 99,860,976, forward strand.
TTTTTTAGGGCTTCAATTTTTATATTTCATTGTTTAAACCAACTGCTACTTATTATGGTATATAGTGAAGGGAGAGAATCTAAAAGTATTGTTTGCTCAAGTAGCCAAACAATTGAAGGACATTTTTTGTTGTTACCATTTTTTTTAAAGATAGTTCATGGTAGGAGTAGGTACCCCATGGAAATTGGCAAATGGTACAAATCATGTTAAAATTCTGAAAGGAGAAAAGCAATACTAGGGATAACTGATTGAGGTCCCCAGGGAGATAAGAGGGGTAGGATCCGGCATAAAGGTGTAAAGTTTAACCATAGGCAGGAAGGACATCCCCAGCACTGAGTTGAGAAGGAAGAAAATGACAGTTAGGATGCAGAAGTTAGCAGAGAGTCAGGCAGAAAGTGGATGAAGGTTCTTGCTGATGGCAGTGTTTCCTTTGAAATAGGAAGAAAGACTATCCGCTAAAAATAATGAAACAGTAGGACAGGAAAGAGTAATAAAGATCTAAAATAGTATTAATAAGGAATGAAATAGAGAGCTGACCAAGTACTAGGAGAGAGATTGCTGAACAAGAAAGAAGGCTCTAGACAATACCAGAGATGAGGAACTTGCAGAGGCACTAATCAACAAAGTTAACACGATTTTTCTTTAGTAGGGCTCAAAAGCTATCATGCACAAATAAAGAAGGCAATTAGTTGGATCGATTCAGGGTTGAGGTTTTGGTGGGTGGGTATGATACACAGACAAGGAAGCAAGGAGAATGATTCATTGGCAAGAACATGGGTAAATAATGGATGACTGAGTCTAAGCGAGATGTGGAAGGAATAGGAGACAGGGAGGGATGACAGATTGGGAGAAAATAAAAAGGTCAAGGAATTGGAGATTTCGACAGGATTGAAGAGATGGTATAATGGGTGTAAGAAAGTTGTGAGAGCCAAAAGGATAAGACAAAAGTTGTGGTCAGAGAGTAATATAATAGAGTTTAAGATTTCAGAGGAAGTATATTTCTAGACAAAATATATGTTGTTTTCCCACTGATTTAAGGTTAGAAAATGGGATATGTATTACTCTCCCAAAAAGTTTATTTGAAGATATAGTAAAATCACACTTAATAAACCAAAAAATCTTCAAATTATATATACAAATGCCACGATCAAGAGTATAGACTTTCGTGTAAGAACAGACCTAGATTTAAGCCCTAGCATGGCCATTTATTAACTGACCTTGAGAAAGTCACTTATCCCCCTCAGAAGCTCTATTCTGTTACCTGTAAAATGGGTGTAATACTGACACTATCTTGCAGAGCTATTGTAAGGTTTAAATGAGTTAGCGTGCAAAACGCTTCGCACAAGGTAAGCCCTCAAAAATTATTAGCTATCAGGAATTCCGTTTCCAGGTAAGATGAAATAAGCACACTTCATCCTGCCTCTCCCACTGAATACAATTATAAAACCTAGAGAGAACGCATGGAGCATTTGAAGACTGTGAAAAGTACATAGTAGCAGACAGAACAGGTAAGAAGCCCAGAATTTAAAATAATAAAGAACCCATGCCCAGATGCAGCATAATCAAATTGCTGAAAAGTAAACAGAAAGAGTAAAGAGAGTAGCAAAATAAAGAGAAAGAATTTAAAACTCTTACATTTATGATCAATTGATTTTCCACAAAAGTGCCAAGACAATTTCATTGGGAAAGGACAGCTTTTTCAACTAAAGCTACCAGGATAATTGGATATCCATATGCAAAGTGATTAATTTAACCCTAACCTTACACCATCCATGTAATTCAGAAATTAATTCAAAATGGTTCATGGACCTAAATGTATGAGCTAAAACTATAAATCTTCTAGAAGAATATACATAAGAAAATCTTTGTCACCTTGGGTTAGAAAGAAATCTTAGTTACAAGACCAAAAGCAGAAGTCATAAAAAAAATTAGTAACTTAGACTTTGTCAAAATCACAAACTATCAAGCTTCAGAAGATGCCGTTAAGAGAGGTAACATCAGTGAAAAGGGCAAAGACCTCTTAAAATTCTCCCCTCCATGAAAGTAATGAGAACACTGGCAAAACTGTCAGAATCAACTTTTTCAGAACTCTAGAAATTAACCAAAGGCTTACAGCAATCTGGGGGACATTTATTCAAGAAAAATAGCTGAGTCTCAGTAAGAATAATAAGTTTTGTGGCATTTTAACTTACCCTTTTCTCATTATTTTCTCCCAGGTCTGTGGTAACCTTGAAAACCAACAACCCAAAATCACAGTGAAAACTAGCAGCCTGGCAGCCACTGGAAAGGGAAGAATGGGGCTGGAGCACCTTCAAAGCACCATTCTCAGAGAACTGTCATTACTTGACCTGTCTAGTGGTTCCCTGAAAGATCCCACAAGCCGCACTCTCTTTATCTGACCTGACTCAAAGCTCACCCAGTGCTAACAGCCTTTTTCCCCAGAACTTTTGTCAAAAATAGAGGCAGTTGTTGAATTTTGCCCCTGCTTGAGGTGGTGGAGTTGACGCAAATAACAGGTTAACCAAAAAGCTTAGAAGGAAATCTTGGGGAATAAAATGTCTTTAGGGGTCTCTGAAAAGCTCCAACATTTTTCTAGAAGGCCACACACGTGCATAGGGCTGTCCACATGGCCAGAGCTTTGTGCACGCTCAGGAAAGACCTGAAAAGGCCCTAAGCTCTCCCCTCAACTAATCTTGAGTCTGCGCTAGTGAAGTGAAGGCTGCGATGGAGTTGTAAACTGCCTGGCTGACTGCTGAAGACGCGCTCAGTTTGCACGCGAAATCCCCCAGTACTGAGAATCCCTTAGTACCGGGAAAAGTACTAGTTCTAGACATAATTAAAACAATGGGTTAAGTTAAAGAAAACTATATAATTCCATTTATAAGAAATGTCCAGAATAGGCAAATCCATAGGGACAGATAATAGATTAGTTGCTGCCTGGGTTGGGAGTGGAAATAGGGACGGAGAGCCATCTCTGGGGTGATGGAAATGTTCTAAAACTAGATTGTGGTGATGGTTGGCCAATTCTAAATTTACTATAAATCACTGAATTGTACATTTAAAATGAGTGAGTTTTATAGTACAAAAATGATAACTTAATAATGAAGTGAAAAAAAATGACCCAACTACATTCTATAAGAATCTCATTTTTTTAAAAAAACATGAAACTCACTTTCAAATATAATAATATAGACAGGATAAAACTAAAATGGAAAGAAAGTAATTCTGGAATGTTGGAGTGAGGACCTCTGAAAATCTGCTCCTCCATAAAAGCAAAAAGAACACTGGCAAAAATTGTCAAAATCAAACTTTGGTAAGTCTGGAAATTAAGTAAAGGCTTGCAAAAATATGAGGAACAGTTATTCGAGAAAAACAGCTGAGTCTCAGTAAGGATAATAAGATTTGTTGCATTTCAACTTTCCGTAATCCCATTTCCCTCTCTTCAGCTTTGCAGTAGCCTTGAAAACCAACAATTTCACAACTATGGTAGTTATAAAAAACAGCAGCCTAAGTGACACTGGAGGAAGCAGAGCAGTTCTGCAGCTCCCCAAAAGCCCCATCCTCAGAGAACTGTAGCAGTTTGACCTGCCTAGCAACTCAACGAAAAGTTACATTCCGAGGGCTTGTCTTTGACTCGGTACATATCTCACTCTGTGGGAACAGCCCATCTCTAGGGCGTTTGTCAAAACCAATAAGTGGGGATTGCTTAACACTGTAGCTGCTTGAGATGACATTACCAGTTGGGGCTAACAACTGGTAACACTGACAAAAAAACTTAAAAGGAAACATAAGGAATAAGCATGACACTTCCTGATTTCAAAACATACTACAAAGCTACAGCAATTACAACAGTATGGTACTGGAATAAAAACAGACATATAGACCAGTGGAAAAGAACAGAGAGCCCAGAAATAAACCCACACTTACATGGTCAACCGATCTTCAACAAGAATGCCAGGAATACAAAAAGGGGATAGTTCCTATGATTAATGGTGCTGGAAAAACTGGATAGCCACATGCAAAAGAATGAAATTGGACCCTTATCTTACCCCATTCACAAAAATCAATTAACAATGGATTAAAGACTTAAAAATAAGATTTGAAACTCTAAAACTCCTAGAAGAAAACAAAGAGGAAAAGCCTCTTGACATTGGTCTTGGCAATGATTTCTTGGCTATAACTCCAAAAGCAAAAATAGATAAATGGGACTACATCAAACTAAAAAGCTTCTGCATATCAAAAGAAACAATTAATAGCGTGAAAAGAATGAAACTACAGAACGGGAGAAAATATTTGCAAACTGTATATCTGATAAGGGGTTAATATCCAAAACATAGAGAACTCCAACTCAATGGCATAAAAACAAAACCTGATTATAAAATGGGCAAAATATTTGAATAGGCATTTCTCCAAAGAAGATATACAAATGGCCAACACACATAGGAAGATGTGCTCAACATCACTAATCATCAGGGAAATGCAAATCAAAACCACAATGAGATATCATCTCACAACTGTTAGGATGGCTATTATCAAAAAAATAAAAGATAAGTTTTGGGGAAGATCTGGAAAAATTGGAACCCTTGTACACTTTTGGTAGGAATGTAAAATGGTGTAACTGCTATAGAAAACAGTATGAAGGTTCCACAAATGATTAAAATTAGAAATACCATATAATAAAGCAGTCCCAATTCTGGGTATTTATCCAGAAGAATTGAAATCTGGGTCTCCAAGAGATATCTGCCAGCACTCACATATTCATTGCAGCACTGTTCACGATAACCAAGAAGTGGAAACAATCTAAATGTCCATTGACGGATGAATAAAGAAAATGTGGTATATACATATGACGGAATATTATTCATCCTAAAAAAAGAAGGAAATCCTGCCACATGTGACAACAAGATGAACCTTGAGGGCATTATACTAAGCAAAGTAAGGCAGTCACAAAAGGATAAATACTGCGTGATACAACTTATATGAGGTATATAAAACACAGTAGTCCCCCCGATCCAGGGTTTCAATTACTTGCAGTCAACCGTGGTCTGGAAGCAGATGATCCTCCTTCTGATGTATCATCAGAAGGGCAACAGTAGCTTAATACTGTATCACAATGCCTACGTCCGTCATTCACCTCATATCATCTCATCACATAGGCATTGTATCATCTCACATCATCACAAGAAGGGTCAATACAGTACAATAAGATATTTTGAGAGAGAGAGAGACCACATTCACATAACTTTTATTACAGTATATTGTTATAATTGTTCTATTTTATTATTAATTATTGTTGTTAATCTCTTACTGTGCCTAATTTATAAATTGAACTTTACCATAGGTATGCATGTATAGGAAAAAACATAGTCTATATAGCGTTTGTACTATCTGCAGTTTCAGGCATCCACTGGGGGTCTTGGAACGTATCCCCCATGGATATGGGGGGACTACTATAATCAAACACATAGAAGCCGAGAGTGAAATGGCGGCTGCCAGGGGCTGCGGGAAAGGGAAAATGGGGAGTTAGTATTCAACAGTTATAAAGTTCCAGTTATACAAGATAACTAAGTTCGAGAGATCTGCTGTACAACATTGTGCCTATAGTTAATAATACTGGATTGTACAATTAAAAATTTGTTAAGTGGGTAGATCTCATGTTAAGTGTTCTTACCACAATAAAAAAAGAAAGAAAGAAAAATAGGGAATGAGATGTCCACAGGGGGCTTTGAAAAGTCCGGACATATTCCTGGGACTCTAAGAAGGTAACAAACATGTGCTGGACTAATTGTATGTCCAGGAAAGTTAGGGCCTAAGAAGTCACTAATCTTTGACTTCTGGCTGACCTTGATCCTCTGCACAAGCAGGAAGTGAAGTCTAAGGCAGAACTGTAAACTGCCTACCTGAGCATTGAAGGAGTGACCACACACACACACACATATGCGTGCGCACACACATACACACACACACACACACACACACACACCCTCAGTAAAGGCTGGTAGACTTTTAGGTTCAAGGTATTTAAGGAAAACTCTCTCCAATCATTAGTGGACCACTATCCTAACTGAACAAAGACTTCAGTGGCTGCACACGACAAAGAATTCAAAATTTACAGAATTACTCCAGGAAAGTCACTAAACAAACAAATAGCAGGAACAACAAGGCCTGGGTGGGGAGGTGGATTTATTTTCAGAGTTGTCGTATTGTATTATTTTAAATGCCTAATTTTCAACAGAAAAATTACAAGACTGTCATGGACTGAATATTTGTGTCCCCCAAAAATTCATGTTGAAACCGGACCCCACAATGTGATGCTAATAGGAGGTGGGGACCTTTGGGAGGTAATTAGGATTAGACGAGGTCATGAGGGTGGAGCCTTCGAGAATGGGATTAGTGCCCTTATAAGAGTCATGAGAGAGCTTGCTTCCTGTCTCTGCTCTCTGTCATGTGAGGATCCAACAAGAAGTCAGCAGTCTGCAACTCAAAAGCGGATGCTCACCAGGACCAGATCATGCTGGAACCCTGATCTCAGACTTCCAGCCTCTAGAGCTATGAGAAATAAATCTCTGTTGTTTATAAGCCACCCAGTCTATGGTACTTTGTGACAGCAGCCTGAACTGACTAAAACAAAGAAATTGCAAAAACAAAAAAGGAAAGTATAGACAGGAAAAAAGAAACAGTCAATAGACACTCTCCTGAGAAAGCACAAAACTTTAAATCAGCTATTATAAGTTCTTTAAACAATTAAAAGGAGACCATGTATAAAGAACTGAAAGAATGTTTCAGAATGCCTTACCAAATAGGGAATAAAAATAAAGAGATAAAAATTATAATAAAGAACCAAATAGAAATTCTGGAGTTCAAAAGTACAATAGCAAAAGAAAAATATACTAGATGGGCTCAACAGAAAATCTGAGCTGACAGAAAAAAGAATCAGCAAACTTGAACGGTAGTTCAACTACCTCATCTGAGGAAGATTACTCAATCTGAGGAGCAAAAAGAAAAAGGAATGATGAAAAAATAGGAGAGCCTCAGAGACCTGTGGGAGACCATCAAGCAGACCAACAAATGCATAATGTAAATCTCAGAAGAAGGAGAGGAAGGACAAAAGAATATTTGAAAAATTAATGGCTGAAAACTTCTCCAAATTGATGAAAAACATTAATCTACACATCATAGAACCTTGACAGATTCCAAGTAGGACAAACTCAAAGAGACCTACTTGGAGTCTGTCCAAAGAGACACTGAGACATGTAGCCAAAATGTCAAAAACAAAAGATGAAGAATGAATCTTGAAAGTGAAACCAGAGGCCAACTTGCTTTAACTATACTCAGTTAACTGTTTGCAAAAGTAGCTGGATAATGCATTACTAAAACCCACCCTCATACATAACACCTCTGACACTTGGGTCACCATGGTGATGTGATCTGAGTTGGTGCCTGAGTTGTTCTTCAGGAACCAAGAGTCGACCCCTGTCCAGTTCAGGCTGGTTGAAACCACCAACCCACCACTGGGCCTGCACAGGCGTCTGACAGTTAACCTCCTGATGTCAGTGAGCCGAAAACTCCACCCTCAGATCATGCTAACGCCTCCATTTTGTGAACATGTGTCCTATGAAGGGCCATGAAGCTTGACTACACTTGTGCAGATCATCGATTTCTTACCTTCAATCATCTATCCCCACACTTCAGACCACCCTCCCCGTTTATCCCATAAATATCCCTAATCCCCATTTTCAGGGAGGCAGATTTGAGATTTGTTCTCCCATCTCCTCAATTGGCTGTCTTGTGAATAAACCCTTTCTCTGCTGCATACTCATTGTCTCAGTGATTGGCTTTTTGTGCGATGGGCTAAATGAACCTGATTCAGTAACAAAAGCAGCAATAGAGAAGAAACTCATCATGGACAACGGGTCCTAAATAATATTAACAGTTGAGATCTCAACAGAAAGTGCAGGGGCCAGAAGGCAGTGAGATGACATATTTGATGTGCTGAAAGATTGCCAACCAAAAAGTCAATGTCTGGCAAAAAACTATACTTTAAAACTAAAGAAGAAATTAAGATATTCCAAGATTAACACAGACTGAGAGAATTCATCACTAGAAGACCTTCCCTCTGAGAAAAACTATAGGGAGTCCTTCAGGCTAAAATAAATGGACTATACACTCAAATCCACACAAAGAAAGAGCACTAGTAAAGTTGACTAAGACAGTATAAATGTATTTGTCTTTGTAACTATTTTTCTTGTCCTATCTAACTTAAAAGATAACTGCATAATTATAAAACTGTGTTGATAGGCTTAAAATCTATAAAGATATAATTTGTATGACAATAATAGAACAAAAGAGGAAGGGGAGCACAGAGCTAAACAGAACAAAGTTTTTGAATATTATTAAAATTAAGTTGGTATTAATACAAACTAGTTTGTTTAAGCTAAGATGTTCATTATAATCCCCAGGGCAACTACTAAGAGAATAAATCAAAAAAATGGTAAAAGAAGCAACAAGTTAACTAAAACAATATACTGGAAAAACCTATTTAACATGAAAGAATAAATGGAGTAATAGAGGAACAAAAAAGATACAAGACATACAGAAAACAAATAGCAAAATGACAGATGTAAATCCTATCTTATCAAGACTCCAATTAAATACATTAAATATAAATAAATCAAACACTCCACTCAATTGGAAGAAGGGATTAAAGAAAGAAAACATGATCTAACTCTCTGCTGTCTAAAAGAGATACACTTTAGATTTAAAAAAAAAAAGAGGTTGAAAGTAAAAGGATGGAAAAAGATATTCCATGCAAAAAAAGAATCAAAGTAGAGCCGGGTATAAGAAATTTGAGTCCTTTTTTCCTTGGTAAATCTAGCTAAAGGACTGTGAATTTTGCTGATCTTTCCAAAGAACCAACTTTTGGTTTTGTTGATTTTCTCTATTATCTTATTCTCTATTTCATTTATTTTTGCTCTAATCTTTATTTCCTTCCTTCAGCTTGACGTGGGTTTAGTTTGCTCTTCCTTTTATAGTTTCTTTTTTTTATAAAGACTTTATTTTTTTTTAGAGCAGTTATAAGTTCACAGCAAAACTGAGGGGAAGGTACAGAGATTTCCCAGATATCTCCTGTCCTCACACATGCATAGTCTCCCTCATTATTTCCCATCAGAGTGGTACATTTGTTACAACTGATGAACCTACATTGACACATCATAATTGCCCAAAGTCTACAGTTTACATTACAGTTCACTCGTAGTATTGTACATTCTATGGGTTTGGAGAAATTTTTGTAGTTTCCTAAGGTGGAAGTTTTGGTTATTAATTTGAGATCTTTCTTCTTTATTAATATGGGCATTTACAGCTATAAATATCTCCCTAAGCACTGCTTTTACTGCATTCCATGGGTTTTGGATGTTAAATTTTGTTTTCATTCATCTTAAAGTAACTTCTAATTTCATTCCACTGTGAATGAAGTGGCAGGAGTGGACAGTTTTGTCTTTTTCCTGATATTGGGAAGACAATTTCAATCTTTCACCATTAATTATGATGTTAATTATTAACACAAATATATAGCCAATTGATTTCTGACAAAAATGCAAAGGTAAGTAAATTGAGAAAGAATACTCTTTTCAACAATTGGTGCTGGAACAACTGGGCATTCATAGGCAAAAAAGTGAACCTTAACCTAAACCTCACACATTATATAAGCATCAAGTCAAAATGGATCATAGATCACCTAAATGTAAAATATACAACTACAAAACTGTCAGAAGAAAACAAAGGAAAATCTTTTTCATAATCTGGTATTAGACAAAGAGTTCTTACACATGAAAAAAAGCATAATCCATGAAAGAAAAAACTGATAAACTAGATTGCATCAAAAGTTAAAACATTTGCTCTGAGGCAAATATTTGTACAGTGAAAACCACAAAATGGTGCTGAAAGAAATTAAAGACACAAATAAATGCAAAGACATCCTGTGTTCATGGATTGAAGACTTAATATTGTTAAGACGTCAATACTACCCAAAGTGATCTACAGATTCAATGCAATCCCTATCAAAATCCCAATGACAATTTGTGCAGAAATTGAAAAATCCATACCAAAATTCACGTGGTATCTCAAGGCACCCCAAATAGTGAAAACAATCTTGAAAAAGAAGAACAAAGTTAGAGGTCTCATACTTCCTGATTTCAAAACTTACTACAAATCTACAGTAATTAAAGTAGTGTGGCACTGGCATAAAGACATTTATACCAATGGAATAGAATGGATAGCCTAGAAAGAGACTCTCACATTTATGGTCAAATGACTTTCAACAAAGCTGTCAAGACCATTCAGTGGGGGAAAGGATGGTCTTTTCAACAGGTAGTACTGGGAAAATTGTACATCAACATGCAAAAAATTAAGTTTGACCCTTACGTTATACCATATACAAAAATTAACTCAAAATGGACCAAAGACCTAAATGTAAGAGCTAAAACTATAAAACTCTCACAAGATAACATAGAAGAAGGCTTTATGACATTAAATTTGGCAATGATTTATTGGATATGACACTAAAAGCACTGGTAACAAAAGAAAAAACTGACAAATCGGACTTCATCAAAAATAAAAACTTTTGTGCATCAAAGGACATTATTAATAGAATGAGAAGGTAACTCATGGAATGGGATAAAATATTTGCAAATCATATATCTAATAAGGGATCAATATCCAGAATATATTAAAAAATTCCTACAACTCAACAACAAATAAATAACCCATTTAAAAATGGGCAAAAGACTTAAATGGACATTTCTCCAAAGAAGACATACAAATGGCCAATAAGCACATGAAATGATACTCAACATCATTAGTCATTAGGGAAATGCAAATCAAAACCACAATGAGATACCACTTCACACCATTTAGGATGGCTATTAGAAAAAAGAAAATAAGTGTTGGCAAGGATGCGGAGAAACTGAAATCCCTGCGCATTGCTGGTAGGAATGAACAATGGCGCAGCCTCTAAGGAAAACAGTATGGTGGTTCCTCAAAATATTAAACATAGAATTACCATATGATGCAGCAATTCTACTTCTGGGTATATACTCAAAAGAACTGAAAGCAAGGACTCGAACAGATACTTGTACATCCAGGCTCACAGCAGCATTATTCACAACAGCCAAAAGGTAGAAGCAACAAGAGTGTCCACTGACAGATGAGTGGATAAACTAAGTGTGATAGATACATACAATGGAATATTATTCAGCCTTAAAAAGGAAGGAAATTCTGACACATACTACAACGTGGATGACTTTGAAGACATTATGCTAAGTGAAATAAGCCAGTCACAAAAGGACAAATACTGTATGATTCCACTTAAATGAGGCACCTACAGTAGTCAAACTCATAGAGAGAGAAAGTAGAATGGTGCTTCCTAGGGGCTGAGGGAAGGGGGGAATGGGGAGTTAGTATTTAATGGGTACAGAGTTTCAGTTTGGGAAGATGAAAAAGTTCTGGAGATGGATGGTGATGATGGTTGCGTAACGATGTGACTACACTTAATGCTGCAGAACTGTACACTTAAAAAATGGTTAAAATGGTCAATTTTATGTAAGGTTTATTTTACCACAATAAAAAAAAAGTTTGCTCTGCAAAAGACACTGTTAAGAGAATGAAAAAATCAAGCTATAGACTGGGATAAAATATTTGAAAATCAGATATCCAACCGAGAATTGCATTTAGAATATATAAAGAACTCTCAAAAGTCATCAGGAAGAAAATCAACAACCCAATTAAAACACAGCAAAAGATCTGAATAGACACTTCAGCAATCAGGATATAAGGATGGCACATAAGCATATGAAAAGATGTTCAACGTCATTAGCCATTAAGGAAATGCAAATTAAAACTACAATAAGATATCACTTCACAGCTATTGGAATAACTAAAATAAATATCAACAATACTAAATGCTGACAAAGATGTAGAGCAACTAGAACTCTCATACATTGCTGGTGGGAATGCAAAATGGTTGAACCACTCTGGAAAATGGTTTGGCAGTTTCTTATAAAGTTAAACATACACTTACCATATGACCCCAGTAATCCCACTCCTAGATATTTACCTTAGAGAAATAAAAATTTATGTTCACAAAAAAACCTGTACAAGAATGTTCATATCAGTATTATTCATAATCTCCATAACCTGGAAACAGCCCAAATGCACTTCAATGGGAGAATGGATAAAGAAAGTTTGTAACATCCATACAATGAAACACCAACTACTGACACACACAACAACTTGGATGAATCTCAAAGGCATTATGCTGAATGAAAGAAGCCACTCTCAAATGATTACATATTGTATGACTGCATTTATATGACATTCTCTAAAAGACAAAACTACAGCGATGGAGAACAGATCAGCGATTGCCAGAGATTATGGGTGAAGTTGGGAGTGACTATCAATGGATAGTATGAGGAAGTTTTAGGGTGATGGAGTTGTTCTCTATCCTGATTGTGGTGGTGGTTATATGAATCTACATAATTTACAACTCACAGTATTGCACGTCAAAAAAAAAATCAGGCAATTTTATTGCAAGTTCACATAAAAAATCAAATATTAGCTATTATACTATCATCATCATCATCAATAGTTATACTTTAATGATTAATAAAAATATTCAGAATTAGTTGTGAAATAGGATCTAAAAATCATTACCGAGATTTTATGTCCGGTACAATAACTTAAAGGTATAGAGAAAAAAATCAACAACACTAAATGTACAACTTTTAGTTATGTTACAATGTTTAGTTACGTTACAACTTCTACTAACTCCTTTCTTTAATATTCTATATCAGGATAATATGCTCCCTCTGGATCATTTCCTAAAAACATTGTCATATTCTGAATATGGCATTAAATAAGCACTCAACTTAGAAGTCTGGGACCCTATGATACATTCCTAAATCTAACACTGTAAGAAAACTCTCGACTTGCCTTTTGTGCCTAATTTTATCTTCCTCTTCATTGAGGTCATGTACTTGTCTGCACTTGTCTTTTTGTGGTATGCTGTGAAGGTTTAAAGCAAGGAGTTTCAAAGATAGGAAACAGAACAGATTCATACACCCCCCACCCCCCTCAAATACCAGGTACTACTCTAAGTGATTTACATGTACTACCTCACTTAATCCTCCTAATGACCCTATAGTATATTTACTATTAATATTCTCATTTTACAGATGAAGAAACTGAAGCAAAGAGTAGTAACTTGTCCAACATCTTATACCTAGTATGTGGGGGAGCTGGAATTTTCCCAGTGGTCTGCCTCTAGAGTCCATGTTCTTAATCAGTATGCTATAATGTCTCTCTACAAAAGGCTGTTCACTTGTTCTTTTGCTTCCTTCACCACTGCTCTTTCACGTCTATGGTCTCTCTGTCTCTAACAAATAATTCACACATGCTGGGGACTTTACCTATCATCTAAGCATACACGATTCCCATTTCTACATATCTAGTTCTGACCTTGCCCCTGAGCTTCACTGCTGCATTTCCAACTGCCTCCTCAATATCCGCATTTAATGATCCTGCCATTCTCACAAATTCAACATGTTTAAAATCAAACTCATCATCTTTCCTCAAAATTTCCCCATAAAAGCTTTCTTAATTTAGACAATTGTTAAGTCACGCAGCCTTGAAACATCTGGGTTATCTTTGACACATTCCTCTGCATTGACCCTCCTCCTTCATTCTCAGTCAACAAGTTTTACCAATTCTTCCTTTGTAATGTCTCTTATAACCATACCCACCACTCTTTTCAAATCCACTGTCATCATTCTAGTCCAGATCTTCATGCCTAAATAACTGTAATATCTCCTAAATCATTCTCCCTGCTTCCAGTTCTTCCCCTCTCGCAATCTATTTATTGGCCACCAGATTAATCATTTTCAAATACTGCTTTTATCATGCTACTCTGGGCTCAAAAACGTTTAACCACATCTAAACTAACTAACTAACTCTGTATAGGTCTATACTACTCACCAAATAAAGTTCAAAATTTTTTTAACTACCTTTGTAACCTTGTCTCTCACAACACCCCCAAACACACCACAGTGCTCACACCATCTGCTACAACTGAAATGGCTATCCCTCTCCTTCCTAAAGAATAGGTAGTATTAAAAGAACATTTAAATCTTACCTCCTCTGAAAGCCTTCTTCAGCCATGCCAATACACAGTGGCCTTTCCCTCCTCTGAACTCCTACAGCACTTAACAACTGTTATCTAGCAGTGTTACTAAATGTCATATGTTTCTCTCTCTCCTACCAGACTGTAATTGGCACAAAGGCAGGAACCATTTCTTAAACTTCTGTGCACCTTCCACAGTGCCTAGCAAAACTTATATGTTAAACCAATTCTTTCTAGTTAAGACACATACCATTTATCTATATATTTTGTGCTAATGTATAGTTCAGCTTCAAGACCCTTCACAATCCAGCCTCATCTACCTTTCCAGTGTCATCTCCTATCATTCCCTGCCATGTCCTATACTTCCTGCCACACTGAACTTTTCATTGTTCCCTAGACACACCAGGTCCTTTCACAATGCTGTTCCTATTTACCTACTATCTGTAATGCCCTCTCCCCCTTATTTACGTGACAAATTGCCTGTTCATCTGTCAAGACTTAGTACAAATGTCAACTCCTGACTCCCCCAACTAGACTCAGATGTTCTATGTTCTGTGCTCCTTCAGCATTTATTCACATCTCTACAATGGCAATTTCCATGGTATACCACAACCTTGTACAGTACACGGTGTACTGTAACTTTGTAGATATCTCTTGCTCTCATGGGACTATACATTCCTCAAGAGTAGTGATAGTTCATCTTTCCCGTACTCCATTCACTAACTCTTCATAGTTAATGCCCTGATGTTAAATCTTTCTCTCAGTGAAAGAATACATCAAAGTCACTGGCGATCACATACCTTGGTAATAAAGAGCCTTGAGGAAGGAGTGACGATCAGCTCCCTGAAATAATGACTTTTCTATTTCCATTTCTCGTCGGGTCAGCTGTTTACTCTTTGCAAATCTCTGTGGCAGGCAAAGGATGCGCTGACGCTCCGAGATCCTTTCTTCAATATCTTGAAGACGGTTCTGTATTGCTTCAGGAGTTGCCCTCAGTCTTGCCCTCTGAAACCAGAGAAATGAGACAGCATATATCATAGAGGACACACCCTGAAAGTGAAGATCTGATGCCTCAAATAAGAAAGAAGATGATCAGAGCCCAGAAATGATCGTTTACAGACATGTTAGCTAAGAAGTCAAGGAACAGCTTCTCTTTTACCAAGGTCCCTATCCTAGAAACCATAGATTCAGACACAAAGCTCAGTTTTGTGAGAACTAAAAATGAAAAGGTTCTCAGTGCCAAATGAAGAGCTCTCGTTCTTTATTCTCCAGAAAAAAATTGCCCCACTCACCTTTTCACCTGAAACATGGCTCTTCCAGATCAAGATTTCTGTTTCATTGAGCCCTAGTTCCCTGAGAGAAGCAGTCTCCTGGTCCTTCTCATGCAGTGTCTGAAACTGGGACAAAGTCATTGTCCCAGCTGCTTCCTTCCCAAAGGGCTTGTACATAGTACCAGGAGCAAAGCTCTCTTTCTTAGACACGCATCTGCAAAACAAGCAAGGAGAGACTAAGAAAATCTTCAAGCTACCATAATTTACAGAAATGGGGCTCACTACGAAAAGAGGCACAATGAAACTCATTGGCAATTTCTCTCTCATGTCCCACTTCTAGACTGAAGCAGCACTGCAACGATATGGAACCTGTCAATAATCCCTTCTTCCAGGACTAATAAATGACTGAATCAAATATTTATTTATTTATTGAGTACCTACTATACATCAGATACTGTGCTAGGTACTGAGGATTTAACAGTAAAAAAGATGAAAATGGTTTCTGTTTTTGTGGAAGAGAGGCAAGTAAAGAGGCAATGATAATATTGGGTTAGAAGTGCTATGTATGTTAAGGGGAGACATAGGAAAGGCACTTAGCCCAGACTTAGTGGGATATGGGAGGCATCCTAGAGTAAGAGACACAGAAGCAAAATCCTGCCTAATAAGTATAAGTTTGCCAAGAAAAGGGGGGTTGGAGAGGAGTGTTCCATCCAGGCTTTAAGAGGGGTCTGTCACCTGAAGGTGAGGGGCTATGATACTCTACTTGTCTGCAAAATCAATACCTACTCCTCAATGGAGACAGAGGTATCAAGTTGATGCTGAAGGAGGCTTTTCAGCTGCCTCTCCCCTTCTGTTTCCAACTCCTCCAGGACATGCTCATCACTCTTCACACAGCTATTTACCCTGGAGTAGAGATAAGAATATATACAGAAAGTAGAAGAGACAGTAAATCTCAAAATATATTCTTTATCTATATTATCTACCATTAGTGACCTCATTTGTTCAAAGATATTTCCCTAACTATGTGTTGCCCTTTATCATTCATTCCACAAACATTTACTAAATACCTACTTACACACAATGCACACCTTCCTTATAAAATAGCCCTTTACTATTGGGGTTAAGATGAGGCCTAGAAGATGTATCTCCCATAATTATAAGCAAGATTCCCATGCTCTAGAAAGACTTAGGCTTATTTTGGGAAACTTTAAAATATCCTTAGGCCCAGGGTTTTAAAAAATTCCTTTTAAGTATCTTAATTTTTATTTATTATCTACAATTCTGAAAGTGCTTGCTACGTTTAAAGTGGCTTTGACTCTCAAAAAGAAATGTTAAGTGAAAAAAAGCAAGCACAAAAAAGTCATACAACATGTGTCCATTTATAAAGAGTTGAAAAATGGATAAAAATAGGAACACTTTGTTTAAGGATAAATTCATATGTAGGAAAACTATTTAAAAAAAAAAAGCAAGGGAATGATTAGTGCAAAATTCTGGATAGTGGTCCCCTCAGGGGGAAGGGAGGGAGAAGCAATATGGAAGGGGCACACAGGGGACTTCTATTATTATTCTTTAAACTGTATATATACATTATTTTCATGTATGAGATATATCATAATAAACATTTTTAAGTCATTTTGAGGCAGGAAAAATCAGAAACGGTTTTTTTAAAAGATGCAGAAACTGACAGTGCAGGAGAGCATAGTATCAGTAAGAATTTTAAATGCTCCGCCCTATTCCACAGTGATTATTCTACTTGCAGAGTGAATACAAAACTAATTTAATGAGGTTCCTTTAAAAAGGCTTTGCGTTACTGTCAGTAATTGTAAAGGTCAGGCTTTCAACAATGACCAGCCAAGTTAAAGCTATTTCCTGCAGAACCAGTAGGGGGAACTGCTCGGAGCAGTGTGTTTCTGTTCCTGTAATACATCGAACCGGCTTTGTACTTTCCTGCTAAATTTGTAGAAACAAAGTACCACTTGCTTACGTTAAGACCTGAAAGCGCTACATGCTCTCCGGGCTCGAGCAAGTCTTCTTTAGTACACAAACACTGCAAATAGATGCGCCCACCCTGAGCCCCTTTCTGAGGGTGAGGTCGAGGTAGGGCGGGACAAGGCGGAGCTGGTCTGGGTTTCTCCGGCGCTGGGCATCAGTTAGCCAAGACCCTTTTACCTGGGTGGGTCCGTCTGAAACGGGAAGAAGCCACAGCATCCGTCCAGCTCCTGGGGCCGGCGCCGTGGCCTAGATACCTGTGCCGGGAGGGCATTCCTACGGGAACCGGCAGCGGCGGCGGCCCTTCCGGAACTTCACCCTGCAGGCCTGTCTTGCCTGCCTCTCCTCCTCCCTCCTCCTTTGTCTTCCCGTTCACACGAAACCGCATCCCGAGAACGTGACATACCCCAAACACAAAGTAATAAAAGCCATTTTAAAAGTTAAAAGGTGGAACAGAGCTCCCTTCGCCGCCTTCTCTCAGACAAGCCCTTACCTCTTCATGTTTCCACAGGCCCCTATCTCTAACTTGGGTAAATAGGCCGCGGACTTCAAGTCCCAGAACTCTGCGCGGCAGACTCTAAGGGGATTGTGGTAGAGTGCGAGGCTCTGGGAATTGTAGTAGGGCAGCGCTCAAAAAACGAAAAGAGAAAGTACATATTGAGTAACCGGTATGTTGTAAATTGTTCAAGTATTTTCTCTTGAATTTCTCGTAGAGGTTACAGGCAAAATATCCAGCTCGTAAACTTAGATGACTTCTTTACTCTCTCATTCAATATCACCAAATCCTGGCTCTTCTAATTTCTCTGGAATATGTCCCTATCAACCTTGCTTCTGCTTTCAAGGACTTATTATCCGGCCTATGTGATGTTTCCAATCGAGCCTCTGGGCCGTCCTCCGCAGTGTAGGCAGAGTGATCAGACAAGTTTGACCACATCACTTGCACTGATGGTTCTCCTCTATCTGTAACAGAGGCTTATAAGACATTGTACTTCCTATCCTGAGAATCAGAAATCCATATGTATTCAGGTCCTGACTATAAAATAACTGACCTGCACTCCTGAAAACTCATCAAAAACATGGAAAGTCTGAGAATCTGTCACAGTCAAAGGAACTAAAGGAGACAATGACTAATGTCATGCAGTATCCTGGATGGGATCCTGGAACAGAGAAAAGGCCCTAGGTAAAAACTAAGGAAATATGAATAAATTATGCACTTTCATTAATAATAAGGTTCATTAGTTATGGCAAATATACCAGAGCTATGTAAGATGTTAACGCTAAAGGAAACTGAGTGAAGATATATAGAAGTTTGTTCCATGCAACTTTTCTGGAAATCTAAAACTGTTCTAAAAAATAAAGTTTATTTTTTAAAAGTACACTAAAATAACATTTTTCACCTACCAGATTGGTAAAGATCCAAAAGTTTGAGAACATGCTTGTTTTGTTGAGATTGTGGCAAAATAGGCACTTTCAATACATTGCTGGTAGGAACAAAAATTGGTAGAGCCTCTACCGAAGGGAACTTGAGGATACAATTGAGATAAATGCATATTCCCTTTAGAGCAGCAATTCATTGTCTATGAATAGTATCCTCAAGTATGTATGTGTACATATATATGTGTATGTGTACATATATATATACACATATATATATACACATCATATATAAAACTATTCACTGCAACATTGTTTATAAAAAAATATTGGAAACAAATGCCCATGAATATGATATAGCCACTCAGTGGAAAACTATGCAGCAGTCCCAACGATGACAAAGTTCTCTATGGACTGCTAGTGAACAATCTCTAAAATATATTTAGTGCAATAGCAAGGTGCAGAACAATGTATATAGCATGCTTCCATTTGAGTATAAAACAAGGAATATATGTATGTGTGTGCTTGTATATGCATAAAATACCTCTGGGAAAACATACAAACAAGTAGTAAGTGAATGCCTCCAGGTAGGGGAACCGAATAGTGAGGGACGAGGGTGGGAAAAACTCTTCACTGTATATCTTTTTGTACCCTTTGAATTTTGAACCACATAATTATATTACCCAGTCAATAATATTTTTTATTAAAGAGAACCCTTCTTATATCACAAATAGCCAAAGAAGAAAAAGAGCATGGGTTTGGGGGTCAGACTGCTTGGATTTCTCTGTGCCCAGAGTTATTGACAATTTAACATAGTAGGCAATCTGGACTTGAACTTAACGCTTTTCAAGTTACGAGACTATGTGAGTTTCAATGAGTTTCTTTAACTGGTCTAGGCCAGTTTTCTCATGTGTAAAATGGGGATAATACCTTAGAATAGGGTGATTGTAAAGTACTATACAAAAGTATGGTTTCAAAGTCACTTGCTAGGTTGGTCATCTATGAGCAAATATTCCAAGGTTATCCAGTATGTTCAGATTTATTCAAACCGTCTGTATTGCCATGCTCAAGTTAGAGGATAAGACCAAAGAGCAGCTACTTGAAGACATTGTACTTCTTATCCTGAGAACTTGTAACAGATTGGAAATGTCACCGAAAGTATTAGAGTTATTCAAAACCAGTCATATACAAATGACTGCTGTTGAAGCACACAGGTGAATGAATACAGATATAACCTGCACCAATTTGTGGCTTTGGCACGGAACATGGACAGAATGTAAGCATAAACAAAGCGTGGGTCATATCATAGCCTGCGCCAGGTAAATCCTATATGGTGGTGGGGCTGAATTCTGCTGCTCAACCAAACTGTCCAATTGACACATTGATCTATAAGGGAATGGAAAAATACACCAAGGTTGCTAGTGTGTTTGTCCCGTGGGAAGGCAGCAAAGGGTGGAACAAATACTACACTGACCACCACACCAGACTTGTATACAACTTCTAATATAACATGCACCCTATTGATACTGAAGTGATACACACTACATTACAAATCCACTAGGTGGGATGAGTGAAGAATGAATAGCTAAAAAGACATACATAGGGTGGAATTGCAAATAGAAAGCAAGGTCATAAGGAAGTACTCTATGTGTATAACTGTAGCCAGTCCGAGTGGTAGGTACCAAGGGACAAACATTCAGAAAATTGCACTAGAAGGAAAACCAGCCTATTTCTAGCTCTGCCAAACTTATTAACTGTGGAATAATAGCTATTGCATTTCCCACAGCATCCCTCTCCCTGCTTTGAAAGGATATCAGACAGTGAATAAAAAGCTTTGAGATTTCTAGATGTTATTCCTGGGCACAGAGATCTTACCATGAGGTAATTTCACAATTTCAACCCTAAAAGAATTTATGACAAACTGAAAAATATGTCTCATTTGTCTAACAATTTAACAAGTTTAGTTTAATTAAGCCAGAAGTTCCTCCTTAACATAGACGTATTTTCAGAGTTTGTCCTTTTTAGGTGCTTTGTTCACAGCACACTTCTGATGACTACATTATGAAGCAATTATAATTTCCAGATATGAAGAAGATGCTAAAAACAAAAATCTTCTCTTGAAGAGGGATAGCATCACTCATCAAATATTAAGAGAAAACAACTGTGCATGTCTTTCAAATTCCCCAAATGAGATGGTATAAATGCTGTTATAGAGAGAATAAATATAGCATCTTTTTCAAAGGACAAAAAAACTAGATAAGCACCAGCAAAGTGTCAACACGATAAATTTAAGAATTCTCCTTCAGCTAATATCTTAGCTGGTCTTTAACAATGGTTAGGAGGGGCTCAAGACTCTGGTACCTAACATAAAATTTGCCTTAAAATTACTGGGAAAAACAGGTTATTTCTGATCTTTTAATTAATATTTGTTCAACGATGTCATGTCTTTTAGACACATGTTAGAACTAAAGTCAGAAGGAACCTGAGAGATGATTTAGTCCAAGGCTCCAGATTCCAGACAGTACATTGAGATCTACTAGTAAATCTTACAGTGTTACTGTATTGATCTGGAAGCCACTTGCCATCCAGTGGCCTCTTCTATATCCTGGAAAAAACACTAGAACTCCCAGTGAAAAGTCAATAGGAGTATAGTATCCTCCTCTTTCTTTATTTTACTGAGGAACTTTACAGTAAGCATTTACTGGTAGTGAAAGGAAATCGCAAAACTTCAGAGAAATGAAAACTAGTTTCTTTCAGTTGGGAAAAACTTAATATGGTCTCATTCATATTATAGACAAAAGATAATGCCCAAAATGGAATTATTTCTCCAGTTAATTAGGCAGGGACAAGACTAAATCCAGTGTTTCCTCCAATACAATACATTCTCTTTACAGAACATGGAAATTAACTTATGCACAGGCTACTTTACAAGAGTTGAATCTTCAAAAACAATAGGGAAAATGTCTTTATCTAAGGTATAATACTAATAACACTAGACTCAAAAATTAGAGATTATTCAAGATTATACTCAAAAGCTGTTTTCCTACAGAAATCATCCACAAAATTAAATGGTGTCTGGATTATTTTCATATTCTATAATTTTGAGTGGTAAGAAAAACTCACCTGATAAGAAGCTGCTACTTTGAGAAGTTGGGATAGGAAAAAAAAAAGAGGCAATGTAAGTTCTGATATTTAGTTTACTCATAAGGTGATGAAAATCACTAATACTCATTTCAAAAATATTTTCTTCCCGTAACATATACCCCCTCAGGATGGTCACGTGCAGTCAGTACAACAAAAATTCAGCTGAGTAATTACAGGAAATTAAACTCTAGTCACTCAAAAACTTTTAAGTAGTTTATTTTGGTATTATACTTTTATTTTTTAGAACATTACCTTTATTTATGACTTAGGTGAAACATGAAACACAAGAGATCAGACTATTCCCAAGCTAAGAACAAAGCTTTTTCTTAAAAAAAAACAAACAATTACACAAAAACCAACAACTAGAAATCATATGCTAAAACCAAGTAAAACACGAGGATACCTGTACATCAAAAATAAACAAACTGCCTGAACCTTGCCCTTTTAAAAACAACCTAATTCAAGTCCCAAATCCACCCTAACTTTTCCTCCCTTTGAATTTCTATAGCACACTTTTGGTAATTGATAACACACTTGCTTTTATTGGCTATATTGTTTTTATACAGATAGGCATTAATTATATCTCAAACTAGACAGTAATTTCCTTTGAGGAGAGAGACTTCATAGTATCTAGCACTATACAGTGTACATTAAATGTCAACAGGCACCCAGTAAAGACTGGTTGGCATTTATTTTTTGGCAAACATTTCTCTATGATCTGGCTGGAGTTAGAAGGACGATGTGTGCTCGTGGCAAGATATGGAATCTAGGAGAATAAGATACAAATTACACACACAGAGTCAAGATCTAATAGGTTACTGCCTAGACAAAAGGGCTAATATAGTTTTGATTTGCTAATACTAAAAACCAAACTACAGTATAATTCTCAACAGCGCAATATTTAAATGGAAAAAAAAGCCAAATACACGCACACTTTATTGCAACCAAAGATTAATTAGTAATTGTAAATACTACTCTATTTAACATCATCAAAATTTGTAGTTAATGTATATCCCAAAACAACATGCTGAAGATATGGTCATTCAACGAAAAGCAATCCTGATATTGCGTTCCTGCTCCGTGCGACGACAATCCTCAAAAACCTGTGTTACCTCTTCTACCCTTCTTTGAAGGATGTCTGTAGGTGGAAAAGTCAGGCATCATTAATCTCAGGTCAAAATATTTGACCATATTAATCTCAGGAACATAATAACTTACATTTTCCCTTCAACATATGATTCATAAAACTTTACATATTGATTTTAATAGCTTTACGTATAGAAAATTCAGAAGAAAAAAAACATTCATCTATCTGCTTGGAAACTATAAAAACAGTGGACAAGACTGTTCTTGATTTGCTCTCCATAGCTTTTAGACAAATAACAGTCTACTTGACATTTATGTTTTGTTCAAGAGAAGTGTTAAGCGCTTTTTACTCATTACAGCCTAAAAGTGACATACAAGTTGGTCATTAAATTGGTAGGTTTTTGCTGCCTATAAGCAAATTAGTACACTGGCTGTATTCACATTTCTGTTCCTTTCTAACGATTTATTTAACTTGGTGGTCCTTAAATTTGCTCAGGGGCAGAGCAACACAAAGTACCATTAATTTTGCCATATAAAAGAGTAACTTTCTGTAGTAAAAATAAACTGTTGAAGTAAGCATGATAATCTGAGTTTTTCTATTAATGTGCACAAATAAACTTAGTCATTTGTATTAGTGTTCGTTAATGCTCGCTAGTCGATAAACAATAACTGGTGTGAAAGATTTAAGAAAAACTTTACAAGGGAAAAACTAAAAATTTGAAACAATATACTTTAATTTTCTTCAGCCAACTGGAAAAGCCCCAATGTTATTCAGTTTTTAAAGTATAATACCTCATCCTCTCTTATGACACATAGGCATTCTGCAAGATCACACCTTAAGAACAAGTGATTTAAATGATGGTTGCCTACCGAAAGGCTAGAAAAACAGTGCACATTGAGTCTGGCAAAATACATCTCCTTTTTGCTGTAATAACTAACTGCAAGGTTCAACTTTTCTCCCTAAACACCATTTTTCAATGTGATAGAAGCACAAACGAGCACTACAACAAACTATTAACTTGAGGCCAGAAGTGTCAACATAAGCACAATCTACTTAATTTGCTGATTGATATATATTAAATGCAAAGGAGTACATTTATAAAAATTTTAAAAATCAATGAAATGTCAAGAAACAAAAGTCAGCATTATTAAGAGAACCTTACTATAAACATTTTGTTGTGTCTTCAAATTGAATTCTCACGACTATTTCTGTATTAAATTTTTTAGGAGTTTCATCCTTTAAGGGCAAAAACTGCACCAAGGCACTTAACTGCCCAGAGTTCTGGTCCCATGATATGCATCAGTGATTGGTTCCTGCAGGCCTGTTAAATTACATATCATGCTAGAAGTAAAATGCTAGTGATAGTCAAAATTTTGGGGGAAATACACCATACACATTTTGACATTATTAAAAAATAATTGTACTGAACAATATGAAAATAAAATTAAGAAAACAATTCCATTCACAATAGCATCAAAAAGAATTAAAACTTACCAAACGAAGTATAAGACCTGGACATTGAAAACTACAAAACATTGCTACAAGAAACTAAAGAAAATCTAAAACAATGAAGAGATATTCCATATTCATGGATTGAAAGACTCAATAGTGTTAAGATGGCAATTCTCCACAAATTGATCTACAAACTCAATGTAATCCCTATGAAAATTCCAGCAAGCTGTTTTTGTAGAAATAGACAAGCTTTAAAATTTACATGGAAAGGCAAAGGACCCAGAATAGCCAAAACAATCCTGAAAAAGAATAAATTGCAGGAATCACACTACCCAATTTTAAAACTTACTATAAAGCTACAGTAATTGAGAGTGTGGTATTGGCATAGGATAGCCATAGAAATCAATGGAACAGAAAGAAAGTCCAGAAATAAAACCTTATATTTATGGTCAATTCATTTTTGACAAAGGTGCCAAGGCAATTTGGTGAGGGAAAGCATATTTTCAACAAATGGTACAGAGACAACTGGATATCTCCATACAAATGAAGTTGAACTCCTACCTCTAAGTATGCACAAAAATCAACTCAAGGTAGATTATTGACCTAAATGTAAGAGCTAAAACTATATTTGGAAAATAAAACACAAATGTCAATCAAGTGATGAATGGATAAACAAAACATGGTATGTCTATACACTGGAATACTACACAGCAATAAAAAGAAATGAAGTACTGATACATGTTACAACATAGAGGAACCTTGAAAACATTAAGACAGACACAAAAGGCCACGTATACTATGATTCCATTTATATAAACTCCAGAAAGGCAAATCTATAAAGACAAAAAGTAGATTAGGGATTGCCTGGAATTTGGAGTAGGAATGAAGATTAACCACAAACAAGCATGAGGGCACTTTCTGGGGTAATGGAAATGTTCCAAAACTGGATTGTGTGATGTTTGCACAATTCAGTAGCTTTAGTTAAACAGCTATTGGTTAAGATGGTATATTTGCGTGTTTAAAATATTTCTTAAAAATGACTTCCCCCAAAAGATTCTTGTAAAATTGCTTCCAGCCAGCCCCATTCTGTTTAGGAGATAGATTTTCTCTTCACCTTAGCCTACTTGCAAATATTTTAGGTGAAGATTAAAAGATTCTTACAGAAAGTTATGAAAATAAGCAATTTGGTCATTACACCCGGACACAGCTTTACTGTACTTATTTTTATTTTAAGTTATACATATAAATATTATTAGATAATATTAAATTCACTGTCAAAGGAAACAATGTACTCTCATAAACAGTGCTATAGTATACCTCTCATTCTCCTAGAAAAAAAATTGGGGCAGTAGAAGAAAAAAATATCTGGATATAAAATGGTCAGAAGATACAAATAGGCAACTTAGAAAATGAAATACAAATTATTTACAAACATTTTTAAAATACTCAACTTCATTAGTAACCAGAGACAGCAAATTAAACAAGGGAAATATTTTCATCTATAAATTTTAGCAAGGAATGATAATGATTATGGTGGTGGTAGTGATGATGATTATAGAAGTAGTAGTAATGGAAGGAGTGCAGAAAAATGTGTACCCTAATGAATTGGTGGTGAAAATATAAATTAGTACAACTTACTTGGAAGGAACTATAAATCAAAAGCCTTTAAAACAGACATTACTCCTAATTCAGCATTTTAACTTCTAAGAATTTTATCTATGTCCAAAACCATGGATGTACCCTAAAATTTAGCTACATATAGGTTCACTGCAGCACAATTTAAAATAGCAAAAAGTTGGAAACATTAACCAATACAAAACAATGGGGTACCAGTTAAATAAACTATAGTATAACCATACAATGAAAAATTTAGCAGCCATTAAAATGTAGAGTTTTGAATAACATGGAGAGATATTTGTGTATCTGTTAGCTTTGTATCTCTTTTTCCATCAAAAGCCGAGTACAGTGTGCTGTGTACATGTCAGGAAACAAATAAATTAAAAACACATACTGGCCCTCAAGTTCACGTCAGACATTGCGAACTTCTGAAGATACAGAAATAACTAAGACATAATCTCTATCATTAAGGAGCTCAAATTCCACTGAGACATGTAAATGAGACAGACGTGTAAATAAATAACTGCAATATTGGATGATAAATGCTGACAATATCATATGTAGAACAAGCTATGAGAATGATGAGTCAAGAAGGTTTCATAGAAGAGATGGCCTGACGTGGGAGCAGCTACCAGGCAGAGAATGATGGGGTGGGGCACACCACGTAGAATCAACTGAATAACCAAAAATATGGAGAAGGAAAGAACATTGGGTGTTAGCAAAACCATAAATACTTCTTAAAAAGTAATGCTGCAAACAAGAGACGAGGCTGGAGACGAGGCTGGAGAAGCAGGTAAGGGTTAGATTATACAGGGTACTTTGTACATTATGCAGAGAAACAACCTATCATTGGGCAATGGGAACTACTGATGGGCTTTAATGAAGAGATGATTAGAACAGAGTATCATTATATCAAGATCACTCTGGCAGTAGTGTAAAAATGAATTGGAATAGGGTAAAAGACTGGGGAAAGGAGACCAGCAGGGTCTCTAGTTAAAGATTTAAACACATGTATTTACCGCTGCTCCATTCCAAAACACCTGTGAAATAGCAGTGGGGAGTTTTGTGTTTTTTTTGTTTTAAAGAAGAAAAAGAAAAGCATAAGAACAAAGACAACAAGGCAGGAGACAAGAACAAAACTTTGAAAATTGTAACTAAAACGCTAGAAAGGATTTGTGATTAGCAGAACTAGGTAATTCAAAGTGGTATTGAAAGTAGGAATATAAATGATTAAGAAGCAGACCGCTCTTTTCCTCCACATCCTATATCTGGGTGATTCTCCCTATCCAAGATCGGCAGAAGGCTTTTCTTTGGAGACGGTAAACCAGATGAACTCTAGATTGGAGACACCAGGCAGAGCTGAGGGCAAGGAATCTGTACAAAAAATGGAAATTAAGTGAAAGTTTGCAAGGGATTAAGTAAAAGTCTACAAACTGAACATTGAGCCCCTAGTCCCTTCTCTAACAACTCTGAGAACACTGGCTTACCACTAGGCTTATTAATCTCCAGGGAAGAGTTGGAAGATTCTATTCTGGAGACTATGACCAATTAAAGAGAAAAGTCCTAAAGGTAATGGTTGGACACCCCCCAATGAAAAAGTCTTTCCAAATTATCTCATAGTAAGTTAGCAAGGCCCACCTACAATTTAGTGTCTCATTCTTGAATATAAATGTACAATCAAGGATCACCAGACATTTGAGGAAAGCCTCTAACATAAGAAAGACGAAAACAAAACAGAAAGATAAAGAAAGCTGAAAGAAACAATCCAGGAAGAATAAAACATTTTTAAAAAATCATTAATATCCTTAGAGAGAAGATATTGAACCCATGAAATCCAAGAACTAGACGCTATTTAAAATACATAAACATAAAACCACACAAAAAGCTCTTGCAAAATAAAAATTTTGGCAGAAGGCAAAGATCAATAGAGGATTGGAATAAAAAGTTGAGTACATATTTGAGGAAATTTACCAAAAATATGAAGGAAAAATAGGAGAGAAAATAAATTTAGATCAGTCTAGGACATCAGACATTAGAATAAGAGGCTTTCTAAAACATAGGGAAGGAAATTAGCAGAAACCTAATTCAAAAAAATTTCCCCAAACTGAAATAAATATGTTTCTTGATTGGAAGGACTCACCAAATACCAGCTCAGTGGATGAAACAGAACCACACCAAAGCACATCATCTGAAATTTCTGTACTGGGGGGAAAATTCTGAAAACTTCCATAGAAGAAATAAAACATAAAAATGAAGAGGTCACACAAAGGTTCAGGAATCAGAATGGCCCTCAAAGCTAGAAGACAATGGAACAAAATCTTTAAAAGTTTAAAAGAAAAGTTTTTCCAAGCCAGAATTTGATAACCACTATTATCAATTAAGTGTGAGGACAGAATAAAGACCTTTTCAGACATGCAAGATCTCAAAAATTACTTCCCATGCACTCTCTCAGGAAGCTGATAGAATAAGTGTTATATCAAAACAAGGGAAAAAATCAAGAAACAGAAAGTATAAGTAAGAGCTACAAAACAGGAAAGTCAACATAGAAAGAAATAGATGGAACACAAGATTCCTGTAGAAGGGAGAACCTAGCTCAGTGTCAGACCAAGAGAGCAACAATCCAGATGGCAGATTAGAGATTAGAAAGCTCTGAGAGAAATGAATCCCAGAAGGTGAAATTGATAGATTCAAAGTAAAAGCAGGGTATTAGAGAATGAAGTACTAGTAAGTACGTAGAAAACTAAGCAAATGATGAAATAAATTCAAAGGAAAACAAAAACTAGTAAAAAAAAAAAAAAAAAGAAGACATAATATAGTATGTGACATGGCCAGGCTGTGAATAACCTTTATGCAATCATAATTCAAATAATAAACACTGATCTATGTGTAATTTATGATATAGCTATATTGGGAAGATGAGAGAAAAGTCTGCTTTAATGCATATATATATTTATATATATATATAATATGTGTATATATATGGGGTGGTATATATATTATATATTACATATATTACAACTATGTATGCATGCAATATACAAAATATAAAATCTGAGGGTGGTATAAAAGAGTTAAATCCTTGCTTCCCATTTTGGGAAGTCAGTGCAGAAGGCCTAAAATGGAAAAACTAAAAAGTAACAGCATACATGGTATTTAGTGATATAAAATTATTTTTTAAAAAACAATTAAAATAGGGGCCGGCCCAGTGGCGCAAGTGGTTAAGTGTGCGCACTCCACTGCGGCGGCCCAGGGTTCGCTGGTTAGGATCCCAGGTGCGCACCGATGCACCGCTTGTCAAGCCATGCTGTGGCAGCGTCCCATATAAAGTAGAGGAAGAAGGGCATGGATGTTAGCCCAGGGCCAGTCTTCCTCAGCAAAAAGAGGAGGATTGGCAGATGTTAGCTCAGGGCCCATCTTCCTCACAAAAAAAAAAAAACAATTAAAATAATTAAAAGTGATTGCTTCTGGGGAGTGAGAAATGGGATGTGGGCAGGGAGCTGATATTTTTCATAAACATTATAAAACTACTCTACTTTCTAGGTGGGAGATGAAGAAGACGTGAAATAAGGCAGTGGCAGGACTCTACTGAAAAGACAAGATTCAAGAGCTACTTAAGAAGTATAATCATCTTTACTTACTGAAAAACTAGAAATAGCCTACCTTAAGTCGCTGAGTAAATAGTAGCAATCATTAGCTGAGAAAAAGAAAAGCAGAAAGAGTTACAGATCTGGGAGGTCCAGGAGAGAGCATAGATAAAGAGTTTAGTTTTAGACAAGTTTAATTTGAGGTGCCTTTGGGATATCTATGTACAGATGTGTTAACATGGAGCTTTATATGAATAGTAAAAGAACTATTAGTGAAACTAATGATTAGAAATAACAACTAAGGTTAAAAAATTGCTGATTATCAGAAAGGCCTTAAAAAAGAACACTATTAGAGACAAGGAAAGTTCTCAAATCAATAATCTAAGTTCTTACCTTAAGAAAACAGAAAAAGAGCAAAATGAACCCAAAGGAAGCAGAAGGAAGAAATAATAAAGATAAGAGAAGTTATCAATGAAATTGAAAACAGGAGCACTATACAGAAAAATCAATGCAACAAAAAGCTGATTCTTTGGGGAAAAAATCAATAAAATTGATAAACCTCTACCATGAAAAAAGAATAAAAATAGAGAAAACACAAATCACCAATATAAGGAACAAAACAGGGTATGTAAGTACAGATCTTGCAGCCATTAAAAGTATAAAAAGGAAACACTATGAACAACTCTATGCTTATAAATTCAACAACTTAGCAGAAATGCACTGATTCCTAGAAAACCACAAATTATGAAAACTCAACCAAGATAACCTGAATAGTCCTAGAAGCATTAAAGAAATTGACTTTGTAATTAAAAAGCTCCTAAAAAAGAAATGCCCAGGCCCAGATGGTCTCACTGGAGAATTCTACTAAATAATTAAAGAATCAACACAAAGTCTTCACAAACTCTTCTAAAAAATAGAGGCCAGTATTACCCTAATAACAAAACCAAGAAATGACAGTTAAAAAAAGAGAAATCTACAAACCAATATCTCCCATGAACATTTAAAAATCTCTCAAACACTTAAAATCCTCAAGAAAATTGTAGCAAACCAAATCCAACAATGTATAAAAGGAACTATAAACCATGACCAAGTAGAATTTATTCCACAATGTAAGGCTGATCCAACATAAGAAAATGTATCAATGCAATCCACCATATCAACGAGTTGAAGAAGAAAAATCATATGATTATATCAATTGATGCAGAAAAAGCATTTGACAAAATCCAGTACCCGTTCATGATAAAAAATTCTCAGCAAGTCAGGAACAGAGTGAAATTACCTCAACTTGATAAAGAGCATCTACAAAAAACCTACAGCTAACATCACACTTAAAGTGAGAGACTGAAGGCTTTCCATGTAAACTCAGGAACAAGGCAAAGATGTCTGCTCTCATCACTCTTATTCAACATAGTACTGGAAGTTATAGCCAGTGCAATGTGAGAAAAAGAAATAAATGGCATACAGATTGGAAAGGAAGAAATAAAACTGTCCCTATGTGCAGATGATGTAACTACCTATGTAGAAAATCCCAAGGAATCAAAAAAAAAAAAAAAACTTCCTAGAACTGAGAAGTGAGAATATTACAAAATGCTGATGAAAGAAATCAAAGAAGACCTAAATAAATGTTGAGAAATACCATTTTCATGAATGGGAAGACTCAACATAGTAAATATGTCAATTCTCCCCCAACTTGGTCTACAAGTTTAATGTAATTCCTGTCAACTCCAGCAAATTTTTATGGAAAGGCAAAGGAATTAATATAGCTAAAATAATCTTGATGAAGAAAAATAAAGTGGGAGGACTCACTCTACCAGATATTAAGTCTTACCATATGGCTACAGTAATAAAGATGGTGAGGTATTGGTGGAGGGAAAGACATACAGATCTATGGAATACAGAACCCAGGAAAAGAGCCACACAAATACACTGAACTGTATTTAACAAAGGTGCAAAAGCAGCTCAATTGAGGAAGGACAGCCTTTTCAACAAATGGTGCTGAAACAATTAGATACCCATAGGCAAAAAAAAACAAAAAACAAAAAAAAACACCTTGATCTAAACCTCACATCTTATACAAAAATTAACTCAAAATGGATCAAAAACTTAAATGTAAAATGTGAAACAAAATTAAACTTGTAGAAAAAACATAGGAGCAAATCTTTGAGATAGAGAACTAGGCAAAAACCTCTCAGACTTGACACCAAAAGCATCATCCATAAAAGGAAAAATTGATAAACTGGACTTCATCAAAATAAAAACTTTTGTCCTGTGAACAACTCTGTTAAGAAGTATAGACAAGCTACAAACTAGGAGAAAATATCTTCAAACCACATAGCCAACAAAGGACTAGCCAACAAAGTATCTAGAATATATAGTGAACTCTCAAAATAACTGTAAAAAGAAAAAAACAATCCAATTAGAAAATGGACAAATGACAAGAATAGACATTTCACCAAAGAGGATATACTGATGTCAAATAAGCACGTGAAAAGATGTTTAATATCATAAGCCATCAGAGAAATGCAAATTTAAACTGCAATGATATCACTACACATCTATCAGAATGGCTAAAATTTTAAAAAACAGTAAAAATACCTAATGCTGTTGAGGAGACAAGCAAGTTAGATTACTCATACATTGCTGGTGGGCATGTAAAATGGTACAGTCACTCTGGAAAACAGCGTAGCAGTTTCTTATAAAACTAAGCATGCACCTACCTTATGACCCAGCAATTGCACTCTTGGGCATCTATCCCAGAAAAAGGAAAACTTATGCTCACACAAGAATCTGTACATAAATGTTCGTAGAAGCTTTACTCATAAATAGCCAAAAACTAGAAACACCTTGGATGTCCTACAACAGGTAAATGTGTAAACAAACTGTGGTACATCCATACCATGGAATATTACTCAGCAACAGAAAAGATAAAACCATTAATACACATAGCAATTTAGATGAATCAATGGGGAATTATGCTGAACAAAAAAAAGCCAACCCCAAAAGGTTACATGCTGTATGATTCCATTTATATAGTATTTTGAAAAGACAAAATTTTAGAAATGGAGAACAGATTAGTGGTGGTCAGGAATTAGGAACCAGAGTAGGGGGGATGTGGTGGGAGGGAGTTGGGTGTGGCAATAAAAGGGGAATATAAGGAATTCTTGTGGCAATGGAACTGTTCTGTATTTTGCCTATAGTAGTAGATATACAAACCTATACATGTGATAAAATTGTATATAATTTAACACACACACACAATACAAGTAAAACTGGGGAAATCTGAACAAGATGGTTAGATTGTATCAATGTCCTAACAATTGGGAGAAGATATTTGCAAACCATATATCTGATAAGGGGTTAATATCCAAAATATATAAAGAACTCCTACATCTCAACAACGAAAAAACTAACAACCCAATTAAAAAATGGGTAAAAGATCTGAACAGACATTGTTCCAAAGAAGATATACAGGTGGCCAACAGACACATGAAAAGATGTTCAACATCACTAATTATTAGGGAAATGCAAATCAAAACTACAATGAGCTATCACCTTACACCCGTCAGAATGGCTATAATTAATAAGATAAGAAATAACAAGTGTTGGAGAGGATGTGGAGAAGAGGGAATCCTCATACACTGCTGGTTGGAATGCAAACTGGTGCAACCACTATGGAAAACAGTATGAAGATTCCTCAAAATATTAAGAATAGACTACCATATAATCCAGCCATTCCATTGCTGTGTATTCATCCAAAGAATATGAAAATATGAATGCATAAAGATATATGCACCTCTATGTTCATTGCAGCATTATTCACAATAGCCAAGACTTGGAAGCAACCTAGGTGCCCATCAAGGGACGAATGGATAAAGAAGATGTGGTATATATACACAATGGAATACTACTCAGCCATAAAAAAGGTGAAATCTTGGGGCCATCCCGGTGGCATAGTGGTTAAGTTCACGTGCTCCGCTTCAGCAGCCCAGGGTTTGCAGGTTCAGATCCCAGGCACGGACCTACGCACCACTCATCAAGCCATGCTCTGGTGGCATCCCATATACAAAATAGAGGAAGACGGGCACAGATGTTAGCTCAGAGTTAATCCTCCTCAGCAAAGAGAGGAGGATTGACAATGGATGTTAGCTCAGAGCCAGTCTTCCTCACACACACACAAAACAAGATGAAATCTTGCCATTTGCAACAACATGGATGGACCTTGAGGGTATTATGCTAAGCAAAATAAGTCAGAGGGAGAAAGTCAAATACTGTATGATCTCACTCATAAGTAGAAGATAAAAACAACAACAAACACATAGATACAGAGATTGAATTGGTGGTTACCAGAGGGGAAAGGGGGAGTGAGGAGGGCAAAAGGAGTGACTAGGTACATGTGTATGGTGATGGATGGTAATTAGTCTTTGGGTGGTGAACATGATGTAATCTACACAGAAATTGAAATATAATGATGTATGCCTGAAATTTATATAATGTTATAAACCAATGTTACCTCAATAAAAAATAAATAAATAAATAAAAGGTTGTATCAATATCCTGGTTGTGATATTGTACTACAGTTTTGCGAGATGCTACCACTTGGGAAAAATTGGTAAAAAATAAATAGGGCCTCTATACTATTTCTTACACCTACCTCAATAAAAATTTCAATTAGTGAAAAAGACTAACACACACAAATAAGGTTTTGATTGCTAACCTCTTCTAGAAGTGCCTGTTCAGTAGGCACACAATAAGATCCCCAATTTATGTGAGGCAACAGTTTTAATAAATCTGTTCTCACTGCTTAATATGGTTGGCCATCTTTTCAGTTTTTTTTTTTTTTTTTTTTTTTTTTGTGAGGAGATCAGCCCTGTGCTAACATCCGCCAATCCTCCTCTTTTTTTTTTTTTTTTTTGCTGAGGAAGACGGCCCTGGGCTAACATCTGTGCCCGTCTTCCTCCACTTTATATGGGACGCCGCCACAGCATGGCTTGCCAAGCAGTGCGTTGGTGCGCGCCCGGGATCCGAACCAGCGAACCCCGGGCCGCCGCAGCGGAGCGCGTGCACCCAACCGCTTGCGCCACCGGGCCGGCCCCATCTTTTCAGTTTTTAACATGGACTTCCTGGTTATTGCAGCCCTGCTAAGCCAAAGCCACATTTTAAGGTTTTAGTTACTGTAATATATACTTCCGTATTAGGTTAGGCTGCCATTTAAAAGCAACCTTGAAATCTCAGGAACTTAATATAATTAAGGTTTATTTCTCATTCAGAAAGGGGGAGGAGGTAGGAAGGGGAAGAGAGAGCGGAGAGAGAACACTGTCCTCTCATTTGTCATAGCTACTTTTAAGAAGATTACCAGTTTATTAAAATTAAAGTAACACTCAGAATAAATATACTTGAATTCTTAGTGCTAACCATGGTCTGGTGGAAAGAAGAGTGCTTCTAGAGATGTACAAAGCTCTCATCTCTGCCATGAAAATTCTCATCCTGGTCTTGCCAATGATACATTAAGGCAGTGATGACAAGACACTCTGCTTGTGTATAGTACTACCCTTCACACAAAATTAATAAAGAATACATTTCAAGGAAAGGTATAAAAAGAAAAGATGGTAAAGGTATCCTGAAGTTTTGGAGGTGGA
The DNA here is from genome assembly GCF_020826845.1 of Diceros bicornis minor. Lineage (NCBI taxonomy): Eukaryota > Metazoa > Chordata > Mammalia > Perissodactyla > Rhinocerotidae > Diceros > Diceros bicornis. Next base: position 99,896,303 of record NC_080781.1, read on the forward strand.
GGGAGGGACAAGGTAGTAGAATTATTATATCTTAAGTGGTCCTCAGTCATCCTGTTGAAATATTACTTACTATTCAAGTCTCATTTCAAATTCTACCTCTTCCAGGAAATCAATTAAAGATTAGGTTTCTCTTTGTTTATTGTCTCCCACTCCCACATTTTGAACCTGCTCAAGGCAGAAGTGCATGCCATTGATGTTTACACCTCCCACACTGATTAACACAGTGTCTTGGTACATAGTAGGTGCTTTGTATTTAGAGTCACAACCACTTTGCGGTTTTGACTTGCATGTAAAAGAATACCTTCCAATTACACAGCACTTCAGTTTTTAAAATGCCAATGCATATTACTTTATTTGATTCTCACAATATCCTAGGATGAAGAGAATAATTAAAAACTCAAAAAGGTTCAGTAGCTTCCCAAAGGCCAAAGCTAATGAGAATTGGTACTAGGACTCGTATCTTCAGATTCCCATCTAAGAGTGCTTTTTCTATTACAGTGCACCTGTTTGCTGTGAAAATTTTAAATAAAATGTACTATGCTGAGCTAATAATTGGCACTACAGCGTAACACTATTTGTTGTCCCTTCAAACACCAAAGTGCTCAAAATAAGGCAGGTCTATCTGAATTCCATCTGGGGAGATTTCATTGGTGAAATACTATCAGGCCATTTTATCTATGAGGTGGCCATAGAACATAGGCCCCAAACCAGCATTATAGCAAGGCTCTAGTATATTTATAGTTTTTAGTCACTAATAGGAAGAAAATTGCTTTGGAGAAAAATCTCTACATATATCTCACAAACAATATAAATTCTGCTATTTGGGAGTGATTTAAATCACGTTACATATAATTCATCTGGGAAGCCTCTCCAGCTTGAGGAAATTCACTTGGGCACAAAATGTACATAAGCAGGATTAGTGAGAAATCTAATTTTGCAGATATATTGAGTGTATTTCAAATCTGGATTTACATATAGAAAAGGAAGTTTGGGAAGTGGAGCTCTGAGAATGTTAACCATTACGCACTCTTTTCCTAACAGGAGCCGAAGACTTGATCATTTCTAATCTTAGAACCCTAATCTAACCTACAAGAGATTCTTTAAAATCAAGGAACAATGGTGTGACAGTGAATCTATTTTGTCTGTAAAGGGGAGCAGAGATGAGCAGGTAGCTCATTAAACAATGGAAAGACACACAATATCTTTCAATTAACTGCAATGGGAAGAAGCAAGTGAGTACCTGTCTCTTGTGAGCTTAAGAGACCCTTAAAATGAGTCTTTGTGTTGCTGCCACATCTCTGGCAGATCAAGAGCATTTTCTTCTGAAGTATCTGAAGTGGAACATTATACTTCAGAACACAAGAGATGATCTCACTGATCAACCAATATCAACAAGATTTCCCAAAGAATTTAAGAAAAAGAGGAGGTAAAAGAAACCACCTCGATCAGTAAATCAGATTCTATTCTAGAAGATGAAAGCAGAAGACGACACTTTAATTGGAATTCCAAGGCATCTTTTGGCATCTCAGCATTTGATACTCTTCAGATATGAGAGGGCTGAAAGTAATTAATAAAAATATTTTTAAAGCATTTATCTGGACCAAATCTTCTTTGAAAAATATAGCATGGTGATATAGTTAATAATACTGTATTGCATTGCATATTTGAAAGTTGCTAAGAGAGTAGATCTTAAAAGTTCTCATCACAAGCAAAAAGAATTTTTTTGTAACTATGTAAGGTGGCGGATGTTAACCTAGACTTGTGGTGATCATTTTGCAATGTACACAAATATAGAATCTTGTACACTTGAAACTAATATGTCAAATATACCTCAATTAAAAAAAAAAGATTGAGAAAATACCCAACCCCCAAAAATCTTATTTAAAAGGATCTCCTCAAACAATAAAATTAACATTGGGTAAAAATGAAGCATGATTACGACATATCACAAAAAGCTGCTTCTCTAAAATGATCTTTAAAGCATTTTATGCAAGTGTTAGTTATATCATGCTAAATGACTAAGAATGTTTTACGTCCAAAAAACTAAACAAATAAGGTGTTCCTAGACCAGTACTAATGTGAATATATTTTGGAAATATCACAAAATACCTTATGGCATTTTTAGTTACTCTAAGGATTCATCTCTTTCTGCCCTAAATAGCAGTCTAAATGTTGTGGGCAGCTATTAAATAATTAAGGGGGTTCTAACCATAAGAGACTGCAATGATTATAGCTGAAATATATTTTAGTCGTGAAGCTTTGGGACACTTCATGAAAGAAGCAAAATGCCATGAAAATACTCAATGAACTTTCAAATAATGACAAGTATAAGATTTTCCACTGCCTGTCCCTTTATTGTGGTGTTTGATAAATATAACGGACATGACAATGGTTTGGTATATGAAGAAACAAAAACATCTATCCTTGACCCTACCTCCCCCCTCAAAGAGAAGTAGCTCCATATATTTAAAATGAATAACAAATTGGCTCAGATTGATTGCCTTCTCTGTCATAAGTGGTCCCAGAAGAGATGGAGTTGCTGCAGTTTCAGTGATTGCCAACTCAGAAGACAGATGTGTGACTGCAGCAATGCCATCAAGCCAACCTCAAAATAATGCTGTAAATTTTTACACAGAGAAAAACAAGAGAGGGAACTTGTATTTGACAATAGTTACTATTAACTCTCAATTATCTAGACTAATAAGGAGTAAAAGACACATAGATAATGCTAAATAATAAATAAATATCAAATTTGAAAGCTGGTCAATACTGGCCCATGTTTAGATACTCCATTATTCAACATTCTTGTACCTATCTCTGAGCCTTTTCGAGTTCAGTCCCATCACAGTCAGTTCTATGTAAGTTAGAAGAAGAAAGGGGCCTGGTTCTCTATAACTTACTCATGGATATTGAAAAGTTGATTGGACAGGGTAATATTTTAACATATTTAAAGTGTAATGTATGATTTCCAAGTCACTTTAAAAGAAAAGCTGAGGGCCAGCCCGTGGCTTAGCAGTTAGGTGAACGCACTCCGCTGTTGGCAGCCCTGGTTCGTATCCTGGGAGCGAACCGACGCACTGCTTCTCTGGCTATGCTGAGGCTGAGTCCCACATACAGCAACTAGAAGGATGTTCAGCTATGACATACAACTATCTACTGGACCTTTGGGGGAAAAAAATAAATAAAATTAAAAAAAAAAAGAAAAAGAACTTGTTGAATGTGTTAAAGATGAATTGATGAAAAATTTATCCCCTTTATAAAAAAAAAAAAAAGAAAAGCTGATTTTTTAAGTTAAATACATGATCCTATTAGCACAATAGCTACTATGTTTTACAAAGGAAAAAAAATTTGTTCTGATAATAAAGATATTAAATAAAAATTATTTCCCAGAAACTTTTTAAAATACAGATTTCGACTTTAAAATCATTAAGAAAACAATACAGTTAGAGATTTCTCTTTAGTGAAAAAAAATTATATTATTTTTATTGTTAAAATGACATATGTATTAGTTTTTCTATAACTATTATTTGGATATGAATAAATGGACTCATTGAGAAATTAACCTTAAAACTTCTCAGTCCACAGACCATTTCAGCAGATATAATCCCATTAAACACAAAAAAGCAAAATAAACCAACAACAACAATAAAAACCTCTCTTAGACAGCATAATTAAACCCTGCCATTCTCCATTATTTGATCATGTCATTTCCTGATATGAAAAGGAAAGCTTCCTTGGGTGGGAACAGCAAAAAGGAGCCGACAGTATCAAGAATTACCAGGCTTTTTCCCATTCTTCATCATGGCCTCCCTTGTCTCAGTTGAGAACCTATACGAGATGTTATTGCCTCTCCAGCTCAACTGAATTTTTAGCAGAAAAGTAACTCCCAGTAATCATTACTCTCCGTTGTCTTACTCCTTGTACCCTGTGTTGACTGCGAACTTTACCCAGACACCTAGAACTTATATCCCACTCAAAGTACTACCATTATCATACTTCGAAAACCATTGTCCTCTACTGTTAGGTACATGATTAACATTTGTTTTTATATCCAGTGATGCTTCTATTAGAACTGTTTTAAGAGCATACCAGTAGAAAGAATACGGTTCCGGTAATTAGGAAATTTGGATTCTGGTCCTAGCTCCACCAACAATTAGCTGCGTGTTCTTAGGGACATAATTTAACCTCTCTGGGCCACAGTTTCTTCATTTATATAAAGTAGGTCCTTTGCAGCGCTAACAATCTCAATTTTATTAGTAGGAAAACACTGGCTCAGAGCCTTGAGATTTCATTTATGACAAAGAGGATCCGAGCCAAGAGAAAAAAATCACTATAATCTTTCTCTACAATCCTAATTACATATCGACACCCCCTCAACTCCACCCAAGAAGCATTGCCCATTGTAGGAAAACATGCAACAGACAGGAAAACAACTGAGTCAAACTCTGTATAATATCATTTTTCAATGTTTTCCAGCCACTGACATTCTCCCACATCTCAGCTGTTCTTACAACTAGGTAAATGGTTTCAATGACAATCTACCTGGAACCACCTTCTCTAGACCCAATGTAATAGCTACCTGTTGAACCAAATGACTCTTCTTGTCTTTCTCCCTCTCTCTCTCTTATTCACAGTAAACTCTGATAACTAGTTCTGCCGCTATCATTTACTGACCACCAACCAGGGGCCAGGCAGTGCTCAAGGAAAGTTCAACATTGCTTCTTTTAATCCTTACAAAAACCCTAAAGGGTAAATATTAACCCTCATTTTTAAAATGAGGATACAGACTCAAAGAGATTAAGTAACAAGGTCACAAAACTATTAAGTGGTTATGCCTTAATTTGAACACATACCTATCTGACTCAGAAACCTCTCCCCATCAGGTGATCAATACTAAAGCAATATAGAATTTAACCTCGCTCTGATGATTCAAAATACAGTTTATAAAGGGATAGGACATTTCTTTCTCTAGCACAGCAGAGAAAGAAGTAAAGATGGATGATGATATAGGTATGTCTGAAAGGGAAAGAAGCTCATGGTTGATGACCTCTATTAATGCAGAGAATGAGGAATCTAGAATGCCAAATAAGAAAATGTATATTATTTTCATACCACATCTTTAAAAACAGTAACTCTGATTGGCTAACTAGCCCCCATTTGTCTCAGTTATTGAGGTCTCATTATTTTCCATTTTTAGGCAAAAGTCTATAAAAATTACTTCCCCCAATTTTTATTTTACATCTATAGAAAAGTTGAGAGAATACTAAAAATCTCAAACTTGTATACCCTTTACCTAGATTAACCCACTGTTGCCATTTCACCACAAATTGCTCCATCGCTTTCTCCTCACAAATGGTTGAATCACTTGAAAGAAAACTACAGACACCACACTTCTCTAAATAATGCAGCATACAGCTTCTAAGAATAAAAATATTTTCCTACATAACCACAATAACACACATAGGAAAATAAAAAATTCATTAATATAATTTAATATGTAGTCCATATTTAATTTCCCCAATTGTCCAAAATAATGTCTTCTTGGTTTTGATCTGGTATCCAGTCAAAGTTAACACAGTAACTTGACTGTTATGTTACTTTTTTTTTTTTTTGTGAGGAAGATCAGCCCTGACCTAACATCCGTGCTAATCCTCCTCTTTTTGCTGAGGAAGACCGGCTCTGAGCTAACATCTATTGCCAATCCTCCTCCTTTTTTTTCCCCCAAAGCCCCAGTAGATAGTTGTAAGTCGTAGTTGCACATCCTTCTAGTTGCTGTATGTGGGACGCAGCCTCAGCATGGCTGGAGAAGCAGTGCGTCGGTGCGCACCCAGATCCGAACCCGGGCCGCCAGTAGCGGAGCGTGCGCACTTAACCACTAAGCCACCGGGCCGGCCCCGTTATGTTACTTTTAATCTAAGACAATCCCTTTAATTTTTTTTGTTTTGAACTTGTTTGTTTCCCATGACTGACTTTTTGAAGAGTCCAAGCCAATTATCTTTCAGAACGTCTCACACATAGAATGTCTCATTATTTTCTTATGATTAGATTCAGGTTAAATATTTTTGATAAGAATACTATGTATGTGAGATTGTGTATTTCTTATCATGTCAGACCAAGAGGCACATGGTGTCAAGTTATCCCACTACTGGTGATATTAAATTTGATCACTTGATTAAAGTTGTACTTGTCAGACAGCTCTGTGGTAAAGGCACATTTTATTCTTTATAATTTTTAAGTAATCTGTGGAGTGATACTTTTGAGATCATATAAATATCCTGTTCCCTAACAGTGTTAAACTCAGTGGTTTTAGCATTCATTGATGACCCTTGCCTGAATCAATCATTATGCTGGGGCTAGAAAATGGTGACTTTCTCATTAAATTATACAATTAAAAAGGATGAAATTTATGGTATGTAAATTATACCTCAATAAAACTTTTTTTTTTCCAAAAAATAACTCAGTAACTTGCAAGCTTTATTTGGTCCATTGCCTGCTGGCATATTTTTTCTACTGAGAACTGACAGTTGAAACATTTTATAAATAGAGCAGGGTATCCAAGATCAGGGTAAGCTTAATAAAAGTGTTCTGCTGACAACTTTTTAATGGTGGTTCTCTAATTCTATCATTCCTTCTACAATTATTAGCTGACATGCTTCTATAAAGACTTTTCCCTTCACCTCCCCTTTCTCTCTTTTTTTTAGAGTATCACTGTGGACTCATGGGTTTTTTCCCCCCTCAATGTATCATAATCCATTACTGTCATTATTCTTTCTAATGTTCAAACCACCCTAATTTAGCAAGTAGAAGCCTATTCAAGCACAATCTTGTGTCCTGATATAACCTCATTAATCTTTGAACAATCTTTGTTTTGTGGCATAAAAAGTCCCAAACTCACCCTGTACTTTCCCTGCCTGAGATCTGAGATCAGATATTTCCCCAAGAAGCCTTGGTTCCTTTTTTGTGTGTGTGTGAGGAAGACTAGCCCTGAGCTAACATCCAATGCCAATCCTCCCCTTTTTGCCAAGGAAGACTGGCCCTGGGCTAACATCTGCGTCCATCTTCCTCTGCTTTACAGGGGACGCCGCCACAGCATGGCTTGACGAGCAGCGGGTTGGTGGGCACCCGGGATCCGAACCTGTGAACTCCGGGCTGCCAAAGCGGAGCGCACACACCCAACCACCGCACGACCGGGCCAGCCTCTTGGTTCCTTTTAATGGGAATGGTATTTAGAAACCAAAATCTAGGTGCTGGATGTGCTCATTGCTGCTGGGGTATCTGTCATTGCTTCTTGGCCCTTTCCATGTACAGAACAAGGGGATAGGAATTCATATTGATATTTGCAATTCAAATTTATAATACAAATATAGAAGAAAGAAAGGAAAAATACATTTCCTTTATCTCTCAATGAAAATCTTTATCTTTCAATGAAAAATATATTTTCTTTATCTTTCAGTGAAAATATATTTCCTTTGTCTTTCAATAAAAATGAAATGCATAGATTTTCTATGCATTTGCTTTATCCTACTGTATATAAAATGGTACCAATATTAGTATACCATACATATTATATTATAATTCTGAAACTAACAGTAAAGTTATTAAGAAAGTTTAAGATTTCTTTGCAGTTCTTTTTATCCTTTATATTACATCCTCGTGAGGATGCACCATCAAAATCACTATGTTAGAAAGTTATCTGAACTGCACGATTATGTAATAAATTAGTTACATAGGTTTTTTTGGCTTTAGTTCATATTCAATTTTAGTATTTGTCTTTCTTCCCATTATTTTTGGTTTAATTTTAATTTTTGAGTATTTAAACTGTTATGTGGCCCAAAAGTCAAAACTGTATAAAAAGGTATACTCAGAAAAGTCCTGCTTCTATCCCTATCTCCTCCACTCCATTCCTATATACCCCCTATTTTCATTAGTTTCTAGTTTATCCTCCCTGTTTCATGTTATAAAAATAAGCAATTATAGTTCTTCAGAACTAATGTAGACATACCATGAGTTAAGCGACACTCCTACAACAGAGCTCTTATTTGAGTGTTGTCATGGTGCACAAAACCTGACTTGTATCACATTTTCTACTTGCAATACAGATAGCTTGGTGTACAAATAAACTCCCACCTGAATTCTGATTAATCCACTGTAGAGAGTCCACACGAGCATTCAGAATTTTGCAGATCTGCTGGAGCTAAAAACATACACAAGATCTTTATATCTTGATTATTCTGATATAGTAAATAAAAAATTGAAATTAGGAAGTGACTTTTTATTTCTTCTGGTAATAAATGGACTGAGACGGTACTAAATAGTAACAACTTTTTTTTGCTATTTTATATTTGTAATATTCATTACGTCCATATACTAGTTCAATCTAATGATTTTGTAACTGTCAAGAATTTGATTCCTACAATTCAGTAATAAACTGACTACCATAGCACAAAAATAAGTAAAGAACATTAAGAGACATTTCACAAGACCAGAAATTCATACAAAAAATTTTAAATATTATTTTTTGTCAACCAAATAAGCAATCTTTTTTATTGAGGTATAATTGACATACAACACTATATTAGTTTCAGGTATACAACATAATGATTCAATATTTGTATATATTACAAAATGATCACCACAATAAATCTAGTTAACATCCATCAACACATATAGTTACAAAAAAATTTTTTTTCTGAGTGACGTCAGCATCATGGCGGAGTGAGCTTTCCCGTGAACTCTTCCCCCGATAAGATACAACAAAAGGAACAGTCACAGACCAACAACGGAATCCCAGACAGTGAAAAGCAAGATCGGAAAGATCCACACTGCCGCACATCTGAGAGTGGAACATGCTGGGCCCCCGAGGAAGCGGGGAGAGGTAAGGAGAACTCCTCTCCCTCCCCATCAGATCAGCAATCCTGGTCCACGTGGCTCCCAGAGAGGGGGGAGGGGCGGCCCTCTGCAGGGAAACTGTAGCTCTTCGGGCTTTCTCAACCAGTGGGAAACTCCCACACAGAGGACTCAGAAAAGCCACAGGGCTACCATCAACATCTGAGCACCCCAGAGAGCAGAAAATGAGGGGCAAACGAGAATCCCCCCATGCCAGGGACCCAGAGGGCAAAAGAGAGAGCCCCCGCCTCCCCACAAACTGGACCCTGCAGCTCAGCCGACCAGGCCAGACCAAGCGATCCGCGGCAGACCAGACCAAGCGATCCGACCTGCGGATCACAGCGGAAAAACCGTGGCAGAGCGCAGGGGGCTTAGATTACACAGCCCTTTACCAGCACACAGTGGCGGTGGGTGGAAATTGCAACCAGCGATTTCCAGGATGAGGAAAAACAAAGCCAACACAGGAACCACAATGCAAGGATACATGAAATCACCAGACCAGAAGGAAAATGACAAGCACCCAGAAACCAACCCTGAAGACACAGAAATCCATAACCTAAACGACAGAGATTTCAAAATAGCTATCATAAAAACACTCAATGAAATACGAGACAACACAGACAAACAATTCAATGAGATTAGGAGTTTCTTCACAAAAGAGATTGAAATCATAAAGAAAAACCAATCAGTGCTGATGGAGATGAAGAACACAATGGAGGAGATAAAGGAGAATCTGGAATCTTTAAAGTACAGAGCTGACAATATGGAGGAAATAATTAGCATTTTAGAGGATAGGAATACAGATATGCTCCAGATGGAAGAGGAGAGAGAACTAAGACTAAAAAGAAATGAAGAAAGTCTCTGAGAAATATGTGACTCTATTAGGAAATATAAGATAAGAATTATAGGTATTCCTGAGGGAGAGGAGAGGGAAAGAGGAACAGAGAGCCTATTCAAGGAAATAATAGCTGAGAATTTCCCAAATCTGGGGAAGCAGCAGGAAATATCAGTAAGTGAAGCCAACAGGTCACCTAAATAGGTCAACAGGCAAAGGCCCACACCACGACACCTAGTGGTAAGGCTACCCAGTCAATGACAAAGAAACAATATTAAGGGCAGCTAGACAAACCAAAAAATAACGTACAAAGGAACTCTCATCAGGCTCTCAGCAGATTTCTCAACAGAAACTTTAGAGTATAGGAGAAACTGGAATGATATATTCAAAATACTGAAAGACAAAAACTTTCAGCCAAGAATACTCTATCCAGCAAAAATATCCTTCAAATATGATGGAGAAATAGTAACTCTCCCAGATAAACAAAAGCTAAGGGAGTTCATGGCCATGAGACCCCCACTACAAGAAATACTCAAGAAGGCCCTCAGGCCTGAAAAAAGAAGAGAAAGGAAATACAAAGCTTGGAGCAAGGAGAAAAATAGATAGATAAACTCAGAAAAACAGTGGATCTTTACCGCAATAGGTTAGCAACCACTGAAATACTAAAATCAAAGATCAAAGGAAGGAATTCACCAAAAATAAATTTAACCTCATCACTGTAAACACACAGCCACAACACAAGATAGAATAAGGTATAACAAGAACGACTTAGAAGGGGAAGAGGAAAGTGGTTGAATTGACTTAGTATAAGGAAATAGGAGGCCATCAGATAATGGACTATCTCATACACAAGATTTTTTACACAAACCTCAAGGTAAGCACTAAACAAATAATCCAAACAAAATCATATATGATAAACAAAGAGAAAACTAGAAGAGTCATAAGACAGAACAACCAAACTGAATTGGCAGTCTGAAACAAATGGGACAAGAAACAAAGGAAACGCAAAAGAACCAGAAAATAAGTGACAAAACAGCAACATTAAGCCCTCATATATCAATAATTACCCTAAATGTAAATGGATTGAATTCTCCAATCAAAAGATACAGAACGGCAGGATGGATTAAAAAGCAAGACCCAACAATATGCTGCCTCTGGGAAACACATCTCAGCACTAAAGACAAGCACAGGCTCAGAGTAAAAGGATGGAAGACAATACTCCAAGCTAATGGCAAACTAAAGAAAGCAGGTGTTGCCATACTCATATCTGACAAAATAGACGTCAAGATAAAACAAGTTAAGAAAGACAAAGAAGAGAAATATATAATGATAAAAGGGAGACTCCACCAAGAAGACATATCACTTATAAATATATATGCACCCAACATAGGAGCACCAATGTACATAAAGCAACTATTAACAAACCTAAAAGGAGACATTAACAACAACACAATAATAGTAGGGGATCTTAACACCCCACTTACATCAAGGGATAGATCATCCAGACAAAAAGTCAATAAAGAAATAGTAGACTTAAATGCAAAACTGGACGAGATGGACCTAGTAGACATATACAGAGCACTCCATCTAAAAACAGCTGACTACACATTCTTCTCAAGCATGCATGGAACATTCTCAAGGATAGACCATATGTTGGGAAACAAAGCAAGCCTCAATAAATTTAAGAAGATTGAAATCATAACAAGCATCTTTTCAGACCATAATGCTATGAAACTGGAAACGAACCATGAAAAAAAAACTGGGAAAGTGACAAAAATGTGGAGATTAAACAACATGCCACTGAACAATCAATGGATCATTGATGAAATTAAAGGAGAAATCAAAAAATATCTGGAAACAAACAGAAGTGAAAATATGCCATACCAAACCATATGGGATGCAGCAAAAGCAGTCCTGAGAGGGAAACTCATAGTGATACAAGCCCACCTTAACAAACAAGAAAAAGCGCAAATAAGCAACCTTAAATTACACCTAACAGAACTAGAAAAAGAAGAACAAACAAAGCCCAAAGTCAGCAGAAGGAGAGAAATAATAAAAATCAGAGCAGAAATAAATGAAATTGAGACCAAAAAAACAGTAGAAAGGATTAATGAAACAAAGAGTTGGTTCTTTGAGAAGATAAACAAAATCGACAAACCCTTAGCCAGGCTTACTAAGAAAAAAAGAGAAAAGCTAAAGTAAATAAAATTAGAAATGAAAGAGGAGAAATTACAATGGATACCATGGAGATACAGAGGATTATAAGAGAATACTATGAGAAACTATATGCCAACAAATTGGACAATCTAGAAGAAATGGATAAATTCTTTTTTTTTTTTTTTTGATTTTTATTGATATTTTAATGGTTTCTAACATTGTGAAATTTTGGGTTGTACATTTTTGTTTGTCCATCACCCCATATATGACTCCCTTCACCCCTTGTGCCCACCCCCCACCCCCACTTCCCGGGTAACCACAGTCCAGTTTTCTCTGTCCATGTGTTGGTTTATATTCCACATATGAGTGAGATCATACAGTGTTTGTCTTTCTCTTTCTGGCTTATTTCACTTAACATAATACGCTCCAGGCCCATCCATGTTGTTGCAAATGGGACGATTTTGTCTTTTTTTATGGCTGAGTAGTATTCCATTGTATATATATACCACATTTTCTTAATCCAATCGTCAGTCGAGGGACACTTAGGTTGCTTCCACTTCTTGGCTATGGTGAATAATGCTGCAATGAACATAGGGGTGCATAAGCCTCTTTGGATTGTTGATTTCAGGTGCGTTGGATAGATTCCCAGTAGTGGGATGGCTGGATCATAGGGCATCTCTATTTTTAATTCTTTGAGGAATCTCCATACCGTTTTCCATAGAGGCTGCACCAATTTGCATTCCCACCAGCTGTGTATGAGGGTTCCTGTTTCTCCACATCCTCTCCAACATTTGTTGTTTTTTGTCTTGGTGATTATAGCCATTTTAACGGGCGTGAGGTGGTATCTTAGTGTTGTTTTGATTTGCATTTCCCTGATGATTAGTGATGTTGAGCATCTTTTCATGTGCCTATTGGCCATCTGTATATCTTCCTTGGAGAAGTGTCTGTTCATTTCCTCTGCCCATTTTTTGATCGGGTTGTTTGTTTTTTTGTTGTTCAATTGTGTGAGTTCTTTATATATTATGGAGATCAACCCCTTGTCAGATGTATGTTTTGCAAATATTCTCTCCCAGCTGGTTGGTTGTTTGTTCATCTTGATTCTGATTTCATTTGTCTTATAAAAGCTCTTTAGTCTGATAAAGTCCCACTTGTTTATTTTTTCTTTGGTTTCCCTAGTCTGGGTAGGCATGTCATCCGAAAAGATTCCTTTAAACCCAATGTCAAATAGTGTGTTGCCTATATTTTCTTCTATGAGTTTTATAGTTTCAGGTCTCACCTTCAGGTCTTTGATCCATTTTGAGTTAATTTTTGTGAATGGCGATAGCACATGGTCCACTTTCATTCTTTTGCATGTGGATGTCCAGTTTTCCCAACACCATTTATTGAAGAGACTTTCCTTTCTCCATTGCATGTCCTTAGCACCTTTGTCGAAAATTAGCTGTCCGTATATGTGTGGTTTTATTTCTGGGCTTTCAATTCTGTTCCATTGATCTGTGTGTCTGTTTTTGTACCAGTACCATGCTGTTTTGATTACTATTGCTTTGTAGTATGTTTTGAAGTCAGGAATTGTGATGCCTCCTGCTTTGTTCTTTTTCTTTAGGATTTCTTTAGCTATTCGGGGTCTTTTGTTGCCCCATATAAATTTTAGTATTCTTTTTTCTATTTCTGTGAAGAATGTCATTGGGATTCTGATTGGGATTGCATTGAATCTGTAGATTGCTTTAGGTAATATAGACATTTTAACTATGTTTATTCTTCCAATCCACGTGCATGGGATATCTTTCCATTTCTTTATGTCATCGTCGATTTCCCTCAATAATGTCTTGTAGTTCTCATTGTATAGGTCCTTCACCTCCTTGGTAAGATTTATTCCTAGGTATTTTATTCTTTTTGATGCAATTGTAAATGGTATTATCTTTTTGAGCTCTCTTTCTGTTAGTTCATTATTAGCATATAGAAATGCAACTGATTTTTGTAGATTGATTTTGTACCCTGCAACTTTGCTGTAGTTGTTGATTGTTTCTAACAGTTTTCCAACAGATTCTTTAGGGTTTTCTATATATACCATCATGTCATCTGCAAATAGTGAGAGTTTCACTTCTTCGTTACCTATTTGGATTCCTTTTATTCCTTTTTCTTGCCTAATTGCTCTGGCCAAAACCTCCAGTACTATGTTGAACAGGAGTGGTGAGAGTGGGCAGCCCTGCCTCGTTCCTGTTCTCAGAGGAATGGCTTTCAGTCTTTCCCCGTTGAGTATGATGTTAGCTGTGGGTTTGTCATATATGGCCTTTATTATGTTGAGGTACTTTCCTTCTATTCCCATTTTATTGAGAGTTTTTATCATAAATGGATGTTGTATCTTGTCAAATGCCTTCTCTGCGTCTATTGAGATGATCATGTGGTTTTTATTCTTTGTTTTGTTGATGTGATGTATCACGTTGATTGATTTGCGGATGTTGAACCATCCCTGCGTCTCTGGTATAAATCCCACTTGATCATGGTGTATGATCTTTTTAATATATTGTTGTATTCGGTTTGCCAATATTTTGTTGAGGATTTTTGCATCAATGTTCATCAGCGATATTGGCCTGTAATTTTCTTTCTTTGTATTGTCTTTGTCTGGTTTCGGTATCAGGGTGATGTTGGCCTCATAGAATGATTCAGGAAGTGTTCCATCTTCCTCTATTTTTTGGAATAGTTTGAGGAGGATGGGTATTAAATCTTCTTTGAATGTTTGGTAAAATTCACTGGAGAAGCCATCTGGTCCTGGACTTTTATTTTTTGGGAGGTTTTTGATTACTATTTCAATCTCTTTACTTGTGATTGGTCTATTCAGATTCTCCATTTCTTCTTGGTTCAATTTTGGGAGGTTGTATAAGTCTAAGAATTTATCCATTTCTTCTAGATTGTCCAATTTGTTGGCATATAATTTCTCATAGTATTCTCTTATAATCCTCTGTATTTCCATGGTATCCGTTGTAATTTCTCCTCTTTCATTTCTAATTTTATTTACTTGAGCCTTTTCTCTTTTTTTCTTAGTTAGCCTGGCTAAGGGTTTGTCTATTTTGTTTATCTTCTCGAAGAACCAACTCTTTGTTTCATTAATCCTTTCTACTGTTTTTTTGGTCTCAATATCATTTATTTCTGCTCTGATTTTTATTATTTCTCTCCTTCTGCTGGCTTTGGGCTTTGTTTGTTCTTCTTTTTCTAGTTCTGTTAGGTGTAATTTAAGGTTGCCTATTAGGGCTTTTTCTTGTTTGTTAAGGTGGGCTTGTATCGCTATGAGTTTCCCTCTCAGGACCGCTTTTGCTGCGTCCCATATGGTTTGATATGGCATGTTATCATTTTTCAGAGGAGCCACAGGGCTACCATCAACATCTGAGCAACCCAGAGAGCGGATAAAGAGGGGCAAACGAGAAGCCTCCCACGTCAGGGACCCAGAGGGCAAAAGAGAGAGCTCCCCCCTCCCCGCAACCCGGAGTCTGCAGCTCGACCAGATCTAGCGGTCCGAGGCAGACCTGAATAAACTGGACTGGACCCGTGGATCGCAGTGGGGAAAAGAAACAAAACAAAACAAAACAAAACTGCGGATCGCAGCAGAAAAACTGGGGCAGAGCGCAGGGGGCTTAGACTACACAGCCCTTTACCACCAGACAGTGGCGGCAGGTGGAAATTGCAACCAGAGACTTCCAGGATGAGGAAAATCAAAACCAACACAGGAACCACAATGCAAAAATATATGAAATCACCAGACCAGAAACAAAATGACAAGCACCCAGAAATCAACCCCGAAGACACAGAAATCCATAAACTAAATGACAGAGATTTCAAAATAGCTATCATAAAAACACTCAACGAAATACGAGACAACACAGACAAACAATTAAATGAGATTAGGAGTTTCTTCACAAAAGAGATTGAAATCATAAAGAAAAACCTATCAGGGCTGATGGAGATGAAGAACACAATGGAGGAGATAAAGGAGAATCTGGAATCTTTAAAGAACAGAGCTGACAATATGGAGGAAAGAATTAGTACTTTAGAGGATAGGAATACAGATATACTCCAGATGGAAGAAGAGAGAGAACTAAGACTAAAAAGAAATGAAGAAAGACTCCGAGAAATATCGGACTCTATTAGAAAATGTAACATAAGAATTATAGGTATTCCTGAGGGAGAGGAGAGGGAAAGAGGAACAGAGAGCCTATTCAAGGAAATAATAGCTGAAAATTTCCCAAATCTGGGGAAGGAGCAGGAAATACCAGTAAGCGAAGCCAACAGGACTCCTATATATATTAACAGACAAAGGCCTTCACCACGACACCTAGTGGTAAGGCTAGCCAGGGTCAACGACAAAGAAACAATATTAAGGGCAGCTAGACAAAAACAAAAAATAACGTACAAAGGAACTCCCATCAGGCTCTCAGCGGATTTCTCAACAGAAACTTTTCAGGCTAGAAGAGACTGGAATGATATATTCAAAATACTAAAAGACAAAAACTTTCAGCCAAGAATACTCTATCCAGCAAAAATATCCTTCAAATATGATGGAGAAATAGTAACTCTCCCAGATAAACAAAAGCTAAGGGAGTTCATGGCCACGAGACCGCCACTACAAGAAATACTCAAGAAGGCCCTCAGGCCTGAAAACAAGAAGAGAAAGGGAACACAAAGCTTGGAGTAAGGAGAAAAGTAGGTAGACAAAATAAGAGAAATAGTAGATCTTTACCGGAATAGGTTAGCAACCACTTAAATACTAAACTCAAAGATCAAAGGAAGAAATTCACCAAAAATAAATTTAACCTCATCACTGTAAACACACAGCCACAACACAAGATAGAATAAGGTATAACAAGAGCAACTTAGAAGGGGAAGAGGAAAGTGACTGAATTGACTTAGTATAAGGAAATAGGAGGCGATCAGATAATGGACTATCTCATACAGAAGATTTTTCGCCCAAACCTCAAGGTAACCACTAAACAAATAATCAAAGTAAAACCACATATGATAAACAAAGAGAAAACTAGAAGAGTCATAAGACAGAACAACCAAACTGAATTGGCAGTCCAAAACAAATGGGACAAGAAACAAAGGAAATGCAAAAGAACCAGAAAATAAGTGACAAAACAGCAACATTCAACCCTCATATTTCAATAATTACCCTAAATGTAAATGGATTGAACTCTCCAATCAAAAGATACAGAGTGGCAGGATGGATTAAAAAGCAAGACCCAACAATATGCTGCCTTCAGGAAACACATCTTAGCACTAAAGACAAGCACAGGCTGAGAGTGAAAGGATGGAAGACAATACTCCAAGCTAATGGCAAACAAAAGAAAGCAGGTGTTGCCATACTCATATCAGACAAAGTAGACTTCAAGATAAAACAGGTTAAGAAAGACAAAGAAGGGAAATATATAATGATAAAAGGGACACTCCATCAAGAAGACATATCACTTATAAATATATATGCACCCAACATAGGAGCACCAATGTACATAAAACAACTATTAACAAACCTAAAAGGAGAAATCAACAACAACACAATAATAGTAGGGGATCTTAACACCCCACTTACAGCAATGGATAGATCATCCAGACAAAAAGTTAATAAAGAAATATTAGACTTAAATGAAAAACTGGACGAGATGGACCTAGTAGACATATACAGAGCACTCCACCCAAAAACAGCTGACTACACATTCTTCTCAAGCGCGCATGGAACATTCTCTAGGATAGACCATATGTTGGGAAACAAAGCAAGCCTCAATAAATTTAAGAAGATTGAAATCATAACAAGCATCTTTTCAGACCATAAGGCTATGAAACTGGAAATGAACCAGGAAAAAAAAACTGGGAAAGTGACAAAAATGTGGAGATTAAACAACATGCTACTGAACAACCAATGGATCATTGATGAAATTAAAGGAGAAATCAAAAACTATCTGGAAACAAACGAAAATGATAATATGCCATATCAAACCATATGGATAAATTCTTAGACTCACACAACCTCCCAAAACTGAACCAAGAAGAAATGGAGAATCTGAATAGATCAATCACAAGTAAAGAGATTGAAATAGTAATCAAAAACCTCCCAAAAAATAAAAGTCCAGGACCAGATGGCTTCTCCAGTGAATTTTACCAAACATTCAAAGAAAGTTTAATATCCATCCTTCTCAAACTATTCCAAAAAATAGAGGAAGATGGAACACTTCCTAAATCATTCTACGAGGCCAACATCACCCTCATATCAAAGCCAGACAAAGACAATACAAAGAAAGAAAATTACAGGCCAATATCGCTGATGAACATTGATGCAAAAATCCTCAACAAAATATTGGCAAACCGAATACAGCAATACGTTAAAAAGATCATACTCCATGATCAAGTGGGATTTATACCAGAGACGCAGGGATGGTTCAACATCCGCAAATCAATCAACGTGATACATCACATCAACAAAACAAAGAATAAAAACCACATGGTCATCTCAATAGATGCTGAGAAGGCATTTGACAAGATACAACATCCATTTATGATAAAAACTCTCAACAAAATGGGAATAGAAGGAAAGTACCTCAACATAATAAAGGCTAACTATCACAAACCCACAGCCAACATCATACTCAACGGGGAAAGACTGAAAGCCATTCCTCTGAGAACAGGAACGAGGCAGGGCTGCCCACTCTCACCACTCCTGTTCAACATAGTACTGGAGGTTTTGGCCAGAGCAATTAGGCAAGAAAAAGAAATAAAAGGAATCCAAATAGGTAACGAAGAAGTGAAACTCTCACTATTTGCAGATGACATGATGGTATATATAGAAAACCCTAAAGAATCCATTGGAAAACTATTAGAAATAATCAACAACTACAGCAAAGTTGCAGGGTACAAAATCAATCTACAAAAATCAGTTGCATTTCTGTATGCTAATAATGAACTAACAGAAAGAGAGCTCAAAAAGATGATAACATTTACAATTGCATCAAAAAGAATAAAATACCTAGGAATAAATCTTACCAAGGAGGTGAATGACCTATACAATGAGAACTACAAGACATTATTGAAAGAAATCGATGATGACATAAAGAAATGGAAAGATATCCCATGCACGTGGATTGGAAGAATAAACATAGTTAAAATGTCTATATTACCTAAAGCAATCTACAGATTCAATGCAATCCCAATCAGAATCCCAATGACATTCTTCACAGAAATAGAAAAAAGAATACTAAAATTTATATGGGGGCAACCAAAGACCCCCAATAGCTAAAGAAATCCTAAGAAAAAAGAACAAAGCAGGAGGCATCACAATCCCTGACTTCAAAACATACTACAAAGCAACAGTAATCAAAACAGCATGGTACTGGTACAAAAACAGACACACAGATCAATGGAACAGAATTGAAAGCCCAGAAATAAAACCACACATATACGGACAGCTAATTTTCGACAAAGGTGCTAAGACGATACAATGGAGAAAGGAAAGTCTCTTCAACAAATGGTGTTGGGAAAACTGGACAGCCACATGCAAAAGAATGAAAATGGACCATCTGTTATCACCATTCACAAAAATTAACTCAAAATGGATCAAAGACCTGAAGGTGAGACCTGAAACTATAAAACTCATAGAAGAAAATATAGGCAACACACTCTTTGACATTGGTCATAAAGGAATCTTTTCAGATGACATGCCTACCCAGACTAGGGAAACCAAAGAAAAAATAAACAAGTGGGACTTTATCAGATTAAAGAGCTTCTATAAGACAAACGAAACCAGAATCAAGATGAACAGACAACCCACCAGCTGGGAGAGAATATTTGCAAAACATACATCTGACAAAGGGTTGATCTCCATAATATATAAAGAACTCACACAACTGAACAACAAAAAAAAACAAACAACCCAGTCAAAAAATGGGCAGAGGAAATGAACAGACATTTCTCCAAAGAAGATATACAGATGGCCAACAGGCACATGTAAAGATGTTCAACATCACTAATCATCAGGGAAATGCAAATCAAAACAACACTAAGATATCACCTCACGCCTGTTAGAATGGCTATAATAACCAAGACAAAAAACAACAAATGTTGGAGAGGATGTGAAGAAACAGGAACCCTCATACACAGCTGGTGGGAATGCAAACTGGTGCAGCCTCTATGGAAAAAGGTATGGAGATTCCTCAAAGAATTAAAAATAGAGATGCCCTATGATCCAGCCATCCCACTACTGGGAATCTATCCAATGAACCTGAAATCAACAATCCAAAGAGGCTTATGCACCCCTATGTTCATTGCAGCATTATTCACCATAGCCAAGAAGTGGAAGCAACCTAAGCGTCCCTCGACTGACGATTGGATTAAGAAAATGTGGTATATATATACAACGGAATACTACTCAGCCATAAAAAAAGACAAAATCGTCCCATTTGCAACAACATGGATGGGCCTGGAGGGTATTATGTTAAGTGAAGTAAGCCAGAAGGAGAAAGACAAACACTGTATGATCTCACTCATATGTGGAATATAAACCAACACATGGACAGAGAAAACTATATTGTGGTTACCAGGGGCAATGGGGGTGGGGGGTGGGCACAAGGGGTGAAGGGAGTCATATATATGGTGATGGACAAACAAAAATGTACAACCCAAAATTTCACAATGTTAAAAACTATTAAAACATCAATAAAAAAAAATTTTTTTCTTGTGATGAGAACTTTTAAGATCTACTCTCTCAGCAATTTTCAAATATGCAATACAGTATTATTAACTATAGTCGTCATGCTGTACATTGCATCCCCATGATTACTTATTTTATAACTAGAAGTTTGTACCTTTTGACCCCCTTCACCTATTTCACCCACTGCCCATCCCCTACTTCTGGCAACCACCAATCTGTTCTCTGTATTTACAAGCTTGTTTTTTGTTTGTTTTTGTTATTAAATTCCATATATAAGTGAGAGCATATGATATTTTTCTTTCTCTGTCTGACTTATTTCACTTAGCATAATGCCCTAAACATCCATTCTTGTCACAAATGGCAAGATTTCCAAATCAGCAATTTTTAATAAATGGTAATACTCAGTTGTCAAATGTATTGGAATATAGGTACATTTATATACAACCTACAATAATATAAATTAATCCAACTCTTCAAAATGTAAATTTATATAATATATATCAAAAGTCTTAAAATATTCATATTTTTTAACTCAGTATATTCTACTTCTAGGAAGCTATCCAGAGGAAATAATCAAATCTAAACATAACTGATCATTATAGGGCAATTTTATAATGGCAAAAAACTGGAAACAATAATATCTCCACCAATAAAAAAATGATTAAATGTTTTATTTATAAAGTCACCTCTAACGAAATATTATAGCATCATTAAAACCATGTTTTCAAAGAATGGTTAAAATTTGGGGAAAACATCATGAAAGAATATTAAATGAAGACAGAATACAAAACTTTATATAGGTATGTTTCCAATGCTGTTTAAAACAAAAGAAGTATTTTTACTGGCACAGCAAAAAGACTTAAACAAAATACACTAATATATTAGCAGAGTACTGGTAATATAGGTGATTTAATTTTCTTTACAGATTTCCGTATTTTCCAAGCTTAATACATTGAATAAATATATGTATTAACTTTGTAATAAAAATATTAAACATTTAAATAATTTTAGAACAGTTTTGATGAATATTTTAGCAAACTCCAGGATAATATTGAAAATAGGAGGAAATGAAAATGTTACCACACTTAAAAGGACAGTATGTAATGAAAACAGCAAATTTAGTGTATTCAATATGACATATAAAAATGTAGCTTGTAGCAGGAACAATGAATTTTTGTAAGAAAAGGTGACTGAATATCATATACCATAACATGGACTTGCTTAATAGAACCTTTAGATATTAAGTAGTCTCTTCTATTTACCCTCAAAAAAGGTAAAAATAAACAGGAAAATCCCATCATCATGAATACTGTTGAACACAGTTGCTGTTTTTCTACCCTGGTGAATGGCCCACAGTAACAAACCTTTGTCTATCTGGTTACAATAAATTATCTACAATATTATTGTTCAGTAAATGTTTTCTCTGCTTCCTGTCCAACGATTTATGCTATCTGAGAAAAGACAAGAATTGTTGCTGATCTCTTGCTTCTTTTGTCCTGCTATCAAGCAGCAATTATCCTTTAATTCATTCATCTTAAACATCTCAATCACCCTTGCCAGGAAAAACAAAAACAAAGGACTCAAACCATTTACTCCCCACTACTAAAATAAAACAATTCAGGGCTAAGTAGAGAAAAAATATAAGGATAGGATTACAGTCTCCTTTTACTTACTCTGTTCGGAACACATCTCTTATACTAATTCAACACAGAGAGACTAGACATCAGCTCTACTTCATGTTTAAATGTGCGTGAATTTATCATGCATCAAAATTCTATACAGGAAAACAATTTTGAATTTTGGAGTCACATGGTGATCTAATAGTTCGTTAAAAAGAAAACCTATATTCTGTCAGCTCTGGATCATCTGTGTGAACACAGGGATATGGTAGCATGGATAATCCCAGACTAATTTATGTTTATCTTTGTTCAACTTTAGATTCACCCAAAGTAGAGAATGGCATAATTTTTATAGCTGGAGGGGACTTCAAGATCATTTAGTCCACTCTTGACAATTTGCAAAAGAAGGAGCCAAGACCCAGAGAGATTAAGTGACTTAAATAAAATTCTAACGCTTTCTCAACTATACCATGCCGGTTCCTTATAATTAAAAAAAGCTAGTAATATGTATGTAGGTAAAAAACTATCTTTATATAATTGGATAAAGGGCTTACTAAAGAAAAATCACCACTTATATATATATATATATATATATCATTCATCCTCAACTACCCAGATCCTGGCCCCACACCTAATTATAATCAACTGATAGGAAGTACAATGGGAGCTCCCACAATGGGAGATTCCTCTTACCATTACTGCCATGGAGTGAGAATAGGGAAAAGGAGGACTCCATTTAGCTGCTAAGACAATAAGGAAAGGTAGAGGAAATAAGCTCTTTAATTAGAGTATAGATAAAGAAAAAAAAAAAAACCAATCCTTTCTTACCGCCAAATTAATTCAAAACATCTCAACTCTCTAATTGGAGCCCTGGCTGTATTTTCCCATGCTTATAATACATTTATGTTATGAGTTAAGCAGGATCCTATGAGGCAGGTGGAAACCTAATAACCATATTTAACAAAATTTCTATGGAAAAATATATTTTAAGTCTCAAATAGTTGACATCAAACTTTTAAGATAGAACATATTCATAAATTAAGGATTGCCTGAATATACCTAACAGAATCAAACATATATACTCGCAATTATATGACTATGTAGATAAATAAGTAAAAGGAAGAATGAACTAGCTAATGAGTAAGCGAACAGAAAAATTAGTACAGGGACATATTTAGTTATGCGAAGAACAGAGAGAAAACCAAAGTAGGGAGGAAAGTCATTTTTTTACCCTTCTGGGAATAATCACAAAAAACTCACCACCCTTTCTGTCCTTAAATATTTCCTGCCACACTAACTATACCCAAGAGCTTCGTATCTCTAGAGGCAGGTAAGGAGCACTATAGTGGACAGGAGAAGGTGATTAGCTCAAGGAACCACACAGAATGCTAATTTCACACTAAATCTTGGTTGTCTAAATAGATAAAGCAGTTAACACACCGGGTCAGTAGTGTCAGCAGGACTTTCAAATGCATTCAGGTGCTCAATAATGTCCTTGAGATCTTGGGCCATTCGTTTCAGCCGAGCATCTATATTTCCTGCTAATTTGTAACTGAAAAGACAGGTAAAATAAAGGATTAACAAGCAATGTTTTATCTACTGTGTATTGTTACTTACATACAAAGATGGTACTGCCAACTGGATTTGCCCCAATTCCCCTACCTTCTCAGTGGGTCTCATTTATGACTAATGGCACATTTTTATGAATGCAGCATTCATGAACTTATTATTACCATATTCAAAAAAGACTCCATAGGTGAAGGCTTTTATCCACCTTGCCATTTTCACAGTCACCTATTTACTCTGGATAATGTTCTGGGGAGCTCTGAAGCAAAAGAACTCGTTTTTGGTGCCAAAATAAACCCACAGGACATTTAGACATAGAAGAAGTTATTGGTGTTTGGCAATAGTCAATAAGTGCTGAGATGTCGTCAATGATTTTGAACACATAAATTTTCAAAGAAAAATCTTATATAAATATACTCCATCATCCAACAAAAGATGTTTTGAGAAATGAGATTGACAATAACTAAAGGCAGAGAAATCTACTAAGTTTACAAAAAACTGATTAGTTGGCTAAATTCTCAAGATTTCCACCCAAACTATTTACACACACACACACACACACACACACAGATACACACACACACTTAACCTAGTCAAGAATATGTTTATGAGAATTAAAGTGATCAGAGGGTTTTTCAACCTTAATGTCTATAAATATTAAAGGATTCAATTAGATTTATTGATAACTATCTACTGCCTTTCTGTCCCAAAGTACTTATGGATAATTGGTTGCCTAGATTGTTGAAGATTCTGGTAAAGATTCCATCACAATATAATAGTGACAACACAAGAGCAATTGGAAAGGAACTAATGTTTCAATTATTTCTTTAAACTACAGTTAGGATCTCATGGCCAAAAACATAACTCTATATGTTTCAAAAAAATGAGAAAGCAATGCAAAAAAAAAAAAAGAAATTCACAAAGGCTGAAATACAAAAGCAGAAACAGAACTAGGGTCCATACAGATTAGTTATACTTACCACATTTAACTCACCTACAAAAAAGTTAACTCGCAAGCCTTTTAAAAATAAGCTCAGTCTTAACTCACTAAATTGATAAAATGAGGCCAACTTAGTCTCAATCTAGTTTATGTAGCACATTCACATTCACAGAAGTTCTCCTAACAAAACTTTATAATTTGGTCTGATTACCAAATCTCAGTTCCAGAGAGATAAAGTTACTGTGGGAACATTGGCAATGTATCAACCAAAGGTAAAGACGGGATCACACACAAATAAAATATATCCAGCCCAAGACATCGACAAAATCATTCAATTTTTGAGAGCTATGCAGTTTGTCCCCAGATTAACAAATTGCCTTTAAAATAGCAAATGATTTATCACTGAAGCAATTGCATGAACATTAGGTTTAAAAGAGTCAATATAAATAGAAGAACATAAATATCCCACAATACTATGACACCACACACATAAAATTTGTATTTCTAATTTAAGAACAAACTTGACAAACACAAAAACTTTCCAGTGGCCATGTATAAACTTGAGATTAACAACAGTGTACAAAATGCTATAAAACAAAATTGCCAGAATGATTACTTCATTTTCAAGCATCCTGAAAAGATAAACAGAAAAAAGTCAAATAAGTTGATAAATGGCAACTACAAGAACTTGTCCTTTTCTACCAGTTTTTAATCCCTGCCTTTCAATTCCATTTTTTCCCTTTCTAATGGGGCTAAGTCCTGCCCCATTCCTCGATCTTTATTCAGTTACTTACGTCCTCTTACGCTCCTCATCTTCATATGGCAGAAAAACAGACTCACTATGGTCCTTCACAGACTCCTCTAAAGGGGTCAAGAAATCTTCTAGATCCTTCTGCTCTGACAGGATAAAATCTAATTCTCGTTCCAGCCTGAACAAAACAAGTCAAGAGAAGGGCCGATGAAAGGAATTTGGAGTGACAAAATAAATGTCAATGAACTACCACAAGGAAAAAAAAACTAGACAGAGATAGATCTTTACTCTTTCAACCCAGGGAATCTAAGATTCTACCTTTGCTGATCCAGTTTTGCTTTTTCCACTTCTCCATGCAAAGTAATAAACTATAAAGAAAAACAATAATATAATAATGTAAATATCTGAATTTATATTGTAATTTTAAAATAATATCAATTTTTTCATGTACACTTCAAATATTAAATATTTCTTAATTCAAGGCACTTATTACCTAAGGAAATTATTTTTAAGTTGATCACCAATATCAGAATAGAAAATTAACCACAAAACAAAGGTCTATTCTCTTGCGTTCATCTGAAAATACTTGTAGAATGCAGGTAGATTAATGAGAATATCTTTTTACCTTCTCACTATTCTCAATCAATGTACAGTCCCAATCATTGAGCTGGGTGGCCTGGTGAAGAAAGTGATTCTCTTGATCCTCTAACTCAAGGCTCCATTTGTTTATTAGACCATCCAGCTGACCATACGTCATCACAGGAGTCATGATGGCACTAAAAAAAAGGATGCCATATTTTTACAAGTATGATCAGATTTTTAAAATGAATAATATAGGAGGACTCAGAGACGAAAATAGCATATGAGCAGACCTGCTCCCCAACAAAACCACCATAACTGGTAAAGATTATTTTAAAAACAACCAAAGTCTCTGGAAATTATCCTAAAGGAATACAGCAAATAAAGAAAGATTTATTAAGAAATCTACTAAATCTCAGTAAGAACACCTAAAGTCTGTGCCACAACCTGCTCCTTTCCTTCCCTTTCAGCTCAGCATGATGGAAGCTCCATTCTGGGTGCATGTGGCCAAAGAGATAGGTTTCCCTATGCCCGCAGCTCTTAGTCAAAGTGATCCATCCCCTGTCTAAGCAGTCTCCATGAAACAGAGTAGGCAAGCTGATCTTCCAAACCCCACTAGGCAGAACCAAGTGGAACTCTGATTCCCCTGCCAGCTGGTATCAATAGATTGAGCAGGTAGCTGATTTTCCATTCCACAACCAGGCAATGCCCTGATTCCTCCACTAGGGCAGTGTCAGCAGGGCTGGGCAGAGAGGTCATCATCAATTCCCTACCCAGCAGAGGTAGGCAGTGGTCTAATTGTCTCACCAGGGTACTGTCAGCAAAGTCCGGTGAAAAGCTGAACCTAAATCCCCACCTAGCAGCAACAAGACTTAATAAGGCAGAATGAGACAGGGTTAGTTACAATTATGCTTCACCCCTTGTCTTCAGTGTCACTGGGACCCAATGGGGAGCTAACCTCTATACCCACGTGGCATCACTGAGACTGAACAAGGTAGAGCAAGTTGGGACTAGTAAGGACTCCACTTTCCACCACCCCTGGTGTCAGCAAGGCTTAGTGGAAAGCTAAACCTCCACACCCACTGGAAAAATCAAGACTGAACAAGGCAGAGCAAAGCAGGGCTAGTTGGCACTCTGTCCCTCTTCTCCCCAGAGCCCATGTCAGTGAGGCCCTGTAGGGAGCTAAGCTTCTATAACAACCCAGCATCAACAAGGCTGAATGAAGTGATACAAGACATAGTTGACATCCTGCTTTCTCCCTCCTCTTGTGTCAGTGGGGCCCAAAAAGAAGCTGAAATTCTGCTTCCACCTTGCAGCAACTAAGCAGTATGAGTTAGTCCCATACTTCCCCTTATTCTGGGGTCCTGAGGGCCCCGCTGGGAGCTGAGCTTACATCCCCACTTAGAGGCAATGAAATGGTGTGACTCATTGCCCCACTTTCACAGAGAATGAGTCAGCAGGGCTGAGGGAGCTGAGAATATCTTTTTACCTTCTCTATCTTTAACTTCCACACCATTCATCTGCATTGAGGCAGTGAGAGTTAGGGCTTCACTTTTGCTGGAGTGGTACGGGTAGGGTCCAGTGGGAAGCTGAACATACAAATGCAACTAACGCTTGTACTACACTTTCAACAAAAGGATTGACTGATGAAAAAAGATGTAAATAGGACCCAGACTCTCCTAACATCATAGACAATATGTTCAGGATACAACTGAAAATTACTCATCATATCAAGAACCAGGGAAATCACAACTCTAAAAAGAAAAGACAATCCACGGCCATCAAAATTGAGAGGTATCAGATGTTGGAATTATCTGAAAAGTATTTTAAAGCAATCATCAAAAAAATGTTCCAACGAGGGCCAGCCCCGTGGCTTAGCGGTTTGGTGCGCCCGCGCTCCACTGCTGGCAGCCCGGGTTCGGATCCTGGGCGCGCACCTACGCACCGCTTCTCCGGCCATGCTGAGGCCGCGTCCCACATACAGCAACTGGAAGGATGTGCAGCTATGACATACAGCTATCTACTGGGGCTTTGGGGGGGGAATAAATAAATAAAATTATAAAAAAAAATGTTCCAACGAGCAATTATGAATTTTCTAAAAACAAATTAAAAATAGAAAATCTCAGCAAAGATATAGAAGCTATGAAAAATAATCAAATGGAAATTACAGAACTGAAAAATAAAATAAATAAAAAGCTCACTTGAAGGGTTTCATACTACAGTGGAGATGACAGAGGATATAATAAGTGAACTTGAGGATAGATCAATAGAATTTACAGAACAGCAAAGAGAAAATATGCACAAAACATGAAAAAAATTTCTCAAGGACCCAGAGGACAGTAATAAAAGAGGTGACATTTGTATCATTGGAGAATAGTATGTTAGGAAAAGAAAGAATGGGATTGAAAAAGTATTCTGAAAAATAAAGGTGAAAACTTTCCAAATTTGGCAAAAGATATAAAACTAAAGATATAATAACCTGAGCAAACCCCAAACAGAATAATTCAAAGAAATCCACACTAAGACACACAATACTTAAATTTCTGAAAACTAAAGAAAAAAATCTTGAAAGCAGCCAAAGAGAAACAACATATTACTTAAAAGGGAACATTAATTCAAATGACAGATTTTTCATCTTAAACCATGGAGGCTAAAAGGAAGTGTCACAACATTTTTCAAGTACTGAAAGAAAAAAAGTTGACCACGACTTCTATATCTGGTGAAAATGTCCTTCAGAAATGAAGGGAAAATAAAGATATTCTCATGCAAAGTAAACTTAAGAGAATTTGTTGCTAGCAACCCTACCCTTGAAGACTGGCTAAAGAGAAAGGAAATGAAAACAGAAGAAGGCTTAGAACTTCATAAAGGAAAGAAGATCAAAATGGATAAAAAGGGTAAATAAAACAGACTATTCTACTTTACATGAGTATTTTAAATCATATTTGATGGTTGAAGCAAAAAATATAACACCACATAATGTGGTGTTCAATGTACATGAAGGAAATACTTGAGACAATTATACTTAAAAAGTAAGAAGAGTAAAGGGAACTGAATGGAAGTAAGGTTTCTACACTTCACTCAAAACAATAAAACTGCAATATGTCTACACTGTTATAAGTAATGTATGCATATTGTAATGCCTAGAGCAACTAGCAAGAAAACTATACAAAGCAATATACTCAGAAACACTATACATAGAACAAGATGGAACCCTAGAAAATGTTTGAATAACCCACAGGAAGGTTAAAAAAAAAGAGAGAAAGAAAAAAATAAAAACAGGAGTAACAAACAAAAACCAAATAATAAAGTGGCAGACTTAAGCACTAACATATCAATAATTACCTTGAATGTAAATGTGCTAAATATACCAAGTGAAAGATAGAGATTGGCAAAGTGGATAAAAACTATGATCCATCAATATGCTGCCTACAAGAAACTCAATTCAAATAGGACACAGATAGGTTGAAAGTAAAACAAAGGAAAAAGACATACATGAAGATTAATTTTTAAAAAGGAAGGGCTATATTAATATCACATAAAGTTGATCTCAGAGCAAATTATCAGAGTCAAAAAGGGCCATCACATAATGATAAAGGAATCAAAGCACCAGGAAGGCCAATAATCCTAAACATATAGGTAACCAAATAGCAGAGCCTCAAAATACATAAAGCAAAACTGACAGAGTTAAAGAGAGAAATAGACAAACCCACAATAACAGTTGGGGACTTCAAAAAGCCATGCTTCACAACTGAAAGAAGCATTAGAAAGAAAAGCTGCAAGGATACATATCTGAAAATACAATGAAGCAACAGGATCTAATCACATATAGAAGACTCCACCCAACCACAGAAAACACAACTTTCAGGTGCCCATGGAACATTCACCAAGAAAGGCCATATCATTATCATAAGATTAATCTGAACAAATATAGAAGAATAGAAATCATACAGAACATGTTCTCCAACCATAATGGAATCAAACTAGAACTTGATATAGAAAGAAAATTTCCAAACACTTGGAAACTAAACAACACACTTCTAAATAATCTATAGGTCAAAGAAGAATTCGCAAAAAAAAATTTAAGTACATAGAATTGAACGAAAGTGAAAATACAACAGAACAGAATATGTGGTGCACAGATAACACCACGGTGAGAAGGATATTTATAGCACTAAATGCTTACATAAGAAAAGAGGAAAGGTCTCAAACCAATAACTTAAGTTTATACCTCAAAAAACTAGAAAAAAGAGAAAAATGCAATGCCACTAGAAGGAAAATAAAAGCAATAGAGAATAGTCAATGAAACAAAAGTTTTGAAGTAAAACTGTCACTATTTGGAGATGACATGATTTTTATATACAGAAAACCCTAAAGAATCCACCAAAACACTATTAGAAATAATAAACAAATACAGTAAAGTTGCAGGGTACAAAATCAACATATCAGTTGCATTTCTATACACTACCAACAAAATAGCAGAAAGAGAAATCAAGAATACAATAACATTGGGGCCGGCCCGGTGGTGCAGCGGTTAAGTGTGCACACTCCGCTTCGTCGGCCTGGGGTTCACACGTTTGGATCATGGGCGTGCACCGATGCACCACTTGTCAAGCCATGCTGTGGTGGTGTCCCATATAAAGTAGAGTAAGATGGGCATGGATGTGGGGGCCAGGGCCAGTCTTCTTCAGCAAAAAGAGGAGGACTGGCAACGGATGTTAGCTCAGGGCTAATCTTCCTGACAAGAAAAAAAAAAAGAATACAATAACAATTATAATTGTAATAAAAAGAATAACCTAGGAATAAATTTAACCTAAAAGGTGAAATACCTGGACATTGAAAACTATGATATTGTTGAAAGAAACTGAAGGAGACACCAAGAAAGGGAAAGATATTCTGTGCTCATGGATTGGAAGAATTAACATAGTTAAAATGTCCATATTATCTAAAACAATCTACAGATTCAATGCAATCTCTATCAAAACCCCAACATTTTTCATGGAAATAGAACAAAGAATGCTAAAATTTATATGGAACAACAAAAGACCCTGAATAGCCAAAGCAATCCTGAGAAAGAAGAAAAAAGCTGGAGGTATCACACTCTGATTTCAAAGTATACTACAAAGCTATAATAATCAAAACAGTGTGGTACTGGCAGAAAAACAGACACACAGGTCAATGGAACAGAATTGAGATCTCAGAAATAAATCCACACATTTATGAGTGGCTAATTTCTGATGAAGAAACCAAGAACATACAACGGAGAAAGAAAAGTCTCTTTAATAAATGATGTTGGAAAACTGGACAGCCACATGCAAAAGAACTATCTTACACCATACACAAAAATTAACTCAAAAATGGATTAAAGAGGGCCTTCCTAGTGGCGTAGTGGTTAAGTTCACGTGCTCCACTTTGGCGGCCCAGGGTTCCCAGGTTCGGATCCCAGGCGCAGACCTACACATCGTTTATCAAGCCATGCTGTGGCAGGCATCCCACATATAAAGTAGAGGAAGATGGGCACAGATGTTAGCCCAGGGCCAATCTTCCTCAGCAAAAAGAGGAGGATTGGCAACAGATGTTAGCTCGGGGATAATCTTCCTTACCAAAAAAAAAAAAAAAAAAAGGATTAAAGACTTGAATGTAAGACCTGAAACCATAAAACTTCTAGAAGAGAACATAGGCAGTATGCTCTTCGACATCAATTTCAGCAATATCTTTTTGAATTTGTCTCCTCAGGCAAATGAAACAAAAGAAAAAAAATAAACAAATGGGACTACATCAAACTAAAAAGCTTCTGTAGAGCAAAGGAAACCATCAACAAAATGAAAATATCTACCAACTGGGATATTTGAAAATCATATTTCCAATAAGGGGTTAATATCTAAAATATATAAAGAACTCATACAACTCAATAACAACAACAAAAAAACCCCACCCAATTAAAAAATGGGCAGAAGATCTGAACAGACATTTTTCCAAAGAAGATATACAGACAGTCAGCTGGCACATGAAAAGATAGTCAACATCACTAACTATTAGAAAAACGCAAATCAAAATCATAACGAGTTATCAATTCATGCCCATCAGAAAGGCTATTATTAAAAAGACAAGAAATAAGTGTTGGAGAGGATGTGGAGAAAAGGGAACATTTCTACACTGCTGGTGGAAATGTAAATTGGTGCAGCCACTATGGAAAACAGTATGGAGATTCCTCAAAAAATTAAAAATAGAAATACCATATGATCCAGCTATTCCACTTCTAGGTATTTATCCAAAGAACAGAAAAACAATAATTTGAAAAGATATATGCACCTCTATGTTCACTGTAGCATTATTCACAATAGCCAAGACTTGGAGACAGCCTAAGCGCCCACTGACAGATGAATGGATAAAGAAGATGTGGTCTATACATACAATGGAATACTCCTCAACCATAAAAAAGATGAAATCTTGCCATTTGCGTCAACATGGATGGATTTTGAGGGTATTATGCTACGGGAAATAAGTCAGATGGAGAAAGACAAATACCACATGATTTCACTCATATCTGGAAGATAAAAATATAACAACAAAAAACAAATGCATAGATACAGAGAATAGATTGGTGGTTACCAGAGGGGAGGGAAAAGAGATGAAGGGGGAAATTTGTACAGAGATGGATGGAAACTAGACTTTTGGTGGTGAACACAATGTAGTCTATACGAAAGTCAAAATATAATGATGTACACCTGAAATTTATATAATGTTATAAACCAATGTTACCTCAATAAAAAAATGGAAAACGTTATGTATGCTCTTTTAAAAAAAAACTACTTCCTTGAGAAAACATCAATAAAATTGATAAAAGAAAGGCATAAATCACCAATGCCAGAAATGAAACAAGAGAATATCCCTACATCTATTAAAAGGACAAAAAGGGAATATTTTGAACAACTTTATGCTCAGAAATTTGACCACTTAGAAGAAACAGACCAATTCCTTGAAAATCACACACTACTAAAACTCATTAAAGATAAACTGAATAGTCCTAAAACCATTAAAGAAATTGATATGTAATTTATTATTATTATTATTATTATTATTATTATTATTATTATTTTTGCTGAGGAAGATTAGCCCTGAGCTAACATCTATTGCAAATCTACCTCCTTTTTTGCTTGAGGAAGGTTAGCCCTGGGCTAACATCTGTGCCAATCTTCCTTTATTTTGTATGTGGGTCGCCACCACAGCATGTCTGACGAGTGGTGTAGGTCCGCGCCCGGCATCCAGGCCCACGAACCCAGGCCACCAAAGCAGCATGCATCGAATTTAATGACTATGCCACAGGGCCAGCTCCCTTGATTTGTAACTTAAAACCTCCCAAAAAAGAAATATCCAAGCCCAGAGATTTCACTGGAGAATTCTGCCAAACATTTAACGAATTAACACAAATTTGACACAATTTCTTCTGTACAACAGAAGAGAAGGGAATACTTCCCAGATCATTTTATGAGGCTATATTACCTGCATATCAAAACCAAAGACAGAATAAACAAACAAAGAAAAAAAACTACAGGCCAATATCTCTCATGAACTTAGGTACAAAAGTCCTCAAACAAAATATTAGCAAACAAATTCCAAAAATGTATAAAAAAATTATATACCATGACCAAGTGGGATTTATTCCACATATGCAAGGCTGTTTCAACATTTGAAAATCAATCAGTGTAATTCACTATATCATCAAGCTAAAGAAGAAAAATCTTAAAAGATTGTATCAATTGAGGCAGAAAAAGCATTCGACACAAATATATCCAATTGATTTTGACAAAGGTGAAAAGCAATGAGGAAGACAGCCTTTCAATAAATGATGCTAGAAAAATCGGACACCCATAGACCAAAAAAACGAACTTCAATCTAAATCTCATACCTTATACAAAAATTAACTCAAAATAGATCAAGAGCTTACATGTAAAATGTAAAACTATAGAACTTTTAGAAAAAAAATAGGAGAAAATCTTTGGGATCTAGGGTTAGGCAAAGAGCCCTTAAACTTGACAGTAAAAATATGATTCTTGAAAGGAAAAATTGATAAATTAGACCTCATCAATTATAATTTTTTGTTTGGAAATATACCCTGCTAAAAAGATGAAAAGACAAATTATAGACGTCGAGAAAATATTTATAAACCGCATATCTGACAAAGGACTGGTGTCTAAATATATAAAATTCTCAAAACTTAACAGTAAAAAAAGAAATACAAGTAGAAAATGGACAAAAGACATGAACAGACACTTCACCAAAGAGGATACGCTGATGGCAGATGATAAACACATGAAAAGGTATTCAACATCATTAATCATCAGGGAAATGCAAATTAAAACCACAATGAGATATCACTTCACATCTATGAGAAGGGCTAAAATAAAAAATAGTGACAACACCAAATCCTGGTGAGAATGTGGACAAGCTAGATCCCTCATACATTGCTGTTGGGCGTGTAGAATGACATAGTCACTCTGGAAAAGAACTTGGCGGTATCTTAGAAAAATAAACATGCAATGACCATACCCCCCAGCAACTGTACTTTTGGGCATTTATCCCAGAGAAATGAGACTTATGTTCACAAAATACCTGTACATAAATGTTCAGAGCAGCTTTATTCACAATAGCCAGAAACTGGAAATAACGTACATGTCAAGTCCATCAACAAATGAATAGTTAAACAAACTATGGTACATCCACAACACCATGGAATACTACTCAGAAATAAAAGAAAAAACAAACTAATGATGCACATGACTTTATCTCAAGGAATTATGCCTACTAAAAAAAAAAAACAATCCCCAGAGATTGCATACTATATGATTCCATTTGTATATCTGTATATCATTTCTTTAAATGTCAAGATTATGGAAATGGAGAACAGATTAATTGTTGCCCAGGGTCAAAGAAAGGAGGGGAGAGTAGTGGGTGTGGCTATAAAAGGGCAACAGGAGGGATCCTTGTGGTGATGGAACTGTTCTATATCTTGATTGTATCAATGTCTATATCCTGGATGTGATATTGTACTATAGTATTGCAAGAATGTTATTATTGGGAGAAACTAGGTAAAGGACACACAGAATTTTTCATATTATTTCTTAGAAGTACATGTGAATCTACAATTATCTCAAAATATAAAGTTTAATTTAAGAAAATGAACAATTAGAGAGGAACATGGAATATATTGTAAGAATACAGGCTCTAGAGCTCGACTGCCTGAATTTTAATCCTGGCTCAACCATTCCCAAGTGTGTGACCAGGGGCAGATTATAAAATTTCTATGTGCTCCAGTTTTCTCATCTATAAAACAGGAACAACAAGAGTACTTACCTCATAGGGTTATTATGAGGATTAAATGATATGATGTTTGTAAAGCATTTCACATTGCTAAACATATAGTAATTAAGCAATAAATGTTAGCTATTATTAGTAATAGTAATAACTGTATTATAATGATAATAAGACGAAGGCGTGCTGTTAATTGTTCAACTTCCTAAGCTACAGAAATCCTTTCTCTAACTGCTCCTTCAACTCTGAGTCATTTACCTAACTTTCAAACACTGTTCTAAAGCTATACAAGCAAATTATGTCCCGTACATGATAAATAAAATGAAACTCACATAAATTTTCAAATAAATAGGCTTACTTAACAATCGAAGTAAAAGGTATGGAAGTAATACCGACTGGGACAGTGTTACTAATTCCAGTTGATGGCAGTGGTTCTAAATTGAAGGTAATGCCACTGGTGGTTGTGGTAGTGGTGGTGGTGGTGACAGTGGTGGCGGTGGTCGTTGACGCTGTAGCTGGAAAATAAAATGCATAATGTTAGCAAGAAATGAGAAACTTACTTTATTTTAGTCCTTGAGCATTCAGGATAAAAACTATAGAAGCATTCTTTAAAATGTGAATTTGAGGGGCCGGCCCGGTGGCGCAAGCGGTTAAGTGCGCGCGCTCCGCTGCGGCGGCCCGGGGTTCGCTGGTTCGGATCCCGGGCGCGCACCGACCCACTGCTTGGTAAGCCATGCTGTGGCGGCGTCCCATATAAAGTGGAGGAAGATAGGCACCGATGTTAGCCCAGGGCCGTCTTCCTCAGCAAAAAAGGAGGAGGATTGGCGGATGTTAGCTCAGGGCTGATCTCCTCACAAAAAAAAAAAAAAAAAAAAAAAATGTGAATTTGAATGCAAGTTGTGTGCATTTGAACTCAACATTGTTGTAATATGAAGTGATATATGGCAGGCCAGGTATCTGAATTAATCTTCCTGCTAAGAACTAAAAATCCTGGATAAATTTGTAAAAAAAATAAAATTTACAACCTAACCAGACCTACAACCATTAAAGAAATTGAATCAATCCTCAAAACTCTTCCCATCAGGAAAACTCCAGACCCAGACGACCTCACTAGTAAGTTCTACTAAACTTACAAGGAAAGA
Source organism: Diceros bicornis minor (assembly GCF_020826845.1). NCBI lineage: Eukaryota > Metazoa > Chordata > Mammalia > Perissodactyla > Rhinocerotidae > Diceros > Diceros bicornis. Next base: position 99,932,773 of record NC_080781.1, read on the forward strand.
ATAATTGTAATCTTACACAAACTCTCTGTACATCTATATCTTTGCATACTTACATGGAATATATCTGCATAATTAATTCCTAGAAATGAAATTGCTGGAAAGGGTCAGCATGCTCTAAATTTTAATATATCTTGCCAAACTGCCCTACCAAAAATATTTTCCCAATTTACATTCCTATCAATAGGGGAGGAGCACCTGTTTCTCTACATTATAGCCCATACTAGGCATATATGTTTGCCAGCCTACTAGGTAAAAGACTCTCAAAGCTTTATCTATAGCCCAGATCTCTCTCCTATGTGTCTTTTTCTATTGCACCCGTACTAGAATGCCCTGCTCTCTGTAGACAAAATTTTCAGTATAGTTCATGGCCTAGCTCACATTCTTCCTTCCTCATGTTTATCACCCACATCTCTTCTACTCATCATTATCTGTTGGTTTTCTGAACTTCTATAGCACTTTTAGTTTTTCCTACACACTGAGCACTTAAAGAACAATGCACAGAAAATTGTGGCTGTTGGGGACTGGAAATGTTTTCTTTTTTTCTTTTTGGTTCTCTGTATTTTCAAATGTTTTTGTAATTAGTAAATGCTGCTTCTGTAACAAGAAATTTGTTATAAAAATATAACATGGACACAATTGTTTGTTTTACATTATCCTTGCTTTCCCAATTAGCAATATTTTCAGGTTAATGGCCACACTAGATAAATACATAAATCATGGTACCTGCCAATATACACAGCCTATTCTAAGGGAAACTGGACCACTCAGTTCCTGCTGCAGGATCCTGCTGCAGGCCACACTAGATAAATACATAAATCATGGTACCTTCCAATATACACAGCCTATTCTAAGGGAAACTGGACCACTCAGTTCCTGCTGCAGAATAAAGAATGGATCAGATACCCATTCTTTATTCCAGTAATTCTGTCCTTTGCTCCTGGTTCACAGCTGACTGGGACAAGAGTGGGCATCTGAAATACAGGAAGCCATCCCTGGCTTCCTGGCAGCCTATGGGAGGGTCTGGCGCAAAAAGCTCTAGCCAAATGGGGATAAGATGGGCCAGAATCTCATTTTTATAAATTTGGAACTGTGGAAAGAATCAGCCTGTAGGTAGAAATATGGAAAGAATCAGACTCTAAGCAGAAATTTGGAAATATTTCCAAAAGTGTAGAAAGAATCAGACTATAGGCAGAGGAAGTTGAAAGGACTGACAGAGGAAGAACACGAATTAGAATTAAGGAAGCATGAGCAAGTCAAATTAAGAATAAGCTAAAACAGTAAGGCAGAAAAAGAGGAAAGGAAACCAATGAGAAGCCAAAAAAAAAAAGCAGACAAAGGGAGAATAGCTGAATTATGTTTATACAATATTAGATTCAGGACGTCCCTAAAGCTGCCTTTTGAACAACTCAACTTTCAATTTCATTGAAGTTCAGTGCCACCACAATACTTGTATTAGATTTCCACAAGATTCCATTTCCCTTTTGGCCACAAGGATCCTTACAATAATTCCCGCCATTCTTTGTGTTAGCCTTTGTGAGGTGGGATGAACACCACAAGGGAAGACCATGCCCAATCACAAAGGATCTCTGGGGTCACTATCACTCAAAACACTAGAGAGATTACAGGTTGGATCCCATGTGGCATTCTTTACAGCTATATGTCATCATGTTCTTCATCTGAGAATAAAAATCTTATCCAAAAAGAAATCCTTCTCCAGAAATGCTGAAAATTAATGACAGTATCAAGACCCTCTTTTATTGATTAATTCATTCAAATACTGTGTAACTACTATATTCAAGACAGAAAAACAATTAAGAAAAACACCAGTCCTTCTTGTAAAGCAGGTTATCTTCACCCAAAGAAGATTTTTTTCAAAAAGTAATCTGTATTTCCTGACATGGACAGATGTCCAAAGATGATATATACTTAAGAGAAAACAGCAAATTCTAAGACTACATGTATGTGTGCGTGTGTGTGTGTGTGTGTGTGTGTGTGTATCCCACTTTTGCAAAACAAATACATTTAACGTGTTATTATGCATTTGGAAAAAAGGCAGGGAAGATAAACACCAAATTACTCTCTGTAGAGAGAGTGATATATGTATATATGTATATATGCATGTGTGTATAATTTTTATAATAAAAAAAAGCAACTACCATCACTACCACTAAAGATACAGCTAAACAGACAAACAAAACACCTCCCCAAAGATGTTGTGATACCTTCAGGAAATTAAGACCTGTCAGCCTAAATATAAGAGAATTTTGAGTCATAAAAAAAGGTATGATTATTTTAACCTTTTTATACAGTGTTTATCTCTGTTCCTTATTTTTTATGCTATTTTAAAAAGGTATAAATTAGCTCTGGTGTAGGAGATAACATTCAAATCACAATAATATTTCAATTAATACTGAAAGAAGCAAAGGATTTGAGAATGAAGCTTCTATCACAGTCTGATTTTGTAAGTTACAACGTTGGTCTAATCTAGATACAGTCAACTCTAAATTATCTGTGTAGTAAAAGGGAAGCACAGCTCTATAAATAATAGAAAATAATTGCATACCAAATTTGGATTTACATTTAAATAAATCTCATTCTGATAGTCTTAAAAATAATTATATAAAATAGTGAAACCATCCTTTAAAAGATCCTACTATCCAATTTTACTATCCTGTCCCCAATCAACAACTGTGTATCTTACTCCACGCTGGGAATGGACATCATTATCTTCTCAGACTCACACAAAAGATGAGATTAATGACAAGCAAGCTTCTCTTAAAACTTGCTGATTATGCCTAGGGCAGAGAATAATCCCAAATGGCTATAAATTTGCAGATACAGACATTTGAAAGCTGTGACACAAGGTTGATTTGTGAGATGAAGAACCTGAGCAAGTAAATACATTTGGGGAGAAGGAAAGGTGAGTAGGGGGTAAAAAAAGACACTCTGGATTGGGGGTGTCAAGTTGAGACATATCTGATGGAGAGGTGGGTAAGAACATAAGGTAGTGGTGGATGGAATGGAGATAAGGGATGGGCTAGTAGCAAAGGTACCAGTTTGCAGGAAGGAATTTGAGACTTCAATAGGTAGAGGGTAGGTTATGGCAGAGTCACCAAAGAGCCTGTCAATTCATATTTCAATGATTCAACTCATGACTGAAAGAATCAGTTCTTTGTTCAGCATTTTATGGGGGAAATTATGAGTTTTATATATATATATATATTTTTTTTTTTTGTGAGGAGGATCAGCCCTGAGCTAACATCCATGCCAATCCTCCTCTTTTTGCTGAGGAAGATTGGCCCTGGGCTAACATCCGTGCCCATCTTCCTCTACTTTATGTGGGATGCCACCACAGCATGGCCTGACAAGTGGTCCGACAGTGCGTGCCCAGGATCCGAACCCGGGCTGCCAGCAGTGGAGCACCGCACTTAACTGCTACACCACGGGGCCGGCCCCATGAGTTATATTTTTTGCAAATACGGTAACTTGTAAAGTTCTCAAGACACACACTTCACAACTCTCACAGGTTGCCAGTTAGCCTAGTACACAGTAGAAACTCAGTTGGAAGTGTGGGTCATGCAAAAGAATAAATAAATAAATGGTGTACATCTCTGTTTAGGAATAATTACTTTAAGCTTAAAAGAGATTGACTTCTTGTTTATGCCAAGTTTGAAAAAAGATTCATTTCAGCCCTAAGTGAACTTTTTAAAGTAAAAACAAACAAGACTTCACTAAAATGGAGTCTGACTTAAATGCTAGGTTTAATTAGCAACTGACCCCTAACCATCCAGCTCACCATAGCTATAAGGCAATGGGTAACCAAGTTTTCTTCAACCTACAACCTAACTAGCTCCTACCTGGCAGAAATAAATTTAGGATAGGTCTACAGAAACTCTTGTAATCAGCTTTAGGAGAGGGTCAACTTTAATAGTACAGGTCAAAACTTTAACTTTTAGGAAAAAAACTCTATCAATCCTAATATATTGGGTCAATTTAAACACTATGATCAATAATAATAAATCTTAAGTTTAAAAGTTTACAAGAATTTGATAGCAGCTTTGATTGTAGTCATCTCAAAAAAGTAGTATCATTGATATCAACTGTCTCATTCTACTCTTTGGCATTTGTCAATATTGGTGTACCTTTTCGATACTCTGATGAGATGATAAAAACCTGCTTAGACAGTCCTAGAAACTATGGAATACAACCTACTTACTGTTTGTTATGCAGTACATTTCCAATGAGCATCCAAACACATCCCAATAATTCTAAAATCTTACTAGATGCAGTAGTAGGGGCTGTTCCACCTGCTCCAGGGAATTTTAATCCAAATCCCAAAGTCATACCACCAAGTGTTCCAGCCGAAGTTGTTGGGGCACCAACTGCAGAGAACAACACAGACTATTACCGTTTTAATCAAAAACAGTGAGGAATTTATATAGAGTCTTTTTAATCTGAAGAGTTCTTCAGAAACTTTTGGCTAAAATTCAAACAACTAGGGTCAATCCATTTATATGAACTGTCCAGAAAAGGCACATCTATGGAGACAGAAAATAGATTAGTAGTTGCCTGGGTCTGAGAGATTTTACTGGGATGATAGAAATGTTCTAAAACTGGATTATAGTGATAGTTACACAATTCAGTGAACTTATTAAAAATCACTGAATTGTAAAACTTAAGTTAATTTTATGATATGTAAGTTAAACCTTATTAAAGTTAATTTAAAAAATACTGAGGTCAAGATTTCTTTTCATTTTGTAGGCAAAGACATCAAAGACAGGAAGGAAAAAAAGCCCGTCAAAGGTCAGAGGGTAAGCCTTTGATTGAAAATGGAATTCATTCAATAATTTTAACTCCCAACCTCAGACGTCATCATAGTCACAAAATCTATTGTAGTTGAGAAGGATATTGCTTACATATATCAAAAGGTTTCCAGAATCTCAGTTATGTCTCAAAATTGTAAGTCTGCTTGGCAGAAACTACAACTCAAGCGGTAATTAGTAATTTTAACTAATGTTTACCTATGCCAACTACACAAGAGGATAGGGATGGTAGGCCACTATTTTCATACTCGACTAGGCATCAGCAATTCCTGGCAAGTTTTATTGCCAGGAATGGTGACAATCTTGCTATAACAGGGCTTTAGGGGTACCATATTACAGCTAGGATTACAATAACAAAGTCTAATGATGAACATCATGGCACTGTGAAGATGCCTTGAAAGCACAGTCAGCTCATATGGAACTGTAAGAAAGAATTGCCTAAGACATATACAGAATTCAATATTCTCAATATTTGCTCTTACTCTACTAATGGAAGATACATAGCAAAGAAGTTGGAGTTACAAGATACTCAATGTGTCACTTCTCAGCTCAAAGCATCTAGATGTTCCTCTTCAAGGGAAGAGGCCGTGAGGCATCACATAGTGTTAATCAAAACCCAAAACTACAGCTGGTCCTTTTGTTATGTAACACTTCTGATAGGTAAAATGTAAGGACCACAAATCTGGTCTATATAGAAGAATACACTATAGCAAGGCTCCAGCATTTATTTTCCATTTTACCCTATTAACATGGATAATAAAAAGTCTTCCCTTCAGACATACCTGGCAAAACTCCTACTCTTCCTACTCTCATTAGCTTCAAGAAGTTGTTTCAAAACATTACAATGTTAATGAATTATATGCTTAAAATTATCACTCTAAGCTGTAATAATCATGTTAATATAAAATCCACAACTAAAGCCATGACAATTAGGTTCTTAAGCAAAGCAACTACTGATATTAGCAGTTATAGATAGGTTCAAGCATAACGATAATTTATGAGATGCAGGAGATCCACAGCTTATAATGGCAAATTGAGTTAAGTGGCCTAATGCAAAATAATACCATTTTCTTTGCAACCAGTAACTTACATGAGAGCCCAGTGGCAGCAGTGAAGGTAGAAGCATTTGATATTGAGGAAAACAGCATGGTGTTTGAATTAACAGTGGCAGCAACAGTAGATACCGAAGCCAAACCTAAAAATAAAAGTAACAAGCAGAAAAATACGTCACTAAAAATAATTTTTAAAAAGTAAAACACCATTATAACAAGGTTCATTTATATGAAGAAATAAAAACAAAATAAGGAAAATCCAGTACCCTGAAATCTAGTAAATATGACATAGTAAAAGCCTAATTAAAAAATATATATACCCTATAAGAGGTTAATATCCAAAATATCTAAAGAACTCATACAACTCAACAAGAAAAAAGCAGACAACTGATTAAAAAATGGGCAGAGGGTCTGAACAGACGTTTTTCCAAAGAAGATATACAGATGGCCAACAGGCACATGAAAAGATGTTCAACATGACTAATTATTAGGGAAATGAAAATCAAAACCACAATGAGATATGACCTCATGCCTGTCAGAATGGCTATTATTAAAAAGACAAGAAATAACAAGTGTTGGAGAAGATGTGGAGAAAGGGGAACCCTGTACGCTGCTGGTGGGAATGTAAATTGGTGCAGCCACTAGAGAAAACAGAATGGAGATTTTTCAAAAAATTAAAAATAGAACTACCATGTGATCCAGCTACTCCACTTCTGGGTATTTATCCAAAGAACATCAAAACATTAATTCAAAGAGATATATGCACCCCTATGTTCACTGCAGCATTATTCACAATAGCCAAGACTTGAAACAACCTAAGTACCCAACAGATGAATGGATAAGAAAGATGTGGTATATATATACATAATGGAATACTACTCAACCATAAAAAAGATGAAATGTTGCTATTTGTGACAACATGGAGGGACCTGGAGGGTGTTACGCTAAGCAAAATAAGTCAGACAAAGACAAATACCATATGATTTCACTCATATGTGGAAGATTAACAAACAAACACACACATAGATTCAGAGAACAGATTGGTCGTTACCAGAGGGGTAGGGGTGTGGGGGAAGGGCGGAAGGGGTAAGGGGCATGTTTGTATGGTGACGGTTGCCAACTAGACTTTTGGTGGTGAACACGATATAATATATACAGAAGTCAAATATAATGATGTACACCTGAAATTTACATAATGTTATAAACCAATGTTACCTCAATTAAAAAAATACTTCATCAGTACTGCTTAGTACAGCCAGCCTTCTAGTACCATCATAACAAAGAAATTCTACTTTACTAAAAAAGTAAACATAAGAGGGGTATCCACTTCCAGAATCGCAACATAGGAAGTCCTGGGAACTCATTCCCCAGTGAAACAACCACAAATGGTAAAAAATATGAAAAAGAAACATTTGAAATCTCTGTAAATTGTCCTAAAGATATACAACAAATGAAGAAACATTTATTCAAGAAAATCTGCTAAAACTCAGTAACATCAGTGCGCGTCTGTGGCATTTGAACCACAATCCACTCTCTTCCTTCCCTCCATCCCCCTGGCTCACCTTGATGGAAAGCACACTCCAGGCAGGAGTGGCCAAGACTGGACTCCTTCTTCCTCCAGCTCCCAACCAAGGGATACAGTATCTCATTGGAAGGGCAAGCAGCCAGCATTTCTCATCACCTCCAACACAGAGTTAAAGGGTTGAAATTCCTGGCTAGTACAGCCAACAAGGGTTGAGGGGCTCCCTTCCTCTAGTCAACACCCACCCATAGGGCAGAGGCTCTATAGCAGGCACAGCAGGCTGAGAATACTGGGGCCTCATCACCCTTGCCCTGATTGTCTTGCCTCAGCTCACTTATAGGGCTGAGGTTTCATGCCTGAAGAGCTAAGCAAGACCAGAGGCAACTGCCACTGCCCAGAGCCCAAAGCACTGGTTCAAAGATTTAACCCAGAAATAAAGGCAGCCCATAAGAACAGAGAGTTCCCAAGCTATCTCCAAATGAACTGAACTTTATCTGAAACAGAATGTGGGAAGTTCAAGCCAAAGGACTCTCGAAAAAATGGAGATTTTGGTGGTAAGCAATTAATAGGAGGCAAGTAGCTTCATGAGAGCAACGATTTAGGCTGTAGGCCAGCTAGTTTACCAGAGATAACCAGGGAAAGAGACAGTTGAAAAGAGCCCTTCTCCTGAGAGCAGAAGAATTAAGTACTCATACATACTACACCACAGATGAATCTTGAAAATATTATGCTAAATGAAAGAATCAGACACAAAAGGCCACATATTATATGATTCCATTTATATGAAAGGTCCAGAATAGGCAAATCCATAGACAGAACGTATATTAGTGGTTGCCAGGAGCTGGGAGGAGGGAGTAATGGGGAGTGATGCTAATGGGTACAAAGTTTCTTTCGGGGAAGATGAAAATGTTCTGGAATTACATAGTGGGGATGGTTGCACACTCTGTGAATATATTAAAAACCACTGAACTGTACACTTTAAAAGGGTAAATTTTAAGATATGTAAATTTTAAGATTTATGCTGTTATTAAAAAAAACACATGACCATCTCAATATAAGCAGAAAAAGCGTTTGAGAAAATCCAACACCCTTTCATAATGAAAACACTCAACAAACTAGGAAGAGAAGGGAACTTCCTCAACATGACAAAGGGCATTTATGAAAAACCCACAGCTAACATCATACTTAATGGTGAGACTGAATACTTGACCACTACTATCAAGAACAAAACAAAACTGCTTATACCACTTCAATTCAACAATACATTGTCCTAGTCAGGACAATTAGGCAAGAAAACAAAATAAATGGCATCTAGATGGAAAAGGAAGAATGAAACTACCTCTATTCATAGATGAATGATCATGAACAGAAAATTCTAAGGACTCCATAAAAAATCTATTAGAACAATAAACAAGTTCAGCAAAATTGCAGGATACAAGATAAATATATATAAATAAATTACAATTCTATATACTAGCAATGAACAATCCAAAAATGAAATTAGGAATATAATTCCATTTACAATTGCTCGAAAGAATAAAATAAGAACAAATCTAACAAAAGAAGGGCAAGATTTGTACCCAGAAAAATACAAAACATCACTGAAAGAAATTAAAGACATCCTAAATAAATGGAAAGACCTCATGTTCATGGATCAGAAGATTTAATATTGTTAAGATGGTGTAGTAGACAGAAAAATGGTCCCCAAAGACAGCCACATCCTAATACCCAGAGCCTGCAAACATATTACCTTACTTGACAAAAGGGACTTTACAGATGTGATTAAGTTTAAATATTTTGAGATAGGGCGGTTATCCTGGATTATCCAGGTATGCAAAATCTCATGACATGAATCCTTAGAAGTAGAGACCCTTTCCAGACTGTGTGGTTAGAGGGAGATGTGACTACAAAAGAATGGTCAGAAAGATGCAAAGTTGCTGATACAAATGGCCATCTACCACATGAAAACATACTCAATGTCATCAGTCATTAGGAAATTGCAAATCAAAACTATAATGAGATACCACTTCATACCAACTAGGATGGTTAGAATCAAAAATACAGATAATATCAAGTGCTGGTGAGTATGTGGAGAGATTAGAAACCTCATACAATGCTGACGGGAATGTAAAACGGTGTAGCCTCTTTGGAAAACTTCCTCAAAGTGTCAAACATAGAGTTACCATATGACTCAGTAATTCCAGTCCTAGGTATCTACACAGAGAAATAAAAACATATATTCACACAAAAACGTGTACATGAATGTTCAGAGCAGCATTATTCATAATAGACAAAGGTGGAAACAACCCAAATGAACACCAACTGATGAACGGATGAATAAAATGTGCTATAACCACACAATGGAATTTTATTAGGCCATCAGAAAGAAAAGAAGTACTGACACAGGCTAAAACATCAATGAGCCTTGAAAACATTACACTAAGTTTAAGAAGCTGATCACAAAAGACCACATATCATACGATTCCATTTATATGAAATGTCCAGAATAGGGAAATCCACAGAGACAGAAAGCAGATTAGTGGTTGCCAGTGTTGGGGCCCAGGGCGGACCACCCCAAGATATCCCACAATAGCATACTGATTATTTTGAATTAAAGTTACTTAAAAAGCAAAAAGGGCATTTTGACCCTCCTGTCTCTGCTCCCCCTGAAAGCAGGAAATAAGTCCCCCATGTGAAAGGTGCTCTCCCTGCATCCTTATCACCAGAGCTAGGGAATTCAGGGCCAAGAAGCCTGTATAAACAAACCTTGCTAATGTACTACCTGAAGCCTAAACTCTGCTTAAATTCCTCACTAATTATGTACCCTAAACCTAAGTTTCTTTGTCCTGTCAATTCTTCACAAATTTATCGTTTCTTTGTGTAAAAGATATATATACTGTCTACTGTGTTCACTCCCCGAGCATCATTTCTCTATGATCTCCAATATGTACGTATTAAACTGCGTTCTTCTCCTGTTAATCTGGTCTTGTGTCAATTTTACTATTAGTCCAGCCATAAGAACACAAGAAGGGAAGAAAGGGGATTTTCCCCACCCCGACACCAGGGACCCGGGGGGGTGGGGAGAATGGGTGGTGACTGCTAATGGGTACAGTTTTTTGGGGGAGTGATGAAAATGTTCCAAAATTGACACCATAATGGCTGCACATCTCTATGACTATACTAAAAACCAATTAATTATACACTTTAAATGGGTAAATTATATGGTATTTGAATTATATAATTATAAAACTGAGAAAAAATAATAAATGGAAGTCTAGAATAAAGTTTCAGAAAACAAATTACCTGTCTCTTGCTTTAAAATTTAAAATAAAAACTATAAAAAAATAAAGCTAGAGAAATTAAGTACATAAAGAGACAAACAATATTAATTGGTTAATTGAAAACAAAATTCATCTTTTAGTACTCACTATAGTTCACTGTACATGGCACATGATAGCAAGAGCTCAATAAATGTTTCTGCTGAATTGAACCAACTTTTTCCAGACTGCAGCACATAATTACAGATAGCCTATTTCCTCTTCAAAAGGAAAAAGTGCTTAATAAGTAACTGCATTTAAATCTATTGCCACCTGCATCCAACTGCTGAACTCATGGCAATATATGATGTAAGATTCTGCTACCCAAAACATCTAGGGCCATTGGGGGTGAAGGGGATAGGGAGGAGATGCTGGGAAGGAATTGGGAACATTACCATACACCTCCAATTATGTAAAATGTGTATCATGGAATATTCCTATGTTTCACTTCGGAGAAGCATCATATGTACACTTTTAAAGAAATAACTAATTTTATAGAAAAGGCATATTAATATTTATAATTCATTACCTATCGGTGAGGCTAAATTTTTATTATGGGTTTAATGACTACTTTAATTTCTTCATTTGAAATTGCCTATTCATGTCATCTGCCTATTTTCTCACGGGAGTATTATCTTCTAATTACTGATTTTTAATTAAAGTGTGTACCAAAGCTATTTAGTCAAATGTTGCAAAAATTTCCCAACCCATTTGTCATTTTTTTAACTTTGTTTTTATATTTTATGTAGTCAAATCTTTCAATTATTTTTTCCTTTATGGTTTATGTCTCTATATCATGTTTTAAAAGGCTTTCCCTCTTAAACATATAAAAGGTGTTTAACCTCATTTTTAGGAGAAAATTACAAATTATAACTACATTGAGAACAATTTTACCTAACAGAGGGGAAGAAATAAAAAACTACTAACACATTCTGTTAAGGACACTGCGAGGAAACAGGCAGCCTCCAAGGTTCCTAATGGGATTGTAAATTGGTATAACCTCTATGGAAAATAAGCAGTCAATGTTTTAAAAATTACAAATGCATCTATCTTTTGAACTAGCAATACTTCTGGAAATTTATCCACAAAAATGTACTTATCTACCTGTAAAATGGCATGTAAGATGACATCTACTGCATCACTGTTTGTATTAGCAAAAGAGTAAACAACCCAAATGCATGTCAGCAAGGGACTAGATAAATTATAGCACATCCAGATCATGGACAACTATGATGTTATAAAAAATACTGAGGAAGCTCTCATAGACTGATTAATGTAAAAAGATCTCCAAAATGTTTAAAATAAGTGTATAAAGTTTATAAGGTATAGAATAGTGTGTAGAGTATATTACCACTTATTTTAAAAAAATAAAGGTAGAGGGCTATGAATATATATATAATATATATATGAATGTATATAAATATATATATTCAACTATATTTATATATATATATATTCATATATATATTTATATATATTTTTTAAAATCTATGATTCCATTTATTTGAAGTCCAAGAACAGGCAAAACTCATCAGAAAGTACTAGGGGTGATGGTGATGGTCGATGTTATATGCCAGCTTGACTAGGCTATAGTCCTCATTTACTCAAACACTGATCTAGGTGTTGCTGTGAGGATATTTTGTAGATGTGATTAATATCTACAATCGGATGACTTGGTTTTTTTTTTTGGCTGGGAAAGATTCACCCTGAGCTAACGTCTATTGCCAATCTTCTCCTTTTTTTTTTTCCTCCTCAAAGCCTCAGTACATACTTGTATATTCTAATTGCAAGTGCATCTAGTTCTTCCATGTGAGTCGCCACCACAGCATGGCAACTGACAGATGAGTGGTGTGGTTCCGTGCTTGGGCACTGAACCTGGGCCACTGAAGCAGAGCACACAGAACTTTAACCACTAGGCCATCAGGGCTGGCTCATTTTTTTTTTAACTTGGTAAATTTGACATTAAATTTTTTAAATTTAAGGTGTACAGCATGTTACTTTGATATATTTATATACTGCAATATGATTGCCATTGAAGCAATATTTATCACGTTACATCATTACAGTAAATATTATTGTCTATATTCATTATACTGTGCATTAGATCTCTATGGCTTATTTACTATTCGTTACAAGTTTGTACCCTTAAGCACCATCGATCTTAGCCCCCATCCCCCAGAATATCCTACCATTTGTAACAACATAGATGGACCTTGAGCACATTATACTAAGTGAGATAAGTCAAACAGAGAAAGACAAGTACTGCATGATATCACTTATATGTGAACTTTAAAAAGTCAAATCTGTAAAAAAAAAAAACCAGTGAATATATATTTTTATTTGCTAGCAAATCCATGAAGAAACTTTGGAAGGATATATACAATTACAGTGGTTAGCTGAATCGAGGGGGTGGAGTGGTGTTGTGGGGTTAATATAGGGTGCATGAGGGAGAGTATACCTATTTATACTATTTATAGTCTTATTTTTGAACCATATGACTGCCTATATTATATGTTTGTAAATTATAAATGGTCCTTTCCCCAATCCAAGAAATATGTTTACATATTTTCATATTCACCTATGCTTTTTAAATGTTTATGCTTTCATTTTCTACCTTTAATTCACCTAGCATTTTTTTTGTTAATCTTTTCAGGCAAAAGTAATCCCCTTCTCCCTAAATAACCTGGTTACCCAGCTATTGCAATTCATTTATTCACTACTCCATCCTCTCTTCCCACAGATTTGAAATGTCATCTTCATAAACCCAGGTTTGTTTCTGTACTTTAAAAATTTTCAGATTTTTCTTTCTATCCCTGTTCCATGAGAGTTTCCATTATTATAGCACTAGAATTCATTTATTTTTATATTACAAAATATTTTAAATTTACAGGAAGAGAATAAACTTACAATACATTTTCATATATTTTCCTACAAGTACTCCATCATTACTTTCCTGAAAAAAACAAAAGAGATGACTAGTCTCATGCATTTATTCCTTCATTTAAACTTTAGAACTTTAGAATTCCTTCCCCTAAAGATTACCATTGTGTTTTTACAATTACCTTAAATGTGTAGATTAATTTAAAGATAAATGACATTCTTATACTATTGAGTCTGCACATTCAGTGGTTCTCTTCATTTATTCATGTCTTCTCATATTCCTCAGTAAAATTTTGTGGTTATCTTCCTATAGGTCATGCACATTTTTAAAGTTTATTCCTAGGCATTTCATATTTTTAGTTGAAATTGTTAATGGGACCTTTCCCCATTATATTTCTCAACTACTATTGCTTAAACAGGGGAAAGCTATTGATTTTTGCATTATTTATTTTGTTACTGGCCATATTTCTGAAACCTCTTCACTAGTGCTAATTAAATTTGCACTTGATTTATGCCCATATTTTAAAATCGTGATCATTTGTCTCAGGTATTGGCATAATTTCTGGGGCCTGACCTTAAATCATATACCCAGAGATAACTAAGGAAGCAAATACCACTCAATATGATCTGCTTTTAAGTTAAATGGTTTAAGAGACAAAGTCTTATTTTCCTAACCACAAGACTAGAGCAGGGCTTTTCAACATGGCACTACTGACATTTTGGGCCAGATAAATCTTTGTTGTGGAGGACTGTCCCATGCTAGGATATAATAAGATATGTATATTTGGTCTTTGTCCTCTTTCCTTGACAGAGATCCTAAAACCCTTGTAATTTTCTAAGTGATAAGAGTAACAGGAGCATCGTTTGTTATAATATTTGGGTTTCATCCCCAGTTCCTGAAATAACTCCAGGAGCAATAAAGGTGAAAGAGCCTCTTTTGATATTCATAACAAGCCCCTTTCAACCACACTCGATTTATGTTAATAAAGTGAACTTCAGAAAGCCCCTAAGGATGAGGGGTTGGTTACCAAAGGAACCAACCAAGTGATTAGAGGGTTGGAACTTTTAGTACTACCCTCTGACCTCTGGGAAGGGGAGAGGGGCTGGAGATTGAGTTCAATCACCAGTGGCCAATTATTTAACGAATAATACCTACATAATGGAACCTCCATCAAAACCCTAAATGAAGGGGTTTGGGGAGCTTCTGGGTTGGTGAGCACAGGGAGGAGCAAGGAGGGTGATGCGCCTAGATAGGACATGGAAGATCTGGACTGCTCCCCCATACCTAGCCCTATGCATCTCTTCTGTTTGGCTATTCCTAAGTTGTATCATTTATAATAAACCAGTCGTTGTAAGTAAAGTGTTTTCCAGAGTTCTGTGAGCTGTTCTAGGAAATTATCCAACCCAAGGAGGGGGTCATGGAAGCCCCCAACTTATAGTCAGTTGGTCAGAAGTACACGTAACAACCTGGGACTTGCAACTGGTGTCTGAAGTGGGGACAGTCTTGTGGGACTGAGAACCTGTGGGGTCTGCTAACTCTAGGTAGTGGGCATCATAACTGAATTGTAGGACACTCAGCTGATGTCTGGAGAGTTGGAAAATTAGTTGGTGTGGGACAAGCCCCCACACATTTGGTGTCAGAAGTGTTGTGTGTAGAGGACACAAAGTTTTCCTATAAGTTCACTGTAGGATATTTAGCAGTATCCCTGAGGTCTACCCACTAGATGCCAGTAGTATCTCCCCAATCTCAACAACCAAAAATGTCTCCAGATATTGCCAAATATCCCTTGGGAGAGAGGGGAAAATCACCTCCAGTTGAGAAGCACTGGACTAGAGGAAGGGTTCAATATCATAATTTTCTTCATCTAGCTCAATAAGGATACCCAAATCTGCCTTAATTCCTTGATATTTAAGAATATAAGAAAATGCCAACTATCTTAATAAATTGTTCACCATCCAAGAATTTTTTTAACAGAATGGGGACAGGTGCCCTTACACTCAAGATAGTGAGGGGTTAAAATTGGCCACCCCAAAATGTGTCTCTTCGGCTTGATTATTTTTAAGAACAAAAGACTTTGAAAGAAACTCTGACCTTCCCCCTCAACTGTCTAAAAGAATTTAAGATAGAAGGGCCTGTTCCAGGAAGGAGCTAATACCATAAGTTAACTGTAGTCTAATGTAAAATGTGTCTCTCAGGTCACATTGTCTATAGTTGGCCCATTTGCATTTCCATCTCCATAGAAATTGTGTTCCTCCTCCTTGAAGCCTCAAACCACTACCCTCAACATCCTCCTTTGTCTTTAGCTGAAAATGGTATTTAAGATGGCAGCTGTGGCCATTCTGGCGAGTTACTCAGTTTTCCTGGGTTTCTCCCATATATACATGTTATAAAGCTTTGTTTGATTTTCTCCTGTTATTCTGTCTCATGTCAATTTAATTCTTAAACCAGCCAGAAGGACCTAGAGGGTAGAGGAATTGTTTTCCTCCTCTACACTTCAATAACTAAATGGTGATACTAGAACAAAAAAGGACAGCTCAATAGAACAGAATAGGAAGTCCAGAAGCAAAGCCAAGCATATATAATAATTTGGTGTATGAAGAAGGCAGCATCTCACATCAATAGGGAAAGTATGATGATTTAATGAAATATAATGGGCTAACTTACTAATCATTTAGAAAAAAATAAGATTCTTAAAAATATAAAGCACAAAAGAACAAAAATAATTAAGAATTTTGAGATGGAAAAGCCCTGTACAAATAAGTCCAAAGAGAGAAACTCAGAAGCATGAGAAATTTGACAACATAAAAAATTAAAATCTTAATGATTTCCATTTCCAGGAAAATGGAGTACATGTACTTTTCCCTATTCAGCTAAAATTCCTGGACATTACATATAAAATAAACATAAGACCCTGAAAGGTGGAGAGAAGAAGGCAAACCAGCCAGGGATCTTGAGACCCAAGGTATCATATGGTGGTGAGTTCCATAGGGTTTTTTTTTTTGCCCCTTACTTCCCAGGCTTGGAGTTGAATAGGCTGGAAACCCAGAAACACCAATGGGTATAGCCAAAAAAAAGTCCCAACAAAAACCTGCTCTCTAAACAAAAGACAAGGAAAGGGGCAGACTAACAAGACAGAAACCTTTTAGACAATAACCACTCAACTATAACCAAACACCACATAAAAAACTATGGTCCCATTCCCCACCTACACCAGCAAACACCAAGCGAGGAGTAATGGAGACCAAGTGGGGGAGAATGAAGTTCGACTCCCACCTTACAGTAACAACACAGCACCCTTTCTTCCCCTGCCAGAGCAATGTCAATAAAGCCAGCTAAAGCAAAAGGCTTAAATCAGATTCAGAGTCTCATAACATAATATGAAAATGTCCAGGTTTCAACTAAAAATCACTCCTCCTACCAAGAACCAGGAAGGTCTCAAACAGAACGAAAAAAGACAATACCAAGATAACAGAAACATTAGAATTATCCGACAAATATTTGACAGGATCCAAGATAAAAATGCATCAGCAAGAAATTACACACACTTGAAACACATGAAAAAATAGCCTTAGCAAAAAAAGAAAGAAAAAGAAAATAAATTTTTAAAACTTCAGTAAAGATATAGAAGATATAAAGAAGAACAAATGGAAAATTGAGACCTAAAAAAGAAAAAAAAAATACAATAACCAAAATGCAAAGTTAAGTGGAAGGACTCAGGAGCAGAATGGAGGGGACAGAGACAAGAATCAGTGAACAGGATGATAGAATAACAGAAATCCACACCAAGACATATAATAATTAAAATTTTGAAAACTAAACACAAATAAAATCCTGAAAGCAGCAAGAGAAAAACAGCATCTAACCTATAGGAGAAAAACTATTTTAATGACAGATTTCTCATCAGAAACCATAGAGGAAAGAAGGAGGTATCACCATATTTTTCAAGTTCTGAAAGAAAAGAACTGCCAACCCTGAATCCTATATCTAGCAAAAATATCCTCCAGGAATGAAGAGGAAATTAAGATACGGAGAAGAAAACTCATAGAATTTGTTACCAGCAGACCACCTTCAAAGAATGACTAAAGGAAGTTCTCTAAACAGAAAGGAAATGATAAAAGAAGGAATCTTGGAACCTCAGGAAGAAGAAACAACAAATAGAATAGCAAAAATAGAGGAAAATACAATAGGCTTTCCTTCTTGTCTTGAGTTTTTTAAATTATGTTTGATGGTTGAAGCAAAAATTATAACCCTGCCTGATGTGGTTCTAAATGTATGTAGACAGAATATTTAAGACAATTACATTACAAATGAAAGTGGGTTAAGGAACATATGGGGCGAAAGATTTTTATACCTCACTCCAACTGGTAAAATGACAAGATCAGTAGACTATTATAAGTTGTGTGTATATAATACCTAGAGTAACCACTAAAAAAGCTATACAGAAAGATACTCTCAAAAACACTATAGATAAACCAAAATGGAATTTTTTAAAATGTTCAAGTAGGGGCCAGCCTGCTGGCATAGTGGTTAAGTTCACGCATTCCACTTCAGCAGCCGGGGTTCGCTGGTTCGGATCCTGGGCACGGACCTACTCACCACTCATCAATCCATGCTGAGGCGGCATCCCGTATAGAAGAGCTACAACTCTACAACTATGATACACAACTATGTACTGGGGCTTTGGGGAGAAGAAAAAAGAAAAGAGAAAAAGAGGAAGATGGGCAACAGATGTTAGTGCAGGGCCAATCTTCCTCAAAAGAAAAGTTCAAGTACTCAATGGGAAGGCAGGAAACAGAAAACAGAGAAATAAGAAACATAACAAACAAAACAAAAAATAAAACGGCAGACTTAAGCCTTGGCATAGAAATGACTATAGTAAATGTAAATGGTCTAAATATACCAATTAAAAGAGATTAACAGAGGGTATTAAAAAAACATGACTCAGAGGGCTGGGCCCATGGCCTAGTTGTTAAATTTGGCATGCTCCGCTTTGGCAGCCTGGGTTCGGTTCCTGGACGTGGACCTACACCACTTGTCAGCAGCCATGTTGTGGGGGTGACCCACATACAAAATAGAGGAAAGATTGGCACAGATGTTAGCTTAGGGCAAATCTTCCTTGGCAAAAAAAAACAAAACAAAAAACAAAAAAAAAAACATGACCCAATTATATGTTGTCTACAATCACTTCAAAAATGATGATAGACGCAGGCTGATAGTAAGAAGATGAAAAAAATATACAATGCAACGTTAATCAAGAGAAAGTAGGAATGGATATATTATTAGCAGATAAAATAGACTACAGAGCAAAGAAAATTACCAGAAACAGAAGAGTATGTTACATAATGATATTACAAAAGGGCCAAACTCCCCAAAAGTCTTAGCAATCACATGTACGCACCAAACAGAGCTTTAAAATACATCAATCAAAAACTGATAAAACTGGGGCCGGCCCCATGGCTTAGTGGTTAAGTGCACGTGCTCCGCTGCTGGCGGCCCGGGGTTCAGATCTCGGGCGTGCACCGCCGCACCGCTTCTCCGGCCACGCTGAGGCCACGTCCCACGTACAGCAACTGGAAGGATGTGCAGCTGTGACATACAACTATCTACTGGGGCTTTAGGGGGAAAAAAATAAATAAATAAAATTATAAAAAAAAAAACCTGATAAAACTGAAAGAAGAAAGAGACAAATCCACTATTACAGTCAGAGACTCCAACACCCCTCTTACAACTGATAGAACAACTAGACAGAAAATCAGCAAGGATATAGAACTCAACAAAACCATTAACCATAAGAATCCAATTGACATTTATAGAACACTTCGCCCAACAAAGCAGAATATATATTTTTTTCAAGTGCCCTGGAACATATACTAAGACAGAACTTATCCTGGGCCATAAAACAAACCTCAACCAATTTAAAAGAATAAAAATGACACAGAGTGTGTTCTCCAGCTACAATGGATTCAAACCAGAAATTAATAACAGAAAGAAAACAGGAAAATCTTCAAACATTTAAACATTTGGAAACTAAACACACATCTAAATAATCCATGGGTCAAAGAGGAAGTCTCAAAGAAAATTAAAAAATACATTGAATTGAATGAAAATGAAAATACTTCATACCAAAATTTGTGGGATACAGTTAAAGCAGTGCTGGCAGGGAAATTTCATAGCAGTAAATGTACACATTAGAAAAGAAGGTGTACAGCATGGTTACAGTAGTTAACACTGTATTGTATATTTCAAAGTTGCTAAGAGAGTAAATCTTAAAAATTCTCACCCCAAGAAGAAAAATTTGTAACTATGTGTGGTAACAGATGTTAACTAGACTAACTGTGGTGATCATTTTGCAATATATACAAGTACCGAATCATTATATTGTACACCTGAAACTAATATAATATGTCAATTATATCTCAATAAAAAATTAAAAATAAAAGAAAATCAATAATCTAAACTCCCCCGCCAAAGACCCCAGTAAAGGAGCAAAATAAATCCAAAGCAAGCGGAAGAAAGAAAATAATAAAAAGCAGATATCAATGAAATGGAAAACAAAAACAGTAGGAAAAAAATTCAGTGATACAAAGAGTTGATTCTTGGAAATGACCAATAAAATTAACAAACCTCTAGTAAGACTGAAAAAGACAAGAGAGCAGATATAAACTACCAATATTTTGGTAGATTTGGCAGATACAAATTCACCAATATCAATCAGGAATAAAACAGTATATCATGACACACTACGCAGACATCAAAAGAGTACTATGCCCACAAATTTGATAATTTAGAAGAAATGGACCAACTTCTCAAAAAACACAAACTACTACAACTCACTAATATGAAATAGATAATTTGAGTAGCCCTATGACTATTAAGAAATCTTAATTCATAATTTAAAAACTCCTAAAAAACAAATCTCCAGGTCCAGATGGTTTCACTGGAGAATTCTACCAAATGTTTAAAAAAGAATTTCTGTCAGAAAATAAAAGAGGAGAAACAATTCTCAAGTTATTATATGAAGCCAGTATTATACCCTGACCAAAACCAAAGACAATATAAAAAAAAAACCCTGCAGACCAATATCCCTCATGAATATGAATACAAGAATCTTTAACAAACCATAAGCAAACAGAATTCAGCAATATATAAAAGCATGATAGACCATGACCAAGTAGGATTTATTCCAGGGATGCAAGGTTGATATAACATTTGGAAATCAATCAATGTGATCCACATGATCACATCAGCCAATGAATAAAAAGCATTTTACAAAATTCAACACTCAGTCATGGTAAAAACTCTCAGCAAAATAGGAATAGACGGGAACATACTCAACTTGATGAAGAGCATCTACAAAACACTCCAGCTAACATCAAACTTAATGGTGAGAAACTAAATGTTTCTCCCTAAGATTGGGAAAAAGCAAGGGTGCCTACTCTCATCACTCTTATCCAATATAGTACTGGAACTTTTAGCTACTACACTAAGGCAAGGGGAAAAAAAAGACACCTAGATTGGAAAGAAAGAAATGGAACTGTCCCTATTTGCAGATGACATGATTGTCTATGTAGAAAATCCTAAGAAATCTACAAAAAAGGTCCTAGAATAAGCGAGAATAAGTGACCAAGGTCACAGGATATAAGATCAACATACAAAATCAACTGTATTTCAACATACTAGCAATAAACTGAACACCAAAATTAAAAATAAAGTACCATTTACAATCACTTTAAAAAAGAGAAAGAAATACTAAGGTGTAACTCTAACAATAAGAAAAAAAATCGCAGTTGAACAGCATTTGTGTCTTTTGTAAAACCATATTATCCAATGACATTTCCTAAATCCCTACATAAAAAAAAAACATATAATACATTGCTATTTTGGGATGCTTTTTTTTTCTGACTGAAAAAGACATGAACAGACGGGATATACAGATGACAAATAACCACAGGAAAAGATGTTCAACATCATTAGACCTTAGGGAAATACAAATAAAAACCACAATATGATATCGCTATTTGCAAGAACAGCTAAAATGAAAAATAGTGATGATACCAAATGATAGCGAAGATGCAGAGAAACTGGATCACACATACATTGCTGGAGGATATGTAAAATGGTACAACCATTCTCAAAAACAGTTTAGTAGTTTCTTATAAGACTGAATAAGCAACTACCACATGACCCAGCCATTGTACTCGTGGGTATTTATCCCAGATAAATGAAGACTTATGTTCACAAATAACCTGTACACACAAATGTTCATAGCAGCTTTATTCATAATAGCCAAAAAGTGGAAATAATACAAATAGCCATTCATGGGCAAATAGTTACACAAACTGTGGTACATCCATACTATGGAATACCATGCAGCAATAAATAAAACAATTGATACATGCAACAATCTGGATGAATCTACAGAGAATTATGCTGAGTGAAAAAATCCATTCCCCAAAAATTACATACTGTATGATTCCATTTATATAACTTTTTTTGAAATGGCAATGTTATAGTAATGAACAACAGATTAATGGTTTCCAGGAGCAGAAGAGAAGTGAGTATTGCTATGAAAGGGCAAAATGAGGGATCCTTGTGGTGACAGAACTATTCTATATCTTGACTATCAATATCAGTATCCTGGTTGTCATATTGTACTATAGTTAAGCAAGATGTTACCACTGGGAGAAAATGGGCAAAGGGTCTGTGGGATCTCTCTGTATTATTTCTTACAACTGCATGAGAATCTATAATTATGTCAAAATTAAAAGCTTAATTAGGGCCAGACCCCTGGCGTAGTGGTTAAGTCCAGCGTGTTCTGCTTCAGCGTCCCATGTTCACAGGTTCAGATCCCAGGCGTGGACCTACACCACTCATCAGCCACAGCCACAGCTGTGGATGACGAGACCCACATACAAAATAGAGGAAGATTGGCACAGATGTTAGCTCAGGGCTAATCCTCCTCAAGCAAAAAAGGAGGAAGACTGGCAACAGATGTTAGCTCAGAGTGACTCTTCCTCACAATAAAAAAAATCTTAAAAAAATTAAAATATTCTAGTACCTATAAACCTCTTAAGAAAAATAAAAAGCAAACAAATTAG
Source organism: Diceros bicornis minor (assembly GCF_020826845.1). Classification (NCBI taxonomy): domain Eukaryota; kingdom Metazoa; phylum Chordata; class Mammalia; order Perissodactyla; family Rhinocerotidae; genus Diceros; species Diceros bicornis. The sequence continues at coordinate 99,955,466 of NC_080781.1, forward strand.
GGAAAATACTTCTTATACAAATATCAAAGGGTTAAGATATTGCAATTGCATATCAATGAGAAAAAGATAAGCATGGTATTAGAAAACTGAGCAAAGGATACAAACAGGCAATTTATATATTTTCTCTTTCTCCCCACACACACAATTAATCAATAAATAATTTCAAAAGATGTCAGCCTTACTAGTAATTAAGGAAATGTAAATGAAGATGATGCTCATAGTATTTGCACTATTAAAACTACCAAAACTTAAAAAACAAACACACAAAAAGGAAAATATCCAACGTACATAACACTGCAGGGAAATGTACACTTTCATAAAAACAACGATAACATTTACTGAGTGCCTATTACATGTCAGGTAAGGTTCTAAGCATTTTACTTATATTAACTTATCTAATTCTCACAACCACCCTGTGAGGTAAGTGCCGAGTACGTACAGATGAGCAAACCAAGCATTGATAGGTTAAAGTAACTCGCCCAAGGTCATAGAACTAGTAAATAGCAGAGCCAAGACTCATTTATTTCCTAGTTGTTTTTTTTAAATAAGAGATATGCATTATTTGTAATATCAAAAATTCATTTGTACACAGTTAAAATGATGCACCCGTAAGGTAGTGACCAAATATTCTAGCATCATAATTATGTCAATGCTCCACTTCATCTCTTTATGACCTACGATGCCATACCAACCAATCAAAATGGGTATTATCACTAGTACAAATTATAAATAAGTTATTTCTATATAATCTATAATTAAAAAATATTTTTCCTTTTTGTCTGTTTCCAAAAGCTTTGAAATCATTACTATGAATATGTAATTTAATAAAATATACTATAAAGTAAAATGTATATTTCACTCAGTATATTTCCAAAGTTCTAAAATATTTGAGGCATCTATAGAAAAACCAAGTTTATGTCTTATAAACCAGAACTTTTTATTAACTGCATTTTGCTTTAGCAAGATCCTAAATGTCTTCTCATTAATGTTCAATATAGGTTAAATGTATTTTACTGAATCCTAATTATTTGAAAACTGATAAACCATGGATGTAAGATCTCTACTAGCTGAAATATTTTACTATTCCCCAACCATGCCATATAGCTGACTTATTATTGCATTATTATTTTAACATTCTCTAAAATTTTATACTACTCCAAAGGTATTCTTTCCTGTCCTATTGTATCGCCTGATAAATTTCATTTTAGAAGTTTTATTTTAAGAAAGGAAAACAGAGCATAACAACCAACTGTGAATAAGAATATACTCGTTAAACACAAGCATTAAACAACTGAGCAAAACATTTCACTATAACTCTACTATTACTAAATGCCAATTTGTCTAGACTTCTAGTTCTCAAAAGGTTGTAACTTTTTCTAAAACAAATATTCCTTGGTTCCAAACTTAAATCTGCAAAACCAGAAGGGGCAGTTTGAACTTAATTTCTATCACATTCACCAATAACACTAACCTCCAACAAGAGAAGTGAGTCATATTCGGATTTGAATCAATCAAACAAGAATCTCAAAATCAATCTTGAATACTGTACTTCTCCATTAGAAAGCACAGTTCAAACCTTACCCATGGACTGTCCGCCAAGGTTTAAAGGAGCAATTGGTTGTGTAGCAATTGTTCTACTAGATGCCTGAGTGGCAGCAGTGAGGGGTAATCCTGCAAAAGCTGTTGCTTGAGCTGTGTGCCTTATCAAGAAAGTATTAAAACTGGTGCTCCCAGTCTGACCTGCACTTCCACCAATGAACGAGAACTCCATGGCAGTTGCAGACTGAGTAGCAGAGGTGGTAGTAGAGCCAAAAGCAAAAGGAGCGGATGCTGTCACCTGCTATGATGGGGCACTGCTTGTTACAGCATTAGTAAGGGTGCTGGTACCCAGCTCAAAAGCCCCTGTAACCACTGTAGGCTGTGTTAAAAGCAGTGTTGCCCAAGTTTAATTTTAGTGCATTTATTCTAAACAGAAAAAGGAAAAAAATCAATATATCAGGTCTCTGACACATTAAATGGCAGCTAGATAACATAGCTCCTGTCAAATTAAGTTTTAAATATGAATAGTTTATGAGATTTTGCTCTATAGGTTACTTCATCTCAATACAGAAGGAAAGATAACCAGATATTACAAGTTATTAGGTAACTAACAGAATAGGGGAGAATTCCAGAGAGAGTACTCCAGCTTCCATTGAGCTATCAGGTGATACCGAAAGCAATGGCTGGATCCAACTGGATTTACACGGAAAGGCATTAAAAGAGTGTTCCCCTTAAAATTCTGAGATGCAGGAGGGAAGAATGTATATTCAAGGTCATTACAATGATCAATAGATAAAGATCTCTCTAGAGAGAGACACTTAATAAGCAAGCAGCTTATTTCAAGATGATATATGTCCAAAACTCAATAAGTATTCCTCTTATGGTTCACATAAAATGAAGGGAGACCACAGATCAGAATTAAATGTGCCTTGTGCTTCAAATCTGAGGTGGCTTCAATTTATAAGACTATCTTGGGAATGAGTGGCATAATTCCAAATATTTGACTTAGAAATGCCATACCATCTCTTCACCCTTTCCATACTCTAAATTGAAAGTTCGTCTTTGAGAGATGATTATCTCTGTAGCCACTAAAAGAACAAACAGTATTGCTCTTACCCTAAGAAAAATCCAGTTCCTACTGGGGCAGGAGTTGATGCACCTGGTGTTCCAAAGCTGAATCTTGTAGTCTGTGTAGCTGGAGCTGTTACTGAATGAGAACAGACCAGTAGAAGATATACTTGTAACTGGTTGGGACGCAGTCCCAAAATTAAACACTCTTGGACTAGATGTAGAGAAAGTAAACCCTATAGCTTAAGTGGTGGTGGTTGTCTTTGCAGAGCCAAAAGTAAACCCACCTGCAGGGGTATCAGTTCCTCCAAAACTAAACCTGCTCATGACTCCAAACCCTAAATGCGGTTAAGAGAGGAATAAAAGAAAAAAATTTTTAGAGATCTTAACAAGACCTCCAAGTCAAGATGATGGATAGAAGTTCACACTGGAATCACTCTCTCATACGCCAAACACCTAGAAATATCAGTTAAAAAGCACTTAATAAAAACATTTTTTAAAAATACCAAGCAGAGGGGCTGGCCCAGTGGCGTAGTGGTTAAGTTTGCACGCTCTGCTTTGGTGGCCTGGGTTCGTGGGTTTGGATCCCGAGCGTGGACCTACGCACTGCTCATCAAGCCATACTCTGGTGGCATCTCACATACAAAATAGAGGAGGACTGGCACAGCTGATAGCTCAGGGACAATCTTCCTCACACACACAAAAAAAAAATACAAAGAAGAGTTTTTGAAGAAAGAAGACAATTTTCCAGGTGCCAGACAGAGAAGGAATTCATATCTATGAGCAGAAGCTGAAGCTGCCTAACTCAACAGGGTGACTTGAATGAGACATGTGCCTTAACAGCTGGAAATATGCTGGATTGTGGATATAATGTGAGGCCACAGGGTAAGGCAACAGGCTCGTCGATCAGCAGAGACCTAGTGAAGCTTAAATCTGGGAAATATCTACAGGAGAATGGAAAAGGTAATGGAGACACGAAGAAACCCCAAGCTGGTACAGAAGATATGCATAGATGTCTCAAATTCAATTTACCTTTGTAGAGTAAGCTAAGATGCTAACATAAAAACTGGTTAGGAGCTAAGGAAACCTTCAGGGTCTAGGCAGGTTGCCCATGAGACCACTCAGCAGAGGTACCTCCACTTCCTAGGTCACACATGGTCAAAAAAAGCCCCCAGAAGATTAACTCATAGACAAGAATTACAAAACATCTAAGTAAGTAGTCTATAGACCTGAAAAATGAGAGAATCCTTATCCAAGTAATTAGAGCTAATACAGCAATATGAATGGCACATTAAAATATATGTATAATATATTCAAAGAGCTCAAAAAAGAAATAACATCCATAAAAAAAGAAGTGAATGTGAAAAAGAACCAAGGAGAAATCCAAGAAATGGATATCAATAATAGAAATAAAAAGGCTCCAGAGACAGATTTAAACATAGACTAGACACAATTGAAGACGAAAAAAATCAGTGATTTGGAAGAGAGAAGAGATCTACCAGAACACAGGGCAGAGAAAGTGATGGGAAAGAAGAGAGAAATTAAGAGATGAGGAGAAAACAAAAGAGAAGCTTCAATATATATCCAGAAGGAATGTCAGAAGGAAAAAATAGAAAGGCAGAGACAATATTCAAAGAGTTAATAAAGGAGTTTGCTAGAACTGAAGAAAAATGAGTTCTCAGATTTAAAAAGCCACCAAGTGCAAGCACGCAACCCCTCCCCCCCACCATACACACACACACACACACACACACACACACACACACGCCCTTTATATACAATATATTGAAACTTTAGAATATTAAGTATAGAGAAAAAATTTGAATATTACCAGAGAGGAAAAAAAACAGATTTACCTAATAAGAAGTAACAACCAGGTTGTCAGCGGGCTCTTCATTAACAATAACAAATGTTGGAAGATGATGGAATAATATTTTTAAAGTGTTAAGGGAAAATCATTGTGTACTTATAATTCTATTTCAGTCAAGATTTATAAAATGGGATGTGACTAAAGATCAGTCTTTACACAATAGCTCTGAAAGGCAATTCTAAGAAATCAGTTTCAAAAAATATTTCATCAAATTTAAGAGCCCCATTACTTTATGCACCAGTAAGAATGAGAAAAAAAAATCTGTCACAATTCCTTATCACTTAAATTTTTTATACTTTTTGAAAGAGCTCTTTTCAATGTAGACATATATTTTATTCAAACATGCATACATTAAGAAAAAAATATTGAGAATCCAATTTTCAACTCAAATTTCTTGCTGTTTTCTGTGCCACGAGGAGCACTGTTGATGCAGTATTTCTTAAAAGAACTCATAAAAGAACTAAAAGCCATTTTTGCTATGATTTCAAGCCAGCTTTGCAAATATATAGACTAGCCTTCTTTTGTCTCCCACTTCAGAATAATCAATAACTAAATTTGATTAACCATCTCCTCCATTCTCTCCCCACAAGCATTGGTTTCTAGGAGTTAAAGGTGATCTCCTATTGTCTGAGGGATTTTTACACAAGCCAGCCATTATGCAAGTTTTGATCCTAGACATTTTGATATTACATGTGCATACAGGAACAACTATGATGTCACAACTGCCACCTGGCCAAAGGGGATTCTAAGACACCATCAACTGTTAAGACTTATTTCAATTTCAGAGATGTTAAAATATGAAAAACTGTACCTCTTAAAATTAATGAAATACAGTATCTTGAGTAGTGCTAGTGTCATGTGTATAAATGAACACCTTCCCAAGGGTAACTCTAAAGGACAATACTTATCTGAATGGGATAGTTATGACATGCTTATTTTTAAGTCATATACACTTCTTAAAACTTTTAAAATGTAAGTTCTGAAGGGTGATTTCAAGTGTAATAACTCAGTCCTGGAAGGCACAGAGAGGGAGGCATTCTGAGCAGAATAAGAGTACTTGTTGTATTTAGTCTTATATTCCCAAGGGTACCACTCTCCTGAGGTTATAAGTGATATGTTATTGTAAATTATATAGTAATATTATTATATATGTTATACAATACATAGTTATGTATTATATATTTATGATACACAATTATATAGTAATATTATAAATGTTGACAGAAAAACTCATTGTTGTAAAACCATGGCTTTGATACTGTTACAGAAATTGACATTTTCAGATTTAGGGATTGTCATCAATGTCATACTGCAGGCCAAAGGAAAGTCTTCTGGTACCCATCAAAAGGTGGAATTTTTTCCTGTGCCCTTGCATTTGTGGACTTTCTCTTCTTTTGGAAGTTATTTAAGAATCACCCTGTTAAAAGCAGCATGTACCTTTAAATTTTTACTACCTGAGAAATTTGAGAAATAAAACAAAAAATCACTTTTGGACTATAAAATGCATTTTTGTTCACTAAGAATTTGGAATTAAAGATTCTCTCTTTTCCATCTCATTTGGATCTTGAATCTTTCATATTCTTATACTTTTTTATTCTTTTAATCTATTTTGCTTAACCAGTTTCTGACAAAGGTGTTTAAAAAGTCTTCCATTATTACTAGGAACTGTCCATTTCTCCTTATAGTCCAGTTGCTTTTTGCTTTATATATTTCAAGACTATGTTGTTAAGAGCATAGATTCATGACTGATAGTCTCTTGGTAGATACTTTGATCAGTGTGAAATGTCTATTACTAACTTGTCTTAAATCATATCTTATCTGTCATTAATGTTGCCTCATAATTTTTCTTTTGGTTGGTATTTGCCTAATGTATCTTATTCCATCCCTTTGTTTTCAACCTTTCTGAGTTATTTCAAGTATGCTTTTGTAAATAGCAAAGCTGAAAATTTTTAAATCCAATCTAAGAGTCTCTTAATGAGTGAGTTTAATTTATTTACATTTATTGTGACTATTGATACAATTGGACTTATTTCTTCTATCTTATTTTGTGTTTTGTTATTTGACATGTTGTATCTTTTTCTGCATATCTGGATTGATGGAATTTTCTTTATTCCCTTTCTTTTTCCCACGCTTGCAAGTTACATATTCTAATTATATTAATTTGTATGAGTTTCTCTTGAATTCTTTCTTTTAACATACAGACTTAAATGCATGTTTTTATATAAAAGCCTGAAGTTAATCAGTACTCTCGATCCTTTTTAACAAACAGGACCATAGCACACTTTAGCTTCCCTATGTATATCACTGCTTTATTTAAAATGGAAAACAAGTCTGTACCCACTATACGTGGCTTTGAGTAGGAGCATCTGTCTCTATCATTGTTCAGTTCCTCCAGCCAACCTGTTTCTCTTCTAAGTGATCTCTCCTTATCCACACTGCCTGACTATAGGAGCTTAAAGTTGACAAAACTACAGCTTTTTATGTTGAACCCAGCTTACAGCTCTATCTTGAATGCCTTAATGCAAGCACACACGTTCAAAGAAAGAAATACTAGATGGTAAAGGGCTTCTGCAGAAAACCCACTAGGCCCAAAGAAATCATCAGAGCTCACTGAAAAGGCTACTGGAAATGGGCAGATATTCCTTGCCTGGCAGTTCAATCTAAATGGGGCTTACTGAGTTAACTAAACAACTGGATAGGAAAAAACAATTCAATGAGTGCTGCTGTCTATCAGACTGTGCAAATCACTTAAATGCACTGGAGCCTCACTTTCCTCACCTCTAAAATTCTGGCAGTTCCACTAAGTGCATACCCAAAATGTTTTTTAAAAATAAGTTTACAAATGGCCCTTGTGGGAGATCAAGATTTGGCCACCCTGAAATCTATCTCTTTACCTTGGTTGTTTTCTCCGAAGGACATTTGACCTCCCCCACTAACTGCCTAAAGAATTTGACATGGTGGCTCCTTCCTAGAACAGATCTATCGTGACTGCTATAAAGATAATGTAGGATAGAGGTTACAATAGAAAAGGCACCAACAAGCCCATCTTATCGGGAGTTCTGTCTCTCTGGCCACATTCTTTGGATGACCCTGCGAGGAGTTGCCAGACAATCATTTACATTTATAAGGGAAATCTCCATTTGTAAAGGTATCTCCCTGTCTGTTTTGAGAAGAGAGGGGGATGAGCTCATTTCTAGAGACTTATCAATGTGGAAGGTGAGGTCTTGGGGCTGCATAATAACCTTACTCTTGTTTACTGTGCTTTAGTGGTAATCTCCTGTAACTGACTCCCCCCACCCCCAAAATCCTCCTTTGTCATTGGCTGAACACGGTATTTAAGACGAGAATTTCTGCTATTGTGTTGAAAAACACAGTGTCCCTGCTTTCTCCGATGTATACATGTTATTAAACTTGATATTATTGTCTCCTGCTAACCTGTCTTGTTAATTATTTGGCCAGCCATAAGAACCTTAAGGAAAAGGGCAGAGGGAGATTCTCCCTCTTCCCCTGACAGTTTTGGCGTAGTCGCCAGGAGCCACACTGGCTGGCAAGTTGCCTTCTCTGGCTGGAAGACCTGCCTTCTCCCTGGACTACTGCAGATGATGAGATACGGGAACGCCTGACAAAAGCCGGCAAAAAGGTAAGACTTCTTACCATGTCAGCCTCCCGGAATCTCTATCTGCAGAGTCCGGCGGAAGGAAATGGTGAGAATTTTTTCTCTTTCTAAATTTAGATTGTCAGGAGAAAATATTTGGGAAACTAGTTTCTTGTGCTTTTAGTGACTCTTGGTTTAAATTTGGTAGAGTACTCTTGGTTTTGATCTTGATCCCTTTTCCTCCTAGAGTAGTCTCTGTCTTGTCCTGTGTCCTGAGAAAACTTGGCTTTGTGACCAGTGAGAATATTCTCCTTGGTCTCCACCACACGGAAGGTGCATTTACCGGAGTGCACCTTGGTGGCCAGTCGAGTAGACTGGGGTTCCGAACTGTCTCTTTGTCCGGCTGTGCCAAGATCTCAGGGGATTTTGTCATAAAAGGCCCAGTCCATAAGGGCTTTTGTCATCTTTACCTTCATTGCTTGTTAGTGCTGGAAAAATCCCATTCCAGTATCGCCTGCCCGGTGTCACAGATTAGCGGGTCTGTGACTGGAGGCATCCCACACTGTTGTGGGAGACCAGAGACACCGTTTTACACCATCCTTACCGCCTGTGCAACGAAGGTCTTTGCTTTCTCTGAATATCTTTGGGAGTGAATTCTGTGGATCACGGGGGCTACATCATCTGCGCCCTCACCAGGGACGCCTCTTTGCGTCCATGGTAGATTTATTCTAAGCGCAGAAAGTTACCTCCGGGTCAAAGGCTTATTGGTTCGAGTCACTATTGGAATAAATATACAAATGAAGATCCTACTCGTCAATGGCCAGACGACGGATCCTTTGAATTGGGAAAACTTCTAAATTGGGGGGAAAAAATGTTTTGAGAGCTCTCACATAATTATTTATTTGGTACCTAAAAAAAGGCCAGAAAAAGGAAGGGAAAAATTTGACTAGCCTTAAGACCTGGACTCAGGTTACAATTGAATTGAGAACATGTAAAAGTATAAGTGTTGATAAAATTATAAAGGTTGGAATGTTTGAGCTAATTTTATATAAAGAGGTTACATCAACTTTGCCTGAGTATGTTTTAAAATGTCTGACTGGGAATGCTTCCCTTGTCCAAAATTATAAGACCAAGACCTATTGATAAAAATCTTAATGATAACTATGTTTAGAGTGATAAGAGGTGATGAAATTTACATGAAATTTTGCAGGAAAAAACTGATGTTATTTCTATTACAGAACTGGTTAACAAAAATAGTAATTTAAATGATGGCTAATTTTATCTAATGTCTTATGAAGTCTTATAGGCAATCTAAATAATTATTGGGAATAAATAACTAAATAGTTGTGAAAAAGATGAATGTTGGGTGAACTTTAAACAATAATTATGTGTTATGGTGGTTACAGCTTCCAAACTCTTTTTGGTGACTTTTAGAGTTTTGCTAAATTTTATGAAAAAAATTCTCTGAGTATCATCATTTCCAAATAAGATAATATATTAGACATTGATTGCTAAATGTACATTTGTCTACTTTTGGCTTTTCATTACAAGAAAACTAAAAGGTGTTTTGGGTCTATTGGTAAACATGTGTTTTATTAAAAGATTGTACTATAAAGTAACATGTTTCTAAAAGTTATGAAGTGTTTATAAATTTTCCAAGCCACAAGATTCTGAATGTAAAAAGAAAGTTATAGAAGGTTTGTGGAAGAAGAATTCTGGAAAAGGAGTTTTTGCATGGTCAAGTTGGCTAAGATTGAAATGAATTTAATTAAGTAAATGAGTTTTAATAGCAGAAGTAAGCTAGTGCAAAATTAAAATTTCTCGTAAAAGGATAATTTGCTTAAACTTGATAAAGAGGTTATAAAAGATTTTTCTTCACCTTTGAGTAAGTCTACCAAAAAAAAAAAAAAACTGTTAAAATAATTTCCTGTGTTCAAAAGACTGAGGTCTCTCTATTAAGGCTTTTTGGACTGTTAATGCTCTGTTTGCTTTGACTTTTTATATTTTTGACAAGCTCCCCAAAATTCATATCTTAAATAAAGTCTTTTTTTTCTTTTTTTCTTTGAGAATTTTCAAAGGGCCCTGAAACTTCTCAAAGAAATTTGCTCTCTTCCTATAAGGAGGAAGACAAAGAAATTTGCTCTCTACCTATAAGGAGGAAGATACTAAACTTATTAGGCTTATTCAGTATGTTAAATTACATAGAAAACATTGTCAGACAAGTGATGATAAGTCTGCTTAGGTGATATTATGTGGGTAAATGTTATTGATATAGGTGTTTTAAAATTGTATAACATTACTGAAATTCTGATCTGTCCTGGTTATCAGTCATAATTCTGGTTATTATTATTTTAAAATGTTGTATGTCACAAAATTAACCAAATTTCTTTGTCAATTGCCATTTTGAGGTCTTGTTGTTTACAGACATTTCTTTGCTCTAATGCTTTTACAAAATATGTTTCAACTTCAGAAAAATTCATAGAAAGGACTCTGATATTTACAGTGGAATACAGGTTTCTGACAAACTTTCTGATCATAAAACTGAACTTGGTAAAAAAATTACAGAAATCTGATAGAAAAACTGACTTCATGAAGCTGCTAACAAAAAGATTGGGATCAAAAATAGATTACATGGGACTGAATGAACTGATAAGGATGATTATAATTTTTATGATTTTTCATTTGAAGTATTGCTAAATTTTTAATGTTTTGTTTTTTCAGATTTAAAGAAAACTTTTTCTCTTTTCTCCCGAGACAGCTATGACATAACAATTTGGTAAATGATATGTTTGTAAATAAAATAGAAATATTTATCTTTTTCTCTCTACCTGATCCCTCCAAGATTTAGAAACTCTTAATAAGTGAGTATTGTTGTTTTCATGACAATATAGTTATTTCAATAAAAATCTGTTCTCCTTATAACAGGACACAATTAGAAACACTGGTTATATTACCAAGGCTGTGACTAGAACATCATATTTGCGATATAACCATACATTTGAAGAATGAAGATTGGACTTTATGGAATAAAGCCACGTGAAAATATTGGCCTGGTACCTTATGTTCCAAGCAGCACTTACCAAGATAAGTAAAGAATGTCACTTATCTGACAGGTACGAGGAACCTCGAAATATTTTGGGAGAACCTCAGAAGAGAAGAATTCACCCAAATCTGTAGATATTACAGGCAAAGTCTGATGACAAAATCCTTGGCTTGACTTTCCTGGCCTCGAGAGGCTTTTAAAGTTCAATGTGAGATTCCTTACAAAAAGTTCCAGCAAAGCAGATTTAAAAGAGCCTATGTGATCAATTGCTATTCTTGCTGTACTTATGTAAATAATTGGGCCAACTCTATTAGAACTAGACTTATTTTACAAACTAGTTTTAATTTTGCTATCTTAATAAAAATGAGGGTGATTTTAGAGAGAAAAAATTATATTTCAGTAAAAACTATTTCAATATAAATTTGCGGATATAAGATCCTAGTTTTGTTAATTGTCTTTTAAGGTTTTTGTTTTATATCTGTTGACTGGACTGGATCCTGATTTCTTCTAGTCTCCTGAAATATCTGGCTACAGATGTCCAAACTAACGTTTTTGATTTTTTCCATCATTTTCATTTAAAATCACTGAGAACTGAACCTGCCCTTTTTCCTGAAGCCTTACAAACTGAAGTTGATGGACTTGATATAAACTTGAGATGACCTGAAGACGCCATCAGAGACATTTAAACTACAAAAGATGCTTTGACGCTGACATCTAAAACCTTAACTGGCTGTCCTCTAACTCAGAAACTGCTTTACAACTTGCTCCAACCATTAACCTTGTTTTTCTTTTGTTTACATAAAAATACTTCTATTAAATACTTGATTGCTTGCTTCCATAATATAGGCGTAACCTTGAGAGCCCACCTACATCACCACCTTCCAAAATAAACTTAATTGAACTAATCTATTATCAGGACTAAAAAATGTGTTCAGTGAAAACAATCTACCAACTCAGCTTCTGTACTATGAAACTTCTTTAAGTTTCAAAAAGACTGTAAAACTTGTAGTTTCAAAGGCGGGACTGTGGGAGATCAAGATTTGGCCACCCTAAAATCTATCTCTTTACCTTGGTTGTTTTCTCTGAAAGACATTTGACCTCCCCCACTAACCGCCTAAAAAATTTGACATGGTGGCTCCTTCCTAGAACAGATCTATCATGACTGCTATAAAGATAATGTAGGATAGAGGTTACAATAGAAAAGGCACCAACAAGCCCATCTGATCGAGAATTCTGTCTCTCTGGCCACATTCTTTAGATGACCCTGCGAGGAGTTGCCAGACAATCATTTACATTTATAAGGGAAATCTCCATTTATAAAGGTATCTCCCTCTCTGTTTTAAAAAGAGAGGGGGATGAGCTCATGTCTAGAAACTTATCAATGTAAAAGGTGAGGCCTTGGTGCTGCATAATAACCTTACTCTTGTTTACTGTGCTTTAGTGGTAATCTCCTATAACTGACTCCCCCCACCCCCAAAATCCTCCTTTGTCATTGGCTAAATATGGTATTTAAGACGAGAATTTCTGCTATTGTGTTAAAAAACGCAGTGTCCCTACTTTCTCCCATGTATACATGTTATTAAACTTAATATTATTTTCTCCTGCTAACCTGTCTTGTTAATTATTTGGCCAGCCATAAGAACCTTAAAGAAAAGGGCAGAGGGAGATTCTCCCTCTTCCCCCAACACCCTCTACATATCTTACCTTGTCTAACTTAATTTAATGTAAAGTGTTATATGAAAGCTTTCCAAAATACCATGCTGGGGTTCTACTGTCAGCGAAGGATCAGGAAATCAGGGATATTTATGGAGCACTGTCTTAGCTAGCCCAGAGAGTGAACACAAATTGGATTTCAAATTACAATTCAAAAAAAATTACTACACATCTATCTCATTTATCAGCATGCAAATTATCTTCTCTGTGTACTTACCTATCATCATGTATTGATCCTAGGAATATTCTGGGTAGTAAAAACTCTGACCGAGGATCAACAAATGATGGTAGGTCATTTCAGGACACATCACTTTACCACATAAGTTCTCGAATCTTTTATATAATATAAATAAGAAAAGATAAAAGATAGCACTTATTGAATCTGAAATTTCTTATCTTCTAATTACCTACAACAAATCATAAAGGTATTTTGATCTCCATTCTATAGTTGAGAAAACTGAGGCTGTGAGATACTAAAACACTTTCCCAAGGTCAAGCAACTAGTAAGTAAAGGAACTAGACACTATACTTCCATTTTAATATTAGCTTAAGCAACACATTATTAGGAAGATAAATCTGTGTCTCAAAAGGCAGAAACAAAATAAGTTCAACCCTGGTATCTATTATAAGCCATTTCAGCATAAATATTCAGGGGCTTCTGTCTCAAAGTATAAATGATTTTTAGGGATCACTTATGCTATTATTCCCCTACATTACTTTGAGAAATGACTGTCAAGACGTGACTAACATAGAAGCTCAGCCATGTAGTTTATTAAAAACTTTTCCTACCTTCTTGGAAGCAAATAAACTATTCTTCCTTGGAGGCAACATCCCTCCTTAACTGCCTAATTACTTGACAACCATCGAGTTCCACAAAGTCACTTCACCTTCTCAAGAACATCATGACTAACCGATATGGCCTGAAAATTCACACAATGTGATTAGTCACGTTATAAAATCATTTCTATAAATAGCAACTTCTGATAATATACACGTGGTTCTTTAACATATCATTAATTATGGAACTAAGGAGAGAGGCACAGAAGCAAAGGAAAAGTACAAATTCACTGAAGAAACCCCTTGTTCCACCAAGAAAGCTTTCCAGAAATGATATCAAAGAAGTAAAAAAAATCTAAGCCTCAAAGTACAACAGGGTCGTTATTTGCACTGATAGTTATTGTTGCCAACCCTGGAAGTAGAAATTGAGTTACAAATGTTTTATTCTAAATGGAGGTTGAGTTCCCAGAGAGAAATGGATAGAGAGGGGCGGAATCAGCATAACCATTTTTAAGAAAACAAGAAAAGATAAAACTTCTAATGGTGATCATTTTATTTTAAGCCAAAATAAAATATAGGGCTACTGAAAATGGTGTATTAGTTTTGAGTTCATATTAAACATCTTAAGCAGTATAATTTATGTTACCCCACAAAGGGCACAATCTGCTTGCTGTGAGACAAAAGCCAATTGTCAAGAGGCAAGATGGTGGCAGAGAAAGGGCAGTTTATTACAGCTTGCTAGCAAGGGGGAAGATGGCTGACTAATGTCCAAAAGAACCACCTTACAGAAAAAAGACTACAGGCCAGTTATATAAAGGGCTGGTCTCCTGGTGGGGGAAGCATCTGGCCTCAGGGTGGGGGCATCCATGGGATCTCTGGGAGGAGGCAGACATCTAGTCTTAGGGTGGGGGTATCCATCTGATCTTAGTTCCTGATAGTCTTTTGTTTTACTGGATAAGCATCAGAGACTAGAGCAATGCCCTATACCCTGGTCTTTCAGTTGTCATTGATGATGGCTATCAGCACAGACTCTTTGCCTGGGGGACACCACATTCCTAAGGAACTCAAAAGAACAAAGTTATCAACTTATTGCAGCTGGGAGGGGCCATAAAATCTACAGAGCATGTCAGTTAATCAGAGGTCATTCAAAGTTACAATATGGTTTCTTTTCTACAATATGGCTTCCCTTATGTCAACCTTGTATCGAGCCAGTTTCAATTCCCCTCTTTTCTTGTTCCTCCTGAATCTTGAAGGATATCCTGTTGATGAGGGGCATAGGTTGATCCATCTCACTGAACCAGTCTTTTAGTAAGACAGTGATGCAGGCAGGCTCCCAAAGTTAGGCCTATATTGTGGATGGAAGCAAGCAATAAGGTATTTAATAAGACAAAAAGAAAACAAGGTTAATGGTGGAAGCAAATTATAAACCAGTTTCTGAGGACAGGGCACAGCCAGTCAAAAGTTTTCTAGATGTCAGAGTTGAAGCATCTTTTGCAGTTTGAAATGTCTCTGATGATGTCATTGGGTATTCAGGTACCTTTCTGAGTGGCTTACATGGCAACAGATATGAAGCTCTCTTAAGTTTATATCAAGTCCTCCAGCTTCAGTTTGCAAGGCTTCAGGAAAAAGGCATGTTCAGTTCTCAGTGATTCCAAATGATAATGGCGGAAAAAATTGAAAACTTTAGTTTGGAGATTTGTAGCCAGATATTTCAGGAGACTAGAAGAATTCAGGATCCAGTCCAGTTAACAGATATAACAAAAACCTCAAAGACAATTAACAGAACTAGAATCCAATATCCATGAATGTGTACTAGAGTTTCTATTGAAACACAATTTTTCTCTCTAAAATCACCCTCATTTTTACAAAAGATAGCCAAATTAAGATTAACTGGTTTGCAAAATAAGTCTAGTTTCAATAAAACTTGATCCAATTATTTACATAAATGCAGCAAGAATAGCAATTGATTATATAGGTTCTTTTAAATCTGCTTTGCTGGAATTTTTTATAAGGAATCTCAGAGTGAACTTTAAAGGCCTCTTGAGGCCAGGAAGCCAAGCCAAGGACTTGTCATCAGATTTTGCCTGCAATACCTACAGATTTGGATGGATTCCTCTCTTCTTGAGGTCCTCCAAAATATTTCAAGGTCCCTTGTACCTGCCAGAGAAGTGACCTTCCTTACTCACCCAGGTAAGACTGCTTGGAACTCTGTAAACAAGGTATCAGGCCAATATTTCCAAGTGGCTTTATTCCAGAAAGTCAATTTTTATTTCTCAAAAGCTGTCTTGTCATACTTGAGTCTGCATGTTTCTCTCAAATATGACATTCCAGTCAAAGCCTTGGTAGTATAACCAATGTTTCCAATTGTGTCCTATTATAAGGAGAACAGATTCTTATTGAACTTATGCAAATAACTATATTGCCACAAAAACAACACTCACTCACTAACAGTTTCCAAATTTTGGAGGGATCAGGTATGGAGAAAAAAGTTTCAACTCTGCTTACAAAGGTATAATTTACCAAATTGCCGTAAGTCAGCTATCTCAAGAGAAAACAGAAAAAGGTTTCCTTAAATCTGAAAAGAATAAAACTTCAAAAAATCAGTGACATTTCAAATAAAAGTCATAAAAATTATAATCATCCTCATCAGTTCATTCAGTCGTGTGTAATCGATTCTTGATCTTAATCTTCTGTTAGCAGTTTCACGAGGTCATCAGTTTCTCTGTTAGAGTTCTGTAATTTCTTACCCAGTTCAGTTTTATAATCAGAAAGTTTATCAGAAGCCTGCTTTCTAGAGTAAGTATCAGAGTCCTTTTCATGAATTCCTCTGAAGATGAAACATATTTTGCAAAAGCATCAGAGCAAAGCAATAACTGTCTATAAACAACAAGACCCAAAAATGGCAATTGACAAAGAAATTTGGTTATTTTGTGACATAGCCCTTTAAAATAATAACCAGAAATATGACTGATAACCAGGACAAATCAGAATTTTAGGAATGTTATATAATTTTTAAAACAATTATATCAGTAACATTTACCCACACAATACCACCTAACAAGGTTTATCATCACTTATTTGACAATGCTTCCCATGTAATTTTATATACCAAATAAGCCTAATAAGTTTAGTATCTTCCTCCTTATAGGAAGAGAGCAAATTTCTTTGAGAAGTCCCAGGGGCCCTCTGAAAATTCTCAAAGGAAAAAAGAAATTTTTTTTCTTCTTCCAGGTCGAAAAAAAGACTTCTTTCAGGATTTGAATATTTCTTAGGGGGAAGCTTGTCAAAAATATCAAAAGGTTTTAAAACACTTGATCAAGTAGGAAACAATGCTCACTGTGAAACAATGCTCAGTTATCCATTCAATCAAAGTGACAACAGAGACAGTCAAGGGCAAACAGTTAAAGCAGTCCAAAAAATCTTAATAGAGAGACTCAGTCTTTTTGAACATAGGAAATTATTTTAAGAAAACATAGTTTTTTTCTGTCTTTTAGGTAGACTTACACAAAGGTAAAGAAAAAACTTTTATAACGTCTTTATCAAGTTCAAGAAAATTATCCTTTTAAGAGAAAGAAGACCAAATTTTAATTTTGCACCAGCTTATTTTGACATTAAAACTCATTTACTTAATTGTATTTAGTTTTATCTTAGCCAACTTGATCATGCATAAAACTCCTCAGGGTTTTACTTTCACAAACTTTCTGTCACTTACTTTTTACATTCAGAATTTGTCCCATGCCTTCCTTTCTTCCCTTCTAGTCCTTTAGGACAAATTCTTTAAAGATTTCTTTGTTTCCTCATTTGAAGGCTCAAAAAGAGCCCAAAATGGCCACTGTAATATTAAATAATCCCAGGTTATCTTGCCAGCTGTTTACAGCTATCACCATTTTAGGGGGCTTTTCCCAAGGTGGCCACAACAAACAAGGTAATTTCTAAAGATTGTTATGCTCACCAAGAAACTCAGTCTCCAAACAGACAATTTTAACAAATAAAACAGTCAGACATAGACAAACATGAACAGATACCAAAATCCAATATTCTGGGATTCTAACCCAGGGTATTCTGGGATCCGAACCCAGAGCTCGGGACTCTAACCCAATCTTTTTAGTGCCTCAGAGGCTGTAACCTTTATATTGTCTCCCACAATCCTAGCGTTGGGACTTTAACCCAGCAACCAAATCTCACCAGTGGGCCCTCTAAACCATTATCCTGATGAGATATTAGACAATTTTAGGTAGAGGTGCATTTTAATGAGGTCACTCCCCCAAACCCAAAAGACATCTGATCCTGGAGCTCTTTACAGACACAGACACAGACAAACCAGACACCAGTGAACCAGTTCCTAGAGTCTGGGTGAAGTCCTATACCTCTTCCCACTCTGGCAGGGCACCCTATTAACCAGATGGTCCCCATTCTCAAAGAGGGGACTCCAGATGGAGGGGAAGGAAAATGCTCAGTGGCGCATCCCTGAGGCGACTTACCCTACTCCAGATGTGAGCCCGTCGACCCACCAGAAGTAGCCATTTATCTTTCCACCATAGGGATCATTAGGAGGCAGCCGGCGTTGGCACGGGAGAGCAGGAAGGGCAGACCCCCAAGACAAACAGAGCCTCAGCATTCACTAGGGACTTACCTGACAGGTCACCCATCCGAGGTCGGCTGGCCACAAGCAGGACTTAATGTCCCACCAGAGTCACCAGACTTCTGTTACTGCACAAAGGGCACAATCTGCTCGCCATGAGACAAAAGCCAACCATCAAGAGGCAAGATGGTGGCAGAGAAAGGGCAGTTTATTACAGCTTGCTAGCTAGGGGGAAGATGGCCGACTAATGTTCAAAAGAACCATCTTACAGAACAAAGACTACAGGCCAGTTATATAGAGGGCTGGTCTCCAGGTGGGGGAAGCATCTGGTCTCAGGGTGGGGGCATCCATCTGATCTCTGGGTGGAAGCAGACATCTAGTCTCAGGGTGGAGGCATCCATGTGTTCTTAGTTCCTGATAGTCTTTTGTTTTACTGGATATGCATCAGAGACCAGAGCAACACCCTATACCCTGATCTTTCAGTTGTCATTAATGATGGCTATCAGCATAGACTTTCTGCCCAGGGGTCATCACATTCCTAAGGAACTCAAGAGAACAAAGTTATCAACTTATAGCAGCTGGGAAGGGCCATAAAATCCACAGAGTAAGTCTGAGTTATTTAGTCAGTGGTCACCCAAAGTTACAATATGGTTTCTTTTCTACAATATGGCTTCCCTCATGTCAACCTTGTGTTGAGCCGGTATCACTTACTGATTATCTTTCACATTTCTTTTCTCCCCCTTCATACTATAACTTGTCAAAGCCATAAGGTCAGAATTTTATTATGGGCTAAAAATTTTTTTTAAATCCCCAAATTAAGGTCAACTTTCCAAATATTAAAAGTATGACATTGCAGAAGATGTAAATTGCCATGAAACAGGTGTCATTCTCAGTGAATGCCTTTAGCAGTTACAAAATTGGAAAAGGAAGACCAGGAATGGTACCAAAGGGGAGGGTCGGCAGGATGACTCAGGAGAGGGAGAATCTTGGAGGAGCTGAGAAGGACCCAAGAGAGGGCAAGTGTGTGTTGGGGGAAGGGGGACTCAAGAAAGGGCAGGCATGGGGGGCAGGGAGACCCAAAGGGAAGGCATGGCTATGTGGAAAGGGGGCAGAGGGACCCAAGAGGGAAGAGCATGGCTGGCAGGAGGGACAGGACGCGATTATGGGAGAGTGGAGGAGAAAGAGAAGAAAGTAAAACACTTGAGACAACTAGTCAAAGAAACAAAGGAGGAATGGCATTCAAATGCAAAAGACAACTTCGAAAGCAAACCCACTTTTAGAAGAATCCTCCCCAAAACAATAGAGAAGTAGAGAGGGAAAAAAAAAAAAACTAGAGACTTCTGAAGCATAGTATTCATAAAAACCTTATACAAGCATGCAAGTAATAGTAGTCATTTAAAGATCTCAAAAACTACCATTTTACAAGGAAAAATATATCTGGCTAATATAACTTAATTAAGGTTTATGTTTTAAAATAAATCTCACTTTTCTTAGGGCTGCACTCCACAAAAACAAGGCAACCAAGTATATGCCTTTGAAAAATAAGCATAATTCTTATGTTTTTAATTTTTTATTTTTTATTATGATAAAAAATACATAATGTAGGAGCCGGCCCAGGAGCGTAAGTGGTTAAGCACACACTCCGCTGCGGCAGCCCAGGGTTCTCCGGCTCGGATCCCGGGCGCACACCGACACACCGCTTGTCGAGCCATGCTGTGGCAGTGTCCCATATAAAGTGGAGGAAGATGGGCATGGATGTTAGCCCAGGGCCAGTCTTCCTCAGCAAAAAGAGGAGGATTGGCAGATGTTAGCTCAGGGCCGATCTTACTCACACACACAAAAAAATACATAATGTAAAATTTACCATTTTAACCATTTTTAAGTGTACAGTTTAGTGGCATTAAGTACATTCACAGTATTGTTCAACCATCACCCCTATCTATTTACAAAACTTTTTCATTATCCCAAACAGAAACTCTGTACCCATTGAACAATAACTCCCCATTCCCCACTCCCCCAGCCCCTGGTAACCTCTATTTTACTTTCTGTCTCTATGAATTTGCCTATTCTAGGTACTTCATATTAGTGGAATCATACAGTATTTATATGATTTATATGAATATTTGTATGCTTTAAACAATCTAAATGTCCAAAAACAATAGACGAATGGAGATTTTTTAAACTGACATAATTATATGATAGAATATTTTACAGCAATAAAAAATGACTAACTTTACCTACACTTATCAATACGGATAAATTTCAAAAACAATATTGACCAAAAAAAGTTGCAGAAGAGTTAAGCACAGTATACCATTTATGTAAATGTTAAAGGACATACAAAACAACATATTACAAACCATTTACGGCCATCTACATTTGAGTGCACTTAAAAACATAGATCGGGGGCCGGCCCCGTGGCTTAGCAGTTAAGTGCGCGTGCTCCACTGCTGGCGCCCCGGGTTCAGATCCCGGGCGCGCACCAACGCACCGCTTCTCCGGCCATGTTCTCCGGCCATGCTGAGGCCATGTCCCACGTACATGCAACTAGAAGGATGTGCAACTATGACATGCAACTATCTACTGGGGCTTTGGGGAAAAAAAAAAAAGGAGGAGGATTGGCAATAGATGTTAGCTCAGAGACGGTCTTCCTCAGCAAAAAGAGGAGGATTAGCATGGATGTTAGCTCAGGGCTGATCTTCCTCACACACACACAAAAAAACATAGATCGGAAAACTATATAATAACTTCAGAAGAACAATTATGTCTAGGATAGGAAGGAAATGAGACTGGGAAGGGATACAAAGAGATAGCTGTAATGTTTTAGTTCTTTAAATAATAATATCTAAAGAAAATATGGCAAAATGTTAACAATTGTTAAATCTTTGGTAGGTACACGGATGATGGCGTATAATAGTCTCTGTACTTTTCTGTTTGAAATATTTTATAATTTTAAAAAGAAGGACTAGTTATCATTTTAGAATGACAGAAAATAAGACAATATGTGTGCTTTGAAAAGGGAGATATGCTAATATGCACCAATTATAACTTTTATTCTCCCAGTCAACTTAATCGGCTCCTTTATAAAGAATTTTTAAATTATAACTGAATACACACCCATATTATCTTTGGAAAAGATATTCATAAAGAAAGTTAACGAGCATGAGCGTTACTACGGCACTTGAATCTGCCATGATTCCTATATTTCTTAAAGTAAATCATTTTGAAAATGTCTATACTTATTAGTTAAAAAAATACACTCAACCTAACTCATATGTATAATGGATATCATGGTTGATCACTGCTGCCCTAGCACACAGAAACCTAGATGGGCAAATCCATACATCCAAGGAGGGCAAAAACTCGCAGCTCAGGTCCAGATCCCTGACGTTCCTATTAGGATTCCTATTGAGCATCATGGAAAGTAAAGGTCATATAAATGATTTTAAATAATCAAGTCTTTACAGTGTTACTGATAACATGGAAGAACTGGAAATAAATCTTCTGTGTTTGGTTTAGTTAGGCTGAGTAAATTATGGCCATCTCACTGTATGGAATATTAGGCTGCTATTAATCAGGAAAAATATGAAGACTATCAACAACATAGAACAAAATTCCCAGAACAGTATTAAATAAAAGAAACAAAAAATTGTATAAACAAGGATAAAGATTGTGTAAAAATATGGGTATATACAGATAAAATGGGAGGGGAACAGAAACATCAGTTATATTTTGGTAGCAGGATTGAGGGAAATTTTTCATCTTTAATTTCTTTTAATGCTGGTTTAATAAATTATTTAACTAGTGTTTTACACTTTATATATTATAAAAGAATTAGCTAAACTATATCCCTTTTTCACAGCTATAATGCACAGGAACTTTTAGGTGCATTTTTTATCTTTTAGGTCTCTCAAGTTGCATTACTTTAAAACCAAACTAGCAGTCAAAAGGCAGAAACTCTGTTGCCTCTGCTTCTGGGATAGGCAAGTCAGGGAAGCTCTCTTCCTGATTCAACCTCAGCCTCTAGATCTGACCTGCTGTCAAGGCAGAATGGAGAAGAATACTAGACTTAATCAAGCGAGTTCTATGTCTGAGATCCATCCACTGACTACATGACCCTGGGCAAGTCACCGAACCTCTCTAATTTTTGTGCTCCTCAATCCCTAAGTTTCGGTATTTACAAAATTCTCCACGGAATCCAACTGATTGAAGATTCATCTCAGATCCAGGATCCATCCCCCATCTTCCTACCTGCCTAACCCTGGTGAAAACAGTGCTTAGCATTGGATTCCACTTCACCACAGGCAGGCCAAATCTTTAAGAGGCAATTATATTCCTAAAGATAAATAGCATTTGTTTCCCAAGAAAAAAACTATTGTTTATTGAATACCTGTGCACCTGTGCATACCAAGCACTTCATATATGCTATATGAACCACCTTTGGGGTCCGGGGGGGGGGCACCACAGACTCACAGAACCAGTCCCTGGAGTGAGCCAGGGAAATCTGCATTTGTAACAATTATCCTTAGTGATTCCTAAACACACAAGTTTGAAAACAAAAGGTCTAAGGCCAGCGTGTGTCAAACTCTGAATGACAATTCATTACTAGGTTGGGGTCTACATCCTAAAAAATGTAATGGAAAGTATCAGAGTAAACTGCATATAATAAGTGTTGTCTCTGCAAAATGATTGTCAATTATGTATTGTGTATGTATGTACTAGCTCACAATATAAAATTTCTTTCTTACTGTGAGTTAGTCATAGCCAAAATGTCCGAAAAGCACTAGCTAGGCATTAAGGACTTAGAATAAGGCACAATGAAGCAGACCAGAAACAAAAAAGCAAGCAAGAAGGAGAAAGCATAGCATATATAACTTAAGCTCCACAAGTATCTAAAGAAATAAAATTTAAAACACTTAAACTCTGATCACCTACCATCTAATTATGGTATAGGTAATTTGGCCAAAAAGCCAATAACTCTCCTTTAGCCAATAACTTAAATATTGTACCACCATTTTTGTTTACTGTAGGAAATAACAAGTAACTCAAGCTTCACTAACCCCTTCACCAGATGGAGTGGAAGCTAGAAAAACATGATAGCAGAAAGAAGGAAAGCAGTTGAGTCAATTCACAGTCGAATTCCAATCCCGGGATAACCAAACGTAACCATCCATTAAAAAACCATCCTATCTCACCTTGCTTACAACTCTCAAATAATGGATGCAGGGCCCCACCATCAAACACAGCTAATCAGTCCAAATACTTATTAAGCAATCCTTTTTCCCCCCTTGGTCTAAAACCAAACCACGGAATTCATGGGAAACTAAGATCACAACTGTACCTCTAGGTGAAGGAAGACACTCAGATTGCCAAGCAGTGGCAACCGGCGGCGCGCCTGCCTTTCTCCACTCCAAGGCGGGAAAAGCTGGGCACTGGGTCCCGTGATGTCCCCGGGAGTGGGAGCGACGCATAGCCCCGGCCGGTGCCTCATAGGACCCGCGTGCCGGCCGAAGGAGTGCTCTCCCTGGGGCTCTGGGCCCAGAACGCTTGCCCACAGCACAGGGGAAAAAAAGTGCGCACACACACACAAACGCTGAGCCCGGACCGAACCACAACAGGTGTCTCTGCCGCAGGGCGAGGAGGGGGCGGGGAGGGGGCGTGTAGAGCGGCTGCAAAACCTTCTCAACCCCCGGGCCACCGAGCCTACTCTTCTGCCCCCGCTGCTCCGGATTGGCGGGAGAACGAGTTGTGCGATGTGGAATTCACACGCGGGAAAAGCGTAATGATGAGCAAGCCTGCTGATGACTGGGTCAAACGAAAACCCCGCAAACTTACCTCGGTGGCAGCCGCTGCCACCCTCACTGTCCGGGCTCCAAAGTAAATGGGCAGGCCTCAGAGACTGTGTAGTGGCCAGAGAGGCGGGCCGGAGCCTACCTCAGCCGGAAAAAAACCGGCCTCCACTGTGGGCAGGTTCCCGCTGGGGTGACGCTAAACAAGACAGGGGCTTAAAGGGGGTCGACCAGGTTAACTGGAAAGGGCAGCCAGGGACTCCAACTGGCACGCGCTCTGATTGGTTGATTCTGGTGTTGTTTCAAAGGAGACTCTTCTATGATTGGCCAGGAAAGTCAAGCGGGAACCCGGAGGTGGTGGGTGCCGGGTGGGGGTGGGGAACAAGTTGTTACCCAGGCAACAGAGAGACGCGGAGCTGTCCACAGTCTATTTTCGGAGCCTAGCGAGCGACCAGAAAACTCACGCAGGTGAGGAAACCCGAACCTTAGGAGGGGGAACGAAGGAGTCCTCAGATGTCGTGGCTATCAGAGAAAGTAGGGAGAACTCTAGATACTTACAACTCTGCGAGACACCTAAAAAAGCCACAAGTTGGAGATAGAACAGACGCGTTCCCTAAATTCTCCTGCCCTAGATACTCGCAGCAGGATGCCGCTTTGACAAACTCAGTCTATCAGGATGTGAGAGACGGGGCAGTTTTACCGTACGGGGGATGGTTGCTGATCGAATGTCCGAAGGCCAAAAAGAACATGTGAAGGTTTCCCAACCCCTTTCTCTCGACTCTTACACACACGTAAAGGGTTGTAACAGTAATTTGAGAGTGAAAACTGTTTCCTTATAGGTAAATCTGGGTGCTTCAAGTTGGAGGCAGCCACTGTACCTTCTGTTTTAAAAGTACAGGCATGATTTATCCCAGACCAGCATGCCTTGGTTAGGATATATATATCTCCTATAATAATATATATATAAAATATATATATATATTTTTTAATGGTGACATTCTATTTTTTTCTCTTGAGGAAGATTGGCCCTGCACTAACATCTGTCGCCAGTCTCCCTCTTTTTTCTTTTTTCTCCCCGAAGCCCCAGTACCTAGCTGTGTATCATAGTTGTAGAGCTGTGGCTCTTCTGTGTGGAACGCCGCCTCAGCAGGGCTTGACGAGCGGCGAGTAGGTCCGCGCCGGGATATGAAGCGGAGAACCCCGGGCGGCTCCGCGAAGCGCAGCGCGCGAACTTAACCGCTACAACACCGGCCGGCCCCTGGGACCTATTTTTTAGGGAGTATAGCGCTGTTTTGACTAAAAAAAATTGTCCCAGGCCCATTGTTACATCAATGATGTCTTGTGTTCAAAACGTGGACGCTGTGGTCTGAGGGTTCGGCGTCCGTTGGTCAGATCCGTTGAGCAGCGAGAAGCAGTCAGACCACCCTTAGAGGGCGGGAGCCTGGGCGAAGACTCCTTGTACCTAAACCCTCTGCTCGCCAAGGGCTGGTTGGGAGAGTAAATATTATATGTCGTTGAACTGTACCTGTCAAAAGGTGAGGAACTTGTCAAAAAATGAAATCTGAGGGGGGAGAACCGAGTTTGACCAGAGAGGTAGGGATCATTTCTCCTAAGAGTTTTCTGTTGTGACAAGGAGTCAGAACAGAGACTATTTCCTAAAGAAATGAAGAAAACAGGCCTGTTGGGAGGAAATTTCAAAGTACTGAAGGCAAATTTGCTGTCTCAACTACTTTTTACATAGAGGTGGAATATGAGACTAAGAGAAACAGGAAAAAATTATTAAGTGTATTAAGATTGGCTAAAATAAAGAATGATAGAAGAAATTTTAAACCAAAAGAGGCTCATTTCTTGACTTTTAGGTTTATGAAAAATTCCAGGTACTTTCAAAAATCATCTTCCATTAAATATATTTTAAATTTGTAACAAAAACTAAGTCCCCATAGTTACTTATGACTTGGTACATTTGATGACAGTGCAAGTTAGAGACCTAAAAAAGGAAATCATTCTTGGTATTGTAAAGACAAAGTCAAAATGAATTATTTTTAATATTGATGTGTATAGTTGTCAAAAAATGTAAAAAAGAAAAATTAGCCAGTATATTATAATTTAATTCAGACATAGGCAGAGATGATGTTTACTTTTGTGTTTTCAGAAGAATTTTAATGCAAGGATTGCTAAATAAGGCATTATGTAAATAAAGTTGAAGAAAAAGAAATGCCAGATTATTTAAGAGAGTAAATGGATTTTGAATACTCTGAAATCATCCAGCTATAAACAGTCAATACTTGACATATGTTTATATGTCTATGTGTTTACCTATTACACGAGTTCCCAAAGGATACTATTTTGTGATTCTTTATTACCCTGATTTTATTTACTATATATACTTGAATTAATAAAATGTCTCGTTTTTTTAATAGTCTGTAATTCAGAGTTTTCACTAAGTTAACCTAGACTTCTCTCCAATTAGTTCAAGTCAAAGAGCCATCCCAAATTGACGCTGGATGGAGGCAAATAAAATAGAAAGCCCTCACCACCAGAGTCTGACTTAATCTCACATTACTGATGTTGCTTCAGAACCATGGGTCTGGAGTCATCCTGGTTGAATTTGTCTAGTCCCTAACTGGCCCCAGTGTTTTGGTAATGAGCTGGTTCTGAAGTGTCTGTCTCTTTAGCTCATTGTGGCTAGTACCAAGAGAGATTCCCCAATCACACCTCTACATATGAAGGCCTAAAGGTTCAGGTTGATGTGGGAAAATCAAAGTCTCTGTCTGGAAAATGCTGCCATTGGAATTGGCCTAGCAAAGGAGAGTGAAAGAAAGAAAAACAAAGGGCCTAGAAAATTTATTTTCTAAATAACCAAATCTCGAATAAAAGATTTAGCAATAGATTTTGTTTTTGATGAAACTCCTACTTAAATTTTCCTTAGTTTAAATTTATTCTTGGCCCATTTAAGTGCCAGATTCAAACATAGGCAGTGTGGCTCCAGAATCCTTTTTTCTTTTTATCACTACACTATACTACCTGAGTAGTCTAGGCAAAAGGAAGAATACATTCCAAAGTACAAAGGCAATAGATTACAGGGTATGTATAATAAGCAGTTCAGTTTTTAACAGAATGCAGATTACATGTAGGAGAATAATAGGAGGGAAGGGCAGAAAATTAGGCTGTGTTTATATCCTGAAGGACTTTGATTGCCAGACTTAACGTCTATCAAATTTACAAATAAAAGATAGCTCTACAAATAAATAACACTACACAGTTCAGAAAAAGGCATCTTGCTTTAGTTTTTCCAATGTGATCTGTTTGTGTCAAATGAACTTTAATACGTTTTTAATAAAGTAATACATTATTCTTATTTTATTAGACTTATAAAAAAGCTGGTAGAATCTTCATTTCCTTTGAATTTAGAATATTTTTTCCAAAAATTCACATCGTTGTTTTTTGATACTTTGAAATAATTATTCACAAAGTATTGGTGATTCTTTTGTTTCTCAAAATATATTATCAACAAACTTGTCATGATTTATTATTTTGTGTTTACAGATTATTATTACAATTGATATGGTAAAAATTATTTTTTGCTAAAGTGCCAATTTTATTATGATATTTCTACTCCAATTTAGCTAAGTGTGAATCTATGCCATTTTTTGCCAGCCTAATTTGGAATTTAAGAAGTCCAGTTCTTAATATGCTTCAGATATACAGAGTGTCACTATAAATTATTGTGAATGATTTGTTTAACAAATACACTCAAACATACACATCCCAATGAGTGGCATCTCCTTCAAAGCAGTCACTTTGGGAGGCTATCCACTTATTCTAATGCTGTTGTTATTGCTCAAATTACTTTTGAAACTGCTCTTTTAGAATTGCCTTAGGCTGTAGCATATTCTTTTGAATATCCTCAAAGTAGCAAATCTTCATATTTTGAAAGTAGATGTGATATCTGGATATATCCAGAAATCACTTGGAGACAAATTTGATGTGCAATCAAACTGAGTGATATCATAAAGATACCTATTTTCTTGGTGATTCATATGAAGGCAATTCTAAAATATTTTGAGCATTGGTAGCATAATATACATCAGTGTATAACCTTCCAAGGTGACTTCTTTGAAATACAACCTTCGTATGAATTTCATCATGCTTCATTCAGTATTCATCAACTGCTGACTATATGCCAGCTCGTTATTGAAGATGTTCAGCCTACAGGTATAGCTTCCCTCTGCTCACACTGTCCTGCCTCTAACCAAATGAGAACCAGGCCAGAGCTCCTTCCCAACTGGTGGGGATTTAGAATTAATCTGCTTTCTCTAAGTCTAGTATCCAGTGTACCCACTGAACCACAGCCTTCCTTCATAACCTCCATTGTGGCTGCCCAGGTGACATGAGAAAGCCTCTGATACAGTGCCTGGTTCGTTTTCTCTTTTCCAGCTGTGACATTAAAGCCCTGCTCTATTCTGAATCTTCATCTAGCTGCCAATTCCGTCATAGTCCCCAAGAGCCAGACCCTGCCTCCTATACTCCCACCTATGGACCAGGGACCTACTTCACCCTAAATAGGCCTCCCTGTAACCACAACTATTCAACCTTTCTGCCCCGAAACACTGCTCATATCCTAAAACTCCCACTGCCATGTCCCTGGCAGTGAGAATGCATGAATAGCAGTTCTGATTACGACCTCAGACACTATATTTGGGACTTCAGAATACCCTTCTTCTGGGTTAGCTCTACTGGTTCCAGTTTATTCCCTCTTATCAGCTCACCATTGAGCTCTTACAAACCTCATCATCAAGTATCTGTGGGTGCTGGCACTATGTGCCAGATAATAATGATATTTTTATATAGCTTTTCATATTTTAGCCAACTCTTTCACCTATGTTGCATAATATGGCCATCACAACAATTTTATAACGTAGGTAATGCTGGAATAATAGAACAATTTCCGCTATATTTGTTTTTTTAAAGTCTCATTGTTTGTACAATCTCAACTCAAAATACTTATTATATTGCATCTGATATCTGGGTCCATTTTCCCCTTTTGTTGTCGAAGGTAGAAAATGTTTCAATAAACTTTTTGCTTTTAATGTTTAGTAAATATTTAATGAACTCATAATCAACTAGGACTTTTAAAATATAAACAAGGGCCTCTTTGTTTAATTTAATGTGTCAATTATTCATTTCCAGAGCAGACTCCCAGACCATACTGTGAGAGAAGATTATTTTATCACCTCTTATTTCACCTTTTCCAATTTAATGAGTTTCCAGTGTAATGAGTTTTATCATTAACTTTTTCGACATCATTATTAGAAGTGATATTCATGCCCAACAAAATTAAGGTTTTAAAGGACGAATACAGCTAACATATGTTGAGTGCTTCCTATGTGCCAGGCACTGTTCCAAGCACTTTTATGTGTATTAAACTACTTAATCCTTGTAACAACCTTATGAGGTGGCGCAATTATTATTCCCATTTTGTAGATAAGGAAAATGAGGTGGAGGAAGTTTAAATGATGTGCCCAAGTCACAGAGCTAGGAAGTAAACAATAGATACAAATCTAGGCGCTGTGACTCTAGAGCCCTTACTTACTCCTAACCACTGTGATATACTACCTCTGTGCTAGATGTACAGGACAATTTAACATTTGTTTCATACCTCGACATCTCTGATAAGCATCAAGATCAGTTTCCTATTTAAAAAAGAAAGTCAAAATAATGGTAAAACAGAACGTTTGTAAAACACCATCTGCATGCAGATTGATTTTGACAGGTAGATTGTACCAGCACGCGTTTGAGAATCCCTTTGTATTACTGTTCCAGGCACAATGCAAAAATTTTAGTGGATAATTTTATAAAAGCACTAAAGAAATTTTTCTTGTGAATTAATTTTATAAAATGTTTAAAAAATAGCAGAAATGTAGAAAAGATTCCAATTATGTTTATGCCCAAATCATTAACAATAGGCCTAATTCTACAGTCTTTATTCAGGTTATTCATTAGAGTCTGACACTTCCAAGATTTTTAAAGATCCTGAATTACTACTCCAAATATAACTGTGGAGATGATTTAAAAGACTGATGTCTGGTTGGTAGGATTATAGGTTGTTGTGATTTTATTATTTATACTTTTAATGTATTATTTCATAAAATTTCCACAATAGACTTATATAGTATCAGTATTATAATCAGAAAAACAATTAATTTATTTTGTATGAACTTTCACTAAAGTCAACGAACCAACCCATTAGAGTTCTCAAATGGCAATATGCTAGGCATTATCAAGAGTTAATTAAGAATTTAGATAAAGCAGAAGGTATAGGCCTGCCTGAGGCAAAAATTTGAAATGAGGAAAGTTCCTTGAGACATACCCCCCAACAAACATCCTTTTCAGTTCACTAAAGGGAATACATACAGCCTAGACAGCATACATGAGTCAGGTAAAAAGGTAATCTACAAAAGTGTATTTCCAAATAATGATGTACATTCTCTATGACACTGACATACACTTTCTCTAGAGGTAGTGCTTAAGAATCTGTTTGTAACTAAATGCCCAAGTGATTCTTAAGCACAGTGAAACCTGAGAACCACTATAGTAGACGCTCAATAAATGCTTGTTAGATTGAGTGTGAAGTTTTACTAAAGCAAGCTGAATGCTTGAGTTTACTTACTGTCCCAACTCTGTGAGTCAGCAAAATACATATATCTGAAGAAGTTTACAAGGATTTTCAAGAAAGAATAAGAGATAATGGAGTGACCCAAGAAAAGAAGGGAGATATGACAATAAAAAAAATCTTCGTCTTAAATAAAATAGAAAGCTAAAATACCTCTTTCTGATTGTCTTCCTTCTCAGAATATGGAATCTGAAAATATGGAACCTGAAAATACAGAAAATGAAAGTATGGAAACTGAAAATGTGGAAACTGAAACTATGGAAATTGAAACCATTTCTTCGGTTTCAGCTCTCCAGGCCCTCTCTAAACTACTTAATCCTGAAGAAGAGGATGATTTTGAATCTGGACAGGTGGTCGAATACTTACAGATGAATTAGTTCTGTTCAACTAAATTGTGAAACTGTATTTGAACAACTTGTTCCAACCTTGCTGTGTGAGCAAGGCTGTGTCATCTGATATAGTCACAGGAGGTTGCAGGGCTGATTATGCATGAGAGTATAACCTCTAGTGCATTTCTAGGAAACATAATTATATTTTTTCTAAACTACCTGAACACTGAATAGGAAAATAGTTTTGTAACTATGGTAGCAATAGCCACATTTCAAAATGTTTGTCATTTATATTCATGGCCGTAGAATGCTTGACAACCATTTCAAAGAGTAGCAGCTAGAATTTTTAAGCCTGGATAATATTTCTATAAAACAAATAATTTCAATTAGACAGTACTAATTAAGCCTCCAAAATTCAGTCCCCTTAATTTTTTTTTATTTGTCTACACATGAAGGCAAAACAGAAAATATTTTGAGCCAGTTATGGGACAAACTAGCTTCAGCCTACTACAATTGACTTCCGGGTACATGCTCAGATAGAGCTGTGGAATCTAATGAGTTGAACAGCGTTTGGGGTCAGGACAGGTAACCCCAGGGAGGCTTGCAGAAGCAAGATGGGCTTCCTTTTGGGTAGGAGAGTTCCGTGAAGTGACTTTGGCCACTCCACAGTCACAGATTATTCCCAGAATAATCAAAATACTTTTATGTAACCCCTGCTCTCCATTCTCCTACTCTTTAGATATCAGCAAACCTTGGCTATCAGACTGCCTAGGTGAAGGCAAACAAAATTTGGGGCAGAAACCTCATACTGTAGCAGGATATATCGATTTGCTTTAAATTGTTTTAATGAAGTTGTTCATTATTATGACCAGTTTACCGTGACTAAGCCATCTCCTATGAACATATGCATAAATTTACTCCTCCCAAAATTCTTTTTTTGCCATAATGTGGAAAAACAAGTATAATCTGAATAGGCAGAAAATTCAGTGGCTCAAATGGACACTGGATTGAGCTTCCACCCTCCAGGAAGAGCTTATGTGAAACAGGGCAGAATCAAATAAAACATGCAATGGAAATAAAATTTGTAGAGGAGGGGAACTGAGTCAGCTTGTTCAAATAGAGAACAATCAAGACGTTAATAACAGCATTGAATATACACAACAAATAGGACACAGGAGAAAAAGTTAGGAGCAATGTATCAATGAATTTGGGAAGGGAAGCTCACTTTTGCTACCTTAGCTGAAATAGAATGATACATCCTGGGAAAGGTAGGATTTGTCATATAGAAAAATTATATTAAGTATTTGAGAAACAGTGATCTTGAATAAAGGGAAGGGGAACTTGTAACTGGAACAGATTCGGAGATAAGGATTTATTCTAGTTACAAAGCCTGTTCCCTTTGGCATTTATTTATGGAGATGTTTATTTGTATCTAGAGGTGTTTCTAGGGGAAAGATGAGTGCTTATGAGAATAGAGAGACTAGGATCATTTTACCAAATTGTACAATTTATAAAAGAAAATTACTATAATAATGTATGATTCTGTATATCTGGGTTAGAAGCAATTTTGAGATAATTGGTCATTCAGACACCACAGTACAGATATCATTAGAGGATATAGAATTGGAGTATCAGAACAGTAGGAGAATAATTAATGTTTCTAATGAACTATTAAATTTTCCAGGAGAGAAATGGCTTTTCATTTTTTAACATGTATTAATCTTGGGAACTGTGGAATGATTACAAGAGTGATGAGTTTTTGAAAATATACTCTGAAAACATCATTAGAACTGTTGCATACACATTGGTTTATTTACACTATCCCCACCATGAATTGTTAAGAATCTGGGAGATTGGAAAGAGAATATGTCTGTTGTTTTTTAAACTCACGAGGGTATCATAAGACCAGTGGGAAATAAAGTTCACCACTCTTCACAGACATTGTAACAAGGATGTTCTAACTCTCTTACATATTACAAAGTGGCATGAATTGCAATGACAAATTGCTCATATAATTGGATGTGGATTCATGGTAAAGGCTGAAATATATTCTTGTAGAAAACAATTACCAGATGGTTTTTAATGTTTCTATTATCCTGATCCCTTTTTTCATTTGAAAATTTTATTTTTAATCATTTATTTTCATTAAGTTAATAAACTGAAACTCCCTCTCTATTGTGATATACTGATCCAATCATCACTGTCCATGGAGAGCATACCAATTTTTGTTAGGAATGTTCAAGTTTTTATTTCTACGGATTTTAATTTTCTGTGGAAGGAGGCACTCAACAAAACAAGAGGCCCTCATGTTCCAAGAAAAGCTTTACCGTGATTGACTATTAGTAGTCTGGTGATTCATAGTTTAAGAAAAGCATTACAAGTTTATATGACCTTAGTGATTAAAAAGAAAAAAAATGTACACAATATTGTCTTGGGATTTTCACATTAAAATGCCTGTAACACCTTAACTGCAGACATAGAACTTTTGAATCACCTCTTGGAAAGGAATAGTTACTGTCTCAGAAACTGATGAGATGTTATAGATTAATTTCCTATTTATAGCTTTGGAATAGTTTAGCATAATAAAGACCCGGGTGAGCTTTTCCACCAGCTTTCAAGGACAGATAGTATTCCTCTTGTCCAAACAGGACATTATAACAGTACATGTCTGAAGTCTTGGGAGATAGGGGCAGGGGCCTGAGAAAGGAGAGCTAGAGGTGCTAGTTTGCCAGGATCCAAGGAGATAAGAATTTTTTCACTGACAGCAATAGAATGAATTGGAGCTGCATAGTCTGATATCAGCAAGAACAATTAGTAAAAAATTGGGATTTTCTTGAAAGATCAAAAAAACCCTGAGAGGGACTAATGAGGTGGTTGCTGCTATGCTGATAGCGTAATATGTGTTATACTTAGTTGAAAAAAGGAGAACTAATCTTGTACTGGTGAGTCAGGGACAGTCCTGTGGGGGTATATATGCTTGTGCAGAAGATGGCAAAATAAACTTGAACTTGAATGAAGACTGAAGTGTTGCAGCATGTATTTGACACTATTAATTTGGGGCTGCTGTTTAAATTCACCAGCATCATTAGGTGGTGAGATGAGGAAGTGTCTTATACCCACAGTGGAAAGAAGTAAAAGCTGTTATCAGGACTTTTGAATGAGTCAATTGATGTCTAAATACTTAGATTCTGTTTAGTGGTTTGTTTTTATTTCTATAAAACTTTCCCATACTTCTATCCTCCAACTAACTATGACCAGACAATGCCAAAACCCAAAGATGTCAATGCTCTTATACTAACACTTGGTTCTAACCTTCAAAGAGATGAGTGTGGCTCACTCCCCTATCCCTGGGGCTACATGATTCACTGGGCTGGAACTGGGCATTTAGTTTGATCAAAGAGCAATTCTGACTTAGGGTCTATTAAACCAAATACTTTTTGAAAGGACAAGGAAAATATATTCAAAATAATACTTGACATCTGTCTTTCTGTTGTATAACAATAATGGGTAATTAAACCGGGAAACTATATGAAATTTTAGATGGAAATCCTATCAAATTTAAAGTATTACTAGTCATATAAGTTATACAAGTAGTAATTACAGAATGTTGGACTTTATTCTTCTCCCCTAGTCAAGCTATTCATCTGCTGCTGGAGCCATGGGTCCTGGGAATATTGGACCACCAAAAACAGAAGAGCTCAAAGGTAAGTTATTTAATAAAGAGTATTGATCAATATAATCGGTATAATCTTTTCTTTGGAAGGAAAATTATAGGGAGAGTAATAATAACACCACCATTTATTAAAGACGAACTCAAATAATTGTGGAAATGATGAACAGACATTTATATATAAAGATGCTGTTTTTACTGTACTGTTGCAGGTAGTCGTTTTTCTAGTAATGGAAATTAATTTGCCTTGAATTACTCACATTTTTGGGGTATATTTCCTGAGATGGAAAACAAAGAAAGTCGCCTGTGGTTAAATAACTTTTTTATTATTTAGGGTCTAGTTACCAAGATTCTTAGCTTCTTCGCTTTCTATCCCGCCATATTCTGGCAATTTCACAGAATTCACTTATTAATTCATTCAATAAATGTTTATTGAGAGCCTATTATGTACCAGGCAGTATGATCATCCCTGAGACTACAATAGAGATCAAAATAGAACAAAAAATAATAAAAAATTAAAAAAAAGAATAGGTCTCTACCCCTATTGAGCTGATAGGCTTTTGGAGAACACAATAAAACAATGAACTACACAATTTTGTCTTACGTTGAAATGCTTATAAATTAAAGCCCATAGAGTGGCCTATATAGTCACAGTTCCAGTAAACTAAAATAAATATTTTTGGGATGTTTTCCCAGCATTTTGGCCTATACATTTTCACAGAGTTAAACATTGTACACATCTTCACAAATAGAGAATGCTCTAATCCTCTTGGTCATGATCACAGTTACCAGAGGGTGGCCAGGGAAAGGAAATGAAGTTCCTTCATCAATTTAGCTAATGGGAAAATATTTTATCTGGAAAAATGTTAAAAATAATGGCTAAAATGAGGTCTGAGGGGATGATTTTAAAATTTCAGTTATCATCTCTCTACATACTCTAGAGTCTATTTGCCTTATTCAAGAGATATTCACTCCACAGAAGACTAGTTCAAATTCGGATGTATTTCTGATAATGTAAGTCTAATAATCTCTAAATTCTGAGAACAATGAGTCATATGTAAAACATTATATATAAATCTGTAATTAGGCTTTACAAAGACCATGCTAGATCGAAGCAGATAATTTCAAAAGAATTGTCAGAATTGAAAACCTGATAATCAGGTGCATTTCTGGGGATGCTTAAAAGAACTCAAAATAATGTTCTGCACGTAATGTGGGTTTCCATTTGCTGCCCCAATAGTTGAAACAAACATGTAAGCTGTTTTTTTGCGTGCCTATTTACTTTCAAACATTTAAAAATGACATGTAGAAACCCAGGCACATGTTCAGTTCTAAATAAAGGACAAATGATAGAGATTTTCCTTAAAGCTCATGTCTACATGAGGAAAATACCAGGTTAAAAAATGATCATTGCATCCACTGCTTGCAGTTTTATTAGCAGATAATATTTTTTTAAAATTATGTCATGCTTGCATGGAAAAGGTATCAAAGGTATCAAACAATGCAATATAAGACATTTCTACCCAAATCAGATTGATGGTATGTTTGATTTGTTCTTTTACATAAAAATATTTTACATATGATTATGTTTCTGAAAAAATATATAGTATTTCTTTGCATATATATATTTTATATATATTATTTTATATATTAAATATTTATATGTTATTGTGTGTGTGTGTGTGTGTGTGTGTGTGTGTGTGTGTAGAGAGAGAGAGACAGAGGCAGAGAGAGAGAAAGAGAGAGAGAATGGAAAGTTATACACCAGAATGCTATCATTGATTATCTCCAGGCAGTTGGATTGTAGATTATTTTATTTTCTTCCTTTTGCTTATACATCTTTTCCAAATTTTCTACAACCATTATTATAATTCTACAATGTATTGGTTGTGTATTGATTAAAAATTTTTAAGTCAGTTGTTACTAATTTAGCTTGTTTTTTGGTCAAAAAACTAGTGATTAGTCTGCTAGTGATTACTAGTAGAAAATGTTTTACTTTAGTGATCCCAAACTAAGTGTGAAGAAAAACAGGAGCAATTTCGAGGGGGGAAAACAGCCAACAGTGTCAGCTTTATCTTCCCTTTCTTCACAGTCATCCCTCAAACCAGTGATGAAAATAGTGAGGAAATCTGGAATCCAGAAGATGTTCCACAAGGAGCAGAGCACGATGATATGTGGGATGTTAGAGAACTACCGGAGTAAGTCAAATGAAGCCAGGAATGTGGTTTAGGGATTTAAGTCAGATCTGTCATCTGATACCATTCTATTTTTGACAAGATTCATAAAGTAACTTCTACCACATAAAAGATAAAACTACAGTGACACACAGAAGGCGTGTGTAATTGATGATTTTTTTCCTTCTAGAGCAGAAACAAATAATAAAACATAACACCTTCCTTTCGGTTATTATCTAACAAAAAATACAGATATTTCCATTATAAATTTATATTTAATGTCAGTTAGTTGTATAATCTGGAACTAACAGTGGGAAAAACCAGCCCATTAAATTACCAGCATTCATATAAAGTAAATTATACGATGTTTATGTGTCAAAGATCTGCTCAATGTTCCACAAGTTTGGTAAGAAGCTATGTTCTCCTCCAATTATCAATTATTTATTTACTAGTTATTTTAGGATTATGTTTAGTATATTTTGCAAGCAAGATTGACGCCTCACTTTATAGCCTCTTCAGTAGGATTATAAATATGAATTATAAATATGAAATTTAGAATTATTATCATAAAAAGCCTTTCCTGGGGCCAGCTCAGTGACGTAGTGGTTAGGTTCGCGCTCTCTGCTTCGGCGGCCCGGGGTTCACAGGTTCAGATCCCGGGCACAGACCAACACACAGCTTATCAAGCCATGCTGTGGTAGCATCCCACATAAAATAGAGAAAGACGAGCACAGATGTTAGCTCAGGGCCAATCTTCCTCAGCAAAAAGAGGAGGATTGGCAACAGATGTTAGCTCAGGGCTAATCTTCCTCACACACACACAAAAAAAAAACCTTTCCTTCTGATAAAAGAAATCACTCATATTTTTAAGGAACTTAAAGTATGTTTACATACATAATTTAAATTAATGGATAAATACACTAAGCTTATATATATATATATTTTAAAATAAAATCTTGATTGACTATTTAGAATGGCTTGAAAAACAAAGGCAATATTTACTAAATTTTAATGTACTTTATAAATTCTTGAAGACTTCTATGGCAAGTAATATGACAACTTTTCTAATTCTGACTATAAACTGTATCCAATGCTTTAAAAAAAAACCTATGCTTGTATTTTCTATGTCAGTTCTGAAAATAAAAGCAGTGGGGAGACTGCACATAATTAACTGGAAAATAGTATCTAGCTTTCAAATAAACAATGTCAAGAATCCGTAAACCTCATAAGAAAAATCAGAGGATTTTAAAACATTTCTGTCTGTATCTTAAGAATGAAGATAGTGAATCTCAGGTTATGTTTGTACAGTGCCCACACATCCATATGAAATAATAGAATTAAGTCACTCATTTGTCATGTTGTCTAATCAATCTCAAACATCCATATGTGGCAAGCTCCAAATTTGAGTAAATTTTCACTTTTTATCCTGATGTTTGATGTTCTGTAGAAAGAACATCCATGAAAGCTTTAAATGAATAAGAACTCCAGTCAGGATATGAATAAAATTGCTTTATAAGATTTTTTCAATCTTTATTTTCTATCTTATGCAAATACATTTTAAAATATCCCAATGGGTAAAGAATGCGAACAGGCAGTTCACAAAAGAAGAATCACAAGTGGCCAAATAAAAAATAATAAGAGCCTGAGCTCATAATGGCCTTGGAGAGAAGTATGAGGGTCTTTGAGAGTTTTTTGAGGGAAGATTTGGTATTTGATTATATATAATGAATGAGAGGAAAGCATCAAAGATTATAGCTTGGGTGACAGGGTGTATAGCGAGGCCATTAACTGTGATTGGGAGTGTAGGTGGAGGGGAAACAGTGAGTTTGGTTTTGGATCTGTGGATTGTGAGGTGCCTTTGGGACATCCAGGCAAATGTATAGTAGAGTAGGCAGTTGGAAAATTGCATCTGGAGATGAGGAGAAGAGCAGCAGCTTGAGCAAATCCATTTGGGAGTCGTGGGCATATGGATCAATACCTTTCTATTTTGTTTTAATCTGGCTTCACCTTTATAAATACCTGGTAAAGGTTATAGATTATTAAGAAAAAAGGGTCCCCATATCAAATAGCTACTTATTGTTATTCCTGTTCCAACTCAGAGAAATCCCCTTTTCATTCTTGGGCGATCCTATTTGCAAGTGGTCAAAAGTTCAATGTAGTCCTTTACTCTTCCTATCCAGAGATTTACCATTTCTTCATTAGGGTAGAATTAAATGGAAAAGATCATTTGTAAATGTTTGATTACTTCATTCCATCTAAAAAGAGAGGGTACCTTATGGCTGGGTGCTTCTATAAACCATTCTATCCCTAGGGGCCTAAATTTGGGAGCAAGGAAAGATTTGTGAATTGTCATGTATGAGGTGAAATACCAGGAAAATCTTTCATTGAACTAAGAATTCTGTAGGACTAGATTCTAAACACTATAGTGTAGCTATGTTGACTACATTACCAGTGTTTCTATTGTAGCATTTTAGAGGTGGAAAAGACCAGACAGATCATTTAGTTCAAACCCACTCCTTCCCATAAATTGTACAAATCTGAAAGCCAAGACTCCGTGAGTTTGTGACTTGACCAAGGTCACACAGTTAATGACAGAAACAGTACCAAAGCTGAATTTTCTAACTCTACTCTGTGGCTTAAATTTAGCAGAGGAGGGTTTCTATCTATCCATTAAACTCTGGGTTATGGGCCCGCTATTCTTCTGAGCCACTGTTTTCCAGGACCGGACCTTCCTTTTTTCTTCTACTTTTAATCTTGGAATCTTATTAGAAGTTCCTTCAATCTGTTTTATTTGTATAGCTCTAAAAGTTAAGCTTTATTTTGAGAAAAGAAGCATATACAATGTAAATCCTGCTTTACAGTGTTAGGTAGTTTTGACTGAGTTTCTAGACTTCTATTCCTTTATGTTCTGCTACGTGCCTGAAAAACTGCAAGCACTTATTTAGTCCCTTTTTTTTGTAATAGCACATCCTCATAAGTTTCTAGTTTTCTGCTTTGTGATGGAATTGCTCTTTCATTTGAGTCTCTATACCATTGGCTTTTTTTTTTTTTAGGTATGAGATTATATTTAAACAGCAGGTGGGAACTGAGGATATATTCCTGGGACTCACAAGAAAGGATTCTTCAACAGCTTGTTGTGAGGATCTAGTGGTAAGCCTCTCCCCTCTTCCCCATTTTCCATATGAACATTATAGCTAAATTGACTGACTGTTGTATACATAATACCATAAGCAAGGCTGTAAACTCTAAAAATAGTGGTTGCTATATTTCAGGTACTAAAGGAATAACGGATTAGACAGTTTAAAATTGGTAAACATGTACAAAATAAACTAAATTTACACATGTGGATAAGATTTACAAACATAGTAGAGTCATATGACATAATATGCTATTTCTAGTCCTAATTAAAACTGCCGAATCCAACTGGACTGAATTTTCTTTCATCCTAGTTCTGTCCCATGCATGCCATCTGATTGGTTATTAACTTCTGATGAGTTGACAGGCAATCCGAATGAAATATTTCCTTCCCTAAATCTGTCTTATCTCTTCTAACTGTATTTCTTTTAATGATTCAGTTTATATTGGGGTAAAGATTTAAAAAGGGTTTTTTTCTTAATTTTGGGATCTAAACTTCTGATTTAAGACTCTAAAAAGAGGGCCGACCCCGTGGCTTAGCGGTTAAGTGCACACGCTCCACTGCTGGCCGCCTGGGTTTGGATCCCGGGCGCACACCAATGCACCGCTTCTCCGGCCATGCTGAGGCCACGTCCCACATACAGCAACTAGAAGGATGTGCAGCTATGACATACAACTATCTACTGGGGCTTTAGGGGGAAAAATAAATAAAATTAAAAAAAAAAGACTCTAAAAAGACATTTAAAATGTTATTTGGCTCCCTTGTCTGAATGACACTACAGCAGGCTGGAGAGCATTCTTTGTGAAGCCACTGTTCCTATGTAATAACAACAGCAATACCAACAGTATCAATGAGACCACCTTACTTTTGCTTATTTGAACCTCATAATGATCTTGAAAATCTAGGTCTAACCAAGAGTGTGGAATGCAACTCATTTTGGCAATATACACTAGTAATTCTGGTGCTGAGAATTTATTTTTTGAGATCAGGGGCTATGCATCTCTCTCTTCCCCTCCCTCTCTTTCAATATTTTACAGTATAGAGTACTGAGGCACCCATAGAAGATGGTTAATATTTTTTCTTTAAGCAAATGATAAGTGGAATCTCTCATTTGCATGAACTTCAGATTTTCTCTTATTAGCAAAATCTAAGACATTCAATTGAATCAAGTAACATAATGGGAATAGTGACTTTAAGTACCTCAGGAGATTTTTTAAACTCTAGTGAGTTAAGGTTTCAAGTGATCTTGAAGTAATTAGCTCCCAGGGTTTTACCAGTAATATTCAAATTCCTCTCTTTAAATTACTGTAAAATTACTTTTTTGATGTCTAGTATTGAGGATTGCTCTAAACTCTGGAGAAATTCTAGGCCCTAAATAAATAAAACTGTTGTGGGCCTTTCCATTTCTCTCATGCAAATCACTACTAGTTTTAATAATAAAGGTATACTGAATGAAGAATCTTGGAAACCAAATCACACCTCAGAATAGGAATATAGACTTTATCTAAAACTCAACAGATATATAAAGAAGACTTGGTCTCTCCCTCTAATGAATTTATAGTTGATTGGGGAGACAAAACTAACATAAGTGAAGTCATTTTATTATTAACAATCAAACTCAGTGTTGACAATTGTAAATCTACCCAGAGTTCAGAGAGTTTGGATAAAGCATGGACATCACTGAATGGCAGTAGCAGATGAAACATTTCTTGGTGCTGTGGCACTTTACGACATGTATACTGTTCTTTTTCTCCTTCTTTCTTTTTATTCATATATTCAATCTTTAAATACTTAGTGAATACTACTGCATACCGGGCACTGCCATAAGTACTAGGGATACAGAGATAAATAAGAAACAATTACCCTCAAGGAATTTACAGGAAAGGAGACGGACACCTAACAAATCACTGTAGTTCAAATAGGGTAAGTACATATTTAGAGGTATATACCACGTACATGGTGACATAAAGCAGAAAGTGATCAACCCTGGGTGGATAGGATTTCTACAGTGGACAACATTCCAAGAAGGGCATTCCAAGCAGAGGTAAGAGCACATGGAAAGGTATCCAGGCATGAAATATCATGGCTTATTTGAGTAAGCAGTGAGTATAACAAAAATAAATAATTGTGGACAGTGGTATACTGGTAAGCTGACTCTCAAAAAAGAAAAAAAGCCCTGATTTGTAGCTTGAATTTTATCCGGTAGGCATATTAATGATGACATCCACCGTTGTTGCTTACCTCCGCTGGTAAGACTCAGACTAAAGAGGTTGTTGACCAATCTCATGTATTTCTTTCTCAAATTTATAAGCTTAATATTTCTGTTGATAATATGGCATTTATTTCCTCAAATCTAAAGCATCCTCAAATTGTAAATGTTCCATTTATTTAATAACAAATGAAAAAAAATGTATAATGCTCCATTAAATGTGTGCATTGATTGTGTGATGCATCCCAATATCAGAAACATTGAAATGTGGGGAAAATTGCATCTTAGAATTGGCTAAATATGTTATTTGGGACCTGGACCTGGCCTGTATGTAATAATCCAACCCAGAGACTTGAAGAAGAAGACCTCTGCTTAAGCTGAGGAAGGTAATAGGAGCACATACAATCTGTTTAAGAACGAGGAGTGATTTGGGGTTTAAAAATTCACAAAGAC
Organism: Diceros bicornis minor; assembly: GCF_020826845.1. NCBI lineage: Eukaryota > Metazoa > Chordata > Mammalia > Perissodactyla > Rhinocerotidae > Diceros > Diceros bicornis. Next base: position 99,998,086 of record NC_080781.1, read on the forward strand.
CACCCTTTCCTTTACCCTCCGGAGACTCCGAATAAGAAAGCAAGATTTATGATTCCTAAATCAAAGCGATTGTCCTAAATGAAATTCTGAGTTAGGAATATGAATGTCGTCAGCAAACCTTCCATTCTTTTCTTCTAACCCCAATTCAAAGAGCTCCATTATCCAAATTCTGCCTGCTGCTCTACTCCCTTATTTGTAGCTACCAAACTTCCCTTGCCTTAATCTATATTTAGGCATTTTCTTTTTTAAAATAAAAATTGTATATATTTAATGTGTACAACATGATGATTTGATATACATATACATATTGAAATAATTACAACAGTCAAGCTAATTAACATACCATCTCCTCATATACTTACCATTTGTGTGTGTATATGGTGGAAGCACCTGAAATTGACTCTCTTAGCGAATTCCCAGTATTCAATATAGTATTATTAACTGTAGTCATCATGCTGTACATTGATTTTAGAGCTAGAGCTAAGCCAGTGGTTTGCAGGTTTGTTTTTAGCTGCCAACCCTTTTCTTCAAACAAAATTCTATGAGAAAGCCCAACACATAAAACACATAAAAATACCACTGCCTTGGTTAAAGGGTACTATCACCCATTAGGCTGCTCCTAGGAGAAAAATTGGGGCTCCTTGGAACACAGTTTGAAAGATGCTGATCTAGTCTTTCCTCCTTATATTACAGCTGAGAAAATAAGGTCAAGCTTACAAGGTATCAAATACTCATATAAACTAATGGAAGAATAATAAGAATGCTAGAGGGTTTTTTCCACCTAGGTGAAATGTATATGTTTTTCTTTGAACCTCATGAGTAGAATGCCCCTGTCTTGTTTTGTTTTGTTTTATTTATTTTTTATTCTTTATTTTCTCTTTGATCCTCTATCCTCTCCATCCCTCCTCACAAGGTTTCCACTGTAACAGGTTTGATATATATCCTTGACTATATATCCTGGAATACATATTTATCTTGTCTGCTAAAATTTTTCAATTCAACAAATACTTATTGAGCACTTACTATAAGCCAGATACTCAGTATACAGTGTTGAACCAAATAGGTAAGGTTCTCCTTCTATCAAGGAGCTTACTGTCAAGAGATCAAGCAGTCCATAAGCAGCAGCACAGATTTTCATAGATCCATCCAATAAGGAAAGGTAAACCCAAATGGATATAGTTTATTACTTACACAGACAGCATAAGCAAGATCAGCAGAGTGTCAGCTCCCTGTGTCCCTTTGCCCCACAGGACGACATTGAACTAAAGGAGCCAGATGACAGGTGACATGAACAGTGGGACACTCTTGCTGAAGAGCCAACTCCAGCTTGCAGCTGACTCTTTTATAGCCTGCGCCCAAGGGGAGGGAGGTGGAAAGTCCTATGCCTTCCCGGAACCAGGGAGTAGGGTGAGAAACTGCCTCGTGGCTTCCTCCTGCAAGATAAGGAACTTCTCACAAGGTAGAAAGACAGATAAGAAACAGCCTTGAGGCAGCTCCTCACAAGACTGCCTATCTTCCCACATTCCAGGAAGATCACAGGATGTTCTGCCAAGACCTGGGCAGACCCACAGTTGAGCCTTGCCTTCTTGTGGATAGTGCAAGGTCACCAGAGTGCCATAGTGGAGCCATTTCCCTACATTTACAGTCTATGAATAAAAGTTTTTATCCTGATTGTTTTCACTTAACATGATATAATAATAATAGCAAACAATTTATATAATGCTTACTATGTGCCAGGCATTTCTCTAAGAACTTTGCACATAGTAACTCATTAATCCCCATACTAAAACTCTATGAAATAAGTACTATTGTTCCTGTTTTACAAATGAGGTTACTGAAGCACAAAGAAATTAAGTAACTTGCTTAAGGTCACACATTTAGAATCTGGCCAAACTACAATTTGAATCCAGGCAATTTGAATTTGGTAGAAGTATGTGCAAAGCGATATGGGCACAAAGAAGAGGAAGTCCAAGCAGACTTTACAATACAAGTCGCATTTGACCTGGACATTTGGAGGACATAATAGTTTGTCAGGGTGGAAAAGTGTCTAAGCAGAGTGAAAAGCATGAGCAGGGCATAGTGCTATGAAAGTATATAATGTGTTTTGAGAACTGTTCATGATGTTCTTGGAGCCCCAGAATGCACTAGTATGGAGTAATAAAAGATAAAACAGAATGGGCAGCTTAGAGTTAGTTGTAAAAGACCTTGAATGTCATACTGTGTGCTACGGACTGAATTGTGTTCCCCCAAAATTTATATGTTAAAGCCCTAACCCCCCAATGTGATGATATTTGGAAATGGAGACTTTGGGAGGTAATTAGGTTTAGATGAGTTCACAAGGGTTGGGCCCTCAGGATGATATTAATGCCTTTATATGAAAAGACATGGAGAGCTTGCTCTGCTTGCTCTTTCTCCCTGCCATGTGAATACACACTGAGAAAGCAGCCATCTACAAGCCAAAAAGAGAACTCTCACCAGAAACCAACCATGCTGACATGTCTGGCATGCACAGACTTCCAGTCTATAGTATTTTGTTATGGCAGCCCAAGCAGACTAAGACAGCATGAAATTTGGACTTTATTTTGTGGTCATCAGAGTTACTAAACATGTTAAAGCAGGCAAGTTAAATGATTAGAGGCACATTTCAGAACAACTCTAGTGGCAGATTATGATGGAGAATTTGGTGGAGGTTATGGTAGGAGATGAGTGTGAGATTGAGAGACTGGTGGTAGGAAAACCAGTTGATAGACACTTGCACTAGTTCAGATGAGAGAAGAGCCTGGACTGTGGCAATGGGGATAGAAAAGCATGGCCTCAGTAGACATTTTGGAGGTAGCATTGATAGGATTTAGAAAGTGGTCTAATGTGGTATGTAAGGGAGAAACAGGAGTGAGACTTCTAGCTTGGGTGATAAGGTGAATGGTGATGGTATTAATCAAGATACAGGAATGTAAAGTGGTTTATCTCTGGATGGTAGTCTTAGAGATGGTTTTTATTTATTTTTTCTCATTTGAATTTTTCATATTTTTTATAATTACCATCTATTACTTTTGGAATGAGAGTAAAGGAATGGTGGTTTTGTTTGTGTTGTGGGGATCAGGTATGGAATGCAAAAGAAAGAAGATGAAATTCTAGGAGAAAAATATTAAGTTTTGGTTATATTGAATTTGAAGTGCCTGTAGGAAATCTTGTTGGAAGTGTCCAGTAGGCAGTTAGAAATACAAATCTATGGGGAACTCAAAGACAGGGACAGGAGATGTTGATTTGCAGAGTTGGTGTTTGCTCTCTACAGGGGTTAGAATACTTGTATACTACCACAGAGTGCTGGTTTGCATCAGGCTTGGAATGAAGTAGAGCTGATTTTAGGTAACATGTGTATGTGTGGAGAGGGGGAGGTGTTGAGAGGAATACTAGGAAACTTGCAGAAATGGGATGAAATGGGAACAGAATAGGTGGCCCTTGGGATAGGGTCAACAATCAGAGACAGAGTTCAAACAGAGGCATTGTGAATTCTCACTCCAGTTCCAGGCCAGATATTGAAAACCAAGAGGAATTGGATCAATGAAGTGAGGTTGGGATTGTGGCATGGCTTTAGAGATATGAACGATGATGGGGGAAGCCAAAAAGCTGTCATAGAAACAAGATAGGAAAGAATGGGAACCTGCCTACCCCTGAGAAACAGGGCTGACTGAAGTACTAACCTCTTGGGTGCCAGTTGGGGAATGTGGAAAAAAAGCACTTGAGGTAGCAAAGATATATAGAGAGATAGCCTGGCTTCCCCATAGGACTGTATGTAGCGGGAAGGGGGATAGGTGCAGTGGGGAAGTAAGTCAGTGGATTCTCATTTTCACCCATGGGTGTTGAACAGCAGACTGTCTCTAAAATCCAAAAATGAATGAGGCTAGGCTTACTGATATTCTGCCAAATGGCCCATCATTTGTTCTAGGAGAGGGGAAAAGCAGCCTACAGATAGTTTTTTACTCTTTTTAAGCTTCAATGGATACATAGTATTTTGGTGCTCCTACTTGAACGGATCTGTACTGATAAAGGGACGTTCTGATGTGACCTAAAAAACAAGCCTCGTTTTTTGTTTCATCGTCATCTCCTCACCGGGATATGAGCCTTACTCCATCTCTAAATCTCAATGAGAATAGAGTGAGAATCAGGGATGGTGTAGGAGTCAATCACCACCTGGCAGACGCAACTAGAAGTCACATGTTTATCACACGAATTCAACTCAGAAAGGGCTATCAATCATTCAGAGCAAAGTGTCTGCCATCCTCTGAGAATTCACTTGTTTCTTAAATGGTCTGCTTCTCAAATCCTTATTTGTCTCTTAAGGTTAAAACCGTCATATTTGCTTACTTTTAATGAATAAATAGATTTGGCTGCTTGATTATGGAATGGATTCTGTTTTCTATTTAAAATTCCAGAGGATGAACACCTTTTTTTTGTAGGCTTTCTGATTATGCTAACTTTATTTGATTGGTTATATATCAGACTGTATTGCAGGGAGAAGGATATTTGAGCTGTAATACAATTCCTTATTATAGGCTCCAGGCAGCACAGTAAACCTTCAATTAAATTTCTAATGGTTCTCTCAGCAATATACATACATTTATAGTTAATATCCTAACATTCTTTCATAATGATGGTGGGGATAAATACCCCCTTAAAAGCTAATCTAATTGTATAGACAATATATTTCTGATTATGAAAGGTATATATATATATTTAAAACTTTAAATAATACCAAAATTAATAGAGTTGAAAATAAAAGTTCCCCATAATGAGAAAGAGAGAGAGAGAGAGAGAAAGAGAGAGAGAGACATAGAGAGGAGAGACAGTTTGAGATGGGCTTAAGTTCAGGGATGAAATAAGAGTGAAAGATTTTTTTGTGTGTGTGTGAGGAAGATCAGCCCTGAGCTAACATCGATGCCAATCCTCCTCTTTTTGCTGAGGAAGACTGGCCCTGGGCTAACATCTGTGCCCATCTTCCTCCACTTTGTATGGGACGCTGCCAAAGCATGGCCTGACAAGCGGTGCATCGGTGCGCACCCCAGATCCGAACCCAGGCCACCAGCAGCAGAGCACGCGCACTTAACCTCTACGCGACAGGGCCGGCTCCCTGAAAGATGTTTTTATACATATTACTTGGTAATAAAAATCAGTAATTTTACATTAGATGATGTCATTTTGAGGAAGTGTCATCAAAATATCTGAATCACATGGTCCGGAATCCTTGAACCAGAACTGGCAGAAACTTCTGTATCCATGCAAGCAGATTCACAGATTGACCCTAGAAAATACCAATATTTGAAGGATGGATAAAGGAAGAGAAACTGAGAAGGATATTCAGAGATGGGGGGAAATCATAATAGTATCTACTGATGTAGAGAAGCAAAGCAGGATTAGGGTGCAGAAGGAACTTTTAGATCCATCAAGTAAGAAGTCTTTGGTGACCTTTGGAAGAGAGCAGCATCAGTGGCATGGCAGGGGCCAACACCAGATTGAAGAAATCTGAGAAGTGAATAGGAAGTGAGAAAGAAAAGGCAGTAAACATAGATTGTTCTCTGAGGAAGTCTAGCAGAGAAAGGGAAGAGAGAGAGGAGATGGTTGTTGAAGAAGCAGCAGAATTTAGGGGTTTTTTTTTAGTATAGAAGACACTTAAGAATATTTTTCAGTTGACGACAAGGATCCATTTATTTATTCATGTAATATTTATTGAGTGCCTACTGTGTGTCACTAGAGCTAATGAACAAAGAGTAAAAAACGTAGTTGTGGTATGGGCCCCAAGGGGACTTTTAGAAATGGATGGAGGCATTTTTGGTTACAGGATGTATTGGCATTTAGTACCCAGGGGCTAGTGATGCTCTAAATCTTGCAATAAGAGGGACAATCCTGAAAAATGAAGAGGTGTCCTGCACAGAAATAGAATAAGAGAGACTGAAGATATGAGGGTAGCCACTCAGCAGTATTCCACCGTTAATTGCTCCCTCCTTCTTGAAACATGTTTTTCTCTTTACTTTAATGACCCACTCTCTCCTGGTTTTCCTCAAAAATCACTGGGCATTCCTCATCTCCATTGGTCCCAAATCACTGGCTGTTCCTCTCCTGCCTGAAGTGCTCTAGGTCTCTGAAAAAGACTTATGTCTTTTTTTCTTTCTTTTTTTGTGAGGAAGATCAGCCCTGAGCTAACATCTGTGCTAATCCTCCTCTTTTTGCTGAGGAAGACCAGCTCTGAGCTAACATCTATTGCCAATCTTCCTCCATTTTTTTTTTACCCTAAAGCCACAGTAGATAGTTGTATGTCATAGTTGCACACCCTTCTAGTTGCTGTATGTGGGATGCCGCCTCAGCATGGCCGGAGAAGCGGTGCGTCGGTGCATGCCCGGGATCCGAACCTGGGCCGCCAGCAGCGGAGCACGTGCACTTAACCGCTAAGCCATGGGGCCGGCCCCTGTCTTTTTTTCTCTATTCTCTTCCCATCTAGTCCCATGGCTTTAAATACTATTTATCAATCTAGTCTTGACCTCTCCCATGAGCTTCAGGTTCATATAGCCAACTGCTTACTTGACATCATCTCCCACTTATTTAATAGGCAACTCAAACCTAACATGTCCAAAACAGAACTCCTAATTGTCTTTCCCAAACCTCTTTCTCATTGATCTTCCTCATCTCAGAAAATGGCAATGACATTCACCCAATTGCCCAAGCTAAAAAACTAAATCATCCCTCATTCCTCTTTTCTTTATATCTCATATGTAATCCATCAGCAAGTCTTGTTGGCTCTACTTTCAAAATATATTCTAAATCCATCTAATTTACATTACCACCACAACTACATCATATTCCAAACCACCATCATTTCTCATCTGGACCATTATGATTCCCTCCTGAGTCATTTCCCTCCTTCCACTCTTGCTTCCTTGCAGCCTTTCTTCAGTGTCTAAAGAGATTCTTTTAAAAAGTAAATCAGATCACGTCACTTCTTTGCTCAGAACTCTCAGTGGCTTCCTATTGCACTTAGAACAAAATCCAAACTCTTTATCTTGACCTATGAGGCTCTATATCATCTGACCCTTACCTACTTTTTCAATTTCATTTAATGACACATTTTTTGCCTTGTTCATTATGTTCTAGCCACCCTGGCCTTCTTTCTGATCCTTCAATATGTCATCTCCTGATTCCTTGCTGTTCATTCTACTTGGAATGTTCTTCCCTCAGATAATGATGGTTTTACTTCCTATTTCTTTGTTTAATTGCATCAGTTAGTACCTCCAGAACTACGTTACATAATAGTAGTAAATATTGGTCATTATTTCTTATTTCTCACTTTAATTAAAATGTTCCTAGTGTTTCCTCATTCAGCCTGATACTGACTTTTGGGTTGTGTGTTAAGGAACTATTCATGTATTCTGATTTTATTAAGAGTTCTAAGCAAGAATGGATGATGAATTGGATCAAATGCCTTTTTAACACTTATGGAGATCGTATGATATTTTTACTTTTGATCTATTGGTAAACTATATTAAATTTCTTAATACTGAACCATCCTTGCATTCACTTATTTATTCATTTACTCATCAAATATTTATTGAGTGCCTACGATGTGCCAGGTACTATTCTAAGCACTGAAGATACTGTAAACAAAACACAAATATCACCTCCCTCAAAGAGCATACCTTCTAATGGGAAAGATAAATGAACAAAATAAACGCATAAATCTTACTATACATTGGAAGGTGATAAATGCTATGGAGGGGAAAAGAACAAGGAGAAGTGATAGGGAATACTAGGGTTGGTAGTGGCAGCGATTTTAAATAATGTGGTCAGGGAAGGCCTCTCTGAGAAGGCAATATTTGTGCAAAGACTTAAAGGAGATGAAGAAGTGAGGCTAGAATGTTTAGGAAAAGTTATCTAAGTGGATATTTAAATCACCAAGATTTAAGACAAAAGTTAATGTTAGAAATATCAATAGAGAACAAAGAACTATTCTTACAGAAATCAGGGTGGGGGAGTGTGACTCAGGAATTGGTAGATGATTGCAACAAGGTGGGTAATTGGTGGTATAGTGTGAAGACATGAGATTTATTTCAAAAAGCAGGAGAGAAAGGGCAGGATCAGTGATATAAGGGGAATGGGAGAGAAAAAATAAAAAACAGGCACTAGTTGAGAAGACTATAAGGGAAGCAGTGTCATCAAGGGAGATTCAGATTTCAGTTAGACTAAGAAGTTGGAAGATAATATTCAAAGAGGCTTATGCAGTAAGGGATGATGTACTATGTGTTCCAGAGGACCTAATGGAAGGGTGTCATGAGTTGATAAGGGGTAGGAAATGGAAACAAAATAGGAGATATGAAGATCCAGATGGTAATTATTAGGTGATAAGGAAGGACTTGGGAATCTGAGGCTTCTTGTGTTTGTTGACAGAGATAAAAGTATAATGAATTTAGTTTTGGTAGTCTCAAGACAGCTAGTGGTGGTGAGGCTGTGAGTGTTTGGGGGTGAGTGTGGGTGCGAATAGAAGTATGGAGGTCTTGTAGATGAGTGGTCTTACTCCAGAATGAGCTGAGCTACCTCTTAACTCCTGTGAGAGGAGAAAAGTCATGCTTCTATGATCTTATAAGACAGGCATGGCAATATAGTACTGGAATGTTTCTTTCTTTTTTTTTCTTTTAAAGTTTATTTTATTTTATTTTATTTTTGTGTGTGTGAGGAAGATCAGCCCTGAGCTAACATCGATGCCAATCCTCCTCTTTTTGTTGAGGAAGACTGGCCCTGAGCTAACATCTATTGCCAATCTTCCTCCTTTTTTTCCCCAAAGCCCCAGCAGATGGTTCTATGTCATAGTTGCACATCCTTCTAGTTGCTGTATGTGGGATGCTGCTTCAGCATGGCCGGAGAAGCGGTGCGTCGGTGTGCGCCCAGGATCCGAATACGGGCCGCCAGTAGCGGAGTGCACACACTTAACCGCTAAGCCATGGGGCCAGCCCCCTGGAATGTTTCAAAATGGTAACATTACAGAAAATTTATCCATTAATTTAAAAATATATCTATTGGTTTATGCCCTAGATTTGGAGAACACATACCTCTATGTTTTTATTTTTAAGAGGTAAATATTTATACAACTTCAAAGTCGGGGATCAATCACCTTTTTTTTTTTCATTTTCCCACAGATTACATTGCTCTTGAGAGTTTTTATAAAATACCTAGTATGGCTGCAGTTGAAAAAATATCTCACATGTGCTTCCATAGTTAAACAATGGGAAATTAAATCACTGAAGCAATTAAAAATGAGACCTACCCAAAATTTTTCTGTTAATCAAAATTTCCTAATGTTAACTTTCAAAAGGAAACTCAAATAGTCTTAACTTCCTTGCTAAGAATCAAATAGTATATGGGTGGTGGTTGCTGTATTTCTGTCAAATAAAAATGTTTTTAAATATCTAGAACCCATAAATTAAATAAGAATATCTTCCAAAGTGTCAGTCCAAACCCTTCAGTATATCTTAAGGTTCACTGAAATTTCAGTAAATGGCATAGACTGGCCAAGTTACATATGAGATATGTTTCATATATTCTTCTGTTCTGGTAGTCAGGAAGTGACAATTCAAGAGAAAACCTAAAAATGGATGACCTCTATGGAACACTTGCTATTTGGCCTTCTCATTTTAATTTTCAAACATCTTATAATATGATCATAGACACTTATATGAAGAGCTGGGAAACATTTATTAATCACTCAAAGATTATAGGAATCTTTAATCTCTCTCTAGGAAGCATCTTGTCATATAAATCTATCATAAGAACAAGACAAGAAAGAGGAAATTTAAAACTCAAAATGATAATCCTGCGTTGATGACCCTCCTCCGCAAGGCTTTGGTATATTAAGCCAGCTCTGTTACAACTCATAGAAGAGAATAAATGAAGGACTATGAAAACAATTTATAAGCAATTTGACGTACCTTTACCTATCCAAGGAAGCCCCAAAGTGAATTCCCAGAGAGAGACTAAGTAAGTAGTTTGGACTACTTGCCTGAAGAGAAGCTGAAAGTGGGAAGAAGGGAACTCATAAACTTTAAATTAGTGGACTTTTTCCCTTTTACTTTTCATTCACAAGGCCAGAAGGCAGAGGTTTGAACTGAAGTTAATGATGGGTACTGTGGTAGCCAGCCTACAAGATGGCCCCCAGTGATTCCCACCTCCTGATATTCTTCCCTTGTGTAGTTCCCTCTCACAACGAATAGGGCTGACCTGTATAACCAATAAGTTATTACAGAAATGAAAAAGTATAATTTCTGAGGCTATGTTAAAAAAGAAAAAAGCATTGCTTCTGCCTTGCTCTTTTGAATCATTCACTCTGGGGAGAAGACAGCTGTTGTGTCATAAGGACACTCAAGCAGCCCTAAGCCCTATGGAGAAGTACATGTGGTGAAGAACTGAGGCCTCCTGCCAACAGCCATGTGAGTAAGCCATCTTGGATGCAGACCCTCTAGCCCCAATAAAGCCTTCAGAAGTCTGCAGCTCCAGCCAATGTCTTGACTACAACCTCATGATAGACCCTAAGCCAGAACTACTTAGCTAAGCCGCTCCCAAATTCCTAACCCACGGAAAATATGTGAGATAATAAATGTTTATTGTGGTTTTGAGCCATAAACTGGGGGGAGGTGTAATTGGTTTTTGTTATGCAACAGTAGATAACTAATAAACAATAAAGAACTAATAGTGACAGAATCAGAATTCAAACCCAAGTTTGACTCTAGAAGTTGAGGTCTCGAAAGGTTGAAAGTTTCCTAATGAAATTTTTAGCAGTTTTCCTTAGTTTACCTATTAAAATAATTTATTCTTTGAAATAAATTCAATTTGCCTCCTATGTAAAGAGAAGAACATCAATCCGTTTAATTGCTTGTCAGTGACACACTGTATTTACTAATGTTGGACAAGTTAGGTCTTGGGTACAATCGGTTAGAAGTCAATAAATAATCATGTCTGTTTTCCAGGAATTCATTAAAAGTATTTCTAAAGAAGTCTGACTCATGTTTCAGGAGGAGTTTTTCGATTAAGATTCCTCATTGAATCTTCTATCTTATGAGATATTAATGTGTACCATTCCACTTAATTTATTCCTTTTCCTGTCCCTCCTCTGAAACCATTTTAGTACACAATTTTAATTTCCTCAAGAGGAAAAATTAGTGAGTTGTTTCTGAATAACTCTTCACTGGAGTTGCAAATGATTTTAAGAACCACTTTGAAGTTCCACCCAAAAGTTGTATCTAAATTTCACGTAAGTCATAATTTTTTTCCTTCCTCAAATGTCATTTCAACCTTGGGGAAATAATCGTTTTCCTGGAAAGATCTAAATGTTTCAGACTATAGAAACAAATATATATATCCCTTGGTCCAGGTGACATGAATCATCCTCCAACTAAAGGACATCTAAATTTGACTGTCAGATCTGAATATTATTACAGCAAAAATGAATCTTTCTTTGTCCGATAGAATGCTCATTTACTTTGAGGTAGAGCACCTATAACTACCTCTTTGAGAAATATTCTATTTCTCTCACTTAAAGCATCTCTAATTATGAAGATTTGAATTTTCAAAATATAAATTAGGAGGTAATTCTTTGTTTAATGAAAATATTAACCATAGGATATATTTAGATAGTAGGGGCTCTAGAGCTCTACTTACAAGTATTTTTATATACAGCTTTAATAAAGTAAAATATAACTCACAGACATGTATTAGTCCACATACTTTATATTGCAAAAACACTATTGCCTACTTTAGGCTTCCTAAAAGGAATTCCATTTTTTCCCATTACTTATTTGATATCTATTTCCCTCATGACTTATTGCTTTTATCCTTGCCATTCCAGCTCTAAAATCATCAGATGTCCAATATTTCAAGTCTTCTAGCTCGTTTTAGAGAATACTTCATAATTTACCTTAAACTTAGATTGTTTTTTCTTTGTTTATGGAAACCATATGCCACGTTATCTCAGATAGATAGATAAATAGGTAGATAGATAGATCATCAACTTCTCTCAAAAAGATAATTAATTAAATTAGAGTGAGAAATGAGACTCGGTATTGTGGTAAAATACACATATACATGTTGTAAAATACACATATACATGTGGTAAAATACATCATATAAAATTTACTGTTAGTGACATTTAGTACATTCACAATGTTGTGCAATCATCACAAATACCTAATTCCAGAACATTTTCATCAACTCAAAAGGAAATCCATACTCATTGAACAGTCGCTCCTCTTTACTCCCTCCCCAGCCTCTGGCAACCACCAATCTGTTTTCAGTCTCTATGGATTTGCCTATTCTGGATATTTCACATAAACAGAAGTCTATAATATGTGGCTTTATGTGCCTGGCTTCTTTCACTTAGCTTAACGCTTTCAAGGTTCATCCATGTAATAGCACTTCATTCCTTTTTATGGCTGAATAATATTCTACTGTATGGTTATACCACAGTTTGGCTATCCATTCATCACTTGATGCACATTTGGGTTATTTGCGCCTTTTGGCTATTATGACTAATGCTGCTGTGGACAAAAACATTATGTACATGTTTTTGTTTGAAAACCTGTTATTAATACTTTTAAGTATATACCCAGGAGTGGACTTGGTAGGTCATGTGGTAATTGAAATGAGATATTTTTAAGTGAAATCTTACCAAACCAATAGTCTCATTTTTTTTTGGATAAGGGTCATATTGTTATTTCTCTTTTGTTATGTTAACAACTTTTCTAGACTCCTATATTTCTCTAGGAAATGTGGTATGGGAGCTTATACCAGGAGACTACAAGATGGAATCACCAACCCACACTCAACGTGAGAACTAACCATTTTTTATGCAAAGTGCCCGCTGTTATTAAGGCAGTTGAAGGTCCCCAACTCTAGGAGGTGCACTGGTATGCACCTTCAGACAGTGAAAGTTATAGACAAGTAACCAAAGTTCTATACAACATTGGAGTCAGATAGATGCTAGTCAAATTATAGATGATTGTCCTTGGGCCACTCACTAAATTTCTCTGTATCTCAGTTTCTCCATTTATAAAATAGGGATAATAATCTCTGCTTCTCAAGATTGTTATGAGGAAATAGCATAGCCTGGCACAGTTGGCACTTAATGAATATTAATTCTCATTTCGCCATATTTTCTTACACTCTTCAAATTAACTGTTCTTCAAGACAACAGTATTTTTCTTCTGATTTTCTCTTTCAGGTTAAAATTAAACTGCCAAATACGAACACTTCTGAAATTGAAATCGATGTCCAGGAAATGATCCTTGACCTTCGTACTCCTAATAAGTGAGTAAAACTTAGAACTAAAATAATGTATTAAAATACTGATGGATCTTTAGTCAATTTTCTTTTTTAAAGTGCACATAGTTATTTTGCATCATCCCTAAAGTCTGAAGAAAAGTAAAAAAGTCAGTTAGCCATTCAGATGTTTGATCTACATAATATAAACATAAATATATTTGGAAATACCTAGATTTTTTGCTACTTTGCATCCATACATTTGGAGTAGGTTGATACTACCAAAACACAGTCCTTGACATTCAGATATAGTTTGCTTATCTGTCAGGAAAAATAGCTCGAGGTGAAAAATCCCTTAAATTGTAAGTCTTGCATGTAGTTTTTTGTACAGTGACAGCATCAGAGAAGCATTATCTTTAAACTTTTTAGATATGTGGGGCTCTAAGGTTAAATTTGATTGTATTCATCTAAAAATCAACAAAAAACTCTTGTCATCAATTAAAACAAAAATTCTAACATCTAATTTAGCACTAGATCCTCAAGTTGTGTGAATACATTTAAAAATAATACATAGGATAAAGGAATAATTCAATTAAACATTTTGATATTTTTAAAATAGAATTGTCATTACACAGGTTCAAATCATGTTCCCAAAATACAACACATACAGTAAAATTCTGGTGTAAAATGTTTATCCTGAAACCTGGATAAATCAGTCCTGTCTCTCAAAGCTAACTCTATAAAAAGGGAATCGATGGAACCTGGTGTGTGCTAGATAAAATATCTAAATATCTCACTGTTTGTTCGCTTTTCATCTGGATATATAGCAGTGAGCACACTTTGGTTGATTGCAGTGGTTCTTTCTCTGTAACTCATAAACATTTCAAACCGGCTGTGGGGAGGAGTAAGCTGCTGGCACATTCTCTTCCTTCCATTACCAGTACCTATAATTCTCCTTTGTTGATCTTAGGGCTTCAAGAAAATAAAAAGTAGATCCCTCGTACAAAAGATTTCTATGTGTAAACAACCCAATGTACATACATAGCTTAACCTTGATTTCTACAGTAGATGCATTTACCCAAAATGATCTACAGATGAATATACATAAAATGTTTTCTCATTACTTACATAATTTCAAAAATGCAGTCTCACAAAAAATTGTCTCGTGTTATAAAAATTACATTCACTACTTCTACCATTCACTTGAAGGAGTATTGTAATTTTTTCATTGTATATTATACACGCATTCAACCTTTGCAAGGAAAGTTGGTTAAATGAACAGTCAATCTTCCATGATATTTGTGCGCTTGTTAAAAGCACACACACATCTACACACCATGGAGTTAATTTCCCTTCCCCTAGCAGTTCTCACTGTCTCCATCAATCTTTAGGCAGCTGCTCTAGCTATGCTGTCATTCCAGATATCTATCAGAGTCCACTAAATGAAAGACTCACAAAGAGATACTCTTCCACATAGAATGTGGGCTGCACTAGGTCATTTGGATCATACCCTACTTATATATTAAATGCTCAGTGCAGAAATGTACTATCTCTTAAGAAAAAATTCATCAATTAAGATAAAAGACAAAAGATAGAATTAAGGTTTTAACACTTTTCCTAAACACTTGAGCATTCTTGGGAGACATGCTGTTATCTGAAATTGTATCATTGGAAATGTGTCTTGTTTTTGAGTTTATTGATATTCACATCTACTTTCTTTAGTTTCTGACTTTGACACCTTGTAACACTATGTTTACTTGCTCCAAGAAAGATGAGAGGACGTTCTGTTCATGTATCTATAAGGCAGAAAATAAGTGAAATCATTTTAACTGAATTGACTAGTAATATCAATCAAATGATAGTCAACTGCATTATAATTATCAATGAAACCCAGATATTTAACATTATACAACCAAAAGAAATAAAGCGGTTTACTGAATTCTTCATTTTTTTAAACTGGTTGTTTTGGCATGTAGATTCCTAACATGGAGTAGATGGAAAGCAGGAAAGTTAAGGGAAATCGGATAATTTCACAGAATCTGTTGACTTTTGTCTTCATATGGGGTTTTACTATTTTTCTAAGTGAATTCTAAGAATATCATACATGAATTCCTTGAATGTGATAACAAAAACACATTCTAAAGCATGAGCTAATTTTTGGTTGAGTGTTGCTTTAGATTATTCTCGCCTTTGCTGTGCTCCTTTAATTCAGATTAGTTGAGAGTCGGCTGATGTTCAAAGACATTGACAAGAAAAAAAAGTTTTCTAAATGGAATAGTGAATTGCAGCTTAGTAGCTATTTCTGCACTTTCTTTGAAAATAATTATGCCTCCAATAGGAAACCTTAAAAAGGCCATGTCTGTTTTTAACTCAGATATGTAAATCAAATAATTTATTAACTACATAAAATAAAAACTGCATTATGTGAATATGCACAGAACAAGGTTGTCTTTTTTTTTAATCTCTTGCAAGTAACAACAACTTGAATTCTCTAACATAAATGTAAGCATGTAAGTCTCTAGAGTTGACCGTATAGATAATTTTTTTGTTTTTACTTTCGTATATTGTTGTTTGCATTTAAATAATTTCTAATGAAAATTAACACTGAATAAACATTTTATCAGTGCCTAAACTGTAGCTTCTTAAAAAGCAAATATATTATCAATGTAAAGGAAGATGGATTTGGGTTTAAATGTTTATTCATATTTTATAGTACTAATCTACAGTAGTTATTCAAATACCATTTTGTGGAGACCTATTTGCTTTTCATTCATTTATTTATTCACTCAACAAACATTTATAAAGTCTTCTGCTAGAAACTTGGGGGACACCAAGATAAGACACAGCCCTGTCCTTGAATGAATTGTACATGGATAAGAATTTGTAGATTTTATTTTGTTTAAATATAAATCTCAGTTCAGATATCAGACAGTAAAACAGACTAGACAAAAATACTTCCCTTCTCCTAAGAGCCTAAATAAGTTCCACAGTTTCTATTGTTCAAAATTTTAGTATGTGAAGCCATACTACTAAGGACTAGACAGAAATACAGGAATAGATGGATCATTCCAATGGCCGCTAACTGTCTCTTTTGAATTTATTTCTCTCTGGACAGAGAAGTGCACATTATCATTGGAACTCCTTCTTCAGCTGATTTATAATTGTCTTTTAGTGCAATGAAGCTACCACCACTGAACTTTGCTTTCCTTTTAAAGTGAATATATTATCATTTGTAGAATAAGGGATAAAGCAAATCGAACTCTAGCACAACCTATGTTGTAAACAGCTTTAAAAAGATGGACTCTAAACGTTTTTTGCACCGACTTTTTTTTGAGATGCCAAATATTACAGGCTACATTAAAATACATCGCAATTTCATTACTTCAGGTGGAGAGAAGTAATAAAATATTCTCCTACCCCAAATATCTTGGAAGAAGAGTCTTGGAAAATTTCTCCTTTAGGTTCCAGAGATGTGTGATAAATACTTTTAATGAGCCCAGTTTCCTGAACTTAGGTCTTTGCAAATGAGTAAAGAGGCAATTGATTTCAAGGGTTTTGTTTTCAAATACTAGTTCTTTATACAAGTATTCAATAAGTATCCCTAAAAAATACCAGATTCCTTTGCTGATTTGGATCTTATACCATCTAAAAGAGCTTTTCTGTCCACTTTTTATAGAGATACTCAAGCTTTCTCTACAGAGCATGCGAGGTAACAAGTGTTTCATGCATTTAATTTTCTTCAGATACCAGCATGCGCCGACCCCATGCATAATTCAGATTCACACCACTGTGACAGAATTATGGATGTCTCATCCCAGCAATGCATTTAAAGCATACAGCTATCCAGCAACTGAGCTATAAACTGCAAAATAACCCAGCAGTCTCTCACAGGGAATTCTTGTCAATGTATAGTAGAAAGAACCAGAAGCAAGCAGAGAGAAGCACTTTCATTGATCTGGTATTGAAATCATTCCAGACTTGAGTTTCAATAACTACACCTGTAGTAGAGACTCAGCCTAAAGTTGTGCTAGCAGAATTATTATAGAACCATTCCAATTTTCAGATTTGTATCAGTCAGCCACATTCCATCTACACATAAGTATGACTGGCAACAGATCTATCCAACCAACTTAAAGTTGCAATGGTTTTATTTCTATGCCTATAAACATAGCCTGAGACTATGTTTATATAATGCAAAATGAAGTCAATTTAGAAAAACGGGGTGGGGAGATTAAAACCACTGCTTGGATTTTTAAGGCCCCAAAACTGGTGTACTATTTGTGTTATTTAGGCATATTTTTGACCCAGTATTTACACTGTCTAAATATTGTTTTTTGGTTCCTAACATTCTGATGGTATATATTGCTTTTCATTGCCTTATTAAAAGTGATATCTTCTTGCTATAACTTTAAGAAGCTGATTCTAGGTTTTTATTTTCTTTTGTTTTGTTTTGTTTTGTTTAGGAAGCTGTTGATAACTCTTCCCCATCCTGTGGAATGCAACAGTGGCAAAGCTTTCTACGTCCAAGAGACTGAGACTCTTGAAGTCACCCTGACTCTGAAGAGAGAGTTGGATTTTGTTAATTTCTTCTGAAAATGCATGAATAAGGAGGAAAAGTGGTAAAAAGAGCATTGATACAAAATAAAAACCTTCAAAAAAATTGGTTAGTGTTTTCTATCTTCTCTTTAATATTCTGACATATTTCGGAAAGGGCCTAAATTCAATTACAGAGATATTCTGATCATTTATAGTTATTTCTATTACTCTGGTAGGAAATTTTGTTTTCTCATACTAATAAGCTATTCCATTTTTATAGTTATAGCTGGATAGAATTTGCAGGTTAACCAATTAGATTACTATGTGGTCAATTAAATAACTGAAATATGACCATGAAATTGTTGGTCCACTTATTTTAGTAGTCTGAAGAACTTAAGCCAGTTAATTATACTATGATACAATCAGTTGCATAGCAATTGGTCATCGTTATCACCAAAAAAGTTTATTTGGTTGTCATTTCATTGATTTGATCAAATGATTTAGAGTGTTCTCTGTTTAGGCTCTCACTATTGTTCTGGAATATACAAATAGCAAAGGATTATAAATAGTTTGATGCACCATACAAACTACATGTTTTACTTGAATAAGAAAAACTCTTGAGCACGCAGTATTATTTGGCTTCCTCAGTCCTGCTCTCAATGTTTGGATTCAGTTAGGTTAAAAATATTTTTCCTTTTGTGTATCTATAATTACTAACAATGCCTTTTGGGGTACTGTATTTATATTTAGTAATTGAAATTCTTGACATTTAAAAGGAATATAGAGAAAAGCGTGGCACATTTACAAATCCTGTTCCCTTTCATTTCCTGTGTTTATTCTTAATTGGACATACCTATTTTTATGAATTATGCCAATGCTCCCTGTCTCTTCTGTACTGTATTGCATAAATTTATTTCAGAATTATTTATGAATAAATTATATTTTAAAGCTTGTGTGACTTTGCTTCAGACATCGTTGTAGAATTGTGGAGTTACCTGGGAGTAGATTTTGAAGAGATGAACAACTGAAAGATATTTATTGCTTTTATGTGAACTATTAAGGGACTAAATACTCAAGCAGGTATTTTCTAGATTTACTTATGTTGATAACTACTGAGCATCTAGTTTGTGACTAGATCAAATACAAGGAAAAGACTAGGGGCTGGCCTGGTGGTGTAGTGGTTAAGTTCACACACTCCGCTTCAGTGGCCCGGGGTTCACAGGTTTGGATCCCAGGTGTGGACCTACGCACAGCTCATCAAGCCACGCTGGGGCGGCATCCCATATACAAAATAGAGGAAGATTAGCACAGACGTTAGCTCTGCGACAATCTTTCTCAAGCAAAAAGAGGAAGATTGGCAACAGATCTTAACTCAGGGCGAATCTTCCTCACCATAAAAAAAAAGAGGGAAAAGACTGAGATTTTGGAAAAGGTGGTTGTGTTAAGCTTTTGTAGAGAATTTGACAGTGAAATTACCACCACGACTTTCTTCTGTGGGGGCACAAGTTGAGGGTAAGATTAACTGAAAGGAAGCTAGTGTCTGTGAGTTTAAGTCCGTGATGTTGTAGGATCGAGAGTGTCCTACTTTGCTTTCTTAGCATCTTTTTTTAAAGGCTGTACTTTAAGAATTTAAGATTACATCCTAAAGTGTAAACTCTGGAACAAGCCTAAGCAGTAACCAATATTTTTCTTTTCTAGAGAGCAACAGTGAGTCAGTGGAAAATGTATCTTTTTCCTATGTACTGGCCCTAATTACAAAGACCATTATTACTCAAGCTGACTGAATGTGTACAAGTTGCCCCAGAAGAAAAGATAGAGCATATCC
The DNA here is from genome assembly GCF_020826845.1 of Diceros bicornis minor. Lineage (NCBI taxonomy): Eukaryota > Metazoa > Chordata > Mammalia > Perissodactyla > Rhinocerotidae > Diceros > Diceros bicornis. The sequence continues at coordinate 100,017,737 of NC_080781.1, forward strand.
AGGCCAACTTGAATTGGGCTTTGGTTATGTAGTACTGTATCAATTATATAATGAAACAGAGTTTCTAGACAATGAAATGTGATCCCGTAATTTATACCCATTTACAAATCATCCTACCTCATTGTCCTTGGTCTCAGAAGTGACAACTTTGTTGTAATTGTTGTTTTGTTTTTAAGCTAATTCAAAGGACTTCCTTCCTTTAAAAAGAAATAGTCCCCTAAAGCAAATGTAGAAAAATAGAATACAAAAGGAAATTTATCTTGTCAGCATTTTTCAATGAATCTTGGTCATTACCGGGAGAACTGAAAGTTAAAACTGTTACCGAACCAAGTGGGCTCGCCTCCTGGTGAGTTAAATAAGACTCTACACCAGTGGAAGTTGTCTCACAAAGTAAAGTGCATTTGCAGCAAATAGGAGGCCATGAGGAATCATTTCCAAAGTCGTGGTGTCCCCGAACAAAGGAAAGCAGGAACTTTTATTTGGTTGGAGAATGAATATTCAAAAGGTAGAGGCAGGTATTCGCTTGCACAGGCTCAGTTGGAGAACATGCTTCCACATAATGAGGCCTAAGCTCCTCCTGGAGAGATCTTTGCATTAAAAATAAGGCAAAGGTCATGGGCATAGCTCTTGTGGAGAGGCATGGTCAGTTTCAGGATGGCTGGTGGTTACACTTTCCTTGAGTGCCTCACTTGGTCAGTTTCAGGATGGCTGGTGGTTACATCTCCTTAACATACAAAAGGAAAACAAACAACTTGGGAAAACAATTAATTGCTTCCAAACCCGCCTTTGAGTTTCTTAAGGCCCCTAGTCAGTGACAAAACCACAATTGTGGCATATCATTAGCCTTCTCCTTCATGAATTTCTTTACCTCACTTTTTGGTTCGGTGACCTCCGGTAGTGTTTGTGAGGAATCGATCATTCATTCTTTCACTCATTTATGCATTCTTTCAACAAATATCCACTGAACACTTACCACATGCCTGGCACTATGTTAGGTGCTGGGGATGTAGCAATGAGAAAACCAGATGTGGTCCCTGTCCTTACAAAGCAAACAGTTTAGCAAGGGAGACAAACAATAACCAAGTAAATGCATAAACCTATATTTTCAAGTTTTTTGTTACTGCTATGAAGGAAAATAATGGGTTCTTTGAGAATATCTATCAGAGAAACCAACCCTAGTCTGGGGAGAGAGAACAGAAAAGGCTTCCCTAAAGATTTAACACTTCAGCCAGAACATGAAGTGTATCTAGGACTTAGCCAGGCAAAGAGATTATTGGGGGAAGGAGGGCAGTAGGGCTTCTAGGTGCAAGGGGTAGCAAATGTGAAGACCCAGAATGCAAAGAAGTTGGGGAGTTCAAGGAAATGAAAGCCAATATGGTTGGAGTAGTGTGAACCTGGGAAGTGTGACTGGAGGTAAGTTTGGCCATGTTGGCTAAGCAATGTCACGTAGAACCTTGCAGGCTGAGGTTAGGAAATTGGATTTTATTCTAAGTGCTTTGGGGAAGAGAATGTATTAGGAGGCAAGAATGGAAATGAGGAGACCAGTTAGGAAGCTATTGCAATAGCCCAGGCAAGTTATTATTCTACATGTTATCCTAAGTAAAATTTATTGTTGATTTTTTTCTAATTAGAAAAAAATACATGCTCACATGTTCCAAGCAGGAAACTTTAACAATACAGAAAAGCTCTTTAAAAATAAAGCAAAACTAAAAATCACCTGTAAGCCAACAAACCATAAATAACCCATCTTACCATTTTTAGCCTCCTTCCAACCTTTTTTTCCAATGCATAACATAGATATTATTTTTTCCCCAAATGGGATGATATGGCACAAACTCATTTTATAACCTACTTTCTTTTAATCTCTAAGTGTATACTTTTTTTATTTATCTTTTGTTTCTAGGGATTCTAATTTTATTACATTGTGATAAAAGAGTGTGATATATGATCTATGCATATTTTTAAAAAAAAGAGTATTCTGTAATTATTGGGTACAGAATTCTGTATACATATATATCAATTCAAGGTTTTTAAAATTGTGTTCAAATCTACATTCTTGTTAATTTTTGGTCTGCTTTCTCTATCAACATAGAGAGGTGTATTAAAATTTACCACTGATGATAGATTTGTTGGTATCTCCTTGTAATTCTGTCAATTTTTGCTTTATATGTTTTGAGGCAATATATTTAGTTGGAGACAGATTTAGAATTGTTATATCTTCCTGGTGGATTATTCATTTTATCAATATGCTATGACACTCTTTATCCTTAATAATTTTTGTTGCTTTAAAGTATTTTTTGCTTAATGTTAACATAGCTACATCAACTTTGGTTGGTATTTGCCTGGATATCTTTTTCCTTCCATGACAAGCCTTCCATGACCTTGTGTTTTAGGTATGACTTTTATAAACAGAATTTAGCTAAATTATGGATTTTTAAAAGCAACCAAAATTCTATCTCTAAATTCACAAGTTTTAGTCTAATCACATTTATTGTGATTAATGATACATTTGGGTCTACTTATATCACCTTATGGGATTTCTCTCTTATTCTCCTTTTTTCTCTGCTTTTTTTTTTCCTCTTTCTTGCCTTTTTTTGCTTTAGACAATTTTTTAGATTCTTTTTTTCTCCTACCGGTTTGGAAGTTATACATTCTGTTTCTTTCTTTTTTTCCTACTTAAAATGTCTCAAGTTTCTCAATAGTTCTACCCTCTCTTAAAATAATTCAACGACTTATAAACTTTTAACCAAACTATGCCTCTCCAACTTTGTTTTTATACCCCCAAATCATTCATCATCCTCATTATTGTTTTTTACAACCAATGCTTATTTAGATCTACCCACATATTTACCAATATCTTTGCTCACCGTTCCTTTTTCCTCATCAGTGCTTCCTTTCTCAAGTACATACTTGAGTATTTCTTTCAACAACGGTTTGTGAGTTCTCGATCCTCTCAGTTCATTTCTAGAAATGTTTTTATTACCCTCACTCTTGAATAATAATTTAGCTTGGGTTTAGAAATCTAGGTTGACAGATATTTTCTCTCAGAACTTTGGAGATATTATTTACCTGTGTTCTGGCCTATATTTTGTAATTTAAAAGTATGCTATCCATTCTCATTGTTGTTCCATTGAAAGTAATCTGTCTTTTCTCTCTGCTAGTTTTAAAGACTTTTCTCTTTGTTTTTGATGTTCTGCAGTTTGACTATAATATTTCTGGATATAGATTTAATTTTATTTATTTTACTTGGCACTTGTGCTTCTTAAATCTTTCATCAATCCTGGAAAATCCTCAGCCATTATCTCCTTGAATACATTTGGTCCTTCGTATCTGCAGGTTCTGCATCCACGGATTCAACCAACCATGGTTTGAAAGGCCTACAATGGTTGCATCTGTACTGAACACATACAGACATTTTTTTCTTGTGATTATTCCCTAAATAATACAGTATAGCAATTATTTACATATCATTTACATTGTATTAGGTATTATAAGTAATCTAGAGATGATTTAAAGTATATGAGAAGGGGCCTGCCCCGTGGCTTAGCGGTTAAGTGCTCGCACTCTGATGCTGGTGGCCCGGGTTCAGATCCCGGGTGCTCACCGACACACTGCTTCTCCGGCCATGCTGAGGCCGCATCCCACATACAGCAACTAGAAGGATGTGCAACTATGACATACAACTATCTACTGGGGCTTTGGGGGAAAAATAAATTAAAAAAAATTTTTTTTAAAATAAAGTATATGAGAGGATGTGTTTAGGTTATATGCAAATACTATGCCATTTTATATAAGGGATTTGAGCATCCGCGGATTTTGGTATCCTTGGGGGGTGGGTCCTGGAACCAGTCCCCCATGGATACCAAAAGAGAATTGTATTGTCTTTCTCCCATTCTCTATTTTCCTTCTGGAACTCCTCTTAGATTAAAGTTCGACCTTTCATTCTATCCTCCATGTCTTTTAGCCTCTCTGTCATATTGTCCATCTCTATTTGTTCTTTTTTTTTTAAATTTTTATTTATTTATTTTCCCCCCCAAAGCCCCAGTAGATAGTTGTATGTCATATCTGCACATCCTTCTAGTTGCTGTATGTGGGACGTGGCCTCAGCATGGCCGGAGAAGCAGTGCGTCGGTGCGCGCCCGGGATCCAAACCCGGGCCGCCAGCAGTGGAGCGCACACACTTAACCGCTAAGCCACGGGGCTGGCCCTATTTGTTCTTAACACTGGGTAATTTGCTCAGATTTATCCCCCAGCTCAATGATGCTCAGGATTCGAATCTTGCTGGTGATTGTGTCCACTGATTCTCACTCATGGTAGATAATTTACTCTTGTAGTATTTTTATTGCAATATCTTCTTTAATGAGGCTTTTAAAAAATTCTGTGAAAACTTCTTATGGTCTGTGTTGTGGGAGCATCCCTTCAAAGAAGTTTTACCTTCGCTTCTGCCAAGAGCCTCTGGGTAAATGTTTCCTGGTCATGCAGTTAGTATAAATTAAAACCTAAAACCTTTGTGAGCTCCAGGCCTGTGCTTTCTCAGAGAAACTTTTTTCTTCCACCTAGGACTTAGACAGAGACAGATAAGCCTCCTTGTTGTCTCCCTATGCCAAAGATGCAGACTTTTTTCTAGTCCAACCTTTTATGGAGAGTATAGACCTTCCAGGGGACCTTTATAATGGGACTCTTGGGCCCAAGACCTCATCTCTTGTCCCTGTGGTTCTTAAAAGTTGAAACTCCCTTCCCAGGGCAATCACAACTTCCACTCACAAGATTACAACTCTGATTTTCAGTTTCCTCTTTATTACTGGCATCTGGGAGTTTTTCTTTATTTCTTGTGAGCTCAGTTTTACAATTAGAAGAATGTTTGTATAATTTATCTTGCACTTATAGAAGTTTTTATCAAAAGAGTTTCCAGTTAATTTAGTTGGCCATATTGCTGGAAATGACCGGTATGCTTTCTTAACTTAGCAAAATATTTTGAATATCTTCCCATGTTAATAAATATTCTTCAGCATAATTCTTGTAGATTCTATTTCCCAGAAATCAGAATCTAAGTCAGGGAAAAGTATTTTGGAGAGTGTTCTTGGGATCAACACCTATGGGAGGAAGAAAAGGAAACAAGATTGGACAAGGAGAGAAGTTGGGCTGCAACGCAGTCATAAGGCCTTAGCAGACCCACACAGGGAGCTCTGAATGAGGAATAATCTCCCAGAACTGTCCCCAATTTGAGCAAGGAGGCTGAACCTTTATACCCCAGCATTGACTGGTCATTGAAAGCAAGCTGCACCTTGGAAGGGGGTGTAACCTTGAGATAGGTCACTCTCTTCAGGTGAGGGCAGTTCCCAAAGAAGGCTGAAAGCTAAGGACAGTCTGCCAGCAGCCCTCCCAGCAGCTGGAGGAATAAGTCCTCCTGTCTTGAAGCAGGATCTGGATGCATATAGTAGTGTCCACTACAATGATTTTTAATGGTTTCAGAACATCTCATCATATGTATATAACATAATTTACTGACTCTAAATATCCAACAATAATGAATTGGGTATTTCTATTTTTTTTCTATATCAATAATATTGATATGAGCATTATTGTATGTTCCCTTTGTCAACATCTCATATTATTTTCTTTTGTTTTTTTTTTTTTTGTGAGGAAGATCAGCCCTGAGCTAACATCCATGCCAATCCTCCTCTTTTTGCTGAGGAAGACCAGCTCTGAGCTAACATCTATTGCCAATCCTCCTCCTTTTTGTTCCCCCGAAGCCCCAGTAGATAGTTGTATGTCATAGTTGCACATCCTTCTAGTTGCTGCATGTGGGACGCAGCCTCAGCATGGCCGGAGAAGCGGTGCGTCGGTGCACGCCCAGGATCCCAACCGGGCCGCCAGTAGCAGAGCGTGCACACTTAACCACTAAGCCGCGGGGCCGGCCCCTCATATTATTTTCTTTAGGTTAAATTCCTAGAAGTGAAATTGCTAGTTATACACATTTTAAAATATTTTGATAAATCTAGCCAATTTGCCTATCAAAAAGCTTGTATTAGTGTATACTTCCCCAACAGTATATGAGTAGACATTTCTCTAATCTCGAATATCATCATCCTTTTTCATCATTTCCAGTTTAATAAGGAAAAATAGCATCATATCATTCTTAGAAATTCCCTTCTTTGACATGGTTTTGTGTTGGTCTCAGCCTATCAATAATGATGTTATAGGCTAGAAATGCCTGGGGCACTCACCTGGGCCCGTTCAACCTGTGGCAAGTCCCCACAGACATTTCCCTGACCAGAGCCAATGCTGTGGCTGGACCGGCTGTTGTGGTTCTTATTATGATTGCAAGGCACTCATCAGCAAGAACCATCAGGGAACTTTGAAAAAACAAGGTTTATTCCTTACAAGTTCTAGAGGGTATGCAGCATGCCAGGGCCACACAGAGAGGTCACAGGTAAAGAAAGAGAGTGTGGACCTGGGGTTCTGCCTTTATTGGAGTCAAGGGTGGAGGGCCTAGGGTTTCCTGGGTTCCCTCTTTATTGGTGAATTTAAAACATAAGAGCAGAAATTAAAGTGCAGGAAGGGAAAAGCAAGGGGTCAGTTGTCTAGGTCCCCCAGGGTTTTCTAAAAGGGGAACTTTATGGGTGGGGCGGCCTGGGTCTTTATCTGGTTGTGTAGCTGGCTTGTGTTTATTGAAGATGGATGTCTTCGAAATGGATGCCCCAGCAATCAAAAGCTTAATGTTGGACACTTATACCACAATCAAAAAAACGAATTGTCAAGCACTTACACTATAGACGTATTAGCAAGGTTGAACAATTTTTTTACATTTAGTGGCCATTTATGTTTTTGTTTTGAGAACTATTTTTTCTTTTGATCATTTTTCTATTAGAATATTTTAACCTTTTCTTATTGATTTGTAAGACCTTCTTATATATTAAGAATATCAAATTTATCAGTAATATATTTTACAAATATTTCCCCCAGGATGTTCTTTATCTTTTAATTTTGTTTATAATATTTTAATAGGAATTTTTTATTTTTATATAGTATCCATTTATTTTTATTTTGGTGGTTTTAAGGTTTAATCTTCTACTTTTAACTGTATCCATCTAGAACTTATTTTAGAACAATTAATTTTTAGCCTCCTAATACTAGAGTTAAGCATTATAAATACGTTAAAACATTCACTGTCATACTCTGGCTTCCCCATTTAATTTTACCATGAAATCACTCATAAATTATGCTGTTATAAGAGCAGTTGATGATTTGTAATATATTGTAAAGGAATAGACTTCGAGTGCAATGCACTTTTAGTCAACTCTTCTGACAAGATAATTTTTAAATGTTTCTATTTAACTTTAAAATATATATATATATATATATATATATATATATATATATATATATATATGAATAGGTCTTACACTGAATTTATACCAGTACAAATTTAAGAACATTCAACTAGAGAGGTGCTGGAAAGCAACCTGTTTTCGTCATCCTGCCAATCTGTTTAATTTGTTTTTGTTTCTTACTCCATGCAAAAAAGGACAGTATCACCTTTCAACCGAAGCAGCGTTTTTTTCTAAACATACTGTCTGTTTATTCCCACATTCAGGAGGGGGGTATTGAACAGATGGGTAGTAAAGGTGAAGGTAATTTTTTTGGTTACAACCTTTACCTTGTAGATAACTTAGTACAGGGAAAGGCAAGGCCAAGGTTAACACGGAATCTTTATGCAAATAAGAAAAACCTTCCCCAACGCATTGACAAAAAGGCCCGCAAAAACACCCTCCACAAACAGACCAATTACAAAAAGGCACACCCCTCAGGGGCCAATTAGGAAAAGGCACTAAACAGTACTTATGCTGAATTTTGGCCTCACCTTGCTCCATCTTGCTCAGATGCCTTTGGCCCTATACAACTTCAGGCAGTTCTTCTCTGCATCCTCCATTTTTTTTATCCTTTATAATCCTTGCTGCACTACAGACTTTAAAAGTCACTTGAGGAATCTGAATAAAGTCTATAGTTTAGTTAATAGTATTGTACCATTGTTAATTTCTCAGTTTTGATAACTGCACTATAGTTATGCAAGATATTATCATTAGGGGAAGCCTAGCAGACTATGAGAATTCTATACAATTTTTGCCACTTCTTGTGAGTCTAAAATTATTTCAAAATAAAAAGTTTGTTTTAAAAAATCAGCTGTGCAGCTATGACATACAACTATCTACTGGAGCTTTGGGGGAAAAATACAAAAAAAATAAATAAAAATTATAAAAAAAAAACTCTTAGTGAGATTAAATTCGTATAAAAAAAAAAAATCAGCTGCAGGACTATGACCATAGCATCACTGTTCTGTCTTCCTTTGCAGCTTGGACCTCTATTTTTTGCCATCCTCACCTGTGGTGTGTTTCAACTTTTGCTGCATAAACTCCACCAAGCAGGGAATCTGTTTGTGAATGACAGCTGGTTTTATTTCCCAAATACAACCTGTTCAACATAAAGAAACAATGAGCTCAATCGTTGATTAATGAACTTCTTTGCTAGACACTGTGGAGATGGTATACAGAAGTATACAAAAAATCTACAGTTTAGTTTGGGAAACATGAGTAGTACACAATACAAAAGCAAACAAATAAAATAATATATGTGTTAAATTGTGTACTGCAGGACATAGCGAAAATGGTAGAGCTGAAAACCCTCTTCTCTTTAAAAGCAATGAGAGGGGCCGGCCCCGTGGCTTAGCGGTTAAGTGCACGCGCTCCGCTGCTGGGGGCTCGGGTTCGGATCCCGGGTGCGCACCGACGCGCTGCTTCTCTGGCCATGCTGAGGCCATGTCCCACATAGAGCAACTAGAAGGAAGTGCAGCTATGACATACAACTATCTACTGGGGCTTTGGGGGAAAAAATAAAAATAAAAAATTAAAAAAAAAATTAAAAGCAATGAGAAAACTAGCAAAAACCCTTAAGAGTTAACTTTCCAAAAACTCTGGAAATTAACCAAAACTCGAAACAATCCAGGGAGTGTTTATTCAAGAAAAATGTCTGAACCTGAGTAAAAACAGCAAGATTTGTGGCGTTTTACCTCACCCTATTCCCACCTCCACCCTCTCCCCAGCTCCGCAGTAGCCTTAAAAACCAATGGACCACAATCATGGTGAAAACAAGCAGCCTGGAAACCATTGGAGGGAGCAAAATGAGGTTGGAGCTTGTGATGGTTAGTTTTAGATGTCAACTTGACTGCATCACAGAGTGTCCAGATATTTGGCTAAGCATTATTTCTCAGTGTATCTGTGAGGGTGTTTCTGGATGAGATTAGCATTTGAATCTGTGGACTCAGTAAAGCAGATGGCCCTCCCCAGTGTGGGTGGTGTCATCCAATCCACTGAGGGCCTGGATAGGACAAAAACGTAAAGGAAGGGAGAATTCAGCCCCTTCTGCCTGATTGCTTGAGCTGGAACATTGATCTTCTCTTGCCCCCAGTGTTCCTGATTCTCAGACCTTCAGATTCAAGACTGGAATCTACAGCATTGGCTCTCCTGGTTCTCAAGCCTTCGGACACGGACTGAATTACACCACTGGCTTTCCTGGGTCTCCAGCTTGCAGATGGCAGATCATGGGACATCTCAGCATCCATAATTGTGTGAGCCAATTTCTTATAATAAATCTCTGCATATATAAGATATATATGCATATATATATATATATATATATTTCCTATTAGTCCTGTTTCTCTAGACAGTCCTAACTAATACAGAGCTCCTTCAAAGTTCCATGCCCAGCATTACTCTAATACCCAAACAAAAGAAAGATATCACAAGAAAAGAAAACTACAGACCAATATTCTTTATGAATATAGATGCAAAAATCCTCAACAAAATAGTAGCAAACTAAATGCAGCAACGTATAAAAAGGATTATATACCATGATTGAGTGAGATTTATCCCAGGAATAGAAAGTTAGTTCAACATATGAAAATCAATCAATGTAACAGCATACTAATAGAATAAAGGACAAAAATCACATGATCATCTCAATAGACATAGAAAAAGCATTTGACAAAATTAAATACTCTTCATGACAAAAACACTCAACAAATTAAGAATAGAAGGAAATTTCCTCACCCTAATAAAGGGCATCTATGAAAAACTTACAGCTAACATACTTAATGGTGAAAGGCAGAAAGCCTTCCCCCTAAGATCATGAATAAGACAAGGAGGTCCACTCATGACAGTTCTGTTCAACATTTTACTGGAGGTTCTAGCCAGGGTAATTAGGGGAGGAAAAGAAATAAAAGTCATCCAGATTGGAATGGAAGTAGTAAAACTAACTCTATTTGCAGATAACATGATCTTGTATATAGAAAGAAAATCTACAGATTTTTGTGTATAGAAAATCCCAAAGAACCCTCAAAAAAAAAAAAAAACCTCTGAGAGCTAAAGAGTTTATCAAAGCTGTAGGAAACAAAATCAACATACAAAAATCAATTGTAGTTCTATACTCTAGCAATGAACAATCTAAAAATGAACTAAGAAAACAATTCCGTTTACAATAGCATCAAAAATAATAAAATACTTAAGAATAATTTATAAAAAAGGAACTGCAAGACTTGTACATGGAAACTGCAAAATACTGTTGAAAGGAATTAAAGAAGACCAAAATAAGTGGAAAGACATTCCATGGTTGTGGATTGGAAGCCTTAATATTGTTAAGATAGTAATATTTCCCCAAATTAATCTACAGATTCAAAACAAACCCTATCAATATTCCAGGTGGCTTATTTGCAGAAATTGGCAAACTGATTCTAAAATGTATGTGGAAATGCAAGGAAACCAGAATGGCCAAACAATCTTGAAGAAGAAGAACAAAGTTGGAGAACTCACATGTCCCGATTTCAAAACTTACTACAAAGGTACTGTAATCACGAATGTCCAGAATAGGCAAATCCACAGAGATAGAAAGTAGATTTGAATTTGCCTACGTCTAGGGAAAAGAGGAATGTGGAGAAATGGGCTAATCGGCATGGGGATTCTTTTTGGGGTGATAAAAAGATTCTAAAAATAGAGAGTGGTGATTGTTTATGGTTCAATATTATGAAGGTTCAATGTTATATACTACCTTGACATCGAAATGAGGAGGAGGGTGTGGCTCTACTGTCTTAACTGCAAGCCACTGTCCCCAATCTACTCTTATGGATAAGGTCCCCTAGCCAAACAACCCTCCTTATCACAGGACCAGGCAAAATTCCTGCTCATCCCTAAGTAAAAGGTTTCAGCTCCCTGCCAGTCTGTGAAGTTATTCAAATAAACAAATTACATCGTCTTGTGGGAACCAAGGATCAGTCCACTCTCCTAATACTACAAAGGCTGCCTCCCACAGTCCCTGCTTATTCATTCTATTCCTGAGTACAACTCCTATGCGGCCCTGTGTGGCATGCTGTGTCCTCCCCCAGGGTTTAAGTATATGTGATTAATAAACTGCTGTCAATCTCATCTGTCCAGTGTCAGCTGTCATGTGCTTGGCCGTCCCCATGATCTCAGAGTGGGACTCCCTTTCTCACCAATGGGGTAAAGAGTAGGCAATCAACATATGGTTGTACATCTTTGTGAATATACTAAAAACCACTGAATTGTGCACTCTAAAAGGGCAAATTTTATGGTATGCAAATTATAACATAATTAAAAAGTAATTAAAAATAAACCAGATGAAAAAATTATATGTTACAGATGATAAATTCTGTAGGTTTTCAGAAGAATAGGAGATCAAGGAAAGCTTCATACAGGAGATGGGTCTTGATCTGGCTTTTGTAGGATGGCTGAGATTTGGGCACTCCAGGCAAGTGAAAGCCCAGAATGAGAAATGAATATGACAGGTTTGAAGCACAGTATGGAAACTGATCTGACTAAATTGGATGATTTCTTTAGGGATTCGCAGAGAATAAATCTGGCTAGGTAGGTGGAAGAAAAATTAGACAGGAGCTTGAAAGTCAGTATAAGAGTTTAGTTTTGATCCAGTAAATCCAGATTTTTATCATATAATTGACATGATACAGAGAGGAAAGGCAATATATAACCTAGTAATTAAAGAGCATAAGCTCCAGAGTCAGACAGACCTAGGACTGAATTGTGACTCAGACTATTTTCATCATGACTACTGCACTTTTACTATTTCACAGCTTTGAAGTTAGTTAATACCTTTGAATCTCAGGACGGCAAGTCATCATTGTCACTTTCTCTCATTAACTGTGCTACCATTCTCCCACTTACTGCTTGTTCTAAATATTCTTCTTTTCTTTTTAAGCCTAGAATGATTGAAAAACTAGACTGGAAAAGCTTGCTAACCTGATCCTCAGTTATATTTAAAGTGCTTAGAAAATTGTTTTGAAATAATTTGACTTGATCTGAGCTAAAATTTACCTTTCATTGGTTTTCTAGGAAATAATGTAAACAAAATGATATGTTGCTTCAAAGTATTGAGAAATTAACTTTGTGAAGCCTTTAGCAATTATTTTAATGGCATGGATGCCTGAGGTAATGGATAACAGTTGGAGTAAACAGTAGATTACCTAAAAAACTTAAAAGGAAAAACTTAAAAATGAGTTGTCCATAGGGACTTTGAAAAGCCCCTACATATTCCTTGTAATCTATAAACCAGGCACATGTGTAGGGCTGTGCACAGATTCAGGAAAGACCTGAAAAAGCCATAAGCTTTCACCTTTGGCTGACTTTCAGGTTCTGTGCAAGCAGGAAGTGTAGGCTAATGCAGAGTTGTAAACTGTCTGGCTGAGAGTTGAAGGTGTGCCCAACATGCTTAAAGAGCCCCTTGCCAAAGACTGGGAGATTTTTAGTTCTAGGCATTTAAGCAAATCTCTATCTAATCATTACCTGCCCTCTAAGCAAACTGAGCACAGACTTCACTGGCCACATATGACAAAGAATACAGAGCTTACTGAATTAGTTCAGAAAATTCATAGAATAAGTGAACAACAACAAAAACCAGCAAAACAACAGAAACAACAATAAAGCCTAGGGAGAAGAAATTACATAATTTCCAGGGTTGTCAAATTATATTATTTAAAATATCCAGTATTTGATGAAAAACTATGAGACATGAAAAAAAAAAGAAAAAAAAAACATGGCCATAACACAGGGAAAACAACAAGCAATAGAAACTGTCCATGAGGAAGCCTAGACATTGGAATTACTAGACATAGACTTTTAATCAGATTTTTAAAATATGTTCAAAGACCGAGAGGAAATTATGTCTAAAGAACTAAAAGAAATTATGAGAACAATGTCTCATAAAACAGACAGTATAAAGAGATAGAAATTATAAAAATTAACCAAATGAAATTACTGGAGTTGAAAACTATAATAAGTGAAATGAAAATTTCACTAGAGGGGCTCAACAGCATATTTGAACAGAAGAATCAGTGAACATTGAGATAGATCAGTTGAATTTATCAAGTCTGAGGAACAGCAAGAAAAAAGAATGAGGAAAAATGAACAGAACCTCAGAGACCTGAGGGATATGATGAGGTGTAACAACACATGTATACTGTAAGCCCCAGAAAGAAAGGAGAGAGAAAAGAAAGCAGAAAGAATATTTAAAGAAATATGACTGAAAACTTCCCAAATTTGATGAAAAACATTACACATAAAAGAGGCTCAATGAAATCAAAGTAGGACAAACTAAGAGATCCACATTGAGATACATCATAATTAAACTGTCCAAAGACAAAGAATTTTGAAATCAGCAAGAGAGAGGTGGCTAAGTATATATGAAGAGTCTTCAATAAGATTAATAGCTGATTTCTCATCAGAAACCATGGAAGCCAGAAGGCAATGGGATGACATATTTAAAGCACTGAAAGAAAAAATTTCAAAAAGTCAGCCAAATATTCTATATCTGGCAAAACTACCTTCAAAATGAAGGAAAAATTAAGATACTCATAGATAGACAAAAACTGAAAGAGTTCATCTCTAACAGAACTATCCTCCAAGAATACTAAAGGGAGTTTTTCAGGTTGAAATAAAAGGACACAAGATATTAACTTGAATCGACATGAAGAAATAAAAAGCACTAGCAAAAGTAACTACACGGGAAAATATAAAAGACAGTACAAACGTATTTTTTGTAGCAACTCCATTTTTTCATACCTGACTTAAAAGACAACTTTGTAAAAACATAACTATAAATCTACGTTGATGGACACAATATATAAAGATGTAATTTGTGACAATAATATGGATAAAGGAGGGGTGGATGAAGCAATATAGGAGAGAAGTTTTTTATGCTATTGAAATTCCATTGGTTTTAATCTAACCTAGATTTCTTTTTTTTTTTTTTTTTTGGTGAGGAAGGTTAGCCCTGAGCTAACATCTGTTGCCCATCCTCCTCTTTTTGCTGAGGAAGATTGGCCCTGAACTAACATCTGTGCCCATCTTCCTCTATTTTATGTGGGACGCCTGCCACAACATGGCTTGATAAGCCGTATGTAGGTCCATGCTCAGGATCTGAACCCACGAACCCCAGGCCACTGAAGTGGAGCACGTGAACCTAACCACTATGCCACCGGCCAACCCCCAAACTAGATTTTTATAAATGAAGAGGTTAATTATACTTCCTAGAGCAACCACAAAGAAAACATACTCAAAAATATATAGTCAAAAAAAGACAAGGAATTAAAATGGTACACTAGAAAATATCTAACAAAAAATAATGCAGTAATTGAAGAATATTGAAACAAAAAAGGCATAAGACACATATAAAATAATAGCTAAATGGCAGGCATAGATCCTAACTTATCAGTTATTACATTAAATGTAGATGGATTAAACTCTCTAATCAAAAGTTAGAGGTTGGCAGAATGGATAAAAATCAAAATCCAACTATATGCTGTCTTCAAGTGACTCATTTTAGATTCAAAGATATAAATATGTTGAAAGTAAAAGTATGGAAAAAGATATATCAGGCAAACAGTAAACAAAAGATTGCTGAAGTGGCTAGACTAATAACAGACAAAATATACAAGAAGACAAAAATTGTTTAGAGAGACAAAGTATGAGATTTTATAAGGATAAAATGATCAATCCAGAAAGACGATATAACAATTAGAAACATATATGTACTTAGCAACACAGATCCAAAATACTTGCAAAACACTCAGCAAAATACTAGCAATATGAATCCAGCAACATATAAAAGGATTATATATCATGACCAAGTGGGATTTATGCCATGAATGTAAGGTTGGTTTAAACACTCAACAATCTAGAAGTAGAAGGGAAATCCTTCAACTTTATTTTTTTAATTTATTTTATTTTTTTCCCCCAAAGCCCCAGTAGATAGTTGTATGTCATAGCTGCACATACTTCTAGTTGCTGTATGTGGGACGTGGCCTCAGCATGGCCGGAGAAGCGGTGCGTCAGTGCGCGCCCGGGATCCGTACCCGGGCCACCAGCAGTGGAGCGCGCGCACTTAACCGCTAAGCCATGGGGCCGGCCCAAGGATTTTTTTCTTTTTTTTCCTCCCCAAAGCCCCAGTAGATAGTTGTATGTCATAGTTGCACATCCCTCTAGTTGCTGTATGTGGGACGCCGCCTCAGCATGGCCAAACAAGCGGTGTGTCGGTGTGCGCCCGGGATCCGAACCTGGGCCGCCACTAGTGGAGTGCGCGCACTTAACTACTACGCCACAGGGCTGGCCCGTCCCTCTACTTGATAAAGAGTGTGTATGAAAGACTCACAGCTCACATCATACTCAATGGTAAAAGACTGGAAGGTTTTCCCTGGGATCAAGAACAGTACAAGGATGTCTGCTTTCACTACTTCTATTCAACACTGTGCTGAAAGCTCTAACCAGAGCGATTAGTCAAGAAAAGGAAATAAAAGGCATCCAAATTAGAAAGAAAAAAATAAAACTATCTCTATTCACAGATGGCATGATCTTATATATAGAAAATTCTAAATAACAAAAACACTTCTAGAGCTAATAAATGAATTCAGCAAAGATACAAGACCAGCATACAAAAATCATTTGTATTTCTATACACTAGCAATAAACAACCTGAAAAGGAAATTAAGAAAACAATTATAATAAAACAAAAAAGAACAAAATACTTAGGAATAAATCTAACCAGGGAAGTGCAAGACTTGTATACTGAAAACTATAAAACATTGCTGAAAGAAATTAAGAAGACCTTAATAAATTGAAAAACATCCTTTGTTCATGGATTGGAAGACTAAATATTGTTAAGATGACAATACCACCTAAACCTGTCTACTGATTCAATGCAATCCCTATCAAAATGCAACTGCCTTTTTTTTTTTTTTTACAGAAATGAACAAGATTATCTTAAAATTTATATTGAATTGCAAGGGACCCTGGGTAAGTAAAACGATCTTGAAAAAGAACAAAGTTGGAGGACTGACACTTTTCAATTTCAAAACTTACTACAAACCACAGTAATCAAAACAGCATGGTACTGGCATAAGGCTAGACATATAGACCAATGAAATAGAATTGAGAGTCAGATAGAAACCCGTACCCTCTAAGTTCAATTGATTTTTGAAGAGGTGCCAAGATCATGCAACAGGGAAAGAGTAGTCTCTTCAACAAATAGTGCTGGGACAACTAGATATCCACATGCAAAAGAATGAAGGTGGACCCTTACCTCATACCATATACAAAAATTAACTCAAAATGGATCAAAGACCTTAATGCAAGAGGTAAAATTATAAGCCTCTTAGAAGAAAACATAGAGGTAAAATCTGCATGACCCTGAATTTGGCAATGGATTCTTACTAGATGTGACAAAAGCACAGACAACAAAATAAAAAACACATAAATTCAACTTTAACAAAATTGAAACTTTGGAGCATCAAAGGACACTCTCAAGGACGTGAAAAGACAACCCATAGAATGAGAAAAAATATTTGCAAACCATACATCTAAAGAGTGTTTAGTATAAATATTATATAAAGAACCCATACGACTTAACAACAAAAAAGACAAACAACCCAATTTTAAAATGGACAAAGGAGTTGAATATTTATAACCTTTATCCAGACAAAATATACAAGTGGCCAAACAAGCACATGAAAAGATGCTCAACATCATTAGTCATTAAGGAAACGCAAATCACTAGGATGGGTATAATTTAAAAAAAAAAAACGGAAAATAACAAGTGTTGGCAAGGATGTGGAGAAATTGGAACCCTCATACATTGCTGGTGGGAATGTAAAACGGGGCAGCCATTGTGGAAAACATTTGGGCAGCTCCTCAAAAAGTTAAACAGAATTACCATAAGACCCAGTGATTCTACCTATAGAGATATGAAAACATGCGTCCACATAAAAACTTGTACACGAATGTTCATAGCAGTGTTATTCATAATAGCAAAAAACCAGAAATAATCCACTTGCCCATCACCCAATGAATGGATAAACAAAATGCGGTATATCCATGCAATGGAATATTATTCATCCATAAGAAGGAATAAAGTATTGATACATGCTACAATATGGATGAACCTCCAAAACACAAAAGGCTACATATTGTATGATTCCATTTATATGAAATGTACAAAATAGGCAAATCCATAGACACAGAAAGCAGATTAGTTGTTGCCAGGAGCTGGGGGAAAAATGCAATGAACAGTGACTCCTTAATGGCTATAGAGTTTCTTTTTAGTATGATGAAAATGTTCTGGAATTAGATATTGTTGATGGCTGCACAATATTGTGAATATACTAAAAGCCATTGAATTGTACACTTAAAATGGTTACATTGGTGAATTATATGTGATATAAACTTTACCTCAATATGAAAAGGATGTGTGGTACTGGCATAACAATAGATATATAGATAATTGAGATATATTATAAATTGAGATAGAATTGAGAGTCCAGTAATAAACCTGTACATCTGTAGTCAACTGATTTTCCACAAGGGTGCCAAGACCAGTCAATGGGGAAAAAATAGTCTTTTCTAAAATGAGGTGTCTATCACATGGCTAAACATGAATGATGAAGGTGAGTTAAAGATTGAAGTCATTGGCACCAGGAAATAGAGAAAAGTTTCTCAGAATGTGGTCCTAGGACAACTGAGTTCAGAATCAGTTGGGGAGTTAGTTAAAATGCCAATTCCGGGCTCCATCTAGTGAATGAAACTCTCAGTTGTGAGGGCCAGGAATCTGCATTTTAACTAACTCCCTAGGTAATTCAAATACATATTGAAGTCTGAGAACAATTGATATAGAGGATGACATCACGGGTTTCAGAGCCAGAAGAACTTGGGTCCAAATCCTAGCCCTGCCAATTAGTAGTTTTACCTGCTCTTCTTAGGTGTCACTGCTAACTCCCTGCCTTCACCTATGTGTTCCTACCTCACTGGCTTAATGCTTGTCATCAGAGGCCTGGGTTGGTTACTCTGTTATTTATAGTAACCACAATTTAAGTGAACAAACCCAAGTGCAAAATCTTAATCCAAACATAAGTCCTTCCTTCCAGTACTATTCCATCTCTCTTGTCCCAGCGCCTCCAACAATGCCCTGCACCCCAGGTCTGGTGCCCCCATATTTCCTTTTAATTGCGGTATAAGCTGGCTCATCTTCCTATTGCAGATGGGAGACATGAAAACAGAGAAAGCTTCATAAAAGGGGCTCCAGTCTGAACTGGGCCTTGAAGAACAGGACAGAATTTTCACGTGCAGAAATGGGAAAAGAAAGAATGCTCCAGAAGGAGGCAAGGCCATTAATGTAAAGTAAAGAGAGGTTGCTACATGGTTTGAATTTGTCACAGGGACCAATCAGGGATCTAGGCCTGGGTTACACTGTCATTGGTTTACTGGTTTCCCTCCAACTTGTAGTTTGCGTTCATTTTTCTGACAGATTAGGGGGGCTTGCCTTCATTTACTTTGTTGTTGGTTGACCCTCAGCTTTCTGCCCTTGTAGCAACCCCAATTCCTGTGTACCAACTCCAAGTGCAAACCTGTGATACTTTCTGAAATTTCCAGCCTAGCTGTCCCTTCCCAGTGCCAATACTCCCTTGAATCCCAGCACTAATGCCTCTCCATAACTTCTCATAGCCACAGGAGAGGTCACATCTATTTAGGGTAGGGGACATGAAATCAGGAAAGGCTTCACAGAGGAGGCTGTGTTTATGCCAAGTTTTGAGGGATGGAGGCGGGAATTACCTAGAGATGGAGAAAAAAGGCATCTCAAAAAGAGGCAACAATATGAATGTATTTATTCAAAAATATTTATTGAGTGCTCCATCTTCTCCCATCAATCAATAATGCAACAGAATTTTTTAGAGCACCTACTAGGTGCCATGCTAGGGTCCTAGATACTTGTTCATTCACTCAAATTTCCATTTACCAAGACTTTTGCTGATCAGTTATCCATCCATGCACTCTGTAGCTTGTGGAAGTGTGCTCCAGGGACTACCTGCATGACTCACCTGAGTGGCAAGTCATATACCACCTTCCGTATCTTTGTTGCAGTGTTCCAGACCTTAGATAATCCTTATCTTCAAAGCTGCAGGCTTACTAGGCAACTACCTTCAGGGCATCAAGCTCCTCACTTTCTCCTGCAACCCATCACCACCCCCAACTTCCTAGTTCCTACTCACCATCAGGTCTTTTTTGTTTTATTGTGGTAAAATACATATAACACAAAATGTTAACCATTTTAAGTGTACAATTCAGTGACATTAATTAAATTCACATTTGTGTACAACAATTACTACAATCTATTCCATTACCCCAAATAGAAACTCTGTACCCATTAAACAATAACTCCTCATTTCTTTCTTCTCCTAGCCCCTGGTAACGTCTAATCTACGTTCTGTCTCTATGAATTTGCCTATTATAGATATTTCGTATAAGTGGAATCATACTGTATTTGTCCTTTTGTGTCTGGCTCATTTCACTCATCATGACATCTTTAAGGTCCATGCATGTTGTAGCATGTATCTGATCTCCACTCTGGATGAAAGGATTTCATTCTTCTTTATGGCTGAACAATATTCCACTATATGTATATACCACAATTTGTTTATCCACTCATCCATTGATGGACATTTGGATTGTTTCCACCTTTTGGCTATTGTGAATAATGCTGCTATGAATATTTGCATACAAGTATTTGTTTGGGTCTCTGTTTTCAATTCTTTGGGGCATATACCTAGGAGTAGAATTGCTGGGTTATATGGTAATTCAATGTTGAACTGTTTGAGGAACTGCCAAACTGTTTTCTACAACAGCTGCACCATTTTACATTCCCAACAGCAATGTATGAGGGTTCCAATTTCTCCACATCCCCGCCAACACATACCACAAACCATAAACAGCATCTATATTGAAAATATGCCTTTACTTAGGTAGTTGGCTCTTTTCACCCTGACTTATTTGAAACTACAAGTTTATCCTTAATTGTACACACTTCGACTATAAAATCTAAGGTGAAGAAACTGAAATGGATTTCAAGTTGCAGTGACAACTGAGCAGAAAATCTTTGAAAGAATTGGAGATGATTGAGGAAAGAGAGATTGGTGTCCTTTGACACCCTTTCATTGACTGATTCAAATTTATTCCGGTGACAGCATCTGCAACCGTGATAGAAAGGTTAACATTTCATAGATCACTTAACAACTCTGCCCATAGCCATTGAAGCGAAGAGGTCAGCAGACTAGGAAGAAATGACACTATGCCACTCACATTCTGAGTGCTTCCTTTTAGTTGATTATTTTAGAACTTTTGGGGTGATACAATTTGGCCATTTTTTCCTATTTTTAAAGTACTCAGGTAATTTAGGCATTTAAATGTTCTTCCATCTGTAAGAGGTTTAATCACTTAGCCCTGCATTTTCAATCTTCTTGAATCAATTGAAGCCTTACAAAGTGTTCCTTTCAGCTAAGGTTGGAAAGAGAACAGCAGCAGCTGAGCCAACCCTATTATTTGGTATCAGAGTGGAAATCAGAGTTAGTGAGGTAAGTTAGGCTGCCACCAAGACTTTTACCCATGTTGCAGCATCTCAAAGTGTGGCCTAGGGGCCACCTACATCAGAAACAGCTGGGGGTGTTGTTTTAGAATAGCTCACTCAGAACTAGGGTGACCAGGCATCCGGGTTTTTCCCAGACTTAGAGGTTTCCCCAGACACCGGACTTTCAGTACTAAAACTGGGAAAGTCTCAGACAAACCAGGACGGGTGGTCACCCCTACCAAAGACCTACTGAATCAGAATCACTGCTTTCTTACAAATACTTAAGTTTGAGAACCACTGCAGTGGCTAAAGCACTCCATCTCCTCCATTACCCACTAAGGACCACCCCCCAGCCTGCAGCAGTCGCACTCTGAAACTGCCTTTGCTAACTGCTTTAACTGTTACCTTCTTCCATTAGTACATGTAGGAAGCATTCTTCCTTCATTTGGAGGGCAGTGCTTTTAGGGCAATACAAAGGCTAAGCAAATATCAGGATCATCACTGTTGCTAGGATCAGAATCATCTATGTGCTAGGTGAAACAGAGAGGAGGTTATAGAAGTTCATTCCTTCATTTATTCATCCCATGAACATTTACTGAGCACATTTCTAATATATATATTGAGCTCTAAGTTGCTCAAAGAAAGAGCCTAAGGTTTAGGTGTGAATATAGGCATGCATGTAGGAACATATGTCTGGCATGTTTCAGCATATAGATGAGAAATACCCATTTTCCAAGAACTATAATTATTTGAGAATATTTATTAATTCAGCAAATATTTATTGAGGGCCTTTTATGTGCCAGCACAGTGCTAGACATTAGGATACAACAGTGAGCAAGACAGACAGGTCCCTGCTCTCAAGGAGCTTACATTCTAGTGCAGAAAGACAAACACACAAATAAATATATAATGACAAGTGCTTTGATAAGTGCTATAAAAAAACACAGGGTGATGTGATTAAGATGGAAGGTCTACTTTTGATTGGTAAGGGCATGGCTCTCTGAGGAGGCGATATTTGAGCCAAGATCTGAATGATAAAAAGCCAGCCATTTGCAGACCTAGGGGGGAAATCTTCCAGGCAGAGGGAATAGCTAGTGCAGGAGCCTGAAGGCAGGAAGGAGCTTTCATGTTGAAGAAACACACAGAAAGCTGGCATGACAGGAGTGTCATGAACAATGGGGAGAGTCATGTGAGAGGAGGTTGAAGAAGCAAGCAGAGTTTAGATCTTGCAGGCCTTGTGGGCCTGGGTCAGGGGCTTGGATTTCATTTTTGTTCTGAATACTTGTTCAGAGAAGATATTATTGTAAGGTCTTAAGCAGAGGAGTGAGGTGATCAGATTTATATTGTTAAAGATCTCCCTGATACTTTTGCAGAATAGACCATAATAGAGTGAAAGTGGAAGCAAAGAAACCAGTTAGGAGACTAGTGCAAGTAGACATTGTGAGAGATGACTTGGAGTAAGGTGGTGGGAAGCAGAGACAAGGACAATTCTGCATGTATTCTGGAGTTAGGGCCAACAGGTTTTGGTGATGATCTGGATGTAGGGTATAAAGGAAAGAGCAGACTCAAGGATATTCCCAGGTTTCTTAACTTGCGTGAAGGGTGGGATCATTTACTAAAATACGGAAGACTCAAGGAAAAGGGGCTGGTCAGGTATCAAGTTCAGTTTTAGACATGTAAAAGTTGAGATGCCTAACAAAATTCCTAAATGAGGTGTCAAATAGTCAGATATACATATCTTGAGTTCTGGGTGATGTCAGAGTCAGAGATATAAATTAATTTTGCATTCAACAGCACAGAGATAATATTTAAAGCCTTGGGATTGGATGACACTGTCTTAGGAGATAATGGAATAGAAAAGAGGAAGAGGTTCCTGGACTGATCTCTGGAGCCTCCAACATTTAGAGGTCAAGCAGAGGACAAGGAACCAGCAAAAAAGCTGAGGGGCCAGTGAGGTATAAGATAAACCAGTTAGGAGACTAGTGCAAGTAGACATTGTGAGAGATGACTTGGAGTAAGGTGGTGGGAAGCAGAGACAAGGACAATTCTGCATGTATTCTGGAGTTAGGGCCAACAGGTTTTTGACACTACAAAAGTGTAGTGTCACTGAAGCCAAGAAGGAAAAAAAATGGGAGATTCAAGGAGAGAGAGTGCTATTATTCCCATTTTACAGATAAGGAAACGGAGGCATGAGAGTGTAAGTAGCTTACTCAAGGTCATATAGCTAGCAATGGAAGAGCAGGGAGTTAAATTCAAGCAATCTGACTTTGAGTCTGTGCTCCTAACCACTCCGCCAGTGGCTCTCAAAATTTAGCGTTTACCAGAATCACGTGGAGGGCTTGTTAATACACAGATTGCTGGGCCCCACCTCCAGAATTTCTAATTCAGAAGGTCTGCGATGGGGCCCAAGATTTTATATCTCTAACAAACTCCCAGGTGATGCTGATGCTGCTGGCCCAGAGACCACACTTCGAGAACCACTGCCCTACTGTATATTACCTCTCATGTAGAAAGAAAGGCTTGTGATAATATTGTTGTATTGCTTGCTTTCTCCAATTGGCTTTGAAAGATTCTCCCTTAGGTTGTGGGGGAAGAATTATCTTACCACCCTGTCTAGAATTATCTGAGTAAAGCAACCATATTTCTCACTAGTGCAGGAGAGAGAATTGAACTCTGGGGCCTGAGGGACAAGGTGGGACTGCAGAAAAGGATAAGCCTACCAGCTCCTTGATGTTTACCCCACACCTATGGTGGCCTAGATGGAACATTGTTAAACCCAGCCAAGGGCTGAGAAGGCAAGAAAAGACTGAAGGACAGTCTAGGCTTAGGGCTTAAACAGGAGTGGGACTGACCCTTCAGAGATCCCTGGTCAGTAGCCACATTCTTCCACTATGCTGCCCACAGTCACCTGTTTTAGCTTCATAAAGGCACTAGGTAGCAAAAGCAGGCAGGCACCGGGAGGCAAATGACTGGAAAAATGGATCCTGGCCTTGAATACACAAAAAACCTGTGGGTGCAAAGCTGGCATGCTGTGAGGTCCAAGGGCAGAAAGAGCGACAGTAATGGAATAATAATAAACATATGCTCACAGTATGCTAGGCATTTGACATACATTATCTCATTTCATCATCACAGCAGCCTATGAGGTAGATATTATTATCCCCATTTTACAGATGAGGAAACAGACTTTTTTTTTCCCACAGAGGAAAGCAGCCTAAGGTCACATTTTACAGAGGAACACAGCCTAAAGTCACATCTAGTAAGTGGCAAACCCTTGATTCAAACCTAGGTCTGTCTAATTCCAAAGCTCTTGTTCTTAACCAGCACACTCTAAAATGACAAAAATGCAGACTTTTCTAGACTACCTCCCTATAGACAAGATACAGGAGAGTGGTGTGGCTTGAGGAAGGCCTGGCCTGGAGGACTAAGTGAGGCTGCCAGATCAGATTGAGATAGACTGGCAGTGCAATGCCCCGGGCCAGTGTCTTCCACATTGCTGTTTTTAAGTCACCAGATTTATAAAAAGACAAACAGTCCACCAATAAGAATACTACATGTGAGGAGAAGTGTGTGAGATGAGATAGGGGAAGATGACCAAGAAATGCTGTGCATGACACACACAACACACAGTGCAAAATTGGGGGCAAGTGAAAAAGTATAGGCATTTAAGTGAAGATGTTAATGGAGAAAAAGGTCAGCGCTAAAGGATGAGACATCTGGCGGAAGCAAATAGATTAAAGGCCTTTGTCATATTGGAGAACTCCAGGGTCGAGGATGTTCTTTTATTCTTTCCTTTTTTTTCTAGCTTTTCTTACTTATTTTTAATTGAAATTTTTATTCAGAATTATAGATTCACATGCAGTTGTCAGAAATAATACACACAGAGCCCTTGTACTCTTTGCCCAGTTTCATCTTGCAAAACTATAGTATAATATCACAACCAGGATGTTGACATTGGTATAATCAACCAATCTTATTCAGATTTCCCCAATTTTGCCTATACTCATTTTGTGTGAGTGTATGCAGTTCTATACAATTTTATCACCTGTGTAGTTTCATGTATCCACCACCACAGTCAAGATGCTGAACAGTTCCAACATCAAAGATCCCTCATGTTGCCGTTTATAGCCACATTCACCTCCGCCTTCCACCATATCCTCATCCCTGACCCCTGGCAACCACTAACCTGTTCTCTATCTCTATAGTTTTGTCAAGAATGTTATATAAATGAAATCATACAATATGCACCTTTTTGTGATTGTTTTTTTTTCACTCAGCACAACTTCCCTGGAGATTCATTCAAGTTACTATGTGTATTAATAGTTTGTTTCTTTTTATTGATGAATCGTATT
Organism: Diceros bicornis minor; assembly: GCF_020826845.1. Lineage (NCBI taxonomy): Eukaryota > Metazoa > Chordata > Mammalia > Perissodactyla > Rhinocerotidae > Diceros > Diceros bicornis. The sequence continues at coordinate 100,043,056 of NC_080781.1, forward strand.
CCATGGTATGGATGTACCACAGTTTGTTTAACCATTCATCTGCTAAAGGACATCTGGGTTTCCAGTATTTGGCTATTATGAAAAAAGCTGTTATGAACATGCATGCATGGGTTTGTGTATGAATATAAAATTTCATTTCTCTGGGATAATGCCCGGAAGTGCAATTGCTGGGTGGTTGGTAGTGGCATGTTTAGTTTTTTAAGAAACTGCCAAAATGTTTTGCAGAGTGGCTGTACCATTTTTCAAGTCCACCAGTGGTGTAGGCATGGTCCAGTTTCTCTATAACCTTACCATCATTTGGTGGTGTCACTATTTTTTATGTTAGTCATCTTGATGGGTATGTAGTGATATCAATCTTTTATTTTTAAAAGGAGCAAACTAGAGAAAAGAAACTGTTTTGAAATTTATTTGAGATAAAATCTCTTATTGTTTCAGTTTAAGCATCCTGACTGGTTTTGTCTGGAAAGCCCTTTTGAACTTTTGCAATAAAAGACCTCCACTCATCAGGGAGCCAGTCATCCTAAAACCACAAAATAATTGCTTATCTTCTCCTAAGCTGGAAGAAAAGCTGAGAGAATTACAGGAGATTAATCTAAGGTAATCTGGAGATCCAGACATAAAAAAGATATAGGGAGAGAATTTCCAGGACAATATTTGCAAATAATAACTTCTCCATTTTGGTCTACATTCCTCTTTGAAGGGGGAAGTAGTTTGGTTTAAATGCCCACGGAGAGAACTGAGTTGTAAAGGTGGTGTGAAGAGAGCTAATTCTGCACATCTATTCTCGACTCTATGTTCAGTGACCTTACATTGGTAGCTTGAAATCTACCATGGTGGGAGTATTTACACAACAGAAGTTGGCAAACAATACAAATCAGAGCACTTTTTATCCAAGGGATTGGTTGGTAAACATTTGTTAGCACAATGCTGTGCATTTCTTTCCAAAGCATGTTCCCTACCATTAAGAGGAAGGAGATGAGGAAATATTAATTGAGCACCTACTAAATTTGTTAGCTCATATAATTCTCATAACAACTTTATGAGGCAGGTATTATTCTACCCATATTGTAGATGAGGAAATCAAGATTCAAGACATTAAGTATTTTATCAATGTTGTATGTCAAGTAAATGACAGAGCCCTAATTCAGTCTTGGGTCTAAGCTCAATACAAATCTTGTCTTTCCACTATACCACGCTGGCCATCTAGTAGGGAGGAAACACTACATGCCAGAGAAAAGCAGTGAGGCAAAACTAAAAAAATTATTTCCTTGACTTTAATTAAAAGAAAAGAAAGTTAATTAAAAGAAAGAAACAAGTCTGTCTTTGGCATTGTGTAGCACATTAGCTTATTTAAAGTGTATTTATATTCGTACCTAAATTTCATTTACATATGTATAGCCCAGCTGTAGAGGATATAGTAGCTATGTTTTTTCTCTTCCAAATACTCTTTCCTAGAGTACTTCTGTTGCTCTGGTTTCATTGGAGAACACTTATCCCTCTCCATGTGACCCCAGTAAAGATAGGTATCACAGAGCTCTGGCCTTTCCTAAACACAGGTGTGGCTGGGCCACTTAGGATCCTCCTCAGCACTTGTCTATTGAAGCTATGGGAAAAGAGACTCGTTTTTCCCGCTCAGGTTGCTTACCTAGGATATTTTGTGTCTGGGGCTCAAATAGCATCATCAGAACTCTGCCTGTCTCGACTGTGTTCTTTTCACATGGTGTATGAGATGGCCTCCTACAGTCCCGAATATACTCCGCAGACTTCCCAGTTAATTGAGCCAATAAAGTATCCCCCATCTTTTGTTGTGTGTGTGTGTGTGTGTGTGTGTGTGTGTGTGTGTATTTAGTTAAGCTGTCTGAGTTGAGTTTTCATCATTTGTAACCAAAAGTCTCGTCTTCTCTGTGGCTACTCCAGCTCATTAGTCTTTTTTTTCTATGAATTCTTGTAGCACTTAACTAACTATACCAGCTCTGTTCAATATAAAGACAATGTGAGCTACATATATATAATTTTAATTTTTCTAATAACCACATTTAAAAAAGTGAAAAGAAACAAGATAAATAAATTTAATAACATTTTATTTAACTCAATATATCAAAATATTATCATTTCAACATATAATCAATACAAAAATTCTTAATGAGATATTTTACATTCTTTTCTTTAAGTCTTTGAAATCTGCACACTTCAATGTGCACATCTCAATTCTGACTAGTCACATTTCAGTTGCTCAATAGCCACATGTGGCTAGTGGCTACAGTATCGGACAACACAGATTTATACTATACATATCAGCACCTAATCATACATCATCATGTATTGCTGCTTGAATGTTTCATGTGTAAATGTCTAATCTTTCCACTTAACATATAAGCTTAAGAACAGAAATCTAGCCTTAAAATTCTTCTATGGCCCTCAAGTTTCAGCATGATGCTATGCTAATAGTAGCTAATAATATGAATAAGTAATTTCAGTTACATCATTCAATAAGCACAGGGTTGTAATTCACACCTTAGTAAAGAAATGTGACTGAGAAACATACTTCAAGCCCACTGGAGATATATCAGGTATCTGCATACTGTAGTAAATGTTTCTCTGATAGCAAACTATCAGGCTCTAGGAAGAGGAGATAAGGACCAAAGTGATAACAATGCCTTATGATTCTCAAATGAAAAGTGCTAAATTCAAAGTGTAAAATGAATATCCTTTCCCAGTACCATTCCATCTTATAGATGAGAATACTAAAGTGCAAGATGAGTGATTTCTACCTCTGGTAACATATAACCGGCAAATAATTAGCATCTGAGCACATAGAGAAACCATTTATTTCGCCCTGATGCAGCCACTTCTTTTTTTTAAAGGCAGGTTGACAGTGTGGGCTGGAAGGGTGAGGAAGAGGTGGGAGAGATATAGAAATCACGTTACAAGCTTTTTCCCCAAGAATAATTTCCCTATCCTCACCCTAACACGCATACATCCTTCCCACCTATATAGCAGTGTCTCATCAGAGTCCAAAGGGAGTCCAAGATGCCTAGTGCCCCTAAATCTTACTGGACCTCACCTAAAACACAAATATTCAGCTTCAAATAAACCCTCAGATCAGTTGGTCATTCATTCTTTTCATTCATTAATTTATTTGTTGTATAGTACATGCCAGCCACCGTGAGGGTTATCAAGACCAAAGATACAATCTCTTCTCCCACAGAACTCAATCTATTGTGTCTATGTGTGGGTGGTGATGGCAATGATGGCAGAGAGAATTGTTCACTATCATGCCACGTGATAAATACTATAGAAGTAGTGTGTACAACATGCTATTACGGAACGCTATGCAACAGTTATAAGAATGCAGTGTATTCATGGAAAGATCTCCAGGAGTAGTGTTTAAGGCAGTGGTTCTCAAAGTGTGGTCCCTGGGCCAACAGTTTCAGCTCACCTGAGAACTTTTTAGAAATGCAAATTCTTGATCCTTGCCCCAGACCTACTGAATCAGAAACCCTGGAGGTGGGAACCAGAAATCTGTGTTTTAACAAGCCCCCCAGGCGTTTCTGATGCACACTAACATTTGAGAACCACTGGTTTAGAAGAAAAAAAGTTGAAGAATGAAATATACAGCGTGATAAAACTACATGTTTTCTGGGGCCGGCCTGGTGGCATAGTGGTTAAGTTCACACACTCCATTTTGGTGGCCCAGGGTTCACGGGTTTGGATCCCAGGCGTGGACCTATATACTGCTCATCAAGGCATGCTGTGGCGGCATCCCACATACAAAATAGAGGAAGATGGGCACAGATGTTAGCTCAGGGACCACCTTCCTCAAGCAAAAGGAGGAAGACTGGCAACAGATGATAGCCCAGGGTGAATCTTCCTCAGAAAAAAAAAAACAAGCCCTACATGTTTTCAGTGTATATAAATGTTTGCATGTGCATACAAGAAGTCTGGAAGGACATACACCAAGCTGATAATAGGGATTACCTCTGGAGAGGGGATTAGGATTGCAGCGCAAGGAGATAGGTAAGTGAGTCTTTATCTTTTTCTGCATCATTTGAATCATTTAAAATAAGAATATATTCATATATTTATTAATTAATTAAAAATAAATAAATAATACTTTCAGTTTTTTTTAAGTGCTCTGGAAACACAAAGGATAGAACCATTAAATCTTCCCAGAGGGAAGCCTTTGAACCAGGCTTTGGGGCTGGCCCAGTCCTCGCTCTCCATCTAGCCTTATGGCTCTCCAATGTCCAGGACATAGATCAAATTTTTGTATTCTTGTCCTTTCAGATAAAGGAGGCATCTCCAGAGAAGCTGCAAGCTGGTTTCCAAAATAGTAGGGTGGACCACCTACTATGCTTCCAAACTTCAAGCCTCAGAAAAAGTACTAAGCTAAAATCCTGAGTAGAAGATTGAACTGGAAAAAAAAATGTGACTGCCTTTCTAATACAAAGAAACTGCCCGCCACCCCATGTTTTAACAGTGATGTTGCTCTGAGCAGCATATTAGGTGGATGAAAAGCCTAAAGCAAAGATCATTATTGATTTACCCTGTGCCAGGCTCATTCAAATTCAAGGTGGAAAAGCCCTAGAGAGCCATCCATGTCCTTGTCTTCCAGTGTCCAATGACAAACCATTTTGGGAAAAAAAGCCATGCCCTTTAGAAAGCCAACCCCTGCATCCCATTGACCTACTCTCTTTCACAGTCTGTTTTGGATCTTTTTAGCTGATGAGACCGGTGGGAGGTGACAGAGGAAAAATAACAATGGTAAGATTCACCAAGAGCCCCTAGCATGAACATGGCCTTTTCAATTTATAAAGATAAATAACCATCTAAGCAGCATTCTGGGAGTTTATTTCCAGTAAAGTGAATCTGAGGAGAAAAAAAAAAGTCACATTAACCTCTGACACAGCTTTCCAAGCAAAAGCTTTCATAACTAAGGGCCAATAATATGATGGCAGAAAGAAGCTCTATAGAATGGGCCAGGTTGCCCTATATAATCAAGAGGGATAAGGAAACCAACAGGCTGAGGAATCCCTGTCATTAATGATCACTTTATGACAGCCTGGATACTAGAGGGATGGGCCGATGCATCCCAGAGGTAACTGACTTGATAGATTTTAGAGAAATGGGCAAATGCAAAGTTTGTGTTGCTTCTTAAAAGGTCTGAGATGGAGACTCAACACAATGTGCTGGGCAGTTTGACTTTGAAACCAGTGTTGCTTGGGATAAAAAAGCTTTTAGGGATTTTGATATAGCAGGAAGTAGCTCTGGATTAATAGAGAGAACTAGGACTTGGAGATAGAAGGGATCTCCTTAAAAGAGAAATTCTTTGATTTGGGTCAAGAATTTTACTCCATTTTGAGTATTATATAGGACTCTTGCTCTCTGCTGAAGCATGCCAAAGCTTGTAGCTGAGTTCAGAGAACTGATTACCATTTAAATATTTGCCTTGACATGGAGATACTGGAAGAATTCCATCTATTTTTTTTGAAATAGAGATTTTTATCATGCTATAAATATTTCAAAAAAATGTCTATTGGATACCTACTATGTGCATAGCACTGTGTTGAATGCTATAACAAATACAAAGAAATACATGTCAAAATATACTCTTAAGGGAACGCTAGTACAATTAGGGAGGAGCAGTAGAGGATGAGTTGAGTTGGCATACATGAAAAGTTAACACTACAATGGTACAAAAACAATTTATGATTTAATACCAAAATAGTGATACAAACAAAAGTCAGGTTAAAGATGGGAAAATCTTTGTAGATTGGACAAGTCAGCAAAGTTTTGGGGAGAAGGTAGGAAGGTAAATGAGGTCTCAATAAGTGAAGGATATGTTGCTTTTGCTTATCTTGGTATTTTGTGTATTTGAGAGGCTTTCTGTGGAGCTAGGTCCAGTGGTGGCCTCTGGTGACTGATCTAGGATAAAATTATAAAGGAAAAAGTTATCTTTCCTGCCTTCTTATTCTACCTCTGTCCCTAGGAGTGTTCTAACACTTCTCAAGTTACCTAGAAGATAAGGAGTAGCATCCAAGTTGCTGTCCTCTACTTAATCCCACTTGCCTTTCCTATGTCACATTTATCTCAAGATCTACCTTCTCCTTGTAAACCAGTTAGAGCTATGGAGATCCATAATAGCTAGTGTGATACTCTTTCCAAATATTATTTTGGAAAACATATATTGCTAGCCTACTGTGCTAGATTGCACTGTTTAATTTTCACAACAACCTGGTGGCTAAGTTGTATTCTTCCTGTTTATCAGATGAGGAAACTAAGTTCAGAGAGGTGAGGTAAACTGAACAAGTTAAACTTGTTCAATTTAACTTGTTTGCTTTTATTTAAGAGAAAACTGTTTTATTTAAGTATTAGAACACTCCTAGGGACAGGGGTAGAATAAGGCAGGAAAGACAACTTTTTACTTTATAATTTTATCCTAGATCAATCACCAGTGCCCACCACTGGTTAAATAAAAACAAACAAGTTAAATAACAAAGCTAAGATTTGAGTCCAGGTTTGTCTTATGATACCATTATTTCAATTACTTATCCAATCCAAAACTGCATACAGTTTAAGATTCATAATTCTCTTTTAAAATTATAGATTTAGGTAATGTCAGTGAAAATGTCAGAGTAGGAAACTCCAAGGACCCATCCCTCCACAAAAACAGTGAATAAATGGACAAAAACTATCAGAATCAACTTTATTGGAGCTCTGAGAACTATTAAAATGTTTATAACAACTAGGCAAACACTTGATCAAGAAAAGGTGGGGCTGAATCTTTGTAGAAGAGCTTTGTGACTCTTTACTCACTAACTGACCACTAAGCTAACTTAGCTGAGACTTCAGTGGACATATACAACAAGGAATACAGACTTTACAAACTTAGTTTAGAAAAGTCACTAAACCAATGAGAGCAACCACAAGAAGCAGCAACAGATAACTATGCAGAGAAGGGGACAACATGATTTCCAGAGTTGCCACATCATAATATTCAAAATGTCTAGTTTTCAACAAAAAAAATTACAAGGCATGCAAAAAAAAATAAGACAGTAGGGCCTATACACAAGAAAAAAAAATAAATTAATAGAAACTGTCCCTGTGGAATCTCATTGGACTTACCAGAAAAGACTTTAAATCAAGTATCTTAAATATGCTCAAAGAGATAAAGAAACCATGTACAAAGAAATAAAGGAAGCCATGAAAATGATGTCTCACCAAATGGACCATATGAATAAAGAGATGAAAATTACAAAAAGGAACCAAATAGAAATTCTCAGGTTCAAAACCACAGTAACTGAAATAAAAAATTTACCAGAGGAGTTCAACAGTAGACTTGAACCAGAAGAAAAAGAATAGGTGAAGATAGGACAATTGAAATTATCCTGTCTGAGGGGCATAGAGAAAAAGGAATGAAAAAAAATGAACAGTGCCTCAGAGATCTGTGGAACACCATCAAGTGTACCACCATATGCATAATGGTACTCACTGAGGAGATGGGGGTGCAGAAAGAATATTTGAAGAAATAATGGCCAAAAACATCCCAAATATAATGAAAGTACACGAATCTACATGTCCAATGAGCTCAAGAACTCCAAGAAGGATGAATCCAGAGATTAAAACCAAAATACTTATAATCAAACTGTCCAAAGACAAAGATAATTCAGAAAGCAGCAAAAAAGAAGCAACTCTCATACAAGGGTCTTCATTAAGATAAGCAGGCAATTTCTCATCAGAAACCATGGAGAACAGAAGGCAGTGAGATGACATATTCAAAGCATTGAAAGTAAAAGACTGTCAACCAAGAATTCTATATTTGGTGAAACTATCATTCAAAACTGAAGGAGAAATTAAGATATCCCCAGATAACCAAAAACTTAGAGAGTCTGTTGCTAGTAGACCTGTCCTGCAAAAAATGTCAAAGGGAGTCTTTCAGGCTGAAATGGAAAGACACTAGACAGTAACTCAAATTCATATGAAGAAATAAAAAATGCTGGTAAAGATAATTAAATAAGTAAATATAGATGTCAGTATTATTGTATTTTTGGATAGTAACTCCTTTTATTTCCTAGATGATTTAAAAGACAACTACATAAAGCAATAATTATAAATCTATGTTGATGAGCACAAAATGTGTCAAGATGTAAATTGTGATCAAAACAAGAAGAAGGGGAAAGGACAGATCTATATAGGAGAAAAGTTTTTGTAAACTATGGAAATTATTAATTTGAACTAGATTGTTATGAATTAAGATATTAATTGTAATATCCAGGAAAATTACTAAAATTATATAGTAAAATAAATGAGAATGGAATCAAATTAAGAGACTAAAAAATATCTAACAAGGAGAAGGCAGTAATATAGGAATTGATGAACCAAAATGATGTAAGATATATAGAAAATAAATACTAAAATGGTAGATCTAAGTCCTTCCTTATCAGTAATTACATTAAGTATAAATGGATTAAACTCTCCAAATAAAAGGCAGAAGTTGGAAGAGTGGATAAAAACCATGATGCAACTAGACACTGCAGACAAGAGATTCACTTTAGAACTAAAGACACAATAGGTTGAAAGTGAAATAATGGGAAAAGGTATTCCATGCAAATAGTAACCAAAGGAGAACTGGTATGAATATGAGACAAAATAGACATTAAGAGAAAAATTGTTATAAGGCACAAAGAAGGACATTATATAATGATAAAAGTGTCAATTCATCAAGAAAATATAAACATATATACAGCTAACAATAGAACTCCAAAATATGTGACAGAAAAATTGACAGAATGGAAATAGATAGTTCAACAATAATGGTTACAGACTTCAACATCCTACTTTCAATAATGGATAAAACAACTAGGCAGAAGATGAAAAAGAAAATAGAAGAATGTGGAAATTAAACAACACACTCTTAAAGATCAAAGAAGAAATCACAAGGGAAATAAGAGAATGCTTTAAGATGAATGAAAAGGAAAATACAACATCCAAAAACTTATGGGGGGCTGGCCCGGTGGTGTAGTGGTTAAGTTTGCGCACTCTGCTCTGGTGGCCCGGGGTTCATGGGTTTGGATCCCAGGTGTGGACCTATGCACCACTCGTCAAGCCATGCTGTGGCGGCATCCCATATACAAAATAGAGGAGGACTGGCACGGATGTTAGCTCAGGGACAATCTTCCTCAAGCAAAAAGAGGAAGATTGGCAACAGATGTTAGCTCAGGGCAGATCTTCCTCACCAAAAAATAAAAATAAGTAAAAATAAAAGAAAATAAAAAATAAAAAGAGAAACTTATGGGATGGCACTACCTCAGTGCTTAGAGGGAAATTTACAGCTGTAAGTGCCTACATTAAAAAGAAGAAAGATCTCAATAATCTAACCTTCCACTTTAAGGAACTAGAAAAAGAATGGCAAACTAAACCCAAAGCAAATAGAAGAAAGGAAACAAAAAGATCAGGGCAAATATAAATGGAATAGAGGACGGACAAACAATTGAGAACTAACAAAAAACAAAAGTCAGTTCTTTGAAAAGATCAACAAAATTAACAAATCTTTAGCTAGACAGACCAAGAAATAGAGAAGACTCACACCACTAAAATCAAGTATGAAAGTGGGGACATTACTACTGACCTTACAGAAATGAAAAGAATTGTAAGAGAAAAGCCCAGGACCAGATGGTTTCACAGGCAAGTTCAATCAAATGTTTAAAGAAGAATTAAAACCAATCCTTCTCAAATTCTTCCAAAAAATCGAGAAGAGAACACTTCCTAACTCATTCTAAGGCCAGCATCACCCTGATACCAAAGCGAGACAAAGACATCACAAAAAAAGAAAACTACAGACCAATATCTCTTATGAAAAGAGATTAAATAATCCTTAACAAAATACTAGCAAACCAAATCTAGCAGCATATTAAGAAGATAATACAACATGAACAAGTGGGATTGATCCCAGGAATGCAATTGTGATTTAACATACAAAAATCAATAATATAATTCACCATACTAAAAGAATGAAGGAAAAAACACACTATCACCTCAAATAATGCAAAAAAAGCATTTGACAAAATCCAATACCCTTTCATGATAAAAAAAAATTCAACAAACTATGAATAGAAAAAAACTATTTTTCTCAACCTGATAAATGATATCTACTAAAAACTCAAAGCTAACATCATACTTAATTTTGAAAGACACAGGAACAACACAAGAATGTGTGCTCTCATCACTCCTGTTCAATATTATACTGGAGTTTTCAGCCAGGGCATCTAGGCAAGAAGAAGAAATAAAATGCATCCAAATTAGAAAGGAAAAGGTGAAACTATATCTACTTGCAGATGACATGTTCTTACATATAGAAACCCCTAAAGAATCCATATAAAAAGAAATTATTAGAGCTAATAAATGAATTCAGCAAAGTTGTAGGACACAGTAACAATGTTCAAAAATCGGCTGTATTTCTATACACCAGAAATGAACAATCTGAAAAGCAAATTAAAAAAAAATTCCATTTATAAAAGGATTAAAAGGAATAAAATACTTAGGAATAAATTTAACCAAGGAGGTACAAGACATAAACTTAAAAATACAAAATATTGTTGAAAGACATTAAAGAAGACCTAAATAAATAGAAAGACAAGATATGTACCCAACATAGGAGCACCTAAATACATAAAGCAAATATTAACAGACATAAAGGGAAAAATTGACAGTAATACAATAATAGTAGGGAACTTTAACACCACACTTACATCAATGGATAGACCATCTCGACAGAAAATTAATAAGGAAACATTGGCCTCAAACAACATATCAGAACAGATGGACTTAATAGATATATACAGAACATTCCATCCAAAAACAACAGAATACACATTCTTTTCAAGTGCACATGGAACATTCTCCAGGATAGATCACGTTAGGCCACACAACAAGTCTCAATAAATTTAAGATTGAAATCATATCAAGCATCTTTTCTGACCACAATGGTATGAAACAAGAAATCAACTACAAGAAGAAAACTGGAAAAAACACATTGAATCTAAACAATGTGCTACTAACCAACCAATGGATCATTGAAGAAATCAAAGAGGAAATGGATCATTGAAGAAATCAAAGAGGAAATCAAAAAATACCTTCAGACTAAGGAAAATGGAAACACAATGTTCCAAAATCTATGGGATGCAGCAAGAGCAGTTCTAAGAGGGAAGTTTATGGCGATACAGGCCTACCTCAGGACACAAGAAAAATCTCAAATAATCTAATCTTACACTTAAATGAACCAGAAAAAGAACAAACCAAAGGCAAAGTTAGTAAAAGGAAGGAAAAAATAAAGATCAGAGTGGAAATAATTGAAATAGAGACTAAAAGAAAATAGAAAAGATCCATGAAACTAAAACCTAGTTCTTTGAAAAGATAAACAAAATCAATAAACTTTTAGCCTGACTCATCAAGAAAAAAAAAGAGAGGGACCAAAAAAAAAAAAATCAGAAATGAAAGAGAAGTTACAACAGACACCACAGAAATACAAACGATCATAAAAGATTACTATGAACAATGATACACCAACAAATTGGACAATGTAGAAAAAATAAATTCCTAGAAACATACAATTTTTCAAAACAGAACCAGGAAGAAATAGAAAATCTGAACAGACCAATAACTAGTAATGAAATTGAATCAGTAATCAAAAAACTTTCAACAGACAAAAGTCCAGGACCAGATGGCATCACAGGTGAATTGTACCAAACATTTAAAAAGTCAATACCTATTCTTCTCAAACTATTCCAAAAAATTGAAGAGGAAGGAACACTTCCCAACTCATTCTACAAGGCCAGCAATACCCTGATACCGAAACCAAACAAACACTACAGAAAAACAAAATTACAGGCCAATATCCCTGATGAACACAGATGAAAAATCCTCAACAAAATATTAGCAAAACAAATTCAACAATACATTAAAAGGATCATACACCATGATTGAGTGGAATTTATCCCAGAGATGCAAGGATGGCTCAATATCTGCAAATCAACGTGATACACCACATTAACAAAACAAAGAATAAAAATCATATGATCATCTCAATAGATGCAGAAAAAGCTTTTGACAAAATTCAACATCCATTTACGATAAAAACTCTCAACAAAGTGGATATAGAGGGAACATACTTCAACATAATAAAGACCATATATGACAAACCCACAGCTAACATCACACTCAATGGTGACAAGCTGAAAGAATCTCCTCTAAGATCAGGAATAAGACAAGGATGCCCACTCTGACCACTTTTATTAAACATAGTATTGGAAGTCCTAGCCCCAGCAGTCAGACAAGGAAAAGAATAAAAGGCATCCAAATTGGAAAGGAAGAAGTAAAACTGTCACTGTTTGCAGATGACATGATACTATATATAGAAAACCCTAAAGACTCCACCAAAAAAACTATTAGAACTAGTAAATGAATTCAATAAAGTTGCAGGATATAAAATTAATATACAGAAATATGTTGTATTTCTATACACCAATAACTATCAATCAGAAAGAGAAATTAAGAAAATAATACCATTTATAATTTCATCAAAAAGAATAAAATACCTAGGAATAAATTTAACCAAGGAGGTAAAAGACCTGTACTCTAAAAACTATAATATACTAATGAAAGAAATTGAAGAAGACACAAATAAATGGAAAGATATACCATTCTCATGGATTGGCAAAATTAATATTGTTAAAATATCCATACTACCTAAAGCAATCTACAGATTCCATACAATCCCTATCAAAATACCAGTGGTGTTTCTCATGGAACTAAAGCAAATAATCCTAAAATTTGTATGGAACCAAAAAAGACCTTGAATAGCCAAAGCAATCTTGAGAAAGAAGAACAAAGCTGGAGGTATCATGCACCCTGATTTCAAACTATGCTATAAAGCTATAGTAATCAAAACAGTATAGTACTGGCACAAAAACAGACACATAGATCAATGGAACAGAATAGAGAGCCCGGAAATAAACCCACGCTTCCGTGCTCAATTAATCTATGACAAAGGAGGCAAGATTATACAACGAAGAAAAGAAAGTCTTTTCAATAAATGGTATCGGGAAAACTGGACAGCTACATGCAAAAGAATGAAACTGAACCACTTTCTTACACCATATACAAAATAAACTCAAAATGGATTAGAGACTTAAATGTAAAAGACCTGAAACATAAAACTCCTGTAATAAAACATAGGCAGTAAACTCTTTGACATTGGTCTTAGCAATATTTTTTTGGATCTCTCTCCTCAGGCAAGGGCAACAAAAGCAAAAATAAACAAATGGGACTACATCTAACTAAAAAGCTTTTGCACAGCAAAGGAAACCATCAACAAAACAAAAAGGCAACTGACTGAATGGAAGAGGCTATTTGCAAATGATATAGCCGATAAGGGGTTAATATCCAAAATATATAAAGAACTCATACAACTCAATATCAAAAAACCAAAGAGGGGCTGACCCCGTGGCTTAGCGGTTAAGTGCGCGCACTCGCTACTGGCGGCCCGGTTCGGATCCCAGGCGCACACCGATGCACCGCTTCTCCGGCCATGCTGAGGCCGTGTCCCACATACAGCAACTAGAAGGATGTGCAACTATGACATACAACTATCTACTGGGGCTTTGGGGAAAAAAAAAAGGAGGAGGATTGGCAATAGATGTTAGCTCAGAGCCGGTCTTCCTCAGCAAAAAGAGGAGGATTGGCATGGATGTTAGCTCAGGGCTGATCTTCCTCACACACACAAAAAAAGAATGAAATCTTGCCATTTGTGACAACATGGTTGGACTTAGAGCGTATTACGTTAAGTGAAATAAGTCAGACAGAGAAAAACATATACTATATAATTTCACTTATATATGGAATCTAAAAAACAAAACAAATGAACAAACAAAATAAAACAGAGGCAGACTCATAGATGCAGAGAATAAATTGGTGGTTGCCAGAGGGGAGGGGGGCAGGGGGTTGGGCAAAACAGGTAAAGGGGATTAAGAGGTACAAACTTTCAGTTATAAAATAAGTAAGTCACAAGGATGTAATATACAACATAGGGAATTTAGTCAATGATATTGTAATAACTTCATGGTGCTTCATGGTGACAGATGGTTACCAGACATTATGGCGATCATTTTGCAATGTGCATAAATGTTGAATCACTTTGTTGTTCACCTGAAACTAACATAATATTGTATGTCAACTATACTTCAATTAAAAAAAATGAAAATAAAAAATAAATGGAAAAGCATTCCATGGTCATGGATTGGAAGATTTAGTATTGTTAAGATGGAAATACTTCCCAAATTGATCTATCAATTCAATGCAATCCCTATAAAAATTGCAATACCTTTTTGCAGGAAGAGATAAGTTAATCCTAAAACTCATATTGAATTGCAAGGGACTCTGAATAACCAAAACAATCTTGAAAAAGAAGAGCAAAGTTGGTGGACTCTTCCTGATTTCAAAACTTAAACTACAAAGCTTCAGTAATGAAAACACTGTGGTACTGGCGTAAGGATAGATATATAGATTAATGGAATAGAATTGAGTGTCCAGAAATAAACCTGTATATCTATGGCCAATTGATTTACTACAAGGGTGCCAAGACCATTCAATGGTGAAAGAAGAATATTTTCAACAAATGGTGCTGGGACAATTGGATATCCATGTGCAAAAGAATGAAGTTGAACCCTTACTTCCCACCATATGTATTTTGTTCTCCAGAGAATAAAACCAATAGGATATTGGTTCTCTCTCTCTCTTTCTGTCTCTAGTTGTCTCTCTCAGAGAGATAGAGAGAGAGAGGGAGAGGAATTGGCTCACATGACTGTGGAGGCTGGCAAGTCCCAAGATCTGCAAGGTAAGTTGGCAAGCCGGAGACTCAGAAGAGCTGATGGTGTAATTCCAGTCCAAGTCTGAAGGCCTGAGAACCAGGAGAACTAATGGTATGGTTCCAATCCGAAGGCAGGCAGGCTTGAAACACAGGAAGAGCCAATGTTTCAGTTTGAGTCCAAAAGCAGGAAAAAGTCAATGTCCCAATTTGAAGGCAAGAAGAATTCTCTCTTACTCAGGGGAGGATTAGCCTTTTTGTTCTATTCAGGCCTTCAACTGATTTGATGAGCTCCATCCACATGAGGGAGAGCAATCTGCTTTATTCAGTCTACTATGCTAATCTCATCCAAAAACATCCTCACAGAAACACCCAGAATAATGTTTGACCAAGTATCTGGGCTCTCTGCGGCCCAGTCAAGTTGACACATAAAATTAACCATCACGTCATATTAAAAAAATAACTCGAAATGGATCAAAGACCTAAATGTAAAAGCTAAAACTATAAAACTATTAGAAGAAAACATCAGTCTAAGTCTCTGTGACCGTGGATTTGGCAATGAATTCTTTGATATGACACCAAAAGCAAAGCAACGAAAGAAAAAACTGATAAATGGGGCTTCACAAAAATGTAAAGCTTTTGGACATCAAAGGACATTATCGAGAAAGTTAAAAGACAACCCACAGAATGCAAAAAGTATTTGCAAATCATATATATCTGATAAGGATCTAGTGTCCAGAATACATAAAAGAACTCTTACAACTCAGCTACAAAAAGACAAACAACTCAATTAAAAAATGGGCAAATGATTTGAGTAGACATTTATCCAAACAAGATACACTAATGGCCAATAAGCACATGACATCATTAGTCATTAGGGAAACGCAAATAAAAACCACAATGAGATACCATTTCATATCCATTAGGGTCGCTATAATTAAAAAAAAATGTGTTGGTGAAGATGTGGAGAAATTGGAACCCTCATATATTTCTGGTGAAAATATAAAATCGTGCAGCTACTATAGAAAACAGTTGAGGAGTTCCTCAAAAAGTCAAACATAGAATTACCATATGACCCAGCAATCCCACTGTTAAGTATATACCCAAGGGAAATGAAAGCATATGTCCACACAAAAACTTGTACATGAATGTTCATAGCAGCATTATTTTAATAACCAAAAAGTGGAAACACCCCCAAAATGTCCATTAATTGATGAATGGCTAAACTAAATGTCCATACAACGGAATATTATTCAGCCATAAAAAGAAATGAAATACTGATATATGCTACAACACCGATGAACCTTGAAACCATTATGCTAAATGAAAGAAGCGAGACACAAAAAGTCACATATTGCATGATTCCATTTATATAAAATGTCCAGAATAGGCAAATCTATAGAGACTGAAAGTAGATAGGTGGTTGCCAGGGTCTGGGGGAAGGGAGAAAACGAAGTAACTGCTTAGTAGTATGGGTTTCTTCTTGGGGTGATCAGGATGTTCTGGAATTAGATAGTGGCAGTGGTTGTACAACATTGTGAATGTACTTAAAGCCACTGATTTGTACATTTTAATATAGTTAAAATGGAGGGGGGGGAGTCAAGATGGCGGCATAGGCAGACTCTGAACTCACCTCCTCCCGCGGACACAGCCAATTTACAACTACTCGTGGAAAAATTACCCCTGAGACAGAACTGAAAACTGGATGAGAGGAACTCCTGCAACAACGGACAATCCTAACTGGGGTAGAAGAGGCAGAGACCCCCTTCCGGAGAGGAAAAACACCGCCTTCACAAGCCGCCAGCTTCACAGCTGCCGGGAGCAGCTCACAGGTACGCACCCTCCCTGGAGGCGCGGGGCCCTGAGCCGGGGAGCGCCCCTGCTGTGGGCATTTTGTGAACCCAGCAAAATCGAGACCAGCGGCATAATATCTGACTGTGCCTGCTACTAAAGCAGTGGGGAGCACCCCCAGAAAACCCGGTTCACAGAGAAACTAAAACTGGCTCTTAAAGGGCCCGCGCACAACCTCACCCGTTCCAGAAAGCATCCTAAAATCACCAGAAAGAAAGGTGCACAGTGCTTTGGTGACAAGAGACTCACCTAATAGGCCCTGAGTGCATCTTGGTGAGGGGTGAGACCTCTCCAGGGACTGGGACATTGGCGGCGGCCATTGTTGTGGCCTGGTGTGAGCGTGCCGACACAGACACCATTGGAGTTCTCCCTGAGGCCTGCTAGCCCAGGGTCTGCTCCACCCACCAGAGCACCGATTTAATCCAGCTCAGCCAGGGCAGACAGCCCACCCTAGAGACTGGCCCCACCCAACAACAAGCCCTCAGGCAATGTGTGGGCCTGCATAGATTGGTGACTGGATTCTCTGCAGCCTGGCAACTGAGCCGACTTGAGCGGGCAGGGTGTGCACAAGGAGCGGGTGGAGAGTGTGGGGCGGTGGCGGAGTGTGTGGGGCTCCCGCCATGGAGAGAGTGGGTCCGCTTGGGGAGGTCGGGGCGCTCACACGGGGCAGGACTGTGTTGGCAGTGGTGTGGACCTGTGGGCAACAGGGCTTGTCAGCTGCATAAGACTTGTGCTTCTCAAAGACCCACATAGGAGGTTTGCCCCACCTTCCAAAGCCTGAAACAATTGGGTGCTCCTGTGCCTGAGGCCAGCCCCACCCAGCTGCAATCCTCAGAGAGCTGACAAGAGACCTAATAGGCTAGAGGCTTACAGCAATTGTAAGGCCCCGAGCCTAACAACCTGCCACGCTGGGGGCCTACTCAGTTAAAAGAAATACTGCAACACAAATGTGGTATTAGAACTTACAGCCAACCATGCTGGGGCTCCCCACACCTGATAAAGAGACTGAAGGGCCCACAACAACTACAAGCAGCTGAGTATAACAACAGCTGGCCAGGAGCATAACTCAGCCTCCCTGGGTGCCTATAGGGAGAGCTAACAGGCCACAATAGAAGGACACACGTAGCCCACATAGGGGTCACCCCTGGAACATTGAGAACTGAGGGAAGCACACTGGAAGCCTCCTAAGGCATCACTTACATAAGGTCACCTATCCAAGAGCAGGAGACATAGCTGACCTACCTAATACGTAGAAACAAGCACAGGGAAAGAGGCAAAATGAGGAGGCAAAAGAATACATTCCAAGTAAGGGAACAGGACAAAACCCCAGAAAAGGAACTAAGTGAAACAGAAATGAGCAACGTACCTGACAAAGAGTTCAAACTAAGAGTGTTCAGGATGCTCACTGATCTGGGGAGAAGAATAGATGAACTCAGTGAGAATGTCAACAAAGAAATGGAAGATATAAAAAAGAACCAATCAGAAATGACGAATACAATACTGGAAATGAAAAATTCACTAGAGGGACTCAAAAGCAGAGTAGAGGATACAGAAGAACGGATCTGTGAGCTAGAAGAAAGACTAGAAGAAATTACCCAAGGTGAACAGGTAAAAGAGAAAAGAATTAAAAAGAGTGAGGACAGTCTAAGGGACCTCTGGGACAACATCAAGTGCACTAACATCCGTGTTATAGGTGTCCCAGAAAGAGAAGAGCGAGACAAGGGGGCAGAGAATCTATTTCAAGAAATAATAGATGAAAACTTCCCAAACCTAAGGAAGGAAACAGACATCCAGGTACAGGAAGCACGGAGAGCCCCAAACAAGATAAACCCAAAGAGGCCCACACCAAGACACATCATAATCAAAATGTCCAGAATTAAAGATAAAGAGAGAATCCTAAAAGCCGCAAGAGAATGTCAAGTTACATATAAAGGAAACCCCATAAGGCTATCAGCTGACTTCTCAGCAGAAACCTTACAGGCTAGAAGAGAATGGCACGATATATTTAAAGTGCTAAAAGGAAAAAACTTACAGCCAAGAATACTCTACCCAGCAAGGTTATCATTCAAAATGGAAGGAGAGATCAAAATTTTCCCAGATAAGCAAAAATTAAAGGAGTTTGTCACCAAGAAACCAGTGCTACAAGAAATGTTAAAGGGACTGATTTAAGGGGAAAAGTGAAGACTATAAATAGGAAAAATTATTTATTTCCATGATTAGAACGTAATGGATACAAATGTACAAAAAAGAGGTTAGATATGATATCAAAAACATAAAAGGAGGGAGGAGGGGAGTTAAGAGTACAGCTTTCAGACAGAGGTCAAACTAAAGTGACCATCAATTCTGTATAGAAGAAGTAAGGAACAGAGAAGGACTACTAAAACACTGAGAAAAAAAAAAAAGTTAAAAAATGGTAGTAAGTACATACTTATCAATAGCTACTTTAAACGTCAATGGACTAAATGCTCCAATTAAAAGGCATAGGGTGGCTGACTGGATAAAAAGACAAGACCCATATATATGCTGCATACAAGAGACACACTTCAGACCTAAAGACACTCACAAACTGAAAGTGAAGGGATGGAAAAAGATACTCCACGCAAATGGCAATGAAAAGAAAGCTGGGGTAGCAGTACTCATATCAGACAAAATAGACTTTAAAACAAAAACTGTAAAAAGAGACAAAGAAGGGCATTACATAATGATCAAGGGAACAATCCAACAAGAGGATATAACACTTGTAAATATTTATGCACCCAATGTAGGTGCACCTAAATATATAAAGCAATTATTAACAGACATAAAAACAGAAATAGACAGTAGCACAATAATAGTAGGGGACTTTAACACTCCACTTACACCAACGGATAGATCATCCAAACAGAAGATCAATAAGGAAACATTGGCCTTAAACGACACACTAGAACAGATGTACCTAGTAGATATATACAGAGCATTCCATCCAAAAACCGAAGAATACACGTTCTTTTCAAATGCACATGGGACATTCTCCAGGATTGATCACATATTAGGCCATAAAACAAGTCTCCATAAATTTAAGAAGATTGGAATAATACCAACCATCTTTTCTGACCACAATGGTATGAAACTAGAAATCAACTATAGGAAGAAAATCAGAAAAGCCACAAATACATGGAGATTAAACAAAATGCTACTGAACAACAACTGGGTTAACGAAGAAATCAAAGAAGAAATCAAAAAATACCTGGAGACAAATGAAAATGAAAATACGACATGCCAGAATTTATGGGATACAGCAAAAGCGGTTCTAAGAGGGAAGTTTATAGCGATACAGGCCTATCTCAACAAACAAGAAAAATCTCAAATAAACAATCTAACAATGCACCTAAAGGAACTGGAAAAAGAAGAACAAACCAAGCCCCAAATCAGTAGAAGAAGGGAAATAATAAAAATCAGAGCAGAAATAAATGAAATAGAGACTAAAAAAACAATAGAAAAAATTAATAAAACCAAGAGCTGGTTCTTTGAAAAGATCAACAAAATTGACAAACCTTTAGCTAGACTCACCAAGAAAAAAAGAGAGAAGGCACAAATAAGTAAAATCAGAAATGAAAGAGGAGAGGTTACAACAGACACCTCAGAAATACAAAAGATTATAAGAGAATACTATGAAAAGCTATATGCCAACCAATTCGACAATCTGGAAGAAATGGATAAATTCTTAGAATCATACAACCTTCCAAAACTGGATCAAGAAGAAGTAGAGAATTTGAATAAACCAATCACCAGTAAGGAGATCGAAACAGTAATCAAAAACCTCCCCAAAAATAAAAGTCCAGGACCAGACGGCTTCCCTGGTGAATTCTACCAAACATTCAAAGAAGACTTAATACCTATCCTTCTCAAACTCTTCCAAAAAATTGAGGAGGGTGGGAAGATCCCTAACTCATTCTACGAAGCTGATATTACCCTGATACCAAAACCAGACAAGGACAACACACACAAAAAAGAAAATTACAGGCCAATATCACTGATGAACATCGATGCGAAAATCCTCAACAAAATACTAGCAAATCGCATACAACAATACATTAAAAAGATTATACACCATGATCAAGTGGGATTTATTCCAGGTATGCAGGGATGGTTTAACATTTGCAAATCAATCAATGTAATACACCACATTAATAAAATGAAGAACAAAAATCACATGATCATCTCAATAGATGCAGAGAAAGCATTTGACAAGATACAGCATCCATTTATGATAAAAACTCTGAATAAAATGGGTATAGAAGGAAAGTACCTCAACATAATAAAGACCATATATGAGAAACCCACAGCTAATATCATCCTCAATGGTGAAAAACTGAAAGCTATCCCTCTAAGAACAGGAACCAGACAAGGATGCCCACTGTCACCACTCCTATTTAACATAGTATTGGAAGTCCTAGCCAGAGCAATCAGGCAAGAGAAAGAAATAAAAGGGATCCAAATTGCAAAGGAAGAAGTGAAACTGTCACTATTTGCAGATGACATGATTTTATATATAGAAAACCCTAAAGAATCCACCAAAAAACTTTTAGAAGTAATAAACGAATATGGTAAAGTTGCAGGATACAAAATCAACATACAAAAATCAGTTGCATTTCTGTACACTCACAACGAAGTAGCAGAAAGAGAAATTAAGAATACCATCCCATTTACAATTGCAACAAAAAGAATAAAATACCTAGGAATAAACTTAACCAAAGAGGTGAAAGATCTGTACACCGAAAACTATAAAACATTTCTGAAAGAAATTGAAGAAGACACAAAGAAATGGAAAGATATTCCGTGCTCTTGGATTGGAAGAATTAACATAGTTAAGATGTCCATACTTCCTAAAGCCATCTATAGATTCAATGCAATCCCTATCAAAGTTCCAACAACATTTTTCACAGAAATAGAACAAAGAATCCTAAAATTTATATGGAACAACAAAAGACCCTGAATAGCTAAAGGAATCCTGAGAAAAAAGAACAAAGCTGGAGGTATCACACTCCCTGATTTCAAAATATACTACAAAGCTATAGTAACCAAAACAGCATGGTACTGGCACAAAAACAGACACACAGATCAATGGAATAGAATCGAAAGCCCAGAAATAAACCCACACATCTATGGACAGCTAATCTTTGACAAAGGAGCCAAGAACATACAACGGGGAAAAGAAAGTCTCTTCAACAAATGGTGTTGGGAAAACTGGATAGCCACATGCAAAAAAATGAAAGTAGACCCTTACCTTACACCATGCACAAAAATTAACTCCAAATGGATTAAAGACTTGAATGTAAGACCTGAAACTACGAAACTTCTAGAAGAAAACATAGGCAGTACGCTCTTCCACATCGGTCTTAGCAACATCTTTTCAAACACCACATCTGACCGGGCAAGAGAAACAATAGAAAAAATAAACAAATGGGACTACATCAAACTAAAAAGCTTCTGCACAGCAAAGGAAACCATCAACAAAACGAAAAGACAACCTAACAATTGGGAGAAGATATTTGCAAACCATACATCTGATAAGGGCTTAATCTCCAAAATATATAAAGAACTCATGCATCTCAACAACAAAAAAACTACCAACCCAATTAAAAAATGGGCAAAATACCTGAACAGACATTTCTCCAAAGAAGATATACAGATGGCCAACAGACACATGAAAAGATGTTCAAAATCACTAACTATCAGGGAAATGCAAATCAAAACTACAATGAGATATCACCTCACGCCCGTCAGAATGCCTATAATTAACAAGACAGGAAACAACATGTGTTGGAGAGGATGTGGAGAGAAGGGAACTCTCATACACTGCTGGTGGGAGTGCAAACTGGTGCAGCCACTATGGAAAACAGTGTGGAGATTCCTCAAAAAATCAAGGATAGAACTACCATATGATCCAGCTATTCCACTGTTGGGTATTTATCCAAAGAATTTGAAAACACCAATTTGCAAAGGTACATGCACCCCTGTGTTCATTGCAGCGTTATTCACAATAGCCAAGACTTGGAAGCAACCTAAGTGCCCATCAAGGGACAAATGGATAAAGAAGATGTGGTATATATACACAATGGAATACTACTCAGCCATAAGAAATGATGAAATCCAGGCATTTGTGACAACATGGATGGACATTGAGGGTATAATGCAAAGTGAAATAAGTCAGAGGGAGAAGGTCAAATACCGTATGATTTCCTTCATTAAGTAGTAGATAATAACAACAATAAACAAACACATAGGGACAGAGATTGGATTGGTGGTTACCAGAGGGGAAGGGGGGAGGGAGGAGGGTGAAAGGGATAATTTGGTACATGTGTGTGGTGATGGGTTGTAATTAGTATTTTGGTGGTGAACATGATGTAGTCCATGCAGAAATAGAAGTACAATGATGTACACCTGAAATTTTTACAATGTTATAAACCAATAAAAAAAATGATATAGTTAAAATGGAGAATTTTATGTCACGTGAATTTTACCTCAATAAAAATGGAAATATTCAAATAATTCTTATAGTCTTACAGGCAAGATAGTAGACTTTCTGGGGAAGCTTCCAAAATACAGAGAAGGTGAATATTCAGTCCCAAGCTATGTTGATAGTCTGGGATGGAAGTTGGCAACCTACAGTATACAGGCCAAATCTGACCAGTGGCCTGTTTTATAAAGTCTATGAGCTAAGAGTGGTTTTTACATTTTTAAAGGTGATTGAAAGCAACAATAACAGAAGAATATGTGACAAAACCTTTTGTGGGCCACAAAACCTAAAATATTTACTATCTGGCTCTTTACAAAAAAAGATTGTTGACTCTGATCTATGGTAATGATAAATGATAATTCCTTACAATTATAGAGTGCATTTCAGTTCACAAAGCACATTCGTTTTCTCTCAATTGACTTTCAAAACAACATTGTGAGGTAGACGAGGTGTTATTCCTCTTTATAAAGGGGGGAAACTGAGGCTTAGAATGGTTAAGCTACTCACATCCTGGCTCTGGCACTTAAGAGAACTCAGATGGCCTGAATGTAATTCAGTGTTCTACCCCTACAGCACACCGCCTCTCTGAACACTTTGGAAGAATAACTAAAGGCTCTGTGAAAATACGATACAATTTAGACTTGGCAGATCAACACAAGGTTGAGCAATAGGCCAAGAGAGCTTTGGCTAACTATTGCTGGGATCTCTCTCTCAGCTTTATATCTCCTCTGGCAATGGTCATATATTTTTCTAAACGAAATGCCACCCATATTGAAGGGATCAAGAACTGCCAGGCCAAAATCTTTCAAGTGTCATAGAGTTGGACAGTTTGCTATATTTCAAACACATCAGGTCAAACAATATAATAAAAATTGACTCTTTTGTGATATGTCCATTTATAGGAGCTGTGACATTCACTCCTTCCCCTAATGTCCTGCATCCAACTTGCAGCTTCAGCTGTCTTTTGGACAGCATATCATCCAGTTGCTATTCTGTCTTCCCACCAATTTACCAGGTGTCATATTTCCCTAGGCTGAAGGAGCTCTGCAATATGTTGGGGAGGAGGGGCCAGTTGCAATTGATACAGATATTTCTTAATAAGCCATTGGCACCTGAGTAGCCAATCAGCAGCTTCAAAAATGGGCTCCCCACCTGAAGGTCACTTTTCTCCCTCCACACTTCATCCCAAACGTGCCTGACTTAGTACAATTCCATGCACTGCTCATATGCAATCTGTAATCTTCTCCAGTCGATTTTGGATGATGGTCTCATATGGAGGGGGAAGGAGCACTGCATGCACTATTGATTCAGGTGCTAAAGGGCTAGGAAGCAAATGGCTGCCCCTACTGGAGTCACTGTAATAGAGTTGTGGGGGATTTATAATTATATCCCTCAATACAAGTTAGTTAATTAATCAGCCCTTCTCACACACTTCTATTAGGTTCCTCTCACTGGGTAGGCCATTTTACTCACAGCATGTAGCTCCTCTATTCAATTCTCTTCCTGCCCTCTTCTTGGGGCTCTTTTTCACTGAGGGCCCAGTATAACCTCTCCCCAGGTGCTCACTTTTAAAATTTTAGGCCCTTCCCTTTTTGAGGGCCCCCAGATAAATGCCAGATTACTGATTAAGGTCCTTGCATTTTGAATTTAATCTGCATGGCCAAACTCCCCTGATTTTTTAGGAGCAACTTCAATTCTCCCACCTGACATTTCAATTGCATCCATGGCCTGGATGCTACCTTAATTTTTGTGTACCTATTAAGGGAAAGAATTTTAAACCCTTTTCTCACTTTAACTGCTGGTCCCTGATCCCCTTGTTTGTAACACCCTGGATTCTAAATACCCTTTAGGGACAAATATTAGTACCCTCCTTCTTCCACCTAGGCAGTCCCAATGCCTTGGACTTTTTGTTCTTTCTCATGTGAAGACGTTGTCTTGTCAGCATCACATCTGGCAGTCCATTACCTTAGATTCCTGGCAGTTTGCAGCATCCATCTGGACCTCCTCTTTGTTGTCTTACAAATCTCCCTTCTCTCTCTGGGCTCAACTCTCCATATGCACAGTTTCTAAGATATGAGTCCTAGGTCTGCCTTCCTTATCCAAATCTCCTACCTCTTTGAGGGAAGGGGTTGGGATTGAAATGGCCTCCATGGTTCTGTCCTCTCAAAATTCTTCCCTAGTTAATGATGTTGTTCTGTCTTGCTCAGGCTTTGGCAGAAAACAGTCTTCTTGGTTCACACTAAGCAAAAAGCCTAACTTCTCCCAGAGTAGTTCAGTGGGCCTCTGTTCCCATATCTCTCTTAAGATTTATTTAAGGGAAATTTCACATACAGAACCTCACAGGGCTCACAGGTTATGTTATGCTGGAATTGTAATTGTGCCTATATTGCTGCGAATTCTGTAGTTGGCAGAGAGGAGCTGAGAATGAGACCAAACTCTGTGTGGTTTCTCTCCAGTGATTTATCAGGAAGAGAAAGTAGATGCTCTATGGACAGCTTCCTGCTTAGTCCTTTTCTCTTTCAACTCCTAAACCTTAGTAAGTGTAAGTGGGGTTTTCAGCTCAGATTATTGATCATTGGAAGTGAGCTGAAAGCTACTAATACCTTAATGATGAAATAAGCCAACAGACCAAAGAATATTCTCCCTAGCCTATTCTAGGCCGTTTTGTGGACTACTCTTCTTGCCTCCTCATCTTTTAAGTATGCAGCTGAAGTGGATTCTGCATTCTTTAGTTTAAAGGTCTCTTTTTAAAGGAGTAAGGTTTCCATGACCTGCCTCAACCATCTGTAAAATTGGTGCCACTCAAATAACTTTCTGGAGGATATACTGGAACTTCAAATTGGTTTTTCACTTCCTTGTGTATCAGTGTATCACTGAGTGCTCCCAAGGCAGAATAATTCAGCGATAGCTTTCAGATTTGTATTTCTGATGGGAATCTTGGTTTCTATGTATAATTATCCTTCAACAGGCTATTGAGCTTTTAAAAATGTAAATCAAAACATATCACTCTTCTACTGAAAACCCTCCAGTGGCTTTCCATTGTACTTTGAATAAAATCAAAATATCTTTCTGTGGCTTACAAAACTTTACATGCTCTGGGCTCTGCCCAATTTTCTCATCTCATCTTGCACTTGTACTTGTATTGTATTGTACATGTAATGAGCTGAAATTAGTTCTCATCTCAATGGGGGGAGGGGCAGCTATGTGATACTCCCTCTATACATTTTACCCCCTCCCACAAAAAGTAAATAAAGTTGCTACCTGAGAGTTAAACTAGTAAAATTCTCATGCAAGGAATATGATTATATATCTGGGAATCAACCCGGAAGTTATCTGTAAATGTGTGACTGGAAACTTTGGGAACTCACAAAACTCTGCTCAAGGTGATCTAGGACAAATCTTAAGGAGACAGAACTGGAATGCAATTGCAATTTTATAAGTGGAAACTAAATTAATTGTATTATTATACACTACTTGGAGTAAATAGAAAGTAGTTGGCCAGCTAGAAGCAAAGAAATGACTGTTACCAGCCATCTCCATCCAAGAGAATGATCTTGGCCAAGTGAACCCAGCATTATGGGCTCCTTGGCAAGGCTGGCCCTATAGTTGATGAGAGTGCTTCAAGTTGTCTAATCTGAGACCATTCTTATAATCAACTAACTCCTCTTGTTCTGATTTTATGCTCGCCAAGCAATCTTTTGATAATTTATTTGGCTCCCCACACAACTTGCCCACAGGGAAAGAATAACACTGATCTGCCTACTCAAGCATTTTGGCCTGTTTAACAATTGTATTTCTCATTGTAAATTAATAAATTGGCATCCCAGCATGCATATGTATATAATCAGAATGCCAATATATATATGGAGCATAGACAGATATAGATATAAATACAAATGCTAAAAAAAGGTCTCTATATGTCAAAAAGGTGTGTGAGCCTCCTTAAGTTGACGTTACCTTATTGAATTCACTCAGTCCAGACTCTGGTCTTTAGCCTTGCAGCTCAGAAAGCTAGTTTTGTCTCTACACTGAGAGCCGAGCCATATCCTGCAAGGTTTTTGGAACCAGCCAACTGGCATTCCCCAGGTGGCAGAGCCCTCTGCATTGCTGCGTCCTGCAGTCCAAAGTTTACTAAGGCGATAGTGTCCATTCCTCTGTGTTTGGTTTGAAATATGCCATCCATATTGAGGAAGTCAATCTGAGAGAGAGATAACATGGCTGTAAAAAGGTGTGTGAACAGAAAATATTCGCCTTTTGTTTTGTTTTCTCTTACTTTCTGTTCCCAAAATCAGACCCTGAGAAAAGAATTTGGGTACAGGTGGTTTATTTGGGAGATGATCTCAGGAAGCACAAGAAGGAAATGGGGAAAGTGAGACAAAGAAGGGAGAAAAGCTAGTAACGACTATGTTAACGAGCAAGTTGCCTTGTGGGCAGCTGGGACTCAATCTTGCAGGGGACTCTGAGAAACCGGTGGACCATGTCTCAGAATCATCCCACTGGAGTAGAAGTCTGTGATATTTATTCCATCCCCATTGGTTGAAGGTTAGCCCCAGTGGTGTTAACTATCCTGCAGTTCTGGGTTGCACCTGCTCAGGCAGAGTAAGCTTCCGTTGTGCCCAAGAAAGCCTCAGGCAGAGAAGAGAGACAAGCCACTTGAGGGGGAAGACTGTCAGAACATTGGAAACTGCAGCTGCAGGAGAAATCAGGTGGTTTGGGGAAATTTGGGGTGGGGCATTAACAGCATCTGGTGCATTGTTGGAAACAAATATGACAGATCTTGAGACCCCAAAGGACACATGAGCAAAAGACATGAACTGACAAATTGTACGCAAAAATATAAATGACCAACAATTATATTTTTAAGTGTTTAATCTCAGTAGTAATCAATGAACTGTAAATAAAAATGAGATGCTATATTTTTGCCTGTCAAATTAGCAAACGCCTATGTTTTTAAATTTAACAAAACAGAGCCGGCCCCGTGGCTTAGCGGTTAAGTGCGCGCGCTCCGCTACTGGCGGCCTGGGTTCGGATCCCGGGCGCACACCGACGCACTGCTTCTCCGGCCATGCTGAGGCCGCGTCCCACATACAGCAAATAGAAGGATGTGCAACTATGACATACAAATATCTACTGGGGCTTTGGGGGAAAAATAAAATAAATAAAATTATAAAAAAAAAATTTAACAAAACATGTATCGATGAGGATGCACTCTCATTCACTGCAGGTGGGATTGCAAATTGGTAAAACCTCTCTGAGAAGCAATTTTTCAATACATATCAAGAGCCTTAACAATTTTTATGTCTTTTGACTGAGTAATACCTGATAAAAGATAAGGATGTTGATCTCAGTGTTATTTATAATACCAAATGTCCAATAGTAGAGGAATGGTTAAAATAATTATGATTAGTTATACAATAAAAAATAGCAAGCCATAAAATCGTGTTTTCAAATATTCAGTGACATTGAAAATACTCATGATATGACATTAAGTTAAAGAGTATAATCCAAAACTGTACATACAGTATGAACCCAACGATTTTTTTCAATTCAGAGATGATATAGATTGTAAGACATTGGTTTATTAATAGCTTTGGAGGAAAGAAACATTACCTTTAGTAGGTCCAAATTTTATTCTGCTGACAGTAACGTACATATAGCCATACAATTATATACCACTTTCTTCTTTAAAAACACTACCAAAAGTATATTCTAAGCTTTCTTCACATTTCAGAGTCTAAAGATTCTTCTAAGTTACTTTTGGCCACTGGCAGTGATGCAGCATATTGTGGTGACATGTGACTGCTTTTCATGACCCTGGCTTGTTATGATGTGACAAGATCATATCAAAGCATGTAGAAGAATCCTGGGAGTTCATCCACATTTCCTGTTTGGTTAAACTCATAGTTTCTTTTTTTCTTCTCTTTGTCTTTTTTTTTTTCCAATTCAATTACATTAGCTAGAAATCAATCAGTTTCTCTTGAAAGTCACTCAGAAGCTTTGACAGATAGATGTTCAGTGCCTGAGTAATAGTCCCTCACAATGCATGAAACGGTCACACCAACCTTTCCTAGCTTTGAAAATTTTATGATCTATTCCAAGAGATTTGGCAATTTTTACTGATTTTAATTGCATTGTCTGGCGTGTGACAGGCAATCTTCTACAGACACAATAATTTTTCATTTCAATGATGCATCATAGTGTAATTTTTAGAAGACGTTTTAAGTGACAATTAGGGAGAAAGCCAAATTTAAGTTAAAAATTTAACCATGAGTGGTGCTACCAATGCAAATAACTCAATTGAAGTGACAAGCAGGTGAACAGATACCCCCAACGCCTAGCTAAGTCTGCACACACGTAAGCAATGACAACAATATCATAGTGGATTCCTCCGCCTGGCCATTTGCAAGTCACTTTTGACATCCATTATAAGATGCATCCTGATTTCAGAAATGAGGAATACGTATCTTAGAATGTAGGAAATATAGTATGAAACACACACACACACACACACACTCAGAAAAAAGACAAAAAGGAAATGCACCAAAATGCTTACAGCAGTTGTCTCTGGGTGGTGGAACTGCTGGTTGTGTATATTTTTATCTTCATTTTCAAATGTCTAAAATAAGCTTGTATTACTGTTAAATTGTGAAAAATAATACATGTTTGAAAGGACTGGTCTTTGTATTTTGAAGGCAGCTGCTCCCTATTGGGAGTTAAAAGGTTAGAACAGAGAATGACAAACTTGAATCTGAGTTGCACGAACACTCGGAGGACTATAGTACTCTTTGGATATTCCTGGCCCAACAGAACAAATAAACAAGTACTCTCAACTCAGAGGTGACTTAAAAGTGAAGAAACAAATCAGAAACTCTGAGGCTACATTTGTCATTCCGGTCCAGTGTCTGATTTGTCACACAATTTTGATAAGTCACTTATCTCTCATACTCATTTTCTTACCTGTAAATGGAGAGAATACCTTCTACCCTTCCGCTTAGTGGTAATGCAGGAATGGGGTTAAAGAAATAAACAAAAACGTTGATCAGATACTTCACAATCTTGCATGTGTTCCAATAGCAATGCAAATATAGATCAATAATCTATACATTAGCCAGCGACTATTTGGGGGCTGACACTTAAGGATTGTTTCTGTCCTTGCAGCACATTTCTTAAAAGGATCTCACCAGAAAGTTTCCTCAGTGTGTGTGTGTGTGTATGTGTGGGTGGGTGTGGGAAGGGGGTGGGTGTATGGGGGCTGTGGGTATGTTTTGGGTGTAGGTATGTGTGAGGGGTTTGAGTGGGGATGTGTGGGTGGCATGAGTGGATGTGGGTGGGTCTCTGTGAGTGTTTGGGGGAGGTGTGTGTGGGTTGTGGCTATGTAGGGGTATGTGTGTGGTGGGGTGTGTGTGTAGGGTGTGTGTGCACACACATGCACATGTTAGGAAATGCAGGATCAGGAGTAGGGGAGGGGGATGGTGAGCAGAGAGCCATGGGGTTGACAGTCTGCGTACAGTTCTGTTTCTGGCGCTTGGGGGAGATGCCAGGGGTTGTGTAATATCTGTCACTGGGCACTAGCAAATGAATTCTATACTGGTAGCCCTTGAGGGCGCTATCCAGCTGAGAGAACTTAATTTCAGCTAATTAACGTGGCCCCAGTTCCCCACTACTTGTTGATGGGGAGAAGGGCCTGGGAAATTTGCTCTACCTCGCACACTCCTGCTGAGTCTTACTTCCAGGCCTGACTCCTAAAGCAATGGGGTGACGGGGAGATGGGGCTGTCAATGAGGAGCTCTGGCTACAGGCAGCAGAGCTGCAGCGTGATGTGATGAGAAGTAGCCGAGCTCACAGCACCTCACCCAGTGTAGTCCTCAGGAAATATGCATTGAAGGGTTGCGATACCTTCATTCACTTAATCTTCCCAACAGCCCGAGTTTGTGCACAGTGGGGTTTGGAGGAGACTGGACTGCTCAGTTTACATCTAACACAGGGTAAACAATCAAAAACCAGTAACTGTTATTATTCTCATCACCATCATCATTATTCCCACCACAGAAAGGGCCTGCTGATCAATACCCTGTCCAGGCAGGGTTTCCATCATCACCCCATCCCAACCTACACTGTCCTATCCTGGGAGCTTAGCTCACTCTTTTGAGGTAAAGAAGTGAAGACCCTATTAAGATGCAGATGTTTTCTGGGAGATGATCTGCCTCAAGCCTGCCTGATCCATCAATAATTTTGCAATGTGAGGGCACCGGGCAGCTGGGGTGGGAGTCCAGAGAACTGTGTGACTCAAGAAGAGGGCCCCAGAAATGAGGTTGCTGGGCCTCACCAGGTTGTCTCTGACAAGACCAGCTTGCAGTGTAGGTAAGCAGGGCAGTGGAGGGGACTGAACCAAGACCTCACCCCAGGCTGGCTCACCGCCCAGGTCTGTAGGGATCAGGAGTGGGGGAGAGAGGAAAGCAGTGTAAGCCAGGAGGAGCCTCATACCTCAGCCTCAAAGCCAAGAAGATCCCAGGTTTTGAGACGGGGAGTTGATCCAGACTGGTAGAATGAATATGTCCTTCCCCTTCCTGGGCTCTCAGGCATCGTGAGGGGAGGCCTAAGGAAGTGTGTGTATGACTGGGTGGGGAGGGAGGCTTGTGCTCACCAGCAGCAAGCTGGACGCTGCTTTGGACAAGCCAGCGGGACACAATAATTGATTGCCTTCTTGCTGCAAAATCAAAATGGCTTTTGATGTTCAGCCATTCATTGCCATAACTGGAATAATAACACAATTCATTTCAGCTGCATCCCTGCAAATGGATGGCTTTAATAATGGCTAATTTGGGATGATGAATGTGCCATTTGGGGGTGACATTAGTGCTGAATAAGGAGAAGGGCGTGCAAGAGACAGAGGGAGGAAGGGATGAACTATACAAGACTAGCCATGTTTGCTGACTTCCAAGGCTGCCAGTCCTTCAATTCCACTCCACAGTATTGATTTAGTAACCCCTACTCCCTACCTAGCACTGGGCTGAGGGTTGGGGGAAATTCTGAAGAGATGTGTGACTAGGGTCACCACATATCCTGGTTCCTCTGGGACAGTCCTGGTTTATGCTGGGGCCCAGTGCAGTTATTAATAGTGCCTCCCCCCACTCTCAATAATGTCTTGGTTTGTGTGATAAATTATATTGTCATGCTGTGTAGCGCACTCTCTGCTTTTCACAAGCATACAGCTTTTCTGGGAAGGCAAGACTTATTCATGCATATAGAGCAACTATAGCACGTCAGGACGCAGTATGTAACCAATAGATGAATCGAATAAGCACAGGCACCCAAATCAATGCTTACAGGTTAGAAATTGATGATGGCTATAGATTTCAATACATTGAAGAAGACTTTCACATATATGGGGATGATAAACGCCAATACGCTATCTCACTTGATCTTCACGCTAAACTTAATGTGACCTCCCTGCCTTATAGATGAGAAACTAGAGGCCCAAAGAAAGGAGTTGATTGCTCAAGGTCACAGAGCTAGTAAGGGATGGAGTCAGGATCTGAATCCAGGACTGTTTTATATTAAAAGCCAACTACATTTCCTCTTCAGAACAGACATAAGTGCTGGCTGGAGGGATCAAGGAAGCCCATGAAAGAAGTGTACTGTTATCAAGGAGTAAATCCACAGCTAAAAGGGAATAGAGTAAAAGAGTGGAATATATAAGGCTGAGAAGAGAGAGTTAAGAAATTTAAATGAGGTGGGATTAATCAGAGATGATTTGCAAAGGAGGTGAGTTCTGTACTAGGTTTGAAATTACTGATGAATACGGATTAACGGAGATCAAAGAAAGGGCTTTCACATGGGAATGATAAACTCCAAAATCAGGGTGCTATTTCTTGGGAGTGGAGAAGTGGATGGGAATGGGGTAAATAGGAGAAGCCAATTATATTTGTAAGGTTTTATTTCTTAAACAGAGTGGTGAATAAATAGGTATTCATTACACTATTCTGTATATTGTATATCTGAATATTTCATGATAAAATATTTTAATAAGAGGGAGATTGGTCTTTCCAGATGAGGGAAATGTATTAAGCAGGACATAAAAGCAGGGACAATAAATGTCCATTCTGGTGATTTTTAACCAGAACCACTAAGTCTGGATCAAGCATCCATGATCTTCCTTGCAGAGTGACCTATTGCCATTTCTTCAATATTTTGAAAGCCTTGTTCGGCCCTCACTCTTATTTGACTCAAGTCTTGGAACTCCTGAAAATGCCCATTACTGCCCTCTTCTAAGGTGTGGGGTCCCTCTGTCTCGCTTGCTTTGGGGCACTGTGAATGCTGCACGAAGTATTGGCATGTTTACTTGGGAGATTTGGTGTTTAAACTAAAGCTTTGTGTCCTCCCAGGTATTAGGCCTCCTGATAGGCAGCTGGGATCAGAGGCATCCTCTCAGCCCCCTCCAGCTCCTAAGACAGAGGGGCGATCCCGAGGGGTCAAGGGAGCTACTGAGAGTCTTGAGTTTGGCCTCCTTGGGGCCTTGCGGCTGCTGCATGGCAATAAACAAAAGCAGCGAATGAATGCATGCAAATCCCATCACTGTGGCTCCACGGGGCCCTAAAACAGCCATAATGCGAGGTTCCACATACTTCACCACCAAACGGGGCTGCAGCAGCAGCTGGCACATTGCGAGGGAGGCCTCCAGTGAACACATCCTGTCAGTGGGCACAGCATGGGCGCCAGTTGTGAAACCCTGGGTCTGGCTGCAAAATGAGGAGCAGGGAAGTGGTTTGGCAGAGGGTGGGGGCCCTCTGAGAATCCCTGGCCTGCCTCCCTCTGTCTTGGGGCAGAGCTTTAGACCTCAAGGCCAGCCTCGCCCTGGTCCAGGGCCTTGGGTCCAAAGCCCTGAGCCATCTACATGATCTTTTTTATTTCAGCCTGGTCCAGGCTGAGATCCCCTAGCCACTGTCCCAGGCAAGTGGGGGAGCCCTGGAGGAGCCAGAGAGGCACCTGGCATGTCCTCCTGTAACAGGTGGCTCTAATTGTTCCACAACACGTGTACTCGTTACCATGCAGGGCGCTCCTGGGGGGATGAGGTGGGTTTCTCCTAGCATCTGTTACCCAGTCTCTAAGGTCACTTGTCCCGAGTTCCTGGATGGATGTGACAAGAGAGTGCCTAAGAGGAATCAGTGGGGGAGGGCAGCCAGCAAGGTGTGGTAGAAATGTTGAGAGTCGGAAGACACTGGTTCCTGTCCTGACTCCACCGAAGTGACCTGGGACCTTAGGAATGTGTCACAGGCCATGTTCCCAGGGAAACAGAGTGTGAGACAGAGCTTTGCGGGCAGGAGGTTTCTTGGGGAGCACCCTCAGGATCAACACCTGCGGGGAGTGAAGAAAGCAGGACTGGGCAAAGGAGGAAGAGGAACTGCGATGCAGTCACAGGAGAGGCTCCCACGGGGAGCTCTGGAGCCTGTGTGGCCCCTCAGTTGTCCTATGCTGTGGCCAGGGCTTTAAACTAATGCACTGACCAGTCACTGGATGCAGGCTGCCACCTGGGATGGGTGTACGACCTTGGGCGTGGTGGCTCTCTTTGGCCAAGGGCCATTCCTGGCGAGGGGCTCAGCTGTGCACTGTTGACCACCAGCGCTCCCCATAGCTGGAGAAATGAGGGCTTCAGCACCGAAGGGTAGAGGCAGAGCTGGGCAGTGCCCACAGCACGCATCCTTTCCGCAAGTCACTTCCCCTCTCCGGGCCCCAGTTTTCTCTGTCAGATGAGAGATGAGGATGAGCTCCAGGGTCCCTTCTGGCACCCGGGCTCTGTGATTCCACCAGCCCATGCCCTCTGCTCTTGCCACCACCTCCCTTTCTCTTAGGCTACGCCTAATTTAACGTCCCACCCCTTCTTAAATTTCCACAGTATCTCCTCATTGCCTATGATGAAGTACGAATTCCTTACGTGACTTTCAAGGCCCTCCATGGTCTAGCCCTGGCCTATCCCTTCAGCCTTCTTCCTCATTACTTACTCTCCGTGGCGAACATTTGGTTTCTATCATGTTCTCCCTGAAAACACTCTCCCGTCCTTTCCTCTGCTCTTTCAATAAGGATGTGTCCTTTGTGCATTCATGAGCAGGGTATAGTGGAAAGGGCTTTGGAGCCAGACCTGGGTTGAAATCCCAGGTCCAGCTCTTATCAGCTGTGTGACCTTAAGCAGGTCACTTAAGCTCTCTGAGGCTCAGTTTCCTCATCTGAAAGAACGGGATGTTATTTTTTTACTTGATGTCTTTTTCGTATGGTTGTTGCGAGAAGCAAATGAGGTAACATATGTAAAGGGCCTAGTGCAAAGCTTAACAGAGCTCAATAAATGTTGGTTCTCTTCCCTCCTCCCTTTGTTGAAATAGCTGAACCTAAACATCATCATCCAATGATTAGTTTCAAATACATTTAGAATGAGTAAATGCTGTATATAATTTGGTGCTTTTCTCACTAACCCTTAACAAAAATCTAGTCACTCAGAATTTTTAGTCTCGTACCAAATAAATTCCAGTCTCTGTTCAGGCTGCTCCCTGGTCTGCATCTTTCTGAGTGGCCATGGCCTCTCTGCATCAGTCATAAGAACATGAGAAAACAGGAGCCTTTTTATTCCCTTGGCCAAGAGGCATCAGTCAGCATCACCTGGGAACTTGTTGGAAACACACCTTCTCAGCCACCACCACCCTAGACCTACTGCCCACAAGCTCTGGGGGTGATGCCCAGCAATCTGGGTTTTACCAAGCACTCCTGCCCCAGGTGACTCTGACACATGCTCAGTTTGAGAACTGACTTTTCTGTACAGCACAGGGCTCATCTTGGGCCACTTGCTTCAGGATTTATTGGTGCCTCAGTTCCTCCACCACCCAAGAAGAGAGAGGCAGGACAGCAGGAGTTAGATGACTCCAGAAGAGACTGGGCCTTTGACAGGAGGTCCTGGGTGTAACCTGTGATCTTTGGCAACTGTCATTGCTCTGGGAGTAGGTTCCTGAGTTCTGCCCAAGGCCCAGCCTCACTGAGCTAAAACCTTCTCCAGGCCATATGGTGCAGCCCTGCCTCTGGACAAGTCCTCCCAGGACCAGAGACTCCTGACCTTCAATCCTACCCAGCACAGCCCCTAAAGCAGTGGTTCTCAAAGTGTGGTCCTCATTACTACTGACCTTAGAGAAATAGAAAGGATTATAAGGAATACTATGAACAACTGTGTGCCAATAAATTATATGACTTACATGAAATGGACAAATTTGTAGACCTAAACTACTGCAGCTGACTCAGAACAAAGAGATAATCTGAATAGACCTATAACAAGTGAAGAGATTTAAGAGATTGAATTAGTCATTCAAAAACAACTCACAAAGGAAAGCCCAGTAAGAGATGGTTTCACTGGTGAATTCTATCAAACATTTACAGAAGAATTAACACTAATTCTTCATAAACTCTTCCAAAAACAGAAGAGGAGGAAGCACTACCCAACTCCGTCTATGAGGCCAGCATTACCCTGATACCAAAACAAGACAAAGACAGCACAAGAGAACTACAGACTGATATCTCTTATGAATATGGATGCAAAAATACAGAACAAAATACTAGCAACGTAAATCTAGCAAAACGTAAAAAAAATTAGATACCATGGGGGCCGGCCCGGTGGTGTAGCTGTTAAGTGCGCACGCTCTGCTTTGGCAGCCCGGAGTTCACAGGTTCGGATCCTGGGTGCGGACCTACACATTGCTTATCAAGCCATGCTGCGGCGGCATCCCATATAAAGTAGAGGAAGATGGGAACGGATGCTAGCCCAGGGCCAATCTCCCTCACCAAAAAGAGGAGGATTGGCATCAGATGTTAGCTCAGGGCTAATCTTTCTCACGCACACACACACAAAAAATTAGATACCATGACAAAGTGAGACTTACCTCAGGGATGTAAGGTTGGTTTAATATCTGAAAATCAATTAATGCAACAAACCATATCAATAGAATAAAAACTAAAAACCAAATGATCATCTCAATAGACAAAGAAAAAGCATTTGAAAAAATCCAACACCTTTTCATGGTAAAAATACTCAACATACTAGTAAGAGAAAGGAACTTCCTCAATCCGATTAAAGGCATTTACAAAACACTCACAGCTGACATCATGCTTAATGGTGAAAGACTAATGCTTTCCCCCAAAGATCAGGAACAAGACAAGGATGTCCACTCTCATCACTTCTATTCAACATTGTACTGGACATTCTGGCCAGGACAATTAGGCAAGAAATAAAAGGCATTCATATTGGAAAGGAAGAGGTGAAAACTACCTTTATTTGCAGATGACATGCTCTTACATATAGACAATCCTAAAGAATACACATACACACACACACACACACACACACATACTCTGTTAGAGCTAATAAATGAATTCAGCAAAGTTGAAGGATACAAGATCAATATATAAAAGTCAATTGTATTTCTAAACACGAGAACAATCTGAAAAGGAAATTAAGAAAATCCATTTACAATAACATTTAAAAAATACTTAGGAATAAATTTTAAAAAGAAGTGCAAAACTTCTTCTCTGGACACTAGTAGACATTGTTGAAAGGTATTAAAGAAGCTCTAAATAAATAGCAAAACATCCCATGTTCATGGATTGGAAAACAATCTTGTTAAGACAGCAATACTCCCCAAACTGATCTACAGATTCAACACAATCCCTATCAGAATCTTAGCTGACTTCTTTGTAGAAATTGACAAGCTGATTCTAAAATTCATATGGAATTGCAAGGGATCCAGAATGGCCAAAACAATCTTGAAATGGAAGAACAAACTAGAAGAACTTACACTCTCTGATTTCAAAGTGTGGTCCCCAGACCAACAGCATCAGTATCACCCGGGAACATGTTAGAAACACAAGTTCTCAGGCCCCACCCCAGACCTACTACAGGTGATTCTGATACAGGCTCAAGTTTGAGAATCACCACTGGCTTAACTGCAAACTAGAATAACAATACAGGATGAACTTAATTTGCTTTTTCAACCTCCCCATTCTCTGGATACTTCTTTCTTCCTTACTACACAGAAGATAAAAAGACAAAATCATATTGATGGGGAAGATATATAAAGCCCTGCTTCCTAATTAGAGGGAACTCCCTTTCTACTTTAGTCTTTGGATTTGTCTGTTCTGACCAGTCATTTCGAATGGGACCTGTGGCTAGTCTAACTTGATTTGCACTTGATACTTATTTCTCCAATGGTTGTTGCTACTGGTAAAAGCTTTGGCACACAAAAAAGAACATTTGGGATACAATATGAATAAGTGTTTTGAGCAGAGATTTAGTTTCATTACAGCCACTGGCATGGTGTGTTTTACAGCTCTTATTTTAGTTCCAGTTGTGAAGACTCAGGGAAGGCAAACAGATTTCAGAAAATAAATAAAGAAAATAAAGGACAGGGGGAGGGGGAGAGATATACTCCTCAACTGGCAGATCAAGGCCAGAGAGCTAAATTAGTCAGGCAGTTTTATAGCAAGGGAAACAGGGAAACACAGTACTGGAGCATAATTAAGCTGTGGTGCCCTCACCGGGGAAGGAGGGGGCTGGGGGACAGCAGGGCTGGCTTCGGGCCTGGATAGGAGAGACGAGGGGCGGGAAGGAGCTCTGTGGGAGAAGCCCAGAGGGCATATCAGGGCTCAGGGCTCAGGGCTCAGGCCTAAGGCCCGTGGCATGGACCGCTACAGGACTTCCCTTCCCAGCCAGAGTGATGGCTCCATGAAAAGCTTGCTGGGAGAGGAGTTGGCACTCACCTGGTACCTGCTGGTCCCAGGGAGCTAGAAGGAACCAAGTGTTAAATGAGCCCCCTGTTCTCCCTCCCAGAGCTCTCACGCCTCCTCAGGGCACCAACCAGGCCTGCACGCAGCTCTCTCTCTTCCCAGTTAGAGGGAACATGGCCCCTCTCCTCCAGCTCAATGCCAGGCGTAAGGCCTTCCTACGGAAAGCCACTCTCCTTCCTGGGCTTTGTTGGCTTTTAAATGAACTCTTTCTCCTTCTTTCTCTTCTCAGGGTCTTGTCAGGGGCCTGAGTGGGCTTGCCCTGGGACTGATGCCTTGGTCAGCACAGAGCATATGTGCTCCATGATTTCATTTTCCCATCGTGACAAATCTGGGCAGCCCGCCTCCTGGCTCCTACCTGACAAGAATCCCAGAGCATCTCAGGGGGAAGGAGAGGGAAGCTCCAGCTCCCTGGAGGGATGGGAAGCGGGGACCTATGGCGGGGGGCGGGCGCTCCAGACCAGGCAGAAGTGAGCTCACTGTTAGCTCCCAAAAGCAGACTCTCCCTGGGAGAGCTCTTGGTGCCAGCTGGCCACAGAGCCAGTCTCCAGCTGTGAGTCAAGGAGATGTGTTCCCTGGGGTCAGAGGAAGAAGGCATCTATGCACAAAGGACTAGACGAGTAGCTCGTTAGCTCACCCAGGTAGGGTTAGTCCCAAGTGTGTGTGGGTGTCAAGGGGCACTTACATCATAAGATCTGCGGGTGCTTCAAAATAGGCCAAAATGCTAAAATTCTCACCATTGGAGTTTACCCTTTGGATTAGGCATTGAGAACTTCGCTTAAAGTGCACTATCTGGGAGAAGTAACAATTGTTTCCCAAACTTCTCAGCAAGAATTAGTAAATTAGGTTAGTGGGCAGGTTCTCTTGGCCCCTCCCATGAAACAGAACCTTGAAAAGTACTCCTCTGCATGGACACATTCTTGAGATAAGAGAAACACTGGGTGTGGATGAGGGGGTGTGGACTAGAAAACGTAGCCGTGGAAGGGGGAGACAAATCAGAAGTTTTTCAGGGATGGATGTAAGGAGTGTGGTGCCCTAAAGTAGGAGGCGTGGGCAAGGGAGCTGGCAGGCAAGTTGTCAAAGGCAAGCCGTTTTCCATGGGAGAGTGGAACAAACATGGAAGGCCTCAAACGGCCTGAGTTCTAGCCTGGCTGCTCCACTTAAGCGCTCTATGAATTTGGGTAACTTAACCGTTCTGGGCCTCGGTTTCCTCATTTGCCAGAAGGGTATGCCAATCCCTGTTCTACCTGCCCCATAGGGTTGTTGTGAGACTCAGATAAAAAAAAAAACGAATAACAAAAGTTTCTGTAAACTATACAATGCAATATGAATGAAAGGACTATAATTATTTTATTTCACAATCTTGTCTAGGGCTTTCTCTTATCGA
Source organism: Diceros bicornis minor (assembly GCF_020826845.1). Taxonomy (NCBI): domain Eukaryota; kingdom Metazoa; phylum Chordata; class Mammalia; order Perissodactyla; family Rhinocerotidae; genus Diceros; species Diceros bicornis. The sequence continues at coordinate 100,083,463 of NC_080781.1, forward strand.
AAGTGAATATGAAAATGAGCAATTCCAGACTGTAAAGTATGAGACTAAGTGTGACTTTCTCACCTGGTTTTTGGTAGGGATGAGCCATGTCTATTAATGCTTCAGGGTCTAAGGTTCCAGAATTCTCCAGCTTTACCTCCTGATAGCCTCTCCTTTCTCCAGCCAAGCCCCAGCACTGTTTCTAGGTCTGGGGCTTTTTGAGAGTCTTTCAGTGGAGGGCTCAGATTTAATATTTGCAGGAACCTATAAGCCCACTCTCACCCATTTCCCTCCTGCCACAGCCCCCTGCTAAAAAGACCTCTTCTTTGCGTTTAGCACATGACCTTGTCGATATTCTCAGCCTAGATTTTTAAGAGTTTTCTGGAAAATTGGGAGGCTAACTCCTTTAGGTCACTGGGTCACACAACTCCAGGAGGCACTGTTTATATCATAGGCCAGAGTGTGAATGGCATCCCCTGGATTTGTGCAACAGGATCACCCCACTTGCAGTATCTAGTCACCTCCCGACCCCAGCCTGCCCCTCTTTAACTCACTAACTTCTACTTCTTCAGGACTGAGCACTTCATCTTCTGCTTCTCTGGGAAGCTGCTCTGGCTGCCAAGGCCAGTTGAGATACCCCTCCTCTGCTTGCATAGTTCCCTGTGCCTTCCTCTGCCAGAGCACTGATCACTGTACTGAATTATCTGGCTACCAGTCTTTCTCTGCCACTAGACGATATGCTCTTTAAGGGCAAGAACTATGCCTCCCTCTCTGTCTCTATTGCCAACTTCTCCTTCTGGGCCTGGTCAATAGTATGCATTGAGTAAATAGTTGCTTAATGAACTAGCACTCTGGGATGTGGAGAATTGTACAGCTTGAGAACTCGGGTAGTGTAGCTATGATTTCCTTGCCTTACCCCCAAAGGACACTGTGCTTACTTAATTACTTGTGTTACGGGGTGAGGGGGTTCAAACAGATGTTGTAAACAGCTCACTTAGCAAAGGACAGTGATTAGGGTTTTCTTTTATTAACTAAATAGATAGCACCCAAGTGGAATATTAAAAGCCAGATGGCACAACTTTCATTCTGTGTATATGCAGAAGCAAAGCACTAAAGTGCCAGCATTGTCCTGTTTAACCTTAAGTCCAGTCTCAAAAGATACTCTCTACCCACTTCTGGGTCGAGGCAAATGCATTGAGTCACGTAGGCCTAAGCTCCCAGGGTAGGTGAACAAGGCCCTGTGTGACTCAATGCATTTGCCTCCACTCCACACCCATTTCCCTCCTACCCTAGTGGGGAGAAAGTCAAGGGTAATGGAAGATGAGGTCTGTTATGGGCTGAATTGTATCCCCCCAAAATTCATATGTTGAAGCCCTAACCCCCAATACCTCAGAATGTGACTGTATATGGAGATAGGGCCTTCAAAGAGGTAATGAAGTTAAAATGAGGCCATTAGGGTAGGCCCTAATCCAATCGGACTGGTGTCCTCATAAGAAGAGGAAATTTGGACACACAAAAGAGACACCAGGGGCGTACATGCACAGAGGGACAACCATGTGAAGAGGCAGCAAGAGGGCAGCCATCTGCAAGTGAAGGAGAGAGGCCTCAGAGGAAACCGACCCCGCCTACACCGTGACCTTGGACTTCCAGCCTCCAGAACAGTGAGACAATAATTTTCTGTTGCTTAAGCCAGCCAGTCTGTGGTATTTTGTTACGGTAGCCCTAGCAAACTAAGACAGGGACCAATCATTGGCAAAACTTGGGTTCCAGTTCAGCTTTGGGATGCTGGGGTAACCTCAGACCCATTCCTGAGCCTGAATCATCTGGGCCTCTGACATGGAGCTTGACCAGAGTTGTGCTTCTCTCCATAGCTTCACCCCGGACCCAACGTCCAATCCTCTTAGTTGAATTTATTTATCTTTCTCCTCCTTTATTCCATTACTTCTTCACTCACTGATTCAACAGTTGCGGAAGTGCTACAAGTGATGTAGCACCTTGCCCTCAAGGAACTTAATGTCTTATAAAGGATACATATCTACCCTGTAAAGTTAGAGATGAAGTAGGTGTGTGGAATCACTTCTAGCTGGGGTGATTGGACTGGTCAGTGGGGAAGGAGGAACATTAGTCTGCGTAGAGAAGGATCTGAGACTTCCAATGCAATGTGACGTAGCAGTTAAGAGCTTAGACTCTAAAGCCACTCTGGCCTGGGTGTTGCAGTTAAGAGGACAGGCTCTAAGACTAAACAGTCTGGGCTCAAATCTGGTAATTACTAGCTATAAGACCTAAAGTTACTAAACCCCTCTGTTCCTCAGTGTCCCTATCTGTAAAATGGGGCTATCTAGTAATACCTATCTCATGGGGTTATATTAAGATTAGGTAAGTTACACACAAAACTCTTAGAATAGTGCTTGGCACATAGTAATCACCACATAAATTTTACTGTTATAGAATTTAGTGATAAGAGACCTAAGTTTCACTCTGTCACTTACTGGGTATGTATCCTATGGCTAATAAGTTCTGCCCCAGCTGGTTGCCTTTCTATCTGACAAGGTGCTTGGGAAGATCAAGTGACAATATCAACATTTAAGGGTGTTGGAAACTGGGGGGGGGGGTATTATTGTTGTTATGATTGAGTTGAAGGATGGTGAAGATTTAATATGGAAGCTGCCATTCACTGAGCACTTAAGCATATACCAGGAGCCAGGCTATGTATATATGTGGGAAGCAGAAGAGGCAGACACTCCCTCTTCTAGTTCCCTGGCTCCTAGAGCACAGGCACATGGCAGATGCTTGACCATGCTGATGTTCCTGCCCAGAACTTCACATGGTCAGAATCTTGAGGGAGTATCAAAAAGACAGAGGGAGGTTAGGAGTCCAAACGTGGTGCCAGTGGCATGGTGGCATCACCAGTGGCATTTGAGCTAGACTCAGATGTGAGCTAGTTGGGGGTCACCCTGCCCAGCTTCCCCAGGTCCCCGACCATTTTCTGAACTGGATCGCCGTCTTTCAGTTGATTCTGTGAGCAACCTGCTATCCTATCAATAAATCCCTCTTCTGAACATAACCAGAGTTGGTTTTTGTTGTTTGCAATAAGAGGCACTGAATAATACTTTTTAAAAAATTATGGGGCCGGCCCCGTGGCTTAGTGGTTAAGTGCGTGCGCTCCGCTGCTGGCGGCCCGGGTTCGGATCCTGGGCGCGCACTGACGTACCGCTTCTCCGGCCATGCTGAGGCTGCGTCCCACATACAGCAACTAGAAGGATGTGCAGCTATGATGTACAACTATCTACCGGGGCTTTGGGGGAAAAATAAATAAAAAATTAAAAAAAAATAAAATAATTAAAAAAAAATTATGTATTTCTCCCAACAGCCCAAATGGAATTGTTTTTATCACCATTTACTGATAAGGAAACTGAAGCTTAGGAGAGGCAATATAACTCGCCCAATATCACACTGATAGTAAAGGACAGGGGCTGGACTTGACTCTGAGTATGGACTTAGCAGCACTTACCACTGCCGTGTCCTGGGGGAGAAATTGGAGAAAAGCATTCCAGGTGGAAGGAATCCCCCAGTCAAGCCTAGATGTAGGAATGTATAAGGGGAGGTTCAGAGAATCGTGAGTTTCTAGATTGGTAGGAATAAAAGGTTCATGCTGGAGATGGTAAGAAACAAAATTGGAAAGAGAGCTTGGGATCAGCAGTGTGAATTCCGTTTGTTGGACATTATGGAGCTACTGAAGACTTTAGGCTGTAGGAGGCAACTGTGTTATGTATTAGCCTGAGTGTGAGGTGATAGGAACTTCACTGGAGAAGGGCAGAGAGAAATTTTATAGAATGATTAGGCAAGTCTTGACTAATTAATATTAATTAGTGAGGAAGAACCTGGTGACTGAGAGGCTATTGACGCCCTTGACAAAAATGGGAGATCCTGGCCTGCGTGTGGTTTGGGGATGACAGGAGAATGGAGGAGCAGTCTGTCCAGAGAAAGGGCCTTCTTTCTGCTTCTGCTAGGATTGGCCTTCCTCGAGTCCAGGCCACACTGTCATAATTTCTAACCTTTCAGTCTCTTATTTCAAAGCCCTTGCCATTTGTCTTTTGTCTATGTGGTTTAAAATCCAAGACGCCTGGGATTGGTTGATAGGACTCTGGCTTCATTTTGGGAACCGCACCATTACCCACAGATGTGTGAAGCAATGGCTTATTTGAAAAGTGGAATCCTGGCCAGTTGGAGGCAGTCACCTCTCTGGGCCCACACGGCCTAGTTATGGTTATTAATAACTGATGGCTCTCCCATCTCTGGTTCCAGCAGCCCAGCAGGACCTCATCCTCTTACAGTCTGCTGCCCTTTTGCTACAGCTGTCAGCAGTGACCCAGCTGACAGTCCTTTAGCCTGCATTTCCAGCTATCTCCAGGGCTTCTTGTGCCCAGCCCTTGACACAGATCTGCCAGCTTTTGTGATTCTAGGAGAGGGGAAAAGGAGATGAGCCAGGTTCCAGCCCTCTGGCTAGTTTCTCTGAGTTAGGTCAAAGTAAAGTTGATTTTGACCCAGTACAGTGGTTCATTCTCCCTCTCTCTCTCTCTCTCACTCTCTCTCTCTCTCTCTCTCTCTCTCTCTCTCACTCTCTCTCTCTCTCTCTCTCTCTCTCTCTCTCTCTCGCTCTCCCTCCCTCCCTCTCCCCCCACCCCCATCTTCTCTATCTTCCCTCCCTTTTCCTCTCCTTCTCTCCCTCTCATTTGTCTCACAGCCTACTTATTATTGCCTCAGCTTTCTTTTCCCCTTCTTCTTTCATGCATTCAAAAAAAATGTTAACCCCTACTGAGTGCCAGGACCTATGCCAGCTGTTGAAAATATAGATATGAATAAGACACAGGCTCTGCCCTCTAAAGAGCAATACGGGGAAAATATACAATGATAGAAATAAGACCAGGACATAACGAGAACATATTCAGATTGGAAATGAGTGAGAAGACAGGGAAAGTTTCCCCGAGGAAGTTACACCTGAACAGAATCTGAATTATCCTGGCAGAGGTCAGGTCAATTATCCTGGGAGAAAAGAATGAAAGGAGGGTATTCCAAGGAGAGGAGGTCAGCAGAAGCAAAGGCATAGAGGTGAGAAGCAGCATTCTGTGTGGAGGAAATAAGCAATGTGGTGATGCTGGGATGTAAAATGAAAGGCAAGTCGTGGAAGCAGATAAGCTGGAGCAGAAGGAAAAGCAGGGCCTTGTATGTTATTTTAAGAGCTTAGTCTTTATCCGGTAGACAATAGAGAGTCGTACAAAGGCCATAAAACAGGGAAGAGGAATGGTCGTGGATGTTTTCAGAAATATAGATCACTCTATCAGCAGAGTGAGGAATGGGTTATAGAGGGACAAGACCAGAAAAGGGGAACCCAGTTGGGAGGCTGTTGCTGCCATCCAAGTGAAAGATGTTGGTGGCTTAATCTGTAGCAGTGAGTGTGAAAAGGAGAGGACAGAATTAAGGAAAAACTTTGGAGATAAATAGGCAGGGTTTGTGATCGATTGGATATGGATGATATATGTAAAGGAGATTTCAAAATGATAGATCTCTAACTTGGGTAGCTATGTGGATAGTAATAATAATAACAGCAATAAAAATAGTGGTACCATCAACTATGATAGAAAATTCAGAAAGTAGTGCTGGTTTAGAGGAAAATGAAGATTTCCCCTTTTGGACATGTTGAGTTTAAGGTGCCTATGGAGCATACAAGAGGTGACACCTAGCAGACATTTTGAAATTTTAATGTTTAAATTTTAATGTTTAAATCCGTGGGGAGAGTCTGTGCTAGAGACTTAGATTTGAGATTATATGGGGGCTATTTGTCATGGCCTGCCATGATCACACCACTTCTAAGGAAACTTGCTGCATCTACTGACTGCTGTCCAAGCAGCCATAATTTGTTCTGCATGATTCATTCTATCTACTCCCCGCACCTGCCTTAGCTGCAGCCAATGGAACTGAGTAGGCCCCTGACCCAAGTGCAGCCAGAGACTTATGACCTATGGCCTGGTGAAACAGATAAGTTGGGTTAATTAGAATCTCTCTCTCAAGATTTTGAACTAAGAACTTACAGAGACTCCAGGCCAGTTAACATTGGGAGTTAAAGCTAGAAGGTTGTAGAAAATTGGGATGTGGCAAGCTAAGGCTATTTGAAGCTGAACTAAGAAGGGGGTGGAAGCAACAGGTAAGCAGAGGATGTTGAGTGGTAGAAAGAGAATAACAGAATAGACACTGGAGAAAAGGATACAAAGAGAGAGCCAGAGAAAGTGAGCATGTGGCCCAACAAAAAGACGGAGGGACTTGCCCCTTCTTGAAGCTGCTTCACTACCTGATAGAGTTCCCATCTCGGTCTATGTGTAGCCTCAAATCAAAGCCCAACCATCTGAGGATAATTTGAATGAGGGTTTTTTCCCCCAACCAAAAGAGGAGTTACCAGCATGAGAATGAATGAGATCACGCAGAGAGAAACTAGCACATGATAAAAGCAGTGGGCTAAGGACAACAGTGGAGAATAGCAACAGTGAAGGGGCAAGTGGAGGAAGTGGAGTCCACACACATACAGAGGGATGAACACGGGATACTACTAGGAGAACAGGGGGCCAGGGAAGCCAAGAGAGCTTGTTTGTTTGTTTTTTTAAAGAGGGAGTGATCAGAAATGTCAAAAACTGCAGAGAGATTTGATAAGGACTGAGCAGTGCCCGTTGGGTTGGCAATAAGCAGGTGACTGGTGATTTTAGTGAGAGTACTCAGTAGAGCGGTAGGGGAGGGACAGAAGCCAGACTTCAGTTGATTGAGAAGTGAATGCAAAGTAAAAATGTGGAGATAGCAAATGTAGAATACTTTTCTGAGAGAATTAGATGAGGAGGAGAGGAAAAGAGGCTGAACGGTAGCTAAAGTGGACCAAGAGCCAGAAAAAGGTTTGGGTTTGTTTTTGCTTTGTTTCATTTTGTTTTGTTTTTTACAAGAGAGCCTTGAAATTTTAGGCTGAGAAGAAGAACCAAGTTGAGAGGGAAATAAAGAAGGTAAGGGAGAGAGGGGTCATCTGACAGAGTAAGGTCTTGGAGGAAGCAGGAGGGGTAGGTCCAAGCCCTAGCTAAAGGTGTTGGCCTTAAACAGGAATAGGGCAACTAACCCTCTGAAACTGGAGGAGAAGAAAGGAGGGATGGATGTGGATGGAGAGGGGATGTAGTTGGTGGGGGAGTGAGAAGTTGGAGAGATCCATCCTGATGGCCTCAATTTTCTCAATAAGGTCGGAAGCAAAGTTTTCCGACAAGAGTGAGGCAAATGGGGTCAAGAAAAGAGGTTGAGGTGGGTAGTGAAAAGTTTGGAGAAGTCATTAAGAGGAATGTGAGAAGGATTGGACCAAGGACAAGTGACAGGCCTGATGAGTGGGGCTGCAGGCCTAGCTGAAGAGACTGGACGTTTGTAGGGACAATAGTCTCCAGAGTTGTGGGATTTGCCTCCAGCAGTGCTTAGCTGTTCAAGTGCAGGATCAGAGAAGGTAGTGTTGTGCTGTTCCCCAATTGGGGTTTGATTGGTAGGGTGTAGCAGAAGGATGGGGTACCATCAAAGGGCAGGTGATGCTAGAGAGAGGGGTTCAGGTGCTCAGCCATGGGGTCCTGCTTGGTAGAAAAGGAAGGGACACCAAGAAGGGACTAACAGACTGGGAGAATGGAGGGATTATGAGACTGAAGGACTCTGTGAGGTGGAATAGCAAGTGTTAGAAGGCTGGGAGGCAGCCTTCCCTCTGTTTCACACAGAGGGAAACAGCCCAGCCTGTTCCAGGAACTGTTCATAGTCCTATTGGCCGGATTGTGGGACAATACTGGAGACCTGGAGAGAGAGGAGGCCAGAGAGGTAAGCAGGGCTTGGCACAGGGAGGCCTCAAGTGCCACTATTTAAGTTGAATATTGCAGAAGAGGCAGAAGCAAGGCAAGCTTACAAAGGTAGTTTTACAAAGTGAATTATGGAAAGAAATAGACCTCTGGAGTCCTGCTGGGTCTTTCCCTGAATTCTCGTACTCTGTTCTGATGATTTCTAAGGTTACTTTCTGATTCTAAAATCTGTGGTACAAATCATCCCCTCCTTCTTCCTATATAAAATCTGGGTGGTAGGAAAGTTAGATTAATTCTTAACCCAAGGAGAGCCAGTCTGTTGAAAGAGCCCTCAGTTTGGCATCTGGAACCCTGGATTCTAGTCCCAGATCTACCACCAACTAGCAGTTTGTGTGCACCTCCATCTCTCTGGGCTTCTTTTTCGTTACTTATAACAAGAGAGAAATATTACCTGTCCTGCCTATTTCGTAAGGTTTTGAGGATGAAATGAAGTGGTAGATGTCAGTGTGCTCTGTCAAGTTAAAAGTGTATGGTGAACAGGATAGATGGTTATTACAGGTGTCTCACCAGGTTTGCTTTGTGTCTTTTCTTCACAAACTTTTGATATCAGGGTCTAGCTCCTGCTTCCTTCCCTCATTCCCAGTCCTCACATGCCTGCCAGATCCCCCAGATGTCAGGTTGGTGCTGGTGGGAGCCAAAGAAACAGTCTCAGCAGCTCTATCTGGGATGATGAGCTGAGAAATCAAAGGCTCTTTCTTTGCCAAGGAAAGAGTTTTCTTTGCTTTTTCCCTCCTCTCTAATAAATCTGTCTGACTCCATCGTTCCATGACGAGGCTGATTGGCCTTGCCCTTGGGATGTGCCAGCTCAGCATGGGAGAGGGAGATGCTGCAAGATGTGATGCCTCCCTTCTCAATACATGTTTAATTCATTGCTGCAAAGACTTGGATAAGTAAAACACTAAGCTCCCTCCAACCCGGCTTCCTGGAGAGAGGGATTCCAACAGCTTTTAAAGGAAATGTCAAACAGTTAAGAGTTCAGGCTTCAGGCGGTTTAATGCTTTATAATGTTTTGGAGTGAATGTCTCATGGATTTGTAATGCTTGGGGTTGTTTAGAATTGAAAATAACTGATCAGTTTGTCAATCTGATGAACATGAGACAACCACAGTCAACTCTGGAGAAAGCTGAATACATTTTATTCATTGCCTTATAGCTTCTTCCCCACCAAACGTTTTAGCTGAGTTACTAATTAATCAATCAATATGAATTAGGCACCAAGTGTATGCTCAGCTCTATGCAGGGTACCATGAAGGTCGTACCAAAACAAACAAAAACAAAATAAATATTTCATATTTAATTCATATGGGCTGAATTGTGCACCTGCTCATTCATATTTGAACCCCTAACCTCTAATACCTCAGAATGCAACTGATAAGGTCTTTAAAGAGATAATTAAGTTCAAATGGGATCATTAGGGTGGGCCTTCATCCAATACGACTGGTATCCTTATAAGAAGAAGAGATTAGGACACAGAGACACCACATACATAGATGCACAGAGAGACGACCCTGTGAACACACAGCCAGAAGGGGGCTATTTGCAAGCCAAGGAGAGAGACCTCAGAAGAAACTAACCCTGCAGACACCTTAATCTTGAACTTCTGGCCTCTAGAACTGTGAGAAAATACATTTCTGTTGTTTAAGCCACCCAGTCTGTGGTATTTTGTTATAGCATCCCTAGCTGACTAATACACATACTGTTGTAGAGCTTGTAGAAAGATAAAAAAACAAAACAAAACAAAACACATGTAACTCTTTACTTATGCCTGTAATGTCTGGGAGGGTGCATAGATATAGTCTTTTCCCAGAAAGCCTTTTCTATCACCAATCACAATTAAAATATGGAGCTCAAACGATGGTATAAAAAATTTCTTGACTTTTCCCAAACTTCAGGTCCTCTACCAGGCCACACATAGGGCATCTGGAAGGAGTATCTGGGATCCCTTCTCTCTATAATTTTGCTTCCTCTTCTCCTCTTCCACAGACTCCTGGGTCTTCTTCTAGCCTGCTTCTTAGCACCAAATTCCTGGCTCTAAAGGATCTCTCAGAGATCCTTCAGGTCCTATGGGTTACTTAAAGAGACCTCCTGTCAGTAGTTCTCAGACTTCAGAACCATGAGGGGTGCCAAATGAAAATGCAGATTCAAGGACCTCACCATTAATAATTCAAGTTCAGTAGATCTGAGCAGGGCCTAGAAATCTACACTTAAAATTTTTCACTGTGAGATATGCACACAAAGAGTGTATATGATACATATGTATAACATGAAGAATCATAATGAAATGAACACCCATGTACCAACCACCGAGCTTTAAAAGTAGAACATTTCTTTGTGTACACCTCCCCAATTCCATTCCTCTCTTCCTCCAAGAAGCAAGCACTTTACTGAAATTTATGTTAATTACTTCTTTGCTTTTATTACCGTTTTCCACATATGATTGTATCCTTGAACAAGAAAATCCTGTTTAGCTTGCTTGTTTGAGGACTTTATATAATGGTGTCATACTATTTATATTCTTCGGCAACTTGCTTTTATCACTCAACATTGCTTTTGAGATTCATTCACGTTGATGTATTTAGTTGTACTTTAGTCTTTTTCGCAGCTATGCAGTATTCCGTTGTATGAATACATCACAATTTATCTATCCATTCGTCTGTGCATGGTCATTTGAGTTGTTTCTAGTTTTTGTTTGTTTGTTTGTTTTGCTATTATAAATAACACTGCCATAAACATTCTTATATAAGTTTTTTGGCTCAGAGAAATCTTCATTTTTGGGCCAGCCTGGTGGCGTAGCGGTTAAGTTCACACGTTCCACTTCGGCGGCCCAGGGTTTGCCGGTTCAGATCCTGGGCGCAGACCTACTCACTGCTCATCAAGCCATGCTGAGGTGGCGTCCCACATAGAAGAACTAGAAGGACCTACAACTAGGATATACAACTATGTACTGGGGCTATGGGGCAAAAAAGAAAAAGAAGAAGATTGGCAATAGATGTTAGCTCAAGGCCACTTTTCCTCAAAAAAAAAAAAAGATGTGGTTAAAGAGATACCTGAATTTCACTTTAAAAAAAGAAAAGAAAAGAAGTCTTCATTTTTTTAACCAGCTTTCCTGATTGTGTCTGATGTAAGTGGTCCAAGAAACACTGTCTTTGCTCCTTCATGTTCTTCAGAGTGATACATGTACAACGTAAACCTCTCTTGCTAGTACTGCCTTCATCTTGAATCATGACTCTAGTGCTTTATTTTGGAGGAGGAAAAAAACTCTGAATCTTTACTTTTATTTGCAAAAAGCCCACTCTTAGCAAGAGGGTAAGGTGCAAGGAAAGAAAAGGGAGAGTGGAGAAAGTGGGAAGAAACTTCCATATGTCTCATGTATTGCATTGGAGTAGAAGACCATATGTAACAAGTGTTTAACTATGTGGTACAGATTATAAGTATATGGATACTTACATATAGATATTCAGAGACAGCAATCAACTCTAGCCACAAAATAGGTGTCAACTTATTCATTCACTAATAAAAAAATCAAGGTAGATTGAAATAGTTAGAAAAGGCTTCCCAAAGGAAATGAGTCAAGAGCTGGGCTTTGAAGGATGGGCAAGCTGGAAATTGGGATGAGATGTGAAGAGGGTGTCAGTTGATGGCTAGAGTTTGCTTGAGAGAGAGAAAGCTAGAGGGACTGTGAGGCAAATCAGAAATGTAAATGGCTAGACTAGAGTGGAGTGGAGTGGGGTGGGGTGTTAAAAACTGCAAATCCAGCCCAACAAAGGAATGGCAAATCTAGTTCAGTTTTAGGAAAGCACTGAGATCCCAGGGGGATCCTATCTAGGGGAACTGAGGAAGAGGGCACAGCTTTGGAAGTACAGGGTGGAGATAATGAGAATATCAGAATCTGGGTACTCTGTAGAAAATAAAGCATGAAAAAGTGATCATAGGGTCAAGGATCCAGGAGAACAGGACTGGCAGAAATAAGGAGGGAAATAATTCAGCTCTAGTATAGGGTTCCTCACAGATGTCAAAGCCTTCTCCTTGCTCTTCTAGACATTAAAGTGTCTATCAATACCTTCTCTATTCTACATACAACCCTCTACTGTCAATCTTCATTCTCAACTGAAAACCTCACTTCCCACCCCACTGAGAAAAGAGAATGAATCAATTGGGAACTCCCTTACCTTCCCACCACCACATCTACCCACCTGCCTCTATCCATACCCTTGCTTTCTGATATGTTGAATGAACTGTCTCCTGTTAAAGGCCATTCCTTCCACTTGTGCACTGGATCCCGTCTGAATCAGTTAGGATTAGGTTCCTCTGAGAGAAACAGGGGTCCAAAACAATAGTGGCTTAAACAAGAGAGTTCATTTCTCTAACGCATAAAGAATAGAGGTAGGTAGTCCAGAGTTGATATGACCCTGCTCCATGAAATCTTCAGAAACCCAGGTTCCTCTCATCTCACCACATCCCTTGGGTGTGGCCCTTGTCCTCAAGGTCCAAAATGGTAGCTTGAGTTCTGGCCATTGCATCCAAATTTCAGGCAGCTGGATGGAAGAAGAGACAAAAGATGGGACAAAGGGCATCTGCCAACTGTCTTTCGAAGAAGGTTCCCAAGAGCTGTCACATGACACTTCTGGTTACATCTTATTGGCCAGAGATAGTTACATAGCCACATCTAGCACTAAGGAAGGCTGGGAAGTATAATCTTTATTCTAGTAAGTCATGATGACAGCTATGAATTACGGATTTTTATTTTTATTGTGGAAGAAGAGAGGACAAATATTGGAGGATAGCTAGAAATCGTTGCCACACCATCACTTCTCCTCCTTTTAAGGACTTTTGCCCTCTCTACTAAATAATTCTTAACAGCACACAAACTTGAGTTAGCATTTACTATCCCCAAATTAAACTCTTTCCTGACCCTACTATCCCTCCAGCTACTTCTCCACATTTCTGTACCCATTAACTGCAAACATTCTTGAAAGAATTGTCTACTCATGCAATTCTCTTCTTCCTCACCTCCTATTATTCTTCAATCTGCTCCAGTCTGGCTTCCATATCCATCAATCCATACCAAAATCAGTCTTGTCAAGATCCCCAGAGACTTCTATGTTGCTAAAACCAATGATCACATTTCTGTCCTGATTTTATTAGCCTTCTCATTAGCATTTGACATAGATGATCACTCTCTATTTCTTTGCAACTTTTCCCCTTTGGCTTTGTTAATACCATATTTTTACCAATCTTTACTTCTCAATGTCCTTTACCTTAACTCTAAATATTGGAATTATCCATAATTTGTCTTGAGCCCTCTCTTATCTCTTTCATATCACTCCTTAGGTGCTTTCGTCAGTTCCCGTGGCTCTCTAAATATCATCTTTATGCTGATGACTCCCAGTGAAGACCCTAAAAGGACTCTAAACTTCAGATTCATATATAGACCTGCCCATTTACAATCACTGCTTGGACGTATATTAGACATCTCTAACATGACACATGTAAAATAGACCCCTTGCATCCTCCTCCCACCCAATCTGTTCTTTCCTCATCATTTATCTCTTAGAAAATGACATTAACATATGTCAGAAACCTGGGAGTCATTGATTCCTCCTTCTCTCTCACTCCTCAAATTCAATACATCAGAAAATCCTGACCATTCTACATCCAATATGAATTGCTAATTCATCCACTTCTCCCACCTCCGCTACTACCAGAGTCCAAGGGAAACTCATCTCTTGCCCAAACTGTAAGGTAAGGTAATCTTTTAAACATGAAAATTAAATCATGTCACTATCCTGATTAAAACCCTCTGCTGGCTTCCCATCACACTTAAAATAAAATTCAAACTCCTACATGATATGGCCCCATGGTCTGGATGACTCTGTTCTATTTTCATTTCTCCTACTCTTTTGCCATCAACTTGCTATGCTCCATCCATACTGGCCTTCTGTATTTGCATTATGTGTCAAGCTCTTTCTGGCCTCAGAACTCTTTCATTTGTACTTCCCTCCACCTGAAATTCTTTTCCATGGGTTCTTCACATGTCTGGCTCCTTTTCCACTTTTAAATCTTGAATCAAATGTTACTTCCTCATAGAAGTGTTCCCTAACTACCCTATCTAAAGTAGTTCCTTCTTACTATTTTCTATCAGATTTTCTTCAATGGTTTTTTTCGTCATGTGCAAGTCCATGAGGTCAGAGACCTTGTCTTTCTTATTTACCATTGTACCCCAGCACCTAGCATAGTTCTTGGCACTATGACTGTCACCAGGCTCAATAGACACTCAACAACTATTTGTTGAAATGATGAATTAATGAATGGGAGTTATCTGAATCCCCTCTTAGTGATTGAGAGGGGAGGAGGGAAGCACTGGAGAAGAAGTGAAGTTGGATGGGCCAGCAGGGCTGCCAGTCCAAGACTGGAGCCAGAGTTGGGGTCCTGAAGGGGCAGTTAGAGGAAATGCTGTGCACATATATTTGAGCCAAGACTTTGAGGAAGAATGGAACCACTAGATGGCAAGAGGAAGATTGTAAAAGAGGATAGAGCCAAGAGTCAGAGGCAAAATGGAAACCTAACTATAAAAGGAGTGAGTGGGCTGAGAGCAAATGAGAAGAGCCCTAGACAACTGTCAAGAAGATTACTGGAGAGAGAGAAGTTTCTGCCCAACGACAAGCAAAAGGACTGACTAAAAGCTGAGAGCTCGAATGAGGCTGAAGACCATGTCAACAATCTGCAAACTTGGGTGATCTTCTCCAGCAGTCCTCGGGAGCAGAAAAGGTAGATTATAGGACTGACTTTGGGTGGAGGCTTATAGGGTAGTTGCAGCAAAGTCCAACAACAAGTATTGAAGGAGTAGAGAGCTGGTGAAGTGGAATCTTATAGTCTAAGAACGGAAATTGGAGTTTAGAGTTTCAGTGATAGAGCAGTTTTGGGTGATGACAAGGTCCACAGTGTGGCTAAGCCAATGGCTCATATGGAGCAGAGCTAAAGATAACTTGAGATGAAGGAGTCAAGAAGTCAAGACTTCCATATGGGGCCCTCAGGCTAATGACAGGATTTGGGGTAGGGGGGAGTACCAGAATCTCCCACGGATCTGGCGTAGTAACCAGGATGCCAATAAATGATAACAGTGAGGAGGCTAGAGACTAAATGTTGTGAGGATCAAAGAAAGAAGAAATGTTGCACGAGAGTGAAAGGGCACTAGGAAAATGCTGGTGGTGTCTCTTGCTCTCAGGCTTTTGGAGAGAGAACAATTCTCACAGGAGAGGGGCCCAGGAGAGATGTTTTAGTTTGGATTATTCCCAAATCAGACTCTGAGATAAGGATTCCAGCATAAGTAGTCTGTTTGGGAGGTGATCACAGAAAATACCCATAAAGGAGTGGAGGAGTGAGACAGGGAAGGGAAGAAAGCCAATAAAGGGATGTGTTATAAAGCGGATTAACACTGTGGGTAACTGGAGTTTAATCACGCGGGGAAATTCTAGGAAGTGGTCTGGAACATGCAGCTCAGAGTTATCATACCTGAGGGATAACCTACCCCTGCCAGTCATTGATTCAGAGCTGTCCTAGGGAGTTGTTCACCCCCTGGCACTTCTGGGGCTTCCTGTGTGTGCAGGCAAAGAGGGCTCTGGGGGCCGGAGTAAAACCTCCAGGCAAAGAGACACAGAAGCTGGCAGCTGGAAGTCAGGCTGGTACGGACAGAAATGGTAAGAACCCGGGAGATGTGAGTGGAGCACCAACAGTATCTGCCGCACGAAGCAATGTGCAAGCAGGGGGGCAGGATTCAGTCAGGGCAAAGAAGTGGAGAGACCATTCTGTAAAGAGGGTGAGAGTGAAAGACTTAATTTACTTTAGAATGAACATTTTAAAAATAGTTGTATTGGGGGCCGGCCCCATGGCTTACTGGGTAAGTGCACGCGCTCCGCTACTGGCGGCCTGGGTTCGGATCCCGGGCGTGCACCAACACACTGCTTGTCCGGCCATGCTGAGGCGGCATCCCACATACAGCAACTAGAAGGATGTGCAACTATGACATACAACTACCTACTGGGGCTTTGGGGAGAAAAAGGGAAAACAAGGAGGAGGATTGTCAATAGACGTTAGCTCAGGGCCGGTCTTCCTCAGCAAAAAGAGGAGAATTGGCATGGATGTTAGCTCAGGCATGATCTTCCTCATACACACACACAAAAATAGTTGTATTAATTCTTTACTTCAGTGTGCAAATTTCTCAATACCTTATAATCCTCAAACCATATTCAAATTTCCCCAATTATTCCAGAAATGTCCTTTATAGCTGGTTTGTCCAAATCAGGATGCAGTCTCAAATCATGCATTCATCTTGTAATGTTTCTTAAATCTCTTGAACTCAAGAATACTCTTTTTAAATTTCATGTTTTATTGAATTATCGAATAAATCGAGCCAGTTGTTCTGAAGAATGTCCTACTTTTCGGATTTGTCTCAGTACTTGTTTGTGGTGTTATTTTGCTTGTTCCTCAATCTCCTGTATTTCCTGTAAACTGGACGTTAGATCTAAAGGCTTGATCCATTCAAGTTAAATATCACTGGCTAGAATACATCAACATGGCATTGAGTCACATACTGCAGCACATCAGGAGATGCTGTCTGGTTGCTCCGCTGGTGGTAATGCTGTGGTTGACCACTGCATCAGCATGATGGCAGTCAGATCCACTGTTGAATTAAATTTGCCTCCTGATGCCCAGACTGTGGGCTGTTACTTTGGCACTATACATATGTCCAGCTCCCCATCAACTATTCACCGAATAGTTTTAATCCCACTTGACAATTCTTGTCTGAATCAATGAATTCATGACAGGCTTAAAAATGATTTTCTAACTCTATCACTTCATCTGTATTTACTAGCTGGTATGCTTTAGGAAAGTAGAACTTCCCTCATTCAACCAGGGCAGCCTAGTACAGCAGGTAAGAGCGTGGACTTGGAGCCAGACTGTGTGAATTTGAATCCTGGTCCCACCACTTGCTGGCTGTATGACTAACTCACTTAACATCTTGGTGCCTCAATTTCCTTATCTGTAAAATATGGTTACCATGAGAATTAAATGAGGTAATATCAGTAAAGCAATCAGAATAAGGCCCGGTGCATGGTAAGTGCTAGGTAAGCATTAAATAAATAAAAAGTAAAACTATGGCTATTTAATTATACTGAAATATAGTTCCTACTGGACAGGCAGGATAAATGCTTAATTCTTTCCCTTTAATTATCAAATCTCAAAGTAAGGATTTGGTTTAATAGCTACCATGAGGGGTGACAAATGAGCGGAATGAACATTAAAGAGTTCAGGGAAAGATTTGGGAGGGAGGGGAGCTGGGAGAAGAGCCCAGAATGAGGACATGCAGAGCAGTATGGGGCTGGGAGAAGGAGAGCACTGGAACTAGCCTTCCCCACCTTTTTTCTCCACTTTACAGAGCCTCAGTCAAAATCACACAGGGCCAGGCAACTAAAGGAAGCAGGAAACAGAGCTCCTGTTTAAAGGATAGGTGCCTGGCCATTCACACACATCTGCAACGGACATTGGTACTTTCTCTTCATTGGCGGTTATGATAATACTATTGCACTGTTTTAATATAATATACATTATATATAATACAAAATAATAATAGAAGTTTTCTATTTCACCATACAAAACTTGGAATAAAATAAAAAACTTATTTTAGCCCTATGTCTTGATCAGCCTACATTTGGGGATCTCCTCAAAAATGAACCAAGACAGGGCTGGCTTCATGAGTGTTGGTACCTGTGTAGTCACTTGAGGCCCCATGCTCACTAAAGCCCAGGCTTGGTTTAATGCTTTGCTGTCACCATCTTGAAATTCTTAATAATTTTTGAACAAAAGCCCCACATTGAGCCAGCCCCAGTGGCCTAGTGGTTCAGTTCGGCTTGCTCCGCTTTGGCGGCCTAGATTCAGTTCCTGGGCGTGGACCTACACCACTTATCTGTCAGTGGCCATACTGTCATGGCGGCTCACATACAAAAGGAGGAAGATTGGCAACAGATGTTAGCTCAGGGCGAATCTTCTTCAGCAAAAAAAAATATATATATATCAATGGAGTGAGACAAAAAAAAAAAGAATACAAAGGCCCCACATTTTCGTTTTGCACTGAGCTCTGCAAATTTATGTAGCCAGTCCTCTTCCTAGGGCCTCTCTGGGCCCCTGACCCTGACCCCAAGCCAGTGGCCAGCCTGCACCCTGCAGAACAGCATAGATAGATAGCCCTTTGCATTTCTAAGTTCTCTCCTTTTTAACTCTTGGGCTGCTCCAAGCCTTGCTCTTCTCACTGGCAACTTTTTGATTTGGTTGCCTGCGTGGATTGTTCCTGTCTTGGTTCCCTCCTGGGGTTCCTTTTCCTCTTCAGAACCATTGATGGAATGCATTTCTCTGTAGGCAGTGCTCCCTCCCCCACCCCCAGAAACACACTTTTACCAGAACTGTGAGGATTGTCTGTCTTGTCCTCTGTCCCCTCAGTCTCAGATTTCTCTGTATTGCTTGTTGCTTGTTGCTAAAATAAAACACATGGCCAAAAGAAGAAAAGAAACCACCTCGGCTCTACGAGGCAAGCATTTTATCGATGTGTGGACCAGCTCAGCTCTGAGGGTCTGGGACAGTTGAATACAGGTGGGGGCTGAGTTGGAAGAGAAGGGAAGCAAAAAGCGGAAGCTCCGAAAACGGTGAGATTATCCAGTTCTGTCTCTGTCTCTCAGTAGGAGCTGCCTCCATCTTTATGCTGCCAGGCAGACAATGAGGGGCTAATTCTTAAGGAGCTCCAGGGAAGGCCACGTCATGGGGTTTTTAATTATAAAAGACTTAAGATATTCTGCCCATTTACAGTTCATTTCTTGTCACCAAACACCTTTCCACAAATGATCAATATAACTTTTTTAACACACTGAACTCTACTCTTCATCCTTTCCCCACCTATTGTCCCCTAGCCTGTATTTCCTATATGCTTTTCCTGCTCTGGTTCCTTGCTATACCTAAATATTATACATCAGCACTCTCCCATTCGGATGAGGCTTTATGGCTAAGTTCATGCCTTTTGCCCCTCATCCTCTGGTTTACTCTCTTTCCTTACCATGAGAACAAAGATGTTTTCATTAGGGCTGGGATAACCCTCAACAGTGTATTTCGTGTGTTCATTTTACTTGCTTTACGTAAAGAGATGATTGAATAATAGGAAAAGTAGTAGTAGTAGTAGTAGTCGTAGTAGTAGTAATATTGAGTGCCTCCTATGTGCGTGGCACCATGCATGCATTGCTAATCCTAATGACAACACTGTGATTTGGGTTTTATTGTTCCCATTTTACAGACAAGAAAACTGAGGCTTACAAGTCAAGGGAACTTGCCCAAAGTAGTTACCTTTTAAATGACAAAACTGAGATGCTAATGCCACTCTATTGACACCAATGCTCGGTTACCACACTGCCTCAGCCTCCTCTCTGTTGAAAAGAGAGGGAGCATAGATAGCATCCTCTTTTGTTTTAACAAGGCCCCATTAGCCGAGTAGCCATAGCATTCCCGCTCTTTATGTACATGCGGACACCAAGTGCTGGGGTGCCCCCCACATGTGCACCCTTCTTTCTATCATGTCATATATTTGCTTCACTAGCTGCTTGTTATGTAAGATGTTCCACGTGACATCTCTGCTTTGCCCTCTTTCTTACATTCCCTGAAGCCTCTTAAAGATCTTTTTAATGCCCTCATCCCCTCATCCATCAATTTCTCTTTGATGGGCCTAGCTTTCCTTTGATATTTCTCTGTACATAACTTTCCTGCCCTTCCTTCTAAGTTTTTGACCTTTTTATTTCCCACTACCTCTTCTTTGTCATGCCCTTTCCCCAGGTCACCCTTTCCCGATACCCTACAACCTGCATTCAGTGACACGGGCTCCTCTTATTCGTTTTTCAGTGTTGGCAGAAGGAATTTGAAGCCTGCTCCCAAGTTGTCCTCTTCTGGTATCTTACTTTGAAACGCAAAAGCATTACATTGTAAATCAATTCTGCATTGATCAAGGCTGGCTCCCATCCGCACTGCCTGGCTGCGACCTCTGAATGCTCAAACTGTGAGTTTTCTTCTGTGCTCACTCTATTGTTGCACAAGGCCAAGAAAAGGTCCTCATCAATGAAGCTGCACACCCTGTTGGCAGGAGTCAGGCAGAAAAGCTGGCAGCCGAAACTTGCTCAGTTCTACCTTGCTTTTCTAATGATAACTTTAACCTTTCTAATTTGCTTCCTGTTTTATTTCCCTATTCCTATTGCATCTTACTCTTCTCCTAGGTGCACTCAGAGAATTCTTATCCCTCACATTTACATTTTTTTCTCTCCTTTTCTTCTGTTCTGCTCGCTTATCCCTTTGGTTTGACTCGCACCTCAGTCTATTTGGATTATTCTTTTAATAGCTTTAAATAATTCAACAAGCACTTATGGAGTGCCCATGATGTGTCAGCTCATAAACTAAGGGCTAGCACCTGCCCTCGAGGAGTTCAGTATTTCAGTGTGTGTTAAATACTTGTGTAACTCCAAGGTGGAAGGGAGAGAGTGATTGGGACAGCCTGTTAGTTGGTCACCCATATACATGGAGATCAGAACAATGTACAAAACAGCCTTTACTCCCAGTTTAAATCACATATTCCAACGAATATGAGTCAATAGGGCATGTCCATTTTCGAGTGGCTCTTACCATTCCACTCATTCTGAGTTCCTCAGTGAGTACAAGACCTTTGTTCTAGACTATTTGGAGCACTCCTCCCTCTTGCAGTCAGTGGGGAAACCTCGCCTGCCTCCTCTCCCCCCTCCCCCTTGACCTCTGAGACTTCCTTTTCTGATGTGACTGTCTAGATTGGGTAGTCAGTCATTGTCAGTCATTCGGCTCCATCCAGTTCCAAAGCAGAATGGTGATAAGGAAGTCCCTCCAGTCCTGTGGGTGGAGGGGATGGGGAGAGAAGAGTCCAAAGACTGGCCTGAGGGTGGAATATCTTTGAGAAAGCTGAACATTCCACACTGCCAATATTGACATTCTCTTAGCATGCCTTTGGTGGATTATGATGCTAAAAGAGTCTCTGCCCCTTTACCTACCTTGATTTACAGTAACAAAACTCCCTCCAATTAATATAGCTTGAATTTTTGCCAGGCCCTGGGGAGTTAATGAGAAAGGAGAAAAGAAATGTATTTACTCTCCTTCAATTATTGCCAGTGTGAAGTGCTCTGCACGAGTGTGTTTGGGACTCTCCTTGCTTCTCAGGAACCCCTGCTTTCCATCCTAACACTTTGCACCCCTTTGTTTGACACGTAGTCCCTTTCTGCAGACTTCTTCACATCTCCACATAGAGGTCTAGTAGGCATCTCAAATTTAACAAGTCCCAGACTAAACTCATGGTTTCCCCTATCCCGGATGGAACCCGTGCCTCTCCCATTCTTCCCCATCTCAATAAATGACATCCCAATTGACCTCGTTGCTCAGGTCAAAACACTTGTGGAGTCAGCCTTGACCATCTCTCACACTCTGCCTCCAAGCCATCAGCAAATTCTATTAGCTTTAGCTGGCTTCGCCTTTAAAATATATGCTGAATCCACCTACTTTTCACTGCCTCCGTTGGTGCCACCCTAGTTGACACCACCATCATCTCTCACCAGGACTAGTACAATAGTCTCTTGTCTGGTCTCCCTGCTTCTCCTCTCATCCTCTACAGTCCATTGTCTATACTACAGCCAGAGGGATGCTTGTAAAAGATCAATCTGATACTGTCAATCCCCAGATCGAAACACTCTAATGGCTTCCCATCACAATTCAGAACAAATACAAAGTTCTCACCTGGACCTCCAAGGCTTCCTACACCTTGGCCCTTGGCTACCTCTCTGGTCTAATTTCTTACCACTCTTCCTTTAACTTGCCTTACTTCACTGGCCTCCTTTGCTGGTTTTTGAACATGTCAAGCACCCATAGGCCTTTGCACTTTTTGTCCCCCTAGCCTAAAACAATTTTCTCCCAAATATCCACATGAGTCACATCCTCACTTCATTCAGAACTATTCACTCCTTGGAGGGCCTTCCCAGACTATACCGCCTAAAATAGCCCCATACTCCATAACTTCCTATCTTATTAACCTGCTCTATTTTTCTTTGTAATACTGTTGAGATAATATTATACATGTAATCATTTGTTTGTTATCTATTTCTCATCAGAATGCAAGCTTCACAAGGGCTGAAATGTTATCTGTTTTATTCACTTCTATATTCTCAGCTCCTAGAACAGTGTCTGGCACATAGTAAGAGCTCAGTAAATATTTGTTAAATGAGTGAATGGTTATGTGGAAGGGGGCTAACTTGGCTGCCTAAATTGGATTCACCCTAGGATTCACGTATGTCTTGTGTCTGTCTGGAGGGTCTAGGACGTGAGTCCACCGGGCAACTATTTGTTTAGAAGCCCAAGGACCTTCTCAGGAAAGATCTCATCCTAATGGAAGAAATAATGAACATATAAGGTTCCTCTTAGACCTCAGGATTGAAGAAAAGGGAAGATTTTGAGTATAGCTTTCAGTTTATAATTAATTGAGACATTTTAAAATAAGAAATAACAGAAACCTAACTTAACCCACCTTAAGCAGAAAAAAAAGGACTGTATTGGTTCAAAAGGTAGGAACGAGAGGCTCAAAGGAACAAGGGTTGGGGACTCAACATTGTCAGAACTTTCTGTATCTATATTTCATCTCTGCTTGTCTCTGCTTCTCTTTCCCCATTTATCTCACCCTCTCCTGTTGTGTTCTGCTCTTCTCCATATTGCAGGAAAGGTGGTGGCCAGCAGCCACAGCTTAGCAAAGAGAACTTCTGTCTCGCAGAGTCCATGGATCTATCCCAGGGGACATTTCTGATTGGCCTTTTTTGGTCATGTGCCCATCATTTGGTCCAATCACTGTTGCTAGAAGAATGGATGTTCTGTGATTGGCTAAGTCTAGTTCACATACTTACCCCTGAGGCCAGGAAGAGAGTCTACAACCAGTTGAAGGGGAGTGGGAAAACTTGCTGGGAAGACCAAAACCCAAATAATTATTATAATAATAGCAACAACAACAAAAAAAGAAATACCTACCAGAGGCCACTACCCTGGTTATCTTCTGATCCAGTTCCAAGGACTCATACCTGAGTCCTAAGTAGAGAGGGCTTTGTAAGATTAAGTACCAATTTAAAGGACTGTTTCACTAAAATCTCTGTGGGGCATTGAGTAAACAGGCCACATCAGAAGCATTGGCCTTAGTAGTTTCAGTTGGGTGGGAGGCAGCTTTATGACAGCAGCAGCAGCCACCTCAATGCATCAATGGCTTTGTTATGGGCATCAGAAGCTTGGCAGCAGATTATCACCCCAGGGAGCTAGAGAAGGAAAAGAGGAAATAGTGGAAGCCACTGGGGAGGTAAAAGGATTCTGTTAATGAACCTATGTGACAGACCTCTGGGAGACTCGCAGAAATAGTTGAGTTAGTGAAAGGCTTTGAAGAGGGGCAAATATAGGCAGGGGCAGAGTCAGAGAAATTGCTTTTTATGATTATCTTGTGAACTTGATTTTACTTCCAGCCTGTTTCCCAGGTCAGAAGAATGTCCACTGACTACAGAAATGCAAGGAACAGGGGCAGTAGATCGCCCAATGATGCCCCATCCCCCAGAGGCCCTAGCACTGTGCTGAAGTCACAAACATCTGTGAAACTCCACCTCTCTCTGAGAAGCTTCAAAACAGTACAGAGTGTAGATGGGTCCCACTTCCAGGATCCACTGGCACACCCTGGCTGAGCTATGGTGTGGACCCATCTAGCTGTTCTGATTCAGAAGATATTTTTCCCACTCTGATTTTATCTCCACCTATTTCCCTCTTCTTGGCTTGAAGCCCAGCCACAGGCCAACACCATCATTAAACTGGGATTCTCCTGACACCACCTTCTGCCTGGTTTGGATCTCTGCAGGTTCACTCTTGCCTATCTATTCAGACTCCAGACCTTGTCTCTGTCCTCCAGTTTGGCTTTACACCCTGTATTCAGACCTTGGCTTCACCCTCATAACTCAAGGTAACTAGCTCCCTGGTCATTCCTTCTAGCTTCCCTATTCACCTGCTGGCCCAGCCTGGCTGCGAGTCCTGGCTTGCGTTGTTTGGCAGCCACCCATGACCTAGCATTGACAGTGTCCTTCCACCTTACTCCTCTTGTCACTTGAATTGCTTTCTCTACCCACCCTGAGAATATAATGATGCCGCTCACGTTGATACATAACGTCTTCATATTTCAGCAGCTTGTCTGGCTGAAGGAACCTTCATAACCTCCCCTGGCAATCCATTACACTGTCTAATCATGCTGATAGTCAAAGTTCTTCCTTCTGTCATACCATTTAGTAGAAGCATGAGTGCTGCTGAACAATAATCATTCTAAATGTCACCCGCCTGGGAGAGATGAGCACAGTGATCCTCAGGGTATGTACTATTTGGAATGTGCCCAGAATGTAGAAACACCTGTTTGAGATAGAAACAATGGTCCCCTGAACACATGCCATTGATAGGCCCTGGGAACTATAATGGTTACCCCCAGAGCTTACTGGGATAAAATGAGGAACTAATGGGGTGACTTTGTGGCTCCTGGGCAATTGAGGCTCTTGAGGAAGAAATCCTCAAACCAGAAGTGGAGGAAGGCACTCTTCCGTGAGTTGGATGGAGGCAGTGAGACTGCCCGATTACTGCAGCTTGTAATATCCGGTCCAGTGCCTGGCAGAATAGATCCCCATTCATTCATTTTTACTTCTCTCCATTTCAACTGTCACTGCCTGCCCTGCTCAAGTCCGGGCACCCAACTCCTTCTGCCTAGACAACTGCAATGGCTCCTATCTGGTTTCTCTGCCATCACTCTTGCTCCCTTCCATTTTATGTTGCTAACAGCAGTAAAGAAAGATCACAGAGTGATCTTTTAAAAATGTAAATCAGATCACGTCACTCTCCTGCTTAAAACCCTTCAAAAGCTTCTCATTTCACTTAGAATAAAATCCAAACTCCTTCCCACGGTTCGTAAGGTCCTCCAGGATCAGGCCTCTACCCACCTCTCAGACCTTTTCTGGGGCTACTGTCTCCCTTGCTCACTCTGCTCTAGACACACTGAATTTATTTCATTTTCTCCTGTGTGCTGAGCTCGTCCTTTTCTTGAGAGTCTTTACATACGTGGTTTCCTTTGCCTAGAATGCTCTTTCCTAGACTTTTCTCAAGGCTGGATCCTTTTCAGTTTTTAGTTCTCAGCTAAAATGTCACCTCCTTAGAGAGGCTTTCCCTGCCCACCCTTGCTAAAGAAATTCTCTCCCCTACTGTTTATTTCCTTCTTTAGCACTTGTCACAATTGCAATTGGTTGATGTGTCTATTTATTTATTCAAAGTCAATCTTCCTCACTAGAATGTAAGTTCCAAGAGGGCAACATCATGCTATCTGCAGCTTTAGCACAGTACTTGGCACATTATAGGCATTCAATAAATATATGTTGAATTCGTGTTTTTAATAGTAAGTTCTCAATGCATAATGTTTAAATGAATGAACGGGTAAAAAGTGGAGAGCATCTCATGGACATTAAAAAGAAAATAAAGGAATATTATCAACAGCTCTATGCCCACCAGTTTGATAACTTAGATGAAATGGACCAATTCCTTCAAAGACACAGCTACCAAAAATTCATATAAGGAGAAACAGATAACCTGAAAAGGGCTATATTGACTAAAGAAATCAAATCAATAATTAATAACCTTCCAAAAGAGAAAGCAACAGGCCCAGATAGTTTCACTGGTGAATTCTACCAAACACTTAAAGAAGAAATGATATCAGTTCTCTACAATGTGTTTCAGAAAATAGAAGCAGAGGAAAACTTTCCTAACTTGTCCTATAAGGCTAGCATTACCCTAATATTAAATGCAAACAGACATTACAAGAAAGGAAAACTACAAACCACTATCTCTCATGAACAGAGATGCAAAGATCTTCCCAATTGTGATGTATAGATTCAACTCAATCCCAATCAGAATCCCAGAGAGTTACTTTGTGAATATTGACAAACTGATTCTAAAGTTTATATGGAAAGGCATAAGAAGACCCAGAATAACCAACACTATATTGAAGAAGAAGAAAAAGGGCAAAGTCGGAAGACTAACACTGTCCAACTTCAAAATTTACAGTAATCAAGATGGTGTGTATTGCAAAAGAACGGACAAGTAGACCAATATAACAGAATAAAGCACCCAGAAATAGACCCACACAAATATAGTCAACTAATCTTTGACAAAAGATAAGGGCAAATCAACGGAAAAAGGATAGTCTTTGCAACAAATGGTGCTGGAACAACTGAACATCCACAAGAAAAAAAAAAGTGAATCTAGACACTGACTTTATACTTTTCATAAAAATTAACTTAAAATGAATAGACCTAAATGTAAAATGCAAAACTATAAAACTTCTAGAAGATAACATAAGAGAAAATCTAGGTGACCTTGGGTTTTGTGATGACTTTTTAGAGACAAAACCAAAAGCATGGCCCATGCAAGAAAAAAATGGTAAGTTGGACTTCATTGAATTAAAAATGTTTTCTCTGTAAAAGACACTGTTAAGAGAATGAAAAGACAAGCCACAGACTGGGAGAAAATATTTGCAAAATGCATATTAGATAAAGGACTGATATTCAAATATAAAAGAACTCTTAACACTCAACAATAAGAAAACCACCCAATTAAAAAATGGGTGAAAGATCTAAAAAGACACCTCACCAAAGGAGATATACAGATGGAAAATTAGCATATAAAAAGATTCTCAACATCATATGTCAGTAGGGAATTGCAAATTAAAACAACAATGAGATACCACTGACTACACACTTATTAGAATGGTTAAAACCCAAAATGTTAACACCATCAAACGCTGGCAAGGAGGGTGTGTGGAGCAACAGGAATTCTCATTCATTGCTTGTGGGAAGACAAACTAGTACAGCCACTTTGGATGGCAATTTGGGAATTTCTCACAAAGCTAAACATAGTCTTACCACACAATCCGGCAACCACACTCCTTAGTATTTTCCAAATGAGTTGAAAACTTATGTCCACGTAAAAACCTGCACACGATGTTTATTGCAGCCTTATTCATATTGCCCAAACTTAGAAGCAACCAAGATATATTTCAATTGGTAAACAGATAAACAAACTGTGGTACATCCAGACAATGGAATATTATTCAGCAATGAAAAGAAATGAGACACAAAGTCACGAAAAGACATGGATATCACTTAAATACATATCTCTAAATGAAAGAAGTCAGTCTAAAAAGGCTACATACTGCACAATTCCAACTATATCACATTCTAGAAAAGGCAAAACTGTAGAGAGTAGAAACATTAGTGGTTGTCAAGGGCTGGGGGTGAGGGGGAGGCATGAATAGGTGGAGCACAAGGGATTTTTAGGACAGTGAAACTATTTTGCATGATACTGTAATGGTGGATACATGACATTATAGATTTGTCAAAACCCACAGAACTGTACAACACAAAGAGTGAACGCTGATGTAAACTATGGACTTTAATTAATGATAATGTATCCTTATTGGTTCGTCGATTGTAACTAATGTACCACACTAATTCAAGATGTTAATAATAGAGGCAACTGTGTGTGGAGGGAGAGGGGGTATATGGGAACTCTCGTGATCTCTGCTCAATTTTTCTGTAAACCTAAAACCACTCTAAAAGATAGCCTATTAATTTTAAAAAGTGGAGGAAATGTGTAAGAAATAGTTCTGGAAGGCGCGAGTGAAGAGACAGAAGCTCCTGGCATTGCACAGGAGGTGGAGGTTGATGGTTAAAGGGACAGTTAGGCTCCAAAAGAGCCGCAAAAACCCTCTTCTCACTAAAACCTGCAGCATGTGCTGGGCTCCCCACTGGTCTTAACCCCAGTTGGATTTCAGGCTTTACACAGCAGCTGAATCTCATTGGGACAGTCTCAGACAGGCACAGGAACCCCTCGGCCCCTCACAACTGCTCCTCTTTCTTCCACTAAAGTCCCGCTAAACTGTTATTTAACAGTTTGATTCAGTCTATTGAAGAAATTTCCCCTATAATAATTCTATTTTTATAGTCCTCCCGAATGGAAGGAGGGAAAGGAGAGAGGGAGGGAGAGAGAAAGGGAGGGAGGGAGGGAGGAAGGAAGGAAGGAAGGAAGGGAGGAAGGCAGGAAGGAAGGAAGGAAGAGAGAAGAAAAACAACTAATGAAGATCTAGAGTTCATTTTACAGCTACCTTTGGTGGAGTACATCCATTCCATTAAAGTGTGGGATATTTACATGTCTCTTGATTCATACCTTTCTGTCTTATTGGAAAAAGATATGGCAAACACATTAACACTGCAGTTTGAGCGACTGGTTCTATGTGTTCTCCCTATCAGAACTATTTGTAATTACCTAGGGATTCTTGGAGTCACATGCTAAGAAGAAATTAAACTCATGGGAGAATTCCAGGCACTAGTGAGTGGTGGGGCCAGTGGGGGAAATTTTCCCCCAGGTTTTTTGCTCAATCTCGTCTTCTAGGCCACAGGAAATCGAGGAACAATAGAAGGAGAAGCTCAGACAGGCTCAATTTCAAGAGTTTCTGTTGTGCTTAATTGGTTATAATTCTGACAGATTGGTTTAGGAGGGAGACAAGTCACATAGGCCAGATAGGAGGGGATGAGACCTAGTTCCGGTCCCACAGCCCTGAGAGAGTTGTATGGGGAGGAAGCTGTCTGCTCTTGGCTGCTGAGGCCCCACCAGAATTGAGGAGGTGACTGGAATTGCAAAGCTGGAAGGCTCTGCTAGGAGAAAGGCAACTGAGTGAGCTGTTTATTCAACAGGCACTAAAAATGAAGTTTGGCACCTCATTTGAGATATTCCAGCAGAGTGAAGGAAGCTGATTCATTTTTTTTCAAATAAAACTTAATCGTTGTACTATTTATTTAATAGTGAGATAATAACATCTTATGTTTATGAACTGTCTTACAGCCTGAGAGAGTCCACACCACTTTACACACTTCAAAATCTGAGAGAAGCTAGATAGGGACCGTGTCTTCCACCATCTCAGGGGCTGGGGCAAGGGTGGGGTGGGATTAGCTCAGGCAGTAGCAGTGGCTGTACAACAACAGACACTTCCTTAATTAGCTTCACAGTCTCTTTAGCCCAGGACTCTTGTCCCTAATGGGCAGGGCTACCATGAAGGGTTGGGCAGGCTGTTCAATGCATGACACTCAGGTGAGGAAGCAGGTAGAAGCTGACGCCTAACCTAAGGTCCACTCACCAAGCCGAGCACCCTGTGAGAGCCTGTCTGCATCTGCCTAGGGGAAGGGATAGCGTTTTTCTCATTCACAGAAAGAAGTGTTTCTAATTCTAATTAATGAAACATTTAATTCTGTGTATTGTCTAGCTGTGGCCCCGATGAAGGGGTCTCTAGGTGTGTGTTGTGAGAGAAGTGGGCTGCCTTTGATAGCCCAACCTCCATGGCAAGATAGTGTGGTAGAGGCAAAGTAAAGAGCCATTCTGACGTGAAATAGCTGTGCGACTCAAGTAACCCACTCATTCATATCCCCAGGCCTCCATTTCCTCATCTGAAAATGGGAGAGTTGCAGTAGCTGACTTTTGAGGAGGGCTGCTGAGATGCACAACTCCAGGAGGCACCATTCGCATTGTCTCTGAAGAACCTTGAGCTCTGATCTGACTCTGTAGGCCTGACTGGATGATGGCAGGGCTAACAGTTCCCCTGTTAGTGTGTTTAAGCCAAATGCTGCCACTTGCTTTAGGTTCTCTCACATTTGGAGGCCAGTGTGTCTTGCTCCCCACTTTCTTTGTACGCAGTACTCATCCCTTCTATAACCCCCCCACACACATGGTTTACCCTGTTGTGCTGTACATAAATTTGTAATATTTTTCTCACTTATTTATGTCCCTTATTAGACTGTGATCTCTTCAAGAGCAAGATGGGTTCTTTTTCTTAACCATCTTTGCATGTGTGCCCTCTGCCCACCCTCCAAGCCCTACACACAAAGAGTTTATGTGGTTCCTCTAGCTAATTAGAGGCTTTTAAGCCTGTTTGGTTCCTCTCTCTCTAAAACTTAACTTTGAAGAAACAGATTTGGGATGGGGGTGGGGGTTACTTGGGAGACCATTAAGAATCAAGCATTTCCCATCTAGTCCCTTCTTTGGCTTCAGGAGGCCCCATTCTGATGCCCCCTCACTGCAGAGGTGGGGGGAGGGGCTGTAGAGGTAGAGATCAGCTGATCCCTAAAGTCTCTTCTGTTTCCGGCTTCCTATGAAAACATCCTAGTTGCCCTCAGTAACCAGCTATGCATAAATTTATGAAAGCATCTAACCCTTTTCAAAAGGTATTTATACATACTTTCAGCTTACACTAGCTCTTGAGGATAATGAATTCCATACATTTGTTTCATGTTGCATAAAGTCACATTTATTTCTGTTTTTATAAACATACCTCTTTCAAAACCTCAAGTGGGCTCTGATAGAGTCTTCTACGTTTCATGACCGCACCTGCATTCCCTATCTCTGTGGGCCTCCCCCAGCTTTGCTGCGTCTCCCTGCATAGAGAATTCAGAGGCAGGTGTTCTTTGTGCAAGGGGAGGAACAGGTCTTACCTGAACACGCTCAGAATTTAGTTGCCTGCCTTGACCACAGCGGTAGGTGGCTATTTGGCTTTAAAAAAAAAAATCCTCTGTGACAGAATTCTTCTGTCAGCCTTTGCCAGTCGTTCCTCCCCAAATTCTTCCCTCTCAGCCAGCATTGAAGTGGGTTTTGAAAAGTTTTGAAAAACACACCCCAAATAAGCTAGGTAACGCTCATGGATCTTGGAAGGGTCTTTGGCTGCATTCCAAGAACTCTCAACTCTTGGGAGATGGTGTTTTCTCCTGGGATCCTAGAGAAGCATGGAGCCTAGGGAATAGCAAGAAGATCATCCACGATCCAGAAAGGATTCCACATTAGAATATGTACAGTTGGCAAGGCTGCTACAAAGAAAAGAGAGTGCTCTGAAGAAAAGAGAACCAGGCTGCTAGACAGAGGACTTGTGCCTGGTGATGAGCAACACTATTGGATTGCTAGGTGGTTATTACCTCAGTTTTTCCATCTGTGTTATGGGAAAGTATGAGGATAAATGATACCACAAAAAATGAATAGTTATTTATAATCCCAACCTCCTTTTAAAAAGGGTGGCTACTGGGGCATGGAAGAAAGGTTCTTAATTCTGTTGAGGCCTTGATGGATTGACCTGCTAGATGCTCTGTCTAATAGAGGGAAAAGAAATTGCACAACAGATAGGAACACAATCTAGGAGGGAGGAGGGTAAAAAGAGCAGAGAAGGGAGGAGAGGGAGAAGAACGCAAGGGAGCTGGCAGAAGTCTCCATGCTGTGATCCCCCTCTCTGAGGCCCTCCCCAAAAAACAGTAAAGTATACTGAGACTTGCTGAATACTGGAGATGAGTATATTTCTTGTGAAAATCAAAGAAAGGACTGAGGTTGTACCTGGCATCCCAAGGGAAACAAAAACAGCGTGCACAGATGCAGAAATTGGAAGCAGAGTAGGGAGCAAAGGAAAAGCAGCCCTCCAGAACTGCTTCCCTGGCACTGAGCTTCCATTGCACTGAGCTGCCCCTTGGGGCCTGCAGTGTCCTTTCCTGCCAGGAGCCTGTAGTTAGAGCTATCTACTTAGTCAGATTTCCCTAACCTGAAGTCTCTGGAAAGAGAGCCTGAGGTCCCATTCCCTTTCTTCCAGCAGCACCCCTCCTCCCCCACACACACCTGGAGCTCTGCTTAAGGGGAGGGGCTGGAGAGATATCAGGCAAAAGATCCTGTAATATCCTTTCTCTTGCACACAAGTGCATGCTGGCCTGCATTTACTTAACTAAGGGAAGCCACTCAAAGGATTTTTTTGCCACAATAAAATGAAATGAAATCAAAATAAAATAAAATAAATAAAAATCTGCAACCGGAGGTGGCATGTACATTTGGCTCCAATAACTTTTAAACGCCCACCTCACAAGCCCCCAAACCTCTAGGCTTGCCGATTTTGAGGCACCTCTCCCTTGGACCCATCTTTTCACCTACAGATTTGGTTAGTGCTGGGGGGCCGGGGGAGGCAGGATAGATGGATCAGCATTTATGAGGAGACCCCCATCCTGCTCCCTGGAACAAACAGACCCCTGAGAATCAGGCAGAATCTGCTGCTGCACTGAGCTCAAGATCTGGGCCCGGTGGGCCTGCTGACCTCTGTTTTCTCAGGGGCTGTGAGTCAGGTTCACTGGCAGCATTTCTTCACGCAAAGTCTGAGACATTAAAATTATGTAGTGCAGCCATTCCTATTACAGAAATCAAAAGGGAAGGGCAGTCTCAAGTAGGAAGGAGACAACAACAGCCTCAGCAGCCTGCCCTTCCCCTCCTCTCTTCCACTCTCCATCTGTCTCTCTTCTACTTCCACAGGCTTTCCCTAGAATCCTGAAACTAGATGGATGCTGTCACCCCCACACCTGGCCTCTGACAACCCAGTGTTTTCCTATTTAAGCTGGAAAGTCGTGGACAAATCCCTCAGTTCAGCAGAGATAAGGTTGGAATTAGAAATCAAGTGCAAATGCATAGAAATGGAGGGGTTTACAGCACAGGCATCTTTGGCCGAAGCCACAAAATCTATTCAGAGCTTATAGGCCACTGGGCCCCGGTTCCTTTTCCTCACTAAAGCTTTGCTTTGCACAAAGGGTGAATGCTAGGCCAAGCCACTCAGACTTCCAGCCCAAAAGACTTTAGTTTGTGCAGCAGGAATTACACAGGGAAAAGAGAAGGCCCACACAGAAAAGAGGTAAGGACACATATATATATGATCCCTAAGCAATATATCCACTCTATATCCACTGTAAATGAGCCGTAGTACCTTGTGATCTTAATGACCAGTTGAACTGGGAAATATTGTTCATTCTGACAGTTAAGGACCCAGTTGACTCAACTGGTTTGACTCTGTCCCTCAGCCTGTGTGCCATCTGGTTCACCCTTGGATTGGCTGATGGATGAGCATCATCATAGTTCCTTGGCCAGTTTTCAGTTTTGAGCTTTACCTCTACAGCAGAAGGTTTAATCTGCTCAGAAAGGGTTTGTTTTTGGCTTTTGAGACAGCCGTACTTCACTCCTCTGAGAATTATAGGTTGTTTCAGAAATGGGAGCTTCAAAGAAAGCTCTTATTGGATCCGTAGTTGGGCCACTCCTGGAACTGTTTGTTTCATCTGATCCATCATTCTGCTTGTTATCACCTACACTGATAGGAAACATCACCTGGAACTGAAATTTATAGGCCCCTTGCCCATCATCCAAAGTGCTAGATCCTGTTTTCTGGAAGCCAATGTCTACTGATATTTGCAATATTGAGGCATGCACACAAGATGCATAAATGCTGTTGGCCTACTGAAAATAGCCAGCCCCGAGTTCAGGGCTGATATGAGCCTGAAGAAGGTACTGGCTGTAACATGTCTACATAAAGGAAACCTAACACATAGTCATGGCTCAAAAATGAGCCGTGCAGGGGCCAGCCCGGTGGCGTAGTGGTTAAGTTCACATGTTCCACTTTGGCAGCCCGGAGTTCACAGGTTCGGATCCCAGGCGCAGACAGACACACTGCTTGGCAGGCCATGCTGTGAGGGGGCCCATATAAAGTAGAGCAAGATGGGCACAGATGTTAGCCCACGGCCAATCTTCCTCAGCAAAAAAGAGGAGGATTGGCAACGGAAATTAGCTCAGGCTAGTCTTCCTCATAAAGAAAAAAAACAGCCGTGCAGAACTAAGAGCTGTTGCCACATTTTAGTGTGTAAAAATCCCACGATCACTGAGGAAGAGGGAAACCAAGGTGAGTTCAGTGTGTCTCCTGAGAAACTAGTAGACAGACGTGTCTCTGAAATCTGCCTTCAGCCTCTCATGTGAATCAGGCAATAGCATAAGTGACCAGCAGGGAGGACAGTGTCAGATTAGGGGTAGAAGCTTGGGATTGCTGTGAGACTGCCTGGGTTCAAAACCCCCTTGAAACGCTTTCCAAGATTTCTTTTAGAAATTAAAGAAGGGAGTAAGGTTATGTCTCTCTTACTTATTTAACTTACTAAACCTCTTTGAGTCTCCATTTTCTCATTCATAAAATGGGCACAGTAATAGTACCTGTTGGGAGTTTCAAAGATAACGCATGTGAATATTTAGCATAGTTCCTGGCACACTGTGAGAGTTCAGTAAACGCTAGTTGTTATTGTTTACAGGATTCAGGGAACCCGTGAATCCATCACAGGTTTTGGGCCCTGCTTCTAATTCCAAAGAGTCTGACTCTTTAGGCTTTTAGAATCCAAACATAAGCTGATATCTCCCAATATGGAAATACAGTGCCCAGTCACCACGGGGCTAGATTTTCAAGTCAGAACTGGGGATATGTTAGTTAAGGTTCTCCAGAGAAACAGAACCAATAGGATATAGATACATAGATATAAATATAAACAGGTATAGATATCGATAGAAATTTAGTATAAGTAATTGTCTTATACAATTTTGGAGGCTGAGAAGTCCCAAGACCTACAGTCAGCAATCTAGAGAGCTGATGGTGTAGTTCTTGTTTGAGTCCAAAGACCTGAGAACCATGAGAGCTGATGGTGTAAATTCCAGTCCAAAACACAGCGGGCTCGAGACCCAAGAAGCGTCAATGTATCAGTGTGAGTCCAAAGACAGGAAAAGACGAGTGCCCTAACTCAACCATCAGGCAGGAGGAGTTCCCTCTCACTCAACTTTTTTGTTCCATTCCGGCTTTCAGTTGATTGGATGAACCCCACCCACATTAGGGAGGAGAATCTTCTTTACTCAGTCTGCCAGTTTAAATATTATGCTCATCTAGAAACACCCCCACAAACAAAACCAGAATAATTGACCAAATGTCTGGGTACTCTGTGGCCCAGTCATAAAATTAACCACCATAGGGGACATATGCTAAACTCTCACTAGCCAAAGTATAGTCTGTGGACCAGCAGCACTGCCACCCCCAGAAAGCCTGTTAGAAATGCAGAACCTCAGGCCCCACCCTGGACCTGCTGAATCAGAATCTGCGTTTTAACAAGATCCTCAGGTGATTCATATGCACATTAATACTTGAGAAGTGGTGAGATAAAACATTAAAAGCTACAGTTCTTGAAGTATCATCCTTGAAGAACCAGTAGCAATGGCATCACCTGTGAGTTTTTATAGATGCAGATTCATAGGCCCTACCTCAACTGAACTGAATAAGAATCTATGGGAAATAAGCCTAGGAAACTGACTGTTAACAAGCAAGTTAAAGTTTGAGAACCACTGAGTTACAAATAGGTTCCTTTCTCTATAAGGGTCAAATGACCTGAGGTCTGAAGACTAGGACATTCTTTCAGACCAATTGACTTGGTACTCTTAAGCTGATGGATTTGAATCCACCCTTATTCTCTTCTCTGAGCTTTTTCATGCTTATGACCTTCTTGCTAGTCACTTGTTTGGTGGGATACCGCCATGATGTCTTGCTGGATATCCCAGATGGTCCAACTTCCCATCAGACTCTAAGCTCTGCAGCCACCATTCCCACCTCACAGAGATGACCAGTCTCCACAAGGGATTTCCAACCTGGCCAAGGAAGGGTATTGGAGTCAGTGCTGGAAGGAGAAATGTATCTGGTATAGACATTTGATAGGAGCTGAGAGGATTCTAAGACTCTCTAACCTCTCAACTCAAGATAAATGATGCTCCTCCAAACACACACATGCACACACAGACACAAAATGGTTGTCTGTCCTCTGAATAAAACTGAACGGGTTGATTGTGACCCCAGCCCCTCCTACGCATATCCAGGTGTAATTCTATTAGCAGAGTTCATTCTGTCTCCTGTCTCTTTGGAGAAGAAGAGACCAACTTGAGTGACCTAGAAATGCCTGGATCTGGGGTTCCCTTTTTATTGGCCTGTAAAAGATACAGGACTTGGCAAGACTGAGAATTTTTCAAAGACTTTATTGGGTGTTTTGTTTTGTTTTGTTTTGTGAGGAAGATTAGCCCTGAGCTAACATCAGATGCCAATCCTCCTCTTTTTTCTGAGGAAGGTTGGCCCTGGGCTAATATCCGTTCCCATCTTCCTCTACTTTATATGGGATGCCACCACAGCGTGGCTTGACAAACAGTGCGTTGGTGTGCGACTGGGATCCAAACCTGCGAACCCTGGGCCGCCCAAACAGGAGTGCGTGCACTTAACAGCTGTGCCACCGGGCCAGCCCCGACGTTATTGTTTTAAGAATATAAAATATTGCTGTTGTTTGTGGGGAGTTGCTTAGAAATTGCCCTGATACATTTTTGACAACTGGTGTATGTAAATGTGTGTGTACGTATTTACATGTGTATATACCTATTTGTGTGTGTGTATTTCTTTAAGAATATTCATAATTTGCACTGTGAGTTAGTTTTTTCTGTTATGCATTCTCTTTAGGCCTTGGGAACTGTGAAAATCGAATAGTAATTTTAAAGCCACTGTTAGGCCCATAGGGTCATTAAATAAGTGGGAGAGGAATAGTGAATGTTTCCCCAAAGTTTGTGACAAATGTACCAGTTTACTGTGGGGAGATCTCAGGGGCACCAAGAAGCTGGCTAATCCCTCTGCCAATAGGTTTTGATCTCTACTAAAATTCAAATACTCCTGGGCTTTCACTCTTTAGTTATCAAAAACTCATATTTCAGAATGAATATATAAATCCATCCTTCAACAACTTTTTTTGCAGAGAAAGATTGGTCCTGAGTTAACATCTGTTGCCAATATTCCTCTTTTTTTTCCCTCCCCAAAGTCCCAGTGCATGGTTGTATATCCTAGTTGTAAGTCATACTATGTCTTCTCTGTGAGCCGCTGCCACAGCATGGCAACTGACAGACAGGTGGTGTGGTTCCATGACTGGAAAACGAACCTACCAAAGCAGTGAAAACACCATCAGGGCTGGCTCCAGCAATTATTTTTTGAGCTTTGTGCTAGGCACAAGGTTAAAGGAGAAATTGGAAATTCAAGAGGGAGAAGGATTAAGAAAGAATCCAAAAGAGGAGCTGGAATAAGGAAAAAGGAGGGCTGAGTTCCTAGGCTCCTTCTTGCCTGGAAATCTCATTTAGTCATTCATTCAACAAGTATTTTTTGAGTACCTACTATTTGTGAGACACTAGGCACTAGGCACTAGAGATAGAACAATGAATATGAACAAAACCGGCAAAAATCCCTGCCCTCACGAATCTGATATGATAGTGGAGAGAGATAGACCATAAAGTAGTAAGGAAAATGTATAGTATGTTAGATTGTTATAAATGCTATGGAAAAAAGTAAAGCAGGAGATGGGGATAGAGATGTCAGGAGTTGCAATTTTAAATGGGGTAGGGGCAGAGAAGGCCTCACTGAGAATGTGGCATTTGAGCTAAGATTGAAAGGCAGTGAGGGAGCGAGTCATGTGAATAACTTCAAAGGCAGAGGAAAACAGCAAGGGCAAAAGTCCTGAGGTGGGACTCTGGCTGGCATGTCTGTGGAACAGCTCAGAGGCCAGTGTGACTGGAGCAGAGTGAGCGAGGGAGAGAATGGCAGGAGACGAGGTGGGAGAGCTAAAGGCAGAGCAAGAGGTCAGATCATGAAAACCTTGCAGGCCAATGGAATGACTTAGGCTTTTACTCAGAGTGAGGTGGGAAGCCATTGGAGGGTTGTGAACAGTGACAGAATCAGAGTTTATCAGATCATTTCCCTAAATTTAAAAAAATGTTACTGTATGTACATGATGAAAAAAATCAAATGGTGCATAAAAGTATGGAATGAAAAGCAAAACTCTCCCTTCCATTTTTCCATCTATCCCCACCAGACCCTTTCTCCAAAGATAAGTACCATTTTCAGTATCTTGAATAACCTTTAAGAAAAAAAATACATACATATATGTGTGCGTGTGTATATGTGTGTGTATAGAGAGGTGTATTTTCTTTTTTATTTACACAAATGGAATCATACATTTTATATAGTTCATAGCTTAGAGATTTATCCATATTGGTCCATATAGCTGTATCTCACATCATTCTTTTTAATGGCTGCATAGTACTACACTGTATATCATAATTTATTAGACCAATTCCTTATTGATGGATGTTTAGTTTGTTTCTAAGGTGTGTTTTTTTTTTTTGCTACTATAAACAATATTGCAATGAATATACTAATAAATGCCTCCTTGGGCACAATAATAATAATGACAGCTAATGTTTATTGTGTGCTTACTATGTGCCTAGGTACTGTGTTAAGTACTTAAGTACATGCCTTATCTCATTTTATACTTACAACAACTCTATGAAGTAAGCACTTGCTATAGATTGAATGTTTGTGTGCCCCCAAAATTCATATGTTGAAAACCTAGTGCCCATATGCCCAAATGCCCTAGTGCCTAATGTGATGGGAATAGGAGGTGTGGCTTTTCAGAGGTGATTAGGTCATTTGGGCAGAACCTTCAGGAATGGGATTAGTGCCCTTCTAAAAGAGGCCCGAGAGACCCCCTGCCTCTTCCACCGTGTGAGGACATAACAAGAAGGTGGCCATCTACGACCCAGAGGAAGGACGTCACCAGAACCAGACCATGCTGGCTCCTTGATCTTGGACTTCCCAGCCTCCAGAACTGTGAAAAATAAATTTCTGTTGTTTATAAGCTACTCAGTCTGTGGTATTTTCTTATAGCACCCCCAACAGACTAAGACAGTACTATTATTATCCCCATTTTGCAGATAAGAAAACTGAGGCTTAAAGAGGTGGTGGAAATTTCCCAAGGTTGCAAAGCTAAGTTGTAAAGACAGAACTTGACGGCAGGCAGTCTGACTCCAGAGCCTTGCTCTTAATCACTCTGCTGTACAAGTGGAATTGCTAGGCCAGAGGATATGTACATTAAGAATTATAGTAGCTAAATTTCCTATTCCCCTATACTCTCATCAACACTGGATATTATCAATCTTTTTAAATATCTGCCAGTACAGTAGGTGAAAAAAGGACGTCTTGATGTTTTGATTTGCATTGCTTTGTTTAGGAGCAAGGTTTGAACATCTTTTTATATGTGTATTTGCCATTTGTATTTCTTTTCTGTGAACTGCCTGTTCATAACGTTTGTTTTTTTGTCTTTGGGTTATTGGTGTTTTTCTTGTTGATTTCTTTCAGCTCTTTGGAAATTAAAGAAATTAGTCCCTTGTCATAAGTGTTGCAAATAGCTTGTTGCAGCTTGTCATTTGTCTTTTGACTTTGTTTATGTATTTTTTGCTGTGCAGAAGTTTTAAATTTTTACATAGTCCCATTTATCAATTTTTTTTAATGATTTCTGGATTTGTGGCCTGCTTAGACAGGCCTTCTCCTTTCCAGGATTATATGTATTTAAATTCTCCTGTATTTTCTTTTAGTTCTTTTAAGATTTCATTTTTCACATTAAAATCTTTGATTTATCTGTAATTAATTTTGATGTAAAGAGTAAGTTAGAGAATTCAGCTAGCCTGTTATGCAAATATAATTTTTGAATAATCCATCTTTTCCCCCACTATTTGACATGCCATCTTTAAAATATACTAATTTCCCACATATATTGAGGATCATGAATAGACATTGGTTTTTTTTTTCTTGAGAACCCAACTGTTTTATTACCAACACGTTTTAGTATCTGATAGGCCCTTTTCCTCCTCAAATACTTTTTTTTCAGAATTTTCCTGACTTTCTATTTATCCTTTTCCCCTTAAGTTTCATTTTCCCCTTCTGCCATCTCTCCCCCACTGAGAATGGCAGCTATTCCATTAGCTTATCCATACTATCTGGGTATTGTTCATTCATTCAACAAATATTTACTGAGTGTTGCTGATTGACAGATACTGTTTTAGGGACTAGAGATATAATGATAACACAGTCTTTGCCCTCATGAAGCTCACAGTCTACTGGGAGATATAGATAAGCCAACAAGTAATTACAAGACAATATGGTTAGTGCATTTCCTGAGAGATGCCTGAGTATTGTGGGTCCGCGGCAGAAAAGTAACTAACCTAGACTTGGGAGGAGGGAAGGAGTCAGGAAAGACCTGGAGTAGGTGACTTACGAGCTTGAAAGACTAATAGGAGTAAACTAGGTGAAGCGGAAAGAAATAGAAGGGGATTCCAGAAAGAGCAAGCCTCTTGTGCAAAACATCAGAAACATGATGAGCTCGACAAATCACAAGGAGCAGTTAGTTGTGGCTAGAGCATAGGGTGTGTGGGAAGGGTTGGGTTGGGGCTGGGAGATGTGACATGTAGCTGGATATGCAGGAGCTGGGTCCCGTGTGGAGGGTCTTGAATGCTGTACTAAGTAGGCTGGACTCTACCCAGTAAGCAACAGGACTCCATTGAAATATTTTAATCAGAGGAGTGACATGATCACATTCTCATTTTAGAGTGATCACTCTGGCTGCAGGGTGGGAAAAGGGCAAAAATGGGAGCAGAAGATGAGTTAGGAGGCTTATGCAGTAAAGTAACCCAGAGGAGAAACGCTGATCGTCTGGACTAGGGTGGTGACTCGGAAGGTTAAGGGAAGTAGATGGCTTTGAAAGATGTTAAAAGTTAGAACTGACGTGAATTAATGATTAGTTGGACTCGAGTGGTGAGAGAGAGGTACCAAGAATGTCTTCCAGGTTTACTGAACTAAGAAAGGGGAGTAGGCTTGGGACGAATGTGAAAAGACAGTGGGTACTGATGAGTGCCCAGCGTTATGAACCTATTCCTTCTCCTTCCTGCATAAAAATTTATCTATCCTATGTCCCAGTCCCTTAAGAGCTCTGGGCTCCCTTTCTGATTTATGATAGGGTGCTGCAGGCTAGTTATTCTTACCATGCACAGGGAGCATTTTCATTTGGCAGTTACCTTTAAGGCTTTCATCTATAAAAGTGATTCTAATAATGAGAGTTTTGGGCAGGCCAACTGGGGAAAAGATTTTTGGCAAGAGGGCTTCAAATTATCCCATTGTCCATGGCCTGCCCCCCAAAAGCAGGTCCTAGTTCTATGTTACCCTGAAAGCAGATCTGGCTTTGTTCCATAGCATGGGCCAGTGTAAGGTGGAGAGAGGAGAGGTGTGGACCTTCAACTGGTCAGAGGCTGGCCCAGACATCAGCAGAAATGGGTCACACGCCTAACTGGAACAATCTGTCTGCCCTGGTCTAGTCTCCCACATGTCAGGCTCCCTCTTCACCCAAAGGAATGTGATCTTAGGAACAAACAGTCCTGGGAGACAGGGAATTATTAGATGAGCCCATCACTGAGCTTTTGAAAACAAGCACAGAATTTACTGCAGAAAGAAAACTGGCATTCTGGATTCCAAAGGAGGGGGGAGGGCAGCCTGACATCAGAGGAGAGGGATTCACGTTGTCATGGCAACCATAAGAGTTATACTGTATTGTTTGTACCCAGAATTTAAGAGATTATCCTTGGGCTAAAAAAAAGAAAGTGTCACCATTTCCACTTCAACATCACCACCTCAGGATACCCGCCACCTTCCTGTGAGGAATTTTTAGTTGTTCATTCGTTATAAGTCACTTGGATATTTATTGATTTACTAATCTGCCATCCTCCATTTTTTTCTCCTTCTTTTCTTCCTTGCCTGCATCTGACCAGCACAGCCAGAAGAGGCCATTTGTCTTTCCACAGATGGTGCCAGTAAATCAAACTTCTGGCTAGTGGAAACTGGGGCCCTGGAAAATCTCCTAAGTTGGGAGGTGTCCTTCCCACGCCTTAGGGCTGCTTCAAGTCTGCCCTGGGAGAGAGCTAGGGGAAGGGAGGGCCTCTAGGAAAGGGCTCTCTGTCCAAAAATGTGACAGAAAATCAGGCACTTATGGAACCCTGCAGAGGTCGTTTTCCCAGCTCCAAGCCCATATTGGGATATCGGGTAACCTTGGCATCTTCTCTCCTGCTCTGGCATAGTCTCAGTCTGTGGCTACTAGGTAGGGAGCTCACTCAAGTTACAGCCTTAAAAGTGTCAGAGCAGGACTGGGGACTGGGTAAGTGGGGAAAGGCCTTTTTTGAACCTTTACACAAGCAAGTAGAGATTTCCTCACCAGCATGTGTTTCTTCCTATGTCACAGAAAGGTGAACTGAGACAGGGAAGGTACACCCAGCCAGGTTTTTTTTTAAAAATGTGAATCAGGGGCCGGTCCAGTGGCGCAAGTGGTTAAGTGTGCGCGCTCCACTTCAGCAGCCCGGGGTTCGCAGGTTTGGATCACGGGCAGGCACCGATGCACCGCTTGTCACACCATGCTGTGGCGGCGTCCCATATAAAGTAGAGGAAGATGGGCATAGATGTTAGCTCAGGGCCAATCTTCCTCCGCAACAAAGAGGAGGATCGGCATCAGATGTTAGCTCAGGGCTGATCTTCCTCACAAAAAGAAAAAAATAAATAAAAAATGTGAATCAAAGAAGGATCTAAAAACAAAACAGTGCTTATTAATTCCCTGGCTCCAGCTAACCCCTCCTTCCATCAATAACACTGACATGACCTAGCTATTTAATCCTGAGGCCTAATTGGCATCCTGTTTATTAAGCTTTAAAAATCCTTTTCTTTCTTTCCCCTTCCTGGCTTAGTAACTCTCACTTTGGAAATCTCTGGAGATTTTAATTTCCCGAAGAGCCTCCTGTCATCTCTTACAGTGACTCTTTTCATTTCACCTCGTTTAAGTATATTGGCTGGTTTAAAGGCTTAATTGAGATGAAGAAGATTAAGTCCAAATTTAATAAGCATTAAGAGTAGAACAACATCCTTTATTTCCTCTGGCTTCAATAATCATTGCATTTGTTTTTTTATTTGGAGTGGAAAAGTTCAGATGACCCAAACTGGGGGAAGGAGGTGGGCTAGAGAGAAGGGCAGGAAGATGTCTAGCTAGCTTTTTCTAAAATCTGTGGTTGTTGCTGCCGCAGTGGCAGCAGACAAATGGTTGGAGGGTGATGGGTCTGGAAATGATCCGGGAAGAATGCAAGATAAAGCAGGCATCAAGGGAGGAAGGAGCGCCTCCAAGCTCTTTCCTAGTTTCCAAATGGGCTCTTTATTTCACCAGCATGATTGGCTTCCAGAACACTCTGGGTTCTCCAAGTCTCTTGGCATGGGTGTAGACAAATTTCTTTTCCTGTTAGTATAGCTAAGACCAGATTAGCATTTTTCAAAAAGAACTTGACTAGGAAATGAAGGAAAACACAAAACTAAAAAAAGAAAATGTAAATGCATAGAAATGAGCACAGAGTCTAAGATAAAGTCTAGCCCCAGAGTGGCTTGACTAGATAGACTACCACGCACCCATGTGTGCGCGCGCGCACACACGCACACACCTGGTCCTTTCTCCTCCTTAACGTTATTTGTGGTACCCTGCCTCAAAAAGTCCTCTCTCCAGCCTTGGGTGTTTTTCCTATGCATTGCAGTCTTGGCTCTCTCCTTTATTACATCCTTTATCCCTCTGTTTTCTGATGATCTCAATACAGATTTGTCTCTTTCTAGTGGACTGTAAAGCTCTGCAAAGACAGGGACTAATCATAATCATCTTTGTACCCACAGCGTCTGGCATGTGAAACCATCCGTAAATGATTGTGGAACTGAAGTGCACCAGATCAGATCCTAGCAACCTAGAATCATGTCTATCTTTGGCAAGTAGCTCCTCTAAAAGCAGGGTTCTGAGAGCAGACAATGCTTTAGACTTTAAGC
This sequence comes from Diceros bicornis minor, assembly GCF_020826845.1. Classification (NCBI taxonomy): domain Eukaryota; kingdom Metazoa; phylum Chordata; class Mammalia; order Perissodactyla; family Rhinocerotidae; genus Diceros; species Diceros bicornis. The sequence goes on from NC_080781.1 coordinate 100,127,145, forward strand.
TTAGGTCTGTTTGACCCCATGTAAACATACTTCTGGCAATTTACAAGAATAGTACTGCCTTATAATTGTATAGGACTCAGTGCTTTTCAAAACATGTTTCACACCATATCCCATTTGATTCACCTAACAATTTTGTGAGGAAATGAGAGTTAGAGGGGTTAAATAGCTAGCCTAAAGTCACAGAGCTATATAGTAGTACAGTTAGAACTAGATGCAGGTCTTCCAATACTTAATCCAGAAGTCCTTTTAGTTTGGTATGCCACATCCCAAAAGAGACCTGTTTTGGTTGGGTCATAGTAAACTCAGAGAACAATTCTAAGGCTTACCTCCCTCAATCCCCTGTCTTCCACTCACCTGATATGGCACTAGCCCAGGAAGAGAGTCCAACAATCATCTGGGAGCAAGCAGCAGAACCTTGCTAAATCAGAACTGAATGCCATGAGACTCAGCAATCCTATTTATAGGAATGTATCCTAACAAATCATCCAAATTCAAAATAACTTTTTTATTAAAAAAAAAAAAGGTGAGCTTCCAAACAAAACACATCTGTGAGCAGAAATCAACCAGTGGGCTTTCAGCTTACTACCTCTGAAATAACTGGACAGGTGTGTAAAGATGTATGCATAAGGGTGTTCATGACAGCTATGTTACAACGGGAAAACATTGGAAACTACCTAGTGTCTAACAATAGGGCACCGGGTAAAAAAAATTAAATCACATCCGTACTATGGACTGTCATGAAGTCAATAAACCAATGATGTGACATAGATCTATATTTATTGACATGGAAACATATCCCTGACACTGTGTTGCTTTTTAAAAAGCAAGATACAAATCAGCATTACAGTATAATATCATTTTTGTAAAATACTACACTTCAGAAAACAGTCTGGAAGTATATTTTTTAAATGTTAACAGTAGTGGAATGTGTGACCTTGAGATTGGAAGGTAAAATGACACAGGATCTTCATTTTTGCTCACATGTATTTTTCTGCAATGAACATGTATTACTTTTCCTTAAGAACGTATATAATAAATGATTTTCAAAGAAAGAACCAAATGCCAACCCTGCCATTTATGGTCAATAGATTTTCAACAAGAGTGCCAATACATTTAAATGGCTCAAGAATATTCTTCTCAACACATGGTGCTGGGACAAGTGGATATTCACATGCAAAAGAATGAATTTGGGGGCCGGCCCCGTGGCTTAGCGGTTAAGTGCGCACGCTCCGATGCTGGCGGCCCGGGTTCGGATCCCGGGCGCGCACCGATGCACTGCTTCTCTGGCCATGCTGAGGCCGCGTCCCACATACAGCAACTAGAAGAATGTGCAACTATTACATACAACTATCTACTGGGGCTATGGGGGAAAAAAAAAATTAAAAAAAAAAAAAAAGAATGAATTTGGACCCCTACCTCACACCATATACAAAAATTAATTGAAATTGAATCCAAGACCTAGATATAAGAGCTAAAAACTGTAAAACTCTTTGAAGAAAACATAGGTGTAAATCCTTAATTCTTTGAGTTTGGAGTATTACCTTTCCCTTGGTGATTTTTCAAAAATATCAATAACCTCAGGAAGATGTATAATTAGGCTTTTTAGACCCTGGTCTGTGGTAAGCAATACTTTGACTGCGTGTGTATGAATGTGTTTGTCTGTCTTTGTGTGTGTGTGTATCAGGAATAAGTGTGTACAGAGGATGAAGGCACCTCCACCATCAGCCTTTTCATACTGTGGCCATGAGCAAAGTGCCATTTTCTGGGCTTGGTGGGCCGGGGGTTTTTCATAAAGAAACAGAAGTGAGAGGTAACCTAGACTAGATGCATAAGAAGGGGCCCAGCTGAAATCTGCTCCTGAGCAGAGGTGAAATCTTTCTTAGCTGTGTCTTTAAAAGCATAGCCTTCCCAATTTATTCCCTAAACTGTAGCCATCTTGGCTTCCTTTGGGTAGAGATGCTCCATCTCACTCCACCCAACCCTATATTAATACTTGTCTCTTTGTATTAAATTGGAGTGTTGCCTCTTCCTCCTTTGCTCTTCCACGTAGGCACATTTTAATTTGTTATCTTAGGTCAGGTTTCCTGGAAACAGACTATGGTGCAGAGATTTGCATACAGGAAGGTTATTAGGAAGTATGCATTAGGAAGTATCCCCAATGCCTGTGAGGGAGTGAGGAAAGCAGAACTGTGGGAAGGGAGAAGTTGAACTGAAAAGCCATGGCTGTTCCCACGGGGAGCTCTGGAGCTGGGTTGTCCAAAATTCAGGCAAGGGGTGTGAGCCTTTGTACTCTCATTAGATGTGAGCTGCTTACCACACCCTACCCTGACTGAAAGGGCACAACCTTGGTAAGGCCACCATTGGCTAAGAGCAATGCCAAGATAAGGACACAACTGTGAGCCATCAGCAACCAACACTTCCAGCAGCTGGGGGAGATCTGGGTGGTGCACCACGACATCTGCTACAGTTATTTACCTGGCAAGACCTCAGAGAAAGCTTTGGAACAGGTTGTTGTGAATCCTTTTACTTTCACTTATTTTCCTACATTCTTTCACAGCTAGAATTGGCAATTAGGAAGAGAGGTATAGAACTCCCAGACTTTGATTATGAGAAACTGGGGAATGCAAAACATTTCCCTGGCTTGAGCAAATGGATGGATGCTTGTGCAGTTTATTGAGATGGATAAGGAAAATTCTTGGGGCAGGGAGAATCAAGATTTTAGTCTTAGACAAGTTAAATTTGAGATGTCTGTGAAACATTCAAATGGAGATGTAAATTTTGTGTGTGTGTGTGTGAGGAAGATCAGCCCTGAGCTAACATCCATGCTAATCCTCCTCTTTTTGCTGAGCAAGACCGGCTCTGAGCTAACATCTATTGCCAATCCTCCTCCTTTTTTCCCCCAAAGCCCCAGTAGATAGTTGTATGTCATAGTTGCACATCCTTCTAGTTGCTGTATGTGGGACGCGGCCTCAGCGTGGCTGGACAAGCGGTACCTCCGTGCGCACCTGGGATCCAAACTCGGGCCACCAATAGCGGAGCGCACGCTCTCAATCGCTAAGCCACAGGACTGGCCCTGGAGATGTAAATTAATATATGAGTACGAGCTTAGAGAAGTCTAGGATATTGAGGTAACTTGGGAGTTAGGATATAAATTGTGTTGAAAGCCGTGAGAATGAATGAGATCACTCAAGTTGAGAGTGTAGAAAGAGAAGAGAAAACCTAGAGCTGAGCCTTCAGGAAACCTTCAACATTTACAGCTCAAGTTGCTTACGAGGAGGATGAGGAGATAGAGATGGCATAGTCAGAGAGGTAGGAAGAATACTATGAGAGCGTCTTGTCACAAAATCCATAGGAAGAGAATGTTTCAAAAACTGAAGAAGTGGTTAGTGTTAAATATTGCTGGGAAGTGAAGCAAGCTGAGGATAGAAAATTTTCCATTGGATTTAACAATATGGGAGGCCATTGGTGATCTTTGTGAGAGCTGTTTTAGGAGAGTTATGGGACAGAAGGCCAGATTCCAGTAGGTTGAAGAATGAGTAAAACGTGAGGAAATAGAGGCAGTGAGTATAGAAAATTCAAGAAGTTGGCTGTGATAAGGAGGAGGAAAGAGATACAGGGTAGTTAGCTGAAAGGCCATGTGAGTTTGGGGGATTTTTTTTGTTTGCTTGTTTGTTTGTTTTTGGATATTTTAACGGAAGTATAACATACAGAAAAGCACAAATCAGATGTACTGCTTGATGAATTTCCACAATCTGAACACAGCCGGCAACCAGCATCCAGATAAGAAAAGAGAACACCTAAAGGCTACATAGTGTATGATTCCAACCATATGACATTCTGGAAAAGACAAAACTATGGAGTAAAAAAGATCAGTGGTTTCCAGGGGTTAATGGGAAGGGAGGGATGAATAGGTGAAGCACGGAGGATTTTTAGAGCAGTGAAACTACTCTATGATACTGTAATGGTTGGGGCCGGCCTCGTGGCTTAGCGGTTAAGTGCGCGTGCTCCGCTGCTGGGGGCCCGGGTTCGGATCCCGGGCGCACACCGACCCACCGCTTCTCCGGCCATGCTGAGGCCGTGTCCCACATACAGCAACTAGAAGGATGTGCAACTATGACTATCTACTGGGGCTTTGGGGGAAAAAAGGAGGAGGATTGGCAATAGATGTTAGCTCAGAGTCGGTCTTGCTCAGCAAAAAGAGGAAGATTAGCATGGATGTTAGCTCAGGGCTGATCTTCCTCACACACACACAAAAAAGAGTAATGTTGAGAGACAGGAGAGTAAAAACGTGAACAATAATGGTTTAATTCACATGCATGAGTCAATCATATTTAGTAAGTGGGTGGAACTAGAACTGGGTGGAAATAGAATGGTGAAAACTAGGGAGAAAAACCAGCAATAAAAAAGTAAGGGTCAATTCAAAGTTCAGATGAACTGTAAGTGCATCAGTTTGGATTCCTGCAAAGTAATTTACACAACGATCTGCCAGATATCAGGCTTAACATGATATGCTGCTTCTGGTATCCTTATGAGGAGGTGCTGAAGGCCCAGCATTTCGGTATTTTGTGTTGGTAATGTCAAGCTCTGTCACTCCAGCTTTTGACAGTAGCACTCTGGTTCTGTTGTATTTTGTCCTTTTGAACTTTTCCCACATTTCCCTGCTTTTGGTGGTTCTTGGTCCTTCTTGTTTTTATTCTCCATGGCTGGTACAGGCCACCGTCTCCTCCTGCCTACTCCCTTTCACAGCCACAGCGCCCCCACCCTGGCCACTGTGCCTCCCCAATGACAGTGACCACCACTGCCGCCACCGTCTGAAGACACCTCTGGCTTCCCCTTTCTCAGTCTCAGGGACTGCAGTGGCAGTGGCAGCCATGTGCATATCTTTTGGTAAACACATTTGCACTTCTTTTGGGTATATGCTTAGAAATGGAATCACTGGGTCACAGAGTATGGATATATATTTAGCTTTAGAAGATACTGCCAAAGAGTTTGCCAAATGTTTGTACCGATTTATCTTCCCACCAGCGATGAATGACAATTCTTCTCTTTATCCTCACCAACAGTTGGTATTCTTTTTTTTTTTTTCATTTTAGCTATTCTGGTGCATGTGCAGTGGTATCTTATTGTGGGTTGTTGTTGTTTGTGTCTCTCTTTTAATTATTTTGAAATAATTTTAGACTTATGAAAAAGTTACAAAAATAGTACAGAGAATTCCATATATCCTTCACTTAGCTTCCTCTAATGTTGACATATTATATACCCATAGTGCATCTATAGAAACCAGGAAATAATATCGATACATTATTATTAACTAATTTATAGACCTTATTTGAATTTTGCTGGTTGTCCCACTAATGTGCTTTTTTCTCGTCCTGATCCAATTGCATTTAATTATCATGTCTCCTTCGTCTCCTCCAATCCATGCCAGTTACTCAGTCTTTATCTTTCATGACTGTGGTATGTTGAATAATGGCCCACAAAGATGACCATATTCTAATCTCTGGAACCCATGAATGTTATCCTATATGTCAAAAGGGGCTTTGCAGATGTCTTGAAAGTCTTGGGATGGAGTGATCACCCTGCATTATGCAGGTGGACCCAATGTAATCACAAGGGTCCTTATAAGGGGGAGGCAGGCAGGAGATCAGAGTCAGTAGTAGGAGACGTGACAACAGAAGCAAGATCACGGAGCAATGCAAGGAAGGGGTCATGAACCAAGGAATGCAGGTGAGCTCTAGAAGCTGAAAAGACAAGGAAACAAATTCTTCCCTTAGAGCTTCCAGAAGGGACACAGCCCTGCTGACACCTTGACTTTGGACTTCTGACCTCCAGAACTGTAAGAGCATAAATTTGTTTTGTTTTAAGCCACCAAGTTTCTGGTAATTTCTTACAGCAGCAATAGGACACTAATCCAATGCCCTTGACGCTTTTGAAGAGTACTAGTTTTATAGGATGTTCCTAATTTGAGCTTGTCTGATGTTTTCTCATGATTAGATTGAGGTTATTCTTTTTTTTTTTTTTCCAATAATACCACAGAGGTGATATTCTGTCCTTCTCAGTGCATCATGTCAGCAGGTAGGTGGTGTCGATCTGCCCTATGACTGGTGACGGTAACCTCCATCACTTGGCTAAGGTGTTGTCTGCTAGGTTTCTCCACTGTAAAGTTGTTATTTTTCTCTTTGTAATTGATAAATATTTGAAGGGAGCTACTTTGAGACTATGCTAATATCTTGTTTCTCCTTAAACTTTTGCCCCCTAATTTTAGCATCCATCAATGTTTCTTGCTTGCAATAAATATTACTGTGGTGTTTGCCTCATGATGACTATCTATTTCCATCAATTCTTCTACACTTATTAATTGGAATCCTTCTGTAAGAAAGAGCTATCCCTCCCCACACTTTGTTTATTCAATTATTCACTTACATCAGTATGGACCAATGAATATTTATTTTATTCAATGGATTATAATCCATTGCTATCCTTATTTACTTTGTTGTTCAAATTGCCCCAGATTTGGCCACTGAGAGCTCCTTCAAGTTGCCTACTCTATAGTCTCCCAAGTTCTCTTCTGAAAGCTTTATTGTTATACCTTTTACTTTTATATCTGCAATCTACATGGAATTCATTTTTGTGCATGGTATGAAGAGATGTCGATGTACATTTTCCCCTGTGTGGATAACTAAGTGATCCAGCACCAAGCATTGAAAAGATTATCCTTTGCCCCATTGAACTGCAATGTCATCTTTGACATAAATCTGGTGACTATAGGTGTGGAATTGTTTTTAGAGTCTCTATTCTGTTCCATCGGTCTATTCGTCTGTCCTAGTGTCAATACTACATTATCTTAATAATTGTAACTAGATATAGCTTAGTTTCTGGTATTATGTCTTGTTTTGTTCTTCTTCCTTAAGATTGCCCTGGCTATTCTTGGCCCTTTGTATTTCCACAAAAATTTTATAATTGGCTTGTCAATTTCCACAAATGAAAAAAAAAAACTGCTGCGATTTGACTGGGATTCTCTTGAATCTGTAGATCAAATCAGCAAGAATTTACATCTTTACAATATTGAGATTTACAATCTACCTGTTTCTTTAGGTCTTATTTACTTTCTCTCAAACATGTTTTAGAACTTTCTGTTTAGAGGTCTTGAACAGTTTTCCTAGTTTCACTCTTAGATATTGAATGTTTTTCAATGCTACTGTAAATGGTTTAGGCTTTTTTGTTTTTGTTTTGTAGACTGTTTTTAGCTGTTAATAAACCCATTTGAGAATACAGATTTTTTAAAAAAATTTCTTCTGATAATGGCAAATAGAAGAAAATTGACAAAGGAGAGTGTTTCACAGTTGTTAGATGAATCAGAATGTGAATATAAAAAGAAAGATAACAGTACTCCAGACTCAAATGATTACAGTGAAACTGATTGTGTAAGTGAAATCTCAGACTATGAGTCTTCAGATGAAGATATATATCCTAGATGATTTTCTCAAACTCAAGAATTGATGAGTGAATATTTCTAAAGGCAGAAACGAATGACCAAAAAAACTACAAAGAAGCAAAAAGAAAAAGACACACAAAAAAAGGAATGACAGTCATTAACAGAAAGTACTTTATTATGCAGGACTTTGTGACATGGACCTGAACCATCTCTTTTTCCTAAAAGACATGTGACAACATTCTATATTGTTTATGATGTTTTTGTGCCAAAATTTACTTGATACAAATTACTTGTATTAAAATGCTTCCTAAATGTTTTTAGAAAGTTATTTTTCATTATACCGTTATTCTTACTTCTGTAAATTATTTGTAACATAACTTAAATATATAAAGATTGAAAAGGGTATATTGGATCCAGATGGTAAATGGGATGACTATTTTTGATGATACTCTAAGGGTTAAAGTGTTTTTTTCTTATTGTTATTGTTTGTTTGTTTGCAATTATTTTTCCCCTTAAGGTATATCCTACTGGGGATGCACAAATTACTGTTTTTAAGTTCTTTTAGTAATTCCATCACTAGATAGATATTTAAGTCAATTGATTTTATATTATTTTTTATTTTTAAGGATTGTTGTCTTAAAAAATAAAGTTTCTATTTTAATCTAAATTTAGATTTACTGAAAAGTTGCAAAGAGTAAGAGAGTTCTTATATACCCCCCATGCAATTTGCTGTATTGTTTACATGTTATATTTCTATGGTGTTTTTCTCAAAACTAAGAAATTGGCATTGGTATATTACTATTAACTGAACTCCAGATTTTATTTGGATTTTACCAGCTTTACCATTTATGTCCTCTTTCTTTTCCAAGATCCAACCCAGAGTAATGATATAGTTTTTGAATTTTCATTTTCAAATTGTTTGTTCTAGTATTTAGAAATACAATTGATTGTTGTATATTGACCTCATTAACAATGACTTTGCTAAATTTGCTTATTACTTCTCATAGTTTATCTATAGATTATTTTGAATTTTCTGGACAACCAGCCATATCATCTGAAAATAATGATGGTTCTAATTTTTAACCAACTTTATTGAGCTATAATTTACATAAATAAAAAGCACCATTTAGAGTGAACAGTTGATGAGTTTTGACAAATGTATACACTTTGTGGTCCTTCTCAATTAATCTCCATTCCTGGCCCCAGACAATCACTATAGATTAAATTTGTCTTTTCTAGAGTTTCATATAAACAGAATCATACAATATGTACTGTTTTGTGTCTGGCTTCTTTTGCTTGGCATAATAGTGTTGAGATTCATACAAGTTGTAGCGTATCAGTAATTGGTTTCTTTTTTAAAAATATTTTTAAACTTTCTTGTGGTGTAATTGAAGTACACTAAACTGCACATATTTAAAGTATACAATTCACTCAGTTTTGACATACATATACACCTGTGAAACCATCACCACAATTAAGATAACAAAGGTTTTCATCACCCCCCCCACCCCACCCCCGAAGTTTCCTTGTGCTCCTTTGTAATCCTTTCCTCCCTCCACCCTCATCCTCAGGCTTCTACTGGTCTGCGTTTTCTGTTATTTTATATTCATGGCCTCACAGAGTATGTACTTTTGTTGGCCTTGCTTCTTTAAGTTAGCATAATGATTTTGATATTTATCCATGTTGATGAATATACCAATAATTTATTGCTTTTATTGATGAGCAGTATTCTTTTACATTAATTTACCACAATTTGTTTTTCCATTCATCAAAAAATGAACATTTGGGTAGTTTCCAGTTTGGGGCTACGTATTACAAATCAAGCTGCTCTGAACATTTGTGTACAAGTCTTTGTATGGGCATAGGCTTCCATTTCTCTTAGGCAAACACCTAGAAATGGAATAGCTAGGTCATATAGTAGGTGTAACTTTATCTTTTTAAGAAATCTCCAAATTGTTTTCCAAATTGGTTGTGCTATTTCACATTCCCATTAGCACTGTATGAAAGTTCTACCTTCTCCACATCCTCGCAAACACTTGACGTGATCAATATTTTAAATTTTAGCCATTCTGCTGGATGAGTAGTGGTTTTAATTTGCAATTCCTTGATGACTAATGATATTAATTATCTTTTATGTTTATTTGCCATTCACATCTTTTTTTGTGAAGTGTCTGTTCAAATCCTTTGTCTATTTTTTAAATTGGGTTGTTTGCCTTATTGTTGAGTTGTATGTATTCTTTATATATTCTGGATTCAAGTCCTTTATCTATATATTATTTATGTATGGTGAATATTTTCTCCCATCTGTGACTTGCCTTTTCATTTTCTTTAATGGTGTCTTTTTTTTTTTTTTTTTTTGTGAGGAGATCAGCCCTGAGCTAACATCCGCCAATCCTCCTCTTTTTTTGCTGAGGAAGACGGCCCTGGGCTAACATCCGTGCCCATCTTCCTCCACTTTATATGGGACGCCGCCACAGCATGGCCCACCAAGCAGCGCGTCGGTGCGCGCCCGGGATCCGAACCAGCGAACCCCGGGCCGCCGCAGCGGAGCGCGCGCACCCAACCGCTTGCGCCACCGGGCCGGCCCCTTTAATGGTGTCTTTTGAAGAGCAAAACTTTTAAATTTTGATGAAGACCAATTTGTTAATTTTTCTTTTATAGTTTGCGTTTATTGTGTTCTAAGAAGCTTTTGCTTACCCCAAGGTCATAAAGATTTTCTCCTATTATTTTTTTATAAAGTTTTATATTTTAGGTTTTATGTCTAGATATATGATCTATTTCAAGTTAATTTTTGTGTCCAGGGTGAGGTAATAGTAGAGGTTCAGTTTTTGCATTAGGATATCCAGTTGTTCCAGCACCATTGGTTAAAAATGTTTATTTTCCCTATTGAATTACTTTAGTACCTTTGTCAAAATAATTTATATGTATACATATATTGAATTTATATATATTATATTTTGTATGTATTGAATATATGTGTATATATTGTGTGTTTGTGTGTGTATGTCTGTGTGCGTGTATATACATATATATATGCTATTCTGTTCCACTGATCTGTATACCTATTCTTACATCAATACCACACTGTCTAGATTAATATAGTTTAATAGTAAGACTTGAAATCAGGTATTGTAAATATTCCAACTTTGTTCTTTTTCAATATATTTTTTGATATTCTAGGTCCTCGGAATTCTCATATAAATTTTAGAATCATCTTGTCAATTTCTACCAAAAATCTGCTGGGATATTGATTAGGATTGCATTGAATCTATAGATCAATTTGCAGAGAATGGACATCTTAATAAGAATACAATTGAGTTTTATATATTGATCTTGTGCCCTGAAACCTTGCCAAACTATTTTGCCAAGGAAGTAGGTTTTTTGCAGAAGAAATGGAAGGCGTGAATATAAGCAACTCTGTCAAGACATTTGGCTGTGAGAAGGAGTAGGAGAGAGAGAGAGGGCAGTTAGCTGAAGGGTTGTGTGAATTTGAGGGATTTTTTTTTTTATTGTTTGGCTAGATGGTTTTCTTTTCCTTTTGTTTTTGTTTTATTTTATTAATGGGAGAATTTTAAACATGTTAAAAAGCTGAAAGACTCAATAAAGAGGGAACATTTTAATATAGAGAAGAAAAAAATCATCAAATCTTCAATAATTCAAGAAGGGGATAGAGTTTTGCTCTTTAAAACACCACACACACACATGCACACTCTTTCACACAGACTTCTCTACCCTTCATCCTTCCAGTAGAGTTACATCACAATTATTGTTTAAATTGATACTCATCATTTACAATTTTATGACTATGTCCATATCTTTCATTGCTGAGCCAAGTAGCATACTATGATTATTTCCTTTCTTCTGCATCCTTTATTCTCCCTAGAGTGAGTTTGCCCTTTTAAAAATTTTGTTGATTTTCTATTTGTCTATTATCAATATTCTTTTAATTTCTCTCTCCCCAGAATATTGGGGTTTTTTTTGAAGACTTTTTTTTTTTTTGGTGAGGAAGATTGGCCTTGAGCTAACATTCATTGCCAATCCTCCTCTCTTTGCTTGAGGAAGATTGTCACTGAGCTAACATTCATGCCAATCTTCCTCCACTTTATATATGGGATGCCACTGCAGCATGACTTGATGAGCGGTGCGTAGGTCCATGCCTGGGATCCAAACCCAAGGCATGATCCAAACCCACGAACCCCGGGGCTCCAAAGCAGAACATGCGAACTTAACCACTATGCCGCTGGGCCAGCCCAGAATATTGTTTTTTACATGGTCAAAGACATCTAGGATTCTGTCAGTTCCATTTTTTTAATGGAGACATCTGTCTTGCAGGCCTCCATCTTCTTGCTCCAATTTGGACTGATTGCCCTCTATGTCTGCTGCACAGCTCTCATCTTAGTGCTTCCTTTCATCTCCCTCCTATGATGAATCTCCTCTTTCCTGCGTCCCAAATGTTCCCGTCTCCTGGAGCACTGCCTCCAGTTGCTTCCTAAGAAAGGGTGCACAGGAGTTAAGTTTTCTGAGACCTTGCATGTCTGAAAATTTATTTATTTTATTCCAAATCTTGATTAATAGTTTTTCTAGATATAAAATTCTTATTTAAAAAGAATTCCCCCTTAGAATTTTGAAAACATTTTCCCATTATTTTCTAACTTCCAGTGTGGCTGTTGAAAAGTCTGATGCCATTCTGATTGCCCAATCCTTTGTATGTTACCTGTTTTTCCTTTCTGAAAGCTTCTACTATCTTTTATTTATCCCCAGTGTTCTGTGTTCTCATGACGCTTTGTCATAGTCTAGGTATTTTTTCATTAATTGAGCTGGGCACTTGTTGGACTCTTGCAATCTGGACTCTCTTGTCCTTCCTTCCTGGGAAACTTACACTATTTCTTTTATAATTTCCTCCTATTCATTTTTCTCTCTTTTCCTAGAAGTCCTATTAATTAAATTTTGGCCATCTAGATTGATTCTCTAATATTCCTTATCTTTTCTCTTTAATTTTCCATGACTTTTTCTTTTTGTTTTACTTTCTGGGTGAGAGTATTTGTCTTACAACTCTCCCAGTGATTTTTTAAAAATCGAGTTATCCTGTTTTGAATTTCTAATAGGTCTTTCTTGTTCTCTATTCCTTCTTTCTTTTTAAGGATCCTATTTCTATTTATTGTATGAAATATCTTCTCTCTCTAAGGATTTTATTATTTGTTTTTTAAAGTTTCTTGCTCTATGCATTGTTTCTGTTTCCAGTTTTTTATTTTTTTTCTCTCTCTCTCTGTTTTCTTTCTTTCATGTTAAAGGCTTTCCTTGGGCCGGCCTGGTGGCGCAAGTGGTTAAGTGCGCGCACTCTGCTGTGGTGGCCTGGGGTTCGCCGGTTCGGATCCGGGTGTGCACCGATGCACCGCTTGTCAGGCCGTGCTGTGGCCGCGTCCCATATAAAGTGGAGGAAGATGGGCATGGATGTTAGCCCAGGGCCAGTCTTCCTCAGCAAAAAAAGAGGATGATTGGCAGATGTTAGCACAGGGCTGATCTCCTCACACACACACAAAAAAAGGCTTTCCTCAAGTGCCTGGTGATCTTCTGTTGTCTATTTATATTTTAAAATGGAAGTTCTTCTAAGACTTACTAACTGGTAGGCTTCACTGTAGACAATTGGGCAGGAACCCAGACATTTCATTGGAGAAGTGACAATAGTCAATACCAGTAATCCTCATTTTGCATGATTCCTATATGAACAAATTTCACTTACCACCCGTCCCCCAGCAGCACAGTTCAAATTTCAGTTACCACAGTACATTAACTGTGAGTCATTGCATAAAGTACAAACTGCAATGCTAGCTCTTCAGCCCACAAATCACTATGTAAATAACAGATGTGCATCAAGACCATGTCACTTCTCTCAAAGTCTATGGGTAATTGGTTACTGTGAATCTGTTATTCAGTTCATGCACAGACAACAAAGCATGTACTATAGTTGTGTTGCATCCTTGTCTCCCAGTGATAAACCCACATGACATTTTACAAAAATGGATAATCAAAAGAGGGAATTGGCTAACAAAGATGAAAGTAAAGCAGAGAAATGAAATGTGAAAATGCTGAAAATGAAATTGGGCCTGATTTGAAAATGGTGACAGCAAAGCAAAAATGGGACAAGACCTAGGCCTGCATGAAGCTATGGTGCGAACAACGTTGGACAAGTTTGATTAATATGAAAAAAAAAAGAGGTAAATTTGCATCAATATCTTTTAGTTTAAATTGCACTAGGAACAGAAAGCTGCTTATGACTGAAACGGAGTGTTTACATCTACTTTGGATTAAAGACTGCAATAAAAAATAATCCCAATCAGATTGGCTAGTGTTCAGGCCAAAGCATTGAAGTCATTGCCAGTAAAGGCTGCTTTAATCATTTCAGAAATTGGCATGAATTGATTAGTGTTAATCTATCTGGTGAAGCAACTAGCATAGATGAAGATACTGCTGTATAATTTGCACCCAGATTCCAAGGATTAGTTAAGGCAGGTGGTTATGATGATCATCAACCATTTAATATTGATGAGACAGGTCTTTTTTGAAAGGCAACTCCATCAATAACTTATATGACAAAAGGTGAAGGATCATGAAGTGACCATAAAGGAGAAATTCTAGATACATAGCCAGAGAAACTTAGTGAAGACGAACTTATCAACATAAATGAGGAAAGTAGTTATGACAAAAAGGATGAAGGTGTCCCAGAGGAAGTGACGCTGGCAAAAAGCTTCACATTAAAGGAACTCTCAGAGATGTTTCACCAGATTGAAAGCACAAAGGATAAAATGTTGGAAGCTGATCCAAACTTAGAAAAGAATATGACAATTTCTGTGCCAAGGTGTAGAAAAGATGCTTGTTCCATATCATAAATTATACTATGAGAAGAAGGCAAGCACTGTTCAAACTACTTCTTGGTAAATTTTACAAAAAAATTAAGCATTTTAATTCTCAATGTTCCTAATGTTTTAAATTGCAATGTACTAAATAAGTATCAGTTTTAGTATTTCATCATTTCCTTATACATTTATACCTGACAGTAAGAGTTTTTAATGTTTTGATGAAATTTTTTTTTAATAATTTTATTTATTTATTTCTTTTCCTCCAAAGCCCCAGTAGATAGTTGTATGTCATAGTTGCACATCCTTCTAGTTTCTGTATGTGGGATGCGGCCTCAGCATGGCCGGAGAAGCGGTATGTTGGTGCGCGCCGGGGATCCGAACCCCGGCTGCCAGCAGCGGAGCGTGAGGACTTAACTGCTAAGCCACAGGGCCGGCCCGTTGATGAAAAATTTTAAAGATCATGAAATAATTATAATTTTTCCCATTGGTTGTTAAGATCACTTTGCATGGTTCCAGCTTGCAGTAGTCATTTTTATGGTTCCATCCTACTGTGAAAGCAAGGCCTGCCTGTATCTATAGATCTCTTCTCTGGGCCATTCAGTTTCTCTGGAGAGCAATACTCCAGTCCCTTGCCTGGTGACTACATATCTCGCTGCTAACATGCTTGGAGCTAAGTGGCACAAGAGGTATGGGGGTCTCGCCATTGAATCTGTAGACTTTTGCTTAATTTCACTGTTCTCAGATGATACCATGCTCTGTGCCCCATATCCTCAAAACCAAAATCTCTCTGGGTCATTTCCTCCAAGGAGTAAATCTCCTATCTCCTACCAGGATGGGGGAAGAGATTCTGGGCTGTAACTGTTTCTTATATAAGTTTTCAGCCAAACTCCTTCTTTACAGCTCTACTCGTTTCCCACCCCAACTTTATTCATTAACTAGCACTTCCAATTCCCTAGCCTCTCTGGACTTCTGTAGGTGAATTGGCTTGCTTCTCATCGGCATCGCCTTTTGCATGGTCTTGGTATTCAGCCTTTTCAGCTCTACTAACTCCTCCACCTGCTTTCCCTCTTCCAAAAATGTATTCACATCTTATTCTCTGGTTTTCTTTTCCGCTCTTTGTTCTCATGGGTTTATACGTTTTTAAAAAATTTCTTTACTTCAATTTTGATGGGGTTTAACGAGGGAATAGGTGTTCAATGTGCTGTGTTTAACTGGAATGATCTATTACCATAAATTTATAGTGACCCCAGCCTGTCCTATTTTGTAACTTCTTTGGCAGTGCTTTGGTGCTTGGGTTAAGGAATAAAGAAAGTAGATAAGAGGGTTCATCCAGAATTAATGTTTTACCAGGCAGGTGTAGCAAAAAGTCAGAGGGACAAGAGAGTTTGGGGCAGTGGGAAAATGTTGAAGTGATAAATCATGTAATATAAGCTGAATAAAAATTGACAGAAAGAGAGAATTGATGGACTGAGGGAAAATTAAGATGTCAATATACTGGAGGTACTGATGAGGTCAAAAAGGGTCATAGTGGTAATAGTTGAATAAGTAATCAAGAAGAAGCAGAAGCTATGGTCATACAGTGGGATGTTTGAGTTACTGATTTTGGAGATTGAACAGTCATGAGTGGCTGAGGTGGTATAGAGGAAAAGGTTATTGGAATGAGTTACCAAAGAACAGAGAGGCCAGTTAAATGAGTTGTCCACATGGATGTTGAAGTCATACAGGATAATGAGCAAAGGTCATCGTACTTCAAGTCTCTTAGCAAGTGGGCCATTTGGAGAACAACAACAACCAAAAAGAAGGAGGAAGAGGAGGAGGAGGAGGAAGGGGAGGAGGACAATATTATGTTTCAGTTAGGATTAGGTTCAACTTCTACTGACAGAAAACCCCAGATAACCATGACTTAAACAATATAGTTTATTTCTCTCTCATGTAAGTGTCAGACTCATGGTGGTTCTGTCCCACTATGTCTACAGGGATCGGGGCTACTTGCAGCTCAATGTTCTGCTATTCCTGCAGTATTGCCCTTGTCCTCATAGTCTAAGGTGATGATCTAGAGCTCCAACCATCACGTCTGCATTCTAGACAGTGTAGGATGAAGGAAAGTCCAAAGAAGAGGCAAAAGACATGGGCAGCTTTCTTAGAGAATGTTCCTAGAAGCTGACATGTAACACTAAAGCTTACATCCCACTGGTTATGTACCACTGGCTTACACCCCATGGGCACTTCTAGCTAGAAAGGAAGCTAGGAAATAGAAAATTGTTTCCGGGAAGCCATGTACCCAGCTAAAATTTCTATTAGTATGGAAGAAAAGGAGAATGGATATGAGGGGACAAACAGCAGGTTCTGCCACAGTACTTGAAATCAGGTATGAAGGCAGAACTGGAATAAAGATTTGTTAACTAGAGAGGAATATTCCCACCATTAAGTGATGTTCAAAAATAATCTTAAATTCTTTATGCTTCAATGTTCTTTCACTTTCCTTAAAAAAATTTGAGTAAGTCCTTGGTATTCCTTGAGAGAAAAGTCAGCAGGAACTCGAGATACACTGAATTAAATAATCAGCCCTTTAGAGTTACCAAGGTGTTTGTGAACTTGCACTCTCTTAAATAATAATAAAGCTACTGTGGTAAACTAAAAATGCTCCCCCAAAGCTATCCACCTCCTAATCCCTGAAACATGTGAATGCCACCTTATATGGCAAAAAAAAAAAGGGATCTTTGCAGATGTGATAAGCATCTTGTGATGGGCAGATATTTTGTTGCCCTCCTCTTCACCCCACTGGTGAAGGAGGGAGCCCCACTATAGGGTTCTGGGGTTGGTCAAATGCATGGCACCTGACACTAGACACACGAGCTAGATAGCAGTTTATTAGTCACATACACTCACAGCTCAGGGCAGGAAGACACCACATGCCATGCAGGGCCACACAGGGGTTGCGCTGGGGAATAGAGTAAACCAGAAAAGACTGTGGGAGGAAGGCTTTGTAGTAACAAAAGGATGAGGTACCCCTCGGTCCCCAAGGGAGGATGTGATTGGCTTGTTTGAATAATTCAAAGGCTGTCAGGGAGTTGAAACCCATTAGGGTGAGGACTTTACCAGGTGGGCTGCAGCTGATCCGGCAGATTGGGGATTAGCCAGATGGGGAGCCTTTCCTGCTGGATGGGAAACCTACCTGACAAGAACAGGGGAAAGCACAGTTAGGACTTTGAGGCCCTGTGAGACTCAAAGATGTCAAGGCAGCACATGAATCTTTAGGCCTTATACTACAGGAGATTATTCTGGATAATCCAGGTAAACTCTAAATGCAATCCTGTGTATCCTTGTAAGAGGGATACACAGACAAAAGAGGAGAAGGCAGTGTGACCACAGAGGCAGAGATTGGAGTGATGCAGCCACAAACCACAGAATGTTAGCAGCCACTAGAAGCTGAAGAGGCAAGGAATAGATTCTCCCCTAGGGCCCCAGAGGGAGCGAGGCCCTGCCGACACCTTGATTTCAGCCCAGTGAAACTGATTTTGGACTTCTGGCCTCCAGAACTGTGAGAGAATACATATGTTGTTTTAAGCCACAAGATTTGTGGTCATTTATTACAGCAGTGCTATGATCTGAATGTCTGTGCCCCCTCAAAGTTCATATGTTGTAATCCTAATGCCAACGTGATGGTATTGAGAGGTGGTGCCTTTAGGAGATGCTTAGAACACGAAAGTTGAACCGTCATGAATGGAATTAATGATCTTATAAAAAATACCCCACAGAGCTTTGTTGCCCACCCCTTCTACCATGTTAGGACACAACCAGAAGGAGCCATCTGCGAACTAGAGAGTGGGCTTTCACCAGAACCCAACCATGCTGGCACTCTGATCTTGGACTTTCAGCCTCCAGAACTGTGAAAGGTAAATTTTTGTTGTTTATAAGGCACCCAGTCCGTGGGGTTTTGTTATAGCACCCAGAGGAAACTAATACAGCTACCAACCACTGAGTGTTAACTATCTGCCAGGTACTATGCTAAATCCTTTACGTGCATTATCTCATTTAATCCTCACAACAGCCCAAAGAGGTAGACACCATTGTATCTACCTCATTTTACAGATAGAGAAACTGAGGTTTAGAAATGATAAATAACTTGCCCAATGTCACACACCACTCGATGGTAGATTGAGGGTGCTATCCCAAATCTACATGGCCCTAGAGTCCATGCTCCTAACCACAACCCAATGTTACACTTAGAATATCCAGTTTCAGGACCTTGAGAAAGACTCCCTGAGAGAATAGGAAACAGGATAGGAAAGTTTGGAAGGTAAAGAGGAAGCCAAGGCATAGAAAATACCTGGGAGTGAATAAGAAACTCTCTGAGTGTATAGACTAACAAAGCAACAATTGGTTTATTCATTCATCCGTTCTACAAATATTTACTGAGCATCTATTGTGTGTCTATTGAATGACTGAACTTCTCCTTTTTGAACGTCTCTTACTTCGTCTGCCCCAGAGTGAAAGACAAGTGGCTTTCTTGGGCAACACTGGCCGGAGACACTGCCCCACCTCCCTGCTGAGGGCCAGCATGAGCTTTGTTCCTTCCAAAACCCAGCTATCCAGCCCTCAAATCACTCAAGACTCCTGGTCAAGGAAAGTCAGAATCAAGGGCAAGCCTCTCTGAAGTGCTTATCACTCTCCAGCATCTCCTTAAACTAGGAATAATCCTAGGCCCTCTTTAAGCTTCCCTTCCACCTACTGGTCACATAGGCCCTGCATTGTTGAACTTTTCCAGCTTTGGAAAGGAGTTTTCTGAACAGAGTTTGCTTGAAAACTCTCTAATATCCAAGAAAGACACAGGAACCACTAAAAGGCAAGTGCTGTTCTTCACTGCTTGCCCTGCAGCACTGCTTTCTGAACACCTATACTTCACCCCTTGCTGCCTTTACCCACGTATTCATTAGTTTTTGCTGATGAAACCAATCAAGTTGGAAGAGATGAATACAGCCATGTGTATGCATGAGCTTGGTCCATTTCCCAGTATGTAGACTGTTTTATGATAAAGCTTCCATGAATACATTGTATTGCAAAAGCAGGAACTGCATACAAATTGACCTTTTATCGTTTTAAAAGATCTTCCCTGAGGACTTTCTAAGCATAAAAGCAATGGAAGAAGTCAAGAAGGAAAAACATAGTTAGATGTGACAAAGTCAAAATCAAAGGCTTATGTGCATTACAAAAAAAAAAAAAAAACATAGACACTGCTGGCGGGTAAGTAAATTGGTACAACTTTCATGGAGGGCAATCTAGTATACGTATTAAAAGACTCAAATGTGCTTACCATGTCACCCAGGAATCCCACTGCTAAGAATTTATCCAAAGGAAATAAACATGTATGGGCACAAAGATTTTGCTATGAGGATATTTCTCTGTTTTAATTATAATAGTAGAAATTTGGAAGCAACACAATTGTCCAATAATAAAAGGCTGATACATTGATATGATGGAATACATTGCAGACATTAAAGATCACATTTTTAAAGAATATTTAATGTCATAGGAAGTACATAGGAAGGTTATAATTAGGTAAAGAAAGCAAGATATAAAACTGTACACAGAATAGTTTTTTTAATTAAAATAAGTCTATGTACTCATTAATTCAACAAATACTTATTGAGGATCTAATATGTGCTGGGTATATTGACAGATTCTGGGGATACAGTAGTGAGCCAAACAGATACAGTCTTTGCCCTCATGGAGAAAAAGAGACTGGAAAGAAATACAGCAAAATCCAGATCATCAATAATACCTATCTCTGGGTGGGATTAAGGGTGATTTTAATTTTTTCTTGATACCTGTCTATATTTTCTGTAATTATGTAATGCTTTCATCGTCAGAAAAAAAAGTTATTCTTTAAAAATCTTCCTTAAAATTGAAGCCAGCTACTATGCCCTTGTGAAGCCTAATATGTAAAAACATCTTGTATTTAAAGAACTCTTGGCAATTTGGACCCCTCCCATGGCCATCACTTCATCTGATCCTCACAACAATCCTGTGGAGATAGGTAGGGAAAGCCTATTGTATGGATAAAGAGACTGAGGCAGAGAAAGCAAGTGATTGCCCTGGAAAATAGAGTGAGTTTGGGCT
The DNA here is from genome assembly GCF_020826845.1 of Diceros bicornis minor. NCBI lineage: Eukaryota > Metazoa > Chordata > Mammalia > Perissodactyla > Rhinocerotidae > Diceros > Diceros bicornis. Next base: position 100,147,557 of record NC_080781.1, read on the forward strand.
AGAATCATAGCCCTCATATCAGGTTTCAGCGCTCTCTTAGCTCTACTGTGTTTCCCTAAAGGTGTCGTGGAGGAAAGCGGCCTCTCTGGGCTTTGCCCCAAATTTGTTTCCAAACATTTCACCCACTCCCTAGGCCCTGTTGTCTTTCCCTGTTTTTTCAAGTGACTGGATACTATGGAATTCCCAAATATGCCAAAGAGGAATTGCTAAATCATTTTACCTTGTAGCCTCTCAAAAATTTAGAATCTCGGAAGAGAAGGGACCTTGAAAAGCATTCCAATCTGCCATCCAAGTTGAGAAGATTGCCTGGAGGGTACCCCTGCTCCCGATCTGCCTTTCCATCTCTCTCTGCCAAGTACAGGTACCTCTTCCTTCCCTCCCCTCCCACCCCTTTTGGGAAGCCTGCTAGGTGGCTGTTTGATTGAACAAATGAATTTGACCTAATGTTTTCTGGCTGGTAATGGACTCATGCCTGAATATCAAACTTCCCATGATGTTTGCATTTTAACTAGGAACTCAAAGGAACTGTGGGATTTCAAGCAGCATAGCAGGCTAGCGAGAGTGGTATCTCTGGTCAGGATCATGTTTTGACAGCTCCTCTAAAGATTTTACAAAACCTAGGCAAGCTTCCTCCTCCTATCACGTGTAAGATCAACCCCATCCTCAGGGAGCTGGCTCAGCCAAGGGGAGGACTGAGGTTCCAGGGCTACAGTGGCGTGTCCTTCTGGCCTCTGTCGGGGGTTAGGGGGTGCAGCCAGGCGTAGTGCCCGCAATCACTCAGGAGGAAGCAAGGGAACCTCATGAATAGGGAAGGAAATGAATTTCTAGTGGGAAGATTTCCAATCCTTCCAAGAGAAAAACAAATCCAATTCCTATTCATTCGCCTCCTCGTTCCAGCTTCCATCTCCCCTGGCTTCCTTGGGTCAATGGCAAATCTGAGCCCTTTGTCATCACCTTCTTTGCCTTGGTTCTGGTCTATACTTGAGCTTTCTGGTGCTACTGCTGCTGCTGCTGCTGCTGCCAAGGACAACCCTCCATCCATCAGCACAGCTGGCTCCCAGTTTGCTGCAAGGGAAAATTGAGATTTTGTTGCTCTGGTTTTGCTTCGCTGCTTTCATTTCAGGGCTTGCCCCTTGGGACATGCAGCTCTTCCCTCCACCTACCACTCTACCTGGATGGCTTCTCTCCAAACCTAAAGCTGTTTCCCAAAGCATCATTTTTGGAACCAAAGACACTGAAACTTGGACTTAGACCAGGCATAACTCAATGATGGCTGCAGTGGTCACCTGACTGGTTTGGTTTTCAACAGCATCAGAAAAAGATTCCCCCTCCAAAATTCTATTACCCAATTGCTTATCAAAGCAATAATAATAATAATAACTAATATTTATAAGTAATCAAATATGTGCCAGGTACTGTGCTAAGCAGTTTACATGCATAAATCATTTAATTTTTTAAAAAACCTAAGTAATAGGCACCACTATTATCCCCATTGTACATTTTTTTCAGTTCAAGATGGTAGGCTGAGCACAAACATTTAAGTCATCTCTCTCCAGAGACCTCATTAAAATAATAGTACAGAAATTTTAAAATGCATAAACCCACTACAATAAAGAGAACAGGAGGGGAGCCATCAGTGGATGGGAAATTTAAATAAATTTCTGAAGTCACAAAGCACCTGGAAGAGTGCTAACTGATGAAGCAGAGTGGAGCAAACAATCGGTTTAAACTACGTGTGGAAGTGCTGCAGCTAAAGAGGCAGCCCGCCTACCTTGCAAGCCATAGCAAGCTCTGGCCTCAGAGACTACAAGTATGACAAAGAGAAAGAGGGGGAAGTGAGGACAACAAGGCCTCCCAACTGAAGGTCTGTACAAAGAAGTGTTGACCCCCAACTCCTACATGGAAACAACCTGTCAGCCAAATAGTTGCTTGCCAGCCTAAAAACAAACAGTTTCTTCTTGACAGAAATTGAACAAAGTATCAAGAGAGAATTAGGGTAGCTAGTTGAGAGTTAGTGCTTCACAGTTAGGCCCTCAGCAGTCTGGTATTTGGACCCTTCTCCCCCAGCCCATGCCCCCACAAGAGATTCAAAACCAGCTCCCCTCCCATTGTCCTTAAGCAAAATCTGCCTGTTAACAAGGTCTGCTCACACCCCCAGGTCCCAGTCAGACTCTCTATTGCCTCACTTTAAAAGAGGAACAGGAAACAAAGGAGCATTAGACATATGAGGAAAGGCTGGAACATTAAAGAGAAATCGCAAGATAAATGGTACAAGCAGAGTTAATTCAGGGAACTAAAGGTACCTTTATATAAAACTCCAAGTAGTATCCATGGAGAAATTTGAGAACATATTACATCTGTAAAACAAGAATAGAAAGGTATAAAAAATAAGAATAGGGGCCAGCCCAGTGGCATAGTGGTTAAGTTCACGTACTTGGCTTCAGCAGCCCAGGGTTCGCAGGTTGGGATCCCAGGCACGGACCTACGCACTGCTCATCAAGCCATGCTGTGGCAGGCATCCACATATAAAGTAGAGGAAGATGGGCACGGATGTTAGCCCAGGGCCAATCTTCCTCGGTAAAAAAGAGGAGGATTGGCAACAGATGTTAGCTCAGGGCTAATCTTCCTAAAAAAAAAAGAAGAAGAACAAAGAATACAATCGAGCTCTTTGCAAAACTTTTCAATGTAAACCTTTGTACATTGCTTTGATTTTTGAACCATGTGGAAGGTATTACTTATTTGAAATAACTGATTTTAAATTTTTAAAATGATGAGTTCTTGGAAATAAAAATATAATTGGCAAAGTAAAAACTTATAGAAAGTGCATAAGTTTTCTATTGCTGCATAACAAATTACCACAAGCTTAAGCAACACACATTTATTATCTCATAGTTTCTATAGGGCAGAAGTTCAGGCACAGCATAGCAGGGTTCCCTGCTCAGGGTCTCACCAGGATGCAATCAAAGTGTCCCCAAGATGCATTCTCATCTAGATCTCAGTTTCCTTTTCCAAGCTCATTCAGGTTGTGGGCAGAATTCAGTTCCATAAAGTTGTAAGAAGGAGACCCTCAGCTCCTAGAAGTCACTCTTCTCCTTAGACAGTTCACAGGATGGTTGTTTTCTTCTTCAAGACCAGCAGGAGAATCTCTCTGACTTCTTCTGTCTCTGAAACATAGACCTCCTTTAAAGAGCTCACCTGATTAAGTCAGGCCCACTCAGGATGATCTCACTTTTGATTAACCAAAAAGAAACAGATTGGGGACCTGAATCACATCTGGAAAATCCCTTTACTTTTGCTGTATAACCTAATCATGAGAGTAACATCCCACCACACTCAAGGGGAGAGGATTATACTGGGCATGTACACAAGGGGGCAGGAATCTTGGGGGCCATCTTAGAAGTCTGTCTACTACAGAGGATTGGAAGACAAAGATAAGGAAATCTCCCACAATGAAGAAAGAAGATGAGAAATAAATGAGGAAGGAAAAACAACAAATAAGAAAAATTCAAGAGGTTCAATGTCTAATATCCAACTATTAGAAATTCTAAAAAGAAAGAAGAGAGAAAATTATCAAAGGGATACCACAATCAAATTTCTCCAAATTGATAGAAGACAGGAGTTTTCCAACTGAAAAAACCAACTGAATGTCATGTAGAATTAATCTTTTCAAAGCCACAGTTCCCAGCCCTGTGCAGGGTTATGCTGAATACTATAAAATACTAATGAAAGAAATCAAACCTAAGTAATGGGGGGATATACCATGTTCATGGACTGGAAGGCTCAACATAGTTAAAAATGTTGATTCTCCCAAATTGATCGATAACTTTAATGTAATGTCTATCAAAGTCCCGGGTTTCTTGTAGATATAGACAAGCTTATTCTAAAATTAATGTGAAAAGGCAACGGAATTTAAAAACCCAAGACAATATCTGAAAAAAAAGAATAAAGTTAGAGGAATCACACTGAATGATTTTAAGATTATGTTTATATAAAGTGAGGTAATCAAGACAATGTGGTATTGATGAAGGGATAGTCACATAGATCAATGGGACAGAAGAGAGAATATGGACAGAGACCTATAAAGGTGTAAACCCAATTCAATGGAGAAAACATAGTCTCTTCAAATGATGCCAAAACAATTGGATATCTGTATGTTAAAAAAAAAGAACCTTGATCTAAATCTCATATCTTATATAAAAATGAATTTAAAATGTATATTAAATCTAAATGTAAAACCTAAAACTATAAAACTTTTAGAAGACATAGGACAAAATCTTCATGGCCTTGGGTTAGGAAAAGAGTCTTTAGACATGGCTCCAAAAGCTTGACCTATAAAAGAAAAAAATGATAAAGTGGACTTCATCAAAATGTAAGACTTTTGCCCTGTGAAAAACACAGTGAAGAGAATGAAGACAACCTACAAACTGGGAGAAAATATTTGCAAATCACATATCTGACAAAAGACTTGTATCCAGAATATAAAGTCATGCACAGCACAATGATGTTTCAGTCAATGACAGACTGCATATACGACAGTGGTCCCATAAGATTAGTACCATGTAGCCTAGGTGTGTAGAAGGCTATACCATCTAGGTTTGTGTAAGTATACTCTATGATGTTTGCACAATGACGGAATCGCCTAATGATGCATTTCTTAGAACACATCCCTGTCGTTAAGGGATGCATGACTGTATAAAGAACTCCTACAACTCAATAATAAGACTTATAGAAACAAACCAATTTTTAAAAATAAGCAAAAGATTTGAAGTGTCACTTTACAAAAGAAAATATAAAAATGGCTCACAAACACATTGAAATGGTCATTCAGGAAATGAGTATTAAAAGTGCAAGCAATAATGTACCTCTACACAGCCACTAGAAATTAAATTAAAAAATATCAATACCAAGCTTTGGCAAGCATGTGGAGCAACTGGAACTCTGATTGATTGTTGGTGGGATTTTAAAATGGTATAACCACTTTGGAAAGCACTTTGGCAGTCTCTTATAACATTAAACATATACCTACCACATGATCCAGCCATTCCACTTCTAGAGAGAAAGGAAAGCATATGTCCACACAAAAGCTTGTACACGAATGTTCTTAAGAGCTTTATTTACAACTATCAAAAATTGGAAACAACTCAAACGCCCAGTAAAAGCAAACAGATAAACAAAGGATCTGCAGCCAAATAGTACCCCAGAAAGAACTCTAAACCTTCCCTAATGGGGGTGTGAACTGGGGCACATGGGGGTATGTGTTTATCCCTCTAGCACTGAAATCCTCTTAAAAAGAACATTAAAGAGTGCCTTGAAGGGGAAAAGAAATTCTAAATGGGCTTCCTGCAGCGACTGTAAGGAAGGGAGAGGAGCACAGGCACCTCTTAGCCTGGGTAATATGAGCCTCCAACATACTGACATCAGTTGGGGAGGTGCCTGGGCTTGTGCCTGCTGGCAAGCAGAGGCAGGCCTAGTAGATGTAGTTGATTTGATGGTCCTCCCCAGACAACTCTGAAGAGGAGTCTGGAAATTGCTTGGCGGCTGAGCTTTAGATTATCTTGGGGTCAGAACAAGAGAGTGTGGGGCAGGGAGCAAGGGAAGCAGGCTATCATAATCTTAGAAAGCCACTTCCCTAAGAACCTGGGGGATGCTAGAAGGAATGGTTGAGGCAGACCTGCTTACTTTCTGATTAGATGAGGAAAGGCGACCTGTGAGGCCTCCTCCTGACCTCAGCCCCACACCTGGCAGCTGGAAAGTCATGGATAGGGAGATTAAGGTTCAGACAGCCCCATGGAACCCGCTCTGGCTGGCTGGGCTTTCCTGCAGAAAATTTTCTTCTAATGAGGGGAACCCCAAAGATTAGAGCATGGAAAAAGGCCAATGAAAAATTATGAGCGGCGCTGCTGGAGGAGGTGGGTGAGAGGCAAGATGGCTCACAGGGGGAAGGTCCCTGTTTAGCAGGCCTAGAAACCCAGCACCAGAAATGGCTCCTCCCCCTTTCCAGGGAGGCAATAAATGGTTTCAGGGTTTCAGCTTTGTCTACCAGGTACCTGGAACCTCCCACTGGCCAGATTCCCAAGGCTGGATGTGTGTCAATAGGCACTGCAGTCACTCAGACTCTTTCTGGAATGAATAAGTCAAAGACAGGAGTTTATTTGATCCATTTTGAACTACTGCTGCACATAGCTCCGTCTTTGGCTCCTCCTCAGGAAACAACTGACAGATTCATTCAGGTGAAGGAAGGATTGACAGTTGTAAGTAGAGAAATGAACTCTGAGGCCATTTCTCATAAGTGGGGAGGGCTTGGAGTGAAAAATGCCCTTCCTACACTGAGCACGTTTCTCAGGGCCTGAGGCAAAGGCAGGACGTGGTACTCCTGCTCTAACAGTGATTTCAAAAGCTGGTGGTGGTGGCAGCACATTGCTTGCTGTTGGGCTGGCAGCTCATGCTGTCCTCACTACCACCCTCAATGGCTCGGCACACAGGTACTCTCAGTCCTTAGAATGCAGCTCCTCTGGATTCCTCAGCCCTCATGCATCAGGAGAGCAGCAGTGGCTACTTCACTCTGGACGGTGAGGGGTCTCTAAGCCGACAGGCTTAGTACATGCAAGTGATTCAGAGACTAACTTTAGTTTCTTTCTTTCTTTCTTTCTTTTTTGTGAGGAAGATCAGCCCTGTGCTAACATCTGCCAATCCTCCTCTGTTTTTTTTTTTGCTGAGGAAGACTGGCCCTGGGCTAACATCCATGCCCATCTTCCTCCACTTTATATGGGACGCCGCCACAGCATGACTTGCCAAGCGGTGCATCAGTACGCTCCCGGGACCTGAACCGGCGAACCCCGGGGCCACCGCAGCGGAGCACGCGCACTTAACCGCTTGTGCCACCAGGCCGGCCCCTAACTTTAGTTTCTTTCTAATGTCTAACTGGTTTCTTCCCAGCTCCTGCACTTAGCCTGGCTTCCTTTTCTCTGAGTTGGTCACCAAACACCCCAATGGAAATCCACATTTAACGTAATATTCCTCTCTTTGTCTCTAGAGGCAATGGAGGAGTTAAGAACACTCACTCTGGAGTCAGACTGCCAAGGTTTGCAGCCCAACTCTGCCATTTGCCAGCTATGCGGCCTTGCGTAGTTTACTTACCTTTTTTGTGCCAGTTGTTCATCTCTAAAATGAGAATGACAATAGTACTTAACCCACAGAGTTGTTGTGAGGATTAAATGAGACAGGTAATGGGCCTGGCACCTAGTTAGGGTTCACTAATGTTAACTATTATTATTTGGAATGAAAAGTCCTTTTATTCTCTTGCACTCTCCTGCTCTTCTAGTTTCAGATACCTGCTCCTCCTCTCCCCAACTAATTTCTCGATTCTTCTCCAGACATGGCAAGACTTTCAGTGCTACATTTTCTTAAAGAAGAGATTTCCCTTTGATCCTTTCCATCTCCCATAGACCCCAGCCCCAGATAATCATTGGCTATCAGAATTAGAAAGGCCATCTCTAAGTCATCTGGTTTAATTGGTTCTTTTTGCAGATGTCAAAAGTTGGAGCCAAAAACATAAAGTGACTTACTAAAGATCATGCTGAATTAGAACCCCAATCTAGCCCTACAGACATTAGCAATGTCAGACGCCAAGGCCCACCACATTTAATTCTAGTGGATTCAACATATACCTGGTAAGGATCTACCATGTATGTATGTGTTTGTGTGTGTATGTGTGGTAGTATGCCAGATGCTGAGAGGGTTGCAAAAATGGTTTCAAGTCACTTGTCCTATTGGAAAAGTCTGATCTCAGGAGGTTGTGAGGCCCTGTATGTCTTGGGAAGGAGGGAGGCTCTCCATTCCTTTGTTTTATATACAGATATCCATCTATAAATAGATCTAGATATAGTTTATGTATATGTTATTTTATATATAGTTTTGCATATGTATTGTTATACATTGTGTGAATATACATATACACATATACATATATATAATTGAAATTAGTTTCACCTGAAGAATTTAGTGAACCCTCCACCTTTCTAAATATCATTCTTCTGCCCTAGTACAGTGGGTATATCTATCCTAAATGATAGGGTTTGTATACACTTATAAATGGAGCCACAGTGTAATTGGTCTTGGGGACAGGTCCCTCTGGCCCTGAATGTAGCCAGCAGGTCCCCACCCTAAAAGTAGATGAAAGATCCCACTATTCTTGGTGGAAGCTAAGTAAAGGACAATTAAAGAGAAAAAACAAAGCAGTGTTGGTCTCTGTGAAACCTGGAAGGTGGAGGAAACCTATTGATTACTAAAGGAAGGCCCAGCATGGACCAGAGGCAGAAGATGCTCCTAGAAAAAGAACAGACTTTTCTTCGAGTTGACTAGTGACCAGGAATAGATTGGAGTGAACTAATAGTCCCAAATCAGGGAATCTCTGAGTAATACAAAGCTGGACTCAGGGTCTTCACTGTAAAAATGATGTACAGAGTGTATTTGTCTCCCTGGAAAGTCTTTATGTGTTGAGAAAGGCATGGAGGTAGTTGTTTATGGCTTACTGTGAAGAGGTGTCCAGCAGATTAGAAAGTGCCGTGCTCCTGAAGCTGTGGTCCCAGGAAGGCAGGAAGGAGGCCCAAGCTGCTAAGTTTGGTGCCAAAAATTTCCTTATCCTTAGTAAATTAGCAACACCCCAAGGCTGCCTTTTTCCATTGGACACCTTCCTCAGGTCAGGCATGACTGAATTCTCTCCTGTAACCTGAAACTGACTCTGAAATCCCTTCCAAAGCAAATACTAAATAGGATACAGTGAGATTCTAGGTCTGAACGCTCTAGTCACCTTCCATAGATTCTAGTACTGAAGTGGGCCTCAGTGTATTTGAATGGATGAAAGGATGAAGGGAGGGGAGAAGGAAAGAGGAGGGAAGGGGCAGTGCGTTACACAAGTTTTGGCATTAGCAAACATTAGGAAACTAGTCTTCCTTCTCTTCAACATTGGTCCCATCAATGTGCTTCCTTTTCTGTCCCCGATGTATTGGCCCTGTCAGCAGTACTGGACATGGTAGGCCTGAGACACCTTCCTTTCTAGGCTCTCATGATACTACACCTTCCCAGCTTGCCGGCTACCTTGTGTTTTCTCAGTCTGCTTTGCTGACTCCTTTTCTTCCACTCTACCTCTAAATGTTTAAGATGCTCTAGGGCTCAACCCTAGCCCCCTTGCTCACTTGCTTCCAAGATCATTTCGTCCAGTCCCATAGCTCTAAATAGCATCAATAAGATGAACATCCCCTCTTCCTATGTCTAGCCCTCACCTCCTTTTTGAGCTCCAAACTTATGGCATAATGGCACAGGGTCTGGAGGCGGACAGCCTGAGTTTGAATCCTGGCTCCACCACTCACTATGTGACCTTGAGCAAGTTGTTTAGCCTGTTTTGCCTCCATTTCCTCTTCTGTAAAGTGAGATGATAATAATACCTGACCTCACAGAGCTGTTGTGAGAATTAAATGATCTAATAGGTATAAAGCATCTGGGACATTGGGCCGGCAGCATGGCTTAGTGGTTAAGTGCACACGCTCCGCTGCTGGAGACCGGGGTTCGGATCCCGGGCGTGCACCGACGCACCACTTCTCTGGCCGTGCTGAGGCCGCGTCCCACATACAGCAACTAGAAGGATGTGCAGCTATGACGTGCAGCTATGACATACAACTATCTACTGGGGCTTTGGGGGGGAAAAATAAATAAATGAAAAATTTTTTAAAAAAATCATCTGGGACAGTATCCGGCACATAGTAAGCATCAATAAATGTTAGTTGTTGTTGTTATTATTATTGTTTCCAACTGTCTACTTGGCATCTCCTCTTAGGTGTCTCATAGGCATCTCAGACTTAACATAGCCAAAACAGAACTCTTGATTTCTACCCCCCAAATCGTTCCTCCCCCACTTTTCCTCATCTCTACTACATGGCACCACCCATCATCCAGTTGCTCAGGAAAAAGCCAAGTGTCTTCCTTTTTGTCATTATTTTACCTCATATCTTACGTCCCATCCTTCAACAGAGCTTGTCAAGTTCTCAGATATATCCAGAATCTATCCACTTCTCTCTGTCTCCATTGCTACCATCTTAGCCCAAGCCAGCATCATCTCTTACCTGGATCCATCCTCCACACAAATGCCAATGATCTATTTAAGGCAGTTCTTCAGAACATGTCACTATCCTGCTTAAAATTGTTTAGTGGCTTTCTATTGGATTTAGACTAGAATCCAAACCCTCAACATGGCCTGTAAGGCTCTCCAGGATCTGGCCTCTGCCTCTCTCTCCAAACTCATCTCCACATTCACTAGCCTTCTTTAGATTCTTAGTTCACATTAAGCTAGTTCAAGCCTAGGGCCTTTGCATTAGCTGTCCCTTCTACCTAGAATAACCTTCCCCCAGATCCTCATATGATTGACTCCTTTTATCGTTCAGAATTCAGGTTAAATGTCACAATGTCACTTCCTCAGAGAAGCATTTCTGGACTACTTAATCTAAAATACCTTCCCTCATCACTGTTTTATATTTTTCATATCTAAAAATATCGTATTTGTTCATTTGTTGACTAGATTTTATCTCTTCTCTAGAAGGTAAGCCCTATGGGAGCAGGAAGCTTGTCTGTTCTGTTCACCATTGTATCCTCAGTGCCTAAGAGCATCACAGGGTTAAGGAATTTATTCTTTAAAGGATTGCTTTTTAAAATTGTGGTAAAATATACATAACAAAATTTACCATTTTAGTAATTTTTAGGTTTACAGTTCAGTAGCATTAAGTACATTCACATTGTTGTGCAACCCTCACCACCACCCATCCAGAACTCTTTTCATCTAGCAAAACTGAAACTCTGTACCCAAAAAACAATAACTCCCCATTCTCTCCTCCCCCCCAGCCCCTGGCAACCATCATTGTGCTTTCTATCTCTATGAATTTGACTCTTCCAGGTATCTCATATAGGTGGAATCATACAATATTTGTCCTTTTGTGTCTGGCTTATTTTAGTTAGCATAATGTCTTCAAGGTTCATCCATCTTGTAGCATGTGTCAGAATCTCCCTCTTTTTAAGGCTGAATAACACTTCATTGTATGTATATACCACATCTTGTTTATCTATTCATCCGTTGATGGACATTTGGGTTGTTTCTACCTTTTGGCTATTGTGAGTAATGATGCTATGATCATGGGTGTGCAAATACCCGAGTCCCTGATTTCAATTCTTTTGGGTATATACCCAGAAGTGGAATTGCTGCATCATATGGTAATTCTATGTTTAATTTTTTGAGGAACCACCATACCATTTTCCACAGCAGCTGCACTATTTTACCCTTCCACCAGCAGTATATATGAACGTTCCAATTTCTCCATACCTTAGCCAACACTTGGTAATTTCTGTTGTTGTTGTTGTTGTTGTTTTATAATAGCCACCCTAATGGATGTCAAGTAGTATCTCACTGTGGTTTTGATTTGCATTTCCCTAATGACTAGTAATGTTGAACATCTTTTCATGCACTCATTGCCCATTTGTATATCTTCTCTGGAGAAATGTCTATTCAAGTCCTTTGCCCATTTTTTAATTGGGTTGTTTGCTTTTTTCTTGTTGAGTTATAGGAATTCTTTATAGATTCTGGATATTAACCCCTTATCAGATATATGATTTACAAACATTTTTCCCCCATTTCATGGATTGTCTTTTCACTATGTTAATAGTATCTTTTGGTGCACAAAGTTTTTTAGTTTTGATAAAAATAAGATTACTTTTTAAGGGCTAACACTTAGGGGAGGAATGGAACTCCGCACAAGTTTTGGGGTGGGAAGGTTAGTGTTCAGAGGAACGCAGTACACCAGTAGGTCTGAAAGGGTGCCATGGAGGGGAGTCCTTGGCAATCAAGGATGGTATGGGGTATCTGAAAACCCTGGGTAGTAGGGGCAAAAGAGGGGAGGATAATAATAGTTGGCATTCGCTGAGAGCTTACTATGCACAAAGCACTGTACTAAGCACCATACATCTATTTACCTCATTTAATTCTCTTAGCAATTCTGTGAGGTAACTATTATTATTAGCCCTAATTTATAGATGAGGAAAAGGAGGCACAGAGAGATTAAGCAACTTACTCAAATTCCCACAGCTAAAAAGCGACAGAGCTGGGATTTGAACCCAGCCAGTCTGGCTCCAGAGCCTGTGCTCTCATCCACAGGCCTTCTGTACTAGACAAGGAAAGGAGATGTGGGGCAGGAAATGGGGCACATTGTGGTTGTTAAAACTATGATGAAAAATTAAGTCACAGGGAGTAGCTTGAAAGCACACCTTGAAGAGTGTAGAGAAAGTAGTTAAAGGGTGACCCTTTTTTTTATATGCTGGCTCAACAAAGGCAGTTTTATTTGTCAGGGCAGAATAGAGTGGTGGTGAAGTTCATGGGCTTTGGCATCAGAGAGACATGGGCTTGAATTCCAACACTGCCACTTACTAGCTAGTGACCTTAGGCAAATTATTTCACTTCTTTGTGCCTTGGTTTCCTCATCTACAATCAAAGATAAAAGTACTCACTTCGTAGAGTTGTTATGAGGATTTAATGAGACCGCTGATGTAACCTGCATGGCACCGTGCCTGGCACCTGGTAAAGGCTCTTGCTCCCCACCCAACCAATGGTGTGGGCCCCTCCCCCAGCTTCTGAATGAAGAGATTTCTCAGGCCAGGCTGAAGTAGTTGTACTTGAATAACTTCATAGGCTATTAAGGCCCATGAGTAGATAGATAGGTGACTAAACACAATCCCTCCCAGAACAGAGACAGGTTCTTCCTTCCCAAATGACACATTCCCACTGCTCCCCTTTGAGCCCCAGGAAATGCATTTCTGACTATCTTAGAACAACCACTTTGTCTCAGCTTCCAGCTACCCAGGGTTCAGGAATTCAGAATGTCTTGCTAGGCAATCAAGTTTTCTTTTAAGTTATAAGAAGGACATTTATGTGCCTTTTTTAGTAAAGTTTAATCTCAGGGAACAGGAAGTGGAAACGATGGCTGTCTGGCTCAACAGCAGACACCTAGCAACCAGAGGAGGAAGGGTCGGATGAAAGACAAACTTCTCCGACTTCCCAGTTTTTTCTTGGCTGCCTCTGGATTGATTAATTTCAAAAAAACTGAAGAGGGTCCAAGGAAGAACTATCAAAATGATTAATAAAAGGAAGAAGCTCCTGAATGGTGCTAGGAGCTTCCCGTGAAGGACAAGAAAAGGGGATGGGGAGGGGGAGGCCCTGAAAGCTGAAAACAAAGCAGCCACCAGAGCAGGCAGAGCTGCAGGGAGCTATAGGAGGAAGGCGCAGGCAGCCTGGGCCCAGCTATCTCCTTGGCCCAGCATCGGGCCAGGCACTCTGGGAGATCAAAAGGAGCATAAGGCTTGGCCTATGCCCACAAAGATAGGGAGACAGAGCTATGCCCACAAAAGGACAATTACAGTCCAAGCCAAGAATACAAGTGCTGCGACAAGCCACTCGCTCTCTGATATGTGCCAAATGACTGTTGCAGTGAGAAGTGCTCAGCATTCCTAGGTAGATGGGACCTCCGCAGGTGATGGGGCTGGGGCCTAGGGGGAGGGATATGCCGTGACTAGGCAGAGGGGAGGGAGAGGAACAGCGGCCCAGGGAAACTGCAAGACCAAAATGCAGTAGGCAGGATATGGGCCAAGAAGAGTGAGGATCCATTTGTGGTGGAGTAAGCAGCTCTCACAAGGGACTGGTGGGAGACGGACGCTAGCAGAGGAGTTTGGATTTTATGCTAAAAGTAGAGGGCAGACACTGAAAGCACCTGAGCAGGAGAGTGTCGTGGTACCAGCCGCGCTTTGGCAAGATGGATCTGTCTAGACACGGTGGATTGGACGTGGAGATCGGGAGACACAGCCCTTAACCCTCCTGCAGTCGCAGCCACTGATAATGCGCTCAAGTGCAGACAGAGGCCAGCCCTCAGTTGACAAAGCCAGCCGGAGCCCAAGCGTCTCTCCAAAAGATGCAGTCTGGCCTCCACACGCTGAGACCACAGCCTCACTTCCCTCAAGCCGCCAAGCTCACGGTGCTGGTCACCATTCAAAGCACATCTCAGCAAGCTTAGGCCCTGACCAAGGACAGATTTCTGGGCAGATGATATCTCTGTTATAAATAGAGAATTTGACTCCAGGTGGGAAATTCAATTTGTGGGAGCAGATGAAATCTTCTGAAACCAAGATCTGATTTCCCCAGCAAATGTCCTTTGGTCTTAATGAACAAGAGAAGGAGATAAAGAAAAGAAGAAGCTATAATTAGGCCTTTCCTCTAAATAGGAGGCTGCTTGGATTACCAGGGAACTGCCTGCAGTGCCTTAACAAATGCATCCCACTTCTGAGCCATGGCTTTTGAGGCAAAGAATGCCATTAAATATCAATGCATCACTTAGGAATGGTTGCAAAGTGCTTTTCAGCCCTTGTTATTCATTAGCCATCCCCATCTCCCACCCGCTCTCCTCTCCCCCTCCTTTCTTCAGGCCCATCCCACCATGAGCCTGGCAAGGCTTATGCAGATTGAAAAGATGAGAACTTGCAGACAGAAAGGTTAATCGATTGACTCCGAGTCAAACACAGCAAGTTACTGACAGTCCAGCAGTGAGAATGTTCCAGTCAGGCCTATCTGGGGGCTATTGCTTTAGCTCATCGAGACATACAAACCAACACCTGCTTTTCCTTGTGATGGTGCTCAGGGCAAGTTACCCCAGGAAGCACCAGTCTGGTATGCGGATTATTTCGAGCTGAAGACAATAAAGACTCAGAAAACTCAGGAAGAACATTTGAATTTCCCCTCCCAAACTGCCTAAAGATTTTAAAACAAAAGATCTGTTTTAGGAAGGAATTATTATCATGATGGCTGTAATAATAATGTAAAATAGATGTTACAATAGCAAAGGCACCAAGCCTCTCTTATCAAAAACTCTGTCTCTATCTGGCCAAATTCTCTATAGATGGCCCTGAAAAGAGTTGTCAGACAAACATTTGCATTTCTATCTCCATGTGAATTGTCTTCTTCCCCTCTGAAATCCCAGACCACTACCCACCCCCAACACCTTCCTCTCCTTTAGCTAGATACTTAAGCTGCTCATTTCTGAGTTTCTCCCATGTATACATGTTATTAAACTTGGTATTATTTTCTCCTGCTAACCTGTCTTGTTGATTATTTGGCCAGCCATAAGAACCTTAAGGGAAAGGGCAGAGGGGGATTCTCCCTCTTCCCCTACACTTGCAAAGCTATTTTTTTTTCTCTGTCTGGTGAATGGCAGCCAGAGGAACAGAAAATGGGGTCCATAAAAGACAGAGTGAAGAAAAGAGAAATTAGTGACAGAAAAGTGGATGGGAAAAGCCAGCCAATCCCTCCAGGCTTGCTATTCCCGAGCCCTGTGCTCTGCTCAGGTGGAACAAGCATGGAAAAGAGTGAGGAACACTATCCAGGAATCAATCACTTCCCCTCTGTGTGGCCCTGGATGGTCATTTAGCCAGTCTGAGCCTCAATTTCCTCATTTGCAAAATGGGGATTATAGCAGCTCTACATACCTCACAGTGTTATTGTGAAGATCACATAAAAGGCAACTGTAAAGCCCTGTGCACATGTAAGGGATTATCTGAGGGTGAACCAGGAAAGGCCCCCATACACTCAAACTCGTCAGCCACCTGCCTCCATGTCAAACATTCCCACTATTAATCACATCTTTGGAGAAAGACATTGAAAGCTTAGCTCTGGACAAAGTGCAAACTGTTGGGAGGGGAACTCATTGGTCCGTAAGCACTCAACAGCACATTAGCAAGAATTCATTTATCAGATTAGTGGGGACCTCCAGGGCTTTGGGGGAAGGTGCATTTAAACACTCTTTCTTCCCTAGAGTCTTTCAGGGGACATTTGTCTCTGTGTGGTATTTTCCTTCCAACAAGCTACAGGTTCATCCTTCTGTAAGTCAGCACCCCTGTGAAAAGTATTATGCGGATGTTAGATTTTCCTTCAGATTTTTTTCCAGGGGGGGCTTAGGCACAGAGAGATTAAACGAAGTGTCCACAGCCACCAAGTGGGCTAATCAGGAAGGAGAGCCCATTGGAGGCACCCAGTCCCCTGCTCACCAGCCTAGGTACATTTCCTGTTGTCCATCCAATTTCTCCTTTCCAAATTTCACCCCCCCTCACCCCCCTCAGACAGAGGTGAGTAAGGGCGAGGAGGCGGGCTCCTGGCAGCAGTGTCCCAAGCACACACCTGGACTCCCTCGTGGGGAATAGCTGTACTGGTGTCAACAGCAGTGGCAAGCACTTGGCATCTGACAGGCTCTGTCAGCATCAATTTAAATTGGTGTTTTGCTTCCTAACTCCAGGAGGGCAAACATGCCTAAGATGCCAACAGGGGGGAGAGAAGGCAGGCATACAAGGAAGCGATGGGCAATTCCCTGGAGTCTGTCAATTCAGCTCCCACTCCAAGGCCTTCCTGAGACATTGGCTCTCTCTCCGCGCAGGGCTCCCTCTGTGTGAGGGAGGTGAGTGAGAAGGAGGCAGCAGCGCAGAAGCTCTCTCTCTAGAGAGAGACCAAAAAAAGAAAGACAAGGATGAAAAGAGGAAGCTCCAGAGTAGGGCCAGGGCAATGCAAAGCTGTGGGGAGGTCCTCTTAGTCCTGGCCCTCAGTGACTGCTCATTTGGCCCTGGCCCCCCAGCTCTCCAGTGCAGCATTCCTCTCCTCAGACCTGCTTTGGCTGTGCTTTGATGCAGGCTTGACCCAGGGGGCTTGTTAAATAGAGTTCTGAGGTCTGGGGTGGGGCCCAGAAATCAGCCTTTTCACAGCTACCAGCATGATTCTGATGTAGCCGGGTCAAGGCCCACAGCTGGGGAAATGCTGCGCCAGAGCTCCTTCACTCCACCCACCGCACCCCAAGGAAAGGTCCCTGGTCACTGTCTCATCCCCTCACAGCTCTGCCCTCCTGAGAGGTGACAGGCAATCTGATAGATTTATTCAGGCAAGTGCATTAATGGGCGCTAATGACTTAATGTGCTGTCCATTCCAGATAACATGTGCAATTTACCGGGACCTTCTGGAGACTGGGCCTTAACCCAAAGGAGAATTTCCGGCACACGCAGCTGGTGGGCGGGTGAATTTGAGTAAGGGGAAGGCTCGCATCACGCGATGTAGGAGGCTGCAGGTGCCCTCTGGGACCTAGAGGTGTGACTGGTTCTGCTGCGAGTCTTGCGGGGGAAATCGAGCTTAATAAGACAGGCTCTCCTCACACACCACTGCACCCCAACACTCCAAACTGTTCTAGTCATTCTTTCTGCTTACCACTGTCTTCAACAGAGATAGTGGGTCACAAGCAAGCAGGTTCTGGGATAATGCACTCATTCAGCACTTCTCAAATGGGGGTCTCTATACCTCCTATGGGGTACACAGAGCCACGGGATAAACACAGTGCAACTTTTGGGAGCTTCAATTTATGCAAGTATTTTAGAGCTATGTAATACTTACATGGTAAATCAAGGCACCAGTATACTGTGGAGTAGAATGTGAAAATTCACTTTTTCAAAATAAAATGTGGGACTGAAGAAATTTAATACTTTTGGCCACTTTGACCTTCACCTGCAGATTCTCACTCTATTCTGTTGTTAGGGATTCTGCATGCGCATGAGTGCATGCATGTGTGTGGTGTGAGTGTGTGTGTAAAGGTTGAGAAGTACTGCCAATTATGGTCTGTGTTTACCGAAGTATAAATTAGTTTATCGGATTATCTAGGACTAGGACAAGGAATGAATATATTTATTTAAATTATTTTATTGCGGGCATATTGCTTTATAACATCGTGCAAATTTCAGGTGTACATTATTATATTTCAGCTTCTGTGTAGACTGCATCGTGTTCATGATCAATAGTCTATTTTTTATCCGTCACCATACACATGTTCCCCTTTACCCCTTTCACCCTCCCCCTACCCCTTCCCCTCTGGTAACCACCAATCTGTTCTCCTTATCTATGTGTTTGTTTATCTTCCACATATGAGTGAAATAGCTGGATCATATGGTATTTCTATTTTGAATTTTATGAGAAATCTCCCCTAAATAAGCCCTTTTCTTCCTAGATCCTCTTTGAGTGCTCTCCCGTAGACAGCTCTCAGGCTCTGGGTGTTTCCTGAATACAATCTCTGTCCGCTATCAAAATATATTCATCCTGTCTAGGGAAGGGCACTCAAAGAGGATCTAGGAAAAAAGAGGCTTATTGAGGAGAGGTGTGCGGGGGATGCCAAAAGGAAATCTTGTTAAGCCAATACTTATTAGGTAAGTGAGATGAGCAGAAGCAGGAAAGGCTAAGGAACCAGCAATGCCAAAGAGGCCTGGGCTTTATCGATGCAAATAGTGTCCCTCTGACCCCAAGCCACAGAGAGGAACCAAGAACTGAGTAGCCTCATTCTGGTCACAGGTCACCACTGTGGGATGAACTCCAGTTCTGACCAAGGGATCCCCCTCCCATGAGTGGGCACTTCCCCAGCAAGTCGTGTGTGGAAGGGGCATGAACACAGACCTGGAAGGTGGGAGCTAGCTGGGACCCACAGAACTAGCAGGTGGCGGGGCCTGCTCAGCAGCTGCATTTGCGGGGAGAGGGCTGGCTGGCAGTTTGCAGCTCATCAGGAGTTCTTCCCTTTGGTGTCTCCCAGCCCACACAGGGTGGGCAGGCTCAGCCAGCATACAAAGGGCCACTAAAAAGCCCTCTTAGCATAATTGCCCAGCCTTTTGTCCTCCTACCTCCTAGTGACAAATCCTTTGAAACGATGCTTTCCTTCATTTTTTCTCTGGTGTTCTCTCTGTCATCCAACTTTCCTGCTAGCTCCCAGTTTCTCCAGTAGCTCGGAAGCTCAGGAGCTTCCTCTCCCTTTTCCTCCACCACACCCTGTCCCAAACACTAGGGCCCTGGTTGGCCCCAGTTGCTTTAGGATGGGTGCGTGTCTTGCTGAAAGGCAAGACGGAGAATAAAGGACTAGGGGCTGAAAAATTATAAAGTAGGTTTCCTTCTTGGTCTCTCTGATTATGCCATCCCTCCTTCTACAATCCTAGGGCCTGCCTAGCCACAGCCTTTTTAGAGACACTATAACTGTTGTAGTTAAACTGGAATGGGTCCAAATCCTGGATTAGGCCTTAATAGCTGTGTGACCTCGTGGAGATTACTTAACCTCTCTGAGCCTTCGTTATTATGAGGATTTAATGTGATAATGCATGCAAAATGCGAGTGTGGGGGATCAGAATTGGCCACCCCAAAATGTGTCTCTGGTTAAGGACAAAAGACTCTGAAAGAAACTTTGACCTTACCCCTAACTGCCTAAAAAAAATTAATATAGAAGGCCTGTCCCCAGGACAGGCCATCACCATAGATAACTCTGGGTGTTAATAGACTGTGAGGGTCCTTACTAAGCCC
Source organism: Diceros bicornis minor (assembly GCF_020826845.1). Lineage (NCBI taxonomy): Eukaryota > Metazoa > Chordata > Mammalia > Perissodactyla > Rhinocerotidae > Diceros > Diceros bicornis. The sequence continues at coordinate 100,166,995 of NC_080781.1, forward strand.
ATTCTTATCCAAGTTCTGTCTACCAAACATTTGCATTTCCATCTCCATGTGAATTGCCTTCCTCCCCTTTGAAGCCCCAAACCACTACCCCCAACATCCTCCTTTGTCTTTAGCTGAAGATGGTATTTAAGGAGGCCGCTTTGGCCATTCTGGCTGAGTTACTCAGTTTTCCTGGGTTTCTCCCATGCATACATGTTATAAAGCTTTGTTTGATTTTCTCCTGTTATTCTGTCTCATGTCAATTTAATTCTTAGATCAGCCAGAAGGACCTAGAGGGTAGAGGAATTGTCTTCCTCCTCTACATTAGCACAGTACCTGGCCCATAATAAGTGCTGAATACAAGTTAGCAATCATAATTATTATTAATATTAATTGTCATTATGTGGTTAGAATCCATCTTCCACTACTTACTGCTACCCGAGTCTTGGCTTCCTCCTCTGTAAGATGAGGAAGAGGGTTGTGGTGATCCTGAAATGAGTTAATGCATGTAAGCTCTCAGGGCTGGCTGAAGGTCCTACCAAGGGAATGGAACTAATTGTATCCCCTGGGATAAGAACCATCCTCCTTTTCCTAGGAGCATTCACAGAGTGCCCAGCTTACGGTGAGTGATGGGCCGATAAATGGTAGTCAGTATTACTATTATTACTGGAGGCCAAAAGGTTCTCTGTCCATTTATTTCTATTTTTTTAAAATAATTTTATTTATTTATTTTTCCCCCAAAGCCCCAGTAGATAGTTGTATGTCATAGCTGCACATCCTTCTAGTTGCTGTATGTGGGACGCGGCCTCAGCATGGCCGGAGAAGCGGTGCGTCGGTGCGTGCCTGGGATCCGAACGCGGGCCACCAGCAGCAGAGTGCGTGCACCTAACTGCTAAGCCACGGGGCCCGCCCTGTCCATTTATTTCTGGATTCTCAGTTAATGGTGAGTTGGCTGCTTGGTTGTTAAGTGCTGATTACAGTCCAAGGTGCCAGTGATGCTGGGCTATCTCCATCCACTCTCAGTATGTAGGGGAGAAAAATAGTGCCACTTATTAGCTTCGTCTCCTTGTATTGATTTCAATAGGAAATAGACTTCCGGCTGGAAGATCTTCATTTGTCATCCACTTGTCATGAGATTTGAAGAGACCGAACTCTTACCCCGAAGAGATCTTCCTTACCAAATTTCAGTGTGACTGGATTGAGAGTTCCAGTTTTACACACAAGTGTTTATTTTGCTGAATTTTGGCATAAGGTTAAGAATGTTGAAGAACCTTCTCTGTACACTGCCTCCTGCTCTCCCCCCACCCTCATTTCTGACGAGCATAAGGAGTGCACACAGTTTGTCAAACAACAAAAACAAAAAAATCCTACCTACATGATTCTCTGGAGGGGGTGAGGGGTGGTTCTCCCTTTGGAAATGAAATCAGCCAATGTGCACGCAGTCTTGAGGATTCACTTTGACCAAGAGCAAGAAACAATGTAAATGCTACATCACTTCAGACTGGAATTAAGCAGAATAAACACAAAATGGGGAGCCTTTTAGTAGATGACTAGGAGACAGATTGGTCTTGAGAAAGAATGACAGCTACCATTTACTGGGACCTTTTACATCCATTATCTCATTTAATACCCCCAATAACTCCATGAGGTAGGTTCTGCCATCATCTTCATCCCACAGGTAAGGCTCAGAGAGGTTAAGTGACCTGCCCAGGTCACACCACTAATAAGAGGCAGATTCCAAAAGCTGTGCACTTAATCACTATTCTAAACTGGATAGTGCCTCATTGGTCACCCGGGAGCCCTCACACATGCAATTGTGCAATGACAGTCCCTCCTAATATTCTCTTCCCCTTCATTACCCCTTCTCTACTTTTGTTTACCGCATAGCAGATTGAGTGGAGCCCAGGTATATGCTTCCAGGGAGCTCAGCAAGCAGCAGCAGAGGGCTAATTGAAATTGTAAAATGCGTTTGTTTTAGTTATTAACCCGTGAGTCTCATTATAAGAACTGATACAAGCCAACTTGTTGGTAACTGTGTTATTAATATTAATATTTATAAGGAATGAACTGGGCAAGGATCAAGAGACCCTGGAGGAGATCCTCCCCCAAGACACCACCACAAGGAAACCAGCCAGAAACTGTCTGGCTGCAAATAGCATTATTCATACTGGACAGCTGGTTCCCGGCTCCCTCTCCAATCCCTGGAGACAGGAGGCCAACTCTTCCCTGCTTCTCTTCACCTCTCTCTTCTGGAAGGATTAGAAATCAAGTCTGAGTCACTTTTCTGGCTAGACTTCTCCTTTCTTTTTTTTTTTTTTGGACTAGCTCAGTGTGTCTGTGGCCCCAAGTGTAACTCGCTGTGTGTCCCTGACTCCGTGTGTATCAGAGCATCTTCTCGTGTGCGGGTCTGCCTGTGTATTTGCCAGGAATGCTGTGTGTTTCTCTCCCTGCGTGTCTTTACTTTCACTCACCATCCATTTTTTTAATAATTTTATTTATTTATTTATTCCCCCAAAGCCCCAGTAGATAGTTGTGTGTCATAGCTGCACATCCTTCTAGTTGCTGTATGTGGGACACGGCCTCAGCATGGCCGGAGAAGCAGTGCTTCCGTGCGCGCCCGGGACCAAACCCAGGCGGCCAGCAGCAGAGCGCGCGCACTTAACCGCTAAGCCACGGGGCCGGCCCTCACCATCCATTTTTAATAATTCCATCAGCTTGTTTTCCCAGCCTAGGCTACCCCCATCTAGATGCAGGGAATTTCCATCCTTTTTTTCACCATAGGAAGTGCCAGGAAGGAAGCAAAAAGTGTGCTCAGTGGACGGATGGCCAAATCTGCTAGTCAGCTCCTCCACTGCTGATCCCAGCTGCGGGAAACCACAGAGCCCTGCACCTGGAGCTCTTCTCTGTATCCTGGAAATTCCACGCAGCTTGCAAGACCATCCTCTTGCCCCATGATTGCCCCTCAGTAGCCCTCCAGCCTCTTCTGAGGCTTTACCCCAATATTTAAATAGAACTGAGGAAGAGATTCCAACTAGAATGGGTCTCCTTTTCCAAACAGCCTCCCTTCCAGAGTCCAGGCACACAGGAAGAATTCAGGAGGGCTCACTTTTCACCTTGGAACTGCTGAGGCCCAAATGTGCACACCTGACACTCAGAAATTCACCATGCATTTGGCATCACCAGAAGCTCTTCAACCCCACCACTTCCTTCTACTTTTCTCTTCCCTGGCCTCAACTTTGCCCTCCCAGACCCATCCAGCTTCCCAGTTCCCCCTGGGTCCCCACTGAGGCTGCCCTTTTGGGTAGACAGGGAGTGGCCTTTCTTCTTGGTCCCCTACTCCTCCAAAGGTGTCTGCAGCCATCTGGGAGACTGAGTCTTTCTTGAATCCGGCTGCTACATGTTTAGTATTCACAGCATGTTTCTAAAAAATGTCCTGAGATCATTCATTAGGCACTGTGCTGTGTGCCTAGCTACTCTCCTTCAGTGTGTGTGTGTGGCCAGGACCCTCCCTCCATCTGCTGGTGAACACACACACACCCCTTAACCTCCTTCCCTTCTCACCAAACCAACCGCATGCTCCAAGCGGACCTCTGCCAGCTGGCAGATTGCTCCCTTCCTGAGGTGGGCTCCCGGGCTGGGCCTGGGCTTGAACAGCTCGCACTCCAGAGCTGGGGAGAGGTGCTGCGAGTAGCAGCCGACGCCAAAACTCAAGGTGTGTATGTATGCTGGCAATGGTGACCAGAAGGGGAGCTGCGGGGAGGGCAACCCCAGTAGAAGGCGAGCAAACAGGGGGCGAGGGGGCACTCAGGGAGGCAAGGTCAGGGACCAGGGAATGGAGTCACCGAAGTGAGCGTTCCCGTTGCCCCTTCTCTGCAGTTCACCCACCACCACCACCACTTTCCCGGGTTCACTTTGGAAATTGGCTTTCCCTTTTATGTGCCAGCAGTTCCCGGCAAAGCCAGCCTGAACGGTCAGGTTCAAGAAGTGAGGCAGCGCCGGTCTGGGTGGCTGGCTTGCTCGGTTGAGTCTTGGGAGATTCTTTCCCCAATTGTCAATTTTGTGCTTATTTTTAGTTGTGACCCGAGCCGGGAGCTGTGCCTTTAAGCCGCGTTCCCATTCCGGGAAACCGACGCCAGCACTCGAGGGTCGGGAGGCGCCGGAGAGGCCCCTCATTCTGCACTCCCCTTTCCTCCCCCCTCCTCCCCCTCCCCCCGCCCCTTCTCCCCTCCCCTCCTCGGCCGTCCGGCAGCCTCGCCGCCATCCGTCACCTCGCCGCCTGCCGCACTCCTGGAGCGAGAGAGCGACGAGCGAGCCACGGCGATGGTGCCGCCCGCGGCGCAGCCATGGAGCCCGCCCGAGGAGCCCGCGCGCGCCGCTGCCAGCCTGCCCGCAGCCCGCCGCCTGCGCGCCAGCGCCCCGCGTCCCGGGCCAGCTGCTGCCGCCCCGCCAACCTCTGCCCGCCCCACCGCCCAGCGCTACTGAGCCCCACGCCCGTGCCGGGCTCGGGGACACGGGCGCCCTAGTCCCGCCGCTGTCGCCGTCGCCGCTGCGCCGCCGCCGCCGCGCCACCGAAGAGGAGGAGGAAGAGGAGGCGGAGGAGGAAGGTAAGAGGTGCGCTGTCTTCAGGGGGGCGCGCCCGCAGTCTCAGCCTGGCCAGGGGTGGGTCGCGGCGGGAGCGTGCCGCCCCGGGCTGTCTCGGGGGCGACCGGCGCTTGGGCGCCCCCGGGAGCCGGGGCCAGGGCGGGGGGCGCCGAGCGTCGGGCCGCCCGGAGTTTGGGCGGGCGGGGGGAGCGGCCGGCTGCGTGCCCACTGCCCCGGTGAGTCGCCGGCTTGGCGGGCTCGCCTTGGCCGCCGGGGGTGCAGGGTGAGAAGCCAAGCGCAGGCGAGTGCAGCGCGTTCATTATGGAGCCTTTGTGTGCGCGCCGGGGCCGTGGGCACAGTTGGGAGAGCTGGCGAGACGTGGGGCCTGGCTGCTGGGAGGTGGCCACTTAGCCGGGGTGCCCGGACAACCCCGAGCCTCAGGGCTGCCAGAAACAGCTGTCTGAAGCATGTGCGTGGTTCCCGGGGCCATGTTCACACGCGGACACGGACACACACACACGCACACACAGCCGCACCACATACCCTGCACTCAGCTACAGTCACCCCATCCAAAGAGGAAACACACACACACATACACACAGCTACACTTGCCCCCTCTCACCAGGATGCTAATAAAGCAGTCACCCAAACACATACAGCTACACGCACCCCCTCCCTAGCGCCGCTATAACATGTATACACACGCACACGCACACCCACTCCTCTACTCCCCAGCCTGGTGCTTTGGAGCTTGGAGAGTATCTGTGTGTGTTGTCTCAGAGAGTCCCTGAGAAACTACATGACAACTGCACATTACTGCAGATCCAGTACCTGCTCCTCCCTCCACACACAGCTAACCCCCATCCTGAGTTGCTGTAGACACCTCCACTAGGGCCCTTAAGAACTCCATTCTGGCGAAAAGCGTTCCCAACTCTTATAGTCCTTCACGTCTACACCCCAGCTCCTGGGCCTCCCGCACACACACAGCATTACACACACACTGAAACCACTGCAGGGGCAAATGCTTGACAGGTTCCCCCCAAAGCAGGTGGCACCTCCACCCTTGCAGCTGCCACCAGAGAGCCCTTGATCATGGTGTATGCTGAATTCTGCCAGACCTGCCCCCTCCCCTTGGCATCTTAGTCTGGCTGCAGAGCCCCAGAGTCCACTGGGTGGTCTTAGCATCCTGCAGCTCTTTCGGAGGGTGGGGCAGTCTCTGGACTTCTGCCCATTGGAGAAACTGCTATAAGAGCAAGGCTTCCTTAGGGGCAACCTTCTTGGGGTGGAGGGTAGGGGAGTCTGTGCTGACTCAGAGAGAAGGCCCAAGTGAGTTTTCCCCGCTGGAAGGCTGGGGTAGAAGGCGCACACTTTGGCGAAGAGGGCCCCGGGGTTGTGTGGCAATTCAGCCACCCGGGGCCCTCAGCTGGGAGACCTCGCCTCTCCCTCCCCTTCCCTGCCGGTCAAGCTCACTGCAGGAGAAGCCAGGGGAACCCAGTTCCCAGTTTCCTGGGAGCTGAGAGAGGCTTCCCAGGAAGCCTTTGCTGTTTCCCTAAGCAAAAGACTCTCAGCTCTCAGCCCCCTCACCCCATGCCCAGGGAGACCTCAACAAGACTTGGCCATGCCCAAGCAGACATGCTAGCTTCTACCCAATTTTGTGGCTTATTTTTTTCATGTGAGAGAAGCAGTTCAACCTCAGCAGCTCGGCATGAAGGTACCCCTGAGGTGAAATAAGACGTAATGTGTGTGTGGAGGGGGAAGCAAAATTGGGAGGGGGGAGGACTAGTGGGTTTGACTGGTTTAAGTAGAGACGCCGAGGAATCAGACTGTAGTTCTTGGTAGAGTCGTGACAGAGAAGGCTTCGACGTCAGAGCCCCTTCGCCGCACCCCTCCCGTCGGCTGCTCCAGGCGCCTCTGGGTCCCCTCCCCCGCACCCTTAGACCGTTTAGGCGGGGCTTTGCTCCCTGCTCCGTCAAGTCTGATGACAGAATCCCTGCCTGGCCAAGGTGTTAATAGCAGATAACGTTTTACTGCCCTCACCTCTCAGGTGACATTTGCATTTTTTTTTGACATTTGCATTTTTAAAGGAGGCAGAGGAATGGCTCTGTTGGTGGGGCTTTCAGGCACCTGTGGCAGGACCCAGGCAGGAGCGTTAGTGGACCGTGTCTTCTACTGTCTGTGTCTGGCCCTGAGTTACATGTAATGTGTGTGTGGGAGTGGGGATGTGGGAAGGTGGGATGTAATTATGGAGGGCTTTGAGACCCATAGAGAGGTTTAAATTGATGTAAGAGGCAATTGGGAGCCACTGCAGGATTCTGAGAAGGGAGGGGGTATGATCCAAGCAGGAGAGCAACACTCGTTGCTGCATGTGGAGAGATCCTCCCCTCTCTCCCACAGACACCCACCACCACGATTGCTTTCCAAGTGTGCGCTGATGGGAACTAGGGAGAGGAGTCTGGCCAGGGTAGGGTAGTGGGTGCCCCAAGTTCCTGGCTCTTAACATCTCCCAGATCTGAGGTGTCCTGCAGACTGGCCGGGCTGGTGGCCTGAAGCCAGCAAGTTCCCCCATAAACACAAGCTGGTGATGCTGTTGGTGCTGTGGCTTTGGACAGTGGAATGGAGCTTCTGCCTTCCTGGGTGAGGGGGCTAGGGACTCCTAAGAGGCCGCAGAACCCATTTTAAATGAGTCAAGGGACCTCTACCTCTGGTGAGTGGTACAGTCCCAGGGTCTTAGGAAATGAACTGTGTGGCCTGATTGGGGGATTTTGCCACCAATGAGGTCCTTTAGGAGCAATGGTAGGTTGAAAACGTGCAACAGGAAAGCCCTAGGATTGTTGATAACAGAAGCAAGCTGGGCAGAGCACAGGAGTGGGGTGGGGAGTGAGGCAACTGCAGTCCTGGGGTGTGGGGGTGGGTGCAGGGGCACTCAGGGTGTCATGGGCAGAGGAGAGGCATTGGTCCAGCACTGCCCCACTGCAGTAGTCCCCACTTCAGTCCTTGGAGGGAACACTGGTGGATGCAGGATAACAGAAGCACACTGTACCCACCCACCCCAACTCTACAGAAATGATTGGGCTCCGTGGCCAGCACCAGATAAGGCACCCTAAGAGGGCAGCACCAATGCAATAGAAGGAGGATCTCGGTTCTTTTGGAGCCTCTAGGCTGCCTGAAGCCATAAGAGACACACAGGCGCAAATCGCACACACGCACACACAAATTACGCACAGTACCTACCAATACACACACGTGCGTGCAGGCACACACGCACATACACATGTATACACCCACACCTGGAGCAAATTGTGGGAAGTGAGGCTCCTTCAGACAAGCTTGGGTTCTAGGGGTTCATGCCTTCACAAGGCTCTAGCAATCACTTTTAGGGGGGCTGGGACAGTCCCCATCAATACTGGGTGAAGACCCTTAGCTTGGACAGGCCACTGGGAGGAGGCCACACCCAGGTTAGCTTTAGCTGTGGTCCAGCCTTAAGGCTATTAGCATATGCAGCAGAAAACTCTGTTCTGGCTCTTCTCTCAAGGACTTCTGTTTTCCTTCTTACCATAAATTCAAAAAGAAAAACATTCTCTTTCATTATCAGCAGCCAAAACAAAGGACTCTCAAAATGGGCTGGACCTTGCGGCTCTGCTGAGAAATCCAAGGTGGGGGGCGGGCGGGGGACGGGGGGTGTAAGGGGAGGGAAGCACGCCATCTTCCCTCTTTTCCAGTCCCCCCTGAGCTGAGCTGGTAAGGAGAGGACAGGGATCTTGGGATTCTGTATTACTTCCCACACGTGACAGGCAGCATCCCCTTTTCTGAGGGCACCATTGTTAAAGTGGAACATTAACAGCCCAGTGGCAAGCTAGTGCCTACTCCCCTGGGTATTTAGAAAATGAGCTTGGAAATCAGAGTGTGTATATGACATGGGGGTACGGGGAGGAGAGGGGGGGCTGCCTGTTATATGTCTTGATGAACGTGAGACGAGCAGATTTCTCTGTAGGCATGCCATAGCTAGTGACCTTTTCTGAGCCTCACTTTCACTTTGGCATTAGCCACACTGCTAGCCATCCCTAGCTTTTTGAAGAGCTCTCTGCCTGGTTGTACTCTTTGGGTCTCCTTCCACCCCAGTGACCCATCCTTTTTTCTCCATTTTGCTAGTTCCTCCTCCTGCGCCTCAAATCCGGGTGTTCCTCAGCTCCTCTTGCTTTCCACTTCCTCTCTTGGCAAGGACATGCCTCTTACCCCTCTTCTGGCCATTCCCACTTCTCTGGCCCAAACTGAACCCCTTTCCTATATTTCAGTCCTGTATTTCCAGCTACTGTCTGAACATTTCCCCTTGGATAGTCTGCCATCATGTCAAACTCAACATTCACAGACTCATCTCATTATCTCTCAAAGATGGCTTGCTCTTCTGACTTCTCTGTTACCACAAGCCTTCTAGTTTCCTAGACTAGAAACCTCAAAACCATCTCTGACTCTACCCCAATTCACTCGGTCCCCTGCCACCACCTCATGTCTACACTACACCAGCCTCTTTCCTTTCCAGTCCATAATTCACACATTTGCTGGGTTAATATTCCTAAATATCCTTTTTTCATGACACTTCTGATCAGCATCTTTGAGGGGTGACACCTGACTGCCTGTGGGATAAATTCAGCCCCCTTGGCCTGGCATTCAAGGCTCTCGAGTGGGCCTAATGCTGTGTATTCTTCCAACCTTATTTCCCACTCTTTGTTCACATCATGGATTCTCAATTTTTGATGTGTCTCAAAATCACTTAGGAGAGCTTGTTAAAATGCAGATTCCCAGGTCCCACCACCTGAGCTTCTGCTTCAGTATGTCTGGGAGCTGGAGGCCAGGAATATGCACTTTAACAAGCTCCCCCAAGTGACGCTGATGTACTTGGTCTACTTGAGAAACACAGCTCTACATGCACCCTCCACTATAGCCAAATTTCTTTCCTCACGGTCTCCAAAACATATCGTTTATACATTTTTGTGCATCTGTGCTCTCGTTCATGCCGTTCCACTCACCAGGAATGCCCTGTCCTCTCTGCCTATGCTCCTCTCCTGTCCAATACCACTAAACCTGTCCTTCAACTCTACATTCAAATTCACCTCCTCTGTGAAGACTTCTCTGATCATTCTAGACTGAAGTGATCTCTCTCCCTCCTCTGAGCTCCTCCTCCAGTCGCTGTCTCTAAAATACATTTGGCAAGTATATCGCTGATAGACCCCACTATTATTGCTTGAATTATTAATTCATATATTCTTCACATACAAATATAACTTCTCATATGTGTATGTCTTATCTACATTTTAAGTTCAATAAAGGAAATAGCCTGGTGTTTTTTGTCTCTTTTTTATTCCCATTACACACGATGCCTTACCCATAATAGGTGTTCAATAAGCGTTTGTTGAGTTGGATTAAATACTTGTTGGTTCATATTAGACAGGGACTCTATCACATCTCCCCGTGCCCATCAGTTCAATAAACATTCATTGAGCACCTATTATGTGCAAGGTGCTGTGCTAGTTGCTAGGGAGGATACAAAGATGAAGGAGGCCCCTTGTCTTCCTCAGTCTCAGTCATCTTTGCATTTACAGCGCCTAGTGCATATAAGAGGTCCTTAGATATTTGTTGAGTAAAAAAAATGGATTAATGAGTAAGTGAAGGGATGAAGTTCAGACAGGACTCAGTTGAGCAAGGACATAGGGCAGCTGTGTCATAGAGAAATGAGGTAGGAGTGGAAGGTAAAGCTAGGAAGGTAGACTGGGGTATAGTGGATGACTTTTTTTTTTTTTTGTGAGGAGATCAGCCCTGTGCTAACATCTGCCAATCCTCCTCTTTTTTTTTTGCTGAGGAAGACTCGCCCTGGGCTAACATCCATGCCCATCTTCCTCCACTTTATATGGGACACTGCCACAGCATGGCTTGCCAAGCGGTGTGTCGGTGTGCACCTGGGATCCGAACCGGCGAACCCCGGGCCGCCCCAGCGGTGGAGCACGTGCACTTAACCGCTTGCACCACCGGGCCAGCCCCGTGGATGACTTGTTTTTGTTCTTTGTTATGAACATTTCTCAAAAAATAGAGAAAATAGTATAATAACCTCATATACCCATTATCCACATTAAGTAATTATCAGGACTTTGCCATATTTGCTATGTTTACTCTTTTTTTCTTTGCTGAAGTTTTTTAAAATAAATTTTACACATCAATCATGTAATCTCACCCCTAATACTTCTCTATGCATCTCTTAAAAAATGGACATTTTCTCATATAACCACAGTACCATTAACACATCTGACAAAATTAACAATAATGCTTTTGTATTTTCCATTACCCAGTCTGTAATCAAACGTCCTCAATGGTCTTAAAACATGTTTTACAGTTGGATTGTTAGAATCAAGATCCAAAGAAGCTCCACACGTTACATTTGGTCATTATGTCTCTCAAGGCCCTTTCAGCAGTCCCCCTCTTTGACTCGTTAGAGAAGTGTGGTTAGTTGTTCTGTACACTGTCCCACATTCTGGTCTGTCTGTTTGCTTCCTCTTGTTGTCATTTAGCTTGTTCCACTGTCCTCTGTACCTTTTATAAATGAAAGTTAACTTTAGGCTTGATTAGATTCAGGCTCATTTTTTCTTTTTTTTCCCCTTTGGCAGATTGATTAAAAGGGGGCCATCCTGGAGACATGAAGACATTAGGAGCCTGTTACAGTAGCTGGATGGGGATAGAAAGAAGGAGATGGATGGATGGATTTTGGAGGTAGAAGAAACCTGATTTACCTACCAGTTGGATGAGTGGGATGAGGAAGGAATAAGAGTCAAAGATGATTCTGGGGCTTGGAGCCTCCACGATGGGGAGAGTAATAATACCATCATATGTGAAGGATGGGTTTTTAATGAGAGCAGCAGGAATCATGGTCAGATTAAAGGAGGAACTTTCTCACAGTAATAAGTTATCTGCTCTGTTTTTTCCAGATAACACTATCTTTCCCAGAAAAATTTTGATTAGTGATATAGCTAGAATTTTGGGCCCTCCAGAAAAAAATTCAGAGAGAGTTCTTATTTTTTAACTGCTAAATAATTAAATTTCCAGCCCCAGAGCCTTGGGAGGAGGGATAATATGTACACCAGTGGATGGAGAGAGGGTAATGCTGATATAACCCTTGCAGATCAGCCAGCTGTCCCACATCATCATGAATATCAGAGTCACCATCCTTGGGTGGAGGACTGAAGGATGCCAGAGCTTGGGATTTCTGTAAACCTAGCCAATAAGCGTAGCTCAAGACCCAAGTCCTTCCTTAGGGTCCCCTAAAGTCTCCATTCCAACCCACTTCTCCATCCAGTACAGAGCCTGCAGCCTCTTAGGCAGGCCCGCAATGGACTGTGGCAACAGTGATCTTGCCAAGGCCAAAGATTGCCCAGCAGCCCCAGGATATTCATTGGGCTCTGAGAAAGCCCCAAGATTATTTAGTTGTCTCAGTAAGAACTTGCTTCAATTGTTGAATCAGATCAGGTGAGAACTACTCTCAGCTCCATCCTACTGTATCCTCATTCATAAAACCTTCTCTCCCTCTACCTTCCACCAGCTCATCTTTCCTCCTGCTTTCTCTTCTGCTCCTCCCTCCCTGCTCTGTCTCTTCCAGCATACATTTATTCTCTCGAGTTAATCAAACTCTGGCCCCTGCAGCCCATTGGGTCTCAGATTGATCACTTAAGCAGCATTATTGATTGCTCAGAAAGCCTTAGGAGGTGGCAGTGTACTAAAAACTAGAGATCCAACAGCCGATTGGCTGGATAGGCCTCTCTAGGCAGCCTCAGCTCCTCAACTGCCTGGAACATCTTTTGAGAAAGGGGAGGGAACAGACAGAGAAGATCCTCAGAGGGCCTTTATTCATCTTATCTTTCCTTCGTTTTGGAGTTAAGGCAAGAGAACAGGAGTCTTGAGCGCTCCTAGGTCTAGCCCAATGCCAATGTTATGGTGGGAAAGGGAGAGCAAAGGGCCTGCTCTTTAGAAATTCATAATTGAACAAAAAAATACTTATTCGTATGAAGCAACTAAGAATAATACAAGTTGGGAAACAATTATATACCACATTATGTGCTCTAAACAGTAAGCACTGTAGAGGTTCAGAGCATAGAGAGAGTGAGCAGCGTGGGCTGGAATGGAAGGAGAAGGCTTCCCAGAAGAGGTTGAACTTGAGTTAGATTTTGAATAATGTGTGAGATTGAGATTGTTGGCTGGAAAAAGAGCAGGCATCTGAGGGGGAAGCATAGTTAGGAAAAGGCCGGAGGTGGAGATGGTCATGGTATAATCAAGGAAGAGTGAAAAGGAGGTCTAACTAGAGGAGAGGGTGGGTGTCGAGGCACAGTGGGGAAAAAATGACTTACCACGTAAGGGGTACCTGGATTTGGAGGGCCTTTGATGTCCGCATGACGAATTTGGACTTGGGGAGACCCTGGAAAGCTATTGGACAATTAACACAAAATGTTTTAGGATGGTTAGCCGTGCCATAGGAAGCAGACTTGATTGGAATGAGGAGAGATTGGAATAAGGAGAGATTGTAAACTACTACAGCAAGCAAAGTGAGAGGTAATTAGGGTGGTGGCAGTGAGCATACAGAGGAGGGTCAAACTGAAAAGGCAGTTAAGGCGTTGGCGTGGCTGGTCAACCACCAAGTAGATTCTCTTGACTTGTTTTTGTCTCACCTACTCCCTCCTCTTACCCTCAGTACTTACACGTTCTTTGCCCCATGCCTTCAGGGCCTTCACGTGGCCAAATTTCACTGGAGCTAAGACGACAATGGGTTAATCAGTGAACCATCCCAAGTAAAGTAGATTTGCACCGGACCCTTCAATGTCACGACCTGAAGGAGTGAGCACTGGGGAATCGGGCTACAGAATCTGGTTGAGATGACAGCTGAGCCGGCGTGCTGAGTACTGCACCCCCAACAGGGAGGCTGGAGGCAGGGGCTCTGTTTCAAGCTCCCAAGACCTCTGAGAGCTGCTGAGAGCAAGGAGACACCTTTCAGCTTCCCTGATAGAATCAGTTTGAAAACTCCTCTCAGCACTTGGGATCATCCCAGTGGAGGTCACACCTGTGCCAGGGCATGGCGAGAGCTACCACAGCACTTTAATGCCAGCTGGAGCCCTGTTGTTACAGCTGGTATCAGAAATAAGCGAGGAGTCCACAGGTGGGTGGGAGGGTGATAGCAGAGGCCTCTGCCTGCTCATTTGCTTCCCCCACCAGCTCTCCCCTCGCTGCCCAGCCTGCTGAATTGCAGCCCTGGGCAGGTTTCTGGGCCGAGTGCCCCATCCCTGGGTTGGAGGGGAGTAGAGAACTGCAGATAAAGGCATATTTGTGAGATTTTAGCCCCCTTCCTCTTACCAGTTCTTCTTGTGGGAGGGAATGATGCCTTCTAAAGATGAATGAGTGGAGGGTAGTGCTGCCTAGGCTGTGGGCTTCTAAGTGCCAAGGGAGCTCAGCTCTGGGGGCAGGACCACCCAAACAGGCTTCTCTTTGCTTCTGATTCAAACCCACTGGGAAAACAGAGGAACAGATGGCTAGACTGGTGGATGAACACACACACACACACACACACACACACACACTGCATAGTCTGTCGACCAGCGGTCTCCAGCATTTCCCTGCTGAAGATTTCTATTCTGATTTCCAATCAGTCTTCTGCTTTGAGGTAGGAGGAAAGATGGTGGCTGGAAAGTGGGCAGGTGTCCCGAGTGGAAGATGCCTGTGGTGGTGGGGGATTGGGAAGAGGGCATGCAAGTCACTGACTAGGGAGGTTGTCTTATTTATGACTCTTCACATGGAAAAGCCCACTGAAAGCAGAAAGAAGAGGGCGTGGTGGTGACAACTGGCTTAGGAGTCAACAGGGTAAGTGTCAAGACCTCTCAATTTGGAAATCTTGCTGCAATCTGTGCTCACTCTTTCTCTCCCAAGTTTTGTCTTTCATCTATACATTTTTTCCTTCAATAATTGTTCTTCCCACTTCTAACCCAGACCCAAGCAAGTCAATTATAGATGCTTTTCCAGCTGACACAGGGGGAAACTGAGGTACTCAGATTATTATTATTTTTTAAAGATTTTATTTATTTTCCCCCCCCAAAGCCCAGTAGATAGTTGTATGTCATAGCTGCACATCCTTCCAGTTGCTGCATGTGGGACGCGGCCCCAGCATGGCCGGGGAAGCGGTGCGTCAGTGCGCGCCCGGGATCCGAACCCGGGCCGCCAGCAGCGGAGCGTGCGCACTCAACTGCTAAGCCACGGGGCCGGCCCTCAGATTATTTTTTTAAATGGACTTGCCTCCTATCTTGTATCAAGATGACCAAAAGTCTGGATCTTGGGTTTGCGGGCTGGGACTCTGAAAACAAGCCCGCTCGCAGGGCTGGTGAGGGCGCTGTGTGTCACACTGGCTCTGTTGCCACCAACAGTGAAATCACAGAGAATGCAGATATGATTAATAAAGCGAGTGTTGTTCCATATTCATCTCGTCGCCTACAGTCGAGCTGTAATCTTTCTAATATGTAGGGAAATCACTCACCGCCAGAGAAAAAGGAGGGGGATTTTTAAACAGACCCACCAGTCTGCTGTTGCCATGCAGTTTAAAGTCTGTCACCTGAAAATTCCAAATCAGAATTGGCTGTTAGGTCTGCTTTTTTCCTTTTCCCTCTCCAGAAGTTTCCACACTCGATCTAAATACAGTTTGTCCTGCTTTGGAATTCTGGGTGGTTGCTGGAAATGATAAAGCCTGGCCTTTAACCTGAGCTCCAGTTCCAATTCTTTAGTGCCTTTTAAGACATTTTCTCTTTGGAGTTGACCGTCACTTTAGATTTACCATGGCTAAAACCAAACTCAGGATCTCTTCTCCAACCTTACCCTCCACGCTGATCCCCAGCCCTGAGCCCTTCCCTGGATCTCCGTCTTTATTTGTGACACCATCACTCTTTCACTAGCCCATGGGCTGAGCTTTGCTTGCAATCAGTCACCCCCTCCCCACTCCTATCAGTCACCACCGTGTCTTTGCAGTTCATCTCTCACAAGTGCCTCATGAATCCATGCCTTCTCGACCATTCCCACTGCCGCCATCATAGCCCACGCTCTCGTTCCCTCACGACCGGATTACTGCAGTAGCCTCCTGACTGGTCTCTCTGCATGCTGCCTCCCCCTCCCAGCCAAGTGATCCTTCAATGCTGCTGCCAAAGGAATCTCCTTAAAACATCTTTCATCATGTCACTTCCCTGCTCAAGAGCCTATAATAGCTCCCTTTTGCTTACGATATCAAATAGAAACTCCTCTCCCTGGTATCCGAGGCCTGCCTTCCACAATAGCTGAGCTTCGCCATATATATGTATATAAATAATCTCTCTGACCTATTTCTTCCTGACCCCCAACCTCCACTAGTCTCCTTATTCTCCCTGCCCACTGTACCCCACTCAGAGGGTACTCCTCTCCCTGCGCTCATCTTCCTGCCATTCCCCCAGCTTGCAGTAGCCCCCTTTTCTGTAAATTCTCAATTTCTGTAAATCCTTCCACTGCATCCTCTAACAAGCTCAAGTCCAGCCTCTGCTGTGAAGCCTTTCCTGATCATTCTAGCCCTCGCTGACTGCCCTCCTTTTTTAATTATATATTTTCCCCAATTATGAGAGTAATACATATACATAGTAGAAAACTTTGAGAATACAGAAAAATATAGGCAAATAATTAGTCACCCACAGTCCTCCCTTTTCCATTTTGGAATCCAGACTGTTTTTCCACCACAATTTAGCGCTTGATTACACTGTCTTGTATTGCCATGACTTCCTGTGTTTTCACCTTTCTCCTCAGTTAGGGAGTGAGCTCTTCAGAGGCCTCTTTGATCCATGTGTCATGCAGGGCAGTGCCAGACACATGGACACACATTAGGGACTCAACAAACCCTTGTTAGTGGATGGAGGGAAGATGAGCTGTTCATCCTCCAGTCTGTACCCCCCCACCATTGCCCAGGGGGGCGGGGGTGGGGCCTGGGAGGCAATGGCTCTGCTACTTCCTCTTCCAAGTGAGGAATGCACCCGGAGAGAGGGGACTGCACATCCAGAGAGAGCTGAGAGTTCAGGGTTCGGAATGCCCTGGAGCTTGGCTGCCTCTGCTGACCCCTTGTGCTGTGCTGGATTCTTCCTCCTCAGGAAGCCTCTGGCTTTGAGGTGAGAGCTTTAATTCATCCTGGTGGCGAGAATGAGCTTTTCATAATATGTTGGCATTAACTTGCAGGAATCAATAATTGCCCCCTTTGCCCATTATATCAAATTGAAATCTCTCATCCTGGCCTTTGAAGACCATCTGCCAGTTCCCTTTCCCATCCCACTAAGGTATCTCTCACGGTTTCTCTAATGAACCACTTCACTTGAGCGAAGCCACCCAGTATGCCATATCCTCAAAAACTAACTTCCCTAATGTAAGGGTGCCCAACAGTAGGTTATTTGCTATCTATCACCCCCTGCCCTCAGCCCCAGGCCCTGCGCAGCCTACTCCCTCTACCTTGAATCCTGTCCCTCTTGCTCTCCACCACTGAGGTTCATGACCCCATCAACAGGTGCTGCCATTGACCTCGGACTCAGTGTGCAGCCTTCTCAGTCCTTGTGTAATCATTTTGTATGAAAATATTAATATGTGCTTGCTATTATATTATTATATCAAAGTGTTCGCCAGCTAGTTCCCCTCTGGGTTCTGTGAACAGCATTAGGCAGAGTGTGTACTCTGGAACTGGCCCTACCACTTACTGTATTTCATGGTTTCGAAGACACAATTTTAACATTTCTGAAACTGAAATGCTTCTCAGAATCTGTGGTGCATTGTAGTTCGGTTGGCAGCATCTTTTCTTTCTCGGGGAAACCTAGGAAAATGTTGCTTCTAACATCTAGAGTCAATGAAATACGGTACTAAGTTCCTCAACCTCTCTGAGGCCCAGCCCATTTATCTGCAAAATACTTACATCAGAGGGTTGTGGTTGTAAGAATTCAAAGATAATATTTATATAGCACTTAGCACAGGGCCTGACACTTCGGTGGAGGCTCAGTAAATGTCAGCCACTGTAATTCCCCAACTTTATAAACTATAAACCCCTCAAGGGCAGGGACATGAGTTTTCCTCTTCCAGCGGATGGTATGATGTGAAGGGTGGAAAAAGGTGTCCTTTTGAAAACTGTCTTCTTTACTGGACTGCCAAACAGCCGAAATTTCAACATTAATCACTCCTTTGAGTGAAGGCATTATCTCCTGAAGACCTCTGTTAAAATGCAAATATGTCACTTGGGAAGGTAACACATTAATTCATTAGCATTCACGATCCCATTAGTGCAGATTAGTTTATCAGATTAACTAGCTGGTGCCAAGCAAACCCTGAGAGCCCCAGTAAGGGGGCTAGTAAGATACATGACTTAAGGTGGGAGTAGAGGAATGAGGGGGACAGGCAGTCCAGAGCTTGGGGACACCTCCCATCTGCTCTTGCCTTTGGGGTTTGTTTGTTGGCAAGATTGTGACTCTGGGGCCAGCCCCATGACTTAGCGGTTAAGTGCGCGCGCTCCGTTACTGGCGGCCCGGTTTTGGATCCTGGGCGCGCACCGACGCGCTGCTTCTCCAGCGGTGCTGAGGCGGCGTCCCACATACAGCAACTGGAAGGATGTGCAACTATGACATACAGCTGTCTGCTGGGACTTTGGGGAGAAAAAGAGGGACAAAAAAAGGAGGAGGATTGGCAATAGATGTTGGCTCAGAGCCGGTCTTCCTCAGCAAAAAGAGGAGGATTGGCATGGATGTTAGCTCAGGGCTGATCTTCCTCACAAAAATAAGTAAGTAAGTAAGTAAGTAAGTAAATAAATAAAATTTTAAAATCTACCTTTAAAAAAAAAAGATTGTGACTCTGATCTGTGATAAACTAGGAAGGATCTCAGTGACAGAGACAGAAACACTTGGGTGAGAGGAAATGTGAGGTTGGGAAGTGGTCCTTAAAGATCTAGCTCAGTCTCCCCCTCAAATATTTACCTCTCATCAGCAGGGCATTCACTGCCTCCTAAGGTAGCCATTTCCATTGTTGAACAAGTCTAATTAGAACATTTTTTGATATTGAGCTGAAAGCAGTCTCTCAGTAATTTCTTTCCTTCCTCTTTCTCTCGGCAGCCCCTTTAAAATATCTGAATATAGCTATCACATTTCCTCAAGTCTATCTTTTGGACTTTCATTTTATTTTACTTTTATGACTAAATCTACCTAATTTGCTCAATGATTCCTTTTGTGGTATGATTCTACAGCTGAGCTTCTTAACCTAGAAGTCCATGAACCTCCTAGAATTATATGTAAAATGTTGGCCAAGTGCACCTACATGTCTTCCCCCAAGGTTAATAGCTTTCAACAGTGGTCCAGGATCTATAAGAGGCCTTAGCCTGTTGATCTTATAGCATCTTAGTTATTTTCATTTGGTAACACTCCAGTTTGTGAGGATGCCTCTTAGGGGTCTTGTCCAGAACTGAACCCAGTCCTCCTAGGGTGCTCTAACCAGCCCAGAGTACAGTGGACCCAGTGCCTTTATGAACAGCTTCTTATTGCTCAATTCTCACCTTTGGAGGCCTCTCAGTTTAATGGATGAGAACATCTTTTTCTCAGGTAACCGACCCTCACCAGGACTAAGTCACTTTTTTCAAAAGAGCAGCTTTCTGCCCACCCCTTAGCTCACCATGTTGAAGAGCATCTCAGTTCTTTGGACAGGAACTAGTGGAGGTCCCTTTGTGGGGACCCGTCTGGTCAGGACATTTAGTAGGCTAGCAGAAGAGCAGTGTGACCGGGCACAGCCCTTGAGTTCTCTCCAGTGCCCCTCGTTTCTCCAATTCTGTGCACTGTAAAGACATGCTTAGGTCACATATATACATGAGAAAACCCAGAGAGAGGATCAGAGCTCACAGCTAGCCCTTCTTGAGGCAGCAGGCTCAGGAGGCTTCAGAGGATGGAGTTTGGGGGACTGGTGGTATCAGTGGAGAACAAGGTCACAAATGTCAAATGCTTCAGGAAGGAGTAGCTCTTAAACATGTGTGTCATCATGAAAAATAGACGTGTCTTGGGGAGACAGGCTCCCCTCTATTCCCTCCATACTAGGTACCTAGACACAGCACAGAAAGGCTAAATATTAAAGACACTTGGAACTGTATGGGGTAGGGGTCAACTGGTAAGTGAAAATCACATATAATGTGTGACATGAGACAGCCATACCACCAGGGTCCTCTGGTCGAAAACATCTCCTTTATAGCCTGGTGGTTGATCCAGTCTAACCATCACTGCCTCTGCTAACTGTAAGGGTGCCTACTTTCCCACCATCACAGTCACTTTTTTGGGTGTAGGAATTAAAGTCTGTTGTGAAAATGCAACTATGTTATCCAAGAAGGGAAATACATTAAATAAAACACTAGTCCCACAAGTTACTCTACAAAAAAGAAAAAAAAAATTCTAGGACCAAATAAGTTTGAGAAATGCTATATCCCCCCTCTTAGATCTTCACATTGCATATTAGCATATTAAAGGCTCTGAGAAGTCCTGCAGTAGACAAACCTGCTAACATTGTTTAAGGTTTCCAGTATGTATTAGACCACAGATCACCACCCTTCTCTTTTTCTCCTCAAATACATTCTGTTAACATCCACACAACAGCGTTGGAGAACCAGCTTTCAGCCATGACCCCCCATTTCACACCTGGGTGCACAAATGACTTGATGCACTCAAAATTCTGCAGAAATGGGACAGGGATGTGTGAATTTTTTTGTGAGGAGGCTGTACAAGACTCTTGGGACAGAAGGAAAACTCTGGGAGTCTGGGAGAGGAGACCACAAAATGGAAAAGAAACCAAGACAAGGGATGTTGGAGACCAGCTCCCCTTACCTCACCATTTTGCCACTGGCCAGCCCGTAGATGCCACACTCTTGGCTATGATCCAACAGTGAGCAGAGCAGAGTAGCTTTGGCCGGGCCAGGACCCTGCAGGGCCATTTGTTGTCATTGGCTTCTCAGCTGGGGCCTTTCCACTTTCATTCCCTGCCTATGCTCTTCATTCCCTCCCTGGGCCTCTGGCGCAGTTTCAATTTCTCAGTCTACTAGTTGATCCATTTCATTTGGGTCTTGTTCTTTTCTCTTCCCATCAGTGGGACTGAGGAGGCTTTTGAGTTTTCTGCTGCCAAAAGGAGAAATGAGAGGATGGGGTCAGGGAAGGCGAGGAAAAGAACATGGCCTCTTCTGCAGGACCTGGGGCACGTCTGTATTTTCCCTGCACTCCCAGAGCGGGAATGGGCACTTCTATAGCCATCACTGGGCCTTGGGGAGGTACCAAAGATACCTCTGGGGGCAGAGAAACTCCTACCTTTTGCCAAGAGAGCGTAGGAGGAATTGAGGGTCAGAAAGGCAGGGGGTACCCTCTGGGAACCAGAGGGACATAAAGGTGAAGGAGTCCAGCTGATATCTGTTGAAAGTGGCTCAGGTTGGAGAGAGAGATTGAGGTTGAGATTGAGAGAGACAGAATGTGTGTAGAGAAAGTCCACAGACTACACCTGTGTATATATATATATATATATATATATATCTCCACACCTGTGTGAGGGTAAATCTGCAAGGTTACTGAATCTTTCCTGACTGAGGAAGCCTAGGGGACACCTAGACCTTGGCAGGGGCACATCAGGATCAAAGAAGTGACTTGTCAGTAGGGAGAAGGGCTAAAAAGTCTCCATAGTGAGATAGCCCTTTCATCATCAGTGAAACATGAGAGGGAGCAGGGTCATTTCCCTCCATGCAGGGTGCAAGGGTGTGAGTAGGTGTGTGTGAGAGCACGCCATGCGGTTGCCTCTGAGGACTGACCCTGCAAAGGGCCTCTCAGTGGATCCATTTGAACCCCCGCCACCTCCCCCACTGCCCGCAGCCAGAAAGAGTTTGCTGGTACTGATAACCCACTTCGGATCTGATCTCTGATCTCACTTGGTTTGTATGCCTGTGATGCCAGTGACTCAACCTCCTTGCTAGGCAGTTTATTCTGCTGCCTGACTGCATTAAGGTTAGGAAATGGGCTTTTTTCCCCACACAAGATTCTATTTTTAGATATGAAGACCCCAGGCTTTCTCTCTCTCTCTCTCTCCCCCCTCCCTCCCTCTCTGTCTCTCTTCCTCTCCTCTCCTCCCACACCAGGTCACTAAGGCCTGCAGTGATAGCCCATGTTTTTACTCACACAGAGACCCCCAGAGTTGGCTTTGAAGCTTCAAAATGTCCTGACCCCCTTGTAGTTTGGATACCGAATGCCCCCTCCTGCTCCAGGACCAAGATTTCCTTTTCTCTGAAATATGTGGGCCTGTCAGGATAGCCCCTTCCATCTTTCCTTTTGACTATACTGTACCTTCTCTCCTGCAAAGTCTCTCTCCACTACCCAGAAACTGCAGAAAACCTACCAAACTCCCCACTCCCACCTTGTTCCCCCTGGATCACCCCTTTGGAAAGTTCAAGACTAGAACATTGTGCAGTAAAAAAGCCCATGCCCACTCTGCATCTCCCTGTCCCCTGCAGCCCAGTAAGGCAGGGTAGTGTGGTTAAATGGATAAAAAAACTGAGGTGTGGGCAAGACGTCCCAACAACTTTACAAGTATGGTCTCAGGATTTACTTGTATCTGGTATTATGCTCGATGCCATGGAAAAAGGAAGACTATGACAGGGGCCTTGCCCTTAGGACACTTGTGCTCTAGATAGGGAAAAGCACACAAAAGAACTTCCAGGTGAAACATCTCTCATTCAACCAACAAATGTTTGATGAGTAGCTCCTATGTGTCCAGCCCTGTTATAGGCCCTGGGGACACAATAGTAAACAGGACAGACAGAATATTTGCTCTCATGGAGCATATGTTTCACTGGGAACACATGTTTAAAAAGCAGACAAATAGGGGCTAGCCCCAATGGCCTTGGTGGCTAAGTTTGGTACACTCTGCTTTGGCGGCCCGGGTGCGGTTCCTGGGCGTGGACCTACACCACTTGTCTGTCAGTGGCCGTGCTGTGCTGGCAGCTCATGTACAAAATAGATGAAGATTGGCAACAGATGTTAGCTCAGGGCAAATCTTCCTCAGCAAAAAAAGAAAAACAAAAAAACAAACGAATAAAGCATCACTCCTTGTATTGATAAGTGCCAGAAAGGAAAGAAACACGGGGCTGGGGTGGAGAGTAGCAAGGAGTTACTTCAGCTAGGGCAGTCAGGAAAGGCTTCTCTTCAGAGGTGACAGTTGAGCTGAGAATTGAATGGCCTGAGGACAGTCCACACTGTGCACCTCAGACAGAGAAACTGCATAGGCAGAAGGGAGGGGGGAGGCTTTCAGGAGGAGATAGGGTTTGGCTGGGTAGAGTGCATGGCACAGAGCTCTAACCCCTACCTTTGCAGCATTGGTCTCATTCTGGCAAAACTGAGAGATGCACTTCCACTCAGGTAGAGGATTCATAATCTTCTCCTTGGAATCTGAGAGGACCATTGTAAGAGGAAGGGTCTTCAAGATGTCTCCAGATGATTTGACTATAAAACCCTTTCTATGTCACACCTAGTAGTTTCCAATTAGAAACATTGAGACTTTCCAGTTAGGACAAAATCAGGAAGATAGCTTATGGGTGGGGGGAGGGGAGAGAATCAGGGGATTACTGTAGCTATAAGTAGAGGTTACATGGTGGAGAATAGAGAAAGATATGTAGGCTGGGGCCAAATTATGGTAAGGGTCATGAAGAGGACTTTGGACTTGATTCAGTAGGCAGTGGGAAGCTGCTGTCAGTTTTTGAGCAAGAACATGAAAGGAAGACAGAAGGAAAAAATGGAAAGATCCTGACTACTTTGGTAACCAAAATCCCTCCTTCTGCCCAGTACATGTAGGCTTCCCTGGAGGAACATGATTAGGACCATGAGCTCAAATCTCAGCTCTGCCACTTACTGACTCTGAACTTGGACAAGTTACTTAACTTCTCGGTGCCTCAGTTTCCTCCTCTGTAGAACGGGATTATTGTGGGGATTAAATGAGTTAATCATTGTAAAGTGCTTAGAACAGTGCCTGATATTTAGTTAGTACTCAATAAACTTTAGCTACCATTATCCAAGGAGGAAACTAGTATAAGGGGGTACGGTCTGGGTACTGCCATAAACCTGGAGTTATTTTGGTCACAATTTGATCAGCTGGGGGTTCTAAGAAGCTGTGAGCATTGCCTGGGCTCAGGACCCGATGTATACAAAGGACATGTGGGCTCTCTGCCCCAATAATCTTTTCCATTAGCCTTCTACCAGCATCTAAAATCCCTACTGTTCTTTAATGGCAATCCAGAGACTCAAGTGTTTTTAACTGAATTAAGGTATCCTCTTATCTGGCTGTTAAAAAAATTTGAACATTAGGTCATTGGCCATTGTCACCTGGGATAAAGCAGAATTTTTTGGGAATGGAACACAGGATCATGTATTAGCTATCTTTGCTGCATAACAAATGATCCCAAAATTCAGCCACTTAAAACAAACATCATCTTACAATTTCTGTGGGTCAGGAGTCTGGGTGCATCTTAGCTGGGTGGTTCTGGCTCAAGGCCATTCATGAGGTTGCAGTCAAGCTGTGGGTCAGGGCTGTAGTATCTGAAGACTCAACTGAGGCTGAAGGGTCTGCCTCCAAACTCACTCATATGGTTGTTGGCAGGCTTTGAGAGTTTCAGTTCCTTGCCATGCCTTGTGGGCCTCTCCATTAGGCTGCTCACAACATGGCAGCTTGCTTCCTTCAGTATGGTTGATCAGAGAGAGAGAGACAACGTGTGGCCAAGGGCAGGTCACCCAAAGCAGAAGCCTCAGTCTTTTTATAACCTTATCTCGGAAGTTATATCCCATCACTTCTGTGAAATTCTGTTCATTAGAAGCGAGCCAGTAGGTCTAGCCCAAGCTCAGGGGGAGGGGATGCACAAGGGTGTGAATATCAAGAGGTAGAGATTATTGGGACCCTTTTAGAGGCTGCCTACCACAGATGGATAAGGATTTGTGGTAGGTGGTAAAAAGGCCCTAGTGAAGTAGAAACTTGGAATACCCTGGCTAATTGGGGGTCAGCATAAATAGGTACTGGACTTAGTGGTAGTATTGGGTACCAAAAGGGCAAAGAGAGGAACCAAAAGGTAGGGTGGCTGGTAACTGAGAGGTGTTTGACCCAAATCTGAAGTTGCCAAATGTCCTGGAAACTTCGTCTGATCCAGGCCCAAATTTGTGCAGAGGGTCCAGCCTCCCCTGCCCTTGCCCACAAGCCAAGCCCTATGCGCGTGGCCAGGGAGAGAGGCAGGAGCTGGGATGAGGCCCAGGAAGTCCAGTGGCAGCAGAAGCAAGAGAGGGGAATGCAGGTTCAGCAACTGCATTTGTTTGCAGTTGGGAAAGTTGTTAATTTTAGCTTCGCACAAGGGTCTGAAGCAGGAGGGTTTGTCATTTCTGCTGAGCTAGCCCTTGGCTGCCTCCTACAGGCCACTGCCGCCGTGTCAGCTTCGAGCTGCTGTTTGCAGGGTGGTGAGCTTGGCTAACAGGACAGAAGGGCTGTGGGGGCTGTGGGAGCTATGGGTCCATTGGACCTGATGGGTCTGAGGCCTTGGGTAGGGGGGCCCAGCCAGCCCTAGGCAAAATAGTGCTGTGGGCTAGCAACTGCCTGCTGGTGCTGCCTCCTCTCTTTTATCATTCCTGTGTTCCCATCCTGGCTCTACCACTTGCTGATTTTGTGACCTAGGGCAATTCGCTTTATTTTTCAGCGCCTCCATTTCCTCCTCTGCAAAATGGAGATAAATAGTCCCTAGCTTGCAGGGTTGTTGAGAGGAATCGTGAGCTCATGGAGGTAAAGCACCAATAAATGGTAGCTGCTATTACTTATACACTCTGCTGTGACTCAGGGCACCCAGCCCAAATGAGGCAGATCTCTTCCAGCACAGGACCCTGCTTTCCAAACCAATCAGAAAACCTCTCTGAGTGCTGTGTCTTTTGCTGAGAGCTTTACATGAATTTACACGGGTTAGGCACTCTAAAATCTCCAGTTTACGTAGGAAGAAACCGAGGCTCAGAGAGGTGAAAGGATTTGCTCAGGGGCACACAGCTAATAATAAGTGGCAGAGTTGGGACTGTAACCCAGATCTGTCATAGTACCAAATCTGTCCTTTTTCTATCCTACCCACCAGTGGTTGGCCCTGAGCATGATTTCAGGATGTGATGGGAGTAGACAGTAGGGCCAGAGGTTGGCTACAAAGGTAGCAGGCTTTGGGTTCAGATCATATAACCTTTTGGAGCCGCACAAACTTGACTTTGCAGTGCAATTTCTACTCCATCTCCACATGACTGAGCCAGGAGTAGAGATTCTAATTTGCGTAACTACACTCTCCCACTCTCACCCCCAACACATGCACACACTTTTCTACCAAATGACTAATTTCCTTTCAAACACATTTCTGAGATCAAGAAACAGGGAAGTGAATGCAGGTGTGAGTGTTTGAGGACCTGTTCAAAATGCTAAGCTCTGAGAGCACAGTCATCCTCCCAGGAGGATGCAGATACCCTCTGCTCGTTACCAAGGGAAACCTCAGTCCCTGCAGTAGGAGGTGGTGATCTGGGCTGGCCACAACTTGCTCTGGCCTCAGCAGCTTAGGGCATACTCACCCTCTCCTTTATCTACAATAGCTGCAGAGAGGGAAGAGCTTGAAACCCTTGGAGCTTGAGGCAAGGAATTAGGAATGTAGAAGATTCCAGAATTGAGGCTTGGTCTGGAGAGAGGGAAGTGAGGTAAGGAATATGCAGATCTGAGAGGTCAAAAGAGGCTAAAGAATAAAAAGCACAAGGATTGAGAGAAAGGCTAAGGGAAAGGGAAGAGGAAATTGAGGAAGAGAGGAGTTTGAGAGACATAAAGGAATGGAGCAAAGATAAGGAGGGCAAACTCAGATTGCAGAATGCAGAGAAGTATTGAAAGAGTGGCTTCCAGAATTGTCATACAGGAAGAATGTAGGGGCAACAATGTCATTGGTAGAGGGTTTAGGAGACTTGTCTGGAAGCTGCCTTTGCACATGGTTTTAGGTTGCATATTTCTTGGGGGTAGCTTGCAGGGGGGTAGGTGCTTGTTAGAGGCTCATGGGGAAGGGTGGCTCCTCCTCCGGCCACCCCTTGGCACTGCTTCTTGATGAGCAACATTTATAAAGTGCCTACTGTGTGCCACAGACGATGAGATTGAAGAAAATCAAAGAGCAGGAAGTAGGGTCGAGGAAGGCTGCAACAGGTTAAACTGACCTTAAGTGGGTAGGAGGGCAGGGGTGCTGATGGAGGCTTTCTACTCAGCAGCCCGAGGAGGACAAGTTGACTAAATGAAGGCCTAGGATGAAATACTTCCAAAAGAGAATGGTTGTATATTCCAGAATCTTATTTTAGAGAACTATCAGGCCCACCTCCACCAACAGCAGGACTAGCTCTGAATTTAGAGTAAGGACACCAAATGTGTCTGAATATATATATATATATATATATATATATATATATATATATATATATATATATGTATGTATATCTGTGTGTGCATTCCCAGACAGGAACATTTTCTCTCCTGGTACACAGACACGTTGCCCACCCATGGATAACACACATGGTGTGTATGAGAGGGATTGTGCTCTGTCTGCTGTCCAGGTGGCAGTGGGTCTTCCCTTGGCCTGTGAAGGTCGTTTAATCCCAGCTTTCTTCCCTCCCTGAGCTCCCTTCAAGTGTCTGCTCTGCTCTGTGGAAGAGGGCCCCAGCTGGGAATGTGTTTTTGTTTTCTATGGTTTTTTTTTTCCTCTGCCCCAACCTTAGCCTGAGCTGCTATTTCCTCAACAACATCCAAAGGGGGAAGTAATCACTGGTTTGAGAAGAATCTCTGAGCCAATGAAATGTCAGCTCAGCCATTGTTTCCAGATGCCTAAAAGAGAATTATCCATAGATGGAGTGAAATCTCTGTTGACCAGAATATTTGGGAATGGGCAGATAATAACGCAATTTTCTGGCGGATCGAGGGTTTTCATTTCATTTCATTGTTGAAATTCTCTCTAAAGTCTGAGGCCTCTTTCTTGCCTTAGAAAGTAAGGCCCAGTGAAATGGATTCTGTGTTTGATGACTAAGGACCTTGCTTTCTAAATAAGAGCCCCGATGTTTAGGACCACAGGAAGATGGTATGCTATAGCAGTCAGAACACTAACTTCTACAAGTCAAGCGGACATGGGTTCCACTTTCAGTGCAGCCACATAGTAGCAGTGACTTTTGGCAGTGGCTTATCCTTTTTGAGCCTCAATTTCCTCATCTGTAAAATGGAGTGGTGTTATTTTTATAGGATAGAGAAAGTATAAGTGAAAATGTGTGCTGAACCCAGACTATCTTCTGAAAATTACTTGAATTATTCCCTCATGCAGGCTTATTTCATTATCCTTTGTCTCTTTTTCCGAACAGCTGAGTGAAGAAAAAATGTATGTGATCCATTGAGGTATTGGAAGATTGGACTTCTGTTGACTGAAATTGCACCTTTTGTCCCATTTCCTCACCAGAATGTTAACCCCTATGGACACACTGTGTCTGCCCCAAACCATTCAAATCTCTTTGCTCCCAATTTAGCTGCAAGCACCTCACCGATGCTTAGTCATGGTCGACAGTGGTGCCAGTGTGGATGCCTTCATTGCTCCACGACTGGGAAAGGCTGGAGGTTCAGACAGGATCCCTGCTTTGAGACCTCTGGATAGCACAGGGCCTAGCATTCAGTGCTTGTGTAATACATGGTAGCTGCTGGTCCTGGTATCATTATTCTTTGGGGGCTACCTAGAAACTGGGGAAGACGGTAGGAATGAACACAGGGTTTCCAATTCCATTGTGACTGCTGGAGTTGTATGCATAATCATAGCAAGGGGAATATCAGTGCTGGAAGAGACCTTAGGGATGAGGAAACGAAGGTCAGAGGCTCCTAAATCAGGCAGTATGCCAGAGGCAAGTCTAAGCACTCTTCAGAGCGGATGGGGGAAAGGGAGGCAGACAGGCAAAAGCTGAAGAAATTCGTGGTCTGGGCTCAACCCTTTCCTGGGCTCTTTCCCCTCTGCCCATTAGCTGAGATTACTTCACCTGGTTAGGCTGAGGGTTTGGGATAGAGGAGGGACTGGCCTCCAGGGTAGGAGTCAAGCCCTAGGTGACTTGGGGGAACTTAGGGCTTTGAGAGAGGAGAGCAGGGATGAGTGGGGCACCCATGCTAGAAGGACAGCCAGAGGGCATCTAACCAGGACTGGGGAAAGGGGTAGTAGCAGTTGCATACATGTCTTTCCTTAAAGACATCCAGGCTACTTCCCAATTTTGCCCCAGGATCCTGGAGGTATAGGGTGCTGGCCTTGCCCCAGGGAATCCCTTTGGGGCCCCAGGAAAGAGGAAGAGCCAGCTCTGTGCCCCAGGGCTGTTGGCATCCTGGCTCAGGGATTCTGCAGACAGAGCTGAGCTTGCGGTGGTGGTGGGGGGGTGAGGGCCCTGGGGGGGCAGCGCAGCACCTACTGCAGAGAGAACTGTGGGGAGAGAGGCCAGGCAACCGGCTCACCCAGGATAGGACTGTCATATAGAAATATCCCCATCTGGATAGTTCTAGAGAAGCAAGTCTGGGTAATGATAAACTATGAATTTTATGCATGAGCTGAACATTGAAAAACTTCAGCCCCAAGCTCCCGGCTAGCATCTGAGCCAAATCCCACTCGCACAGCATTTAATCAGCTTCCTGACAGATCCCAGTAAAAGGGAGATGAATTTACGAGATTGATTAGCTAATACCCAAGTGTTATGCTTACTCTGTGATCCAAGAGCACCAGGCTGGAGCCTCTAGATTTTCTGCTGCTCAGATTCTGCAGCTGCTTCAAAGGCAGGTGGGCCTGGGGGCTGCCCCCTGGGGAGGGGACTGAGCTGAGCTGTTCCTGCCCTTAGGCTCCCTCCTCAGCCTGGACACTCCCCAACCCAGGATGCATCTGAGCCTTGAGTAAGAGTTATTCTCCTCTTTGCCCTCCACCCTCTATTATAGCCTCGGCCAGTTTATTGCCCGTCACCACCTCATGCCAAAGATGCCCTCTCCTTGTCTCTACCAATCCAAAGCATGCCAGTCCTTCAAGACCCACCTGGGCTCTCACCTCCTCTGGGAAGCCTTCCCTGAGTATCAGAGCCCTCAGTGAGCTTTCTCTTCTCCCAACTCCAAAGGCTCAGTATTGTCTGAACCACGGATAATCACAGACCATGGTTAGAGCTAACCCAGAATTTAGCTAGTTCCATCCATCCCCACTTGTTAATGCTAGATTTATTTAACCACAAAAGTAATATATGATTATTATAACAAGTCAAAAAATACAGAGAGGCTTGAAGAAGAAATTTATCTTCCTGTCAAGCCTCTCTGATTCCATCCCCTCAGAAAACCAATATTACCAGCCTCTCTACTCTGTCGCTGTGCTCATATAGACATATATACACAGCCCCTTCATTTTACCAGGAAGGAAACTGAGGCCCAGAGAGGTGAGGTGACTTTTCCAAGATCACACAGCTGGCTAGTGGCTGAGCTGGGAGCAAGAACCCAGGTGTCCAAGCTTCCAGTTCCCAGGTCAGTGCTGTTGTGGTTTAGTTGCCTCCTAAGAGAGTCTTGTCTCCCCAAGTGAATTGTAAACTCAACTGAGAGTGAAAAAAAGAAAAAAACAAAAACATGTGTTCCTCTTGCATTTCCCACAACACCTAGCACAGTTTTGAGCATCTGGTCCAGGGTGTTTACTAAATGTTTGTCTCCTCGTTTTAAATCTTTCCTGAAACAAGACACAGTATAAATAAAATAAAAAAAGAGAGAAAATGTTTGACTCAGTGCCTGGTTGTGCTAGACTGCAAAGCCGAGCCATGAAATCATACAGACATTGATTGTTAAGACGGCTGGGAAAAAAAGTAGCCGAAAACTCAAGTGATTGGTGACTGTGTGCAGAAATCTGGGCCAGGTGGAGACAAATACGGACAGTAAGGAGCACACATGTTCGGCGGCCTTGTGCTCCAAGCTGAGCTAACAGAGCCGAGAACTTGGTTTGGGAGTGGGTAGGGACAGTGCTGGAGGTGGGGGTGAGGCCCCTCAGCACCCCACTTTCTTTGGAACCCGTCGCTCCCCACGCCAATGGCCACGTTGACTGCTACAGTCCTCCACATGCTGATGAAGGCCCCCTTGGCTGTAGCCAGGTACTTAAGGCTTCTTTCATGTTTCGAGTCTCGAGAACCTACTTTTTACTCCTCTGTGGAGTCAGTCATGGGCTTTGTATGGACTTATTTGATATATTTCTTAATTGCTGGTAAAGTATGAGAGTAGAAAAGACTGGGCTGGAATTAAGGCCAGTGCTTCCACTCATAGGAGTGTCTCCCTGCCTTAGGGAGCAGGGGAAGGGTTGAGAGCAGCCTCTGGCACATCAACTGATCTGGAGGCGGAACCCTTTGGAAAGTCATAAACACTAATTGAATTTTAGAGGTGAAACAAATGTTCAAGATCATCTAATAAGGTTATTAATGCCTCACATTTATATAGCACTTCATAATTTATGAAATGACTAGATGTGACTCATTTCCCTTATTTTACATGTAGAAACCTTTGTTTATTTAAGAAGACCCTAACAACTGGATAGTAGATTGTTGTTAATTATCTTTGGTGTGAAAATTGCAGTGTGGTTATGTGGGAATATTCTAATTTTTAGGAGATGAATGATGAAGTGTTTAGGGGTGGTGTCTTGATATTTGGAACTTGAAACTGACATAGTATTTAAAAAGCTAGAAATAGGGGCTGGGGACGATAGAGAGTTGTTTGATGGGTACAGAGCTTCTGTCTGGGGTGATGAAAAAGTTATGAAGATGAATGGTGGTGATGGTTGCACAACAATGTGAATGTACTTAATGCCACTGAATTGTACACTTAAAAATGGTTAAGGGGCCGGCCCAGTGGTGTAGTGGTTAAGTGCGCGCGCTCTGCTTCAGTGGCCCAAGGGTTCGTAGGTTCGGATCCCGGGCCTGCACCGACGCACCACTTGTTAAGCCATGCTGTAGCAGCATCCTATATACAAAATAGAGGAAGATGGGCACGGATGTTAGCTCAGGGCTAATCTTCCTCAGCAAAAAGAGGAAGATTGGCAATGGATGTTAGCTCAGGGCCGATCATCCTCACCAAATAAAACAAAAGGTTAAAATGGTAACTTTTATGTTGTGATATTTTACCAGAATAAAAAATATATAAATATATGCACAGACATAGATAGATAAAGCAAAAATGGCAAAAACATTAATAAATGTTGAGTCTAGGTGATGAATATAAAGGTGATTATTGTAGTGTTCTTAAGGCTACTTTAGGGGCTCTGTATATTTGAAAATATTCATAATAGAACATAGGGAATAAAAGAAACTCTTAATGTGAACAGGCTTATGGAGAAATGGACACATGGCTGTCTGAATCAGCCAAAGATTGTACTAAAGATGAGTCATAGGCCCCCTGGGCCTGTGGAAGATTGGGACACATGAGGGAGAGGAGGCAACCGATGGCTTGTTGTGTGGTTGGCTGTTGTTCGTCAGTTGACAGGTAAAATGGCAGAGTTGAGCCAATTGTCCTGTCTGGATGTTACCTGGGGTAGGTGATAGGAAAGTTGTTACATGGAGGGTCCTTAAATTATAGCACAACACAGCTCATAATTAGGGGTGTCTCACTCAGAGGCTGACTGTCCAGTTTCTGCTTCACACCTCCTCTGGGCCATGGTGATGCTTGTGAGTCCTTCATGATTGAATGAAGCAGAGAAATATAAGTTGCTGAAACTATCGTCACTTCATTTTAGTTGGGTTTGTGCCACTCAGCTCCACTCTTGAAATCTCATCAAACTGCACATCCTCTAAATGGGATGCAGAAAGGGTTGCTGAAAGGTGACCCATAACAGCTTAGTGGTCCAAGGTTTGGTGAGAGGAGAAGTCAAAAGGAAGTGATTGACTGTGATTCAGTCACCCAGCCCTACCTACGTGTGTTCTGTTGGCCATTTGAGCCTTTTCTAAGGAGAGGAAAGAGGAGGCTCTGGCCCAGTGCTAGGGCCCTCCACATATTCTCACTTGGAGTAGGAAGGTGCCATCCATCTCACTGCTGGCAGGGACTGAGGGTCAGTTCAGAACTCAAGCCATTAGGGTGGAATCTGTCCCCCCCAACCATGTGACAAGCTGTAATTTGTGGGGATCACTTTGTCCCCACTGTTGCTTTGCTAGACCTGCCCAGCTTCAGCCCTACCAGGGCCTCATCCCTGCTCAGCAGACAGAAGGGCTTTTGACTGACCCTCCTGGTGCACAAGGGAAAGGGACAGCGACTTAATTTACATTTTCCTTTGGCCAGCATTTGCCTGGTGTCTACATTAATCACCATAAAGGATAAAAGCCACCAAGAGAATGGAGCAAGCCAGGGAGAGTGAGAGCGAGAGCAAGAAAGAGAGAGAGAGAGTGTGCCTGAGCTAGCAGTGGGGCCTAATGGGAGGGGAGCAAGCTGATCTGGAAAAGAGCTGGCCAGAATGAATCCCTGGTGAGCTCTTACTTCATCTCCTGAGTCCCTGGAACTTCAGCCTCTTGAAAATTAGATCTCCTTCCAAGTCATGTTTGATAGCCACGTTCCAAAATAATGGAGTCTGGGGCTAAAGGAAATCCCGCTGTGAGCAAGGCCTGAGGCAGTGTCGTCATAAGAAATGAATGCAGGTGCGACATTGGACGGACTACTCTAGGATAGATTATTAGAGATTATTTACTAGTTCACTTTCCTTCCTAATTTTACGGATAAGGAAACTGAGACTCGGTGAGGGGAAGGGACTTACCCAAGACCATCCAGCTAATTAGTCCAGGTGGAGCCCCTGAATCCTAATCCAGTCCTCTTTTATAAATCATAACACATGTTGTGCTGGCAAGCAAAAACCCCATGAGCCTAGAGTTCTTTTTCTTAAACATCTTTGCAAGGTGGCACTGACAGAAACTCAGTCATGGAAAAAGGCTTGCCCTTCCTCCTTCCCTGTCTTACCCAGCAAGGTGGCCACGCTCTGGAGTCCAGCCAAGCTCCAGTAGGTCCTCGCTCTGTCTCCAGCTCACTGCCCCCTCCCTCTCCTTTGTCAGAAGAGGCTTACTGGAAAGGCCACTCTGAAATGAAGATAATGTCAGTGAAGTGCTTGTTAGTAGGTAGCTGCTGGCCGACTACAGACTTGGCCACTTCCCTTGGTCTCAGTCCAGGCTCTTGATCTGTGCTGCACCTGGCCCAACTCCTCTTACCTTCAACTCTGAGCATAGGGGTCAACAGATTCTGCCCTGGGGCCCATATTTTCCCCACCACAGCTTCTAGGGCCACATAATCCTCTGTTGGGTGCTAGAGAGGCTGAGTCAGGGAGCAAATCTTGGGCCAGGAGTAGGATGGGCTTTTCAGAGTCACAGAACAGGAAGGGACCTTGATCTCCCCCCAATATATAGATAGGGAAACTGAGGATCACTGTCATAATAATGTAGCCTAGTTTCCACTTTAGAGCAGAGCATGAGGACACAGGATCCCCAAAGAGTTTGTTTGCCTAGGAGTACCAACACTATTGGGCAGAGCAGTCAAGTGGATGGTTAAGTGGGGGCTCTTGGGGAGGAGAGTCCAAGGGAGAGGTTGGGGGATGCAAAAGACACCGGTATTGCTTTCACGACAGAATAAAACACAGTAAAAACAAAAGTTGCAAAGTTCCTGATGGGCAGAAGGACCTGGAAAATAACTCCCTCAAAAAGGAAAAGATAGGGGCCGGCCCGGTGTCTTAGCCGTTAAGTGCGCTCCCCTGCAGCGGCCCGGGGTTCAGATCCCAGGCGTGCACCGATGCACTGCTTGTCAAGCCGTGCTGTGGCGGCATCCCATATAAAGTGGAGGAAGATGGGCACAGATGTTAGCCCAGGGCCAGTCTTCCTCAGCAAAAAGAGGAGGATTGGCAGATGTTAGCACAGGGCTGAGCTTCCTCACAAAAAAAAAAAAAAGGAAACGATATCTCCATCTTGACCTCCCGGTGTAGCTTCCCACTGGTCTGGTGTCGCAGCTGGAGTCACCATTGTCCCTGTCCAGAGACCCAGCCCTTTCCTTGCTTTGAAACCAATGAGGACAGGATGCAGGCAAGGCTTTTTGGAGCTCAGTCTCCCTGAGCCTCAAGATAGAGCAGAAGGGGAGTTATTTGCTGTAGTCAGGGCTACCTCATACAGTTGTACAGGTTGTGAACTGCATAAAGGTGCTTGGCTAAGGAGGTAAGTAGGGGCAGAAATCCAGCCTATGCTCTTCTCCCCAAATCATGTGCCCTGGGCAGGGCTGAGTCCACCTAGATGAAGGGGTACATTTTTCATCTGACAAAGCCATACTGTTCATGGGGCTGTGTTCACCCAGACGGAGTAGATTTTTCTAAGCTTTTTACACAAAAGACCTGAATAGACTACTTGTGGGTCTAGCTGCTATCAGCCACAGGCACCCATGGTGCATCCCTAGGCTCCTAAGTTCCTCACTGAGGCTCTCTTCCTCCCTTTGTGCTCCCTGGTCCCAGGCTTTTTGTTCTTGCCAGCCACCTCTGTGCGTGAGGGCAGGAAATCCAGTGAGGCGGGTCTCTGGGGGCCTGGGACACACCTCATGAAGACTGCCAGATTTCTGAGCTCTCTCAGCCCTGCATTTTCTGCCCCTGTGCTCTGCCCACCTGTTTGGCTCAGCTGCAACATTTGGATGCCCGTTCCCTTCCTGGTAGTCTGGTGCCAACTGTTTGTCTGAATCGTGACTCTGACTGCTGTGTCCCTGGTTTTCTGTGCCCTGCCCTCCCAGCTGCCCCTCTGTAGTCAGCTGTCAGAGCCAGAACACATCCCTTAGGCCTATAGGGTCCTGATGTGGGGGCGGGATGCGGGTGGGGCTCCCCTCGAGCTTGCTTTTGATCCCTGCCTGCTCCCTGCCTGCCTGTCCGGATGGAGGCCTCCTGTTGGTGCTTTTCACTGCAAAGGAACATACATGCAGTGTGGGCAGGGAGGACGACAGTGGCCGGGGGCCCTCGGCTGGAGAGCTTTGTCATGTCCACATAGTGCTGTGTCAAGACCCCACCAGACACCCACCCTGTCCTCCCTGGGCTGCAGGGGAGGGGCTGTGGCAGGGCCAGGAACAGGTAGAAACCTGCACGGTGTGAGGGAGACTGGGACAGGTTAGTGCTTAAGATCAAGTAGCTCCTTCTGGCTATGCTTAAAGCGCCCCTCCCCCACTTCCTGATGTCACAGGCCCAAGGCTTCCAAATGAGCTCACTGGGCCCTCCCAGAGGCCAGCAGATTATGGTGCCAGAAGGGCCTGAAGCAAACTGCCCAACAAAGTGCTGCTGAGGAAGAAAGGGGCCTCAGGTCAGGACGAGCACTGGGACAGCCAGGGGCGAGATGGCAGGGAGGGAGCTGGGTTCCGTAAACCTCTCCACTCTGACAGGGAGGCCAGCGTCTTCTCAGCTCAGCCCCTTCAAGTGAGGACTAGGAAAAGCCCTTGAATCGAGAAGAATGTGAATGAAACAGCTCCCTCTCCACCTCCTCCCTCCTCCCTCCTCTCCAAATCCCAGAGCTGGAAGGAGCCAGACAGTGAAAGAAGGGCGGGGAAACAAAGCAGAGGGCCTGCCATCAATCTCCTGCCCTCACAAGCTGCGTCATCACTGGCTCCCCTGGGGGGGAGGGGGAGGGGAGCTGGGTGTGGGTCCTGGCCAGGAGGAGCAGGGGGAGAGAGGCAGTCCAGGTACTAGGTCTTAGAGCTAGGACCAGGGCCAGGGCAGAAGGCTGGGGTGCCCATCCAGGGGTACACAGAGGCCCAGCAAGCCAGGGTCCTTTAGGGAATATATAGACCAGGGCAAGTACAGCTCCTGGACAGGGAGCAAAGCTTTGTAGAGTCCAACAATAGTCCCTCTGCTGCCTCTCAGGGAATAGAAGCTGCTGGTTTTCCCAGTACCTGCTTCACCACCACCCTCCACATCTCACTTCTCATAGCTCAGTCCACTCCCCGGAGGTAGGTGCAAATCCCAAACGATATGGTTAGCTAATTGGAACGATCTGGTCATGCCAAGATGTTAGGGTTATAGGAGGAGGGAACCCCAGATCAGTTTGCTCTCAGTCAGAAATGTCTGCCTTCTGGTTCTTTGAACTCTCTTGGAAAGAACCACACACTCTGGAAGAATGTTTCTATTTAGTCATGCCAGTGGGCTAAGCCAACCAAGTACTTTAGTGAGGGGGAAGGAAAGGGGAAGGCACCCTGGAATGGAAGAGCTCGTGCCATGGAGCTTGGGTTCCGCTGCTGGTGAGGCAGTTCTTCTTCAGGAACCTGGTTTAGGACTGGCTGGGTCTTCACAGGGGCCCCACTGCAGGAACTTGTCAGTGGGATTTTCTTTGGGGGAGGCAGCAGATGCAGGGGCAAGGGGAAAGGTTGAGGCAGAGGAAAGAGTTCCCAAACAAGCATCTCCCAGCCTCTGAAAAGGATTCTGGACCAAATGAAATGTTTCGTCCTGTTCGGAAGTAGTGGCTGTTTAAATTTTGTTCAGTAATGTTAGAAAATATGCAGGTTTATTCCTGGGTTTAACTGGTTTACTAGATTTTAAAAAGCACCCTAGTTCTGTGTTCAATAAGAAAGGAATCTGAGTTCTGCGAAGGAAGAGTTTAGCAAATTAACAGATTTCATTCTGATTTAGAGTTTGCAGGCTGCTCAATTCAAGCTCCTGCCTCTGAGTAAGTTATCCTGGCAAATGGGAACTGTGACCACCACCCACTGGTAACCTCTGGGACCTCAGGCTCTTTGAAGCCCCACCTTATCCCAGGCTATCACCCCAGTCTGTGGGCAGGAGTGGAGGAAGGGAGGGGTACAGGGGAAAGAGAACTGTTCCTCCTTGGTTCCATCCTGCTTAATGTTTTTGCCACTAAAGAGCACTCATTTGTCACATTTAGCTTCGGGAGGTGTGACAGGATGATCCATCCCTCAGGCCTGGGCCTATAAAAACCAGGGAATTGGCATCCCCGATCTGCCATTCTCTGCCTTTGCCTTCTCTGGCTGCTGCTAATCTGCTGCTAAAATGCTGACTTCTACCTTGTCCATGATGGAGTGAGCTTTTAACAGGGGAGCTTGGTCTGTGAAGCTTATTTTATTCAGAGCTGCATAAAACACTGGAGGGGTAAAGAGCTAGAAGGGCCAGTGGAGGAGGAAGACACTGGCAGCTGGATGTGAGAAGAGCCCCGCGAGGCTGGGGTGTGTCTGGACCTTTCCTGGGTGCCATCTCCAGTCACACCCGAAGAATGGGCCCAGCTGTTCCAGACGTTTCTCAGATGTGGATCTCCAGTAATCAGCTTCATGGGTAGCCGTCTACCCACATGGTGTGCTTTGAGAACCTCTACAGGTCTCTTCCACCACAAAATATGTTCTCCATGCTTTGCCATCATCCCTGAAATTATTGCTGCGGGTCAAGTCATTGTCTTCCGAAGACCCTTGTTAAAATGTACATTTTTTTATGTCTGAGAAAAGTTTTCATATATTGGATTCATTGGCTTTTGCCTGTCAAAAGCAGGTTCACAAAGAAATGGGATCCAGGGCAAATCGTGCTTGATGGGAAGGGAAGAGAGGATATGTTTGCAACAAGATGAAGCATAATGGGCTATTTGAGTTAGGAGTCATAATTGCTCGGCCAGGGGGGGAGGACTGGACAGCCAAGGGGGAAATCAGACAACTGGCATCAGTTATCCCTGTCATCCGGGTGTCCAGTGCTCTCCCCTGCCCTGCAGATGGAAATAAGATTCCTTCCAAATCCATGTCCTCCCAGACCTCTGCATTCCCAGGGAAGGCCTCCCTTCTCCTCGTCCCCCCTCCTCCCCCCGCGCCCAAGGCTGCACACCCCTGGTTCTCCTGAAAGAGTTCCATCTAGACGGGCATTCTAAACCTTGGCTGCTTGTTCAGAATTACTTGTGGAGCTTTTAAAAGTATGATGCCAGGCCCCACCCCAGATTAATTATATTAGAATCTCCGAGGGGAGGCCCTAGGGGCATCTCGGGTGTTTAAAAGCTCCCTCAGGTGATTCTAATATGCAGCCAGCACAAACAACTTAAAATGTGAAGTTAGGAAGTCTGGACCTAAGGAGTTCTTGGTCATTTTCCCAGTCAGGCTCTAGCCTCCCATCATGTTCCCCAGTTTCCCTCTCTCTCCCCCATCTACTCCTCTCCCGTCTGCTCCCCCACAACCCCAAAGTTCTGTTCATTTTCACCACCCAGCATTACGCTGTCTCCTCTGTTGCCTTGGCTCCTGCCTACCCATGCTGTCAAGGCGAGCAGCTTATCAAAATCTTTTCCTAAAGACAGTCCTAATTCTCTCCTTAAGAGGGATTCTGGTGCCAGCTGGTGAGATGATTGAAATTTCACCCCAGATCCACATGGTTTTGACAAGGACCCTGGATGGCCTCATCGTTATATCTCTACTGGCTCCAAGAACCATCACAGACGCATGCTCTGCTATTTCCATCCAAAGAAGCAGGGCCCACATCTTGCAGGGGAGGCCCCAAGTTGGCAAAGCATTTGGAGATTGACTGTCTGTGTATCCACTTGAGGGAGTCTTTGTGTACTTGTGGGTGTCTACCCTTATGGCTAATATTCAAATTTGGCCCATTTGCAGACTGTCAGGACTTTCCCAAGTGCAGAGAAAAATGTCCTTGATTCATGACCTAAAAAAAATATATAGATACTATTGCTACGAAACTACTTTGAGATGAAAACATGCTGTTTTATTCAGTGGCTATTTATTGGGCACCACCATATGCCAGCCACTGGATAGGTGCTTCAGATTTGATGGTGACCCAAACCTGTGTGCCTGGTACTTACAGTCTAGTGGGTTTTAGTAATCTCTTTATTGAACTCCTTTTCTTGAACTAAAAGGCACTATTTAGAAAAGAACCAAAACACTTGAAGCTCTGAGTCAGGAAATTCTCTGCACTGGAAATTCTCCTTAGCAAACAGGTGGCTTTCTGTATATGGGCCTGAGCACGTTATTTCCCTCTTATGTGTGTGAGGGCACCTTGGCTCCTGAAACTTTGCTTCCCAGAGCTCTCTCAAGTTCTCAGACACTGGATCTCTAGCTAGCTGGCTCATGGTTCTCAGTGCTTACAGTGTGCCAGGCACTAGGCTTGTTACTTCCAATGCATCATCTCATTCCATCCTCACAACAGTGAGGTAAGTAGAATTATCGTCCCCACTTTACAACTGGGAAAACTACTCACCTACTCTTCGGTAGCAGAGTCAGGATTCAAACCCAGGACTGTCTGACCCCAGAGCCTTTCCAAGCTCACCACTTCCTGATGCCAACCACCAAAGCAGGGCTGAGGGAAAGCAAGCTCCCTCATCATCAATAACAACATCGTCACTGTCATCATTGTCATGGTCATTGTCATGCTGTCATCATGTCAGTGATCATTTGTCAAGCACTTTCTTTGTGCCGAGCAACTGCACTAAAATGCTTTTAATAATAATAAAAAAGAATAATACTAATAGCAGTTAACAGTTATTGAATTCCTTTTATGTGTCAGGTACTGTCCTAACCATCTTGTCAGGATCACCCTGATCATTCCTCACCATGTTCCTGTGAGATAGATCCTATGCTCAACCGTACTTTAGAGAGGAGACAAATGAGGTTTAGACAGGCTAATTTACCTCATGATCTCACAGCTACTGAGTAGCAGAGCTGGGGTGTGGTCCCTGTCTGACTCCAGAAGCTGAGCTCCTATGCTGTACTGCCTCCCACGTCAAGGGTTCCCATCTCTCCCTTTGTTCCAGCTTGGGAGCACTGTCTGCCACTGGCTTCTGATAATTGGAGAGTTCTCTTGGACACATCTGCTAACTGGGATAGGGGCTGGAGTGACGGGCCACCATGGATGTGAGCAGATGCCCTCCTACATAAACTGACAACCCAGACCCTTTCCATCTGGCAGCCAATGCCACGAGAATGAGAAATCTGCCCGGAATGGGCCTCCCAGACAAACAATTTGTACAGCAGAACTTTGGGAAAATACGTAGCTGAAACCTGTATAGGCGGAGGCCAGGTAAGAAAGATGACTTTTCGTATTTTCTTCCTCCTCATTCTATAGAGTCAGATTTTTTTTAGGGTATATATTCTCTCTTCATTGCACTTCCAGGACACACTGCACATTAGCATCTCTTTCTGATGCCTCCTTCTTCCTCCTCGCCCCAGCTAACCCCTGAGTCCCTTACCTCCCGGCTACTTTCAGTGTCATTTGCTCATCATCTCATTTCATGCCTCTTTCGAAAATGCCTGCTTCTCTCTGCTCCAAATCTCTTCACTTTTCCCTGCTTTCATTTCAGCTGAAGCTACATCAAGGTTGTAAAGTACTTTGGAAAGTGGTGAGTATGGCAGGATGGTAAATAGAGCTTTATGGTATTTTGCTGTCATTGAGCTTGGAGTCTTTGAAAACCAACAGCAATTCATGGCCCTAGCATACTTTTGGCTCTGCAGGGCTATTAACTAGCCCTAGATGAGGTCTATGGCCATGACCCAAAATGTATACCTTCTCAGATGGTGCAAAGTCACTCCAGGTAGAGTAGCATTAACTTGAGCAGCACTTCCCAAATTGGCTTCCACAGTACCCTGAGTGTGAGGGATTAATAGGTACCATGGGGAGAAAAAGGTTTCTGTGTACAAATGTGTTTGACAAATGCTGGGTTAGATAAGCTAAACTTTGCTACAGGGTTTCGCAGAGCCCTTAACGTATTAATGAGAATCATGAATCTCCAAGAGGACATTCAGAGCCTTGCCGTCCAAAGTGTGGTCTGAGGATTGGTAGTGTAGGCATCACCTGGGAGCTTACTGGAAATGCAGAATCTCAGGCCTCCACCCCAGATTTTCCGAGTCAGAATCTGCACTGTAACAAGATCCTCAGGTGATTTGTTTGCACGTTAAATTTTGAGAAGCACTGATTTAGAGTACCCGGCATTTCTCAAACTTTTTTTGTCCATGGAGCCTCTTATGAGACTAGAGTTCCCTGCAACGTACTTTGGGGAAGTACCAAGGCTAGAAAGCGCTTCATAGGAATTTCTCATTGTCCAGAGACTCCATAGAAAGACATCAGCCAAAGCAACATTTCAAAATTGGGGGGCTTATTCATTATACATTACCCAAAGCCTCACTTTACAGAAGTTTCAAGTCTTCTGAATCTTGTGTTACCAGAAAGTCTTCCCATACTCCTCCTGCCCCCAATTAACTCATTTCCTGGGGCATTTTTAAGCAGTGCCATGGCTGTGCTTTTTTGTCTGCTCTCTGGCCCAGATCAACGTGTTCGTGTCTTAAATCCAGCAGCTTCTCCAGAGTACTAGAGCTCAGGATCCGAGCCTCTAAAGAATGTTGCATGGTCCCCTGCCATAGAACATTAGAAAGGCAATTTTATAGAAGCTGGGCAACTTTTCTGTCTGGTGCGTTCTGTTCAGTTAAACTGTCGTTGTTTTACTTTTAGGCCTTTAAGCTATTGTGCCAAACATCAAAATAATGCTAGCTATTTTGTATTCAGATCTTGTGACTCATTTGGGGGCACTGTTAATATTTTATAAGAAAATTCTCATTTTTTTCCATTCACTTTTGTGATTTTCAAATATGTTGCTGCATTGCATTCATAAACATGATTTTTATTAAGTCTCAGGGCCCCGTTTTTCTTTTTCCTCAGAGAAGCACATCTCCAATTTTATGTTAAAAGTTAACATAAAATAGTTATGTTATAATAACTGTAAATATATATAGTTATATAAATAGTTAACATAAAATAGTTATTAAAAAGTTAACATGGAAAATAGGCTTTGATATGTGAAAATTTGATTTGCAAGAAACTTGTCCAGGATGCACCCGTTCTATATGGTAAGGTGCTGACATGCCCAAGCTCTGGTTAGGACATGGGCAAAGCTCTCAGAAAGGTTTCTTGGAGGTTGTCACCAAGCACCTTCTCAGTGGCCACTTTCTATGGCTGACCAGGATTATCTTTTCAGAGTGCAGGAAGGGGAGATGACACAAGCAGCAGGATGATACTTAGAGGTGTGTGAAAGTGAAAAGGAAATATGCCATTAGGCCCTCGAGCTGGAGGGCCTGCCAAGCCCAGAGGTTGCCCGCTCTGGGTTTGGAACCATGATTCTGACCTCTCCCTCATCCCCATCAGAACAGAAGCAACAAAGTAAAGAAGGAAGAGACTATGGAAGCACCTCCTCGTGCTGGATCAGAAGATTCAAGGCTTCATTTGAATTTCCCACCTGCTCAGTCATGGTGGCAGTGCTACTGTTCAGAGCCCCACTAATTTAAAGCTAAATGCAAACCCACCTGGAAAAGGTAACCATTGATGCCAGTGGTTCCTAACCTTTCTAAGTATCAATACCCATTTGTAATGTTAAGAATTTAGGACACTCTCCGTGATAGTGATTCTACTTGCATTTTTTTCTCTCTACTGACCACCCACAATTGCTGTATACAAGAATTTTCCTTGCAAGAAATCCACAGGCCTTTCAGGGGACCCAAGGCACACAGATTACTCTCTATAGTTCATACCTGGGTGTGAATGAATACTAGCAACTAGCACTTCTTGAGCAGTTACTGTGTGCCAGGCCCTGGTCTCAGCATTTTACATGCATTACCTCATTTAATCTTCCCAATAACTTATTCTCTCCATTTTAAAAGTAAGGAAATTGAGGGAAGTAGGTGACTTACCAAAGAAAGTCACACAGCTAGTAAGAAATGGAACCGGGAGGCAAGCCCAGATTTGTGGGATCCCAAAGTTGTGCTCTTTATTCTTCAGGCTGCGGGACTGGCTTTGCTGGCAGAGAGCACTAGAGAGGCCCCAAATTCTGCCGGGGCGGGGTACAAATGGGCTCCTGAGGAGGCAAAAGAAAGGACTAAGGGGTTGAAGAGTGGCAGACACGAGTGTTCGCCTCATAACTTTGCCTAGAGGTAGCCCTGTAAGCCAGCCAAGGTTAAGGTGGCCCTCATAGGCCACTTGGAGGTCTAATGACAGAGCCCACTCCTGAATCCACCTCTACATACACAGCCGTTCATATACATTCTCACAGACAAACTGTTGCAGCAATGCTGGCTTCCTTCACTGTCCTTGGTTACTCCAGGCACATTCCATCCCCGGGTCTTTGCAC
Organism: Diceros bicornis minor; assembly: GCF_020826845.1. NCBI lineage: Eukaryota > Metazoa > Chordata > Mammalia > Perissodactyla > Rhinocerotidae > Diceros > Diceros bicornis. Next base: position 100,210,788 of record NC_080781.1, read on the forward strand.
GTGCTATTCTTTGTACCTGACAGGCTCTTCCCCCAGGTAGCTACAGGGCTCACTCCCTCCCTTCCTTCAGGGCTTTGCTCAGTTGTCACCTTCTCACTGAGGCCTTCCCTGACCACCCTATTTAAAATTGCAGCCACTCATCCCTAATTCCTTGCTTCATTTTCTCCAAAGCACTTATCATTCTCTAAAATATCATAATTTTACCTATTTATTTATTGTCACTAGAATGCAAGTTCCATGAGGACAGGAATTTTTATCTATTTTGTTCACTGCAGTATCCCCGATATCTAGAACAGTGTCTGGCAGGTGATAGGAGCTCAGTAAATGTTTGTTTAATGAATGATTGAATATGCAGACAGCTTTAGACACGGCTCCCCACCCCTGTCATATCTGCAGAGACACACAGGTCCTTTGAGATAAAACAGAAGGTGCACAGATAAGAGAATGAGTGCCTTCATGGGTGAGAGGACACGGGGTGGGAGTACTGTATGCACAAAATGTCCACGGTTCTCAATCTGGCTAAAGCCAAAGACCCATATTCTGGACCCCTCTTGACAGCAATTTTATTCTTAGTATCCATTGATTGAGAAACACATAATGACCACAAACTAATGTGAATGTATGATATTTTAAAATGAATTTTGTTAATCATTATGACATCTGCCTATCGTTTGGAAAATAGTGGTACATATATGTGTGAGATGTTTTAGGATAGTGCTTAAATGCCTAGTCTCTGGCATCTGTCAGCCAGGGTTTGCTTTCCAGCATTGCCACGTATTACCTGTGTGATCTTGAGCAAGTTCCTTCAGCCTTGGCCTCAGTGTCCTCATCTGCAAAACGGAGCTAATGATAGTACCAAGTTCACAGGGTTGTTACGAAGATTCAATGAGATGTTGCATGTCAAGTTCACGTAAAGTGTCTGGCATGTAGTAAATGCTCCCCAAATGGGAGCTGTTCTCATCCTCCTCCTCCTCCTCATTATTATTATTATTGTGGGTTATTGACTGACATATCCACAGGCAATGCTTCAAAGTGTATGGATGTGCGTCTCTCTTGCAGTACACTGCAGCCCCCAGGGTCCTGGGCCCACAGTTCTGGGGGCCAGTGTGGTGGCCACTAAGTGTTGTTGGCAGTCAAAGAAGAGGGGTTGGTGGCTGGGTGAATCGGGGCATGGCGTGGTGAGAAAGGGAAGAGAGACGAGGGAGAGTGGCCACAGGCATCATCTTGGAATGGTGGCTCGATGTACGCATTCACAGAGGAAGCCGGCAGCTGCACAGGAGGCCTTCCAACACTTCTGAAATCCTGCCTTAGCTGAAGGTTGCTCAGGAAGACAGATCGAGATAGTTATTACCTAATGGCCCTGGTATAAGTTTCAAGTGTTTTATCACTGTGTGTTAGCTCTTTGAGAGTAGTGAGCCTGCTCTGATCGTCACCCTGTCTGGCCTTGCATTCTGGAGAATTCTGAGTTCCAGATGGTAGCCCATTAGTGGCAGGTTGGGTCTAGGTGACCTGGACAGTTTCTCTGCAGTATTTCCCAGCTCACCACCTACCCCCAAATGGGGGCTCCAGAAAGCTGTTTTCGAGACAATCTGTGGGGCTGTAGCATCAAGAGCAACCAGCTGAGGTCCTAGGGAGAGCTGAGCCTGGGAGCAGCAGTGGGTAGCCAGTGGACAAGGATACTCTCCTCCGTGACACTTCATTACCGTGCCCTGTGGAGCAGGAAGCACGGGGCCGATTAACCAGGGGGTTCAGGGAGCCCTGGTGGTTCAGGAGATCAAACAAGAAGGAGGTCAAGGATGGAGCTCTATTGGAGGGGGGTGTGGCCACCTCCTGAGGCTAAACATTATTAGATAGGAAGTAGTCCACCCTTGGAGAGAGCATGCAAACTGTGCCCATAGGCTGATTGATTTGATGAGGGAGTTGAGTACATTCTGTGATTTTTTGCTCAAAATAGGAAATAGAACCAATTAAACTTCACCTTCCTAGGGAAGAAAAAGGGAACCCCAGCATTCAGATTTATTTTAGGAAGCTGATCTTTCTGGAAAGACAAAAAACTCCAGTGGCACTTGGCAGCATGCCACAAGGAAGCTTCTTCTTCCTGACCTTCAGGTGGAAAGCTCAAACTCTTGTGCAAGTCAGGAATTTTTGTCCTCAAACCAAAGATCTTGAAAAGATAGCTCTGTCAGTCCTATGCAAATTGTCTGGGGCCCCTTCTCCATTTCTCCTGGAAGCCTTGACTCCATGCTTATCACCACGCAAGTGGACCATTTGTAATTGTCCAGTCCCGTTCTGGGTCTGACGGGGAGTTCTGCTCTAGGGCTTCATTTGCATAGACAAACGCAGACTGGCATCTATCAGCTTAGCACCTCAAGCCAAGGAGCTAGAGCAGCAACGGGCAACCTTCTGGGCAAATGCCCTGGATACTGGATTCAAAAATGACAGTGTCAAATTGGGGCTAATTTGCATAGGCTTATCAGGTTAATTACTACAATGTCTCCAGGAACTTGAAAATCCTTGAATTCTTATGCAACCAGAATGCTCAAAGTCTGTTGCTATGAAACTTGGAGTGTAAATTACCATGAATACCATTAATCTGTTCACTAGGAGGTTAATTTGCAATTTGTTGGCAAATCACATGTGGGTCTTATAGCAAGAGTGTGGGTGGTGTTTTTGTGCCAACGTGTGGCCCCGCCTATGTCTCTGGATATGTATGGGTGTGTGTGTGTGTGTGTGTGTGTGTGTGCGTGTGCGCCCGTACATGTGGCATTGGGATTGGCACTCTACAGGAGTTGACATCCTGGGTTTTCTCACTACTCCCCAGGTTTCACCTGGCTCTTCTGGCACATCCTGGGTCCCAGGGCATGTGTTCTCAGGGTTGGAGGACTGCTGTGCCGAGCAGTCCTCAGCCCAGTGCCAGCTTATGAGACATTAGCGCCTCCTGAGACACGATCACAAAGGTGTCCGTTAATGCTTTAGAATCATCTGGCTTTTCTAAAAGATGCTCTTTCCCATTAATGCCTTTCAAGTCGTTTTCGCACACAGGCAGGTTGCTCCTGGCAGAGGAACTCAGATTGTCTAGAGGAAACGGGGCAGGGAAGTTGCATTGGGATAGGAGATGGTGACAAGGACCACACTGGGTGGGGGTTGGGAGAAGGAAGACTGCTGACAGGGCTGGGGTGCTTCCGTGGCTGCCCTGTGTTATTGTTAATAGAAGGTGGCAGGGTCAATGATACAAATCTCACTCCAGCTGTATTAGCCTACTCTCCCACAAAAGACTGGTACTTACTACAAAGTGAGAAAAATCTCCTGAGTTAGGGGATAGGCTATAGGGTGTGACTGAGGGGACATTGGGACCCCACTCCCACTGAAATAGATCCCCAGCTAGCCTCCCTGGTCTGGAAATCCCCTTTGGACAGAGGCATCGGAGATTCAAATAATGTTGTCTGGGAAGGAAGACTTAGTGGTACTGTCATTATCATTATGCCCATGTCACAGATAAGGGCTAGGAAGCTAGACTAGGCAATTGGCCCTAGAAGGTATCTTTTGCTGCTGGGGTTCTCTGGGGACCCATTCCTCTTTCCTAACTCCCTGCCTGCCTCCGTGGACCAGAGGCCACCTACAGTCCCAGACACCTATAAGTGCCCTCCCAAACTGGTGCCCAGCCTTCCTTCTCCCCAAGTTAAAGAGGTAGTGGAAAGGAATGGGGTAGAAGGATCATAAGCTCAGATGCCTACAGGGCTAGACCCAAAGGTGTAAATGTATTCACTAGAGCAAGATCAGAAGTATGCCCAAGAAATGTTTCATTCTCCTCTTTATTATTCTTTTAATAAAAACAGCAGCACAACAGTACAAGAACGATATTAAATAGCAACTGACACTTGGCCCCATGTTGAGGGTACAGAAGGAGTGGTGGGGACTGGGGTGACCTGGAGAGCCCATCCCTCATCCAAAAGGGGCACTGCTACTTAGCTCCAGCTGATCATTGCCAGGTGGAACTTTAAGGCCCAGCGTTGCCAGATAGGATTTTTCAAGAGAAACCAGAAATCTGGATTCTTATATGAAATCTGAGGATTTTTATATGTTAGATATGAATTAAAGAATTTTTGAAAACAGTGTGCAGGCCAAACAACACACTTGCTTACTAGCTGGGTGATCTTTGGGCAAGTAACTTAACCACTTGAGCCTCAATTTTCTCATCTGTAAAACAGGAATAATACTAATACAGCCTTGCGTTGCTTACGACGGGGATACGTTCTGAAAAATGCATCGTTAGGTGATTTCTTCATTATGTGAGCATCCTAGAGTGTACTTACACAAACCTAGATGGAACAGCCTACTACACACCTGTGCTATAAGGTACTACTCTTATGGGACCACTGTCATATATGTGGTCCCTCATTGACGGAAACGTCATTATGTGGCACATGACTGTAGCTACTTCAGAGAGTGAGTATGAGGATTAAATGAGGTAATGTAAGTGAAATGCCCACCACATAGTAAGTGATTAATACATGATAGCTATTCAGATGATTATTATTCCTAGGAATTCCAGTCTCTTACCTGAGGAGCATCACTTTCTAGGTGATTGACATGAAAGTCTCTACCCTTCACCTCAAGAGAGACCCCATGCCTTACTCAGAGGAATTCAGCTCCACCCTTGCAGGCAGAAGATGCTAAGGATACACTTACACAGCAATTGGCCAGCATGTGTATATGGGGACGGGGGTGCATTTCTTTCTTTATTCCCCCTCACACAGCAAACTCAGTGCTGACGGGTTTACAAAGCCATTCCAGAGCTAGGGAGGGGCTAAGAAGGCCTGCAGAATGATTTCTTTCAGGCAGAAAGGGGGAAGCTGAGGCAGGGAGCTAGACCATAGTTCACATCCCTGTCTACCTTCAGCTTTTGCTGCAGATGCCTAAGGTTTTTAAGAAAGCTCTTGGCTGCTCAAGTTTTTATGCTCTCATCTCTTATTTTTACATCTTCCTTTCAAGCAGTGGTTCTCACCCCTGGCTGCACATTAGAATCACCTGAGCAGCTTTTAAAAAATACTGATGCAGGGGCCTGACCTTCAGAGGTTCTATGACCCCTCACAGATTCATAAGCGAAATTGCTTATGGGCGTGTGCGCATATGTGTACTTTTCTGGGGACTTGGTTAGGGCCTCAGAAGGCAGTGCCGAAGATGAATGACATAAGCGTGTGGGTATTATGGGAAAGAGCTGTGGTTCTACGCCTGCTTGGCCATCTCACATTATCTATCCATGCAGGTAGGCCTTCTCACCTCTCCAAGCCCTGGTTTCCTCACTGGTCCCACAGGGATCAGTATTCATGCCCGCTTTGTTTCCTTGGGTGGTTGTGAGGATGTACTGAACTACTAAAGCACATACAAGAAAGGGCTTTGAAAAAGCCCAACCCCCTCTCGACGGGAGAGGGCCTGTTATTACAAGGTTAAGGAGGGTGTGGGTGGGGAGGTAACAGAGGCGGCAGGGAGCAGCGCTACACATCGAGAAAAGGCCACACACGTTAACAAAGCAGCTCACAAATGAGAGCAAATTAATACAGGGCCCAGCGAGAACAGAACATTTGCACTGCAGGGGCAAAGCACCCATTGGAGCAGCTAGGCCTTGGCAGGGAGAAGGAAGTAGAATAGCAGAGGGAGGGGAGATAGGGGCCAAGTGAGGGGGGTTTTCAATGCTAGGGAGGCTTGCTCTGGCTAAGAGCAGAAGGGAAGAGATCAACCATGAAGGAGGGAAAGAAAATGGTGGCAGGCAGCGCAGGTGGGCCTGGGGAGCAAACAGGAGTGCCTGACAGCCCTTGTTGAGGACAGGGGGCAGTGAGGGGTACAGAATCAGTGCCCTGTTCAGGTAATAGCGGAAGGGAGTGTCCCTCCAACTTCAACACATTTGGCTTCACAGGGTAGAGGGTCACTAGGGCAGCTGCTACTAACTACAGAGCTAGCGCCCCATCCCCTGCTGCCTTCTTTTTCTTCCTTCTGTGAAAGCACCAGGGCCTCCCTGACTCAGAGGCAGGGAGTGGGGCATACCTCAATTCAGAAAGCCATTGACAGATCTTCACAGAGAAATGGCCTGGGAAGGGGGAGGGGCATTGGACTAGAGTGGAATCCTAGACTAGGATGATATTAAAAATATTATATTGCTGGTATGACTCGGGCATTGACCAGGCAGAATGAACAGCCCCTAGAACTAGAGAAGTGTTCTGGAGGGCCCCTACTGGGCCAGGCATTAACCCTTTAGCTGCTGGATTGGAAGGAGGTGGGGACAGTTAGAGGACACTCGGGGGGCTTGGAGCAGCAGCTGTTTATGATCACTAAGTCAGGAATGTGTGATGGTGGTACAAGTGTTCACCGGTGGAATGTCAGCCCTGTGAGCCCTGATTCTGGGGCAGCTGGGATCAGTCCTGGAGGGCATAGGGGATTCACAGACAGAGACCTACCTCTGGGAACCTGAGGGGTCCTGTCTGCAAGATGGGGTGGGGGCAGTGAACACATTCTTCCTTTGCTCCCTAGCAAAGATGGGTCAGACACTGGCTACACTGTGGAATAGCAGCGCCGGGTTCATGCCCATAGTGCCAACCCTTTGTCCCCCTCTAACTCCCGTGCATACACAGTGCCATGCCCGGTATCCCCAAATGGGGGCCCACTCTGGAGGGAACATCAGTCTATTTCAGTGCCAGATAGCCTACCATCTGAGTCTGTTAGAACAGGAAGGGACCCTGAAAATCAGCTAATCCAGTGCTCTCTTTTGACATATGGGGAAACTGACACCTAGAAAGGGAAAGTATAGGGCCATATACATCTAATTAGTGCCAGAGCCAGGATGAGCAGCAAGATGTCCCTACTCCTAGCCTGGTGTATTTTCTATTGCTTTCTTTGCTGTTATTCCAAGTCTTCATTATAATCGAAGGAAAATGCCAGAATATCCTCAGGGCCAGCCTTGCACATAGGTAAACATGATGTGATCAAATATGTCTCCTCAATTGCCTGTCATTGTGCCCGAAATTTCACCACCAGTGATTCATTCCTTTGGATCTTGAAGCTTTCTGGTCTTGCAGAGGGATATGGATGGGGGATTTATTGACAGTCACCGAGAGAAAGGCTTTTGCAAATTGGCCTCAGGTTATACAGCTGGGGGAGAGCAGCAGCAGCTGGTCCAGGGCAGAAGATGCAGGCTGAGGTAGGCATGGGAACTCAGGGTGGGACTCTGAATCCAAAGCCCAGGCCACCCTGAGGGGCCAAGGAAGGAGTATTTGATATACCCACACCCAGTACTTCTGTCACGCCCTGGCTTGGGCGCTCAGGAAGCATTTTTCCCCAGGAGACTGCTGTGACCCAGGAGGCCTGAATCACTTCTGTGTGGCCCACGCTGGGGAGAAAGGGCGGGAGAGTGAAAGATAACATCAGGCTGTCTGGAGTGGCCGCGGGGGCACTTTATTAAGAGGAGCAGCCTGGGCGAGATGGATGTGACAAGGGAATATATGAAGACATTGAGAGGTGCCTCCGCCACAAGAGAGGTGGGCTCTGAGACTGCCAAGGGAGGCTGGTGTGGAGTCTGTCTGTTCTGCACCTCCCCCAGGGACCTGCTGGCTGAAGGTGCCCTGGCCCAAGACCGGACTCCTTTCTGTCGCTGCCCCTAACTTCCATTCTGGTTCAGCTCCAGAGCCGTGCAGTGCAGCTCTGGGCTTGGCCGGCTATGGTGTCCAGGCTCCTGAGCCCTCCCTGTTCCGCATCAGTTCTACCATTTTTATATTGAAGGGGCTTCAGGGTGACAATCTGGTGGGAAGGGGGAGAGGCAGATTTACCTGGAAACTGTTTGCCTGGCAAGACCCTGTGTTTATCCTTAGAGTGTCTGTTTTCTTGAGGTAGCAGAGGTTACGGGAGAGTGCTTCTGGAAATTTGAGAATTTGCCTTGAATCTGCGTTTGCCTAACAAGCGTAGTATTATAATTTAGATTGTAGGTCTATTTAGGTGGCTTGCAGGGGTGAGTTGAGCAAGCTGAAGACCCTCTCAGAGGCTCCACTAGTTCCGTTGTAGATCTCAGCTAGCTAGGCTGAACCCAGAATGCCTAGCTTCCAAAAAAATAGAGCATCCACCCTCAGGGCCACCTTCTGCTGTCTGACGTGAGCCCTGTGCTTCCTGAAGGGGTGTCTCTGGAGGCCTCAAGTGGTTTCTACCAGACGCTTGCAGTCCTGGGCTCAGGTGGGCTTGGGTTGAGGGCAGGATGCTGCTGTTGCCAGGAACTTAGAGACCCAGAGCCAAGACTGACCTATTGGTTCCACTCAAGTCTCCCCAGCTTAAGGCCAGGTCATCACTAACCTGGATGTCATGGGCACTGCTGAGAGAAGACGATGTTTCACAGAGTAGAGACTCCTGCCCAGGTGCAGGATCAGTGATTGGGGAAAGATGGAATTCAGTGCAATCAATTTGGGAGAGTCAGCCAGGATTTCTGTTAAGCTTTACTTCCCAGCAGCCCCCTCCCACCTTGGAGACAGACTAATCCCTGACATTTGTCTAGTGGCTTTATACTTTTCAAAGCTCCTTCACATCTATTATCTCCATTGAGCCTCGCACACACCCCCGTGAAGTAGGACAGGAAGGTGTTATTATCCCTGTTTGACCAAGAGGAAAACCGAGATCCCAAAAGGATACATGACTCATCCAGGGTCACGTAGCTATTTAGTCAAAGAACTAGGACTTAAAATGTGTTCTCTAACTTCCAGCCCTGTGTGCTTTCCACCTCCTGTGGAGACTCCCTCACAGAACCATGGAGGTGCCCAGCACCTAGCACGGCGCCTGACACAAAGGCGAAGCTAACAAATATTTGCTAAATGAATGACTGAATGGATAAGCAGGGGCAAGGCAGGGAGAAATACCAGTTCTAAAACTGCCATTTCTTTTTGTGATCAGGGGAGAAGGGCAGGAATACTGTGTTATTTCATCATTTTGGCCAGGAAGGAAGAAGTAAGAGATCTTTCCCATTTCACAGATGTCATTGCCAAAGTAGGGGAGATTCACGTAACTCCCACAGAGAAGCCACAGGGCTTAATCTCCCAACAAGGCTGCTGTCCACTCATCCTTTAAAGAGGAACGGGTGGTGTGGGCCCTCACTCCAGTACCAGGAAGGAGTCAGAATCAGCCCGTGGGAAGAGCACCCACCCCACGCTGTCCCTGCAAGCCCCTTCTCTCCCCATGTCCCCACCAGTGGCTCCCCGAGGTTCTGCTGTGGGATGGGTGTCTGAGAACACTGGCTGCCCGCTCCTTTAGAGTTTCTGCACCCCCATCTTTAACCCTTCTAGCATAACCCAGACCTCACAGGCTCAGTGCCTGTCTCCTGGATCTCACCTGGGCCAAGGCTATCTCCTATTGCACTTTCTGTCTCCTGCAAGGCCTGGCACAGAGTAGATGAGGTAAAGAGGGGTGGCCACTCCCTGGCACTAGGCACTGCAGTCAGGATCCTTCCTCCCAGGGCCCCCACCTCCACCTTCACAAGCAGGCTGACCTGGAGTTGCCACTTGTCCCTAGTCCTGTCAGAAAAATGGGGAAAGAGGAGGTGGAGACACGGGTATTCAAATGTTGCTTTGCAGTAGCACAGAGTGGCATGTGGGGCAAGCAGTGGCGAATTTGAGATCCCTCTGGTTTCGAATCTTGGCCCCACCACTTATTACGAGCTCGTGTATCTGAGGCTTTTTGCTTTGCTCCCCTGAGCCTCGGTTTTGTTTTCTGTACAATGAGGAGGATGCTGGAATGAAATGGATGTAAAGCACAGTGCGCGGCACTTAGTGCGCACCCAGGGGCAGCTGGATTATCCACACGTCTCTGTACTTCGAGCCTCCCCTCCCCGGCTCCCCCGCGGGCCGGTCTAGTGAGGGAGGGGCTCCGCCGCGGCGGACTGCGGGCGGGCGCGAGGCGGCAGACGCCGTGTTTACCAGCTGCCTCGCTAGTTCGCCACCTCAGCCGCGGCTCTGGGGCCGAGCCAGTTCCCTCCTTCTTTAAGATTCTGGTCACAGCAGGGGCTGGGTTTCTAAGGCAGGCGTGATCTTTCTCTTTCTACAGACGCCGCTGCCGCTGCCGCTACCGTCGGCGCTGCGCACAGCCAGGGGCAGCGCGAGGGGCCACGGCCAGAGGGTTCCCGGGCCGGGCAGCCGCCCAGCCCCGGCCCGGAGAGGGCCCCGACAGTAAGTACCGCGCTCCGGGCAGCCGGGTTGGGGCTTGCCTGGGAAAGGGCCAGAGAGCGGGGCGTCTGGCCGTTGAGGCTGGGGTCAGCGGGCTTGGGGGGTCGGCAGCCGAGTGCTAGGGTCCTCGCCGGCCCCTCAAAGTGACTCCGGGCGGCGCTGGCACAGCCCCCGGTCCTGGGTGCGCGCCGGCTCAGCGCCCGCAGTCGTTGGACGGAGTTGGTGCGTCGGGAGCCACCATCCGTCCACCCCCACCCCCCACCCCGAGCCCCCAGGGAGCCGTTCGGGTCATGAGGCCGCCCACGGGGCCCTTCGCAGCATCGTCCGCGAGGAAATTGGAAGACAAGATGCGCGGGGCTGAGGTTTTGGACGCCCATGGAAAAGTGACGGCTGGAGCGGAAAGTTTTTGCTGGAGGTGGGGGAGCGCGAGGGGGGAGGGGGAGAGAAGGAGCTAGGAGAGGGAGAAGCCCAGAGAGCAGCCGCCCGCAAGGGTTGCGGGGAGGCAGGGGCGAGCCCTCCAGGGGATCCGGCCTCGCCCTCCCCTCCAGCTGCCCGGGGCTCCTGCAGCCCCGAAGCTCCACCCCCTGGCAGGGAGCCCCCTGTTGGAAGTGGGGGGGAGTGCTTCTAGGCGCCCTGCCCCCAGCGCCTTGGCTTCCCCAGGGCCGGGGCACCCTGGCTGGCCTGCCCTTGCGTGGCTTCAGCGTTCACAGAGCATTGCAGGGCTGAGGAACAAGAAACCTTGGCAGGTGGGAATATGCAGGTACATACCTGTCACTTTCTTGAGCTGTGTAAAATTCAGGGGGGCAGGCGGTCTGAGATCACAAAGCGGAGTTTATCCTAAGTCACTTAGTCCCCTTCTTAGAGAAGACCTAGATCTCCCTTCTGCTCCTCTGCCCCCAGTCCCTCATCTGTACCGAGAGTACTGATGATCACAGTAGCTACTATTCCTACGTGCCAAGCATTGTGCTAAGCTCTTTATGTAGTAATAAGAATTCGTGTGCAATAATAACTGTAGCTGGCATTCACTCGGTGCTTTCTGTGTGCCAGGCATGTGTTATTATATTTAATATTTGCAACAACCCTGTGAGGTAGAGCCTGATATTATCCCCATTTTACAGATGAGGAAATTCAGGTGGTGGAAATTGAGAGGTGGACAAGCCCAAGGTCCCACAACTAATGAGAAGCAGAGCTGGGATTCCCACCAGTCTTACTTCAGCACCCCCACGTTAACCACTAGAAATATGTTGAGAAGTTGGCTTTAATGAAGTAGTAAAATAGAGCTTGTTTTCCCCACAGCAAAACTTATGTATTCTGTAGATCTGAAGTCAGTGCCCAAGGTCCAAAGAGATTTGAACCAATTTTCAAATCACCCCTATTACACTCTGTGGAGAAAGGCAAACCGAGTGGGCTATAACAAGACAGCAGATCTTATTAGGAGGTACCTAAACATAACAATGATAATAATTGCTAATAGCCATTATTGATTGAGCACTTACTATATATATTTAATCTTCATGTCAGTATTTTGAGGTAGGTGCTATTGTGAGCCCCATTTTATAGGTGAGGAAACTGAAGCTCAAGAAGTTAAGTAACTTACCTCACAGTTGGGGTTCCAGCCCAGATCCACTGCCTCTGAAGCCCAGGTTGCAACCAAGCTGTGGCAGATTTGTGCAAGAGGCAGAGGTTCCCCCATAGCCTTCTTCACCTGGGCTCCTAGAGCTGTCCTCTCCCCAGCCAGTTGCCCAAAGCTCTGCACTGTTCCCTCCTTTCCGAGCCTCCGTTTGCGTTAAAGAAGGGATTGTACAGGTTGGCAGGGAAAGGGCTTCCTAGAGAACATGGAGCGTTCTGCATGGATTTGGGTTTTGTTGTTGTACTAAGTGCCGTGCCCATAACATCAATAAGTTGTTCTGCTTTATAAGTTTTATTAATTAGACAAGTGTCTGGTCTGCTGCCTTGGAGTTGTTAATCCGACATTATGGTTCTATCTGAGTACCTTTGTTAGGAATTATTTTCTAAAAAGTTTTTAGAGCCTTACTTGCCATGTTAAAGCCATCTTCTGACCTCCTGGAGAGGGGGAGGGGGCTTGTTTCTTGGCTAGGACTTCGGTAGCAGGAACTGCAGCTGCTACTATTGCTGTGTCTATTGATGTTCATCCCTCCTTCGCCCAGGATGGCCCCCGTGAGCTGAACAGCAGGTCCCGAGGGGCGTCTTCCTGAGTCACATCTGGCCCTGCAGTGGGGTTGTTTGTCATTTCACACCTTTGGCCCTGGCCCATTAATTAGAGCTGGCTCCCCTGGACCCTCTTCAATGTGGGCATAACGGGGGCATTTGAACTTCGTGGCCTTGGTCTCCATTACTATGGCTGGATCTCAATGCAACTACTGGCAGTCTTCCCTTCCCACCTCCTTCTGTGATGTGAGGGTGGCCTTCCAGGTATAGCTTTTGGGTGGTGCATAGGATGTGTGGCTGGTAACCCTAGTGCTAGGCTTAGTCCCTGGTTCTCTCTGTGGCTTCTTCTGAACCACTGCATCGTCCCACAAGGCCACACGAAAGGGGCCAGTGGCTAACACAAGTCCTCTGCCCTCATTCCTGCAACGAGAAATGAAAGCTTCCCTTCAGTTTCACCTGAATTTGTTCTATGATTTCTGTTTTTAATTGAAGTGGCTTAAATACCTAGAGGTTTCCCTCTTTACTGAATCTTCCTTATTCGTTTGTGTCATGTTTGACATTCCTTTCCTGGAATGCCCTTCTCTGCCTTGTCCATCTGCTGGACTTTTATTCACCTTCACCACTCAGCTCGGGGGTCTGCTGGGAGTCATGGGAGGGTGGGAAACACGCCCTCCTCTGTGCTCCCATAGCATCTTTTGCTGCCCTCTATGGTACCTGGTGACACATGGTTTTATATCTGTTTACATACCTGCCCCCACCTCAGGCTGCAACCTCCCTGAAGGGAGAGACTGGGTCTATTTTACCTCTATGTCTCCAGTACCCTGCACCGTGCCTGGCTCACAGGAGGTGCTCAGTAAATTTTTGTTGCATATATGAATGAATGCGTGAATGAATACTATCTAAATGCTGGTGGAGGGAGCCTATGACTCACAGCAAGGGACTCTGCTATTGTTCCCCTTACAAGAAAGGAGATGGGAATAGAGCTTGCATTATTCTGTAACAGAGGCTCAGCTCTGTGGATTTTAATCACTGAAAAATACAAATATACTGTAATGCCGAAACCTGACTGCTTGGGGAAGGACTTTTCTACTTAATAGAATGTTCTGGGTAACTGAAGGTCAGGGAAAAAAAAAATCATTTTTCCTCACCCATTTTGGTTCTTTCTAAAATGTCTGGGTCTGCTTTTCTACCTTAGTGAGTCAAGTCTGGGGTCCATCGTCAAATCTGTGTTGCTGAGTAGGGAGCTTGTGGGTTCTCAGGACCCCCTAGGATTCTGTCTCCCCTGAGCCTGGTTGCAGAGTAGGGTGCAATCTGTTTACCACCCCCACCCAAAGACAGGCCCACAGGCCCCTTTGAGGTTTGTAATTTTACTGCCACTCACCTGTAGGAAACAGACAGGGGGGTCCCAACCAACAACATGGGGGAGGTGCAGAGTGTTTTGGTGCTAACTCATGCCCTCTGAGGCAGTAGTTCAGTACTTGCTCTTGCCCTTGGCTTTTATTCTTAAGTGGAGGGTTCACCAACCTTATTCTCTCTTTTTGATCCCATTGGATCTTCACTTTTCTTTAGGAAAGACCTTGTATTCCTTCCTCCGTCTTAGCAGGAAGATGCAGTTAGGCAGAATGAAAGGTGTCTCGTTGTCCTGAGGCTGTAGTTGGCATTTCTGGACACCTCCAGACAGTGACGTGAGTTTACTAGGCCTCTGCTCACATAGCCTCTTTTGTCAAGTTGCTTCTTGGCCTGATTTCTTCCCTGCCCCCACCCGGCACTCCTAGATGGACAGCTTGGAGATGGTACACGGAAGGGAAGCTGGGGGTTGCTCCTGTTTGCTCCCTCACAGGAGGTCAGCCTGGTACCTGCTGGGCATGGTGCCTGGGCTTCAGATACTACCTGCATCATCTCAGTCAAGGAGGGGGCAGATGGGCAACTAGGTAAAGCAGCAGGATAGATATGCCTTTCTCTGTCCAGCTATGACTAGACTGGCTTGCCTGTCTCCTCGCAAGCTGCCCGAGGGGGCCCTGGGGAGAGGACCTTATGCCCTAGCAGGGCCAGGCATGAGAAAGGGAGTGAGAAAAAGGTTTACTCACTGTCTCCCTGGGTGGGCTCCCTAGCTAACCTCTTCCCAGCACCCCCTCCCCACTCAGGCTGTCATCTTCATGCCTCCTGCCACAGACCCCCTGCTCCCTTCTGTCTCTGGGCCTGTTTTCAGTGTCCTCGCTTTCTACTTGCCCAGATATGGCCCCTCTTGTAGTACCCAGCTGCAGTCATCCTCTAGAAAGCCTTTCCCTGCTGCTTCTGGAAATCATCAGAGGGTGGACAAGGGTGAAGTAAATAACTTCCAAGGTCCCTGCCAACTCTGAGATTCTCCGGCTGTTTGACCAGAGTCAGGGGTTGCGGGCATCCCAGGCTGGTGGCCCAGGCCATTGATGCCTGGCAGCCTCACAGAGAGGAGGGAAACGGCACAGTCATCCAGCTGAGTAGGACCTCATTTGGCTTCAGGAGGCTTTGCCCAGAGCCCTGTGTAGCAGGTGCCTGCCAAGCAGCCCCCAGAGGGGTGCTATTTGAGCCCTTGGTCTTTGGCTGCGGGAGGCAGCTACTGGTTGGGATGTTCCCAGCAGCTCCTGCCCACACCTGCTCCCCCTCTCCGGCCTCCAAGCCTTGTTTACAGTTCAGCCCTTGGCAGACTAGAGGCTAGGATCCAAGAGGAGAGAGAGATCTGGGTAGCCAAGGACCCTCTCCTGGCTTAGCACTCTGTGTCAGAGCTCTGCAGCCCAGCCTGGCCTTGGAGAGATGTGTTCACTGAGGGGAAGAATTCAAGCCTGCTGCTTCCTTCCCTGCCAACTCCACTTTTCCCATCATGACCATTCACTCTCACCTTCTGGAATTCTCTCCCCTTCCTATTTTCTCCTCTTGATCCCATTCTCTTTCATAAGAAAAATATAGCCTCTGGTGGCTGGGGAATTGGCCCAAGTTGGGATAGTGTCCTGGGTTTCTTCCTTGGGCTGTTTCAGATTTGCCCCTTGCTCACCACATCCCCATCTGTAAAATGGGGAAAATGCCCTCATGCTGTCATTATGGCATAATAGCAGTGGCCCTCCGTGAAGAGCTTGATCACTGGAAGTCCTATACCAGAAGGCTCTCATTACCATGTGGAGCCTGAGGGCAGAGCTGGGGGCAGCTCAAGGGCATTTAGAGAGCAGGCAAAGCACTGGAATGGGCCTCCAAAAAGCTAATGCAAACCAGAGTTGGCATGCACAGGTTCTCTGTAGGGTTTGTCTTCCCCAAGCTGTCCTTTCTCCTTCACTGTCTCTGAAGCCTGCCTCTTGTCTCATTTCTCCACTTCTGTCTGGTTTTCTCTGCCTCACCTCGCCTCTCCTCTCCCTCCTGGCTCTGTCTGCCCCCCTTTCCTGCTCAGCTGTCTTCCCCTCCATTCCTCATCTCTCCCCCTCTGGCTCAGTCAATCTCTGTCTCTGCCTTCCTCAGAAATACTTGGTGTGGTACATGGACGGTGGGGGCTGGGGTGCCCAGGGCTCTTTGGAGTGACATGACATCTCTTTTAAGCTCCTGTGAATATTTCATTGCTCTAGTTCCCCCCCACTGCCTCTGCTAGTGACAGGTGAGTGGGGGCTAAAATGCAAGGATCTCCCCACAAAGTCCACCACAGCTCAGTGGCAGCAGTTTCAGACCTTGTGACCCACGGTGCCATATGGCATCAGCCTCACATCTGGCACAGCCCTCACATCTGTCACCAGGCTGGCAGCCCCAGCAGGGAGGGTTTAGGAGCATGTCTGGACCTATTAGACAACATATCTGAGGCTATTGGATGGGTAGCCCCTGAGGGGAGAAGTAGGAGGGGAGGCGGTGGCTGCCAAGAGGGTCCTCTCAGGGAGTGCAAACTGGTGCAGCCACTATGGAAAACAGTATGGAGATTCCTCAAAAAATCAAGGATAGAACTACAATATGATCCAGCTATTCCACTGCTGGGTATTTATCCAAAGAACTTGAAAACACCAATGTGTAAAGATACATGCACCCCTGTGTTCATTGCAGCATTATTCACAATAGCCAAGACTTGGAAGCAACCTAAGTGCCCATCAAGGGACGAATGGATAAAGAAGATGTGGTATATATACACAATGGAATACTACTCAGCCATAAGAAACGATGAAATCCAGCCATTTGTGACAACATGGATGGACATTGAGGGTATTATGCAAAGCGAAATAAGTCAGAGGGAGAAGGTCAAATACCGTATGATTTCCTTCATTAAGTAGTAGACAATAACAACAATAAACAAACACATAGAGACAGAGATTGGATTGGTGGTTACCAGAGGGGGAGGGGGGAGGGCGAAAGGGATAATTCGGTGCATGTGTGTGGTGATGGGTTGTAATTAGTATTTGGATGGTGAACATGATGTAATCTATGCAGAAATAAAAGTATAATGACGTACACCTGAAATTTATACAATGTTATAAAGCAATGTTACTGCAATAAATAAAAAATTTAAAAAAAAGAAGCATCATAGGGTTGATCTTCTGTGAGGTGACTCCAGGTTCCCAGGTATTTGTAGAAGGGCAAAAGGCTTTGGTCTCTCTACCCGCTCCCTCATGACCTGCTAGAACAGGTGATAGGTGTCTCCATTCCAGCCCACTGGGGAAAAGCAACTGTTTGGACAACCAGAAAATGAATCCAGACACCAGCAGGTTTTCCAGAAGATGCCTCTCCAAGCTCAGCTGAGGAAGAAGTTGCAGAGCCATGAAGATCTGGAGGGAAAGAGGGAGGCAGCCCTCAGAAAGTAACCGGGTTGTCTTCTCAGGAGTGGGAAGGACTATCCAAAGTCATCCTGCCCACCCCCTGGGCCCTTGGCCATTCTGAAAGAAGAGTTGTTTGCCCTTTAAAGAAACATTGTTTTTCCCTGAGGGGGAATAGCCGTTAGATTGCCCACCCCCAGTCCCTAAAAGGACTGGAGCCAATCCAGCTCCCATTTCTTCTTAGGTTGTAGCCCTCCTTGTACTCTTCCTTTCACTCCATTCTCTCCTTACCTTTGTCATTGGCCAGAGGTGTTGAGGGATTTTTCCCACGGACCAGACTCCCCATCCAGAAACCTGTCTTTTACAGGTGGAGACAGAGCTAGTAGGCATTTGATAATGAATAGCATGGAATGGCTAGAGGATTATAATCTGTGTGCCTCAAAATCACTCCTATCTGTGCTTCCATCGAGCCATTTAGAAAATATTTATTAAGCACCTACTATGTGCCAGGTGCCATACTAGGTGGTGGAGATACACTGTTGAACAAAAGAGACATAGTCAATACTCTTATGGGGTTTATAGCCAAATAATCAGATAACTGAATATATAATTACAGATTGTGATGAGTCTCATGAAGGAAATGAACAGGTTGCAGTAATAGGGATAACCAGGGCAGAGTTCTCAGGGAAGACCTCTGTGAGGAGGTGATATTTAAGTGGAGACCTGAAGGATAAAAGATCAGCCATGTGAAGAATGGAGAAAGAGGTTTCCAGGAAAAAAGGAATCCCAAGTGGGAAGCCTTGAGGCGGCCAAGAACTTGATGTGTTCAGAAACTGAAAGAGGGCCAGTGGGGCCAGATTGTACTAGGCATAGTAAGAGTAGCATACGAGGGGTTTGGCAAGGAGGGCAGGAGGAAATCACCAGGGCCTCGCAGGCCGTGGAAAAGGAGTTTGGATGTTATTCACTTGCAGTGGGAAACGTCTGCAGTGTTTTAAGCAGGAGAGTGACAGGATCTGATTTGGGCTTTTGCAATGTCTGTAGAGACAAGATTTAGAAGGGGACAGCAGTGGCTACAAGGAGACCATAAAGGAGGCTGCTGCAGCAATCCAGAGGAGAGATGATGGTGGCTTGAACTGGGTGATGGCCGTGGAGACGGAAAGTGTTGGTCAGATGCTGAAGGAACAGCTGTGATGACTTACTGAGGGATTAAATGTGAGTGGTGAGGGAAAAGGAGGGACAGGACTCAAGAATGACTCTGAGGTTTCTGGCTTCACTCATTGAAGAGATGATGGTGCCGTGTACTGAGATGAGGAAGGCTGAGGGAGACCTAGGCTTGAGAGGAAAAAAATCAAGAATTCAGTTTTGGACGCATTAAGTTTGAGATTCCTGCAAGATGTAAAAGCAGAGATGTCAGAGTAGATAGTTGGAATATAGGAGTTTGGGAGCTCACAGAAGAGGTGTGGGTAGAACGCAAATTTGGGAGTTGTCTGCATATAGATTGTATTTAAAGCCAGGGGTCTGATGCTATCACTTCAGGAAAGAGAGTAAAGAGAGAGGAGAAGGCCTGAAACTGAGTTGGGAAGAACTGCAGTATCTAATGATTAAGTAGAGGAGGAGAAGCCCGCAAAGGAGACTAAAACAGAGTGGGCAGAGAGGTCGTTAGAGAGTCAGGAGATAGTCACAGAAGCTAAGAGAGGAGAGCCTTCCAAGAAGGAGGGAGTGATCAACTCTGTCCAAAGCCAGTGAGAGGTTGAGTAAGATGAGGACTGAGAGATGACCATGAAGGCCATCGGTGACCCTAACAAGAGCGAATCTGTGGAGTGATAGATGTGGAAGCCCAATTATAGTGGATTGAGGAGCAAGTAGGAGATGAAGAAGTGGAGACAATATGTGTAGAAAACTCTTGAGGAGTTTTGCTGTGAAGTGGAGCAGGGATTGTGGAGTGGAGGGAGGTGGTTTATGTTTGTTTTCTTAAAGATAGATGATTTCCATCAGCGTGCTGGCACGATTCTGGAGAGCTGGAGAGATTGATGATTTAGGGAAGAGAATGAATGCCCAAAGGAGGCCAAAATCCTTGAGAAGATGAGAGGAGATGGTATCAGATCATAAATGAAGAGATCTGCCATTGATAGAAAAAAAGAAACATCCTCCATTTTAATAGAAGGGAAAAGGGAATCATGGGTACAGATGCAGGCAGGGTGGGTGTAGATTTGGTGGTGGTGGGATGATGGAACTCTCGTTTGATGGGGCTTCTCTTTTCTCAATAACATATGGGATAAGATCATTAGCTGAGACTTGTTGGGACAAATGGAGAGGTGAGGAAGATTGAGGAGAGGGGAGGAGCTATAAAATAGTTATGTTAGAGAGTGAGAAAGTGGTGACCAGACAGTGTTGAGAGCCCGTACGAGGTTTAAGACTGCAAATATAAAGTGAAAGCCATCTACCCAGTTATGTGGTTTTTCTGCAGCTGCCTTGAGCTACTTGGATGCAGGCATGGAGAATGCATATGGTTGAGTTCTTCATGGAGTGAGGTTTTGCAAGGCAGGTATAGCAGAGGAAGAGGAATTAAGGGTGTTGAAGGTGTTTGCAAGAGAATGATCATAATGGTAGATCGGGAACTCTAATCTGGACATCAAGGGAAGTGAAGATAAGGAGGAGGTTGAAGGAGAGTAAGAAAGCAAATAATTAGTGGAAAGGCTTGGGGAAGGCCTCTCTGAGGAGGTGACATTTAAATTGAGACCTGAAGGATGAAGAGTTGGCTCTGCAAAGAGTGGAGGAAGAGATTTCCAATAAAAGAGAATACCAAGTGGGAAGTGAGTAGGTGATCATGATGCATTCTGATTATTCCTGCAGTGGGAATCCTTGTGAAGGTAAACTGGCAGCACAGATGGGGAAGTAAAGTGGGATGTTGGGAAGGGAGATTGGGAGATGGTGCAATATCTGATGACCACCAAAAGTCTAGGTGTGATGATGAAGTGACTGAGTGAAGTGAGGAAGCAGTTGTTGGAGGCCTCCTCCTCACAGTGTGGATATTGAATTCACCAATGATGATATCAAGGGTTGGAGAGAGCAAACCCATTAGGATGACTATGATCAACAAAAAAAAATAGAAAACACAACTGTTGGCAAAGATGTGGAGAAATCAGAACTCTTGTGCATTGCAGTGAAAAAATGTAAAATGGTACAGCCACTGTGGAAAATAGTATAGCAATTCCTCAAAAAATTAAACATAGAATTACCATATGATCCAGCAGTTCCACTTCTGGGTATATACCTGAAAGAAGTGAAAGCAGGGGCTCAAACAAATATTTGTACACCCATGTTCATAGCAGCACCAAAAGGTGGAAACAACCTAAGTGTCCATCGACAAATAAAATTTGGTACATATATACAATGGAATATTATTCAAACTTAAAAAGAAAGGGAATTCTGACACATGCTACAACATGGATGAACCTTGATGACATTATGCTAAGTGAAATAAGCCAGTCAGAAACGGACAAATATTGTATGATTCCACTTATACACGGTTCCTAGAATAGTCAAATTCATGGAGACAAAAAGTAAAATGGTGGTTGCTAGGGACTAGGGGAGAGAGGAATGGAGAGTTAGTGTTTAATGGGTACAGAGTTTCAGTTTGGGATGATGAAAAAATTCTGGAGATGAATAGTGGTGATGGTTGCACAACAATGTGAATGTACTTAATGTCACTGAACTGTATACTTGAAAATGGTTAAAATGGTAAATTTTATGTTATGAATATTTTACCACAATAAAATAAAAAGAGTTGGTTGGGATAGAGGGGAAGGTCACATGTGACTAGGAACTAAAGTGAATGTGGGGACTACGCAGGAAGTCGTAGATAACAACGAGGAGAGAGAAAGAGTGATAGAAGTGGGTGGCAGGCATGTTCCTCAAAAGAGCAGGATTTTTGCAGAAGGAGTAATGGCCTGGAGGCAGCATTGGCAAGGAAGGAGGACACCTACCCTGCCTGCAGGTTCTTGAGAATTGAGAGGGGAAAAAAAAACCCAGCTTCCACAGGGCTGGTTAGCAAGTGATGTCCTCGAGGAATAAACCAGGCCTCCATTGGGAAAGAAGGTGAAGGGCACTTTCAGAGAATCAGTTAAGGATATAGGGGAGTTTGCTGTTGACAGGGTTCCAGAGGGAACAGTGGAAGGGTTTGAAGGGAAGAGAAGAGTGGCATTAGGGTATGAACAGACCACTGTGGGGATGAGAGTCTAGGCTCTGAAGGATGACCAGAGGCAAGTGGACTTCTTTCTGGTGGTGACTGAAGTTAAAAGGCATGTGAGGCCTTATGGGCTGAGTCTCCCATAGGGGAGGGTGGACTTGGAGGTGTGAGGGAAGTCAGTTCTGGGGCTGGGATCTCCAAAATGTGCCCTCTGGTATGGTGACTCCAGGGAGACTGCTCTGACAGACAGCACTGGGGCAGCCCTCAGTTTATTGTGAGGCAGCACTCTGCTGAATTCTCCAACTGGGTCTACTCAGAGCCTTCTGGGCAACTGCTTGGTCCACAAGTGCTTGGCAAAAATCGTGTAGGAAAATTGGCTCTAGAGTCAGGCAGACCTGGGTTAACATTGTGGTTCCACCACAGAGTATACAGGTGTGTGTCCTGGAACAAGTTACTTAATCTCTCTTCCCAAATTTCAGTTTTTTTATCTGTAAAATGGAAATAATAATGCCTTCTCATGGAGGTGATATGAGGCTGGAGTGAGGTAATATGTCGATAGCGCCTGGCGCACAGTGAGTCCTCAATAAATGGCAGCTATTGTTTTCTGCATTGTTCTCTCTTTCATCATCTTCCTCGCCTTACTCCCAGATGTTGTGAGTCCTCAGACTGTCCTTTTGCTGACCAAACTCTTCAGTAGGACTAAGTCATGCCCAATCTATCCAGATCTTTCTCTCTTTTTCACTAATGCAGCCTTACCTGTCTTATTTCATATCTGTTTATAGCCCTCCCTGTTCTCTCCTGGGATAAATCTGATTCAGCCAGTGAGTCCTTTGTTTGCATGACTTTATGTGTCCTTTCTCCAAGAAAGCATTTGTGTTTTAACTGGGGCCTTCAATACCATAACCCGACAGAGTAAAAGCACCTCATTCCTCCCACCTGATTGTGGCCCTCCCGTTGTCTGAGAATAGTGTTCTTTTAGATCCTTGCTTCTCGAAGTGTGGTCTGTGGACCAGCAGCATGGGCACCATCCTGGAATTTGCTAGAATCTCAGACCTTACTCCAGACCTACTGCATCAGAATCATTCCAGCAATACCCCCAGGTGATTCGTGTGCACATTCAAGTTTGAGCAGCACTGCCAGAGTAAGGAGCAGCTAGCCGAAGTGAGGAAGATTTGTGTACAGGCTCCTTACAAGAGGGCACCCAGAGCAGCTACTTCAGAGCCTTGGGGATGGGGCTCCCATCCCTGCTACCAGGAGAAGATGGCGTCTCCTAGGGGCCCAGCTGCCATGCTGGATCTCTGGAGCTTCCAGGAGAGTCAGGCTCCTGTGATTGGAATCAGAAGGCTAATTGGCTCCACATGGCTCCAAATCCTACCAGTTGTGAGGGGAATGACAAGACTCTCCAAGGAGCCAACCAAGTGTAAAGAAAAAGGAGCCACAGGCAAGGAGGGATAGAGCACTAAAAACTGATGCCTGGGAGTCTAGCTGTTATGTTTCTATCTTCCTGCCCAAAAGTGCAAGGGAGAGAGCATCAGCTCAGAGCCAATCCATATTCTTTTCAGTTCACTTGTCCTTTAGCCACGTCCTGCCTAGCAACAGCTGTCAGCATGAGCTCCAGCTACCAGTCCGTCTTTGGACAGCAAAGGGGGATCAGTTTAGCCCACAGAGGAACTGGGATCAGGGTGTCCATAGGGAGCCAGGTCATCTGATCATTGGGTCAGGGAAAGTGCTGCCTGGAAAAGGAGGAGACAGAGTGCCTTGTGGGGCTGCCTTTTAGAGGCAAGAAGTTGATGAGGGAAGGGCCTGGTTTGTGCGAAGCAGGTGAAGTTTATCTTCAGCTCCCGTTCTCTGCTCCTCCTGCCACCCGGTGAATAATGCTACCAGTAATATCGCCACCTCTACATCTTTGTGATAGATTTAACCTTCCAAATTGCTTCTGTAGCCATGATCTCATTTCATTCTCCCAACAACGCTGAGTGAACGGGATCAGAGACAGGTTAATTAAGATGTGGGCCGGCCATCCAGACTCAGCCAGGACGTGGAGTGCTGCTGGCTGCAGGGTTGGGGCAGTCCTGCGATGAAGACTGAATAGCCAGAGGGTTCAGGATCCTGAGTGGGTATAGGTGGGGGTGCTGGGATTGTGGGCCCTGTCCAAGAGATTTGGCTCCAGCTGGGCTGCTAATGTGCTTAGCGTCTATGGGTCACTTCTTCATTGCCCACCTTGGAGGCTGGAATGGAAGAGAAGGAGTCACCTAGCCTATTTGGCAGGACATTTAGAGACTATGAGAAGATAATGGATGTGAAAGCACCTTTTCTCAGATGAGGTAATGGGTGTAAAAATGAAAAGAACCACACGGCTTTAAAGTGTTGTTATCCTTAGACAGAAGAGAAAGGCTAGGCCTTTACCAGGGTCACTGATTAGTGACGGCAAGTCTGGCACAAGGTGAGGGGATACCTTTGGAGGCCTTGGGTAGGAAGGGGACAGAATTAAGGCATTGAGTGCTTTGGGGCAAACAACAGAGGAAAATAGCAGGTCCCAGAAACAAAGCTGGGTGTTGGGGGAAGACCATAAGCTTTGGCTGCTTCCCAATTTTGTTCAGGGTTGTCCTGTTTGAAGGGATCAGAAGCCAAACATCTTTCAAAGTCAAATTGCCTATTTCCCTCAGGAGAGCAGTCATGTGACCCATGGACAGCTGAGCTCCTGTCATCTGTCACTGCTTGCCTTCAGTGTCACTCTCAAGTCTCCAGGCACTTAGCGAATTTCAGAGGGACTGAGCTGCAGACACTGAAAGATGCAAACTCCAGGAGGGAAGGGACAACCTCCATTTGCATTGTAAAATGGCCTTCTGGCCTGTTAATGGAGGTGTTTCTTCCCTGACCACAGATACCTGGAAGGCCCAAGTAGTGTGAAGAAAGGGCCGCTTGCAGAATTGGGGGAGGGTCTAGTTAGGGACAGATAGTCCAACTCAGTTAGGGACAACTCAGGGACCAATGTGCTCCAGTCACACCTGGAGACATGCCTGTGACTGTGGGAGAAATAGCTGGGTACCCTGTGAGAAGATGGGAGCCCCCATGGACAGAGCTTGGCTTCTTGTCTCTCTTCTCATCTCTGCCCTTTCCTGGCCATCCAGCACAGTTCCCACCTGCTCCACGGAGCCCTCTCCAGCTCCTCTACCCCCTTCTCTGAACACATAATTCGGACTTTAATTATGGACTTCATATGCTATTTTCAGTTACCACTCTAATTCTCTTGTTCAGTGTACACTTGTCTCTTCTCCCCTCTGCTAGACTGGAAGATCTTTGAGGACAGAGATCTGTAACTTCTCTCTTGTCTCATGAAGCTGTGACTGTCTGAGTAGGCACTCGATAAATACTTGTTGATGGATTAGCGTGGTCACAACGGTAAAGCAGAACACTTGTATCACAAAATGCTTTTAGCCCATTGATTCCTCAGGCACCAGGAGTGTCTATTTTCATCAGTATTGGTGGTGCCTCAAGGCCTAGTAGAGACTGAAGTGGCCCCAGCTGCTGAAAAAGAAAAAGGTGGCAAAACCGAGGCTGTAGTGGCCAAGGGTTCCTGAGTGCAGGACAACATACCGAGCACTTCCATGGATATCTGGATCTTCTTTGCCAGTATTCCTGCTTTGCATGCTACAGGCTGCAAGCCCAACAGGCTCTCATCTTCCAGCCTGCCATGGCTGGTGCCCATGTTGGAAATGAGCTGGTGTCATCCCAAGAAGAGGCCCTTTTAGCGCCCATGAGGTCGGATGACAGGAGGCAAAGGGCTCATTTTGGAATTAGCCCCAGGGATGAGGCAAGACAGCAGCTGCAGGAAGATGTTCTCTGGGTCCCTTCAAGGCCAAGCTCCTGCCTGCCACCAGGAGCAGAAATGAGAGAGGTGCCAGCCTAAGGCCACCCTCACTGAGTGCCTGTCCTGGGAGGGTATCTATCCAGGACACCAGCCAGCCCTGTTCCAGCTTCCGAGTAACTTCCCATTGAAGAGCCACCATTTGTCTTACCAGTGTGGAAGGGAAGGAGCCAGTTTCTGAATTCATCTTCAGAAGGCTTGACCTCATCCTAGAAGCCCCTTCTGCCTCCCTAAGAGGTGACAGACCCCAAGCCAGCTTGAGTGCAGCCAGAGTTGATGTGGCTAGATTCGGATCAGCCATGGTCTATCTTCCTTCCCAAGTTCGTCTATGAGAGAGAGAAGACCAAGACTATGAATTTCCCTTTTATACAATTACTCTAAATCGTACCCCACCATAAATAGTCCTAAAGCTTCTCTCTAATTACGGAATTTGTGTCCTGATAAACAACCTAATTGGTTGAAACCATTTGCTATTGAGAAATTTGGTATTCTTAGCTAGTCAACAATAACTCTCAGAGTGTCAGAACCTCCCACTTCTTTTACAAACCTTATACTAGTTTGATTAATTAGCTCCTGGCC
The DNA here is from genome assembly GCF_020826845.1 of Diceros bicornis minor. Taxonomy (NCBI): domain Eukaryota; kingdom Metazoa; phylum Chordata; class Mammalia; order Perissodactyla; family Rhinocerotidae; genus Diceros; species Diceros bicornis. The sequence continues at coordinate 100,236,534 of NC_080781.1, forward strand.
CTCTGGATCTTGTTCGGAAGGGCCCTGACTGGAACCTTAATTTTTGAGAATACACACACTGAGGCTAGGGAACTCAACCCCATTTATTAGGCCAGAAAGCCTGGGGGTAGAGTGGTGCCAAGTCAGGGAGCTAAGGCTCTAGTCCCCTCTCTTCCACCTCCACCTGCGCTGCCCTACTGGTTGGCTATTCATTCCCCTCTTTACCTCCTTCCTTGCCCTTGGCACCCAGGGACCTCAAAGCCCCAGGGTCCCCACGCCCTCACCCCTCAGGGCTCTTCATTTGAATACTGCGCTCAGACCCATCCTTGCTTGCAGTATGTGTCACCCTGGCCCTTGCTGTAGAACCTTTATCAAGTCCTTGTGTAATTCCTAAGCTTCAGTAACTTAAGTTGTGGGCATCAGGAGAGCCATCTGTAATCTCTCTCAGGTATTGGGGCAGCGATTTCTCTTCTCCGGCTCATCTGGGGTTCAAGGCTGCTGGCAGCCACAGGATACAGCTCCCCTTCTTGCCCATAGGAGCCGTTTTCCAGTTGTCCCATTAACAGAAATAAATTGGCATTATGTACAATTGTGTAAGGTAATGGTCCTCAACATTAGCCCATTTGTTTATGTATGCCATCTAAATAGTTTATTTTTATATATAACCTAAGGGATGTTAAAATTGTAAATTGCACAAGGACTTCATGAAGGTGCTTGAAATTCTGAAACGATTTCACGTTTCTTCCCCACTTACTTGCCTGTTTTGTGATCCCTTCCCTCAAGGTTTTTGTTTCCCTTAGGGAGTTAATAGCCAATTCAATGAGTAATACCAATTAACCTTCAGATAAGCCTATATTTGCATTTAGGCTTCTTCTCAAGTCCCAGCATCTTAGACGAAAGGACTAACTCCAATGTCAGGCTCTGTGGCACCAATTTCCTCTCTTGGCTCTGGCCCTGTAGACAAGTGGCTTCTCCTTTCTAGATGCCTATTTCTCCAGTCTAAGATATGAGGTGGTCATCGCCTCTTCTGGTTCCAGAAGATGTAGGAAGCTAAGCGTGTGAACTCCCCATTGCCATAGCCAGCATCTTAATCAGTGTCCCTCCAAGCTGCTTCTGAGGCTTAGTTGCCTTTGCATCTTGTTTTGCTCCCATCTCCCCCACCCCCAGTCATGTGATGCAGGAAGAGAGCGCAAATGATATGGAATGTGAGCAGCTGCCAACAGAGACGCTGCGACAAGTGACCATTCATCGGGACCCTATATATGGCTTTGGCTTCGTGGCTGGCAGTGAGAGGCCTGTGGTGGTGCGATCTGTGAGGCCAGGTAGGTGTCCCTCAGAGTGTCCCCCTGGCTCTGGCTCCTGTCCCCCAACATCCACACATCTTCCCAAAGAGCAGAGCTCCTGAGCACACTGTGTTGCCAAGGAATTCATGAAGAGTGGGTGAAGACTTGCCAGCCAATAACTATGTGAGGGAGCTGGTCTTTTAAGACTGATCGACATGAACCATTGAGGCTGCTTGGGGCCCTAGACTGAGGCTGCAGTTGATGGTTTAGTTGGATCTGGGTCTTAATACAGCTTCCCTTTGCATAGAACCTTCATAGAAGAGCCATACTGCCTTGGATGAGAAATACCTATTCAAATCAATTCAACAAGTATTTATAGATTGCCTACTCTAAGCCCAGCAAGGTTGTAGGAAAGTACAAGACACAGTTCCTGTCCCCAAGAATCTAACCATCAGGCTGTTGAGGCTGGTACACACTCATGAAATAGGTCATCCGTTGAAGACTGGAATCAGGATACAGACCATAGGTGGGAGAGGAGGGGAGAGGAGAATGAAATCTCTGAATGCCACCGTGGCAATAACAACAGCTGTCGTTGACTAAGCAGCATCAACTGTGTGCTTTACTTCATCTTGTTTAATCCTCACAGCCAAGCCTGCAAAGTAAATAATATCATTCCCATTTTACAAATGAGGAAACTGAGGCATAGAGGAAGAGAAATGACTTGTACAGGGTCACTCGGCTAGGAAGCAGCAGAGTCCAGGATTTGCATCTGGGCCTGTCTGATGTTATGCAGGGGAAGCAGGACTTGAATGGGACCATGTGGGATGGACCAAGCGAAAGCTCCACCTGAGCTGTGAAACCCTGCCATCAGGAATGAAATGAGAAAGGGCCTAAGCACTGTTTTGTTCCAAATCTGCTAGGCATTGACAGAAAAGACAGACGGAAAGGAGCTTTATTCCCGACTTGCTGGGCCTGAGGCTTTAGATGTTTACAACAGTTTCTCGCTTAGTCAAGAGGAGCAGCCGGAGTACAAACTGGTCTAGCAGAAATTTGATGAATTTTGCAATCCTCAAAGGAAAAGAAAAAAGATTTTTGTAAGCTCTCTCTTCAACTACAGGGCATAGAGAAAAAAACGATTCAGTACAAGAGTCCGTGGCCGACCTAAGGCTCCCGAGTCAGTCATGCGGTTTGGCAAAAGGTTTTTGAGTCTCTGATCAGAAATCTAATTTGTCCTGGGAAAGAAGGACCAGATAAAACTTAATAACAGACCACCAGGAGCCCCTGCCTTAACTTCAAAGGAGACAGAATTCACAGGGCCGCTACAAGTGGTATGAGAATGAAGAGGAAGGAGTTGGAGGAGTGGAGAGAAGGAAAGCCCCAGGCAAGAGCCACAGAATGCCAAGGGCCTGGCATAAGAAAAGACAAGAAGTATCCTATAGAGGAACAGTTATGGTTGAGCAAGCCAACAAGCCATTCCGTGAAAACAGTACTTGATTGATGTTTCCACCGCCATCAGGGAGCCAAGGCCCGTGAAGGAGGTTGAGTTCCATGAGGACCTCTTCCATTAAAAGGAAGGAAGGAAGAGAGAGAGAGAGGGAAGGAGTAGGTAGAGTGGCCTCCACCTAAAAAAATGGGCATTTTTGGCAGAAGTAGATAGAAGGAATGAAATGAGTTGAAGTAATTGTCCCTTGGAGGATATAATAGCTACCATTTATCGAATTCTTGCCAACATCAATCAACTCTTTTAAGGTCTGTACATTTATCATCTCTTTTATCCTCCCAACATTCTTATGATGTATAAGTACTGTTATTTTCCCATTTTACAGATGAGGAAAGAGAGACTCAGAGATTCGGTGTCTCATCCAAGGTCACACAACTAGTGAGTTGTAGGTTTGGGATTAGAGTCCAGGTCTGGCTGGCTCCAAAGAATGGACTCTTCACCACCAGGCTCTCCGCTCCTGAAGTCACTGTGCTGTCGGGAGACTTGACTTGAGTGGGTTGAGGGCCTTTGCAGTTGGAGTGGTGAATCCTGCTGGCTGAGCCATCCTAGCCACCCTCAGCACACAGGCCCCACGCTCCAGAGTCGTTGAGCTGTGCTCAAGTGATGCAGTTGCTCTGTTTTTGTCCATGTTTTTGGAATTTGCGCAGCACACTTCTTTGTAGAGAGAGGGAGCAGTTGGGATCTGGCCCTTTAAAGTGGACACAAACAAGAGTCCATGCTGGTTTGAGAGGGGAACATGGCAGTAAACACTTTTTTCGGGTTTGAGTTAGGCTGGGTCTGACTTCTCATTCTCCCTGAGTCTCTGAAAAGCTTTTCTCCAACAAGTCTTTGCTAAACACTAGAGGCAACATAGGCTATGGCACCCCTCTACCGTACTCTTTACCTGAACCAAGCAGGTAAGGCCCTCAGACAGATCTGCTTTCTTAACCTCAACAGTAGAGATAAGAAGGAGAGAACAAATTTCCGACTGCCCGTGATTTAGGCTCAGTCACTTGTTTCCCTCATTTATTGGAGAGTAGCATCTCGGAGTTAAAAGAAAATAAACCCTTTATGTCTTTTAGTCCATCCTCCTGTCTCCGGGCAAGTGAATGCCTAAATCATTCCAGACCAGTGAGTATGAATAATGTTCAAGTAAGAAGATTCCTCTCCCTCTTCCCATCACCTGTACCATCTCCAATAGTCTGGAAGTCATTCCTTGTGCCTAAGCAGATCCCTCTTGGTGAAATGGAAGTCTGTGTTCCTCTTTAGATCCAAGCCAGGAAAGCACTTGTTTGAGTGCCAGGCCTTTGCTATCACACCATTCCCAGCCAAAGGAAGTCCACTCCATTCTCTTTCTTCAGTCTTCTGCCCTCCATCTGCCATAGGCAGCAGCGGCACAGAGCTTGAAAAGCACCCCTACCATTGGCACCACTCAGCCCCCACCTCCTGCAGGCCTCAGCGCTCACTTCAGCTCCCTCAGGCACTGCGGAGTCCCACCCAGACCTGTGCTGTCCCAGCAGTGGCCCCAAGCCCTCATGCCTCTCTCCTCTCCTCTGCAGGAGGCCCCTCTGAGGACAAGCTCCTGGCTGGTGACCAGATTGTGGCTATTAATGAGGAGGACGTGAGTGAAGCCCCCAGGGAGAGGTTCATAGAACTCATCAGGTAACAGGGGCCTTTTGGGCCTTGGCAGGAGCTGAGCACTGCCCCCTCTCCTGTCCCACCAGTGGCATAGGGCTACCATGGTCCTTCTGGCCCCAAGAGAGGAGCCCTCTGAGGAAGAGCAGCCCTAGCCAGGGCTCCTGGCTACCCAGGACTTCCAGGGCCAGCCCTTCTGGGACCCCAGGGGCCCTCACACACTCCAGCTTAGCCTTTTCCAGTGATGTGAACAGACACAAGGGAGAGCCTCCTGCCAGAGCTCACCTCACCTCCCTCCACCCAACTACTCCCCTCACCCAACCCCTTGGTTTCTGACTTACTGTGCGGTGGGACAGACCAAGTGACCAATGAGAACCAAGCGAGCCATTAAAAGAACACTCAGATAAGCACAATATGAGCAAGACATTGTTTCCCACCTCCCTGCCCCCCAAAAAAATCACAAGGAGGAGAAAATCCGAATCCCTGGCCAGTGGGTTTAGGACTGGAACCTGCCATTGTGGATTTTGCTCATGACTTGTGTGACCATTTAGTGCCCTCCCCAGACTAGGGCAGATGAGAGAAAGGAGTGTCAGGGGGATCACCACCATCTGATGTGGGAGTAGTCACATTGACTTTTCCCCTCTCTTACCCCTACACCATGCACACTGCATGCCACACACCCTACACACATACCATGAACACCACATACCGCACACACACACCATGCCACCACATACCACACACACACGCCATGAACACCACATACCACACACACACACCGTGCCACCACATACCACACACACACCATGCACACCACAGACCACTCACACATATATCATGCCACCACATACCATACATAAACTATTCACACCACATGCCACACACCCTACACACACACCATGAACACCACATACACACACTGTGCCACCACATACCACACATACACACCATGAACACCACATACCACACACACACACCATGCACACCACATAACACACACACCACATACACCATATACCATGCACATACACTATGCCGCCACATACCACATGCTATGCACACCACATACCACATACTACACACACACACTATGCCACCACATACCACACACACACACACACACACACCATGCCACCACATACCACACACACACTCTATGCCACCACATACCACACACAAACCATATACCCCCCCCCACACACACACCAGGCCACCGCATACCACACATGCACACCATATACCACACACACATACCATACAACCCCACCCCGCACTCACCATGCACACCACATGCCACACACACACCACACACTACGTACATGCCTATACCCACATGTGACACGTGCTCACACACACATACATATACCATACACACTTCCCTACCCCACACTCCCACCACATGCACACACACATATACCACCTACATGCCTCCTTGCATAGACTTGATGATAAGGAATGAGAGGATAGAGGTGAAGGCTCTAAATTCCATGGGCTAACCTCAGTTTGGGGGACCTTGGCTATCTCCCCCCAGATGGAACTATGTGCTCTCTGTCTTGCTTGCTCTCTCTGTCTTGTATAGTCTGTTCCACTTCTGCCTCCATAATCTTCAACCTTTCTTGGTTTGGAGTGTTTTCATACCACTGGTCTTTCTTGTTCTCCCAAAGCCCACCTGCCCCCAGTGCCCCTCCCTCTCCTTCAAAGGCAGATTCAGTGCTCTGTGTGTAGATCAGCACCCTCTTGCTAGCTCTGGAGGGGTTTGGAATGCTCCCTCCTGAAGTCCAGAGCAGGTCTTCCTTGACATACTCTCCCTTCCACTCAATATCTTGGAATATGTCTGGTCCCTAATGACATTTAGTTTGTTTCCTTCATGGTCAGTTGTCTGTTGCATTCTCCACCCTTTACCCTTCACCCTCCACCCTTCACCCTCCACCACCACACTGATATGGGGTGAGTTCACTCAACCCCATCAGGGCCTATTGGGGTTTTTTCAGCTTGGCCCCTCAGAAGTCTTTGCTTTGCTTCTAGTGGCTATCTTTGCACTCTAGAACAAGGTAGCACAATTTTGTGAGGGAGTCCAGAGCTCCTTCTACGTCAAGACAGAGCTCACTCATCTGATAACCTCAGGAGCTAGCATATTATTCATTCATACATTCATTCAATGAATATTTATTATCAAGTGTCTACTATGCACCAGGCACTGTTCTAGGCACTGAATATACAGCAGTGAATAAGACAGACAAAAATCCCTGCCCATTGGAGTTTTACATTCTAGTGAAAGGAGACACACCATAAGCAATGAACATGATAAATAAGTAATTGTACAGTATACTAGAAGTTGATGAATGTTATTGAAGAATAGAAAGTGGATCAGGGTAAAGAGGTTCGGGAGTGCTGGGCACAAAGTGCAGAGTACAACTTTAAACAGCATGGTCAGTGTTGGCCTCACTGAAAGGTGACATCTGAAGAAAGACTTGAAGGAGGTGAGGGTGTTGGAGAAAGAGAAGAGCCAGTGCAAAGGCCCTAAGGCAGGAGTGTGTCTGGCATGTTTGGGAAAAGAGGAGAAGCCAGTGTGTGGAGTGGGGTAAGGAAGGGGGAGAGTTGTAGCCACCGTAAGGACTTTGGCTTTGTTCTACATGAAATGGGAAGACGCGGGAGGGGCTGGAGCAGACAAGTCACGTAATCTGACTTACACGATGCCCCTGCCCTGTTCAAGAGAAGGAAATAGTTGTGTTCCAGGGAAAACACCATGGAAAAACCTGTCTTCCCAGACTCTGGAGCAGGTTCCTCCCTGGACTTCACCTCACCATATATAGGAAATGTTCCAAGTCCTTGAGCAAGGGACCTTGGCCTTTCTTGAATATGCAGAACCAAGGCCATCTTGACTCTGCTTTTTGAATACCTTTGTTCCCATAAACATTTGAAAAAAGCCAGCAAGGAGAGGGGAAGCTCCTTCAAGGCAAACTCTTTCCATTTCTTTTAGTTCTTTTAAAGGATAATGTATTCCTGGGAGAGAATTTTCATACCTCACAGCCTGTTTGATCATTGGCATAATTCTTGTCGGAAGAGTTTCAAATTCTTCATCCTTTTGAATATTTGCTATCTGGAGAGTCTTGGCTTCCATCTGTTGCTCCCTGGCTCTCATTTTTTTGGTCCTTCAATTAAAACAAATCTGCTCAGTATGAGTCATGATGACCAAATGACCTCCTTTGGGTTTTTCCTTTGAATTTCTCCTTTTGCTTAAATACCAAATTGCCAATAATCATGGTACGTGGTTCCCAGGACTCTGACTGTGTGCCCTTTGAGTTCCACAATTCAGGTCTTTAGTTTTCCTTGAGAATTTTCTAGTCTACAGATAAAATTGCTCCTAAGGTTTGGGGATTTTTATGGAGAGAATGTGAGAAGGAATATAAAAAGAAGACCTGAAAAATGACAAACTCAGAGATAATGGTAATACCATCTTCAGATGCCTGTGTGACCCTATGTGGATAGTTTATGGCAGCCGCCACAAATGATGGAAGGCGAGGCATCCATGCAGATATTCAGATTGCCCTCTGTCCCAATCCATATACCTGAATGCAGCACAGGGGAAAATTCTGGTGTTGCTTCTTGTGCTAGATGAATAACTAGTGCATGATACACTACTCTCCTGTTCCCTCTTCTCTCTGTAGGAGCGCTAAGGAATTCATCGTTCTTACAGTTCTGCACACTCATCAGGTGAGTGAGCCTCTTTGCCATCTGCCTGTCCTCCTGACTGAGATGAGAGGACCCCATATTGGAAAGCGACAGTGATAGGAGAGGGGGTGGGGGAAGAGACTAGGACCAACATGCCAACTAGCCAAGGATTCAGGAATGAACTTAAGGCGTACCTTCTGAATATCTTGTCTACTATCACGTCCAAAGCTTGAGAATTTTGAAGGGCTACACAGTTCTATGTTTTGCCCTGTGCCCTATGCTTTACCACACTTAACCTGCTCACTGCCCCAGTTTCAGACATATTTTCCTCCTTTCTTTTGCTGTGCCTCATCAAAATTTACCTGTCCAGTGTCCAACACCCATAAAGTTCTTGCAGATGGTGGGTGCTAGTCCTGTTCATTCATTCATACAGGTATTTACTTAATGGCCTACAATGTATGAGACGCAGCATTGTATGTAAGGGATTTAATATAAAGTTGCTGGGGAGGTACAATTGGACAAACAGTTCATCTTTGTCCTGGTACAGTCACTAACTGGCTCTGTGACCTTGGGTGGGTCAGTTCCGTTTTCTGAACCAGTTTCCTTTCCTCATCTGTGAATCGATAGGTTTAGATTAGAACAGTGTTTCCCAAACCTAGCTGATCATAATAGTACCAGGACTGCTTATTAAAAGTGAGAATCCCCAGGCTCCTCTCCTCAAGAGTTGGGTTCAGAAGGCCCAGTGGCCATTACTAGGTTACATCCTTATAGTAATCTTAACTCAAATGCACAAACCCAGGTACAAAACTTCCATGTGCAAAACTCAGAGCCCTCTTTCCACCTCCAGCCTAGTTGTCCATTCCCAATGTCCCCAACACTGCCCTGCACCTCAGCACTGATGTCCCACCCCCATCCCACAGCCACAGGAGAGGTCACATCTGTTGGGGGTGGGAGACATGAAATCAAGGAAAGCTTCACAGAGGAGGCTGTACTTGAGCTGGACCTTGAGGGATCGGGTAGGATTTCCCAGGCAGAGACGGAGGGAAAGATTTTTCAAAGAGAGATGACATTTCTGTGCAAAGCCAGTGATGGTGCACAGGTGCGAGGCATGGGCTCACAAGTCAGGGGGACAGGGTTCAAATCAAGCTCTGGCACTAGCTTCTCCCAAGGGCCCCCAGCCCTCTTTTCTGTCAGTGTGAACCTCACACACACTCACACATGCACACACACACACAGACACACACAAGCACACACACTTGCACATGCTCCCCGGCAGCTAGGCCTTTCTCATTTGCAATTCTCCTCTGTCTCTGGGCAGGCAAGCCCCACCCCTCAGTGAGTGTTACCAATAGGCCCCTCCCTCCCTACCTTACTGCATATGTACAGTTGCCTGGTGGGCAGTGGGCACTTAGTCCCCACTCCCCAATCTCCTGTCGTGAAAATGACCACCAGTTGTCCCCTAAAAACATGCTTATTGTGTGGTTAGAATTTACCGCTCTGATCAGAGACCCATTGTGGGTCACTTTGTTAGTCAGATCTCCTCAAATGTCACCTCCTTGTAGAAGCCTTCCTCAACTACCCTTTCTAAGATAGCATCTACCTGTCACTATCTCCTGATACTGCTTACTTTTTCCATCAGAACTGAAATATTATATTTTTTAACTTTTGGTTTGGAAATATTTGTAGATTCACAGGAAGTTGCAAAGCTAGTACAGAGACATCCCTGTGTACCGTTTACCCTGTTTCTCCCAGTGGTTATATCTTACATAACTACAGTGCCATATCCAAACCAGGACATGTACCTCAAAATAATGTGTGCGTATGGTTCAGTGTCAGTCTGTCACGTGTGTGTTTGTGTATCCACCAACACAGTCAAGATACTGGACAGTTCTATCACTAAAAGGACCCCTCACCCACCTCCTCCTCACCCCCAATCCCTGTCAACTGCTAATCTGTTCTCCATTTCTGTAATTTCATCATTTCAAGAATATTATATAAATGGAATAGTATAGTATGTAACCTTTTTGGGATTGGCTTTTTTCACTCAGCATAATGCCCTTGATATTCATCCAAGTTGTTGCGTTTATCAATAGTTTGTTCCGTTTTATTGCTGAGTGGTATTCCATGATATTCTATGGTGTGGATGTACCAGCGTTCCTTTAGTCATCCACCCATTGAAGGACATCTGGGTTGTTTCCAGGTTTTGGCTATTACAAATAAATGTTCGTGTACAGATTTTTTGTGAGCATCTGTTTTCATTTCTCTAGAACAAATGCCCAAAAGTACAATTGTTTGGTCATATATTAAATGTATGTTTAGTTTATTAAGAAACTGCCAGACTATTTTCCAGAGTGGCTGTACCATTTTACCTTCCCATGAAATATTATATTTATATGTATTTATTGTCTATCTCCCTCATTAGAATGTCAGCTCTATGAGGGTAGGGACTGTGTTTTGTTTGCTGATGTATCTCCAGCGCCTAGAACAGCACCTGGCTCGATAAATAGTTTGTTGAAGGAATGAAGGAAATCCAACTTCCAGCCATCATAGCAACCTAAACTGAACTAAACTCGTGTCCAAACTTACAAGCAGAATGAAGAGCCTAATACTTCCCCCATCTCTGTCCCAACTCTCATTCCAGTGCCCCTAACACCCCTTTGCCCCCCAGTTCTGATGCCTCCACATGTCCCATTGCATGGCCTCTCTGCTATGGCCAGTCTGCTTTCCTTCTCCTCCTTGTACACTTCCTAGTTCTTACTGCCCTGCAGACTTCTGTCCTTGTAGTAGTCCACATATCTTCTAATACGTGTCTGTTTCCTTTAAGACCTGGCTTGAGACTCATGTCTTCCAAACAACTTTGCCTGACTCACCTCAATGAGAGTTTCTAATTCATTCATTCATCCATCCAACATTTTTTGAATACCTACTATTCTAGGCACTCTTCCAGGTTGGGAATATAGCAGTGCACAGGACTGACATGGTTCCTACCCTCACAGAGCTTACATTCTAGTTCTTGGCCTTGTGTTCTCTAAACCCTTGGAGCATAGAAGTGGGTGAGCACATACACCACACAGGGGTAATAGTCAAAACAATTAATAACCTGTACAGTAGGTGCTATCCGATCAGAATGTAAGCCAGCCATAGGCACTGGAGCAGAGTCTTGGAGGCCTCCTAACTGTGCCAAGTATTAACCATTTAGTTGATCATTTGTGAAGAGGTCCTAGAGGAGAGGTCAGGTGACACCCAGGAAGCTTAGGGCAGTGGCTACTTACCAATCAGTGTGAAAGAATTCCTCAGTATTTTACAACAGGTACGGCCGTACCAGTGCATCCCCACTGAATGTCAGCCTTGCATACATGTGCAGTTGATCCTCATTATTCACATATTTCATATTTGCAAATTCGCCTACTCCCTAAAATTTATTTGTAACCCCAAAAATGAATACTCACAGTGCTTTCCTGGTAATTTGCAGACATAAGCAGCACGTGAAAAATTTGAGTCTCCCAAAGCACATGTTCTCAGCTGAGGTCAACAAGGCGACGCTCTGTCTTCTTGTTTCAGCTGTCATACAGAGGTGTCCAGAAGATGGAGATGGTAGGGGACAGTGCAATGTAGTACGAGAAGCTCTGGCTCTGGGGACAGTTGGATGGGATTTGAATCCCAGCTCTGGCACCTGTTAGTGGAGTGGCCTCACACAAGTCACTTAACACTTCAGAACCTCATTTTCTCCTAGTGAAATAAACAAAATAGAATCTACCAGGATGAGTTGTTTTGAGAATTTAAGGTTATAATCTATGTGAGATACATACACACACACACACATTTCCCCTAAGAACAACTGTTCAGTATTCATTAGTTCCGTGTTCGAGGTGACTTTATAGACCATAACTACCATGAATAACAAAAATCAACTGAGAATCTTCTCTCTTAAGCTATAGTGAAAGCTTCTTGAAGATCCCCAGCATACGTTCAGTGTTATAGCCCCTGCATCACAGAACATAGTACTGCGTCCACGGCAGGCGCTTGGCATCTCATGGGTGCATGGAGACTGCTGCTCCTTAGCAAACTCTTGTCATGTTCAAGCTTGATTACCACTTCTTCCAGAGACAATTTCCCAATAGGTCCAGGATGTGGCCCAAGAATCTGTATTTTTAATAAGAGCCACAAGTAATTCTGATGCTCAGTAGAATTTGGGAAACATCAGATCAGACAATCTCTAAGGCTCCTGCCAGCTCCTACGTTCTGTGGCTGATAATACAGTGGTTCTCAACTCTGGTTATACATTAGAACCAGCTGAGAAGCTCTTAAAAATATTTATAGTCAAGCTCTAGCCCTGATCAATTGAAATGGAAACTCTGGGGATGGAGCCCAGGTATTGGTCTTTTGAAAAAGCTCCCAAATGATTCTGATATGTAGCCAAAGTACCTATCAAGAACTACTGGTCTAATATGTAGTCTCTTTCAGATGACATTTTCCTTTTAACAGAGTGATTCTTACTATGGAAGATCATTGGGGGGTATCTTGGGCAGTCAGAGGGTCCTTTCCCAGGGCCCCTCAAACCATATTGCATAGATAGCCACTTATTAAACCTATATGTATTTAAGGGTGTTCCTTAATCTTTGAGTGACCAGCTATTCCCCATGACTGACTGAATATGTATTAATTTGGGTACCCTTAGACCTGTGCACACAGTGTGTCCTCAACAAATATTTTAAAGTAAATAAAGTACTGTGTTGTGACCCAGAATGGCCCTGGTAAAGCAAGCAGACAGTCCCTTCAAATGAAATCTTAGTTTGCTGGTTCTGAAAACTTAGCCTGTAACCTAAGACCCTGTATCTCCTCTGCTTGGAGCCACTTGGTCAGAAAAAAAGCCAACATAATGGGAACCACTGCAAAAGAAGTGTTTTTCCACAGAGTTTCTTGAGGTATAGCGCTTGGCAGATGGTAGGTACTTAAAGCATATATGCTGCACTGATTTACTAATTTGTTATTAACTTTAGCAATCAATTAATATATTTTATTCTCTGCCTACTCTGTGCTTGGTTCTAAGGGGAGACATGGTAATATAAAATGTCATCTCTTCTTTTACAGCCTGGTTGGGAAGATGAGCTATGACAGTGTGGATTAACAAGGAGTCCTATAGGAAATCCAGGGAGGGGAATGAATGGAGGAGTTGGGGAAGGATTCAGGACCAAGGTAGAATTTGAGCTGGGCTTTAGAGATGCCATTTAGCTGAGCGAAAGGGACCCTGGGGCACCTGAAGTGTGGGGATGGCAAAGAGACAGCATGAGGTGGGCACAGAAGAGAAGAAGCCCAGTGTATCCAGGGACCTGTGGGCAGAACCACCCAACTAGGTGATAGATGGAGAATGAGAGTCATATGTGGCTTGCGGCTGGAAGCGGGGGAGCTTGGAAGCTGGGGAGATGACATGTTCACCTCTAAGCAGTCCCGAGTGAAGGAAGGAAGGCCCCTTGCATCCCTTATCAGTGGGCCCATGAAACCAGGATGCCCCTCCATTGTCCCAGGCTCCCACAGTGGTTGCTATGGGAATTGCTTATGAGTAGGCTCAGGTGTCAGAGACAATGAGCCAACAGAAAGGAGAATCAGGAGGCTGTCAAAGCTTCAGGAACCTGAGCTCTATCCTCTTAAAATCCTTTCACACTTATCGAAGTGGGGCCCCATTGTGCACTAAAATGTTTGGCCATTTACCCGACTTTGGCCAAGATATGAGTGAACACAACCCTGAAATCTGTACTAATAGAGCCACCAAATTAAAAAATGGTCAAAGAATCACCAGCTGCTGAATTCAGTCCTGAGGGAGAGGCAGGCTCTCTCCTGTATTGCTTATTCCACTGAGCTGCTGGCTTCATATGTGCTTCAAGGGGCTTTCAGTGGCCCTGGAGGTACTTAGAAATTCTAGTCCAGTGTTTCAAGCCAAAATTCATTTTAGCCAGAAAGGGTGCCTGTTGCACAACGAGACTCCCAGCTGCTTGGAGGAAAAATGGGTCAGTGAAATGCTCAGATGTCCCAGCTTTAAGGTACTCAATTAATCTATGCTTAATGGGTTAGGACATTTTCAACACTATAAATTCCTGGGCCCTACCCTCTCAGAGACTATGACTTTGTAAGCCTGCTGTGAGCTTAGAAATCTGTGTTTTAACAAGCACTCCCCAGTGATTCTTATGAGGAAAGTTTTAGAAACAGTGGGTAAGTTGATGAGTTAGTGCAGGGGTTGGCAAGCATTTTCTGTAAAGGGGCATATAGTAAATAATGTAAGCTTTGTAGGCCATACGTGACAGCACAAAAGCAGCCATAGGCAATACATAAATGAAGATCATGGCTTTGTTCCAATAAAGCTTTATTTAAAAAAACACGTGGTGGGCAGGATTTGGCCCATGCAGACCCATAGTCTGCTGGCCCCTGAATTGTGTTCATTACTCCTCCCTGGTACCACATTTGCATTTTGACCAGGGCCTTCCCAGTTCTCAATATTTTAATTCAAATGAATGACCCTAGTATTAAGAACTCAAGGCCCCATAGCTGAGCATTGAAGATGCTTTGGGACAGGGCGACCTTTGAGAGCCCCTCATATCACACTGTAAGGCAGGTGTCACCTGTGTCGAAGCATAAGGCTCAACATGACTCTGTGACATATAGCAGAGACCAACTGGCAATGTGTGAGTCACTATCAGTGATCAAGGCTGAAGATCAAGAATAGGATAGAGTCTTAGAGACCTACAGGACAAGGGTCAATGAGGAATGAGGCACAAACAAGCAGAAAATAGCTCTACAACAGATACTGGAAATGATTATAATCCCTGAAAATAGTGGCAATTCCACTTGCTCCTTCATGATTTTGCTCCTATAAATATGTGAATCTTTTATCTGTAGTGGTATCTCTAGGACAGGATCTAATCTTGGACTTTTGGTAGGGATAGAAAGGAGGCTGTTCCCTTCCCATAGGTGAATACATGAAAGAATACCAGTTGGGGTTCTTCATATATTTGAATCCATTCAGTAGGACCAAGGTAGAACCAGAACCAGTGGATGAAAGATCAGGAATGGACTTCTAGCTTCAGCCTGCTATAGTGAACAATCCCTAATCCAAGACTCAGGAAATCTGGGTTCTAGTTTCGGCTCCACTACCAAATTATTTTGATGCTTTGAGTAAACCATATCCTCTTCCTGGGCCTCTGTTTCATGTGTAAAAATGAAGGGTGGACTACATGGCCCATTCAGGTTTCTAGAAATGCCTCGTTCCACACTATGCATGGGGCATCCAATGACAGATGATCACAGATAATGGAAAAGGTGACTGTCAGGTGGAACAGAGATTTCACCTGCTTCATGCCTGTGGCACCTCGGGTGAAAATTTGGACTGCAGTGGAGATGGAGTCAAGCAGAGCTGCCTGAACATACCTATAGATCTTTCTATCTGCCCCTTCCCTTTTCTCCTGCCGCAGGCTGCAGCACCCACCCAGGATTTAAGCACCAAGCTGTGCAACACACAAAGGCATTTCTCAACTCCCATGAACAATCAATACTGTAATCACTTTCTGCAACGATCTCCAGCTCTGGATTTCACTGTGCTATATTGTCTGCTGCCAACAAATTGTCCCTATGGCTCAGGATGAGAAGTCTAAGGTTTCTTTAACTCAGTGGTTCCCAACCTTAGCTGCATTTCGAAATCATCTGAAGTTTAAAAAATACTGAGACCTGGGCCCCATCCCCAGGAATTTGACGTAATTGATCTGAGGTGGGGCCTGGGCATCGGGGTTTTTAAAAGCTCCTCCAGTATTTCTGTGGTGCACCCAGGACCGACACCCACTGCCTGAGGTTCTGCTGGACTCGGGTTGAACAGGTGGCTTTTTGCAATCTGCCATCTGTGGGGAATGAGATTGCTGGCTCTAGAAGAGAACACAGCTGGGACCAGGGCCCAGGACCTGATGAGGACGTTTGTTTCTGGTGTGTCTTTATCTTAGGGCCCTGCCCTCCTGTGGCTGATTGGGTGAATGAATCTTAACCACAGAATTAATGGCAGAAAATAGCGTAATGTGTTGCCTTACCAGCTGGGAGGGACATTCAGGGCCTTAACACAAAGGAATTCTTGATTGTAGAACTCGCAGGCTCCACAGCAAGGCTAGTAAGGGAGGTGGTTTGAAGGAATCCCCAACCCGATTTCCCCCCTAGTCTTCCTCATCTCAGTAAATGGCAACTTCAATCTTCCAGTTGACTCCTCTCTTTTTCTCACTTCCCACATCCAATCCATCAACATATCATCTTGGTTCTATCTTCAGAATTTATCCAGAATTCACTCACTTTTCATCATCTCCATTATTACCATCCTAGCCCAAGCCTCCATCATATTTTGTCTGTATTATTGCTCCTAATTGGTCCCGCTACTATAGGCTCCTAACTGGTCCCCCAACTTTGGCCATCACCCTCCTAAACTGTCTTCCACACAGCAGCCAGAGGTGTCCTTTTAAAAATGCAAGTCAGACCCGTCTGCTCAAAACCCTCCAGTAGAGTAAAATCTAGAATACTTGCTATGGCTTACAAGGCCCTACGTGACCCAGCCCCCAGCTGCCTCTCTGAGCACAACCCCTCCGAATCCTCTCTCAGGCCTTCTGTTCTGGCCACACTGGGCTTCCTTGCTGTTCCTCATGCACCCCAATCCTACTCCCACCCCACAGCCTTTATTGTTTTTTCTGCCTGGAAGGCTCTTTCTTCAGCTATCCTCATGGCTGGCTCTCCAGCACCTCCTTCAGGTCTCTGCTTAAATGTCACCTCCTCAGAGAGGTCTTCCCTGACCTTCCTGTCTTAAAATAACAGCCCCATCACTCCCATCCTCACTCGCTCATTCTCTCGTATGGTCCCTTACCCTGCTCAATTTGTCCTCATAAGTCCTTATTTGCTGCCTAAAAGAGATTTGTTTATTGTCTGTCTGTCCCTGCTAAAATGGACTCTCCTTGAGGTGAGGGAGTTTTGTCTGTCTTGTTCACTGCTGAATCCCTCATCACGTAGAACAGTGTCTGGCACATAGTAGGCCCTCCCTAAATTTGTCACATGAATGAATAAGTGCCCCCAAAGACATGACGGTGCCCCTCACCAGGACTCCTGTATTTCCTCGAATCCAAGGAGCACCCAGCAAAGACTTAGTTTCCAGTGTCTGCTAACCATTCGTCCTGCTGAATTTGTGGGAGAGTTTTCAAGAACTAGAGAGCCTAGCTGATTCTTGGGGCATTTCTTATACAATTGGATGAACAAAGTGGTGGAGAGCCCAGACCTAGAATGTCAGGACACCTGGGTAAAATCCCCAATGCTTCTATTCCAAAATAGTGTAGAAATTGTGGATAAATCATTTTGGAGTGCTAGGCTTCCTCTCTCCCACATCTAAAATAATATATTCTATGAGCCTCCTTCCTAGGGGTAGGGCATATCTGTGAGATGAATAAGATAATTTCTGTAAATCCTTTGAGATGCTTATATTCAATGTAATAAAAACCACCATTTAGGTATATCTCACATTAAGAAAACCAAATATATAAAAATTCAGTGTATGCTATTACTAAAGAATTTTTGCAAACTCCCCTAGGCCTAGAACATTAATAATGGGATTCAATTTACCCAAATTCGATTCATGCTCTGCTCTTTCAGAACACACCAATCATGCAAGGAAGCATTTAGCACATTGCCTTGCACCTAGTAGGGAATCGATACTTATTTATTGACTTATTGATCAGTAAGGCCAAGTGTACCTGCAGTGAGACATCTTAACTCGAACGTGGCAAAGGTCAGGTTTTTCCCAGGAATGGAGAACTCACCAGCCCTCTCTTCTTTTTTCCAGTCCCCCAAATCTGCCTTCATCAGTGCTGCGAAGAAGGCCAAGCTGAGATCCAATCCTGTGAAGGTCCGATTTTCTGAGCAGGTGGCAGTTGGAGAAACAGATGCAGTAAGTGCAACTTCAGCTCCCTCTGCTTGGCCCTTGGCCAGAATTGGCCTGGCGGTCAAAGTCTCACTCTGGAGCAGTTGCTCATCTGCTGCTCCTCAGAGTGAACAGCATTACAAAGGAGTTGGAGGGGGGACCTCAGGACTCTGAGTGGGTAGTGAGGGGTATGTGGCATCCAGAGAAGCCGTGGGCTCTGTGGGGAGGAGGAATACAGGGTGCCAGGATCCTCATGGTGCTTAGAGAAATTTGCATCTCTAGCACAGTAGCTTATACTCAGAACAAGTGCTCCATGGACATCTTTTGGCTACTTGATAGAAGCAAGAAGGAAGTAGTGGTTTTCTGAAGATCCGGAGAAAGAGTGGCTGGTGAAGTTGAGCTCTCTTCACGTTGAAGTGATCCTGTAACTCCTTGTCTTGACTGAAGAAGACTGTGCAGTGAAGGGTGAAGCAGCCTGGGGAAAATGATACAGACTCGCATTAAGTCGCAAAGCTTTTATTAGGCACTTGCTGGGTTCCCAGCACCACAAGGGATGCAAAATAAATACCTGTTCCCTACCACCGGATACCTCACAGTGATGTTGGGACAAGTGGTTCAGATTGAGACAGTATAGAATCCGTCACTGGGTGGTATGGTTTTGAGGAGCAGGTGATGCTTGGCAGCCCATGCCATATAGCTGTCAATCTGGGGGGTCATGGCCAGCCCACTGTCTTTCTCACTGCTTTGTGGGGTTTACATGAGCTGAGCTGTCTGCTCCAGATAAGCAGATGAGAAGATGTGGGTGGAGAGCAGAAAGATGTATATTAAGCAGTCATGGATTATGGCCCAGAGTCCCCCAGGAATCTGCAGAAGTTGATGATATCCCGTGGAGGTGGGGGTGGGGTGGGGATAGCCGAGCTAACAGGCATTTCTGTGCTTTTGCAGGCTGTCGCAGGCTGGGCTCTCCAGAGGCACAGCTGCAGTTGAGAGAAGCTAGCTGGCCAAGCCTGAGTGGGGAAATCAGCGAGGTGCCAGGCTCTTCCCTAGTTCTCTGAGGCAGTGCCATTCAGAAGAAGGGATAGAGGACACAGGTGTCTTCCGTCTCCATTTCCCTGACTCTTATCCCCAAGCTCAGCCCAAGCCCTCCTCCTTCCCTGGTCAAGGAAGGCAGCAAAACCCAAGGGACTAAGGGTCCTCACTGGGTAAGCCATCTGAATAATTGGTGATTGGATTCCATGTCAGTCCTAGCAGAAGAGGTTGAAGAGAAGCTGGGAGTGATGACAGAGAGAAAAGGGAGCAGTATGGAGTCCCTGCAGATCAGGGTGAAGCAGACCCTGAGGTCCAAGTCACTAAGGGGACATTTGTGTCCTGAGCCCTTGAAACCCAGAGGAACTGTGACTTGAATTTGGAAAGTACAGACAGGTGCAACCTTTCTCAGCATTACAGAGTATAGTAGTCTACCCTTATCTATGGGGGATATGTTCCAAGACCCCCAGTGGATGCCTGAAGCCACAGATAGTACCAAACCTTATATAGACTATGTTTTTTCCTACACATACATATCTATGATAAAGTTTAATTTATAAATTAGGCACAGTGAGAGATTAACAACAATAACTAATAATAAAATAGAACAATTATAACAATATACTATAATAAAAGTTACCATAGATCTTAGCAACCTCGGCATATGATTTTTTTCTTTCCTTATTAAGTCTAGAACTTCTACCTTTTCACTTAAAAGAAACACTTATGGCTTCTCTTTGGCACATCCAGATTGCCAGCATCACTACTCTTGTGCTTTGGGGCCATTATTAAGTAAAATAAGGGTTACTGGAACACAAGCACTGCGATACCATGACAGTGGATCTGATAACTGAGATGGCTCCTAAGTGACTAACAGGCAGGTAGCGTGTACAGCATGGATACGCTGGACAAAGGGATGATTCATGTCTCGGGTGGGGCAGCGAGAGATTTCATCACGCTACTCAGAACAGTGCACAACTTGAAACTTACAAATTGTTTATTTCTGGAATTTTCCATTTAATATTTTCAGACCACAGTTAACTACGGCTAACTGAAACTGCAGAAAGTGAAACTGTGGATAAGGGGGGACTACTGTAATCAACCAAAGCCAAGCCAGCCAGTGAAGAACTCTCTCCCGTCCGCTCTCCTCCCTATTTCCCCCTCCTTTTTTCTCCCCTCTTTTTCTCTCACTTCCACTCTCCCTTCCCTACTCTCCCCTGCCTCCACCACAATTCGCCCGGCTATACTTCACAACTAGCCACAGGCAGAATCAAGCCCTTGCTCAAGACCAATCTGCATACAAATCCCCCAGAGTAGCTAGGACCCACCCAGCGTTACTTTTGTTGCTCCTGGAGAGGCCACCAGGTGTGGTGTGAGGCTCTGGTCTGGGGGAGAGACTGGCATCAATCTTCCCACCCTAGCTGTGCTCAGGAAATTACCTGATAACAAAACAGCATCCCACCTCACCACCGCCACCAGTATGGACCGTAGCAGCCTCACCATTGGTCGGGACCAGGGGAGTCCAGGCCCAGGTGACTTCAGGCTGTCTTATCATCCCTTTCCCTTTGTATTCCAGGACTTTATTAAGCAGCCAGAGCAAAAATAAATCCTGTGGGCGTTCCTTGCCAACTCTATTTTTAAACAAAATCAATTAAGTAATTATCTGAGTCCAACCCAGTGTGCTAAATAAAACTTGCCACTGCTGAGCGTCACCAGCCTGGGGATCCGGGGCCTCTGGGCTTGGCAGGAGCGAGGCATCTTGGGATTAGGAAGAGAACCAGGGAGTCACACTTTTCCAACTTTTTATCCCATCACTTCCCACCATGGCTTGAGTCCTGGCTCCCTACTGCTGCTAACCACAACTCGACCCAGGAGGACTTGCTTGTTCCTATTTTCATACTTTGTCCATGATAGTCCCTAGATCTAGACTGTTGTCTTCTGGCCTCTCTAATAGTCTGCACTCACCATCTCCTTCAAAATCAAAATCCAATTCACCTCATCTAGAAAACTTTAACTATCTTATATTTGTTGGTTTGTTTTGGTTTTATAATTGTTCTCTAGTAGATTTGTGCATGTGTGCCAGGTCACCATGAGAAGAGTGTAAGACTAGACCTGGGTCCTCTGTTTCTGCTGTAGCCCTCATGGGGCTTAGCCCAGTGCTGGGCATAGAGTAGAGGCTCTATGAATGTCCACCGAATTAAGGAATCTGGCCATCTTATGCAGCTTTTTGGTTGCTATAGAACTGATGATCTTGGCCCAGGGAAATGGTTGGATTCTCCTGATGAGTCTAATCATTCAAGTAAGCACATATTAAGCACCTACTGCTCATATATTAAGCACCCATTTATTGAGCATCAACTGTGTGCCAGGAACTCTGCTTAATGTCGGGACTACAACGATTAAATAGGACATGGTCATTGTTCTCTGAGTTCACCATTTGATTGTGAAAGACAGACATCTTCAAAAATATGATAAGAGCACTGAGAGGGGTGTCTATAAGTTGCTGTAAGAAGACATGGGAACACCAGGACCAAGTACCTGACGATATTGAACCGGTCTTTACAGAATTCATATTTAAGCTGCGTTTTGAAAGATGGGTAAGAGTTTGCCAAGGGGAGAAAGAGGAAGGCAGAAGGAACCGTCTTTATGTCACAGATATTTTTTGAGAATTTAACATGCACCACTCTATAAGTAAAGAAACGCCTGGGCCCGGAAAACTCTTGCTAAGGAGTTATCAGGTGTTCAAAAATGGGCTCTGCCGATGGTTCTCAGTCAGGGTCAGCACTGCCTACTCTCAGAGAGCTTTGGGAAGTGTCTGAGAGTGTTTTTGGTCATCCCAACAACTTGGCGTGCTGTTGGCAGTTAGTGTCTCAGGGTCACAGATGCTAAGTGTCCTGCAGGGAGTGGGACAGTCCCTGAATGACAAATTGTCAGAGGTATAGAGGCATGAAAGAGCAGAGTGGGTACCTGGAATGGCAAGACATGACTCTGGAGAAGTAGGCAGGGGCCAGGTCAGAAAGGACCTAGGATGCCATGAGGGAGGGGGAATGGCAGAGCAAAGGCATGGATGTGGAGGTGATCTCAATGTGTGAAGGGCCTGGTGGAAAGGGCGGTGTCAGAAGATAAGAGCAGGTGAGTGAGGTGGGCTCCTGAGGAGGCCATCCATCAGCCCTTCAGTGTGTGGTGGTCTCTATGGGCCAAGCACCGCCCTAAGCTGTGAAGCTTTGAGCCACAGTAGACTGTGGGTACGCTATGACATCAAATGAAGGGTGAACTTTTGACATGGCCCAATGTCTTCTTGGAGAATTTGGTTCTGGTCTCCATATAACGTTATTATTGATCTGCTCTTTCCTCTGTCTCTTTGTCCTTCCATACCTTTGGCTTCCTGTCTCCTTCCCTTGCTCCTCTCTCTTCCTTTCTACACCCCTCCTCTGGCTTCCATCCTTCTAAATGAGCCCCTCTCCTTGTCCTTTCCTTGCCCGTTCACAGAAAATGATGAAGAAGGAAGCTCTTCTACTCATCCCCAATGTCCTGAAGGTTTTCTTAGAAAATGGGCAGATCAAGTCATTCACATTTGATGGCCGGACCACTGTAAAGGTACATACAGAGTCTCCTACCTTCACTGGAGCACACACAGCTGCTGGTCTGCAGGTTCCTCTGAGTCTGCACCAAGCTGCTTGCTGCTGGAGCAAGGTGGCTTTTGAGCTCCCGCTGCTGTGAGCACGAGGCTGCAAAAACACAGTCCTCGGATGAGGATGGTGGGGGAATAGTCTTTATGTGGGGGAAATTTGTGTGCCCAGCTGTGTGCTAGTGATTGTAAATGTGTGTGTGTGTGTGGGCACGCATGTGTGTGTGTGCAGGTGCGTGTGCACACATCTACTTGGGAACTTTGTGTCTGTGTTACGCTGGGCCCTTCAAGACTCTTAGGAGCTAAGGAGTGTGAAGATCATTAAACCATTTATAAAGCAAAAGTGATTTATATTGATACAATAACACCTATGCAAATTTACACATAGAAATCAACAAACACAGTGTCTTGGGAGATTAGCTTAGCCATGCCTTGCTTCTTAAATAACAACCATATCTTAAGCACTGAACCAAGATTTGAAAAGTCCAGCAACAGTCCCTTTGGCGATTCCTTTCACAGGAAGAGCAATTACTGAGCTGTGATTCTTAATGGCTCAGCCAGGCATCTAAAAGTTGTAGTGATACCCTTAGTCCTGAGGAGGAGAGGCGATGATATGATTAACCCCCAGGTTCCACTTTGCTGTGGGACAGAAGTATCCACTCATGCTTCTTCTAGACTCTTTCCAGAAGGAGAGTGCTATCCCCAGAATGAATGTTTCCATGCAAACGATGCTGCCCAGGTGTTCAGAACTGGCCTTGCCAATGGTTCTCAGCCAGGGTCAGCACTACTCTCTCCCAGACGGCTTTTGGGAATGTCTGAGGGTATTTTGGGTCATCCCCACTGTTTGGCATGCTACTGGCATTTAGTGTCTCAGGGTCAGAGAGGCTAAGTGTCCTACAGGGAGTGAGACAGTCCATGAATGATGAAGAATTGTCCTGCCCAAAGTGCCAGTGGCACCTGAGTTGCAAAACACTGGGCCTAACCTGTGTTGATTGAACTGAGAGTTTCTTTGGAAGGCTTAGGCCTGGGTGGGTCCCCCAGGGGATCTAGGACAAAAACACACCCCTTAGGGTGCCCTGGGATGGTCTCTTGGCTATTGAAGGTCTCAGTTTATGGGATAGGCATGGAAATGGAACTAGGCCACCCAGGGATGTCCACGTGCCCCTCCTCTGGATGTGGATATCTCTCTGTGTTAGAATCCTCCTTGGTTTTTATTCATGGGTTGGTATGCCCGTTGCAGATCTGTCTCCACACTGGAGCATTTACTCCTCTCTTTCCCCTTGGAGGCTTCCCTGAGCGTTCTCCTACTTCGCAACATCACCACCATTGTTGCTTCCAGGTAGCCCCAGCCTTCCAGGACAGCAGTGTCCCCTGACTTGTGATCTCACCCTGACTTCAGGGGGTGCAATGACTATTCACTGGAACTTGGACAGGCTGCCAAGCCACTTGTCTCAGAGAGATACCTGGGTGAATTGACAGCCTTGGCACGGGGCCGTTACACTTGTAACACCAGTTGGCAATCACCAGCTTGGCTGTCCACAATCCCAGTGCAGCCGAACTGCAAAGAAAACCTCATTTGTCCCTGCCAGAGCTCCAGCAACACTGGCGCTCCTGTGACTACTTGGATAATACAAAGAGATACTCTCAAGTACCCACCAGTTTCCATCCTAACATTTGAATGGCTAAGCGTCTTTTAATGTTCGCTGAGGGGCTTGTTTGGCAAGCCTGGCTGTAAGGGAGCTTCTCATTCCCAAGCCTGCTTCTTTCCAGCCTTTGGGGGCTGAGCGATGCTGACTCCACGAACACACACACTGGAGCCCAGTGTGCGCCAAAGTCACAGCAGATAGATGGCAGGAGTCTCAAAACTGACGTTTGGGCAGCCCCCACGGATATGTTTCCAGACACCCTAATATTAAAAGTAGGGCAGCAGAGCAGACGGAGCCCAGAAGTAGTCAGATTTATGACTGTACACAAGACATGTGACATAGTTCCTCTGCCTGGACACATTTTTCAAGTTGCTAAACTGATCATCTCTAAAAGCCATCTACAATCAAAAATGAACATTTTGCCAGTAACTCAAGTCATTCAATTTAGATTATGAATCCAGAAATAGTCTACTTTTTATTTATATAATTGTGGATTTTTCTTTTTTTAATTGCTAAGTTGATGGACAAACCAGAGTGAACATTGTGACTTATGCGAGAAGGTGAGGGAAGAACTAGTACAGTGCCTGGCACATAGTAAGCACTCAGGAAATAATTTGTTGAATAGAAGGAGAGAGGGAAGGCCATGACTTCTTTTGCCATATGCCTAGTGAGGCCAAGTGCAGAAACACCTCCTCCAGCTCCTGCTCCTTTGGTGTTCCCCAGGGCCCAGGCCTCTGAACAGCACTGATGGGTCACTCTCCTTATCCTGGAGCACAGTGCCTGGGCCACCATAAAGGCCGGTGTCTGTCTGGCCCACTTTCCCAGCCTCAGCCTTCTCCCCAGGACTATCTTTCTTGGTATTCAGTCTCCCTCTCCCACATTTAGTGCTTAGAGTAGCTTAGACCTGGAATGGATCTCCCTGTCAAGGCTCTTTTTTCTTCCACAGGATGTGATGGTGACATTACAGGACCGTCTTTCCCTGAGATACATTGAGCACTTTGCTCTTGTCCTTGAGTATGCCGGGCCAGAACAGAAACACAAGTTCCTGCTTCTCCAGGACAAGCAGCCCCTGGCTTATGTAAGTGACTCCTTCATCCTGGCTTGATACCTTTGCATGTGGCCTCTACATGAGAAGAGGACTTCAGGCACTCTCTTTCTGGAAAATTCATAATAGTATGCCCAACCAGTTCCCAGAAGTCACAGTTCTCAATCAAGTTCTGTTCTTCCCACCTCCAGAGGGCTTTGGGCAATGTCCCTTGTGACCTAAAATGGGCATGAAGATTGTCAGTTTTGGTCTCTACTGGGAAAAGTGTGGGGTGGTGATTCACTGCACTGCTCCCGGATTGCTGAGTTGAAGGGCAGTGTCAACTCTCCTGCCTCCTGGAAGCCCTGCCTGCTAGACTTTTCTGCCTCTGAGAGGAAACGTGGCCCTCAGGTGAAGGCTGTAATATGGAAGGGTCGGTGAGTGGAGTCTATTGAGCCCAGTGAGGCGAGGACAAGTATGGGCTGGGAATGGCCTGAGTGGAGCCAAGAATGGGCAGCATGTCACCCACGTCAGCTTTCAAGGCAGAGTAGGAGAAAGAGTCTTATCTCCCTAGCCTTTGCCATATGGAAAAGGGCTGGGGAAATTCAGGATTGCTGGATAGTATTTCACCAACGGTGAAGCACCAAGAAGAGCCAGAGAGGCAGCCACGGTCAATCAGTATTCCTGGAGAGGGAGGGGGAAGAGTTAGAGAGGGACAGTTAGGAAGAAATGTCTAATGGAAGCAAAACAAAAACCAAAATCAGACACAAAAAATGAAAAGATTTTAGGAAAGAAAAATTCTTCAAGTGTAGCTCTCAGCCAAATGCTGTACAGAGACTTACAGGTTCCCACCTGTGAAGGGAAGGTTGTGGATGTCCTGCCTGGAGGGAGGCCTGAGCGCCTCCTGGCCCCTCAAGAGGCCTTTTGGGTCCAATTAGTCTCTTGTTCCAAATGGGATTTTAAACTTTATTACAAAAAAAAAAAAAAAACAAACAAACCTCAAACATACACCAAAGTAGAACGAATTGTATAATGAACCCTCATTACCCATGCCAGCTTCAGCAGTTACCGAAATATTGCCAACTTGTTTCAGCTCTACCTCCAAATGGGATTTTAAATCTTTGATTTGGCTTCTAATCAGCAACTTACTTTGCTTGAGGCTGAGCCCCTCTGCAAGGTAAAGGCATTAGCCCCACAGCAAGAAAAGAGTTGGGGAAGTTCCCAGAAGCCCTTTCTTCCTACCTAGTGTCTTGGGCCTTAGATTGTTGATAAAAGGCCAAGTCCTGGATAAGTGATTTGAAAATTCTAGTCACTTTGGGTCAGAAGGCCAGAAAAGAGCCGGCTCCTCATCACTTTCCCCTAAAGGTAACTAGAATCAGCCAGGCAGGAGACAGAGTGGGAAACAGCATCCCACTTCTGCCCTAAACCCCGCCTTGAAGAGCCACTGCGCTGGCTCCCACCACCTCAGCCATTGATCCCAGATCTCTTTTCCTCCCACCTCTTGTCCCTGCAATTCAGGTGGTGCAGCGGACACACTATCAGGGAATGAAATGCCTCTTCCGGATAAGCTTCTTTCCCAAAGACCCTGTGGAGCTGTTGCGTCGGGATCCTGCTGCTTTCGAGTACCTGTACATTCAGGTAGAGTCTGGCTTGGGGATACACAGACAGACAGACCAATGGACTAACAAGCAGGCAGGCTGTTCTGCCATCACAATGAAGTCGCTATGTAAGTTTTCCCAATCTCCAGGTGGCTCTGAAGGTCCTTTCCTTTTCTGCTACCGTT
Organism: Diceros bicornis minor; assembly: GCF_020826845.1. Classification (NCBI taxonomy): domain Eukaryota; kingdom Metazoa; phylum Chordata; class Mammalia; order Perissodactyla; family Rhinocerotidae; genus Diceros; species Diceros bicornis. The sequence continues at coordinate 100,263,615 of NC_080781.1, forward strand.
ATAGGCCAGGGCCAAGTTGGTTGGCCTGGTGACCTGAGCTGACTGTGGCTCCAAGTCTTGTCTGTTTGTCTGGACTGACAAACAGACTGATCGCATCAGTTTTCAGGAGCAAGCGACGCCACTAACTCTGGCACCATGACAGGATCCCCAGGTTTAATAAGCCCATTTGGGTAACAGAGGGTCCCAACCCCCAATGCCCAGATCCAATAAGGAGATGATTCCCAATTTAGTTCATTGAGAAGCATTTGCTGAGCACGTAGTCTGGGCCAGGCCCTGTGCTAGGTGCTGGCAATCAAGGTGAACAAAGAACTGTTCTGGCTCGCTAGAGCTCCTAGACAGATATGAGCCCAAATGAATATAAGACAGTGTGACAGGCACTGTGATGATGGCAGGGTGCAATATCAGTAGGGGCACCCAGGAGTTTGCAAACTCTCCATGGGAGGGGCATAGTGAAGGCTTCACAGAGGAAGTGATACATGCACACTCTTAGCCTTGAAGGATGAGTGGATGTTTGCTGTGTGCAGAGATGCAGTGGAGGGGGCACATTCTAGGCAAAGGGACTTGCATCTTCAAAGCCTTGGTGGCATGAAACAGCACAGCGTGATGAGAGAACTGTGAGTAATTTATTAGGGATGGAGTGCAGAATGTGAAGTAAGGAGCAGCAGGAAATGGAATAGGGGAGACTGGAAGCAGGTGGTAAAGGTCATGGCAAGCACAGGCTTTAAAATGGTTTAGGCTGGGCAGTGATTCTCACAGTGTGGTCCCTGGACCAGCAGCATCAGCATCAACCAGGAACTTGTTAAAGATGCAAATTCTTGGGCCCCACTCCACTCCTACTGAATCAGAAACTCTGGGGGTGAGCCCTAGCAATCTGTGTTTTAGCAAGCCCTCCAGGGGATTCTGCTGCCTGATGGTGTGTGGCAACCACTACTTTAGGGCAGTGCATCTTAACCCTAGCTGCACATGAGAATTATCTGAGAAGCTTTGAAAAAGAAGGGTTCTACTCCACCCAAGACCAAATAAAGCAAAATCTATACGAGTGGGGTCCAAACATTGATATTTTAAAAATTTCTCAGGTGATTCTAATGCACAGCCATGGTAAAGAAATTCTGCTGTAGCATGGGGGCAGAGAAATGTGGAAAGGTGAATAGCCTACTCAGATGAGCAATTTCAAAAGATCACATAGTGCTGAGGAAGCACACCAGCTAGGGAGCTATTGCAGTTACCCACAAGAGAAATGATGGGGGCCGGAACCAGGGCAGTGATAGTGGTGGTGGGATGGGATTCAAGAGATATTTAAAAGGTAGAACCGATAGGCTTTGACTCAATGAGTGTCTGGTAGAGGTGGTATCATTCGCCGAGTTAGAGAACACAGGTAGTGGAATGGGTATGGGGAAAAGATGAGTTCACTTTGAGATATGTTGAATTTTAGGTGCCTATAGGACATACAGAGTGCTTGATGAGAGGGAAAAAACTTCAAAACTCATCTCTGATGATGTCTCTGATAGAGATACCTGGAGATGTGCTATGAGACATCGTGATTGTCCTTTCTGCCCCTTCTGACAACGCCAAATGTTAGGAACATTTCTCAAACAGCCTCAGGTTCCTTTACCAGCACTCTAGGGGGCAATGAGTTGTGGTTCCTCTATGAATTTTATAAATTTAGTTCTTACTTTGCCCTAAATTTCTTCATTCAAGTTTCCAGGGATCATCTTAGTTCGAATATTTTGGAATTTGGTGACAAGACCATGTCCACCCTCTCTCTCCCCTTCGTGATGATATGGACTTCAGCTTTATTCCTTCTTGTTTATATTGAACAGCTTGATTCAGGTCTAATTGACACATAGCACACTGCACATATTTAAAATGACAATTTGATAAGTTTTGACATATGTTTATACCCATGAAACCATCACTGCAATCAAGATATTGAACATATTCAACACCTGCAAAAGTTTCCTCAGGCTCCTTTGTAATCTGTTCCCCTCTGTCCCCAGGCAACCACTGACCTGCTTTCTGTCACTGTAGATTAGTTTGCATTTTCTAGACTTGTATGTAAATGAAATAATACTGTATGTACATTTATTTTGGTCTGGCTTCTTTCACTCAGCATAGTGATTTTGAGATTCATCCATGTTGTTGTGTGTATCAGTAGTTCATTCCTTTTTATTGTTGAGTAGTATTCCATGGTATGGATGTACCAACATTTGTTTATCAGTTCACCTGCAGTGGGACATTTGGGTTGTTTCCAGGTTTTGACTACTACAAGGAAAGCTTCTATGAACATTCATGTACAAGTCCTTGTATGATGTATGCTTTCGTTTCTCTTGGGTAAATACCTAAGAATGGAATGATTTGATCATACAGTAGATCTACCTTTCTTTAATTTCTTAGAGGAACTCCAATACTGTTTTCCAAAGTGGCTGTACCATTTTATATTCCTACTAGCTATGTATGAGAGTCCCAGTTTCTCCACATCCTCATCAATACTTGGTATTGTCAGTATTGTTTTTTATTTTAGTCATTCTAATAGTGTGCAGTGGTATCTCCTTGTGGTTTTCATTTGCATTTCCCTAATGGCTAATGATGTTGAACATCTTTTAATGTGCCTATTTGCCATCATGCATCTTTTTGGTAAAGTGTCTATTCAAATCTTGTAGCCACTGTTTTATTGGGGTGTTTGTTTTCTTATTATTGAGTTTTGAGAGTTATTTATATATTCTGGATGCAAGTTGTTTGTTGGATATGTTATTTGCAATTATTTTCTCCCAGTCTCTGGCTTGTCTTTTCAGTCTCTAAACAGTGTCTTTTACAGAGCAAAAGTTTGAATTTTGATGAAGTCTAATTTGTCAATTTGTTCTTTTATGGATCGTGCTTGTGGTGTCATATCTGAGAAATCTTTGCCTAACCCAAGGTCACAAAGATTTTTCTCCTATTTCTTCTAGAAGTTTTATCATTTTAGGTTTTACATTTAGGTCTTTGATCCATTTTGAGTTAACTTTTGTTTGTGGTACAAGGTATCAATCAAAGTTCTTTTTTTTTCTTTTGCGTATGGATATCCAATTGTTCCAGCACCGTTTGTTGAAAATACTATCCTTTCTCCACTGAATTGCCTTTGCATCTTTGTCAAGAATCAGTTGTCTATATATGTGTAGGTCACTTCTGAACTTGATTCTATTTCACTGATCTACTTGTCTATTTTTATGCCAACATCACACACTTTTGATTACAGTAGCTTTATAATAAGTCTTAAAATCTGGTAGTGTTTGTCCTCCAACTTTGTTCTTTTTCAAAGTTGTTTTGGCCATTCTAGGTCCTTTGCATTTTCATGTGAATTTTAGAATTAGCTTGTCAATTTCTACCAAAAAGCTATTGTGATTCTGATTGGGATTGTGTTGAATCTATAAATCAGTTTGGGGAGAATTGACATCTTAATAATATTGAGTCTTGCAACCCATGAACACAGTATATTTCTACATTTATTTAGGTCGTCTTTAATTTTTCTCAGCAATGTTTTCTAGTATTCAATGTATAGGTCTTTCACATATTTTGACTAATTTATCCCTAATTATTTCATAATTTTTGGTGCTATTGTAAATGTGTTTTTTGTTTGTTTTTTGTTTTTGTTTTTGTTTTTTGGAGAGGAAGATTGGCCCTGAGCTAACATCTGTTGCCAGTCTTCCTCTTTTTGCTTGAAGAAGATTGTCCCTGAGCTAACATCTCTGCCAATCTTCCTCTATTTTTTGTATGTGGGACGCCACTGCAGCATGGCTTGTTGAGTGGTGTGTAGGTCCACACCCAGGCTCCAAACCCATGAACCCTGGGCCACCAAAGTGGAGTGTGCAAACTTAACCACTACACCACCAAGCTGGCCCCCAAATGTTTTTTTTGTTTGTTTGTTTACTGCAGTAACATTGGTTTATAACATTGTAAAAATTTCAGGTGTACATCATTGTACTTCTATTTCTGCATAGATTACATCATGTTCACCACCAAAATACTAATTACAACCCATCACCACACACATGTACCGAATTATCCCTTTCACCCTCCTCCCTCCCCCCTTCCCCTCTGGTAACCACCAATCCAATCTCTGTCCCTATGTGTTTGTTTACTGTTGTTATTATCTACTACTTAATGAAGGAAATCATACGGTATTTGACCTTCTCCCTCTGACTTATTTCACTTTGCATTATACCCTCAATGTCCATCCATGTTGTCACAAATGGCTGGATTTCATCGTTTCTTATGGCTGAGTAGTATTCCATTGTGTATATATACCACGTCGTCTTTATCCATTCGTCCCTTGATGGGCACTTAGGTTGCTTCCAAGTCTTGGCTATCGTGAATAATGCTGCAATGAACAGAGGGGTGCATGTACCTTTACAAATTGGTGTTTTCAAGTTCTTTGGATAAATACCCAACAGTGGAATAGCTGGATCATATGGTAGTTCTATCTTTGATTTTTTGAGGAATCTCCATACTGTTTTCCATAGTGGCTGCACCAGTTTGCACTCCCACCAGCAGTGTATGAGAGTTCCCTTCTCTCCACATCCTCTCCAACACATGTTGTTTCCTGTCTTGTTAATTATAGGCATTCTGACGGGCGTGAGGTGATATCTCATTGTAGTTTTGATTTGCATTTCCCTGATAGTGATTTTGAACATCTTTTCCTGTGTCTGTTGGCCATCTGTATATCTTCTTTGGAGAAATGTCTGTTCAGGTCTTTTGCCCATTTTTTAATTGGGTTGGTAGTTTTTTTGTTGTTGAGATGCATGAGTTCTTTATATATTTTGGAGATTAAGCCCTTATCAGAAGTATGGTTTGCAAATATCTTCTCCCAATTGTTAGGTTATCTTTTCGTTTTGTTGATGGTTTCCTTTGCTGTGCAGAAGCTTTTTAGTTTGATGTAGTCCCATTTGTTTATTTTTTCTATTGTTTCTCTTGCCCGGTCAGACGTGGTGTTTTAAAAGATGTTGCTAAGACCGATGTCGAAGAGCGTGCTGCCTATGTTTTCCCCAAATGGTTTTGATTTTTAATTTAAATTTCTCTTTGTTGCAAGCATGTAGAAATACAATTAGTTTTTGTATATTGATCTTATATCCTGCAATTTGCTAACTCATTATTTCTAGTAGTTTTTTTGTAGATTCCATTGGATTTTCTAAATAGATGATCATTGATGAAGCATTCCTTTCCACTCTCTCCTATGCTGTAGTGATACCACTGTAACTCCCTAATACCATAGCTCGTCCTGGTTTCACCTCAACACAATGGGCAACTGGTCTAACCAAGGCTGAATCATTGATAGCTGGAATTCTGACCTTCAGGGTTTGGGAGTTGTCATACCCTTGGCCAGTAGTTCTAGGGGACCCCTTTTAGGATAGTATTGAGAAGACTGACTCATCATTGCTTTTGACCTTCAGACCCCAAGGAACAGAATATCTGCCCCATCCCTGCAATCCATCTCTCGCCCTGGACTTCTGGGCCAGAAACCTGTAGAGAGCCCCTCCCAATGTCTCTCTTCCTTTGTTTCCATCTGAACTAGTAGAGGAGACTTGTATGGCTGGGGAGTGAGTATAGGCCCCCAAGAAAAGGTAGATAAGCCTCTTGTAATGGGAGGAAAGAAAGGGAGAGGTGCCATGTCTCACTTTTGCAGAGACCTAGATGTGCCTTGTGCCTTGACATTGTGTGCACCTGTCACTGAGAACAAGGCTGTCCAATATCTGCTGAATGAAGTAAATAGTATCTCTGAGACCCAAGGTTCCTCTGTTTTTTATTCCCCAAGGGCAGAACCTTCCTCTTCTCCTTGGTCTAGAATGTCTTACTGACACCATGATTCTTTTCTGGGATGTAAGGGAGTAGATCAGGGGGGTATGGAGGTATTGTCTCCTTTAACTGACAGATTTGGACTGCCTTCTCTCACAGAGTCGGAATGATGTTATCCGAGAACGCTTTGGAATGGACCCCAGGCCGGAGATGCTTTTGGGCCTTGCTGCCCTCCACATCTATATCACTGTCTCAGCCACACGACCTAGTCAGAAGATCTCACTCAAGAATGTAGAGTGAGTTGCGCCGGGGCCCTTAGGGATGGGGGCAAATAGCTGTGTAGGGAGAAAGTGCAATGGTTGAACTGTGCTATGCTTTTCGGGAATGTAGCTCTGGGATGGGAGTGAGAATTGGAGTTCCTCACACCTAGACCATGATGCCCTTGAACTACAGCTTCTACTAGGAAACTGTGGCCAGTGTTATTCTCCTGCCCCGACCCTCTTTCTCTTTCTCCTAGGCTCCATTCCTCCACCTTTGCCTCTCAGATTCAGTCAGTTTCTGCCTTACCATCTTCCTTTCTCTGTCCTACTTTGCCTCTCTCACTAATTTCTTACTTTTCTTCTGCTTTTAGGAAGGAGTGGGGCCTGGAACCCTTTCTTCCCCCCTCCCTCCTGCAGGGCATCAAAGAGAAGAACCTCCGGAAATCTCTCTCTCAGCAACTGAAGGCCCACCAAATACATCCTTCCAGTGGCACCAAGGTACCCAGAGTAGGCCATTGGGTACCGTGCTCAGGCACTAGCGGCCATGGGGGACTCTTGCGTGGTTTCCCAGCAGGTCTGGTCTTCCAGGGATCCTCCCCGCTGTTTTTGACTTGGGTACACATCCAGCTTGGCTGGATATGGGGGACGATTGTGGAGAGGAGTTTTCCCTAAGCCTGAACCTCTCCCAGAGACCGTTTAGTAGCCAGCCATGGAGAGAGCACAGGGTCCTCAAAGTAAAGGGGCCAAGATGTAGGAGGAGAAAATTCTGGGGTCATTTCACCCATTTAGTCTGTGCTGATTGGGCACCTACCAAGTGGGCAGCACTGGACATTGGGGAAGCACATGTTTTCCATGGAAATGACTGCTCTGTCCCTCATCAGCTTTCTAATTCATCAGTCCTGGGATCGGGAATTCTGGGAGATAAAAGTCTAGCACAGTGGAACAAGGCCTGCCCTGGACAGTGGGTCACTGGGCGGTATGCTGAGGCCTTAGGTCACTGCTGTGCTCTCCTGCACTTTATCAGGTGCCCTCAGAGGTACTCCTACTCCCTGTTCCCCCAACTCTGCAGGCCCTTCTCAGGCTTGTAAGGCTCAATCTGCTTGTGCTTCCTGCCCAGGAGGCAGGAGCGTGGTGAGAGGCACTAGAATGGGCATGCAAATGTAGACACAGGACACAGTCGCCCCCATATATTCCACCCATTCCAGCTTCCTTGCATTACCAACTAGCTTCTCTTTTAAGATGCAAATTTCCCCAGAGAGTTAAGCCATTTCTACCTTGCTGTGCATATTTAATCAGATTATTTTCTTCCCAGTGGAGAGCATCAATGCTCCCAACCATCTCCTCAGCAAACATTTTTTTGAGGCTCCCCAGTGTTCGGGCTGGAGATACAAAGATGGAGAAGGCCTGGTCTCCGCCCTCTAGTCAGGCACAGGGCGGTGGGGAAACATGACAGTCAGTCACAACATAGTGTTCCAGGCATGGGTGCTCTGGAAGCACGGAGGAGGAACACCCAGCCCAGCCCTAGGGAAGTGGAAAAGGCCAGGAATTGGTGCATTTGATGCCAGAGCTGCGTCTTGAAGGACAGATGGAGTTTGTCTAGATGAGTTGGGGGTCGGGGGAGAAAGACTTTCCCAGGCAGGGTGATCCATCTGTATAAAGACCTAGGGATATGAGAGAACACTGTGCATGGAAAGAAATGCAAATAGTCCAGCATAAGCAAGTACAGAAAGTGCTAGAAACATGCCTGGGGTGGGGTAGGGGCAAGAGAGAAGGCCAGAGAGGTTGGCAGGAGCCAATTCATGGAGTGCCTTGTGTGCCATGGAAATGGGTTATACTAGGCATCAGGGAGCCATTGAGGGGTTTAAGCAGGCAGCTGATGTAATTAAACGGATGTTTTAGGATGCTCCCTCTAACTGCAGTGTGGAAGGGTTGAGGGAAAGGAGTGTCAATACTGAAGGTAAGCTGACTGCCACCCTGACACAGGTGGGGGACATCAAGACAATGACTGTAGGGCTAGAGAAGAGGGATGGATAGGCTGGAGAGGGAGTTAGGAGGTAGACTCAAGATGATTTGGTGACTGGTGGCCCTCAGATGAGAGGACGAGAGAAGAGTCCAGTGTGACTCACAGGTTTCTGGCTTGAAGGCCTGGGGAAGCCGGTACTACCCATAGAGATTTTTCTATAAGGGGGAAGAGCAGGCTTGGGACTTAGGGGTGCTCAGGATTAAAGGTATTGAGTGGGACCCCTAGCTGGGGATAGACAGTACCTACGTGGCTATTGGGGATCTCAGGAAAGAGCTATAGATGAGGTAGGGTGTCAGAGTTGGGGAAAGGTGTTGGAATTAACCTAACAACAAAATGAGTAAGCTGGATTCTTAAGGAATGAGGATCAGGAGGCAAAAGAAGAGGTTAGAAAGGGAGATGGGATGCTAGGGGCAAGAGCTATCCAAACTGGAACCTTCTTGCAGTTTTTCCGAGGGTCTCCTCCCACAGTGTGGCTTGCTGAATAGTCTGACTAGTGCCTGTCCTAAGGTGTTGACACTCCTTCCTGAGAACATGGGTATGCGTTTCCTGTGCAACTCAGGTGTCTCATATTTCTGGGTGGGTTGTTTCCACAGGGCTCTGCAATTCAGGCAAAGCTCCAGTATCTTCGAATTCTGAATGAACTTCCAACCTTCACAGGCGTTTTGTTCAACACTGTGGGCCTGGTCAGTGAGGGCTGTGGGGGGGAGGGAGCCCTTTGTCCTTGGGTTGGGGGATAGGAGGGATTCCAGTAGAACTTTAGAGTAGCATTCTCTGTCAGCAAATATTTCTGAAGGCCTTCCCTCCTCTTCCTCCTTCTCCCTCTCCCCTCCTGTGATGCTCTGGTCCTACCTCTGGTAAAATGGTAAAGTAAGAGGCAATATTTGTTTTTAGTATCCCTCCATGATCCTTTTGTGTCCCCTTTCCTCGATTTCAGCGGTCAGCAAACTTTTTCCATAAAGGCCCAGATAGTAGTAAATATTTTAGGCTTTGCAGGCAGGCCATGCAGGTCTCTGTCCCAGCTACTCAGCCCTGCCATTGTAGTGTGAAAGCAGCCATAGACAATGCATAAACAAGTCAGCGTGGCTGTGTTCCAATATCTCTTTATTTATGGACACTGAAATTTGAATTTCATGTGATTTGCACATCTGACAAAATATGGTTCTTTTGAATTTTTTCCAACCATTTAAAAATGTAAAAAACATTCTTAGTTTGTGGGCTGTACAAAAATTGGTAGTGGGCCAGATTTGGCCCCATGGGCCAGAGTTTGCCAACCCCTGCTCTTATTTCATTGCCCTTCCCGATACCCCTGCAGCCCCCCACCTCAGGCTTCCTGAGTCCACATACTTCCCCCTGCCTGTCCAGGACCTCCACTGCAGCAACCCCCCTCTCAGGCAAGTGGGGCACAGCTGCCCCCCCTAAGACTTTGCCTTCTGCTAGTTTACCCTAGTGAGCTGTGGTGAAAGGAAATTCACATCATCTTGCTGACTGGATCCAGGTGCTTCTCATGCTCTGGGGAACACGCTGTCATGCTCGTGGGGTACACTGATAGAAAGCCGCTTATCAAAGAAAGTGTCTATAGCAGATGGAAGACGTTCCTTAGGGTAACGCTAATGCCAGGGAATGGGCCCGCATAGGGCTCTGGCTTGATGGCGCCAAGGAGCCTGTCAGGACCACTTAAGGGAATCCAGTCCCTCAGGCACAGAGGTAGCCATTTACATACTGAGATCTGAGGATCACTGAAAGCCCACTGCCCTCTTCCTCCACCCCCACACAACCCCCCACCACTGCTGAAATTCTTATAGGCCATTCCTGTGGGTTCAGATTGCTGTGGTGCCTATTGAAGGGCAAATATCTTCTTAGGAAGGGAGATCCCTCCCCCCATTAAGCACCCAATCAGCCCTTAACACCTTAGGCAGAGTTACTTTGTCAGTTGGGCTTTTGGCACTGATGAGAAGTGCAAGTTTGAGTGGCTGTTGTGGGAGAGGGGAGGTGGTAAAGATCAAACACAGGATGCCACTGTTCAGGCACAGCCCTGGGTAGGGGCCTTGAGAGGCCTGCAGCAACAAATGGAAAGTCCCCGGGGCTTGGTAGGAAGAGGGTGCTGCGAAGGCACCAAAACAAACCTCACCTACTTCACAATTTTGCTAGAGCCAGCCCTGCTGCTATCCACTTCACTCGACCTGCTGCTGAGGCTAAGGTGTCCATTTAGACCAATGATCTGGGGCCCTGCCCCAGGAATAAGGGTGTCTCAGATCATTTTTGCCTCAAGGTTGTCCTCCTGCCCTGGCACTGAGCCCCGGATGTTTCCAGACCTCCCAGCAGAACTGGTCCAATGCCTGTTTTCTATTTCCTCCTCTCCCCACCTCCTCTGCCCTTCTTTCTTTGAATGCTGCCCACCATGCTTGGGCACCAGGATGAGAAGCAGTCTGCCACCACTCTCCTGGTGGGACCCCGTCATGGCATCAGCCATGTTATTGACCTCAAAACCAACCTCACCACTGTGCTGTCCGAGTTCAGCAAGATCAGCAAGATCCAGCTGTTCCGGGAGAACCAGGGCGTGGCCCGGGTGGAGACCAGCATCATGGATGCCAAGGTAAGCCAAGCTTTGAGGGCTACTTCTCCCCAGGGATGGGCCTTGGGAACAGAGGAAGAAGTAAACTTAAGAAAGAGAGTTTGAGCCTGTTAGGTGAGGTTCAATGGTTTAGACCCTGGACCCCTTTGGGCTCATCTTTCTTTCCCTTCTCAACCCTATGGGACATGCTCTCTTGACCACATGTTAAGGTCAGCCAGTGCTAGGGGAGGCTGGGAAGTGTCAGATGAACTCACTAGAAGTCTTCAGCAGAGGACAGGAGAATTGGAGAACTTGGAGCTGCCCTCAGGCCATCTTTCTTGTGTCGCAGCACACACACATAATTACATTCATGTGGAACACTGGGGTAAATGGACCAGCTCCAGAGACTCTGGCCACCCCAGACCATGCCTGGCTGCCCCAGAGGCTGAAGGAATATGTGCACACCAGTTGGAGAGTCCCGCCATAGACACACACACTTGAAATCATGGAGGAGGTGTCTGAGTATGTGGACAGAACCGAGGGGATCTGGGGACACACGGAGCAGGCAGAGGCTAGTCCTCATTTCACCTCCCAGACTCTGGCTCTTCCAGAGCCTTATAACCTTTCCCACAGATCAGCTCCTTCAGACTGGCAAGCAGCTGTCGCCTGTGCGGAGTCTGGCAGCCGTGGTCAAACGCCCCCTCCGTAGCTCTCCTGTTTGAACACCCAGTGACCAGTGTGGGTGGGGGGCAGGCCCGCCTGCCAGCTGGCGGAAGCTGTTAGAGGAGGTGCAACTTTCCTTTCATAAAGGATTTCCCAGGGGGAGATGTCGTTAGCAGATTAAGTGGAGTGTTTGCTATTTCTAAAAGAGCAAATTATTTACTTTATTTTTGTCTTTGTGAAACCCAGAAAGCTTTCATATGTTAATTTTCCACCTGTGATTCACAGGATTCCCATTGGTTTAGGAAGCTGCCTAGAGCTGACGTTTAATTGGTTTGTGGCCATTTCCTCAGCCAATGATTGCTGCCCTCCTCAGATGTTGTTGGGTGAAAAACCAAATGGACAGGTAGGGAGGGGGGAGGAAAGACAAGACAAGAGAGGGAGATGTGGCTTCCTGAGAAATAAAAAGGGTTTAAAACAGAGAAAGAGCTTTCCAGGTGAGTCTCCCTCTGTGTTCTACAAGTGATTCTCAATATTGGTAGCACAATAGAATTTCCCTGAGAGCTTTTTAAAAATACAGATGCCAGGGTCCTGCTCCCAGAGATTGTGATTTAATTGGTTGGGGTGCAGCCTGGGCATCATGATTTCCTTATTTTTCAGTTCCCCAAGTGATTCTGTGGTACAGCCAGGTTTGAGAACCACTCATCTCTGGGACCAGAGCTCTGGGAGGAACCAGGCCGAGCAGGGGGTTGGTGGGTATTGCCTGAGTGAGGAGCACTATTCTCATTTCTAGTAGCAAGCCAGCCTCAGTTGTGGGCATGAATGCTGCCTTAGAGGGGCTACACACTTACTGGGGAGACTAGCCCCCCAAAGACACATGACCTGCCTTAATAACACAACATCAGAACATGTATGGAGCTCTGGAATCAGACAGACAATGTTCAAATCCCAGCTTTACCACTTCTTAGCTGTGTGGACTTGAAAAAGTGTCTTAACCTCTCTAAACACTGATTTCCTCAACTGCAAAATGAAGTGCCCATCTCAAAAGGCTGTCGTTCGGGATTAAATGAGAAAATGTACATAAAATGTCTTAGCACACTGCCTGACACATAGTAAGTACTCAACAAATGAGAACTGTTATTTTTTGAAAAGCAAAACAGCAATGAAAAAAAGTTAATATGAAGTAAATTTTGTAGACAAGTATGGTGTAGAACATGGAACAAAAGAACATGAAGGGGTAGGGCGGGCCCCGTGGCTTAGCAGTTAAGTGTGCGCGCTCCACTGCTGGCGGCCCGGGTTCGGATCCCGGGCGCACACCGACACACCGCTTGTCCGGCCATGCTGAGGCCGCGTCCCACATACAGCAACTAGAAGGATGTGCAGCTATGACATACAACTATCTCCTGGGGCTTTGGGGGAAAAATAAATAAATAAAATTAAAAAAAAAAAAAAAAGAACAGGAAGGGGTTAACCAGAACTGGCTTCCCACAAGAGAGTGTTTTAAGCTGGATCTTGAAGTGATAGGCATGGATTAGCAGAGAGAAGTGGGATGTGTTCACAGGCAGAGAGCAAGCATGGAAATAAGCAAGCCATATGTGCAGGTCGATAAGTATAGTTGCTTGGCTGGAGAGGAGAATAACGAGAAAAGAGATTGGAGAGATTGGGGTGGGCAGAACAAGCTGGATAAAAGCTTCGAAGGCCAGTCCGAGGAATTTAGATGCAATGTGATAGAATAGTGTAAATCCACTGTAGGCCCTTGAGCAGAGGAGTGAGAGAATGAAAGCTGACTTGGACCAGTGTGCCAGATGGATGGGAGCAAGGCTAATGTGAAACTAGGGAGGCGAGGAGGGGACCATGGTGCTAGTGCAGGGGTGAAGTGATAAGGGCAGGGCATGAGCTGGATGCAGTGGTAATGAAAAAGAGTGAATGTGAAACATATAGAATCACTAAGTGTGCACATGTATCCCCACACTCATTCCTCTCTTGCACATACAATGTACACATCTTATCATACCTAGCCCTTATTGCCTGGTGCCTGTATCCTGAGTGCACTGAAGAATGATGCTATGAGCGCAGCACACAGAGGGTCCAAATCACAGGAGGGTGGAGAGGTGAGAGACTACATTAGGTGATAAATGGGAGATCATGTTGAGGAATGGCGGGGGCTTGGAGAAGGTTGCGCTTTGCTGAGTGGGAAACAGCGAATGATTAGGTAGGTGATACAACCATCATGTGGTAGATAGTTCAGGTATGCCCTACTTTAAGCAATTGATAAAATGCATATGAAAAAATCACAGGAGAATTATCCACTTTACATTAGAATGTTTCTGCTTTGTAAAAAGATTTATCGTGTGCAGTAAGCAGAATAATGGCCCCCCCAAAGACGTCCGTGCCTTAATCCCCAGAACCCGTGAATATGCTGTGCTATATGGCAGGAGGAAATTAAGGTTGCAGATGGAATTAAGATTGCTAATTAGCTGACCTTAAATTAGGGAGATTAGCCTGGGTCCAGTGTAATCACAGGGTCCTTATAAGTGGAAGAGGGAAGCAGACGAGAAGGTCAGTGTGATGCAGTGTGAGAAGGACTCAGCCTGACCTTGGTGGCCTTGAAGATGGAGGAAGGGGCCATGAACCAAGGAATGAGGGTGGCCTCTAGAAGCTAGAAAAGGCAAGGAAACCCATTCTCCCCTAGATCCTTCAGAAGGAACATAGCCCCACCTACACTTGATTCTAGCCCAGTGAGACTCATGTCAGACTTCTGACCTCCAGAACTGTAAGCAAATAGATATGTATTGTTTAAGCCACTAAGTTTGTGTTAATGTGTTACAGAAGCAAGAGGAAACTAATATACCATGAGATTCCTTCAAGTAGGAAGCTCTCCTACACTATACTAAAGATATGATTTGATTGGTAAATGGTCTACTCACATTCAACTTTTGCTACACAAAATCAGGCACATCTGTAATCAGAGATGTCTGCTATGTGCATCACTAGTTAGAAGTCAGTGCCCTATGAAACGGGCAGGGAAGTATTTATCCCTTTCTCATATAAATTGGCAGAGGCAGGATCAATGATATAGTGGTGGGAGGGAAAGAGGAAGATTGAGGGAGAAAAAAGATCCAGATTTCCATTTGACAGTCATTTAGTAAGAACCTACTGTTGCCAGAAAGCATGCTAAACTCAGTGGGAGATACAAAGATGAAAAAAAAGAAAAGAACGTGGCTCCTTTCCCCCTCAAGAAGCTTACTGTCTTGCAGGAGAGAAAGACGTACACCAATGCATGGCATACTGAAGGAGGTATCATAGGAGAGGTACCAAGAGTGTGTTAGAGTACAGAGGAGAGCAAAATTAATTCTGGCTGGGGGATTAAGGAAAGCTCCCTGGAGGTGCTTTATATCAGCAATATCTATGGTTACCGAGGGGTGTCTCTCCCCATATATGTGCACAATGGGAAGGATTTGGAAGGACCGAGTCTGGGAAGCTCCTTACTAGAGAATGGCTTCACTGGGCTCAGTGGGAGTCTATCCTTAGCATCACTGTGGTGCTGTAACCAGTTCGCACAGGAGCATAAGAGCCAGTTGGGTGCATCTCTCCTAACTCTGCATTCAATGATATCACACTGATAACTTGAAAGTGTCCGTGGTGGGAGTATATACACCAGGGAAATTGGCAAACACTACAAATCAGAGAACTGGTTGTTAACGGTTGACCAGCACACCACTGCATAGGGTATACTGAAGACTGTCTGAATTTCCTTGACAAGGAACATGGAAGTCAGAAGCCAGACTTGGCCCATTTCCCCCTAGATATGCCACTCTGGTCTGGGAATATTCTGGAAGGGCTTGGTGAAACTAAGGTTATTTCCTTAAAACAGTAGTTCTCAGCTCTGACTGCACATTAGAATTATGTGTGGAGATTTAAAAACCACTGGACACCCAGGCCTTTCCTCTCAGACCATTTAAACCAGAATGTCTGGGGGTGAGGCCAGCAGTATATAGATTTTTAAAGCTTCCTAGGTAATTCTGATGTGCACCAGCCCTGAGAACCACTGCCTCGAGGTGATATTCTGCCTTGCCCCTCAAATTGGCTGCCCAATTAGCCTTTCCCAGTGCTGTGGAGGCAAAAATCCAAATGTACCAGTCCCCTGGGACTCAAGGACCATCATCTTGTACCCTCGCCCTTCTGACCCCCTGGATTCCCATCCCTTTCCTGTTTTCAGGGATGCTAGAGTGAGCTGAGGCTACCACAGGGCCAGTCCACTCAATAGTTGGCATCCCAAAGTGCTGGGTGCCTTCAAACTCCCAAAGCACCCTGGGAAGGAGATGGGGCTGGAGCATGTCAGATTAGCCCCTGCTATACCTTCTCACAACTGGCCATGCCTCCAACTCCATTCTCCTTTTCTCTTTTGCCATTTGAAGATGGCTTGGGCTTATTTAGTTACAGTTCTCACTCAGCTTACTTGCTCTTAGTGGAGTGAGTGTAAGGTAGTATGCAGATATCTTTCTCCAAGAGACAGCAGTCTGAGACTGAGGTACCATTGGGCCATTACCATACCCCGTTACCACAGAAGCACACAAGAGGAGGGGGAACAAACCATCAAAGGAACGTCCCAAGGGATCTCTTGTGGCCCAGTGTGTTTCCTATTCTCATGTTTGAACTTGATTACTCTAGTGCTTTCTGTGGGGACAAGTATTACATTAGATGTCATGATCATTAAAATCCTATTTAAAATAAAATGTTGTTTTTGAAGGTTTCTAAGAAAACCTATTCAACCTCTTTGCTTGCCTGCCTTTGATTTGGTTTTTACCCCCGCTGGCAAAAAGCGCATCTGGGTTCCTTTTACAAGCTGCATTTGGCCCATACTGGGGCCCAGTTGGCTGTATGGGGAAGCAGAGAGGCTCCTGATGTGCTGTGCTGAGCCAGCTGAGGCTGCACTTAGCCCTCTCTGTGCACAAGATTTTGCCTTCGTGCTCCTTTATTACCGACATTGGGCTATATTTCGGGTAAGAAGTAAGAGGGGGAATTGAAGTGAAGTCACACAGTTAAGTCAATAGCCAGTTAGTCACTCACCCTCCAATCTGTCCATTAGACAGCCACCCAGCCAGCCAGGCAGCTAACCGGTCAGGATATCAGGCTGTCAGGCATTCTGCCTGTCCTGAAGCCAGCTTGTCAGCCAGGGCGTCAGTGAGTCAGACTGCCCTGGAGCCAGCTAGTTGGTCAGTCTGTCCATCAGTCAGCCAGCCAGTCAGCCTGTACTGTGGTCAAATGGTCCCTCATTCTATTTGTCAGCCAATGCCATTTTCTCAAAGAAGCTCCCTCTAGCTTCTGAAACCAAATTAGTCACACATGCATATATTCACACCCACCCACCCACACATCGATCCAGAACATTCTATGTTATGATAGCTCTCTGTACTTTTCCTTCATAGCGCTTATCATACCTTGCACTCACGCTCATTTGTGTGATTATTTGGTTTGTCTTGTTTCCTGCTAGATTATAAGTTCCATGAGGTCAGGAACTGTGTTGGCTCTGTTCTGGGATGAATGGCTTCATCTCTCAGTGGGTCTTGCCGTCCCTGAGCCATCTAGACACTGTGTAGCAGCTTTCTGGGTGGACAGAGCAGGGCACAGGAGCATTTCAGCCAGAGAGAACAGCATAGGTTAAGGTATGAAGGGGTAAAAGAACATGACATCCCTGACAAACTGTAAATGATGTGTCATTGCTGGAGCATAAGGTGAGGGTGGGAGGAGGGCACAGGCAGAGTTAGTGGGAGATATGCTTGGAGCTGTAGGTTGGGGCCAGGTCCTGAAGGGCTTTGTGTGACATTGGAAGGCAGTGGGATTTAGGTGATGAGCTATTGAAGATTTTAAGTGTCAGGGAGAGTTGTGTTTTAGAACACAACTCAGGCAGCAATATGGAGGTGAAGTGGAATGAAGGAGGTAGAGACTGGAGGCAGGGATGCCAATCAGGAGGCTATTCAAGATCCTGAGGTTAAGTGTGTCCCTGCTTTTTCCATATCACGAAAAATGCTATGATTTGTGTGGCACACTGGAATAAACAGATGAGGCAGCTTGTGGCCAGAGGCAACAGGACCCAGAGGCTGAGGGGCTCAGGATCTCATCTCAGCACACTTGTCACCCATTCATACGCACTTAGAGAAATTTTGGTCTTGAAGGAAGATGTTGAGGGCCTGAAATAAAGCAGTGGCAGCAGAGATGGCCGTGATGTCTGTGAATGTTCCTGAGGCAAGCCTAGTGAGTCTTGGGCCTTCATAGTAATGGTGGTAGCAGCTATCCACACCCAAACCTCTGTGTATTCTTCCCTGCCATTGGTGGCAGGGATTGAGGCAGAAAGGGGTATCTCACTCTCTGCCCTCACATACCCTTCCCCTTCTGTCTCTACTTTGTTGTACACAAGGTTGACCATTCTGTTGTGACTGAGAAGTATCCATTAACTAAAAGTATAAACATCCCCTCTGCCCTTTCCTAATAATGACCCAAAGGTAATATCTCATCCCTGGTCCCTTTCTCATTGGAGACAGGAGGCATTGCTCATTGGTTATAGATAGTTCCTTTTCTACCTGATGGTATTGCGTGAGCTCCATAGGAGTATCACTAACTCATTGCCTGAGGGGCAGAATCCAAATGCCTTACCATGGCATGCAGTGTAATTGGATGTACAATAACTATTAAACAATTCAAGATAGGATTCAATCCAGCACAAGCTTGTGTGATATAGACACAGCACTGTACGACTTCTGAGATAGATACAAAGTTTAAGCAGGAAATAGACTGGAGATGGTGATTTTGGAATCCCCAGCACAGAGGTGAAAGTTGATGCCCTGATGGTGAAGAACTGAGGGTTGGGGACTGAGCCTGAGGCATGGATCGGGCAGGGAGGTTGTGCAAGAAGAGCGGGCCAAAGAGAGACCTGGAGATGGTCAGAGACTGCAGAAGTAGAACACAGTATCACCTCATGGAAACGGAAGCCAAGAGAAGAATTTCCAAAGGAGAAGAGGATTACTATTGGCAAATGAAACAAACTGAGAGGTGTGAAAATGAATACAAACTATTGCATTTAGCTGGAAATAAGCTTCACTCGTAGATGAGGTAGCAAACTACTGCCCATGAACCAAACCTGACCCACCACCTGTTTCTGAAAAGAACGTTTCCTTGGAATACCATCACACCCATTTGTCAGCTGACGGATTATCAATGACTGTTTTCACACTACAGTGGCAGAGTTGTTGCAACAGAGCTTGTATGGCCCACAAGGCCTAAAATATTTACTATCTAGCCCTTTACAGAAAGAGTTTGCCAACTTCTGGTCTATATGAACTACAAAATATTCAACTCAAGCTATGTGTCAGGATCCTGGAAGATAGCAAAGAAAACTGGTGCAACTTGAGCTAAAAGCTAAGCTGGTTTGGATTCAGAATTGTTCCCAAGGTGATGATCCAGCCAAAGAAGGCTAGTCTACTTGGTGACCAAGTTCCATCAAGTCTTCATGATGTCCTTTTTTACTACCACTACCCTAGTGGAAGCCCTAATCACCTCTCACCTGGACTTTTGCAGTAGCCTCCTCACTGCAGGTCAGAGAAGGGACTCATTCCCCTCTTTTAATTCTTTTAGCTCTTAATGCTTGGTCTGGGAACCCCCAAAAGTCAAGGTGACCCACAGCCCCATGGCTCCCTCTTCGGCCAGTGGCTTCAGTGGTCTTTATCTGGAGGTCACTGCCCTATCCCAGGGAGAATCTTCCCATGGCTGACTTCAATCTGACCCAAACTTATTTTCAAGCCACACTTTTAAAATTATAATACAGATATTGGAAGGTTTATAGAAAAGGTGATGAGTTTTTTATTATATCATTTTTTTTGATATATCATTTCCAGTTCTCTGAAGCAGTCAACTAGCTAACTCCAGGATTAATTTGACTGATTTAGGGTCAGGGACAGAAGTCAATAGAGTATGCTAGTATTTCCCAAAGTGGGTTAAAAAAAATGAACAACTCTACTACCATGAGATGTTCTATGAAAATAGATTTTTTGGGGCCGGCCCCGTGGCTTAGCAGTTAAGTGCACGCGCTCCACTGTTGGTGGCCTGGGTTTGGATCCCGGGCACCCACCCACGCACCGCTTCTCTGGCCATGCTGAGGCCGCGTCCCACATACAGCAAGTAGAAGGATGTGCAGCTATGACATACAACTATCTACTGGGGCTTTGGGGGAAGAAAAATAAATAAAATTATTAGAAATATATAGAGAGAGTTTTTTTTTTTTTTTTTTTGCTGAGGAATAGTAGCCCTGAGCTAACATGTGTTGCCAATCTTCCTCATTTTTTGCTTGAGGCAGATTAGCCATGAGCTAACACCTGTGCCAATCCTCCTCTACCCTATATGTGGGTTGCCGCTACAGCGTGGCCGACAAGTGGTACAAGTCTATGTCCAAGATCCGAACCCGTGCACCCGGGCTGCCAAAGTGGAATGTGTCAAACTTAACCACCATGCCACGGGGCCGGCCTCCCGAAAATAGATTTTTTGATGAAATAATTTGGAAAAGATGGAATACTAAAGCCCCTTTCTTAAAGTTTCGCAGTGCACATTAATAGATTAAAGGATCTGAGAATTCCCATAAGTACAACTATCTGCATAGCCTTGTTTAACCCCGTATTTCACACATGTATTTGATCAAAGAACTCTTTTAAGGAGCACCAATTAACATCTCCAGGACACTTCGGGAAATAGAGGAAAGAGGAGAGAGCATGGAGGTCTGAGCGGGGCCAATGGGGACTTGATTGCATGGAATGTCCATGTCTGAGAAGCTGTTCTGTGTATAGAGATGGGCAAGAGATAGTTTGTGCATTTAAGGAACTTCCTGTCAAGGATGTTGCCCAGTCTAGCCTAGACTCCCAGTTTCACTCCACTCTCCCAGCTGGCCCATATGTCTGCTGAGCCCTGACAAACCCAAATATAGTCACACAGCAGTCATGTGATATTATATGAGTTTAGTCTTTTTCAGTAAAGGTGCTTCATTAACTGTGTAATTAAAGGTTGATTTAGTTTTGATACCTGGGTAAGAGTTTACTATAAATAAATTCTCAAATAAGAAGAAATTGTCAGGCCATGTTCCTCCATTTTTGGTTCAGAAAGTGTGGTTCCTGTACCTATACAAGTCATCTTTTCTTCACTGTCATCCTCCAGGAATTGAACCCAACTTCCTCCTTCCAGTGTCCTCATGTTTCTTCCCATCTCTCCCTCAGCCTCTGGTGCTGTTGATGGAGTGGCCCGAAGCTACCAACTTTGCCTGCCTGATTGCGGGGTACTGCCGCCTCCTGCTGGATTCCAGGAAGATGGTCTTCTCCAGGCCCGCCAGCCAGCCTCTTCCACCTCCAATGATCAAGGCAGGTAGGGCTCAACCTCGGTTTTCAGTGTGCCAGAGGCCCTTTGGCCCTGGAGACATGGAGGGAGGGGCTCTGCTGCCTTTGTGCTCACCCCATTCCACCAGCACATGGTTTACCAGGAGCCGATGCTGTACCACCACGTCCTACCTGGCATAAGCCAGTGGGAAAGACAGCCGGCCTTGAGATGGGCCTGTCCCACAAAGGATGCCTGTGACAACACATTGTGATCGAGTCAGTGAATGACTGTAAGATAAAAATAGCAAACAAGCAATAAATAGAACAAATTAAAGAATCACATTGGATCTAAGGCAAAGCTTTAGAGGTACAGTGATCTAGAAGCATGGATGTTCTGGCTAAGTTGAAGTGCAGGTTGAAAATGAAGATAAAATCTTTCCTTTGTTATCATAGGGAGGATTGACAGAGCTGTCTAAAGTAAGAGGCCATGGAAGGCTGGGGTAGAAAAGACTGTGCAGGCCCAGAATACAGTCTAACAGGAGGCTTGGAGACAGGAGGGGACGACCACTAAGAACAAGGTCAAGTGCAGCCCCCAAACAGAAGGCGTCCCAGTTAGGCAACTCAGTGCAGCCACCCCTTGGAGCTGTCCTGGTGATGGCACAAACAGGGGCTTTGGGAAAAATCAGCCCAGTCCAGATAATGTTGTCCCGAACCAAAGTGGGAGGAGGAGGAGGAGACCCAAAGAACAAGTTCTCCACATATTAGACCTAAGGCTCACATATATGCAGCAAGTGCTCCCCCACCTCAGAACCCGAACATCATGGGCGGAAACTGAGACTTACCACCTGGCCATCATCCTCCTCACATGCTAAGGACTCTCCATCCGCTTGCCTTGCTGCTTGACTATTTCTTCTCTCTTCAAGGCTGCCTTCGTTTGCAGTGTGGTCACATCTAATCTAGATTGAGGAGTTTGAGAGTAGAAACACACTCCTGATGGATGACCCAGCACCCAGTGGGCTGTGTACCCACACACACCCTCTCACCTCATTGTCTCCTCATCACAAACATCATGGCAAGCCCATGTTTACATCTCATAACATTGTCCACAGGAATTAGAAGGCAATCCACCAAACATAGACTTGGGAAAGGAGAGGTGGCCCCATGGCATAAGAAGGAGCCTCCACACAGAGAAGCAAAGGAACTGACTTGGAGTAGAAAGAACCCAGGGAGCTGAGTTGCCGCACGTCTCCAGGTGACTAGCTCCAAAGTGGGCAGCCATACATACTATCAAACCTATGATGGCCAAATGATGGCAAAGCCAGTGTTAGCATTGTCACTGTCACTTGTGTCATCATACCCAAGTAAATTATACCTCTTACTGAGCAGGATAGAGAGGAAGAAAGGGAAAAGGGCAGGCAGAAGGAAGAGGCTGGAGCCCAGCTGAGGACGAGATGTGGAAGTGAGGGTTGTCCGGGGGAGGTTCACTTTCGGAAGGCCCTGGGGGTAGCGCTGTAGTCCCACCCGTCCTGACAAAGGGTTTCTGTTATCCCGTCAGCACCCTAGCTAGTGCTGTCCTTAAGCATTCCTCTTGCTGTGGGGACAGTGGCACCAAGTGAGGGACACGGGCTTCCTGTGTTCCATCGGTCTCACTGAACACATTGCAACGTTGCATCCTGTTGCTTTTCCAAAGGCAAATTGATTTCATTGGATTCTCTTGGAGATGTTGCAGCTTGGAAAGGAGGCTACTATAAATGCTAGGCATGGCTTTAGAGCCCCTCCCTGATTCCTGAGAGCCCCCTTGGGCCTGCAAAGTGATGGGGGCTCAGGCTGCTTCTAGCACAGGTTCATGCAGGAGCTAGATGGACCACGGTGATGTCCCCACTGTTTGTAGTGCTTCACCTCGCCAAGGGCTTGGGTCCATGCCTGGGCCCAGCTGTGTGGCCTTTTGTACTGTTAGATGCTAGGTCAGCAGCAGCCACCAAGTGCTCTTGGCAGGTAGGGCAGGATGAGCCTCATGGCTCTGCTTGTTGGCTGCTGGTGTGCACATCATATTCCCATGGCCCCAAGGATGGGAAAGGGGGACAGCAAGCAGCACCACTGAGGAGCCTTCTTCCCAGGTTACAGTGAGGGGCCGTCAGTTCCTGGTACAAAGTTGAGATCGATTTCCTGCATCAGCCCCCACTTTCATCCCAGAACAGAAGCCCAGCGTTGGCTATTGTTTAGCGAAGGCCTGTAAGGAACAGGTAACCTGCCAATCTCATCTGGGCTTTTCCCTCAGGGGCCAGAGCTCCAGCCCACTCAGGGCCTGGGATCTCTAGCCGGCTCTATATCCTTGTCCCACAGCAGCTGCTGGCTGCCAGCTAGCCCAACTCAATGCTTAACTGACTGGGCCTAAAAGATGCTGTTAAACCAGCAACTTGGAAAAAGAAAGCATCACTTCTACTCTGAGACCCAGAAAAAAACGAAAATGGGGATGAGGACGTGAAGGGAGTACCTCTTGGGCTTTAACAGTAGTTTCCCCAAAGTAGGTATTTCTTATTCACTAAATAACTACTTCTCAAGTTCTCATTATGTGCCAGGCACTGCGGATAGAGCTGTGAATAACAGACATGGTCCTTGCCCCCATAGAGCTTACAGTCTAGTGAGGAAATATAGATTATTAAAGGGTAATGCCAATGCAGTAAGTGCCTTTGCGTCTCTATGGGGGACATTCAACTGCTACAACAGAACAATACCTGGGCTTGAGGACACGGCTTAGAGAAAGACTCAGACAAATGCCAATTCTCCTGTACTGAGCTGGTGAGAAATCCAGAGGCAAGTGCCATGTCTCTCCAGCCTTGAGCTCCTTGTATCCTGGGGGAATCGAGGAAAATAAGACTTTGGGGACCCCAGTTGGGGCCACAGTTGGAGGAGCTCACTCTACATTTTCTCCCATGGTTAGAAAACAGTTTGGTCTGGTGAATCGAATATTCTAGTTAATGGCTTCTATACATCTCATGTTTACTTACTGATTTTCATGTAGTTAAAACTCAACAACATGCACAGAGTACTAAAGCTAGACTGAACATAACAGATTCTTTTTTTCTTTTGATGATGATTCAGAAAGAACATGAGTTCCTTGCAAGGCCTCTAGGTTGTCATCATGACCAGTAATGATCATCGGACTGTGGAATACAGCAAGGCCAAGTAATAGAAAGCTGGTTGAGTCAATGTCATGCTGACTGTATATTTATGTATATAAAAATAACCTGCATATATTTTTGAACATAGCTCCAGTTGGATCACCATTCTGTTATTTGCAAGTATTTTTTTAGGTCAGTCTTCTGAGAAGCTGAGTACAGAGGGATAGACTAGGGCATCCCCACTGGGGAAAACTGATACGCAATTTACAGCAGATTTGTAGTCTGAGAGGCACACTGTCCCAGCCATCAGCCGACTGCACCTGGCTTTACTGGCATTTCTAACCTTCTGTCTGGAAGAGATTTGGGCTTCTCCAGGCACATTTTTCTCCTTCACACAGCCTGATGCTGCTCCTCAGATCTGGAAATCACAGTACCAAGTGGTGGGGCTGTGAATCACCTGGCCTTGACAGCCTGGTTTTGGGAGATGTTTCCGTCTTACAGGGAAGGAAGCCACCCTTAGACCGCCAGACCTTGTCTGAGAAAAGTCACCAACTGCTTATTGGACATGCCCCTGGGAGCCACCTGTGATGGCAGCTTATTGCCAGGCTGGCTACGCTGATTGTTCAGCTGTTTCAGGTAGTTAGCACCTGGTGCACGGCCAGGACCTGTGGACAATGCCTCGAGGTAGAGACCTCCTGAACTGATAGTTTATGCTCCTAGCTCAGTGTTCCTCTAGAGCGCTTATTCCCTAAGGCTCAGAGGATCATTACATACTATTCCCCCAGCTGATCCAGAGTTCCCTAGATACAGCCACTAAGGTCTGAATTGAACCCACTCGATGTAGTTACATTGACTGTATATTTAGAGGGGCAAAATGGTCGATGGAAAATGGCAAGGGCTTGGGATCTGAAGTCACAGAGACTTGGGTTCCAGTCCCTGCTGTGCCATATCTTAGCTGTGTGATCATGAGCAAGTTCCATAAACTGAGTCGCAGTTTGCTCATCTGTACACTGAGGATAATAATAGTACCCACCTCCTGAAGGATTGACAGGATCAGGTGAGATAAACCCCGTAAAGTCCTTTCGAGTGCAGAGCACATTTTTGCTCTTTTTATAATGATTGAGAGTTCATCAGGTGCCCAGTGCTGTGCTTTATTTTTTAAGAAACAGCTTTGTTTAGATATAATTTCCAAGCCATAAAATTCACCCATTTAAAGTTCACAACTCAGTGATTTTGAGTATATTTAATATATTCACAGGGTTGTACAAGCATTGCCACAATTTAATTTTAGAACATTTTTGCCCCTCCTAAAACAAATTCTGTACCCATTAGCACTTGTTCCCCATTCCCCTCCTAATCACCACCCAGCCCTAAGCAACTACTAGTTGACTTTCTGTCTCTATAGCTTTGCCTATTCTGGACATTTTGTATAAATGGAATCATACAATATATTGTCTTTTTGTGTTCGGCTTTTTTCACTTAGCATAATGTTTTCAAGGGTCATCCATGTTGTAGCATATATCAGTACTTTCTTTCTTTTTATTGACTAATAATATTCTATTGTATGGACATACCACATTTTGTTTATCCATTCATCAGTTGATGGACATTTGGGTTGTTTCTACCTTTTGGATATTATAAATAATGATGTTATAAACATTCATGTATAAGTTTTTGTGGGGACGTATGTTTTCATTTCTCTTCGGTATACCCAGGAGTGGAATTGCTGGTCAAATCGTAACTCTATGTTTAATTTTGAGAAACAGCCAAACTGTTTTCCAAAGTGACTGCACCATTTTACATTCCCATCAGCAATGTTGTAGGGTTACAATTTTACCATATCCTCACCAACACTGGTTATTGTCCATCTCTTTTATTACGTCCATTGTAGTGGATATGAAATGGTACCTCATTGTAGTTTTGATTTCCAATTCCCTAATGATTAGTGATGTTAAGCATCTTTTCATGTGCTTATTGGCCATTTGTATATCTTCTTTGGTGAAATATCTATTCAAATCCTTTGCCCATTTTTAAATTGGGCTATTTGACCATAAATATGAGGGTTTATTTCTGGGCTCTCAGTTCTATTCCATTGATCTGTGTGTCTATCCTTATGCCGGTACCATACTGTTTTGATTACCATTGCTTCATAGTAGGTTTTGAAATCAGGAAGTGTGAGTCCTCCTACTTTGTTCTTTTTCAAAATTGTTTTGGTTATTCTGGGTCCCTTGTGATTCCATATGAATTTTTGTATTAGCTTGTCAATTTCTACAGAGTCAGCTGGGCTTGTGATAGGGAATGTGTTGAATCTATAGATCGATTTGGGAAGTATTGCCCTCTCAACAATATTGTCTTCCAATCCATGAGCATAGAATGTCTTTCCATTTATTTCAGTCTTCTTTAATTTCTTTCACAAATGTTTTGTAGCTTCCAGTGTACAAGTTTTACGCTTCTTTTGTTAAATTTTAAACTTTATCGTGTTAATGAAGTTCCCTTTTATTTCTAGCATGTAGAGTTTTTCATGAAAGGGTGTTGAATTTTGTCAAATGATTTTTCTGCATCTATTGAGATGATCTGTGGTTTTTGTCCTCTATTCTATTAACATGGTGTATTACATTAACTGATTTTTTTGGATGTTAAATCAACCTTGCATTCCTGCAATAAATCCCTCTTGGTCATGGTGTATAATTCTTGTTATATGTTGTTAGATTCAGATTGCTAGCATTTTGTTGAGGAACTTTGATTCTATATTCATAAGAAATATTGGTCTGTAGTTTTCTTGTGATGTCTTTGTCTGGTTTTGGGATCAGGGTAATATTGGCCTCATAGAATGAGTTAAGAAATATTTCTTCTTCTTCTGTTTTTTGGAAGAGTTTGTGAAGAATTAGTATAAATGCTTCTTTGAGCATTTGGCAGAATTCACCAGTGAAGCCATCTGGATCTGGGCTTTATTTTTTTTGTGTGGGGGGAGGGATTTTTAATTACTAATTCAGTTTCTTTTTCTGTTATTGGCCTATTTCTGATTTTCTGTCTTCTTGAGTCAGTTTTGGTAGTTTGTGTATTTCTAGGAATTTGTCCATTTCATCTAGGTTATGTAATTTGTTGGCATCAGCTTATTCATAATATTCCCTTATAATTGATTCTTCATCTGTAGAATCAGTAGTGATGTTCCTTCTTTCGTTCCTGATCATAGTAATTTGAATCTTCTCTCTGTTTTGCTTGGTCTGTACAGCTAAAGGTTTGTCAATGTTATTGATCTTCTCAAAGAACCAACTTTAGTTTCATTGATTTTCTCTATTGTTTTTCTGTCCTCTATACTTTACTATTTCCTTCTGCTCGCTTTAGGTTTAGCTTGCTCTTTTTCAAGTTTTGTAAGGTGGAAGGTTATGTTATTGATGTGAAATCTTTCTTCTTTTTTAATGTAGGCTTCTTTTTTAATTTACAGCTATAAATTTCCCCCTAAACACTACTTTAGCTAGATCCTGTAAGTTTTGGTATGTTGTATCTTTATTTTCATTCATGTCAAAGTATTTTCCAATTTCTCTTGTGATTTCTTCTTTGACCCATTGGTTATTTAGGAATTTTTTATTTAATTTCTACATACATAAGAATTTCCCAAATTTCCTTCTGTTATTAATTTCTAATTTAATTCTGTTAGCTCAAAAAATATACTTAGTATGATTTCATTCCTTTTAAATTTATTGAGGCTTATTTTATGACCTAATATATGGTCTGTCCTGGAGAATGTTCCAGGTGTGCTTGAGAAGAGTATATATTCTGCTGCTGTTAGGTGGCATATTCTATGGATTTCTATTAGGTCTAGTTGGTTTATAGTGTTGGTCAGATCCTGTATTCCCTTGTTGATCTTCTGCCTAGTTGTTCTACCCATTATTGAAAGTGGGGTATTGAAGTCTCCAACTATTGCTGTTGAATTTTGTATTTCTCCTTTCAATTCGGTCAGTTTTTGCTTCATGTATTTTGGGGCTCTGTTGTTAGGTGCCAGCACCATGCTTTTGTGATGGCTGTAAGCTCTAGTGAAAAGCAACACTGACACACTGACCCTGTCAAACTGGAATTCGAAAGGCATTTTGAAGTTTTGTTTTCCAGCATTTTGACCACCTTGATGAACTATAGGGTAATGGTTAAAAACATGGGCTTTATGGTCCCTCAGACCTGGGCTCAAATCCAGACTACCATTTATGACTCCTGTGACCTTGGGTAAGTCACATAACCAACTGAATCAGTTTCTTCCTCTGTAAAATGGGGATAATGATAGCACCTACCTCATTGGGTTGTTGTTAGGATCAAATGGGATCATGTGTGATGACCTCAGCTTAAGTTAGTGCTTACCTGCCATCTGTCTGTCTATCTGCCGATAGCAAAGTAAGTTGGCATTGTCTAAGTATATTCTCACAGATGACATGGGGTGGGGCCCCAAAACAGACTAAGAGAGAGAAGCCATTCAGAAATAAAGCATTGGCTATGGATAATTCTCAGATGCACACACTTACCATCATTAAAAACTGTTGACTAGAACATTTTGCCTCATGTATGTGTAGCAGGCAGGCTGGCCCTGCATGAATGCAGAGAAGTAATATGATTTGAGGAATTGTAAGAATGCCCTTCCCCCACATATACACATCCCAGCATATCTCTCATACACTACACATTCAGATGCCCAGAATTCTACTAGTAGAGCTCTATTCTTTTAGAGTCCCTCCATCGAC
Source organism: Diceros bicornis minor (assembly GCF_020826845.1). Lineage (NCBI taxonomy): Eukaryota > Metazoa > Chordata > Mammalia > Perissodactyla > Rhinocerotidae > Diceros > Diceros bicornis. Next base: position 100,292,077 of record NC_080781.1, read on the forward strand.
AGTCCTCTTTGAAATGCAAACTCTTGGGTATTGTACATAGCCTGTTTTACACTTTCCCACTAAAGCACTAGTAACTTGTCAGATTTATTTCCTTCTGCCAAAAGATTCAACATAACACAAGAGCAACAGAGCACCGGGGGTTGGAAAGGCTCTGAAAAGGGTGGGGAGGGGGCAGGGACAGTTCCAAGGGGGACATAAAACAAATCTCACTTGTTTTTTTTTTGGTGAGGAAGATCAGCCCTGAGCTAACATCCATGCCAATCTTCCTCTTTTTGTTGAGGAAGACTGGCCCTGAGCTAACATCTGTGCCAATCTTCTTCCACTTTATATGGGACGCCACCACAGCATGGCCTGACAAGCAGTGCGCCAGTGCACACCGGGATCCGAACCCGGGCCGCCAGCAGCAGAGTGCGCGCGCTTAACTGCTATGCCACGGGGCCAGCCCCACAAATCTCACTTCTTTAACTATGATTACAGCTGACTCTTAGACCAGACATACCCATGTAGGAGACCAGCCGTACCCAGACACCAAGGTGTTCACCCCATGCCTTTCCCATTTCAGAAGTGATGGGGCTGTTAGCAGCCCGGACCATTTGATTCTTCTTACTCTACTTTCAGGGTCAGCAATGACATGGCCAGTTGACTCCCCTTCCCCTAATCTCTAGCAGCCAGATAATGCTCTCTCTCAGTACCTGCCACCCAGTTGTTTGCGAGACGTCCGGGCCAGAGACACCAAGGTTGCTCAGCCACAGTCCTCAGCACCAAGGCTCATCTGTTGATTCTCTTTCTGGGTTTAGATTACATGCACAGCGCCCACCGCCCTGTCACTGGGGGCCACCTGGGGAAAAAGGAGAGTAGTTATGTGGGCAGCATGGGCACCAGCCCCAGGAAGTCGAGCCGCTGCACGCCTCCGCCTGCCGACTCTGAGCTTGTCAGCTTTTGCTACCTCCACATGCGGGAACAAAGGAAGGAACAGGAAAGCCGGATGGATGTCAACGAGAACTTAATCTTCTTTGAGGAGACTAGGCCCCGGACCAAGTCTGACCCCACGTCCAAAAGCTCTGGCCAAGGTTACAATGTGGTCCCTGATGACTTTGATGCAGCCAGCCTAGACCACGAGCCTTGTGCCAGCAGGGCCCGGTCCTACACCTTGGACAATTCCCTTGGGGCTGAGGCCCTGAATTTCTACTGTGACTCTTGCAAAGCCAAACTCCAGGAGCAGCTGGGCCCTCGCAAAGGTGGGAGGCCTGGCTCCTCTCGTGACAATATGGTAGACTTGATGTCCCTCCCACCCCCTGGGAGTGAAGAGGAGGAAGAGGAAGAAGATGAGAGCACTTCTCTGTTGCCTGCCATTGCCGCCCCACCTCCTGGTTTCAGAGACAACAGTTCTGATGAGGATGACTCCAAGCGCCGGGCCGTCCAGAGCCAGGATCAAGGCCGCCACCTGCGTGGGCTCCTGTACGATGAGATTCCAGTGACATTGATTGACAGCGTGCAGACCCGGACAGTCAGAGATCATGCCCAGGAGCTAGATGATGCCCTGGTGTCCACTCTGCAGGCTCTGGAAGCCCTGGCAGCCTCAGAGGATGGACCACACCCCCCACCCCCACAGACTGCAGGTAACAGCCTGTTCCTCCTCCCTCTTGCCTCCCTTTTCTTCTCCTGGCCAGGCAGGGCCAGCAGGTGACATTGCTTCTTCCTAAGCAGAGGTCAAAGTCACCACAGCATATCAGGGCAGTGGATGGGCCAGAGGTAGTTCAGATAGGGTCAGGGGAGCAACGACACTGCAGCAGGGATCGGCTGCTCAGCTTCAGCTAAAGCTCTGGCTCTCGCCGTTCCATTCCTGAAATGTCTTGCAGGTGGACCCCAGGGATTGGGGCTGTGACAGCTACGGAGCCAGGCCAGGATGGAGGATCAGAGCAAAATTGTGAGAGATATAGAAGACAGGCAAAGAACGTCCAGCATGCACATGACTGGAAGAAAAACAAAACGACCAACTAACCACCTAGTGACCTGGGATCAGGGGAGCCAGGAGCCATCACTGCTCAGGGCTGAGGTCTTTATCCTACCTAAGAGCATGGGTTTTCAGGCAGACGCACCCGAGTCCTGGCTTCTTCACTCACTTTCAGTGTGACCTTTGGCAAGGCACTTCCTCTCTGAGCCTCACTTTTGTCATCTTAAGTGGGTTTGATAAAAATTGTCATATGACATCGGGTTGTTGTGAGGATTAAATGAGATCATTCATGCACGACACTTACGCACTGCCTAGCACATAGTAAGGACTCAGTAAGTGGTAGCTATTATTATAAATTATTGTTTGGTGGGAGAACCATACAACACGCATGCTATTCCCTGTTATAGACACGTATACGTCCATCTTGTAGACAAACACACATGTCAGACATGTACCTGTAATCACACATACATACACATGCACCTTAAAAAGAAGAGGGAAATGATACAGCAACAGAAGAGGACTAGGGAGGAATAAGGTGTATGAGAAAGCATGTGAGGCAGGGGAAAGTGTGGACAGAGAGGGTGAAGAGATTGGGGTCAGAGGGAGCCTGGCTGACCAGGCAGAATACCAGCCCCCCTTTTCTGTATATGAGGGCATCCTTGGTGTCGGGCAGCCCCCATGTGTTTGGCCCTCGGGGCCGGCATTTCTCTTTGCTCAGAGTTTGGAGCTCCCAGCACTGGCTGCTCCCAGGCTGGAGGCCCATGTGGTAGCCAGAGAGAGGACAAGCTCAGCTAAATGGTCTCAGCTGCAAGGACTGTAGGCAGGCCTGGCCAGATGTGGAGGGCCAGATAGAGAGGGACCTCTCTTTGCCAGCTGTCTTCAGGACAATTAACAAAAATTTCCTAGCTGTTGAATCTAAAAATAGTGATGATTAGCATGTTGTTTTGCATGTGATTTGCATGTTAATTTGCCATCAAACTGCCCAGATCTTCTTTGTGCCTCTTTTATTTCTCTTTTGGATTCCAGCCCCTGAAAACCCCTCTCCCACTTGCCTGTCTTTGTCCCCCCGCCTCCCCTCCTCCCACCCTCAGCCCTGCAGTCCCCCCAGGCCTGACTGGTTTGCCCCAGCTTGAAATACTGCTGGCTAACCTCGGCCCCTATAAACTCTTGACATATGGTTGGAAAAGGACTTGATCTGAGTAAGTGCAGCAGCCGTATCCCTCTTCCCCCAGGTCTGATTGTGCTGGCCACAATCACCCCTGAATCCTCGCTGGACTCAGGCCACGAAACCAACTCTTCAGAGCTCACGGACATGTCGGAGATGATGTCTGCCATGAAGCAGCACCAGAACACCACTTACTTCCTGGCCCAGCACCTCAACAAGGACAGCCTCCTGGCCCGCAAGGACCTGCCCTTCCGGATCCAGAGTTGCGCAGCCCAGGCTGTTCTCACAGCCCCTTATTCTCTCGGGCGCCCGGATCCCAACTCGTCCCTCCAGCCAGCTGTCACAGGCCAGAGTCCTGCCCCCACTGGCGCTCGGAGGAAGCTGCCCCAGTCAGAGGCCCAGTCTCAGCGAGAGCGAACATACGCCCTGGCAGTGCACCCAGCACTGTCCCCACAGCTTAGTGAGCAGAAAAATCTGAGCCTGCTGTCCCCAGTTCCTGAGGACAAAGGGCCTGGCCAGACTAGGGCAGGTCTAGAGATGTCACTGAGGGCAGCCACACCAACCCTTAGTGAAGAGCAGGTCTGTGAGCTAAGGGAGAACCTGCCCAAGGAAGTCAGGTTGAGCCCCAAGCTTATCCTGGACCCAAAGGGCAGTATCACCCCAGCCATCATCTCAGCCGCCCTACAACAGGTGGTTCACACTAAGAGTCTCCCTGCCCCTGGTGGGGCCTTGGGGAACACCCCCAGCAGTGGGGAGAGAAGGCTGGAGGCCAGCGTGGGGAGGCCGGAGGTCAGCATGGGAAGGCAGGAAGTTAGCATGATGAGCGGCAGTGCCAATAAGAATCTTAAGTTCAAAATGAGCCCTGGTGCTCCAGAGACCTCACGGAATTCCCAGCAGCAGCTGAGCCCAGAGGTCTCTTCTGGCTCCAGAGCACCCACAGGCAGCCGGGCTGACAGCCTGCACCTCTCCCCACAAGAGGACAGGCTGCCTGTTCAGAGTTTCCCTCCCAAAAGCTATGTTTCACGAGCAAGTCGAGAGACAGTGGGCCAGCAAGCTACAGGGGAGGTGGCAGGCAAGGGCGGGCCAGAGGGTGCGAAGCCCTCCCTGCACAAGCAGGGCACCGTCTCTGGCCAGGGGGAGAAGGGGCAGTTGGAGAGAGCATCCCAAAGCAGCAAGCTGGAGGAGACCAGCCTGGTCCCCCAAGCCAGCTACCCCATGGCTCTGCAGAGCCCCAGCTGCCAGCCGCGAGGCCACAGCCCCAGCTGCCAGCCCCGTGGCCAGAGCCCCAGCAGCCAGTCCCGAGGCCAGAGCCCCAGCTGCCAACCTCGAGGCCAGAGCCCACTGAGGTCCCAGGCTGCCAGCCGGCAGGTGAGCACCATGCCCTCCAGGAAGCTTGAAACAACCCTGGATGGCACCCACTCAGCCTCTGAAGGCCCGACAAAGGCCAAATCATCCCGAGGTCCTTTCCGGCTACGCAGTTTATTCTCTGCCACCTTCCCAACCCGCCAGAAGAAGGAGACTGATGAGCGGCAGGCCCAGCTGCAGAAGGTAAAGCAATATGAGCTGGAGTTCCTCGAGGAACTTCTAAAGCCCCCAAGCCAGGGGGAGCTGCCGGGCACCGAGTACCTGCAACCTCCGGCCCCAGGCCGCTGCAGTTGCCAGCTCCGCAGCAGCCCTGTGCAGCAGGGGCCTGGTATGTCCCGCGAGCAAAGGCGCAGCTGCGATTGCAAGCGCATCTGCCGGGGGGGGCCGCCCTCAGGCCCCCCAGACGCCAGCGCCTGGCCTTCGGGGGAGGGAGAGGGACAGGGTCCCCCCGACCCAGAGGCAGCCAGAGGCCAGCCCAGGCTTGAGCCTCAGCAGCCCCACCCACATCCGGCGCATCCGCTCCACCAGCCTGGAATCCCGAGAGTGCCGCTCAGAGCCCGAGAGTGGTGTTTCGTGCCTGAGCACATGTGCCTCGGGGGGCGAGTGTCTGGGAGCACCCAACTACAGGAAACTGATGCGCCGCTACAGCATCAGTGAGCTGGACCAGGGTGACAGGGCCTCGCTGACCTCAGATGTCTACCCACACCCACCCCTGGGCGTGCTTCCCAGGGAGGCCAAGGAGGTAGAGGCAGGCCTCCCCCTAGGCTTGGGTCCCAAAAGCAAGTCTCTGGAGTCACCGACCCTGGGAGACCCCTCATACGTCCAGGTTGCCCCTGAGACCAAAGGCCCCAGACAGATGGCCGTGTTCTCACTGCCAGAAGAGGTGTACCGGAAGCCTGCCGAGCTGGACGAGGACAGTGAGAGCAGCAAGTGCTGCTCCATCCGCTACTGCTTCTACTACCGCAAGTGCGACATCGCTGATGACACCAGCGATGGCAAGGACGAGCTCTCCTACTCCATCCCCATGAAGATTCTGCCTGGCATGAAGTTGGACGAGCAGGTGGTGCCTGTGGTAAGCAGGACCCTGCAGGTGCTGGATGCCGCCACCTGCAGCAGTGGCAGCCCCGAGGCCTCCCGCACCCAGGAGATTGACCTACGGGTGTCCACCTTCGAGGGGAGCCTGGCCAAGATCAATGCCCTGCGGGCCCATGCCTATGGCCTGCCTGATGGCTTCCTGGCTGCCCGGCTGGACACCAATGAGCTGCTGACAGTCCTGCGGCAGTGTGTGGCCAGCCCTGAGGCCCGGGCCCCCAAACCCTATGTCTCCCAGATCTCTGAGTACAAGCTCGAGCTGGCTCTCAAGTTCAAGGAGCTCCGGGCCTCCTGCCGCCGCGTGGCCAATGTGGACAAGAGCCCGACTCACATGCTGGCAGCCATCACGGGCAGCTTCCAGGTGCTGAGCAGCCTCATTGAGACCTTTGTGCGGCTGGTGTTTATCGTGCGCTCCGAGGCCCAGCGCCAAGAGCTGCTGGCCAAGGTAGAAGAGGTGGTGAGGAACTACACCTTCCTGCTGCGTGCAGCTGAGGAGTCCACTGCCCGCAACCTCAACCAGCAGCAGCAGCAGCAGCAGACAGCAGCAGCTATAGGGGCGGCCACAGGGCACCCACCAGGCTCCCCAACTTCAGCGACTGTTATGAGCACATTCACCCGCTCCTTAAAAACCCTTATTAAGTAGGGCATCTGCCCAGGCCTGCCCCCTTCCCCAACCACAGCCCCAGGTTTGAGCTTTGTGGTCCTTGCATCTTGTGGTGAGTGTATGTGTCTGCTGGGCCAATCAGGGTCCAAGAGCCTTCAGTCTCCAGGGAGTGAAAACTCCCTGCGTTGAGGCTGTCCCTGAGGGCTCCAGGCAGCTGCCACCCTGGGTGTCCTCACCCCTTCCCTAGCCTCTGGGCGTCACTGTGAGGGCCAAGGCCCCTCTACGCCTGCCGCAGAGCTGTATTTTCTCTCTTTTCCAGGGCTGAGAGGTGACATCAGGCTCACTTCCTGCTCCATTTTGGGGGCCGGAGGAGCCGGCGCCTAAAGCAGGCAGGCCCATGGGCCTTGACCTCCTCCTGGCATCTGCTCCCTTCAAGGGAGCAGTGGCAGTAGCAGCAGACCACAGCGCCGAGTGGAGAGGAAGGGCACTCGGCCCAGACGTGCCCGCCCACCCTGGGCTCACACTCACTCGGCAGGAGCCACCCCAGAGGGCCCGTGCCCGGGTGGTAGGTCTGCAGAAGACAGCCACACAGGGCTGTTTGCAGCCGGCCCAACAGGCTGGCAGCCTCGGGAGCCCTCGCCCCCAGGCCTAGTAGCTCCACACCAGCCATCCCCAAAGTGCCCTGCCCCTCACTGACGGGCAGGGAGGCTCAGTCCACTAGGGCGCAAGCAGCTGGGATCACCCCACTCGTTCTGGGTAAGGTACCTGGTGAAAACGTCTGCCCTGGGGAGACCCAGCGCAGGCCTTGGAGCCCGCCTGGGCCAGCCCAGTGCAGGGGCTGTCGCTGCAGGCGTGCGGCTCCTCTCTCAACATCTCTCTACCAGACAGACTGTCCTTAGGAGTTTGACTTAGCTATGGATTGGGGGTGGGGGGTGGGGGGTGGGGGGAAGGGGTATGGGGTGGGGGGCATTGATGACTATATCTTAAACTTCTGGAAGCTAGCGTGATATGTTAATCCTGAGTATATGCTTTTGGCTGTGTATTGACCCTGTGGATTTGTCTCTCTAAGAAAAGAAGCTGAGCGCCTTACCCGGTGCAGTCCTGCACCTCTCTCTCTCTCCGGAGTCATCTGGAAGGGAATTCACACTGTTTAGCATCCTCCTTGACACACATCTGCTGCCGTCACCGCCCCCCTACAACTTTCCTGGGAGTGAAGACACGGAGTCCCTACCAATTGTCCCACTGTAGGGAACAAAGAAAGCCAATGTTTTTCTCTATAGATTGCTTCTCATCCACCTCTCCATACCTCCCCGTTTCCCGCCCACTTGTGCCCTGTGTCTGCCTCTCTTTCATCATTACGTGAGAGGTCCATGTGAAATCCCCCATTCTTATGTGAGTTTTATAAAGATGTACACTGTGCTTAACCCCCACCCATCCTTGGTACCCCCAACGCAATAAAGCCCCCCTGAGTGGCGATTTCTCCTGGCAAGGATTAGGGAAGCTCCTTCTGCAGAAGCCAGCCCCCCTTCCTTGCCTCCCCTTCCACAGGACCAAGTTGTTCAATGGGCCAGAGATGCAGCCAGTGGGGACCCCTTTCCCCCGTGACCACTGCCAGCCTGAGTGCTGACGTGGTCTGCCTCCTCTCCCAACTTCTTGATCCTGCGCCTTCACCACTCAGCCCCCACCTGTGTCATTCCACCACCATCCTTCACCTCTCCCTCAGCCTCATGGAGAGGACACATTTTCTAATGTCTGTATATAGTATATATACTACATAAAATATATAACTTATATATATATATACTAATTTATGTCTTGTTTTTCAAACAAGAATGATTAAATCTGTTCATCTTACTATCCCAATAAGTCTTCACGGTGCCTCTTTGTGGGTATCCTGGAATGGTTGGTTGGTGGCGGCCCCCTGAGTGCTCTGCTGGGCCTCTGCTCCCACCTCCCTGGGCCCTAGTGGGTGACGAGAGCTGAGGAACCTGCTCCTCTTGCCTCCTCTTTGCTGCTCTCAGAAGCCTCCTGTTGGTCATGGGAGTTGGATACTGTTTACTCCTTTCACTTGACCCTGGGGCCTCTGGCTCACTGGGCCACCATGGCTGTGACCTTAGAGTTAAAGGGGGTTGGGGGAGCGGGGTCGGGCAGAAACACAATGTGCTCAGTGCCTAGTGCATCGGATAGCCTGGTAGTTAGGAGACAGGGTTTCAGGTCAGCTCTTGGGTTGGGGCTGGGAAATGGGGCCTCTCCCTCTGAAATGGGCCCAGTCGCCTCAGAGTATAGCCTGACTCTCTTGTAGCTTAGGGTAGTGAATCCCTTGCAGTGGGCTCTGGCAATTTACTGGGAGGGGTGTTGGATAGGATAGAAGAACAGGACCCTAAGTAGGGCTGACCTCTGGCTTTTCAGAGAGTTACTTAATGGTGAGAAATGATTCTGTTTCTCCTGTTCTCCTGTTTCCTTCTGGTAATCACAGGTCCCCACTAGCCTATGAGGCGCATTTGTGCCAACTAGAAAAAAGTTCTCCCTGCTGCATCCACCCCCTCATGATGAATTAGAAAAAAACTCTATCCTGTAGGTGATGCTAGCTAGCCCTGTGGGTACATGGCTTGGTAATTTCAGCCACACTTGCCTCGTCAGCCAGGTGCACAAACTATACAACCATGTACAGTGGCCTCCTCGCAAAGATTGGGCACAGACTCTTTCTCGTGTCTGCAAAGGCCATGGCTAAAGCAGTTTAGAATCTAAGCATGGAGGAGGAGCCAAGAGACAGCACAGTCAGGCTGGGCCGCTCTGCATGCTCCCCAACACCAAGCCAGAGCCTCATCTGCATGCGGAAGGCCACCAGGGGTAACAGGCCTAGCCCTGGTGGCAGAGCTCTTCTGAGAGCTGCCCGCCAGGGATACTGTCCCACAACACCAAGGTCGGGACTCATGGAAGTCAGTGCCAATATAAAGTGAGGCCTGCTACTGCCTAAAATGACCCGACTGGATAGTCCAGAAACTTGGGCTCCCTCTGGCCCTACACTACACTAGTAGCTCCTTATGGCCAGAAAGCATTCTTATTTGGTTCTGTACCCTGGGTGCCCACCCACACAGTACCTGGCGCGTAGTAGGTCTTCAATAAATATTTGTTGAATGATTGAGTGTTGAATAAGATGACTGCCATGAGAGAGCCCTCCCATACCTCTGTACCTCTGGGAATGGCCCTCTCTCCTCTGGGAGTGGTTGATCCAGGTCAGTGGAGTTGGACGAAGCCAAGCAGCCTGGCATCATCCTATCAGAGGAGTTGGGGCCATCATCCAGCGTCCCAGTGACTCAGCTGAGTTTCACCAATTACTTAACAAAAGCTTTGGAAACTCCTGATGTGACCAATGGTCTCCTCTTCTGTGGGCCCAGGGCCAGTCTCTGCAGTAGCTGGGAGCATTGGGAAAGGCCATCTTCCCACCAGCATCTTCCTCGCCATCTTTGGCCTGAGCAGGAACCTGAAGCTGATGCTCTCCAGCCACCCCATAACAGAAGCGAGTCCCCAGAGCCTGACTCCTGCCTTTCTGACTTCAGCCAATTAAAGGAAAATGGGTTCACACTGTTGGCATGGGCTCAGGATGTCTGTGGCGCTGGCATAGTCACATTTTTTTCAAGCTGTTGTCAAGGCACTGTGTATAAAAGGCAATTTCATCAGCAATGAATTGAAAGGATCTGCCTCAGCCAGAACTTTTCCTGCCAAAGGGGCTGGGGAGGATCAGCTGCCAGTACAGGGAAGGGGCATATATTTCTGTCTTATGATCAAATTCCTCCAAACAGCCACTAGGATGAGAGTAATAACTGCATCCCATTCCCCACCCTGCAGGCTGGAAGCCAGACTGTGGGTGTGCATCTGGAGCAAGGATGAGGTCCTCCATGGAGTGGGAGGAAATGACCTCTGAGGGTTAAATCCTGGGCCCTGGCAAAATGTCCTGGACTCCAGGTGGGTCTCTTGGTTCCAATGCCCCGACCTGCTGGAAGCCAGTGGAAATGATTGCTTGCCCTCTCACAGGTACAAAACTGCTTGTTTCCCTTCAGTGTTTCAAGTGACTCCTTCCCACCCATGCCCATGCACCCATACACCAAGTCTTTGGGTGCTGCCCATGCTCCCAGCATCACAGGGACATGCTCTGGTGCCCTCACTGACGTTTCCAGCTGCAGGTTCTGGACCTACCACTAGGAATGGGCTCAGTTTTTGCTTCCCTATCCTCCTGTCTGTGATGTCTGTCCTTCCCTCTGGGTGTTGATTCCTCATTCTTATTTTCACGGCTTTGGCCAAAGGGAACATGCGTCTGTACTATGTTGGGAGCCTTCCACAACACAGAAAAATTGATCCCTGCCCTTAAACATGCAAAAACAATTGTGTATGAGCACTTGCCATATGCCAAGCACTGTGCTAAGCACTTTACACACATGATCTCATTCAATCTTCCTAACAGTCTTTTGAGAGAGATACTATGATTGTGTCCATTTCTCAGAGGTGAAAAGTGAAGCCTAGAGAGGTTAAGTCACTAGCCTGAAGTCACACAGCTGGCAAGTGGGAAGCCAGTCAGTTTTCAAACCCATCCCAGGCTTTCAGCTGCTACACTACAGTATTCAGCCCAGCCCCACCTTTGAAGCACTTCCCCTGGAAACAGAGGCATGGATGCAGCCACACTCATCAGAAAATGAGTAATCACCTGTAATTATTGCTCAGGGTCCAGGCAGCGTGTAAGTAACAGCTCATTAGTAACATTGGGGTATGAGGTGTGGGATACTGCTAGCCCACCTGCCCCTCCCGCCACGTCTCTTCACCAGGCATGCCTCTCTAAACCAGGGAGTGGAGTGGTATATGTGTACAGAAATTTGTGCGTAGGGCAGTTGTGTCCAAAAAGCCACCATCAAAATTATGGGACCCCTCATATGCTCTTCAAAGCGAGGTCTGAGTCTCCCAGGGATGTGGCCCATATTCCTTATGTATTTGCATTTTTCTCAAAGATTTGGGAGGAAAAATCATGGAAATGATACACTAAATATTTTTATGTAAAAATATCATGGAGAGGCATGCAAAAGTTGCATGCCTTGTAAAGAATACATATTTCAGGGGCTGGCCTGGTGGCATAGTAGTTAAGTTCATGTGCTCTGCTTCAGCAGCCTAGGGTTCACAGGTTTGGATCCTGGGCGAGGACCTACACACTGCTCATCAAGCCATGCCGTGGCAGCATCCCACATACAAAATAGAGGAAGATTGGCACAGATGTTAGCTCAGGGCCAATCTTCCTCACCAAAAATAAACAAACAAATAACAAAAAAAATATTTAAAGAATACATATTTTAAAGACACTTGAGACTCATGTCTGATACTTTTGGCTACATTCCCACGCCCACCTCCCCAGCGTCCAGGTTCACTCTCCTCCTCCACTAGACATGCTTTGGTGGAAAGACTGGACACGCTCAGGGCCCATCAGATGAGCTAACTGGTGTTGTGGGCTCCAAGGGGAAGACATCTAGGATGGCCTATTTCTGTGGGTCTGGGCACAGGTGAGGGCCAGGCACTTCTTCCGGGACAAGAGACCTGGCATGACAGGGTGCCAGGAAGGGACGCCAGGAGGAGATGGGGCAGTGTTATCAAAGCCTCCCTCCCCTCCCCTGTCCTGCCCCAGTGTTGCCTGTTACACACTTTAGCACAGGGTCAGCCCCAGACACAGACTGAGGGGAGCCAGATTCCCTGCAAGCCAGAGATTTCTGCATCTGCAATAAGCCAGCAAAGCAGGGAGGTCATGTGGGCTAAGCTCAGTGGTTCCCCCCAGAATCAGGGCTCAGTTCTATTTTCAGCCCAGGCGTTGACTTGCCATATGATGAGGGACAAATCATTTCACCTCTTTGGGCCTTTTCTCTAAAATGAAGATGACTGAGTCTTCAGCCTCCCTCTGCAGCTTGGAGGATTAATGAGGTGGTGCTGAAAAAGCAGCTATAAAAATCCTGAGTCCTAGCTGTATGAGCTTAACGAGTGCAAATCAAACTGCCCTGGTCGCAGCTGGTCCACGGACACTAATTAAGCTTGCAACAAGAGCCAGCAAGTAGAAACTTGAATGCCTGTTTCCTTCAAATAGCCATTGTTCTCAGTCAAAACCATCTTCCAGTCAGTTCTCCTCAAAAGGACCTCTTGCCCTTTGGGCCCTTCTTTTGAAATGGAGAAGCCCTGCCTGCTACCTCAGTGGAGAACACAGTCAGGTGGACCCAAGGCTCTTCTTGGCCTTTGGCCAGTACTCTGGCTTGTTTTGCTGACATCCTCCTATTCCTTCTTCATTCTCATCCTCCTCGCTAGAAGCAGCTATAATTGAAGGAGGCTTGAACTTCTAATTTTTCTTCAACATTTAGGCTTAACTCATAGGAAAGGGCTTTCAACTCCAAACTCTTAGCCAGCTTCCTGGTGACAGCTTCAAGTTCTATCTACTGTGCTCAGTGTTTAGTTCCTGTGCACCTCACTCCCACCCTAGCTGTTTGCCAACCTATGGCAGCGTGCCAAGGGCAGCAGGAGAAATGATTTTCAAAGACCGACAGAGGAGAGGGCGGTTCAGCTCCAGGATCATGGCAAAATGGCCTAGAAGGCAAAGTTGGCTTTGGTTCCCACCCCCTGGTTGTCTTCCCTACCCCTTTCTCGCCAGGACATCCTGGGTCCTCATGCATTCCTCTGGCTCAATGCCCTACTCTCTAGGCCTGCCCTCCCTTCAAAATGACCTCTTTCTCCTCTTCCTCTCTCAAAGCAAAAACTGATATTATGGGCATATGTTAGGTTTTGAGCCATCTGATTAACAAATGAAGCAATCTGTGCTGCACCTAAGGGCTTCCTGTGAAGTTAGAGATAGTCATATCCAATACAGGATGCAACGAATCTGATCTTTTAATTTGTGTGCATGCTGTGTGATCTTGGTAACAGGGGCTGTTGGAAATCTCTTCTCTCAATTACGGGATTATGACAGTGGGAAATGTCCAAGCCATTGAGGTAAGTGTTCTCTCTGCCTTTTCTAGAACCCTAATCACTCAATCCCTCGGCCTGCCCACTTGTAAACTGAGAAGCCCATCTGCCCCTCCCTCCCTCACATAAATTTGAGGATAAATCTGCAGTATGGGCAAGGTGTTTGCAGTTTCTTGGAAATAATTACAATTCTTGATTCATAGTATGATTTATAGGCAAAAAAAGAAAAGATATATGGCAATGGCAGGACTCTTGGCCACCAAGGACAGAGGACTTGGTAGGAAAGTGAGAGCAAGGACAAGCATTCCTGCCCCTTTTCTAACCTGGCACAGCGGGAATGTACAATGCCTCCAGGGACCAGGAAAATAGACAGATTTTCCCCCTGCTGAACAATGAAAGAGCCTTTGATTTGACTTGCAGATCCTGCAGCCCTGAGCCCTTGTTAACTTGGCTCTGTAACAGAGCTGCAAGCAAGAGCCCTACACCAGGAGCCAGGAGAATTTGGTTTTACTTGCAACTCTTCCAAGAACTAGCTGTGTGACCTAGGGCATTCAGTTCCCCTCTCTGAGTATCAGTTTCTTGCATTATAAAATGAGTGAGTTGAACTAGAGCCTATTAACTGTATTTTTTTTAAATTTTATTTATTTTTTTCCCCTCAAAGCCCCAGTAGACAGTTGTATGTCATAGCTGCACATCCTTCTAGTTGCTGTATGTGAGACGCGGCCTCAGCATAGCCAGAGAAGCGGTGCGTCGGTGCGCGCCCGGGATCTGAACCCGGGCCGCCAGCAGCGGAGCTCGCACACTTAACCGCTAAGCCACGGGGCCGGCCCAGGCCTATTAACTTTAAAAAAAGCACACTTTCTCTACGTTATTTCACTTAAGCATTTTTTAAACAAAGGCAAGTACTTCTAGCATCACCCAAACATTCCCCAGGTCAGTACTTAAACTGGGAAAACTCCCCAGCTCATAAAAGTTGAACACCAAAACAAACCACAGACCCACATGGCCCTGCCATTTTCATCTAATTCTCTTCTGTCAAGGAGGTCTGAAATCTCCCCTCTCTTAAATCCTTAGATGATTCTAGCTGCCTGGGATACTGATCTTGTACAATAAAGCCTACCTTCACGGGAAAGCAACTCCCAGGAACCCTAGGAGAGTGAAACACATCTAAAGGGTCCAGCCAAATCCTACCTAAGGTAAAAACAGCAAACTTTGCTTTATGAGATAAATCTGGAAAAGGACTCGTTTTAGGATAGGCTTTTGTTAATAAAACCATGATTGGGGGCCAGCCCCGTGGCATAGTGGTTAAGTGCACTCACTCCACTGCTGGCGGCCTGGGGTTCGGATCCCAGGCACGCACCAGCGCACCGCTTGTCAGGCCATGCTGTGGTGGCGTCCCATATAAAGTAGAGGAAGATGGGCACGGATGTTAGCCCAGGGCCAGTCTTCCTCAGCAAAAAGAGGAGGATTGGCATGGATGTTAGCTCAGGGCTGATCTTCCTCACAAAATTAAAAAAAAAAAACGTGATTTACATATATGCACTTTGCTTTTTCAAAGGACTCCTGCATTGAATTCTTTTGAAAAGCCATTAATTCTCACCTCCTAATATATCTTCAGTGTTAATCCAGATTTTCAATTCAAATCCTTAAGTGTTTAAAATGCATCCACTCAGAGGGTCTGTGATAGGGGCTGCAGGAGATACATGGTCTCTGCCCTCAAAGAGCTTGCATGCTCACTGAAGATAAAGAGAACGAGTTTGGGAGTTCAGGGCCCAATGAAAGGGACGATTCCTGAGAGCTAATGAGCTCAGTGTGGGCTGCAGCACATCAGGCAGTCTCTACAGATGTGATGCGCTTTGTGGTGGCCTTTGAAAGCCCTCTGGTGTGCTTACAAAAGTGAGACACCCACCTGCCATCACTTTGGCACTGAATTAGGAGATGGCTGAAAAAGTGAAGGCGGGGATATGAACAATGAGGACAGGTCACACTAGCCTGGAGAGGGAAAAGTCAGAACATAGGCAGGAGATAGAAGAGATAAAATATCTTGAAAGAAATGCTAATGCCCAGAAGGAGCAGGAAAAGCTGCTTGAAGATGACAAGGAAGCCCAGCTAGTCGAAGCTGACGCTGGAAGAAGTCCAGCGCGCCAGGATTGAAGTGGCAGGCCTAGAAAAGGGAGGTTTTATCATAGCTACTTATTTCTAGTCCTGCAGGGAGTGGAAGGAGAGAATGAGGACTTCTTTCTCTCTGTCTGCTGTTAAAGTAGTCATTTACAAGTTTGTAAAGCTTCTTGAGGAAAAGGGCGGTGTTTAATTCATTTCTATAATCCAAAAGCTGAGCACTGTACTTTGCCCATAGTTGCTTCCCAAGAAATGCCTGCAGAAGAAATGACTGATTGAACAAATGGATGAATTTAGACTCTCCTATAAAGCCTGAGATCTCGGAGGGAGGCAAAACCAGACCTGCCCTACGGGGCAGCAGGCGGAAGGGAGGGAGCCCTTCCAATGAGGAGAGTGTTTACAAAATTCTCCCAGTGGTCCTGAGCTTTAGAGTTAGTTGAAACATGAAAAGGGCAAGAGGGCATTCCTCAGCCTTTTCTAGAGCAAAATAATTGGTGCTCTTCCCTCTCCCTTTCTCTCCAGCTCAGGGATCAAATTCCCCCTCCTCAGGACTCCAGCCCTTACTCTCAACACCCTGAAATTGGCATTCAAAGCCCTCCACAATCTGGTTATGTATGGGTCAGGATCGACCAGATAAAAAGACCCAGTAGGAGATGTATATTAGGGGATGTATTGTAAGGAATTGGCTTACACGATTGTGGGGGCGGGCTAGGCAAGTCTGAAATCTGTGAAGCAAGCCATCAGAAAGGGCAGGCTGGAATCTTCAGGCAACAGCTGAAACTACAAATCACAAGCAGAATTCCTTTTTCTTCAGGGAAACTTCAGTTCCAGTCTTAAGACCTTCCAACAGATTGAATCAGACCCACCCAAATTGCCGAGGAAAATCTTCTCCACTTAAAGACAACCCAGGGCCGGCCCCATGGCTTAGCGGTTAAGTGCGCGCTGCGCTGCTGGCGGCCCGGTTCGGATCCCAGGCGCACACTGACGCACCGCTTCTCTGGCCATGCTGAGGCCGCGTCCCACATACAGCAACTAGAAGGATGTGCAACTACGCCACACAACTATCGACTGGGGCTTTGGGGAAAAAGAAATAAATAAATAAAATTAAAAAAAAAAGACAACCCAGACCGGGGCAGGCATAGTGGTTAAGTTCACGTGCTCTGCTTAGACAGCCCCGGGGTTCACGGGTTCGGATCCCGGGCGCGGACCTATGCACCGCTTATCAAGCCATGCTGTGGTGGCGTCCCATATACAAAGTAGAGGAAGATTGGCACAGATGTTAGCTCAGGGACCATCTTCCTCAAGCCAAGTGAGGAAGATTGGCAACAGATGTTAGCTCAGAGCCAATCATCCTCAAAAAAAAAAAAACCCAAAAAATGAAGACAAGCAATTATGAACATTAATCACATCTACAAAATACCTTCACAGCAACACCTAGATTAGCATTTGATTCAATAACCAGGTCCACAGCCTAGCCAAGGTGACACAAAATCGACCAGCACAGGATTCTAGTTGCCTTTCCTGTCTGAGCTCTCAACACACCTTCCCTCACCTCACCTCGCCCCACATTTGCCTGCCCTGAGCCTTTGGTAAAGCTCTTCTCTCAGCTCTCTATCCCCAGGTTGCAATCCTTGGTCTTACAGGCCCATTTCCTGCAAGACCCTTCCCAAATCATCTCAGTTTGATTGGGTTTCTCATGCCTTCATACTTAACCTTATTTCTGTAAGTATCTGTCTCACCTGCTAGCGGGAAAGAATTGTGTACCATTCATTCCCTGTAGGCCCACCCTCCAGAGGCCCTGGCATATTGAAGGATCTCAGTACATTTCTTTTGAATTATATCAAACTTATAGAACCCACCACCATTTACATGTAACTCAATCACACTCTTTTCAAAACCTCATTTCTTAGGATCTTTTAGCCTGCCCACACACTTTGTCCCTATTCTGATGGTCTAATTTATCGACAGTCATCCATCCCTAAAGGTCTGAGGATATTTTTTTCTAAAATATTTTAATTCAAACCTCCTTTAAATTTTTCCCTCAGGACTATCTTACTGTAGCTATTGCCTAAGAAGGCCCACCTGCCCCTAAAGGGTAAGCCCTTCCCCCATGCCCTGACACTGGTTACCTCTCTAGAGAGAAAAAAGGAACAGGGATAGCAGCATTATTTCCACAGACATTTACATTCTGGAATTCGCTGATCAGATTACTTAGTGTTTGCCCTAATGGGATGTTTAGTTTTAATCTAATCAGTCCAGGGTTCAATGATCATTTATCTGGAGAGACAATCCATAGTGCTCATAAAATTCTCAAAGGAGTCCATGATCTCCAAAAGGATGAGATTCACAGACAATGTCTCTCCCATCCCTCTTCATAAACCCTACAGCTACTGGCCCAATAAAGGACATTACTAACTTACCCTCCCAATCTGGTTTGCCTGCCTCCAATCTCTTCCCTGTTATTCACCCTACACAGATAAATTTACCTAAAGCACAATTATGATCATATCCTTCCCTTACTCTAGAGTAGTCAATGGCTTCCCATGGCCTGCAGAATAAAGTCTCAACATGGTACCTGATACTCCAGCCAAAGTGACTACTTCTCTTTCCTTAAAACCTCTCTCTACTTCCTCACCTTTGCTTCCTGCCTGGGGAGGCCCACCTCCTCCCAATCATTGTCTGTCAAAACCCTCGCCATCCTTCAAGGCCTAGCTCATGTGCTTCTACCTCCAAAAATACTTTCCAGGATACCCCGTGCAGAGGTGATATATTTTACTGCTAAGTCTGCATATCACTTTATTTGGGTCTTGTGGCTGATGTCTAGTCGTACCTCCAAAACACATTTTCCTCTTCTTCCTGGGTGCAGGGCAACCTAACAAGACATTTCCTAGTCTTTCTCGCAGCTACGAATGAATTGCAACTAAGCTCTTGCCATGTGACTAAGCTCTTGCTAAAGGGATGTGACAGAAAGTGAAATGGACAAATTCCACTTGATTTGCTTAAAAGGAAATCCCTGGCCTGGACCTCTTCTCTTTCTTCCTTCCCATGAGTTGGAATGTGGATGTGCTCTTGACCTAGCATGAAGCAGAATTGTCCCACTGGCTTAGACTGGCCAGCATATTATATAAGAGAGAAATAATTTGTCTTATTTGAGCTGCTGTATTTTAAGGTCTCTGTTACAGCAGCCTTCCCTTTACCCAAACACAGGATTCTCTATGGTAGTGTATTAAATTGTACTGTGCCTTAAAAATACTTGTATAAATATCTCATCTTTTTCACTTGGAAGCCAACTCCTAATTGGTCTCCCTGCTTCCTGTCTTTCCCCCTACACTCTATTCTCAGCTGGGGTAATCCTCTTAAAAGGGAAGTCAGATCATGTCATTCTTTGCTAAAAACACTTACTCAGTCAAAACAAAAATCCTTAAAATGGCCAAGGTCCTGCATGATCGGCACCCTCCCACCAATAGGTTTTATCTCACTGACCTTAGTTTCCTTATTTTCTCTTACAGGTGTACTCCACCCCCAACACTCACTCTGCACCAGACACACCAACCTCCCTACTAGTCCTCAGATACGTTAGATACACTCTGCCTTAGGGTCTTTGCACTTGTTGGTCCCCTCTGCTTGTCCCAGATATCAACATGGCTCATTCCTTTATCTCCCTCAGGTCTTTGCTCAAACGTTACCTTCCTAGATAGGCCTTCTCTGATTACGCTACCTAAAATTATGCTCCCCCTCCCCTCCATCCCACCCTGGTACATTATTCCACTCCCTTGCCTGAGTTTTCTCCACAGCACTTATCACCATGTAACATATTATACACTTTCTTTATTTACATGTTTATTGTTTGAAAATGTAGGGCCCTGTGGCTTAGTGGTTAAGTGCGCGTGCTCCACGGCTGGCGGCCCGGGTTCAGATCCTGGGCATGCACTGACACACCGCTTCTCCGGCCATGCTGAGACTGCGTCCCACATACAGCAACTAGAAGGATGTGCAGCTATGTCATACAACTATCTACTGGGGCTTTGGGGGGAAAAAAAATAAATAAAATCTTTAAAAAGAAAATGTAAACTCTATGAGAGCGGGGTTTTTGATTGCTTACTGCTGTGTTCTCAGTGCCCAGAAAAGGGCCTGGCACATAAAAAGTATTCAATAAATATTTCTTGCATAAATGAATTTCTTTGGGGCAAAGACTTTATAGTCCCCTCAATGCTTAGCACGCTGCCTTGTATGCAATGAAGCACTTAGTAAATATTCGATGAATGAACTATGAGGGAAGACTACTAATATTCTGCCTTGCAATTTACTTCCCTCTCCAAGTATTCCTATACACCTGGGCCTACATTAAATTTCTGAACTCATTAAAGTATGACAAAAGGTCAGAAGGAGACGTCCTATAGGGAAACTGCTGAAAATGGCAGTTCAAGAAAGATAGGATGCTGCTTTGACTGTTTTCTGCCTTTGCCACTTGGACAAAACCTTTCCCCTCTTTAGGTCTCAGTTTCGCCATATGTAAAATGAAGCTAGTAGACTAGATGATTTCTGAAGTTCCTTCTATTTTTACAGCTTGTAGTTATGAGCACTATGGTGTACATAACTAAAATTGTATGATTTTTTTAATTTTAAAATTGTATAATTTTTCTTACATCTTTTTTTGTGTGTGTGTGAGGAAGATCAGCCCTGTGCTAACATCTGCCAATCCTCCTCTTTTTTTTTTTTTTTGCTGAGGAAGATTGGCCCTGGGATAACATCTGTGCCCATCTTCCTCCACTTTATATGGGATGCCGCCACAGCATGGCCTGCCAAGAGGTGCGTTGGTGCGCACCCAGGATCCAAACCCGTGAAGCTCAGGGCACCGCAGCAGAGCACGTGCACTTAACCACTTGCACCACCGGCTGGCCCCTCTCTTGCTTCTAATCCACGGTTGGAACATGCTTAATGAAAATGTGGTGTAAGAATAAAGGTTCTCTTTGGTGCAATTAGTAAGTATCATCATAAAAGTAATAAAACATGGTGTAAAAGGCCACATTAGCAATATGCAGATGATGATGCTGAGGCTTACATGAGTCAGATAGGGCCAAAAACCAGGTTTTCTGATTCCTTCAGGGCTCTTTATCTGAAGTCCCATAAGTATACTATACTTTATCTCCTTTCCCTGGGTTAGATAAATCAGACCTTTACTGCCCAGATATTTTGGAAATCCCATACTCCTTCACTTGTTTGAACGTACTTGGTTCCAGCATTAGAAATAAAACACAGCTTTCTCTTGCAATGTCTCTGGATGATTCAGGCGGCATGCCCTGAGTCACTTTCCCCTTGGGACCTGTCTTCCAGGCAAAGGCGACACTGTGCAATTGCAAAGAGCAAACAAGCCCTTTGGATGTGCCTGTGCTATGGGTGTCTATGATGTAAAAGTGCTTTAATTCATCCCCGTCCTTATATTCAGATAAAAATCATGTTCAGAAACATGCAAACTCATGTTCAGAAATTTCCCCTTCAGTCTAACTGTGGCTGCGATCCTGATAAACAGATTTTCTTAAAAGAAACTGTAAACCAGAGCTAGACTTACTTTCTGGTGCTGAAAAAAAAAAGTGTGGCTAATTTCCCGCTTGCGGGAAATATCTGGCCCTGCGCGTCACCAGCATCTCCCCACCCCCAGTCAAGCGCGGTTTATCTCCGCGCTCTTGAGCCAGCTCTCCCCGACTGCCTAGCTGCAGGGGGCGGGGCTATTTCTTAGCCTCGCCCCCTTCATGGCCTCCAGCCAATACCTGAGAGAGTCGGAGGCTGGCGGGGCTACAGTGAGAACCCGCCCACTGCTACCGCTCAGCTAATCGGGACTGGCAGGGGGTGGACCTCCCTGCTGACCCCGCCTCTCCGGCGCTGGGCAATTTAGAGCCGCGCGCCGGGCGGGAATGTAAGATGGCGGAGTAGCAACGCGAAGTGCATAATACTGAGTCTCTGGGCCGACCTCGGTTCAGGTCTCGGCAGCAGCAGTGATCGCTGAGCGAAGAGTGCCTAGGGTAGTTGGCCAAGATGCCGAATATCAAAATCTTCAGCGGCAGCTCCCACCAAGACTTGTCCCAGAAAATTGCCGACCGCTTGGGCCTGGAGCTAGGCAAGGTGGTGACTAAGAAATTCAGCAACCAGGAGACCTGGTAAGGGCGAAGTTGGGACTCCGGCCGGCCTCACCTGCCCGGGCTGCGGGGGCGATGCTTGGGCGGCAGAGGCTAGGGGAATGGGGCTGCCGCGTGAGTGTGAGTTCTGAGGGGCTAGGATGGGGAGGAAGGGGCAGCTCTGTGGCGAGCGTGCCCCATGGGCTGTTTCCGTTATTTTACCTCTCGCGGGAGGGTCACGTTCATTCTCACCGTGCGGTGGGGTGGAGTCAAGATGGAGCGTGAGGCGAAGCTGCTAGGTTAGAAGGCTAGGGCTAGAGGACCCAACGCGAGGATAGTGGCTGCCGAGAGCGACGGAAGGGATAGCCGCTTAGCCTCGGCCGTGGGGACACGTGGCTTCGTCGCTTCGCTGTTGAGCCATCCAGGCCGGACTGGGTTCGCTTCAGCTCTTAGACCCGCTTGCGTGGGAGAACCTACTGCCTACTGAGCCCTCCTCGTGTTTCTCCTAGAGTCTAAGCAGCAGCTTTTCGATTCGAAATGGTGTGGGTCGAGTTTGGCATTGAGGGAAATTGACGTTATATACTGAGGGCGCCAAAATTATTACTGAGGACTTCCCTTAGATTGGCAAGCGTTGCCTTTTCACATGTTTACAATCACATCTTTAGAATCGGAGCCATACTTAAATCCAGTTGATCTGATAAAGTGATTTACCTCTGCATCCTGATTCCCAGCATCTCAGCTTGAGACATCCAGAAAATCGTAGGGAACCTTAATTATGGAATCTTTGACCTTCCCCATTGCAGCTGCCGGTACAGATAATACAAAAGCATATTTTTCGGTAGCAAAGTCTTTCCTGAACTTGTCCACTTCTCTTAGCAGTGTGTGGGGAATTTAAGAAACAGTTTTATCCCTGAATGTTAAGATAATTGGGAAAAGATGGTGGAGTGGAAGACCGAGATCACGTATTCGTGCATTGCAATTCGAATTTTTTTCAGTGCCTTGCGAATGAAACTTGTTCCCTTCCCCCACTTCCACCCTCCTCCTGCACCTTGGGGCCATGTTAGAGATAACTTGATTACCTGATCCTTTCAATACCCCTTCTATCTAAACATAGACCCTTCTACCTAAACATAGAATCTTCTGGTTGTGATAGGCTTACTTTGTGTTTTGTTATTACCGTGTTGATCAAATCAGAGCAGTGCCCACAATCTTACAGATACAGTTATCTTCTGTTAAGGGACAAGTTTACACCAAACGTAGTGATCAGTTAAATTAGTTAAGGTTACTTTGAACATTGTTTTCCGAAATGCTTTTATTTCCTTTTTTCATTCTTTAAACTGATTACCACAGCATAACTCCCCTTATACTTTTTAGATCCTGCTGATAAAAGCATTCATCTGTAGCGGACAGCTTCCTTCTGGATGCTTGATTATTGTGCCTCTGGTTGTGATGCAAATGATAGTGCAAACACTGATGCCATCTGTAACCAGGCAATACCTTATTCAAAAGAGGCTAGCTAAGCTGCTGGCTTTAGCTGTGACCACACCATTATGACTCATGGGCCATGATAAAGAAAATAAAACAGGACCAGACTTTGCAAGTGGCAATAAAGCTAGGGGACAAGAATGATTTTTCATTTAGAGGGTTTTTTTTGACCCCCTTAGAGAACTGTGGTTATTAAATCCTCTTCCTGTGCCTCTAGGAAAAATACAAAGACTTTGTTTTTCCTTGTGTTAAGCCTTCACCCTCTGCATAATGCAACACACCAGAACCTGAGGCTATACTGGGGGAGAGCAACTTAGTTTTCTACTGGCTGATTTATCGGAATTCATCAGCCACCCCAATCTACTTCTGAGATATAAGGCTGATTTCAATTTTATACAACTGGACGTTAACATGCTTGGAAACATTGGATAAGATTAAGCCCAATGTGGAAAATTGCTGTCTGGTTAGGTTTCCTTGTTTCTGGCTTAATCATTAGCTTTTTGGTTCCTTAGATGTTCTGAAATCTTCATTGAACATAATTGGATATGTTGCCTATGGATCTTCCCCCCCATCACCCCCATCAACCTTTGGCTTTTCTGTACTGCAGAAGTGGTAACTGCTGCCCAGCGTGGCTCTTGGGATCTAAAGGTCATGGACAGGGCTGCTCAGTGGGTGCTGTGGGTCGTCAGGTGGGGAATTGCAGGGCCCATCCTCAAATGAGATAGTTTTACCACTTGCTACAGTTAGGCACAGTCTCAGGGGTGATGCACTCTTGATCAAAGTGGCTTTTCTTCTGAATTCAGGATCATCCTTTGCTGTCCAGTTATTTAGGAAGCATACTACATGTAGCTGGGTGTGTCACACACACAAATAGATAAGAGTGGTTAAAAGCTCAGGCTCTGGAATCAGAGAACCTGGATTTGAATCCTTAGCCTTTCTTTGCCTCAGTAATCTCATCTGTAAGGTAGTATCTACCTACCCATAGAGTTGTTGTGAGGATTAAATGAGGTAGGAGTAAAGTTCTTAGAACATTGTCCAATGCAATGAATGTACAATAAACATTGGTAAGAAGGGGTGGTGATGGTATTGCAGAAAATTTGGAAAATATAGAAGAGGACAAGGGGAAAAAAGACATCCCTAATAATTCTACTACCCAAGATAAACTGTTCACATTTTGATTTATGACCTTCTAGATGTTTGTGTGTTTATATACTTTTTTCAAATATCTAAGACGTGTATAGCTTTCTTCATCAGCAATATAATTTGAATAGTTTCTCCCCTTAATATTTAGTCTACATGGTTTTAATAGCTGTATAGTCTTGTCTTATGGTTTTACCATAATTTTAGATAATCAAGTTCCTATTATTAGATATTTCCAATTTTGTATCTAATGCCTTTATATGAAAACCCTTCAACATAAATCTTTGACCATTTCTGATTATTTCCTTAGGATAAATCCCTAGAAGGCGAATTACTAGGTTAAAGGGTATACATTGTTTTTCAGGCTTTTGATACCTATTGCCGAATTGCTCTCCAGAAAAGTTGAACCAATTTCCACTCTCATCAGCAATAATAACAATATT
The DNA here is from genome assembly GCF_020826845.1 of Diceros bicornis minor. Classification (NCBI taxonomy): domain Eukaryota; kingdom Metazoa; phylum Chordata; class Mammalia; order Perissodactyla; family Rhinocerotidae; genus Diceros; species Diceros bicornis. The sequence continues at coordinate 100,316,540 of NC_080781.1, forward strand.
AATAATAATTAATGTATAGTGAATGCTTAAGATGTGCTAGTTACTATGCTAAGCACTTTATACACATATCATATTTAATCCTCTCAACACTGATATGAGGAGTTCTTCTTACTATCCCCATTTTATGGATGAAGGAGCTAAGATTCAGAGGTTAAGTAACTTGACCAATTCTGGGTATTATTGTTCTTTAGAATTTTTGCCGATACAACGTCTCATCTGGCTTTTAAAACTTTTGAATATACTAAAATGTTTTACCCCAATCTCTTCAGTATTGATAAATAACTTTGGTTTATCTCGTTACTCTGGATAGGCTGAGAGGGGGAAGACTTTCACTTTGGTTGCCTAGGATTTTCCTAAGAACTATATCCTTTGGTTGGTTAATCCCATGTATTTTGCACATGCCAGCATCTCCGTCTAAATTCTTGAGATTTTCTTAAGAATACCGCCTGCCTTTTAGATTCACTTTTATTTCCTTTTTGTGTTTCTTTTTTTTGTGAGGAAGATTAGCCCTGAGCTAACATCTGTTGTCAGTCCTCCTCTTTTTGCTGAGGAAGACTGGCCCTGGGCTAACATCTGTGCCCATCTTTCTCTACTTTATATGGGACGCCGCCACAGCATGGCTTGACAAGCAGTGCTTCGGTGCACGCCCAGGATCCGAACCTGCGAGCCCTCGGGCCGCCGCAGCGGAGCGCAGGCACTTAACCGCTATGCCACCAGGCCAGCCCCACTTTTTGCGTTTCTTAACATTCCATGCTAGTCGGATGCACTTATGCCTGATGCTAAAGGAAAGGGTAAAGGAGAAGTTCGTTTTCTCGTTGGATGGACATAGCCGGTTGTCTGGCCTCTCTAGAATAGGAAGGGAGAATGATTGGCCCAAAGTCATTTGGAGAACAGGCCATTAGCTAGAGGGAAAGAACAAGGAGTGTTATCCTTTAAATTGCTAAACCAGATCTTTCTGCCTGATAGATTATATTAAGAGCAAACAGATTTTAGTCATAACTGTTCTACCATCAATCACTGCCTAACTTATCATCTCTTAGACTTAGAGGAAACCATAAGAATAATATTAAGATTTTTTTGAGGATTCATTGAACTGTTTATTGACAAGCTGTATAATCTGAGTGTAGTTCATGGGCTTTTTAAGGCTTTCTGGAAGTCTGTACATTCTGATACTACTGGAGGGAAAGATTGGTCTTGATCGGTGAGATTAGAATTATACACAGTAAAACAAGGCAGTGTCCTAATTTACTTGCATCACTTTATTTTTAATATAGTAAAATAACTTTTTCAAGTTGTTAGGTGCATGCGTGGTCATAACATCCTTCTAGGCTTGAGGGTAAGTTTTAGTCCTAAGTTTGGCTTTGGGAAATGGCTGAACTGTTGGTTGATTATCATCAGGTAATATAATAACAAAAAATGGTACTAGTGATTGTGTTGGGTGGTGAGCTGGTGTTTTTTTTAAGAGTTAATTTTCAAACCTTAATGTGATGCTAGAATATAATTTTTAAAGGAATCGCCTCTACTAAAGCTGTGTATTTAGCAAATATTCTCTGATGTTTAAGTTGGCAGTGATAATTTAATTTTATAATTAATACCTTACCTGCTTTCAAGAAAGGATTTGAAGTGTGTTTCATGATAGTCACATGTACAAAAGATTCGTTAAGTAGATACATCAGAAGCCTTATAGAACAAAGGACTATAGTAATTGTGCCAAGAATTTGGCATAAAGTGATTACTGAAGTTTAGTGTTACTTTAACTGTATCCCTTGACTTCCTGGCAGCCAAAAGGATAAAGGCATATGCAATGGATTATGTAGTTTTTGTTTTCATAAAACTCTTGACACTTCCAGGCACAACATTCTAAGAACTTGATAGGTGGGATCCTAAAATAATAATATTGAGTAACATAATGAACCATGTAAACAATTTTGTGGGTATTTTGTGTGTGTGTGTGTGTGTGAGGAAGATTGGCCCTGAGCTAATATCTGCCTATCCTCCTCTTTTTTTGCTGAGGAAGACTGGCTCTGGGCTAACATCCATGCCCATCTTCCTCTACTTCATATGGGACGCTGCCACAGCATCCCATAGCATGGCTTGACAAGCGGTGCGTGGGTGCACGCCCGGGATCCCAACCAGCGAACCCCGGGCCACTGCAGCAGAGCGCGAGCAGTCAACTGCTTGTGTCACCCGGCGGGCCCCTGTGGGTATTTTTTATACTGACTTTGATAGTTGAGGCATTTGTAAAGAGAGATAAGCCACCATGGTTTAAGATGTTGTTTTTTGGTCTTACTTGATAATAAGAAAGCTGTAGAATAGATAATTAGCCCGTCTCCTCTACTGTCTTGGATCAGTTGTCAAACTGCTGTTCCCCAGCTCCTAATCAAACAATCTGACTCTGGCAAGTGAATGTCTGGAGCACAGATGATAGTCTGTGTTCTTGACTGAAACAAGAGCCTTAGGCCTCAGATACCAGATGTAGAGGGCAGAGTTGCCTTTTTATTGGAAATCAATGTGAGTGGCTTTCATTCTCCCCAGGGAAATGGAGATCTTGGTCAAGGAGGTGAGGAATGGGGCTCACCCCATACCTGTGGGCGGCGTTAAAATTTTCTTGAGTTTTGAAGTTGCTCAAATATTTGAAGTATTTGGTCAAGACCCAGAGTTGTGCACCATAAAACACAGAAGGGGGACGGCCTGGTGGCTAGCGGTTAAGTGCGTGCGCTCTGCTGCAGCGGCCCAGGGTTCGCGGGCTCAGATCCTGGGCGGGCTTGGATCCCTGGTGCGCACCAACACACCGCTTGTCAGGCCATGCTGTGGCTGCGTCCCATATAAAGTAGAGGAAGATGGGCACAGATGTTAGCCCAGGGCCAATCTTCCTCAGCAAAAAGAGGAGGATTGGCAATGGATGTTACCTCAGGGCCAATCTTCCTCACAAAAAAAAAACAAAACAAGACACAGAAGGTACTCTTTTAGCCTGGAACCTCTCAAAGAGCGGGCAGTGTTAGTAAAGGATATCTGAGAAGTCCCTTTAAACACCCACTGCCTCTTGTTTGGGCCTACCATAATGAGGAACTGCAGAACGTATTCTCCTCCAGGAAGGGTTACTTAGTCTTGTCCATTTGCATTTTTAAAAATTTTAATAATATATTTTGTTTATACCAATATATCCAAAATATTATAATTTTAACATGTAAGCAATATTAAAATTGAGATATATTTTTCCTTTTATTTATACCGTCTTCACAATTAGATGTGTATTTTACACTTACAGCGCCTGTCAATTCAGTTCCTCAATAACCACCCGAGGCCAGTGACTCATTCTGTTCTGTTGAGCAGTGCCATTCTAGGACCTACACTTTGGAAAACATGGAAGTTGCTCTTCCAGAAAGTCTTCCGTGGCTCTCTCCTGCCTGTCCATTTGAATTTTGAAGAACATCTTCAGAAAGCAGTTTCGGCATTGGCATAGTTGACGTTGTCGACAGATTCAGTTGTTTCTTAAGCTTATCTGGTGATTAATAGATGTCAGTTCAGTTCAGGGGTCCACGAAAGTGCTGTATTGTTCGTCATGTTGCTCACTATCACTCTTTCAGGATCCAGCCAGAAAATTCTTTGTAGCTATCACATCTTGGTGGGCCCATCAGGTTGTAGTTCTACCCAAAATTAAATGTCTGTGAGCTGAGTATCTGTAAAAGGGTATGAGCAGATTTGTCAAAACCTTTTAAAGAAACATGTTGGACCCACTTGCGTCTAGTGTGTAGTGAGGTACTTTGCGAGGGATAATAAAAATCAAGTCTTCTAAATTTTCACAATAACAGGCCTACAGAAGGGTCACATTCTGTCTAAAGTGAGTGGATGCAAGAGGCAGCCTAATCCTGAGAGGTATTCATTCATTCCTTCATTCTTCGTGCCATATTGGCACTGGCTGGCTGGGGATACAGGTGAGCATGACAGCTCTGGTCCCTGCCTTCATGGAGCTTACATTCTAGTGGAGGAGACAGACAATAAACAAGTGCATAAAAAATAAAGTGATAACAAATTGTGATAAGCGTTCTGAAGGGAATAACCAGGGCGATGAGAGTATAAGTGGGGAGGGCCACTTCATTTAACTTTATTTTGGAACATTTCAAACATATACAGAAGTAGAGAGAATAGTAGTGATCCTTCCCACCCATGTGCCCATCACTGAGTTCAGCAGTTACCAATTTATGGCTAATCTTATTTCATCTATTATTACCCTTCCCCACACACATTCACAATTGAATTATTTTGAAGCAAGCCTAGATATTATATCACCCATATATATTTCAATAACTGCAATACCATTTTCTTGCCTAAAAAAGTTAACAATAATCTCTTAATATCAGATAACTAGCTAGTGTTCAAATTTCCCTGTCTCATAAGTGTGTTTTTTCACAGTTTTCTTGAATTGCTATGCAAATAAAGTTCATATAGTGCAATTGGTTGATATTTTTTTAAGTCACTTTTAATCTTATAGGTTCTCAGGGAAGTCACTTTTAATAAGATGGGCAGGGAAGATATTTTGATTGGAGACCTGAGAAATGAATGAGCTAGTTGGAGAAAGAGCATTCCAGGTAGTGGGAAGAAATGCAAAGGCCATGAGGTGGGAAAGGGTATATTCAAGGAATGTAAAGGAAGACAGCATGACTCATGCATGGTAAGCTAGGGAGGAAATATTTTGAGATGAGCTATTTCTCAAATTAACTTAAAAACCAGAGTTCTCCAGATTCTCTCTCAGTCTTACATAGTTTCTCAGAAAATAATGCAACGGGACTAGGTTCTTTTGACTTACTACAGAAGTGCCTTTGTTTTTTTTTTTTTTCCCTTTTTCTCCCCAAAGCCCCAGTAGATAGTTGTATGTTATAGTTGCACATCCTTCTAGTTGCTGTATGTAGGACGCCGCCTCAGCGTGGCCCAACAAGCGGTGCGTCGGTGCGCGCCGGGATCCAAACAGGGGCCACCAGTAGCGGAGCGAGTGCACTTAACCGCTAAGACACGGGGCCGGCCCTGGCCTTTGTTTTTAGTTATACTTTTATGACCTCAGCTTTCACTGAGAGCTGAAGTAATGGCTTACTCAAGTATACACAAGATATAATAATGCACTTTTTGTTAAAATTGAATTTTGAGATAATTGTAGATTCACATGCAATCGTAAGAAATAAAAAAGAGATCCTATGTACCCATTACCCAGTTTTCCCAAAGTTGCCAACCATAGTTTTTCCAAACTACAGTTTTCTTGCAAAGCTGTAGTATAATGCAGCAACCAGGATATTGACATTGATGCTGTCAAGATACAAAGCCATTCTGTCACCACAAGGATCCTTCCTGCTGCCCTTATTGTAACCACACCCACCTTTCTCCTCCTCCCCCTCTGTAGTTTTCTTTTTTATATTGCCTTTTACCTGGTTTTGGTATCTGGGTAATACTGGCCTCAGAAAATGAGTTGGAAGGTATTCCCTCCTCATCTGTTTTCTGGAAAAGAGTGTGCAAAATTCGTGTTAATTCTTTAACTGTTTGGTAGAATTCTCCAGTGAAGCTGTTTTAGGTCAGTCTTCCTAGAGGTTTGTCAATTTTATTGATTCTCCTACCCCCAAGAACCAGCTTATGTTTGATTGGTTGTTCTCTATTATTTTACTGTTTTCTTTTTTTTCGCTTTTACTTTTATTTGCATTTAATTTACGTTGGATTTATTCCTGGGCCATAAGTTTTTGTTTCTTCAGTTTCTTCCGGCATATCTTTTTCTTCTGTGCAACATCCTCTTCTGGTTTAGGAACGATCTGCTCTTTTTCAGTAAGGATCATCTCAGTGTGGCAGGGCGAGCTCATGTAGGGGTTGACCTGCCCATGAGCTCTGTACGTCCTGCATGGCATCTTGGGGGCTTTGTTCACTGGATGTGCTCAATGACCAGAGGTTCTACCAGGCCCTTAAGTTCAGCATTACTCTCTGCATTTTTAAGCATGTGCAGTAAAAATTCAGCACTCTTTTTGGGCCACTGACCCTGTGTCCAGCCCCACTGTTTGGCCTGGGTACACCTACAACTCCGCCATTGTATCAACGGAATGGCACACACTGCTTCTTTTATTTATTTATTTATTTTTTTTGAGGAAGAGTGGCCCTGAGCTAACATCCGATGCCAATCCTCCTCTTTTTTTGCTGAGGAAGAGTGGCCCTGAGCTAACTTCCGTGCCCATCTTCCTCCACTTTATATGGGACGCTGCCACAGCATGGCTTGACGAGCGGTGCATCGGTGCGCACCCAGGATCCAAACCTGTGAACCCTGGGCCTCCGAAGTAGAGTGCACGCAGTTAACCATTTGGGCCGCTGGGCCGGCCCCCACTGCTTCTTTAAAGTGACATCCTTCAGATACTTTGTGGCTTTTTGGATATGCATACCCTTGATAGCCTGGGCAGTTTCACAAGTGTTCTTAAAGCGAACACAAAGATTTGAACTTCTTGCATGATTTTGTGGGTTTTCTGGGTCAAGTGAGTAGCGAACCATTTTCAGAGAGCACCTCAGGCCGCTTATGGGAAGAGCTATTTTACTGTTTTCAATCTCATTGATTTCTGCTCTTATGGTTATTTTCTTCCTTCTGCTTACTTTAAGTTTATTTTGCCCATTTTCTAGTTTCTTGATGTAAGGACTTAAGATCATTGATTTGATGCACTTTTAACATAAGGATCCTTAGTATAAAATACTTCTTGAATTCAGTGCCAGAAGGTTTATCTTCAGATACTGCAAACTAACGTGTTTTCCACTTTGTTCTCTCTACCAGGAATCTCAACTTCCCGGTTCTGATTGGTTTCTGGTTTGATTTTTACCATTTGCTTTTATTTTTCTTGCTTTGCGATATCAACTAATCCCACTCTTTTTAAAAGTAGGATCCTTTCAATTGTTACTTGGATTGGAAAACAATAAATATTAAATAATAATTATCTCCTATATCAGCTTCTTCTGGCAACGGAATTATCTCCTATTGGAGAAGTTTTTCTCTTCATCGCTAGTGGTTATCAACCATTCTGTTTTACTCCTCGTCTATACACACTACACACGTATGCACGCATGCACACCCACCAATACCCCACCTCACCTAGAAGATTAATTGGGGAAATGGTGTTGCTTTGAGGTGTCACTGAGGTTATTATTTTTTAATCATAATTTATTCTTGGTAAGGATCGAAGAATGGATATTAAAACTTTCATTTTGTGGTAAAATATAGCCCTACTCCATAATTAGAGTAACTTTCTATGAGATTTTTTTAAACAAGACTTACTAATTGGACTGGAGTACAATTAGCATAGAGTGAGAGCAAGGACCACATGTTTTATTCTCCATGGTGTCCCTGGCACCTAGCACAGTGACTGGCCTATGAACATTCAGTATTTGTTGAGTGAACTGCCAATATGGTAGATGTGCCGCTGTCTTCTGTAGAAGGCATCATTATAGAATAGTAGTGATTCATTCCTTATATGTTCTTTCTGTTTCTTTTGTTACGTATGAATTGTGACAGTCCCAGATGCTGTATCAAATTTGCATTCACAGGTCACGTATCTATATGAAATGAGATATGGGCTACCTACTGAAATTATGGTCCAATTACTTATAAGTACTTTAGCCAATCTTTTTCATGTCATGTCACATGTAAAAATAGGTAATATTTGTATAGTACACTGGAGCAAACTGAGGCAGTAAACCACTTCTGGTACAGGGGCTCCTCCAGGGGACCTCCTCAAGTCTGAGGGGATCAGTGTCGACATGCAGCTGTAGCCCATTCATAGGGTACTAGTAGGAAAGCTGTGCTTTTGAGATCTTACTATCTACAGAAGTATATATAATGCTTTAAAATCTCATCTTTGTTGTCCTTTCTTTCCCACTGTAGTGTGGAAATCGGTGAAAGTGTGCGTGGAGAGGATGTCTATATTGTTCAGAGTGGCTGTGGTGAAATCAACGACAATCTGATGGAGCTTTTGATCATGATCAATGCCTGCAAGATTGCTTCAGCCAGCCGGGTTACCGCAGTCATCCCATGCTTCCCTTATGCCCGGCAGGATAAGAAGGATAAAGTAGGAACAGAATCTCTTTTTCTTTAATTTTTTTTTTTTTTTAATCAGGGGAAGCAGGAGCACTTGCCCAAAGTCACCAAAAATTTTCTTAATCATCAGATATATATTTAGAGGGTATTATTTTTGTGGCACATTCTCTTAGGTATTACTCGATCTTCAAAACAATTGACGTGATTGGTTTGTATAAAGCAACACACTTGGAGTCTGTATATTTTTTTCTAGTCATACCTCTGTGACTTTCGGTTAGCTCACTGCTGTTTTTAATTGTATCAGTAAGACTAAGCACCAGCTCCCATGGAGTAGACTATTTTTTAAACTGTGACAGATCCTCTGGGATGCTCTGGGGGTTCTAGTTGTGACCTCTTCATAAAACTTGAAGTCTGTTGTATGAATACTTGGTCTTATTATACACACACACGCTGCGCATTATTTATCTGGCATATTAAAATATAAGACATATACATATAACTTTACAGGTCTATTGTAATCAATGCCTAAATTTTACATACAATGCTTGGGAGAAGGCCAGATATTTTTATTCCAATTGAGTGTGGTGCTCCTACAGAGTATAAAAGGCATGGGCTATGCTATTTCAGAGTGCAGCAAGCGTGTTTACCTGTTATTTAAAGGGGTTGAGGTTGCTGGAAGGTTGACCTCCAGATGAGTAAGGGGGTGGTGTAATTTACAAAGCTACAATTTCCATTCTGTGATATGTTGTTAAATTTTGACATGTTAGGTGTTATACAGGTTGGAGTATATATGTGTTGAAAGAGATTTTAATAAAATTCTTTTGAAAAAAATTTTTCTCTGCCTAATTTAAATAATTTAGCATTGGAAACACTTGAATAGGCTGAAAATATGTACATTAAGTTAATAAAATGAAAGGTAGGAAAGTATTTTCTGAAATATGTATCCTGAGTTGGAAAAGTGATATTGCACTTTATATTTGTGCTAGGTAGTGATCTACTCAGAGTCAATGGCCATGTCACTTTCTGTGAATTTCTTGGTAGCACAGCGCCTTAAACATAGTAAGTATGTAATAAATAAATGCTTCTTGAGCAAATGAATTGTTTCTCAAATTGGCTTTTTTTTTTTTTTCTTTCCTCCCCTCCATTTAGAGCCGGGCTCCAATCTCAGCCAAGCTTGTTGCAAATATGCTCTCTGTAGCAGGTGCGGATCATATTATCACCATGGACCTGCATGCTTCTCAAATTCAGGTATCAATGGAACCTAAATATTAGCTTAGAAATTATTAGGGGTTAGAAAGTGGGGAGGAGAGGACTGATAATGCTGAAGACTTCAGAGAGGCAAAAAACTGCCCAAGTACAGCTCAAATAAACTAGATACTGGCGACATTTTGAACATCCTCACCTTAAGCAGAGTTCATGATCTTAGTCACTTGGGGTGGTTGGATAGGGAGGCAGTGTGGTATTCTGGGAAGAGCGTAGGCTTTGGGATCAGATCTAGTTTGAATACTGGCTCTGACACTTACTAGCTTTGTAACCCTTGCAGTTTATTTAACTTCTCTGAACATACACTGCTTTGTTATTACGAGTATTAAAAAAGATATTAAATTCATAGTATAATGCCTGGCTCATGACAGGCACCAAATAAATGGGAGGTGTTATTGTCATCATTAAATTTAGAGCCACAGATTTGGAACCTACTTTCTTTTTTTTGTGTGAGGAAGATCAGCCCTGAGCTACATCCATGCCAGTCCTCCTCTTTTTGCTGAGGAAGACTGGCCCTGAGCTAACATATGTGCCCATCTTCCTCCACTTTATATGGGGCGCCGCCACAGCATGTCCTGACAAGCAGTGCGTCGGTGCGTGCCCAGGATCCGAACCCGGGCCGCCAGCAGTGGAGCGCGTGCACTTAACCGCACCACGCGGCCGGCCCCCGAGGAACCTACTTTCTAGCATAAACCCAGAGTAAGGGGAGTGGAATACCATCTTATATTTTATACTTGTTTTTTTTTTTTTGAGGAATGTTGGCTCTGAGCTAACATCTGTTGCCAATCTTCCTCCTTTTTTTTTTTCTTTTTTTCTCCCCACACCCCAGTAGATAGTTGTATGTCATAGTTGTACATCCTTCTAGTTGCTTTATGTGGGACGCTGCCTCAGCATGGCTTGATGAGTGGTGTGCAGGTCCGCCCCCAGGATCCAAACCGGCAAACCCCGGGCTGCCGAAGCAGAGTGTGCGCAGTTAACCGCTATGCCACCAGGCCGGCCCCGTTATTTTATACTTTTTAAAGAGACTTTCAAATCATTATCATTGGAGGCTTATGGCAATCCAATGAGGTACATAGGACAGGTGATTGGTTATACCAATTTTATAGATGAAGAACAAAGTTGAAAAACACAACTAATCTGTAGCAACTAGTATTAGAACACAGATCTCCTGACTTCTAGTTACTCTCTGTGACCATTTATTATAAATACCTTCCACTAAGTTTATATACCATAGCATTGCTAACTGGTTTACCAGTTAGTTTTTGCTCCTTAACAAACCAGCCCAACATTTGGTGGCATAAGGCAGTAAGTATTTATTGTCTCACGGGTCTGCACGTTGGCTAGAAGTTCTGGTCTCGGCTGAACTTGGCCGTTTTTCCCATTGGCTCACTCATGTGCCTTTGGTCAGTTGTGGGTTAGCTGGGGGCTGGCTTTGCCCATCATGGCTGGGCTGTCTTACACAGTCCAGTTTCAAAGAGGGCATTTTTACAGTCTACCACACTGGGCATGCCTTCTGATCAGTTTGAGTGTTGTAGTAAGGTATTCTTTGGGCAAATTACTATTCTCTTTGTGTTAGTCATTTATAAATGGAAGAAAAGGGTAAACCTTAAACTTACACAATGTTACATGTCAAATTGATTCAGTTAAAAAATAAATAAAGAGAAGAGAAAGAAAACAAAACAAAATTGACCTAGCTTCTTTCTACAGGGCTTTTTTGATATCCCCGTGGACAATTTGTATGCAGAGCCAGCTGTCCTGAAGTGGATAAGGGAGAACATCTCAGAGTGGAGGAACTGCACTATTGTCTCACCCGATGCTGGTGGAGCTAAGAGGTGTGGTTGAAATTTGTACTGTTCCCAATGTACTGGGAAGATCTTTCAGACAGTTGTATCAGAAAGTGATGTTTTTCTATCCAGTGACAGTTTTAAGTACTTCAGAATGGATGCGCCAGTAGCTGGGACGTGGGCTGGATATAGTTTTACTCACTCATCTTTTACTGGCCTGAGTCACTACCCGAAAGACAAGACAGCAGCCAAGGAGCCCTAAATAGTCTGGTATTGTGGGCTTGACTGTAACCCAGTAGTAACTTAGCACTGCAGGGCTAGCAGACTGCTGTAAACCTATCAGGAAGGGGAGGAAATTTGGTTTTCTAATGAATGGCACCTGCTATCGAACCACATGCTAATAGCAGACAAGTAAGCTTTTACACACCTCTTAATGCTGTGGTTAGACCATTTGGATCCTTTGGATTAAAATATTAAGCAGGAGGGAAAATAAAGTGTGGTAATTTTATTTAAAGCCAAGACCATAACATTTTAAACAAACTGATTGCCAGGGATTGCCGGTTGCCGTGCTTTGCAGCTCATGTGGTGCCGACTAAGAGCTTTTGATTTCCCTAGTGGATCACTCGTTAGTGATGCATTCAAAAGTATGACATGTTCTTCTTGTTGTGGAAATAGAATGAAGAGCGACAAAACACAGATGATTCGGAAAAGCAAATTCAGATCTTTCTAAAAGCCATTCAGGGGCTGGCCTGGTGGCACAAGTGCTTAAGTGCGTGCTCTCTGCTTCAGCAGCCCGGGGTTTGCCGGTTCGGATCCTGGGCGCACACCGATGTACCACTTGGCAAGCCATGCTGTGGTGGCATCCCATATAAAGTGGAGGAAGATGGGCACGGATGTTAGCCCAGGGCCAGTCTTCCTCAGCAAAAAAAAAAAAAAAAAGGATGATTGGCAGATGTTAGCATAGGGCTGATCTTCCTCACACAAAAAATTAAAAAAAAGCCATTCAAAGTCTTCAGTAACTTTCTCAACAACTTCTTTATTTCAGTAACTTCAACAGAACTGATGAGCTGAGAACTTGAGTTCTATTATCCACCCAGGTGTGTGGTTTTGTGGGTCCCACGTAATCGCTAGTTAGCCCCTGTAATACTAGAGAGAGCACCTCAAAAACATCCTTCTAATGGTAGTTGTCATACTTGTCTTAACCTGTTGGGCATTATTTTCACATCTTGCCATGGAACTGAGAAATACTCATGTTTGAAATAAATAATCAAGCAGGATTTTCTTTCCAAAGTTGGGTACAAAAAAACTGCCTTCAGTAGATGACTTATCACTACATGATTTTTTGTTGTTTATAATTTTTTTATAGTGGTGAAGTATTTTCACAGTGAGTGGCTTGGCTGGGTTCTTCTGCCTTGGCAGGGTTTTTGGAGTAGGTAGAGATCCCTGTGTGATGTGACCTGCACATAGTTCTCCCCTCAAGAGTATAGGCAGTGACTTTTTCTGGCTGTTTATGCTTTGTCACTCACTGAGTTTGTTGGTGATTGAGTATGGACGGTCTGGGATGCTAGAACTAATTGATCATGCATTTGCCTCCGACAAGTCATCATTCCAAGCAGATTGGTTACTCTCGATGTTATGTGCCCACACAGTAGTAATGGAGAGCACAGGGTGTGGTCATTTAGATCAGGGTACACATTTTGCCTAGGTTGTGGTTCAAACCTTGTGTGTTCTCTATTCTATGGTCACAGGTTCCGCTAGTCAGCACAAACTCAGGTATGTGACCATAGTCACAAAGGAATCAGGACACAGTGCTCTGCTTGGACCAGTACTACATTAAAAAGTAAAACCCAAAGCACAGGCCTCTTCACATATGATGAGGATGGCACAGTGGAGCACGGACACGCCTGTCACTGGGGCAGCACACTGTCATTTACACCAAACAGATTTCTGTTTAAATTATATGGCACTTTGTCACCAAATAGATTTGTCTTCTATCGTACCTTCTAGTCTGGTTTGTATTATCTTGTAACAAAAAAAAAAGAATTCTGTTTTGATTTGGAGATACTTTGGGCTGTACAGTGAGATGCCCAGTTTGCCTGGTTAATTGGTGTAACTTTCTTTCTAGCAGTCATTAAAGGAACTCCCAAACTTGGTGTCCAGGTACAGTTGACATCGACAGTTGGTGGATCACTGAGGGCAGTGTGATGAGGGCACGGGCATTGGAACAGGCTGGGTACTGCTCATCTCCCGCAGGTTCAGGCTCACTTCTCACCACATCCGCATGTGCAATTGGGACAGTCTGCACTCCAGGGCGTTAGTTAACCAAGCCTTCTTTCTCCCCTTCTGCTGCCAATCCATTAAATGAACGTGCCTTAGTGTTATACTGCTTCCCAGAACTGGTGAGGGTGTCTGTCTATCCCCTACTGTAACCCAGAATGAATTATAACCTAAATTTGACTAATATATTCATAAACTCCTCTCAGGATATGGAGGCATCAGTCTATAAAACCCAGTTTGTGCTGTCAGTCTATTATAGTTGCTTTCTTCCAGCCCTGGGAAGGTTTCAAGGAGTATTTGCCCCCAGAAAACAAGCCCATTCTTTAGTCCATTTCTTTTGTCTTAGGATCCCCCCACACACAAACACAGGTTTTAACTGTGAACACCCTGTTTTGCAGAGTGACCTCCATCGCAGACCGGTTGAATGTGGACTTTGCCTTGATTCACAAAGAACGGAAGAAGGCCAATGAAGTAGACCGCATGGTGCTGGTGGGAGATGTGAAAGATCGGGTGGCCATCCTAGTGGATGACATGGCTGACACTTGTGGCACAATTTGCCATGCAGCTGACAAGTGAGTGCTCAGCGGTGGAGCTGGTGGTTAGAAGTCAAAAGCTAACTGCTGGGGCCGGCCCGGTAGTGCAGTGGTTAAGTGTGCGTGCTCCACTTTGGCGGCCCAGGGTTCCCAGGTTCAGATCCCGGGCGCGCACCAACACACCGCTTGTCAAGCCATGCTGTGGCGGTGTCTCATATAAAGTAGAGGAAGATGGGCACGGATGTTAGCCCAGGGCCAATCTTCCTCAGCAAAAAAAGAGGAGGATTGGCCTTGGATGTTAGCTCAGGGCTGATCTTCCTCTTCAACAACAACAACAACAAAAAGCTAACTTTTGTCCGAATTCCTTCAGCCTGCTGATTCTCTTTGGAACTGAATTGAGGGGATGATAACTAGCTGTGGGAGTTTTTCATCACCCTAGGCTTGAATTGCAGTACATATGATGAATTGCAGTACATATGAATTGATGAGTACTTTATTTTTTCCCAGATTTCCTTAGTTTTTTTTCTTTTTATTGTGCTAAACTATCTATAACACAAAATTTACCATTTTAAGTGTACAATTCAATGGCATTAGTTACATTCACAATGTTGTACAATTATCACCACTGTATTTACAAAATTTTTTCATCACTCTAAATACTCTACTTTTGATAATTTTTTTAACAAGTTAAAGTGGAAATCCATTGGCTTGAGAAGACAGAAATATAGTCTCCTATTTATAGTTTACCTGAGCCAGAAACCCTGATCTTAACTCTTGACGATCCATTTTAGCTGCTACTATCTTTGTTCATATCGCTTCTCTTCTCTTGCCTGCACCGTTCTAAATTGCCTTCCCTCTGTTCTCTCTGCTGCCAGGCACTAGTCTCTTACCTCCCCAGTGCATCTTTCACATTGCCTTTCCACATGCTAATCTTTCCACAACTATGGCTAGATCCCATCACTCCTCTCCTTTAAAACCTTAAGTGGCACCCCATTGCTTACAATCCAAGTCACTATAGACAGCATTGTCTCTCATAACTTTTCTTTAACTTCGTGAGTGTGCCTTGCCCAGGGCCTGGCATATAATAGGTGCTAAAAAAACTTATGTACTGAATGATTCCTGATTTGGATCCTGGAGTATACATTTATAAAATTCATTTTGTCTTCATATTAGTAAGGTAATGCTAATTGCTATAACAGATCAACTCCCTGAATTGTCAGTAGCTTAACATGATAAAGTTCCTTTCTTGTTCATGGCATACTCCAGTGTGAGTAGTCCTCTTTCAGTCTTGTGGCACTGCATCTTTAACATGTGGCTTCCAAGATTACTTTGGGAGATATTTCCATTTTGGCCAGCCAGAAAGGGAAAAGAGCATGGAAGATCACCCATGGATAATTTTTATAAGCCCAGCCAAAAAGTGGTGTACATTGTATCTGCCCACGTTTTGATAGTCAGAATTGTCACGTGGCCACTCCTAACTATGCAAGGGAGGCTGGGAAATGTAGTCCAGCTGTGTGTCCAGGAAGAAGAGATGGATTTTGTTGAGCGTAGCAGTCTGTGCTACAGTCCTTTTACACTAATACGAATGTATTCAGATAAGTTCTTAGTCCAGTTCTCTCTCCTTGCTATGGACTGAATCATGTCCATCTAAAATTGATATGTTGAAGCCCTAATGCTCATTGTGATGGTATTTGAAGGTGATACTTTTGGAAAGTAATTAGGTTTAGATGAGGTCATGATGGGATTAGTGCCCTTATAAGAAGAGACACTAGAGAGCTTGCTACCTCCTCCACATTGAGATGGCATCCACTAATAAGCCAAGAGAAGAGACCTCAGAATGAAACCTACCTCGCCACCACCTTAGACTCAGACTTCTCAGCCTCTGAAACTGAGAAATAAAATTCTGTTGTTTAGGCCACCCAGCCTGTGGTATTTTGTTATGGCAGCCAAGCTGACTGATAACACTCCTCCTTCCTAACTCATATTCTATAGTGACAAGTAAGATTAATCCAAATCAACTCTGCTTTTTCCTGTAGACTTCTCTCAGCTGGAGCCACCCGAGTTTATGCTATCCTGACTCATGGCATCTTTTCTGGCCCGGCCATTTCTCGCATTAACAATGCATGCTTTGAAGCAGTAGTAGTCACCAATACCATACCTCAGGAGGATAAGATGAGGCATTGCTCCAAAATACAGGTGAGGATGAGATTCTTGCAAAACACAACTCCACTAAGTATTTAGGAGGTGGTTACATATGTTGAATTAGATGTCTGGGTTCTGAAGATTTCTTCCTTTGCTCTTAAGGGTTTAGTCTGGCATCAGGATCTGTGATCCAAAAGTAAAAAATCACATGTTTAAAAATTCAAATTGCTAGACCTCAGAATCTCTGGAGGATGGAGCCCAGGATTCTATATTTTAACAGGCTCTCCCAGTGATTGTAATGCACACTCAAGTTTGTAGGTCCATGCTTTACAGTATGTGTGTGTCACTCTTAAATGTTAGCCCCTGCAGACCTAATGTGAAAGCTGATGGTGTGCTCCTTAGAACTACAGTGTTGTTCCAAGTGTGCTCTGGAAACCACCTAAATTAATTACCTGGAGTTCTTGTTAAAATGCACATTCCTTTGCTCCATCCAAGACCTACAGAACCAGAGGTCCTGGGACCAGTACTTTAGAGTAATTCCCCAAGTAATTATTAGACACTGAAGTTTGATTGCTGTGACACTAAAAGAACAAGGCTTTGCTTAATTAAAAATGTGTACAGTAATCCATTTGCTATCTGAAATATGTAGACCTGGAGGGTTGATGTCATTCTTAAAGATTTTTTTTCGGCTTAAATATTGTTTGTTTGTTTTTATTCCTAAGAATTTTTGAGTGTGAGTCAGGGCTTTTTCACCATTAGCATTCTGATTCTTTCCTAATGCTTATATTAAAAATGTTATGAAGACTAGCTGGGTGTGGGCTTATGAGGGGAAACAGCACAATGCAGCAGTCTCAAGAGGAAGGACCCTCCTCAGGCTGCTCATCAGTGTCTGCAAATTGGCTGGTCATCTCTGTCCCCTGATACTAACCTGAGGATTTTCTTGCCTTTGTAGGTGATCGACATCTCCATGATTCTTGCAGAAGCCATCAGGAGAACTCACAATGGGGAATCGGTTTCCTACCTATTCAGCCATGTCCCTTTATAATAGAATAATTTCTGAGGCTTTTTAAAAATAAAGTGGACCCCGCCCCTTGTTTTCCCTTGGTATTTGATGAAAAGTTCAGCAGAAGACCCAGCTTGCTCCAGTGTAGCTTTCTAAATCCCACACCAGGTATAATAGTGTTTCTCCTAAAATTTAGGGCAAGACAGATTGAGATTAACTGCTGGGATTTCCTTCCTACATTGTCTCATTCTGGCTTCTTTGATTTTGTGAGCCTTGCAGCTTTAACTACAGCTCAGCTGCTGCAGGATTTCAGCCTTTGAAGGGTGTTGTGTAGGGGTGTTGGAATGTGATTGGGGAAGCTCAGACTCCTTTGCATATGAATGCTTCAGGGTTTCCTTGGTTCAGAACTACTAGCAACAAAGCCAACCCAATCCCCCCACCCCCAACCTGTGACAAGTTCTCTAAGGTCTATGCTAAATGACAGCAAGAGCCCTCGCAGCCATGAACCCCGGCTCTGGTTGCTGAGCCCCCTGTCAGGCGAGGGGGACAGGCAGCTCTTAGCTCTGCTGCACTCAGGCGGGCGGGGCCTGAGGGGAGGCAGCATTCGGTGCAGCAAATGCTTCCTGGGAGGAAAAAGCCTGATCCATCACCCTCTGCTTGGGGACTGTAGTGCTTGGATTCTCCTTCGTACCTGTTCCTTTCCATTTGGCTTGATCTTCAGCCATCTTGACCTTTTCCTGGCCAAATATCTTCTTGGGCCCAACTGATCATTGTACCATAGTGTTCTGGAAAGCAAACTCGCTTCTTGCTCTGTATTCTCTAACATTTACACGAGATTATTTTGCTGTAGCTTAATCTTCCCTAGCCCACTACCACCGTGGTAGTAGGCTTTAGGTGGTGTTATAGTGCCTTTTGATTAATTTAAGTATTTGATTTTCATCTTCCTTCCTTGGATCTATTTGGCCTCTCAAATGACCTGAGATTTCTGTTAAAAAAATTGATGTTACTGTCTCTTGTAGAGGAAAATAATAAAATGTTTGTTTGCGTGTGATCGTGGGTCTCTATCATATCTGTAGTGGTCTCCCTGCCGGAGGTTTGGTTTAGGTGTCCTGCCGCCCAATGATAGCTCTTTGTTTCCACAGCATTAGCTGCATTGTTAAGCCAAGAGAAGACATTGGTAGCAGTTTTTTATTCAACTGTAAGACCTTAAGATATCTAGGGTTTACTAAAAACTAGATATAGTGTCATTCTATGCATTATACCTGAATTTCAGGATGTATAATGCCTGCTGGATCTCTAGTTCTTATTCCTGAGGATAGGAATTAGATATTTTCCTACAGGAGGAGAGTAGTTTCTATAATTCATTTTGAGCCAATTTTGCCAAACATGGTCAAATTTCCCTACATCAGTAGTTGACACACATTTGGCATTTAATTTCAGCCTTTCTAAATAAAAACTATTTGGAGAAGGCAAATGTGCAAAATTTTAGAATGGATTATAATGCATTGCAAAATTTTAAGTGAGTTTTCTTTGTGTATCATCAAATAAGGGTGCTCTTTTACTCTGGGAAGCTACATGCTTCTTGAGCTTTGTGAAGAGTGCTCCATTATCTTTGAAGCCTGGTTCTGCTTTCGTTTGCTTTGGTTTTGCTTTATGTTGAGTATTGGGATATCTACTTTACAGTGAGTCTTTTGAAAAAAGTGATTCAAAACGGACCGAAGTGAGCTCTGAAATGTGTGCCTCTGACCCTCTAGCCCTTTGTCACCTCAAATCTCTGCTCTGAGAGAAGCTGCCGTGGAGCATTGATGCCTTAACTTGCTGATTATCCTGTTTTCTGAAGTGTTGGATCAGTTGATGAGGGCTTGCCACGTCAGAATGTTTTGACATAAAACCTCTACAGCGGGCCCCGTTGGGTAATCCAGTTCTGAGGATAAGGTTTTGAGGTCATCCAAGAAAGGCCCTCAATCCCCATCTTTGATCCCTATGCCTGAGAGAAGGGCAGTATTCAATTCCCTGTGACGCTGAGCAAAATGCCGTAAGTACCTCCAAGGCCATTCTTTTTTTCTTCAGTGGGAGAGGCCAAGTGTCTGAGATGGCAAGCAGTTCTTGACTAGGGAACAGTAGCCGGAACAGACTTGGTGGGGTGTGAGGAGGCGGCATCCAAGCTGAATAGAGTTGCAGGGGGAGCACAGTTGAAAGGAGACTGTACCTGTGACAGCCATATGATCACTTCCAAGCAAAAGGCCCCACCAGGTTCTTTTTTTTTTTGCTGAGGAAGATTCGCCCTGAGCTAACATCTTTGCCAGTCTTCCTCTATTTTGTATGTGGGTCACCACAACAGCATGGCCACCAACGAGTGGTGTTGGTCCGTGCCCGGGAACTTGAACCCGGGCCGCCAAAGTGGAGCACACCAAACTTAATCACTAGGCCGCGGGGCCGGCCCCACTCGCCAGGTTCTGTTTCACATCCACTCCTGGCCTTCCACTCTCAGAACCAGAGAAAAGGAGATTACTTGGACCAAGGCTGAGCTCTCAACTCCCAAAGCTAATGCCTTTATAAAAGATTTATTTCATCTCAAGTTGGGGCTGCTAGTCTCCTTTCCGGATTTTGAGAAGTGTTTTCTGCTAAAGAGTTTATTTAGCTTGCCCATTAATAGCACATAGCACTAACCTCAAGGTTATTAGAACTATAAGCTTGAACTTTAAAAAAAAAAGCAAACATTGCCTCTCCTATTGACCGACCCTCCTACCATCTCCCTCCTACTAGCTCTTGGTTGTGGGGGCAGGGGAAGAGCCCTCCAGAAAGGAGTCAGGTTATTGGTGGCACCTCCCCCACATAGAACTCTCCAAGTGAGGATGAAGGAAGAGAGCTCACACTACTGCCCCAAGGCCTATCACTCCATAGAGACCACTGAGGGACTAGGGAGTAAAGGCCCTGTTTGTGAAAACAGCCAGTTCATTTCGTCAGGAAATGGAGCCAGCCTCCTACATTTGCTTTAGTCTGTCCTTCCAGTCTTTAGCCTGAGACATCTCCAGTTGATTGGCTCCTGGAGCTCTGAGCCCCGGCTTCCTCTGCCTCTGGTTTTCTCTTGCCCTGTCTTTGTCAGGGATGGACTTTCATTGACCGTGACAAGGCCTTTTGCAACCAGTGCATAATGTGACCAAAAGAGGTTCGGTTATAAGAGGGCCATGTGTCTTTGGAGTCCTCTAGAGATGCCAAAGCAACCCCCCATCACATGGTAACTGCAGTCACAAGGGTCATCTATACTATCCTCTCAATAGCTGCAAATGGGAGAAGGGAGGATTAGAATTAACACCACCACCATGGGGTGGAAACACTCCTCATTTCCAGGTGGAGGATTGACCAATCGTGTGCCTATTAGTCATTTGCTGCCTCTTGCCAACTTCTGGCTCTCAGATAAGGCTGTTCTTAAAGGCTCAGCCTTTTGCAAGTGATTATTCAAAAGCACGCTGGGTGGTATCCCTCCCCTCCGAATCAGTCATTGGCTCCTGGACACTGCTGCTTGAAACAAGGGGTTTCTGCCCTGAGGGTCATGGTTTAAAGGCAAAGGTGCTAAAAGCTAGAGACTCACCTCCTGCTTTGCTCCTTCACCATGTTTTGAGCCCTGTTTTTCTCTTGCAGATTTTTTGCCAGTCTGAGACTCCTTGTTTAAGAATAAAGCAAATTCTACCCTGAACCATGACAGAGAAGGCTCAATGTTCCACAGAATCTTGGTTCAAGCACTTCTTCTAAATCACCTTTTTCAAAGTCTTCTAGGTCTTTTCTGGAAAACTGCAGGGCAGCTAAGATGTGAAGGGGTGTATTCAGCTCCCATGTACTAAAGGCATGAGGGGGTTGGGATCGGGCCTTGCCGTTGGTTCTCAGGTTGTCCTGGGATCTCTCTGCCGGTGCCGGCATTGGTAGCTGCCTCAGAAGACCTTATGCTGTTCAGAAAGGCCTGTGTGAAAAAAACGGTTATTTCAGGGATACGTTTGAACTTAAGGTTAGTTGTTAGTTGTCAGATCTGAAGGAAATTCCAGTGTAAAGGCGGTTGCTGAGGGCTTGCCTACAGTCTGTTACCCGGGAAAGTGACTTGCCGTCACTCATGTTTGGTGCATTCAGAAGAGAATGTTTAAGTCGGGGGAGGGGGGTCACCATTTCTTTTGAATGTTTCTTATGGGGGAATCCGAATGGGGGGGTGAGGGCTATGAGGGGTAATAGGAAGAAGCGATGGTCCTTCCCTTCAAGTTCCAGGAATTTGAATTTGACCTGGAAGACCGGTGGCAATGATTGTTTAGTTGCTGCTCTGCATGGCCCCTAGGATTGCAAAGGTAAAGGGCTTAGAGGGCTGGACAGATTCCTGTGGCCTTGCCCTGCCTGAGACTGCTCTTGTGGCTCAGCACTGGGGGCCATGAGAGAGAAGACACTTCCTGACCACCACCTGCCATTTCCGTCTCCCCCCTCTCTTCTGCCTGGAAGCCTGGATGCCCTTAGCCTTTGATGTTCCTAAGTAGATCTTGCCATGAAGATTCTTAGGCTCTCCGTTCTTTTTGAGGACGTTCCCTTAGTTTTTTGCTTGCAGAGTGAAAGGGAAGGAGAGACAAAGGGGCAGGGGAGCTTTTTCCATCCCAGCCCTTAGTAACCTGACCAGTCCCAGAGCCTCAGAAACCTAGCTGTCTTCTTGCTGCAGCTGCGCCCATGTGGGTGTGAGCCTCTTTGTTGCTGGCCTGTTGTATGCCCCTCAGTGACAGCCTATTGTCCCTGCCCCGTGCCCTAAGGGAGACCAGAGGATCTCCACTGGCCACCAGAGTCAGACTCTTCTCTATCTTTTCCCTTTCCCGAGCTCTTTTTTTTTTTTTTTTTTGGTGAGGAAGATTGTCCCTGAGCTAACATCTGTGCCCATCTTCCTCTATTTTGTATATGGGACGCCGCCACAGCATGGCTTTATGAGTGGTACATAGGTCCACACCCGGGATCCAAACCTGAGAACCCCGGGCCACCGAAGCGGAGCGCAAGAACTTAACCACTATGTCACCGGGCTGGGCCCTTTTCCCGAGCTCTTTTCCTCAATATAGTCCTCCAATAGCTCAGGTACCAACTGTAAAATTAAAAACAGGGGGAGGGGAAGCTCATTTTGAAGCAAAAATATCTGAAACAATGCCGAGTGACAATAGGCCTGACTCCCATTCTCCTCTGCCCTGCTTTGTTTTTCCAACTGTCTCAATTCTTCCATTCTCCATGTCTCCACTGCCACACTCAGCGTGTCCACTCACTGTGGCAGCTGGGGCTTGTTGCTTCACCCATGTAGTTGCCACAAGCTCACTCACTCCTTGTGGTTTTGATTCAGGGTTTGAATATAAACAGAACAGGGCAGCCAGGCCTGACCAATGTATTTCACCTGGGCAATACACTGCGCAGAGGTTTCCTACTCCAGCATATAAGTCAGCCTGGAGCTACACTGCCCAACTTTAGTCATCGCCCTCAAAGTTCTTGGGGTAGGGCCTCTGATGACATGGTGGGTGGAGACTTTGTGGTGTGGGAGGGGCTGCAGCAAGGAAGGGGAGGAGCACGATGAGGGAGGGCTGCCCAGTGGCTGAAGTCTGGCTGATAACACTTAACCATCATTATCCCTTTCCTGCAGCCACCCCCTGGCCCAGCTGCACTAGGGGGAGCCAAGCAGAGGACAGAGGGAAGAGACACCTGCGGAAAATGGCTCAGGGCTTGGGGAGTGGCATGAGCGCCAGCCTCAGCACCTGTCACTCCTCCAGGTCCCCTCTTCTTCCCCTTTATGTCCCCAGCAGCCAGGGTGACAACACGCTGTTCAGTTCCCACTCATTCAGCAGACAGGAAAGTTCGTCACAAACAAAGCACTGTGCTAGGTGCTAGGAACGTGGAAACAGGTCCCACATGGCCCTCGACTCTGAGGCGCTCTTGTCTAGAGGGGGAAACAGGACATTACAATTTGGTGTGAAAAGGACTATCGTGAGAGAAGAACCAGGTGCGACAGGAGCACGGGAGGAGGCGCCTAAGCCAATGTTGGGAATCAGGGAAAGCTTCGTGGAGAAAATTATTTTGACTCTTGAAGCAGTTGATTAGAAGTTGGCCAAAGAGGGAGGAGGAAGAAGAGTGTTTCAGGCAGACAGAATAGCACGTGCTTCCTGGACACCCAAAAGAATGCGGCCGGGGCGTGTGTGTGTGTGTGTGTGTGTGTGTTTGGGGGTAGGATGGAGAACTGTGATGACGGGTGGGGCTGGTAAGACCAGATCATGGAGGATCTTACAAGTAGAGTGACCATATGCCTCTTGTACCAGCGTCTTTATTAATGGCACCCCTTTTCACTCTCAAAAGTGTCCTTGTTTGGATAATATGGTAACCTTATTATATGGTAACCCTACTTGTAAGACATACTGAGGAGTTTGAACTTTATCCTGGGAGCAAAGAGCAGCCACTGACGGTTTTAAGCAGGGTACTCACAGGATCAGATTCACGCAGTTAAAATAGACTGGCAGTAACGTGAAGAACGGATTGGGTGGGGGCAAGAGCGAGGAAAGGGAGATGAGTTAGGAAGCCATGCAGTTGTCCAAGGGTGAGATGAGGGTGGCCGAGGCAAGAAAAGTGCTGGTAGAGAGAAGACCAATTTGCAATATAGATTGGAGGCAAATACAACAGAACGTGGTGATGTTCTGATGTAGGGATTTAGGGAGAAGGAGTCGTCCAGGACAACTTCCATCTCTCTGGCCTGAGGGCCTGGCGGACGCTGGTGCTGTGGAGTTTGGGGGATGATGCTGAAGTTCCATTGAGGACCTGCTAAGTTTAAGGTGCCTGGGGGGCCTCACCAGGAGGAGTCAACGGGCAGCTGTTGCAGCCAGAAGAAAGGTTGTTGTGGGTATTGATACAGTTTTGCCCAAATACCCTTTCCAGATGGTCGTGAAGCGCTGGGGCTGTAAGCTAGGCCAGCCTTAAGGATCCTCGGTGTTTGAATCCAAAGGACAAGGAAAAGTGGGGGAGGCTATGGAATGGGAGGAAAGCTAGGGAACAATGAAAAAAGTTAAAAAGGGTTTTAAATGCACAAGATAAAAATCTGGGTTATAGGTTATCTAAAGGAGAGAGATAAATAGAAGCCAACAAAGAAGGCTCTAAAAGAAAGAGGTGTGGATTTTTTTAAAATTATAGACAGTTTACAACAGCATTACAGACAATTTGGGAAATGTGTGTACAAAGCCTTAACCTATAATCTGCCTCCCCATCACAATGATGATTATTTTGGTGTATTTTTGGAGGTATGCACAAGTGGAGAGAGCAGCAGCAGCAGGTTAACTCAAGAAAATCTACGGTAACAGTTTAACAAGGTCCACGGCCAGACTTAGAAGGCTGTATCAGTAACCCAGATGGAGAATGGCAATCAGACTCATTGAAAAGGCGGGCAAGGGCATCAGAGCCTTGTGTCCGTGCTGAACAGAGTCCTTATGCCCCTTTTTTTTAAATTAAAATGTTTATTTCGAGATAATTATAGATTCACATGCAGTTGTGAAAAATAATACAGAGAGATCCCATATGCCCTTTACCCAGTTTCTCCCAGTGGTAAAATCTTGCAGAACTATAGTGTAGTATACAACCAGAATTGATACATTGATCCAGGCAAGATACAGTGCCATCACCACAAGGAGCCCTCGGTTGCCCTTGTGCAGTCAAGTGCCACATAACGACGTTTCGGTCAACAACAGACAGCACGGTGGTCCCAAAAGATTAGGACCGTATAGCCTCGGTGTGTAGTAGGCTATACCATCTGGGTTTGTGTAAGTATACTCTATGATGTTCGCACAACCACGAAATCGCCTAATGACACATTTATCAGAATGTATCCCTGTCATTAAGCGACGCATGATTGTCCCTGGTCAATGACTGTCATTAATCCCTGGCAACTACTAATCTGTTCTCCATTTCCATAATTTTGCCATTTCATGAATGTTATGTAAACAGAATCATACAGCATGTAACCTTTCGGCTTTCTTTTACTCAGCTTAATTCTCTGGAGATTCATCCAAGTTGCGTGTAGCAATAGTTTGTTCCTTTTTGGTGCGGAGTACAATTCCATGGTATATATGTACCAGTTTGTTTAACCATTCACCCATTGAAGGACATATATGTTTCCAGTTTGAAGCTATTAAGAATAAAACTACTATGGACATTCATGTACAGGTTTTTGTGTGAACATAAGTTTTTATTTCTCTGGGATGAATGCCCAGAAATGCAGTTGCTGAGTTGTATGGTAGTTGCATGTTTAGTTTTTCAAAGACACTGCCAAACTGGTTTCCAGCGTGGCTGTACCATTTTACATTCTCACCAGCAGTGTATGAATGATCCAGTTTCTCCACACCCTCACCAGCATTTGGTGTTGTTGCTGTGTATGTTTTTGTTTTTGATTTTTAGCCCTTCTGATAGGAATGTAGTAATGTCCCATTGTGGTTTTCATTTGCATTTCTCTAATGGCTGATCATGTTGAACATCTTTTCATGTGCTTATTTGCCATCCTTATATCCTCTTTGCTGAAGTGTCTGGTCAAATCTCTTTGGATCTTATTTAAACTTTCTGTTTTAGCTGCCTCCCTCTGACACCGCTCCAGCATGGGAAGGGGAGATGGGGCGCCACCTCATGACTGCCAGCTGGGGGTCGAAGTACA
The DNA here is from genome assembly GCF_020826845.1 of Diceros bicornis minor. NCBI lineage: Eukaryota > Metazoa > Chordata > Mammalia > Perissodactyla > Rhinocerotidae > Diceros > Diceros bicornis. The sequence goes on from NC_080781.1 coordinate 100,342,266, forward strand.
GGTCCCCATTCAGCCTCCATTGACAACCAAGTAGGGAGCCTCCCGGTTACTGCTGAGTGGGGATGGGAGTTCCAGCTCGCCACCAGGCCTCCACTGATCCCTCCTGTCTGGGAGGGGTAGGAGTTCCTTGTTACTGCTCCACACAAGGCTTCTACCAACACCACAGAGTGGAGAGAGTGTGGCCTCGTTACTGCTGGGTGACAATGAAAGCATTACCAGTTCACTAGATCTTCTAACACCACCCAACCAGGAATGGAAGGGTCACCTCATTATTGCCTAGTGGGGTTGGAAATCCGGACTCCCCAGGAGGTCTCCACTGATACTGCTGGAGGGGTAACCTCATTACTACTCAGCGGAGATGAAAGTTCCAGCTCCCTTCTCAGCCTGTTCTGACACCCCCTGGGAGGGGGTGCGGCCAGGGGCTTGGGAGGCTTGGGGGGCTCATTACAGCCTCAAGTTGAAGACTCTGCTCCCCACTCAGCCTTTGCTGGTGGGGGTGGGGCCACAATTTTTTCCTGTGGTGTTTAGCTACCGTAGAAAGATTAATATCTAAAATTTTCTGTCTTCCTAGGCTACCCCTTTCCTAGAGAGACGACTTTTGCTGGGGCTTTTTTTGTCTGCACCCATTGGCGTTTCCAGGTTGTCAGCTTCTTCAGCTCCAAGTCTGGAATATATGAGGCAAGATGAAAATCCAGGGAATTCAGCACCATGTCATTCCTTGAGTCTGAAACTCCTAGCTGGTCTGCCTTCTCTCCACCTTTCAGAGTCTTCTATGGTTGTTTCATGTATAATGTCCAGTGTTTTCAGTTGTACTTAGCAGAAGGAACAGGCAAAATGACGTCTACGCCATCTTCCCAGAACTCCACATGCCTTTGAAAAAAACAAAATTTTTTATTGACATATAACATATCAGAAAGTGTACAATTCATAAATGTATAGCTCAATGAATTTTCACAAACTGAACATACCTAGCACCCAGATCAAAATACAACAGCAGCCCAGAAGCCCCCTCTCGCCGCCTTTCAGCCACTACCCTCCACACTAGAGTGGTTGCTACCTCTGTGGCTGGCCTAGCAGAAGGGCATCGACAGCTTGAGACTCCTCTGACTGGCTTAAAACTCTATCCAGTGTATGTGCGTGTGTGTGTGTGTGTGTGTGTATGCCCCCTCACTTAGGCCTGTGGGTTTTTGCACACAACTTCTATCAATCTGACTTCCTCATCTAGTCACCTTAGGTTTGAAAGTTCTTCAAAGACCTGGGTTCAAATTTCACTTCCATTATTTACCAAAAGTACAGTGTAGTGACTAAGTGCATGAGCTTTGGGGTCAAACCTGAGTTCAAATCCCAGCTCTACCACTTCTCACTGTGTGGTCTAGAAAAGGATGACAACAGGACCAACCTGTGACGTTGTGAGGATTAAATGAAACAACTCATGGGAAGTGTTTAAAACAGTGCTTGGCACATAAGCCAACCCTCAATCAATGGTAGGTATTATGATTATTAGTATTAGTACTGTTGTCAATGGTTAAATGATATCAAATGACTTATGTCATTATAATGACATTAAATGACTTATGTCAAGTACCTGATACAGTTCCTGGCACTCAGTGTTAGTTCTCCTTCCTCCCTGCGGGGGAGCAATAAGGAGTGTGTACCAATTGTAAGTTTGTTCTCATGGGTTGGAGGGAGGGAGGGAAAAGCTTCAGTAGGGAGAGGAGCTATGCTGTGGTGTCCTTCTTAGGGCCTCTTGGGAATATGCAACGTGCTCCCATTTGACAGGCTTCCTTCCCCTGCTGGGGAACAAGGTCAGCTCCCACTGCCTTCCTTCACGCCCCTACTCAGGACTCTTCTCAGTGAAGGCCTGGGTGGAGCAGAAAGCAATGTTGATGGGAAAGCCAGCCCCTCTCCATAGGCTGAGGTCTGCCTGGCCCCCTAACTCTAATGCTATTCTAATTCCTTCTTAGTATGGCGGAGTAAAGGCCCTGGAGGGTTTCGGGCTAGCACAACTCCATGTCCTAGCTTGGCCCCTGTGAGTCCTTTCCTCCCTCTGGCAAATAGTACTGGCTGCCATGCCCAGGCCTGCCTCGGTGAAGCCCCAAGGTGGCTCCCAGAACCCCAATTTGGGAGTCAAGGGAAGAGCCTGTCACTAAATGTCCAAAATGCAGTTTGACATAAGCTTCATTTTCAAACTATGTCACTACATATTTCTGTGAGGAAAGAAGGGAAGAGTACCTTGAAGTTACACAGAGCTAGGGCATTATAGCTTCCCAAAGTTGGGGGATCAGCTACTCTAATAACTGAATGCAATTTATGAACTCCTGATCCGCCTTGTTCAGCTGCAGAGAAATTTTCTACAGACTCTCGATTTATGGCATTGTCCTTCTCTCTGCAGACAGCAGAGGGCCTCATTAGCACAAACTCAATGTCACTGGCAAATATATGGGAAGGGAAGTTGCCAAGGTTCTAGAAGCATAGTAAAACTTTCATTAACAGAAGTGTGCAAGAAGATTAGCTATTCAGCTTAATTCTCTCTCAGAAAAACAAAAAAGGATATTCTAAGTTAATAGAGGTTAAAACGTTAAGAAGAACCTTCTTATTGTTTCACTCCTTATGGTTGAAAATTCATCCCAAATTCCCAAGTCATCTTCACTGCCTCAACTAGTAACAAGGATCCTGAGTAGGGTTGCCAGATTTAGAAAATAAAAATACAGGATGTCAAATAACGACCCTGGACATCATATATTTGAAAAAACAAGACTCTGAAAGATGGAGAGAGGAAAGCAGAGCAGCTAGAGTCCTCAGGAGCTGAGGAACAGCAAAGCGGTGAGTTCCCTGGATTTTCTTTTTGCCTCATATATCCTGGACCGGGTGCTGGAGAGGCAGGCAACCCAGAAACGCCAATGGCACAGACCAAAAAAGCCCTAACAAAATCCAGCTCTCTCTAGGCAAAGGAGCAGGAAAGAGATAGCCTAACGAGACAGAAAACATAGACAATAACTGCTCTACAGCAACCAAACTCCACATAGAAAACCAGCCCTGCTCGCCCCACGCCAGCAAAGACCTAGTGGGAAGCCATGATTCCACTCTCACCAGGCTGTAAGGAGGTGTTCCAAACCCCTACCAGGGTGCTTTCAGAAGAGGCCTAGCACGGGGCGGGGCTTTCATTGCCACCAGATGGTAACAAGGCCTCTCACCTCATAGTGTCAGTGGCAGTACCCCGCCCCTCCCAGTGGGGGCCTAGTGGGGAGCCTGAACTCCCACCCCTGCCCAGCCTCTAGGTGTCAACCAAGGCTGAGTGGGGATCCTGGACTTCCATCTCACATGGCTGTTATGAGACCACATCCCCCTTCTCCCACCAGCATGGTGTCTGAGGAGGCTGGCTAAAACAGGTTTAAAGCAGTCTCATAATACCCCAAATGTCCAAGCTGCAATCGAAAATTACTCATCTTTCCAAGAGCCAGGAGGATCTCAAACTGATTGAAAAAAAGACCGTCAATAGATGCTAACACTAGGATAAGGAAAATGTTAGAATTATCTGACAAATATTTTAAAGCAGCCATCAACAAATGCTTCAGTGAGCAAATACGAACATGCTTGAAACAAATGAAAAAATAGAGAGGCTCAGCAAAGAAATGGAGACATAAAGAGACAATTGGAAATTTTAGAACTTTAACTCACACAAAAATAATGGATGGGCTCAACAGCAGAAAGGAGAGGCCAGAGAAAAGTGTCAGTGAACTCGAAGATAGAATAATAGACATGACCCATTCCGAACATCGAAGAGAAAATAGATGGAATGGAAAAAAAAAAAGAATAGAACCCCGGAGACTTATGCAACTATAACAAAAAAATCTAACATTCATGACATCAGAGTTCTAGAAGGAGAGGAGAAAGAGGATGGGGCTAAAAAGGTACTAGAAAGAATATGGCTGAAAACTTCCTAAATTTGGCAAAAGGCATAAACCAACAGATTCAGGAAGGTGAGTGAGCCCCAAACAGGATAAACTCAAATAAAATCCACACTGAAAAAAAAAAAAAATCCCCACCAAAACACGTCGTAGTCACACTTCTTGAAACCAAAACCAAAAAATCGTAAAAGCAGGGAGAGAGAAACAACACCTTACCTATAGAGGAAAAACAATTCAAATGACAGCAGAGTTCTCATCAGAAACCATGGGGGCCAGAGGAAGTGCTGAAAGAAAAGAACTGTCAACCCAAAACGCAGTGAAAATACTCTTCAGGAATGAAGGGGGAGACGCAAAACATTCTTAGATGAAAGAAAACTCAGGCCAGTTTGTCACCAGCAGACCTACTCTGAAAGAATGGCTAAAGGAAGTTCTCTAAACAGAAAGGAACTGATAAAAGAAGAATTCGAATCTTGGAACAGCAGGAAAGAGGAAAGACACAGTAAGCAAAAGTATGGGCAAATACAATAGGCTTTCCTTCTCCTCTTGAATTTTCTAAATTATATTTGATGGTTGAAGCAAAACTTATAGCCCTGTCTGACGTGGTTCTCAATGTTTGTAGAAGTAATATTTTAAGACAATTCTATACTTGTCAATTGTGTTTCAATAAAGCTAAAATGAGGAAGGGTACATAACTTATCACAGCCGACTGGTGTGGACATTTTACCAATAAAATGGTGGTCTCGATCTCCATCATATCTACCAAATAATTACATTTGATGTATATGGTCTAAATACATAAATTAAAAGTCTTTGATTGACATAGTGGATTTAAAAAACACACAAAAAATACTGGATGGATGTGAACTAGACTTATTGTGGTGATCATTTTGCAATATATATGAATACCGAATCATTATGTTGCACACCTGAAACTAATATAATGTTATATGTCAATTATATTTCAATAAAAAAGTTAAAAAGTACTGGACACCCAGCTAAATTTAAATTTCAGATAAACAATGAATAATTTTTTAGTATAAGTATGTCCCGTGCAGCTGCTGTCTTAAATTTCCCATAGCTACTTGTTTTCTTCCCAATTGCTCATTTCTCCTAAAAATCAATGGCAGGAAAAAAAATAAGAAGTATAACTCATGTGTCTTCTCCAAGGAAACTGAGTTGATTGTCTATGAGGTAGATTTCTCTCACAAGAATATTGTGTGGATTAAATGAGCTAATGGAAATGAAAGCCCTTAGCACCCAGGAGTTGCTCAATAAATGTTACTTTCCTTAAAACATCAAGGAGAACTTTCGGACATCCTCAGCCTGGCTGTGGCTCAGCGATAAAACCCAGCTGACCCTCTGAACTCTGAATGTCATTATTATTTTAGTAACTAATGCTTTTATTGAAAAGATAAGATGTGGTTAACAAAAATCCAAGCAGTACAAAATGGTATACGATGAAAAGGAAGTCTCTGCTATCCCAGGCCACAGTCCTCCATTTCCTCTCCCTAGAGGCAACCGCTGTTACCAATTTATTCTTCCAGAGGAGTTCTCTGCATATGTATGCCTATATATAACCCTCTTTTTTCCCACCAGTGTGAACATACTAGACGCACTGTTCTGCACCTTCACACGCTATTTTTAGCTTCTAATTGCCTGGCTGCAGTGGGACACAGGCAGTTGATCCTGAGGGTCCTTATGAAAAACAGCTCTTTGAAACTTGTTGCTACCGCTATTGTAAGGACGTCGTCAAGGATGTCGTTCATTGTATCCCACAGCATCCTCTCTGAGGACCCCCGGGAGGAATTCCTGTCTGATCTTAGTCCTGAGAACAGTTGCCCTTCTGAGCAATGAGTTTGTTTTTATCTCCTGGACATTGTGAATCGTGTAACAGCAAGGTTTCCCCTTTCCTGTTGGCTGCTGGAGAGCTTCGAGCCCACCGTGGGGCCCACGCTTTGTGGGAGCAGAGGTTGTTATGGTGTGCATTTCTACCCTTATTCTTGGCTCCGCCTTCTGCCCACCTTTGTTTTTCTATCTTTAACTTATGCTGCCTTGACTTAGCATATATGTCCTTGTAAGCTACCTGAAATCTTTTCTGAGAAAAGGCGAAGTTGGAATAATTAAATAACCACCTGGCTTTATTCCCTCCCTCAGTCCCCACCCACCGCTCCCTTAACCCCCTCACATCCTTTCAGCAGCTTCCCACAGCTCCCCTCTGGCCTGCTTGGCAATTACTCTCCCTTCCAACCTTTTATCTCAGCTGGCCTTCGTTGCTTTTTGCCCTCAGGGGGCCTCTCTTGCTTGTCATTGCCCCAACCTCCCGCCTCGCCACCGTCTTTACCTCCATATGCATTGTGGGCAGCCTTTCGATGCTTGATTTGATCATTCCAGGACTGCAGACTCTGGCACCTGGCCACACACTCGAAACATCCTCCATCCACCGAAGGTTCCAGCTTGCGTCCCTGGCAGCCGGGCCTGTGTTTGATAGTGGCAGGAGTGTGTGCTGTAAGAACAGAGCCATCACAGGCTCAGGTTACTTTTGTGGACCAAGCTGGGCAAAGCTTCAAGGCAGGGTTACATAGAAAAGATGAATTCTTTTTGAAAGCAACTGCATCCCAGGGCAGCTAACCTTGTTTCCCAGGTGAAGGGTTTGAAGGGCCAGGGAGGCAGAGTGACCTCTGGATAAGAGCATGAAGACCCTACAGAAAAATCAGGAGCCCGAGTTCTGTTCCCAGACCTGCCAATGAGTGGCTAGGCAACGTTGGACAAGTCCTGTCCCCTCCCTAGGCCCCAGTTTTCTAATTCATAAAGATAGAAAGAGTAGATGATCTCTAAGGGCCCTTCCAACTTTGACAGTTCATGGTTATATGCATCCTACCACTCTTCTCATGGCCTCTATCCACTCCCTCCTCCCCCAATGGTTTCCTAGCCTCTGTTAGCCAGTCTACAGATCCAAGCAGGTCACCTGGTTCTGCTCCTGCTGGTCGATGTGCTCATCCCCTCTTGGCTACTGCAGGTCTGCTTGTACTGGGCTTGCTAATAAGATGCTTCTACTCCTGGGCCAGAGAAGAGAGGTTCCTGCAATTACCAATCTTCTAAACTGGCGGAGATGCTCCTATGGACTAAAGTAGTCTGAATTCAAATGTAACATAGTAAGAAGTCAAGGGAAACCCAGCTGCAAGGGCTGATAGGTCCACTGCTTTGCTAGTTGCATTTTCCTTTCAACACATCTACAGTATTATGCATTCACACTGTAGCACCACGTCTAGTAGATGGTCTGGATTGTAAGGAATGTCATTTCACCATGATACTGATTAGCACAGTGATCACTCCCATCAGAGCAGAAAGTGCTCAGAAGTTAATAGTTGCCTTTTTCCATGGAGTGGCTAATTTTGTTTTTAAATATATATTTAAAAATTTTGGAAAACTTTCAAACATACAGAAACAATAATAGCTGATTCTAATAGTTCATACTGGAGTGCAGTAATGTACCAGTCCTGTTCAAAGCACTTTTGAAGAATTAACTCATTCTTCACAACAACCCAATGAAGTTGGTACCATTATAATAAACACCTATGTAGCCATGACTCAGATTTAACAAATATTCACCTTGGATCCTTTAAAATTATTGACCTTAGATCCTTTTTTTAAAAAAAGGAAGTAAAACATTGCAGAAACAGTTAACACCCTCCCTATCCCTCTTCTACCCTCCCCATTGGCAACTATTATTCTGAAGTTGGTGGTTGGGGAGGGTCTGTCCTGTTTATGTTTTTGTACTTTTACCACATAGTGTATATCCATAAACAGTACGTAGTATTGATTTCTGTTTTTTTATTTTACATAAATAGTGTCATAATGTACATTTCCTTTTGAAATTTGAGTGGTTACTTTTGTATCTTGCTATAGTGGATGGCCTTGTTCATGCAGTTTCCAGATCACAAAATGTCAACAAGTAGGGCCCGTCTGGATTTGCCTTCACTATAGAGCTCCTAATTACCTCACAGCCTTGGGCTTCAAGAGGTCTTTCCATCAGTCTTCCATGTACCAGCTTTATGTCCCTTAGAATAGAACCAAGTCAACTACCTCCTCTCAGGCCACCAGCCAGGAATTTCCTCAACTTCCAACCTGCCCCCCACCAAATTATCTGTATCTTTATTCGCCACCTTAACCTTCTTCCTTTCAATTTCGTCAGTCCCTAGAGTGTCAAGGATTATCTACTAAATGATTGACTCACAAATCTATATATACAGCCCAGACATTTCTCCCGATCTCCAGGCCTATATATCCATCTGCCTAATTGGACACTCTGTCCAGATGTCTTAAGGACACTTCAGATTCAGCTTGCCTCAAATTGAACTTATTCCCACCCTCCTCTCTAAAACAAAACACAACTCTTGAAAGAATTGTCCACGCTCATGGTTTCAAGGTCTCACTTCCCATTCACTCTTCTTTTTTAATCCATTCGTTCTTCAACCCATTCCCATCTAACTTCCATCCCCACCACTTCACCAAAACTGTTCTTGTCAAGTAACTTGGTTCCCCCCAAGTTACTAACTCCAACGGTCAATTGTCTGTCCTCAACTTATGAGGTCTCTCAGCACCAGCTGTCCCAGTGATCACTCACTCCTTAAAACTCTTTCTTCACTTCGTTTTTGGGACTCCTCCACACTTTTCTGGTTTTCCTACCTCCCAAGTTGCTTCTTCTCAGTCTGCTTTGCAGGCCCTTCTCATCTTTGTGATCTCTAAACATTGGAAGGCCCAGGGCTTAGTCCTCAGAGCCCTCCTCTTCCCTACCTGCACTCAGTGTGTAGGAGATCTCATTCAGTCTCCTTGCTGATGAATCCCGAAACTACAGCCCTACTCCACACCTCCTCTCTGAGCTCCAGACTCATATAGCCAACCACTTACATGGCATTTCCCCTTGGATGTCTCACAAATAGCCCCAACCAATGTGACCAAAATTCAGCTCAAGTCATTGCCCAAATCAGACCTCCTCACCTCAGGAAATGGTCCTAAGCAGAAACCTAGAAGTCATCCTTGACATCTTCTCCCCGACCTCCCACACCCTATCCATTGCCAACTCCTGCCAATGCTGCTTCCTAAACCTGGCCCTATTCCCACCACATCTCACCACCTCTACAGCTTTCACCCCAGTCTAAGCCACCATATTCTCTTTCCTGGACTTCTAATTGGTTTCTCTGCCTCCACTCTTGCCCTCCTATAATCCATTCTCCATATATATAGCATATATATATATATAAACTTTGATATTTGAAAGCTACTGGTGTGGACAACAGGCAGATATCAAGGGAGTTTTGAATAGGGAAGTTGAAATATTTGATTTATCATATATATACACATACATACGATAAATCAAATACATATGATAAATCAATCAACCCCTCTACTCCAAATCCTTTAATATCTGCCCATTGTCCACAGCAGTAGTTTTCAAATTTGTGTGTAGGTCGTGTTGTTTTTAAAACAGAGAAACTAAAAAAAGGTTTTTTGAAAACAACGAAACAAAACTTTTAAGCACAGGTAAAAGTGGAGCTATTCTAGGGGCCAGCCCAGTGGCACAGCGGTTAAGTGCGCGCGCTCTGCTTCAGCGGCCCAGGGTTCACAGGTTTGGATCCCGGGCACGCACCGACGCACCGCTTGTCGAGCCATGCTGTGGCGGTGTCCCATATAAAGTAGAGGAAGATGGGCATGGATGTTAGCCCAGGGCCAGTCTTCCTCAGCAAAAAGAGGAGGATTGGCAGATGTTAGCTCAGGGCTGATCCTCCTCACACACACACACACACAAAAGTGGAGCTATTCTAGTTGGAGAGGGGCAGAGATCCTAAAGCTCCATCTGTGCCCAGTGTCCTTCCTGCCCCTTCCCCCCCTCTCACCCCCAGCAGCTACTGGGGTAGCTCCATGGAAGCCGCTCTGTGGAACTGTAGTACTCCAGGAGACACAGCTGGAAAACCTGCAGGATAAAGTCCAAACTCTCACAACACAGAGAAAACACCGACAATAAGAAAATACTTCAGGCTCTGGATCTTGCTACCCTGCCTGTCTCGTGTCTTGCCGCCCTACTGTGCTCCTTATGCTCCAGCCACAGCCAACCACTGGCATGTCCCTGGGCACTCCCAGCAGTCTCAGCCCTCAGGGCACAAACGTCCTGTTCCCTGGGAGAATACCCTGCCCTCCCTGCCATGCCTCATCTCATTTGAAAGAGAACAAACTTCTCTTTCAAGAGTCAACACAAAAGTCAGCACTGCCTCTGCAAGGTGTCGCCTAACTCCTCCAGGAGGATTTAGAGGGGCCTTCTTCCAACTCTCTCTGAGCACTTTGAGCATGCATTTTCTCAGCCTGGGTGCCTCAAGAGCAGGGATTTACTCTACATATCTCTGTACACCACATCACCTGGTTTGTAATAGGTGCCCAATCAATGTTTGGAGAAGGTCCGAGTAGACTGAAGTGATGGTTTTGACCCTATTAATAGACCCTATTAATATGTCGCTTTAACTAACAGGACTGACTAGATAGGGCTATCTTTCCTGATAAGCATGAAATACACCGAGCCTAGTTTCTTCTCTCCCACACTGGAAGCCATAATCAATGTATCCTGTCTGTCGCAGGTTCCTGAGAGGGAAGACAGGTTTCTTAAAGCCAGCTGCTGTTGACAGCTTTCCTGAGCCATATCTGCCTGAGTGGAGCCCCATAGGACCTCTAGGTTATGGAGCACACAATGGCTCCAATGTGCTGGGCTGCAGAAGTGAAGAGAACAATCTCTATAGTCTCTATACTGTTTACACTAACTTAACAAAAGCATTTCACACAAGTGGAGGGGCGCCAGCCTGAGAAGACTATCAACACAGGGAAAGGGATGGGGGATGGTGGGGAGGGAAGTCTATAATTTCAACACCAACTCTTCCTGGAAAATGCACTGAGATCGCTCCCACTATCTCCCTGATGGGTTTTTTTTTTTTTTTTTTTGTCACAGAGGCAGTGAAGGGGACTTCAAATAACAGCTCTCATTTATTTAGCGTTTACTATGCACCAGCCATTGGACTGATGGCTTTGTATATATTGTATCATTTATTTCCTCATAACCCTTTGAGATAGATACTATTATTGTTCCCATTTTACAGATGGAGAAACTGAGGCACAGTGAGGCCAAGTAGCTTGCCTCAGGTTACACAAGGAGCAAGCCAGGATTCAAATCCGGACAGTCTGACTCCAGAGCCCATGCCCTTAACCAGTGCACCACACTGTCTCCCACTGGTTGTACAAAGGTCATCGCAGCTGTGGTCTTGGTCCTTGGGGAGCTGACAAAGAGGACAACCAGAGACTGACATGATCTTCAACGGGAGAGAATATGACCATAAGTACAAAGGGCAGAAATAGAAAATGAAGCCCAGAGACGCTCACCAGCATTGGTGCTGGAGATCATTGGCAACAGGGCGAGGTAGGATGAGGAGAGTGAAGAGCTCTTCCCAGGGGTGCTGTCAGATGCACTGAGACAAAGCAGACTCAGGGCAGAAAGTTGCGAAGGCGGTTTCCCCCGAGGAGAGCCAGGCCACTGGCCTGCCGCAGGGAATGGGTGAACAGCCCCAACATGCCCTCCTACGTAGATACCCAAAAAAAGTGAAAGCAGAGACTCGAACAGATACTCGTACACCCATGCTCACGGCATTATTCACAATAGCCCAAAGGTGGAAACCCAAATGTCTACCAACAGATGAATGGATAAACACATGCGGTATATATTCATATACAGTGGGATATTAGCCTTAAAAAAGAATGAAATTTTGCAGGCCAGCCCGGTGGCATAGTGGTTAAGTTCGCGTGCTCTGCTGCGGCGGCCCAGGGTTCACAGGTTCAGATCCCGGGTGCAGACCTAGGCAGCGCTTGTCAAGCCAAGGGCCAATCTTCCTCAGCAAAAAGAGGAGGCTTGACAACAGATGTTAGCTCAGGGCTAATCCTCCTCGCAAAAAAGAAAAACAGAAAAGAGAATGAAATTCTGACACACGTTACAACATGGATGAACTTTGACGACATTATGCTAAGTGAAAGAAGCCAGATGCAAAAGGACAAATACTATATGATTCCACTTATATGAGGTACCTAGAAAAGGCAAATCCATAGAGACAGAAAGTAGCATAGTGGTTATCAGGGGCTGAGGGGAGGGAGGAGTGGCGAGTCATTGTTTAATGGGTGTAGAGTTTCAGTTTGGGGTGATGGAAAAGTTCTGGAGATGGATGGTGGTGATGGTTGCCCGTCAATGTGAATGCACTTAATGCCACTGAACTGTACACTTAAAAATGGTTAAAATGGTAAAAAATAGAATAAAATAAAATAAAAACAGGCCCAGCAACAGCCTGGTCCACTGAGCCTGCAGCCCGCAGGGAATGCTGGTGGGTTTGGTGGCCCAGGGACAAAGCGTCAGATGGTAGAAATTGGTCACCCAGAGAGGAGCGGCAGTGAGTGTGCATTGCCTGAGGAGGGTGCTAGAGAGCTCTGGGATGGTGCGTTTCCTCAGTCGCCCCACCCCGCCACCTCCTCATCCCCGCACCGCACCCCACCCCGGTCTGTGTCTGTATGCGCGCACGCGCGCGCGCGCGCACACACACACACACACACACACACACACACACACACACGCTCACCTACCCCACTCCAGAGCAGACACTCCCGCCCGGCAGCCCAGCTGAAGCAGCAGGTGGGTGTGGCCTGACTCCCAGGGAGTCCTGGGGAATCCCTATAACTGAGCTAAGGTCGTGCCTGCCTCTCCCAGCTTCTCCAGGGAGCACCTCCTCCCCTCCGAGGCCCGAGCCAGTTTCTTCTCCAGTGAAAAGATCGCTAAGAGGTGCTACTGTCCAGTCCTCAGGACTGTCGTGGGGGGAAAGGAGGCAGTCCAGTCCAAGTGGAAAGATCCTGCACTCTCGAGTGCAACAGACTTGGGTTCGAATCTTGATTCTACTTCTTGGTACTGTATGACCTTGGGCACAGTATATAACCTCTCTGTGCCTCAGTTTCCTTGTCTGTAAAATGCAGTTAATAATAGCACAGGGACTTATCTTACACTTGTGAGGATTAAAAGAGATATGTCAAGTGCTTACAACAGTGCTTGCACAGAGTGAGTGTGAAATACGTCTCGGCCAGCATTCCCTCACAAAGTGGTTGTGATGATTAGATGGGAACGGCTGAAAGCACCCAGTACCATATGAACCCTCGATCCGTGGCAGCTAATAATAATAATAATATTAATACCAGAGACCCAGGACCCTGAGCAGTCGGAGCAATGGCCAGAAGAACGTGGAGATCCCGAGGGCTGCTAGAGAAAGGAAAGCCATGCCAGGCAGTCTCCAAAGAGCACTGCCTTGGCTTCTCGTCTAGGCAGTCGGTTGCTTGGTGCCTCAGGCGGCCATTCAGGAAGGCATGGGGAGGGAAGCAAGGAACCAGCAGAAGAGAGCCAGCGACACTGTTGGCCTTCCCCTCGTGGGACGCCTTCAGGGAAGGGGAAGGGGAAGGGGGCGGGGCCACCTAAGTCTCCAGAGACCAGCTGTACAGTAACAGCCTCTGTTTCTATTCCTCCCCTCTTGGTGTCTAAGCTTGTTTTTGTGGCTGGAGAGGAAAGGCATGGGCGGGGCTCTGCTTCACAGCACCAGGAACCACAAACCCGCCCCCAGAGTGAGGGTACAGAATGTACCCAGACTGCAAACCACACCCTTGTGGCTTGGGGAGGCCCCTGGGGCGGGCTGGGGAACTGTCACACTACATTGTTTGAGAGCCCTGTGCCTAGCAACTGGCCTGGGATTCCACAGCACTCAGACAATGGGATGTCCCAAGGGGGCAGGACTGAGTTAAAGGACCTCTTGCCAAAGGGTCGGCCAGGACCGAGGATCCCTCTGATCTGAAGAAAGGTCCATGGACCCTCCCGGGGCCAGATTAGGTCTGGAGCTGGCTTAGGAGAGCTTCCAGCCTAAGGCCACCCTGAGGGGACACTCCCAGCTACAGCCAGACTCTCCTCCACCTCCAACCAAATTTAGGGGAACAGGTTCTGCCTCCCTCCACCTGCCTGCACCATCCCCCAGGAGGCCTCACTAGGGTTCTCAGAGCAGTGAAAGGAGGGAGACAGATGGGCCATTTGGGGAGGGTGGAGACAGTTTCCTGAAGCCTGAAGTAACTTGAAAATGAAAGAAGATTGGGAGGGGGCCAAACCCACAGGAGACTGGGGAAGAACTTCAGGTCGGAAGGGCTGGAGGAAGAAGGTCCTGTGAAGCCAGGATGAAATTCAGCAGGGACAAGTGCAAGGGGTTCGTTAGTGACAAAACCAAACAACATAATTTGGCTCAACACAAATAAACAAGAAAAACACCAAGTGAAGGAGGGAGTTGACCACAAGTTGAATACGAATCAGCCTCAAAATAGAACATGGCTCACTTCTGTTGGCCACATTTTCCAGACCAAAGATCAGGACACATAGTTGACAAGGATGAGTGTACTTATGGGGAAACAAGCCTGAGGGTGTGGAATTGAAACTCTCCCCAGCAAACCTCAGTCCTAGGCCCACTGAGACCATGCTCTGTTCCAGTCTAGTCTTCATCAGAGAGCTACGTCCAGCATGTGGGGAAAATGGAGAAGGTTCAGAAGAGGAAGAAAGACACGAAAATTGGGGCACCTGGGCAAAGACTGGTAAAGTAGAGGCAGCGTGATGAGGTGGAAAGAGCTCAGGCACCAACGTCTGGCAGCTAGACACTTAGTGACTGTGCACCATAAGGAAAGTTGCTTAACCTCTCTGAGCTCCAATTTCCTTGTCTTTAAAACTGGGATAATAATATCTGCCATAAATATTATTGTGAAGATTTAACTGATTCCAAAAATGTAAAACACCGAACACATAGCAGGTCTTCAATAAACGCATAGCTGTCGGTTTGGAGAAGGGAAGAAGATGTGAGAGGATTTTATGAGGAGGCTACTAAGTAGTTGTTCCCCCACATCCGTGGAAACTGGGACAAGGAGAAATGAACTAGGGCTGGAGCAGGGAGGATTTTGGTGGGCGTGGACAAGAACCTGGTGACTATCAGAAGTTGCAAACTGGCAGCTGACAGGCTAATTCCAGCCCTCAGGCATGTTTTGTTTGGCCAGTGTTTTCCAAAAATTTGAATTAGTTGCCAACTTTTTAAAAAATGGAAGATTTCACATAAAAATCCAGATTTCTGGCTTCCCTTGAAAAAGCAAAAAATCTAGCAACTCTGGACCCACGTGTCCCCATCACAATGGTCGTGGGAGGGGAGTGAGGGCTGCTTCTTTTAGAAAGTCTCTCACATCAGTGCTTCTCAAACTGCAATACATGGAGGAAACCTGGGAATTCTGTTAAAATGCAGATGCTAATATCCAGAATAGGCAAACCCATAGGGACAGAAAGTATAGTAGTGGTTACCCAGGCTGGAGGGAGGAGGGAATGGGGGCTGAGATTGCTAATGGGTTTGGGGGTTCTTTTGGGGTTATGAAAATGGAACCAGGTAGAGGTGATGGTTGCACAAAATTGTGAATATAGTAAGACCCACTGAATTGTACACTTTAAAAGGATGAATTTTATGGTATGTGAATTACATCTTAATAAAGTAGTTACTTAAAAAATGCAGGTGCTGATTCAGTAGGGCTGAGGTGGGGCTGGAGATTCTGCATTTCTGAGTGCCCCAGTGCGCTAGTCCCCGGACCGGCTCGGCGCAGCTCTTACATTGCTGGTTTTCAACCTCTGCTGCACATTGGAACCACCCGGGGAGTTTTAAAAACTACTCATGCCTGGGTCCCACCCCCAAAGATTCTGATGACATTGGTCTGGGGTGAGGCCTGGCCATCAGGATTTTTAAAGCTCCCCAGGTGATTCTACTTTGCAGCCAAATTTGGGTACCACTGTCTTACACCCTGGCCACTTTCCCCTTTCCCTTTACCTGCCTGGGCGCGCCCTGAGGCATCAGACTCCTGCTCTGCTCCAAACCCCGAAGCTTGGCTTCCCAAGCTGTGCCAGGCAGGCCCACTGCCTTAATCCCACCCTAGTTCTGGGATTCTGAAGCCAAATATTTCCTCCTCCACTCCTCCCCAAGTCCCTTCTTAGTGTAGGTTGTTTTGTTTTCTTGGGGCACTTCGGGTGAGGACCTTCGTCAGAGGCTTTTGGAAAATCTAAAGAACTCCGCTCCTCCTCTGGTAAGTAACCCGGGACTCGCCGGGAGCCTGCAAGGCTCCGCCTCCTCCCGGCTGCCCTCCCCGCCACGCCCTCGTCCGGCGGCCGCATGGCGGCCCACATGCCCTCTCGCTTCCCCTGGCGGCCGCCGCATGGGAGGACATGTGCGCGAGAGGCAAGTGATGGCGATCTTCCTGGTCTTGGAAGCCGCCTTAGAACCAACCACAGCGACTCTTCAAGTGGGACGAGGAAGACAGAGGGAGGGGAGGGAAGTGAGCGGGGCATGGGCGGAGACCTGCCAGTGGGACTCACCCGGTAATTCATTATTGCGTGAGAGCCTCGTAGAGAGGCAGCCCTGAGCAAGGTCCAGACACGCGCAAGTTATTCCAAGTGAAAAGAGGTTATAACCACAAAAAGGCAGAACATTTCGTTCTAACTGAGTGGGAGGAAGACAGCTGGGCAGGGCCAATGGAAAGGCCCCCCAGCCGGCCCTGCTTTTATAGGACTGATAGCATTTCCCAGATGGTTCCATCATAACATCTCAATTTTTTTCCCCCACGGACTACTTCTTTTCTCTGTGCAGTCGGCTTGAATGCAGCTATTCGTGTCCTCTTTTTCTCAAGTGCTTGCTTGTTTCTTTTCCTGGAGATTGGAAAGGATTTAATGAGATTCTACCTAGAAGGTGCAGTAAAAGCTGGGAAGAAGCTGGTGTTAAATGAGGGCTTGATTGCTAAGGTGAGCCTAATTGATTCAGCACCAGGGACATTTTCACACTTGCTCTCGATAACTCCTCTGAGGCAGTGGGCGAGTAAGTGCCTTAGGAGGCCTGGTGTACAGTTTGGAGAGCCAACGGTGGCAGATCACTGCCTGGCCCTCCCGGATCCCTTTTCTTTTCAAAACTAGCTTTGCCTCTTGGGTTTTTGGTGTGTGGTGTGAACTGGGGCACATGGCAAGAGAGCAATGGAGGATGACAGCGCTGGGCTGGGCTGAGGGGCCCCTGGAAGGGATCTTTCGAGCTCTTTGAGTTTCCTGTTCCTTCCTTCCACCCAAGAGATCAGAGAACCTGCTGGGAGGGGGCTGTAGCCCTGGACAGGCTTGCTTTGGACAGGAGCAGAGTTGCATTCTCAGAAAGCCCAGTCCCTCAGCGGCAGCTGGCTCCCCACACTGAAAAAGCACGGACAGGACAGACTTGCAGCATCTTCTCCGCCTCACTCGCCTCACCAGCTTGCTCTCTGCCCTTGCCCTTTGCCCTTGCCCTTTGCCCTTTGTCTCTGGCTCCTTCTCCAACAATGGCACAAGAGATAAAAGGCAAAAGGCTGAAGTATAGAGGGCAAGTGGCTCTGAATTAGGATGAGGGGCCCCGGGAGAACCACCATCTGTGGAGCAAGGACTGAGTTCCTCAGAGAAGGATCCTCTGGGAAGGCTCTGTGGCCAGGCAATGGTACCCTGAAGCAGGCGGTTCTGAGCTGTGACCTTGGGAAAAAGAATCTCCTGAGGGACGAAGGAGAACAGAGAGGCAATGATGATAAAATCAAAGGGGGATAATTATACCAGCTAACATTTATTGAATGCTTACTAAGTGCCAGACGCAAGGTTGAATGCTTTACATGGATAATCTCATGTAATCCTCTCAACTACCCTAATTACCACCATTTTACACATTGGTAGTAGAGATTCAGGCTCAGAGAGGTTGAGTAACCTTGTGCAAGGTACACAACTAGTAAGGGGAGAGTGAGGCCTAGAACTGAGGTCCATGTGAGTTTAGAGCCACTGCCCTTAACCTAGGCAGTCTCCCCACTGATGGCATAATAGCCTCAGAGGTTACCAACGAAGGTTCTGGCAATTCCAGCCCAGGCCCTGTGGGACCACTGCATCACACAGATCCTGGGGAAAGAGAGCAGGGATCGTGGGAAAATTCTCACCCCATTCTCTGTGCCCACCTTTTCGGCCTGTGAAGAGCACTTCCTTGCTGTCATCCTTTAGTCCCTACCCGAGCCATGTGCAGATCCATGTGCAGCCACGAGGATCATGGGATATGGGCAGGACCTGTTGGCGCCTGTCAGGGCTACAGCAGAACAAATCAACACACAGAAGCAGGCTCTGCCTTCTTGGCTCTTGCATCCCCAAGGAGTGCTAGGCTTGAGCTAGGAGAGTGTTCTAGTTGTTTCTGGCCAATAGGGCTAAGAGGCGGCATCTCTTTCATCAGCTGTGCTAAAAATTGCCCCAGAAAAGGCCAGCACTGTTTAGACACCTATTGTTTTCCCCTGTGCAAACCTTTCTGGAAGGGTTCGCACAGGGGGCCCTTTGGAATGTTTTTGGGGGTTGCCTGGTCCTTGCCCCAGCAGCCGGGTCCTCCTGGCCAGAGACAGTCAATCACCCAGAGCAGAAGGCATACATCTGCTTAGGAGGACACTGTGTGCTCTGGGCTGGGGCCAGAGCCCAAGGGGAAAGGGAAATGTGCAGCACTGACCGGCCAGGGGAAAGACTGGGAGGGGTTTCTGCTATGGCAGCTGCTCAGGCTCCTCCATCTAAGCTTCCCCAGTGCGCACCTCACCCCCTTCCCTTGGGTGGCAGGAGGTAGTGGGAGAAATCACCTGATGATCAGTCCAGCCCCCACTTGAAGGCTGCTCCCCCACGGGCCCTGGGCATTGAGTTGAAACCTCCATGCCTTACTCCCCCAACACGTACTTAGCGGTAATGTAGCATCATCGGATTTGAGCTGGGTTGCTCCTGGTCTCTCCCCTCTTCTCTATGCCCACCACCTCTGCCATGACTCAGGCCTTGATCCTCTGTCCCCTGAATTACTATCACAGCCTCCAGTCACCACCACCACCCTCAACCCATTCTCCTTGCCACTACCTGGGCCATCTTTCTAAAAGGCATATCTGACCATGTCAGTCCTATAGTTAAAACCCTTCAGTAGCCCCTCATTACACTCAGCGCATAGGGTAGACATTCTGGCATGGCATTCAAGGCTTTCGTGGTTTGGCTCAGTCTTGCTCTCCACTAGTGCAGGGGTGATCAGTTAAATGTGAATTTTGGATACACAACAAATAATTTTTTAGTTTAAGTATGTCCCTTGCATTGTGTCCTCTGTTTTTATTTGCTAAATCTGGAAACCCTACTCCAGCCACATAGCCATTCCTACTGATCCCACTGCACTTCAGGCCCCTGTCATCACTCTCTTGGATGAAGTCACCGGCCTCCACGCTGATTCCTTTGTCCTTAGGCTCTCCCTCTTGCAAACCGTCCTCCCTTCTGCCCCAAGCTGTTGCTCAGGCCATTCTCTCACTGCCATGAAGAATGCTCATTACGTTTCCCACTCCTGTCCAAATCCGTCCCTACCCTCAAGTTCCTCCACCATGACACTCTCTCTAAGAGTCCCGGCAATAGTCATTCCCCTCCCTTCTGGGCTCTTGACACACCCCACTGTCCCACCTAACATTTAGTTATGTCATTTTTGCATTGCAACCTGCTGATCTGTGGAGAGTGTGTCTTCTCAACTAGATTGTAGGCTCCAAGAGGGCAGGCATCATACCTCGTCCTTTTTATTCTCTCTATCCTCCCACCATTGCCCAGTGGGGCCTCAGAAATTGTAGGTTGGTTGGTCAGTGGTTTATTTGCTCTCTCTCAAGACTGTGAGCTCCTCAAGGGCAATTTCTAGACTAACTCGCATCCAGTTCTGTTTGGTTTAACGAACATTTATTGAGCACCCATTCTGAGCCAAGGTCTATTTCTTTTTTTGTGTGTGTGAGGAAGATCGGCCCTGAGCTAACATCCGATGCCAATCCTCCTCTTTTTGCTGAGGAAGATTGGCCCTGGGCTAACATCTGTGCCCATCTTCCTCTACTTTATATGGGAAGCCGCCACAGCATGGCTTGACGCGATGCGTCGGTGCACGCCCGGATCCGGGCCTGTGAACCCTGGGCCGCCGCAGAGGAGCGCGAGCACTTAACTGCTGTGCCACTGGGCCGGCCCCGGCCAAGATCTGTTTCTGATGTGAGGATACAGAGGTGACTAGCATCGTGCCTCTGCCATCAAGGAGCTCACAGTCTAGCTAGGGAGTTCTGATGTGTGTGGGTACTTACAAGGCAACGTGAGCTGTGCAATGAATAAAGCACGTACAAGCTGCAAAGTGCTTACAGAGGTGGAAATGATGAACAGAATTTGGGAAATGGGATGTTGTAGACATTATAGCAGAGGTTATACCTCCTTAGGGGGAGGGTAAGGGCATTCCAGGCAGGGGAACCATAGGCACAAAGGCATGGAGGCAAAAAAGGGCATGGTGTGTGTTAGGGAGCCATAGGAAGTTCAAGAGCAGGTCAGGTATGAAGGATCTTGAACAGTAACGTGAGGTATTTGAACGGTGGATGATGGGGAGCTGTTCAAGGTTTTTTTTGTTTTGTTTTGTTTTTTACAGCTTTATTGAGATATAATTGACATATAACATTGTGTAGATTTAAGGTGTACAATGTGATGATTTGATACACATATATTGTGAAATGGTTACTACAGTAAGGTTAGTTAACACATCCATCACCTAGTTACCATTTTGTTCAAGGATTTTAACTGAGCAGACTTCTGTATGAAGAGAGGCAATCAAAGCCAAACATAAAAGACCACATATTGCATGATTCCATTTATATGAAATGCCCAGAAAAGGCAAATCCATAGAGACAGCAAGTAGATTAGCGGCTGTCTGAGGCTGGAGGTGGGAACAGGAGGTGACTGCTAATGGGCACAAGGGACCTTTTCGGGGTGATGGAAAGGTTCTAAAATTGGATTGTGGTGATGGTTACACAACTCTGAATATACAAAAATCATTGAATTGTACACTAAAAACAGGTGAGTTTTAATGGTATGTAAACTATATCTTGTTAAAGCTGTTTAAAAATGAGACCATCAGTCTGGCCGCAGTGTGGGAAATAGATTGGATGAGGCAAGATTGGGTGTGGCGAGAGCAGTGAAGAAACTTCTGCAAAGGTCCTGGCAAGAGTTAGTGAACTCTGGTGCTAAGACAGCAGCAGAGGAGCTGGGGGAGAGGATTGGAGTCAACAGACATTTAGGAGGTCATCAATGAGGTTTGGTAAACAGATTGCCTCGAGGGGATAAGTAAGCAAGAGGGAAGAATCTAGGATGACACTCTGGTTTCTGGCTTTGACAGGTGGGCCGATGGTGGCACCACCAAACCTCACAGCACTTAGTACAGTGCCTGCTGCTCAGCACACATTTGTAGAGTGAATAAATGATTGAATGAATGAATGAAGTGCATTCATGTCCTCTCCCCCGCTCTGTTGCTCCCTCTCACCTGTAGGTTAGGCCATTGGATCCCAGTGTACTTCTTTCCAGCACTGCCCATTTGGAGGCATGGAGGGACCTGGAGATTCTGCTATTCCCGGGTTCACCTCTAGGAAACCCTCATCTTTCTTCCCTTCTGGCCCAGAAACCACCTGGGCATGCAAGAGATCCCTGGTGGGGGGCGCACTCGGGAATGGACGGCCACGAAGGCCCTGAGGACTCTTGTCATGGACTCAGGACTCCTCTCTTGCACCATTAACCCCCGCCCTCACGAGGCCTCTGTCACTCACCCACAAACCCACTCCCCCCGCATCAGTCAGTGCTGCATCCCAAATCCTCAGGGTGCACTGTAGTCCTAGGCTTCCACTCAGGTTCCCACTTGCATCAGTCACCTGCCAGTCCATGGGACCAGTGTTCCTCTGAGTGTTCTCTTTGGACCACCTGCCTCAGAACAATGTAGGGATGTTTATGAAGCATGCAGATGGCCGGACCCCATGCCTGACCCACTCAATCATAATCACCAGGGCTGAGTAGGAGGAAGGAGTGGGTTCTTCATGTTTTAGAAGTTCGCTGGGTGTTTCCAAGACGCAGTAGTGTGAGAGCTGCTGTGGCAGAGATTGAGCATGGATTAGGGGTGCTTGTGGGCCTGCCACCCCAGCATGCAGCCCCTGCTGGTCACTAGATGGATGGAGAGCCCTCCCCAAAATGCTCCCCCAACATGGGCGTCCTTCCCTGATGCACATCTTTCCATCGGGAAACGCACTCCTGCCCTGCTGCTAATTGGATTACCCTCTTGCACGATCTTCCGCCCCTCCTCCTTCCCCTACTAAATTCCCACAGGACAATCAGTGCTCAATTGCTCTTTCCTCTGTCCTCCCAGGCACTTAGCACAGGCTGATGTGCATGAGAATTTGTTGTTTGCATGTGAGCTTTTGTAGAGCCCAGACCAAGTTTGGGAAGACAAACGGCTTTAGACTAGCAGCATCTAGGACAGGGCCAAGCATACAGCAGGTGCCCAATAGATACTTGGGGGATTGAGTCACTAATGAAAGGAGCAAGAGGCATGAATAACATAAACGAAAGTCTTTTGCATTTGGCTTTAGGAGTGATCTCATTCCAAGTCTTCCAACGACAGATTTGCCCTCCTGGCTTGCCTGACGGTGAGGTGAGTTGGTCAGCACTGCTGCATTAGAGCCCCAGAGAGGGTGGGAACACAGTGACCATGCTGGCAGGGAGCTTCATTCATTCATTCATTCATTCAACCAATTTTTAGCGAGCTCCTCCTATGTGCCAGGCACTGTACAAGGTACCAAAGATACAATGTTGAACAGAACCGACAAGCTTCCTGCCCTCACGGAGCTTATGGTTTAGTGGGGAACACAGACATTAAATAATTACAGGAAGAATTATAGTTTTAAGAAGTGCTATGAAGGAAAGAACAGTGTCCAGTGAAAGCGTATACAACACAAGACCTGAATTAGCCTGGCGGGAGTGGAGAGGGGACACTGTTCAAGGAGGGTTTACCCAAGGAAGTGACCTTAAGCCAAGACCATGAGCATGACTGGGAGTTAAACAGGCAAAAAAATGTGGGAGAGCGTCTCAGGCAGAAGGTACAGCCATGTGAGGAGCTGAGGCGGTTGCAAGCTTGCCATGTTTGTGGAATAGGCAAAAAGGCTGGTGTGGCTGGAACAGAGGGAGTGAGGGGATGGGAGGCAGGAGATGAAACTAGGCAGCCGGTAGGGGCCTTGTGGATCACAGTAAGGAGTTTGCATTTTATTTAAAGTGGGATGGGAGGGGTTGAAACCAGGGAGTAGTGCGATCTAATTTGTGTTTTAGAGAGCCCCTGGCTGCTGCATTCTTAATGGAGTGAAGAGGGACAGGAGTGGAAGCAGAGAGACAAATTGGGAGGTTTGAATATGACCTGGCCTAGGGTGGCGGGTGCGGAGACCTCAGTGAAGGAGTTCAGCCCACACATTTTACAGAAGAGTAAACTGAGGCCCACAGAAGGGGAATGACTTGCCCAAGGTCACCCTGCCTCCTAGTCCTGTTATTCCACAAGAGGGAGGTTAACAGAGAACCACGCAGAGAAGGCCAAGTGGATTCTGGTAGGATACATTCAATGATGACTCGTGGCACATCTGGGATTCTGGAAGCCGATGCAGACGCTCAGAGTGAGAAGGAAATGAAGTGACTCTGCTATCCATTATTCAGGGCACTCTGTAGTTCCACTGCCTGGGGGTGCAGTGAAGCCGGCATCAGCCCTCAGATGCATATCCCAACCCTGTTTAGTCTGGCCGTTGCTCAGCCAGGAGCTAAATACTTACTGGCCAGTTCCTTCCTGCTTCCATAGTATATCGAACTGCTGAGCTGGGCAGAACTCCCAGTGCTCCCTGGTCTCAGAGCAAGCAAGCAGCAACCTCATGCGGGGCCACGTGAGGTCAGTGGGGAGGGGCCCGCGTGCCTGAGCTTGCATGAAATTGGCTGCTCTTTGACACACCACTTCCGTGGACAGCCAATCACAAGAGCCACAGCATCCTCGCTCTTTTTTTTTCCTCTGCACTTGTCCCTGTGAAAGCCACAGAACTTCCCACCACAAAGTGAGCTGGGGAGAGAAATTCCTTCCCTACCCTGCCCCACACCCAGCCCAAAAGGCCTTGGGGAGAGGTGCCTTGCTTACAGCCCAAGGAGGATGAATGCTCTGCTTCCCAAAGAGAAACATTTCCTCTTTGGGGAGAACTTAGTTGAGGACCAATTAGGGAGAAATGACACCAAGTGGATGGTCAACCAAGGCTTTTCTGCAATAGCCTTGCATGTAGGTAATCATGAAAATAATTCTAGACGGGAAAATTCTCACAAGGCCTCACTTGCTAGTCAGCATTGGTGCCCACTTCCATTGCACCAGCCAAAGTGGCATTTGCCATCTCTCCCATCTGGGCTCCAGCGGGTCAGGCATCACTCCACTTCCTACCCATCTGCTTTGGGAGTGCCTTTCTTTGGGCAAGAGGCGGCATGGTGGATTGAAAAGTGTCAGGAAAGCTTTTCTAATCCTGGTTCATTCATTAAAGAGTTGGTTAACCTCCCTGTAGGTCCATTTCCCCATCTAGAGAATGAGGGGTCCAAGTAAGTGCTCTCCAAGGTCACTTCTAGTTATGACATGCTAGGAGCCTAATAGCTGCTATACAGCAGATATCAGGCTAAGCATTTGACAGTCCTCACCTCATTTAATCCCCACAACTCCTGTGAGAGAGATACTATTGTGCTCCTCCCCACCCCCCCTCACTTTACAGATGAGAAAAATGAGGCTCAGAGAGGTTAAGCAACTTACCCAAAAACACACAGCTAGCAAAGGGCAGAGCCAGGATCTGAATTTGGGTCTGTCTGATCCCACACCCCACACTTGTAATTGCTTCCCTAAGCAGCAACTTCAGGCTCTGCACCATCCAAACTACCCTTGAAGCCCTGACAAGCTGGGAATGCTCGAGAGAGAAAATGACCATGCCTCCCCATTTTACACTTTGAGTGCCAGCCTGACATGTTGGTAGATGCAGGTAGACACTTTGCTGCTGTAAGGTGAGGGGTCAAGCGAAGGCCTCTTTCAATTATCTCCTGGTAATGGTGCCATGGTGGGGGTCCTGGGCCCCCAGAGAGAAGCTGGAGGGCACTGTCAGCTGGGAAAGTTGCAGGATGAATGCCTCATGAGGGCCTTACCTGCTTTATGGCCTCGGATCCCTCTCTTGGGTTCTGGGATGTCTGACAAATTCTGGACAAGTTCTCAGGTCTCTACTCTTAGGGCAGGGGAGCCTAGTGAAAATTTAATAGACAAGTATAAAAAGTTTCACAGACTCTGTCTGCAGAAATTCTTTTGAAGGTCTGCACAAAGCTGCAAGGGCTGCTTGGAACTCTCCGTCCAAGGAAATTATTAACCTTCCTCGTTTCTGGAGAACGATGCAATCTGTTTATTAAACGCCTAAATTAAAGGGAGAGGATACAGCGCAGTTGGGGGTTTTCCACCATAATTCATCTGAAGCTCTCAGTCAGGGAAATTCGAGCCTAGGGCTGACTCGACTTCCTGACCACTTCCTGCTCCCAGGCTTCCTTCAACCTTGTGCCTCTAATAAGTTCAGGTTGTTCAGAGTTCAGCTCTAGTTAACCCTTTGAAGTTCAGGTGGATAAATCACAGTTAAGGTCCATGAACCACTTAATGTACATCAAAGATCGGCCAAGGAAGCAATTGTTCCAGCGTGGATGCTTCTATTGTAAGGATCAAATGAGATAATGTGTGTGTGAAAGCACTTTGTGATCCTTGAAGCACAGGAAATTACATTTATTATTATTTTTCTCAATAGGATGGTTTATTTATTTACAAAATGGATGTCTGTCCTCATTAGGGGCCTCTGAATACACCAAATTGGTCCTTGTTGAGCCTGGAAAAGTACTAAACTTTCCTTGTACTTCCTCCTGTGCTCCTCAAGCTAATTGATACTTGGTGAAGAACCTTCAGATAGGCCTATAGCCTTGTGCACTTGGAGCCAGTATGATTTGCTTATTGTTTCTCCTCAGCAAAGAATGTGAAAGGCAGAAGATGCTGGAGCATTTCCAGCAATGTAGGGCTTGGGTTTGTCCATTGCTTCACCCAGAATGAGAAATCTCAAGGGGCAGGATTGTGTGCTGAGTGGCCAAGGGGCCTTCGTGTGCATTGGGATGGATCAGTCACAGACAAAGACAAGTCAGCTAGGAAATAGAGCTAGTTAATGTCCCGAGAAAACCCTCTTCCAAGAATGCCTGAGGTGACTCTCATACATTACTGGTGGAAAAGAAAATTGATACAACCCTTTGGAGAGGAATTTGGCAATATCTCACAAAATTATATATGCATTTACCTTTTGACTCACCAAACCCATTTCTAGGGATTTACCCTGATGATACACCTCACCTCCAACAATATGGAAATGCTATGCACAAGGTTATTAATTACAGCATTGTTTATACTTGCAAAATATTTGAAACTACCTAAACGTTCATACATAGGTGAGTGATTGAATAGACTTTGGTACAACCACAGTATCGAGTACTATGCTGCTATAAAAAAGAATGAAGACACTCTCTATCAACTGATAGAGAGTGATTTCCAGGATACATTGGTAAGAAAAAAAAGAGTAAAGTGCAAAAAAAGTATCTGTAGTATGCTTCTTTCTGTGTAAGAAGAAGAGGAAGTAAGAAAATATAGATGCATTTGCTCCTTTTGACAGAAAGAAACACAAGAAGAATAAACCAGAAACTAATAGAATTCGTTCCCTACCTAAGTGAGTAGGAATAGTGCATAATAGGTACTTAATAGGCATTTCCTGACAATGATTACAGGTGCTATAAAGGACACAGTAGAGGGAATGGTAGATTCAGCCTGGGAGTATCAGCGAAAGTTTCTATTGCTGTCTTGAAAGATGAGTATGTGGTCACCAAGTTGGCTGCCCATATGGGGAGATTATTCCAGGCAGAGAGAACAATTATGAGCAAAGATCCAGAAGGGGGAGATAGCTTGGTATATAAAGTGGCTGGGGCATTGGGTGGAAGAGAAGGCTGGATAGAGCAGGCAGGAACCAGAATGTGGACTTTCTTTTATGCAGGGGTAGGGAGCTTGACTTTTATTCTAAGTGAGATGAGAAGCTATTGGAATATTATGAGCAGAGGAGTGATATGGGCCAGTTTATGCTGCATCAGTCCCTCTGGCTGTAATGTAGGGTGTGGGCCAAAGGGGGAAAGAGTAGAAGCAGGGAGACCAGTTAGGAGGTTACTGCAGCCATCCAAGCGAGAGAGGATGGTGGCTTGGACCAGGAAGGTAGTAGTAGAGGTGGAAAGGAGTGGTCATGTTCTGGATATATTTTGAAGGTATAGCTGGTGGGACAAATTGATGGATTGGATGTGGAGGAAGATGAAGGATAAAGAGGAGTCTGGGATAATTCCAAGATCTCTGGCTCAAGTGATTGTCTATCTGATGGAGCCATTCAGAAAGATGAGGAACACAGTAGCAAGAACAAAATTTATGGGGAAAGGTGATGAGTCGTCTTGGATGTGTCAAGTGTGAGGTGTCAGTGGGACACTCAGCAGTTGGATGTATGGGTGGGGGGATCAGGGGAGAGGTCCGGGCTGGGGCCACAGATGTGGGACCATATAGATAGAGGTTGAAAAGATGAGGGCAAAATGGGAGAGTGTATTATTGCAGTGAGAAGAGAGGAGGTCCAAGAACAGAGTCCTGGGGAACAGTAACATGAAAGAGGGGCAGAAGATGAAGACCCTGTAAAGGTGGCTAAAAAGGAATGGTAATAGGTACAGGAGGAGGACTAGGAGAGAAGAGGGCCATGGAGGCCCAGGGGAAGAGAGTTGCAAGGGGAGTATGCTCAGCAGTGCCCAGGGCTGCAGGGGGGGCCCTAAGGTAAGAGCTGCAGTGTCCATTGGGTCTGGTGTTCACTTGATCTTTGAGCAGATCCAAGGGTGGGGATGGGGGAGAAGCTGAACTCAAGGACTGAGGAGTGAGCAGGAAGCAAGGAAGTTCAGTCAGTGAGAGGGGCTCTTCTTCAAGGACCTTTGACTGTGAAGGGAAGGAGTGAGGTGGGATGGCAGCTGGGGGAAGGGAGGGTGAAGGATTGGAGGAGAGTCATTATTATAAGGATAAGAGACAACTGAACCCATTTTAGCTCCAGAGAGTCAGTAGACATGCAAGGCTGAAAACCCAGAAGAGAAAAGAATTAACCAGTGGAGTCAAGTGAGGGTGGTGGGGGGGCTAGATGGCATGGAGAGCCGAGGAAGAGGGGTTAGGGTTGAGTAGAAGGGAGACCTCTCTCTCTGAAGGGTTGCTTCTCATGGAATCATTTACAGTGTGAAGGAGGCAGCGAAGATCAAATTCTCCACGCATGAAGTGGGTCTCTTTGCAAACTCGGAGAGCGCAGGCTTAATCATGTGTTAGTTCAAATAGAACCCTGGGCCGTGGTCAGAGGTATCTGGAGAGGACAGCGCTTACAGAGGCGCTGGCTGCCAGCTGCGAACTGCAAACAGTGCACACTTCAGATGTGTTTGTACAGACTCAGACGCAGTTTAATGTACACATGCGAGCCTGTGATATTAATCAAGGTAGAAAGTCTCCCTAAAAACAAATTATGTGACTTTACAATGAACAAATAGGACCTAATTAATGGGTTTTCCAATTGTTCTTTCCTGCTCTGGACTTTGGCCAGAAGCTGGAGGGCTGAGAACAGGACAGGGAGAAAGGCCACAGGCTCCTTCGTGCTTCTCACCTCTGAGACTGTCCCTAGCCCTGAAGGTGCAGCAGAATGTGGGGCCTGGGTGTGGCAACAGTGCTGATCTTTTACAAAGCAGAGAGGCCCACCTGTCGTAGAGTTTGTGCTCCAAGGGCGAAGGACTTAGGGCTAAGACATTCTGTCCCTCTGCAGACAATGGAGCCTATACTGTTGCAGAAAAGCTCATGCAAGTCATTGACTGAAAGAACAATGTGCTGACCCACGCTACATGGCGTGATATATATTGTACAGAGAAGGAAAACATTTGGTTTTGGCCCAGGCTCTGCTACAAGTTTGCTGTGTGACTTTAAGCAAGTACCTTCCACTCTCTGGGCCTCAGCTGCTCCATCTGCCAAATAAGTAAAGTGGACAGATGATCTGTAAGGGACCTGCCACCCCAACATTCTATGTTTTTTTTTAATTAATAGACTTTACTTTTTAGAGCAGGTTTAGGTTCACAGCAAAATTGAGCAAAAAGTACAGAGAGTTCCCATATACCCCTTGTCCCCACACATGCACAGCCTCCTCCACTATGGAATCCTCCACCAGAGTGGGTACAGTCGATTGACACATCGTTATCACCCAAAGTCCATAGTGGCGTTGTACATTTTATGGATTTTGACAAATGTATAATGACATATATCCACCGTTAGAGTATCATAGAGAAATGTTTCACTGCCCTAAAAATCCCCCGTACTCCACTGATTCATCCCTCCCTCCCCTCAGCCCCTAGGACCACTGATCTTTTTACTGTGTCCATGGTTTTGCCTTTTCCAGAATATCATATAGCTGGAATCCTACAGTATGTAGCCTTTTCAGATTGGCTTCTTTCACTTAGTAATATGCATGTAAGCTTCCTGCGTGTCTTTTGTGTGTGTGTTTGTGTGAGGAAGATTAGCCCTGAGCTAACATCTGTGCCCATCTTCCTCTATTTTGTATATGGGACGCCGCCATGACATGGCTTGATGAGCGGTACATAGGTCCGCGCCCGGGATCTGAACCTAGGAACCCCAGGCCGCTGAAGCAGAGTGCGTGAACTTAACTGCTATGCCACTGGGCAGGCCCCTCTTGCATGTCTTTTCATGGCTTGACAGCTCATTTCTTTTTAGCACTGAATAATATTCCATTTTCTGGGTGTACCACAGTTTATTTACCCATTCACCTACTGAAGGACATCTTGGTTGTTTCCAAGTTTTGACATTTCTGAATAAAGCTGCTATAAATATCTATGTGCAGGTCTTTGTGTGGACATACGTTTTCAACTTATTTGGGTAAATACCAAGGAGCATGATTGCTGGATTGTATGGTAAAAGGATGTTTAGTTTTATAAGAAACTGCCAAACTGTTCTCCAAAGGGGCTGTACAATTTTGCATTCCCACCAGCAATGAATGAGAGTTCCTGTTGTTCCACATCCCCTCCAGCATTCGGTGTTGTCAGTGTTTTGGATTTTGGCCATTCTAATAGGTGTGTGGTGATACCTCGTTGTTTTAATTTGCATCTCCCTAATGACATAGAATGTTGAACATCTTTCCATATGCTTACTTGCCATCTGTATGGTGTCTGCTCAAGTGAGACGTCTGTTCAGGTCTTTTGCCCATTTCATAATCCAGTTGTTCATTTTCTTACTGTTAACTTTCCAGAGTTCTTTGTATATTTTGGATAACAGTCCTTTATCAAGTGTATCTTTTGCAAATATTTTCTCCCAGTCTGTGGCTTGTCTTCTCATCCTCTTGACAGTGTCTTTCACAGAGCAGAAGTTTTTAATTTTAATAAAGTCAAGCTTATCAATTTTCTCTTTCATGGGTTGGTGTTGCATCTAAAAAGTCATTGCTATACCCAAGGTTATCTAGGTTCTCTCCTATGTTACCTTCTAGAACTCAATATTGTCATAGTTTTATGTTTTACATTTAGGTCTATGATCCATTTTGAGTGAAGGGTTTGTGGTCTGTGTCTAGATTCATTTCCTTTTGTACGTAGATGTCCAGTTGTTCCAGTACCATTTGTTGAAAAGACTATTTTTGCTCCATTATATTGCGATTGCGCCTTTGTCACAGATCAGTTGACTATATTTGTTTGGATATGTTTATGGGCTCTCTTTTCTGTTCCATTGATCTCTTTTATTTTGTTTAGTATTTCACTTTTGGGGTGCTAATATAAATGATAATATGTTTTTAATTTCAAATACCACTTGTTCATTGCTGGTATATTGGAAAGCGATCAACTTTTCTATATTAACTGTGTATCCTGCAACTTTGCTATAGTGGCTTAGTTCCAGGAGGGTTTTTTGTTAATTTCTGATTTTTTGATATAGACAATGATGTCATCTACAAACAAAGACAGTTTTGTTTCTTCCTTCCCAATCTGTATACCTTGTCTTTTCTTGTCTTGTCATATTGTATTAGCTAGGACCTCCAGGATGAGGTTAAAAAGGATTGGTGAGAGAGGATAACCTTGCCCTGTTCCTGATCTAATTGGGAAAGTTTCTAGTTGCTCACCATTAAGTATGCTGTTAGCTACAGATTTTTTTTGTAGATGTTCTTTATCAAGTTGAGGAAGTCCCCCTCTATTCCTAGTTTTCTGAGAGTTTTTAATCATGAATGGGTATTGGATTTGTCAAATAATTTTTCTGTGTCTATTGATATGATCATGTGATTTTTCTTCTTTAGCCTATTGATGTGATGGATTACATTAATTGATTTTTGAATGTTGAACCAGCCTTGCATAACTGGGAGGAATTCTCCTTGGTCAGGGTATATTATTCTTTTTATACATTGTTGGATTCGATATGCTAAATTGGAGGATTTTTGCATCTATGTTCATGAGAGATACTGGCCAATAGTTTCCTTTTCTCATAAAGTCTTTGTCTGATTTTGGTATTAGGATAATAGTAGCCTCATAGAATGAGTTAGAAAATATTTTCTCTGCCTCTATCTTTTGGAAGAGATTGTAGAAAATTGGTATAATTTCTTCCTTAAGTGTTTGGTATAATTCACCGGTGAACCCATCTGGGCCTGGTGTTTTCTGTTTTGTAAGGTTATTAATTATCGATTCAATTACTTTAATAGATATAGGCCTATTCAGATTATCTATTTCATCGTGTGAATTTTGGGAGATTGTGTCTTTCAAGGAATTGGTCTATTTCATCTAGGTCATCAAATCTGGGGCACAGAATTGTTTGTAATATCCCTTTATTATCCTTTTAATGTCCATGGGATCTCTAGTGATGGCCCCTCTTTTATTTCTGATATTAGTACTTTGCGTCTTCTCTCTTTTTTTTTTATCCTGGCTAGAGACTGATTTAATGATCTTTTCAAAGAACCAGCTTTCGGTTTTGTTGATTTTCTCTGTTGATTTTTTTGTTTTCAATTTCATTGATTTCTGCTCTATTTTTTATTATTTATTTTCTTCTGCATACTTTGGATTTAATTTGCTCTTCTTTTTCTGCTTTCCTAAGGTGGAAGCTTACATTTTTTATTTTAGATTTTTCTTCTTTTCTAATGTATGCATTCAATGCTATAAATGTCCTAATAAGCACTACTTTTGCTGCATCCCACAAATATTAAGTTCTATTTTTATTTTCATTTAGTTCAAAATATCTTTAAATTTATCTTGAGATTTTTTCTTTTACCTATGTGTAATTTAGAAGTTTAATGTCTACATATTTTGGGGTTTTCCAGCTATCTGTCTGTTATTGATTTCTAGTTTAATTTCATTGTGGTCTAAGAGTAGACACTGTATGATTTCCATTCTTTTAAATTTGTTAAGGTGTGTTTTATGGCACAGAATGTGGTCTATCGACGAATATTCCATATGAGTTTGAGAAGAATGTATAATCTGCTGTTGTTGGATGATGTAGTCTATAGATGTCAATTATATACAATTGATTGATGATGTTGTCAAGTTCAACTATGTCCTTACTGATTTTCTGACTGCTAGATCTGTTCATTTCTGAGAGAGAGGTGTTAAAATCTCCGACTATAATAGTGGATTCATATGTTTCTCCTTGCAATTCTATCAGTTTTTGTCTCACACATTTTGCCACTATGTTGTTGGGTACATATGAATTAAGGCTTGTTATATCTTCTTAGAGAACTGACTCCTTTATCACTATGTAACGCCCCTCTTTATCCCTGATAACTTTCCTTGCTCTGAAAGCTGTGTGCTCTGTCTGAAATTAATATAGCTACTCTCACTTTCTGTTGATTAGTGTTAGCATGCTGTATCTCTCTCCATCCTTTTACTTTTAATCTATATGTGTCTTTATATTTAAAGTGGATTTCTTGTAGACAACATATAGTTGGGTCTTATTTTATCATCCACTCTGACAATCTCTGTCTTTTAATTAGTGTATTTAGCTCACTGATATTTAAAGTGACTATTGATATAGCTGGATTAATATCTACCATATTTGTTACTGTTTTCTATTTGTTGCCCTTGTTCTTTGTTCTTATTTTTGTGTTACATGCTTTTTCTGTATTTTGTGGTTTTTTGTTTCTTGTGTTTTTTTTTGCTGAGGAAGATTCACCCTGAGCTAATATTTGTTGCCAATCTTTCTCTTTTTTCTCTTGGTAATTTCAAGATTATCACTGAGCTAACATCTGTGCCAATCTTCCTCTATTTTGTATGTGGGTCTCCGCCACAGCATGGCTGATGAGTGGTGTAGATCTGCACCTGGAACCAAACCTGGGCTGCTGAAGTGGAGCACGCTGAACTTAACCATTAGGACCCAAGGCTGGCCCCTGTATTTTGTGGTTTTAATTGAGCATTTAATATGATTCAATTTTCTCTTTCTTAGTATATCAATTATACCTCTTTCTTCCCTTTTATTAGTGGTTGCCCTAGAGTTTGCAATATACATTTACAACTAATCCAAGTCCACTTTCAAATAACACTATACCATGTCATGGGTAGTATAAGTACCTTATAATAACAAACTATTCCTAATCCTCCCTCCTGTCCCTTGTATCATTGCTATCATTCATATCATTCATTTCAGTTACACATAAGCATACATAATTAAATACACTATTGTTATTATTATTTTGAACAAACTGTTATCTAGTAGATCAATTGAGAATAAGAAAATGAAAGTTTATTCTTTACCTTAATTTATTCATTCTCTGATGCTCTTCCTTTTGTTATGTGGATCTGAGTTTCTGACCTATATCACTTTCTTTGTCACAGAAGAACTTAACATTCTTACAAGGTAGGTCTACTGACAACAAAGTCCCTCAATTTTTGTTTGTCTGAGTAAATCTTTATTTCTCCTTCACTTTTGGAGGATAATTTCACAGGGTACAGAATTCTATGTTGGCGCCTTTTTTCTTTCAACACTTTAAATATTTCACTTCATTCTCTTCTTGCTTGCATGATTTCTGAGGAGAAGTCAGATGTAATCCTTACCTTTGCTCCTCTATAAGTAAGGTATTTTTTCTTCTGGCTTCTTTAGAGATTTTTTCTTTATCTTTGATTTTCTAAAGTTTGAATATGATATACCCATGTGTAGTTTCTTTGAAATTTATCCTGCTTGGTGTTCTCTGAGCTTCCTGGATCTGTAGTGTGGTGTCTGACATTACTTTGGGGAAATACTCAATCACTATTGCTTCAAACATTTTTTCTTTTCTTTCTTTTCCTTCTGGTATTCCCATTACACATATGATACACGTTTTGTAGTTGTCCCACAGTTCTTGGATATTCTGTTCTTTTTTTTTTTTCCACACGTTTTTCTCTATGCTTTTCAGTTTTGGAAGTTTCTATTGTCAGGTCCTCAAGCTCAGAGATTTTTTCCTCAGATGTGTCCAGTCTACTAATGAGCCTATTAAAGGCATTCTTCATTTCTGTTACAGTGTTTTTGATGTGTAGTATTTATTTTTGATTCTTTCTTAGACTTTCCATCTCTCTACTTACATTATCCATCTGTTCTTGCATGTTGTCGATTTTATCCATTAAAGCCCTTAGCACATTAAGCATAGTTTTTAAAAATTCTTGATCTGATAATTCCAATACTCCTGCCATATCTGACTCTGGTCTGATGCTTGCTCAATCTCTTCAAACTGTGTTTTTTGTCTTTTAATATGCTTGTAATTTTTTGTTGAAAGGTGGACATGATGTAGTGGGTGAAAGGAACTGTAATAAATAAACCTTTAGTAATGTGGTGGTAGCGCATTGGGGCAGGGGAAGCATTCTATAATCCTATGATTAGGTCTCAATATTTTAGTGATGCTGTGCCCCTGAACTATGAACATCACCAGTGCTTCTCAGTTTTTCCCCCCTTAGGTGGGACAGGATGGTTAGAGTGGGCTGGAGTTGAGTGTTTCACTTTGCCCCACATGGAAATCTAGAGCCTGCTAGAGTTGAATATTTCCTTCCCCCAGGTCAGTCAGGCTCTGATAAAACCCCAGCAGATTAGGCTCTGGTAAATTAGTTTCTCTCCAGGGCAGGCCCTTTTAAGAACAGAATGGTCTGGTGTATTTCAAAATGATTCTTCACTTCCCCCTGCCAGAAGCACAGGGAGTTTTTTCCAATATTTACTCTGAGAACCTGGTTGAGCTCCTGGAGATACAATTCACAAAATCTTGGTGGCCTCCCTATGACTGGGTCCCCTAGAGTTTTTAAATCTCAGGCTTGTCTATACTGGGCCACCAGCAATTCTTCAATTATAGTTCAGGTCTTCCTACCCCGGTACTGGTTCCCATGGAGGTTTCTGGATTTCTGCTCTAAGTTGTGATTCTTTGTATCTCCTTGTCTGTCTGTCCAATTTGGGAGGCAGCAGTTTGCTCTCTGACCTCACTTCTCTTATAGATCTAAGAAGAGTTATTGATTTTTCAGCTTTTTACTTCTTATTTGATAGAGTGGTGACTTCTAAGCTCCTTAAATACCAGAATGGAAACCGGAAGTCTCTATGGTTTTCTCTGTGTGTTATTTACAGTTTGTCTCTCTGACTCTACTATAAACTCTGTGAGGACAGGAACCTTGTCCGTCTTATTCATCTTTTATCTTCAAGGCCTGGCACTGTGCCTGGCACATGGTAGGTGCTCGACACTCAATGTATGTTCAGTGAAATAATGAGGTACTGGGAGTCAGAAGACCTGGACTGTGTGATCTTGGGCAAGTCCCTTCCTCTTTCCCAGCCTCAGCTTCCTCACTCTCAGTTGTTGTTCTTGTTTGTTTCTCTATTGTCTCTTTCCACTAGAACATAAGCTCTGTGAGATCAGGAACCTTCTCTCTCAGACAGCCTGAAACAAAATAGGTTCTCTACAAATATCTGTTGAACAAACAAATGGATGACTGAATGACCAAATCCCCAAAAGGAGGGAGTTGGCCTTGGCGATTTGATGGCAGAGATCTCTGGGAAATTTCCCTTTCCTATACCCTAAAGGGGTGCCTGTCTGGGCTAGTTTTATGTACTCCTAAGAGAGCTTTCTGCCTTTCTAGGAGAGGAATGCAAATAGGTCACATGGGTTAAGATGATCAGAAGTGTATGGAGAAACAACTTGCCAAACTTTGGAACTCAGTAGCTTCCCTTTGTGTCACCTGGGAGAACACAGACTGTGCTGCAACATGTGTGTCTGACAACAATTTGAAGCTTAATGTGGAGCCCTTCAAAACTACACAGTCTTAGGTGACCCAATTCCTTGGTTTTGCAAAGAAGGGGCTGTGAAAGTGGGAGAAGAGAATGCAGTTATTTACCAGTTTCTTCCTAAGGGCAAGAAACAGAATGTTCAACATTCATGGGAGGGGCAGTAGTTGTGTTCTGCCTGAGGAATTCTTGCTCACTGGATGCGCAGGGTCAGGTGACAAACTTCCACAGCTTGGCCTAGCACCAGAATGGGCCCTGCCTAGAGGCAGGAAAAATGTTTTCTTTATGTCCTACTTTCCCCAGCAGTTTGTAACAATGCCCTGGTGTATCATTTCACAGACTTGATGGGGTGGAGATTAAAGGTAATTAAGCTGTAGGAACTTCAAAGGAAACTCTTGTAGAAGAATTCAATTGGGACCCCCAGGCCAAAGTTCTGAAGAGCCCTTTGCCTTTTGCTAAAGGAAAAAGAAACCCATTCCTTGACCCTCTGCAAGGCAGAAGCTGCTGAGATGATATGGATGCCTCTGGAGTGAGAAGGAGAAGGGACTTGCACGGAGCAACCTGTCCTTTGGTGACAATTATCTATGTCATTCTTCATGAGGTTCACAACTACTCTTCAGCAAGTTTGAAGACTGTTGAAACAGATCCTGTATTTCTAGGTTTGGGGAACTGGGTGTCATTGGGTAATTTTTACCATGAAAAAACTTTTAGCTCTGCAAAAAGCTACATTCCCATAGAAATTAATCCCCTCAAATTAACGTCTTCTCTACGCAGCCTGTCTGTCCCAAGTGTGAGGTTGGAGGGTGGAAGACTGGTGATTGGGGGGATGAGGCTGGACTGTATGACTCGCAAGGCCTCTTGCAGTCGCAAGATTTGAAGATTCTGTGCTGATGTCCCTTTGACAGCCACTAAAACTAAGAGGATCTTCTCTAGAATTTTGACTTTGGATGTTGGAGCCCCAGATTTTGAGCCGGGGCTGCCTATTTTAGGCATCACTATCCCTTTTGCTTGCATAAAGACATATTAAGAGGTTGAGCCAGCCCTCATGGCCTAGTGGTTAAAGTTCCGTGCACTCCACTTCGGCCACCCAGGTTTGGTTCCCGGGCACGGAATCACACCACTTGTCTGTCAGTAGCCATGCTGTGGCGGCAGTTCACATAGAAGAACTAGAAGGACCTACAACTAGCTTAAACAACCATACACTGGGGCTTTGGGGAGAAAAAGAAAAGAGGACAATTGGCAACAGGTGTTAGCCCAGAATGAATCTTTCCCAGCAGAAAAAAAAAAAACAAAACAAAAACAAACAAACAAACAAAAAAAAACCTTTATAAAAATAAAAGACATTTAAGAGGATAGTCTGGACTCCCACTTTCTGGAATCTCTCTGGTGTGAGGCCTCTTGGATCACCTCCTGAGGCTCCCTTGCTGGGTAGGTCTAGGAAAACAGTTCTTCAGCAGCAGAGATGGCCCCCAAGGGTCTACTCTGCTTGCTCTGTTCCCAGGGCATATGGGGACACCTGCCAGCCAGTTCTGGCCCACTGGAGTAGGGACATCCCCTGATGTAGAAGTCAATGGTCACAGACCCTTTTATGACGCACTTTTCTATACTTGTATACTCTCTTCCTTTTTTCTTCTTCTCCCCTCTTCTCATCTCTCAATATATGCAAACACCTGAAGAAGAAACTGCTGGTTGCTTACTCCAACATCCATTCTTCTCTTCCTTAAAAACAAAAACTTGAATTTCTTTGAGGATGGCAATGTACCCAGTTTAAGATTGCCTTCCTTAGAATGAGTGGCCAGACTAAGTTCTGGCCAATGAGATGTAAGCAGAAGTATTCTGCAGTGTTTCTGGGAAGCTTCCTCAAAAGGAGGGAGTAGTTTTTCTTCCCCTTCCTCCTTTCTGATATCTGGATTGTGGATACAATGGCTGGAGGTTGAGCAGCCATCATGGACACTGAGGCAACATGCTAAATATGGTGAAGCAGCATCTTGGAAGAAATTTGAGTCTCTGGTGACTTTATAGAGTCACCCTATCAACCCTGGGCTGCCTACCTTCAGACTTCTCTTATGGGAGAGATAAATAAGCTTCTGTCTTTTTAAAGCAACTATTATTGCAACCAGAGCTAATCCTAACTAATACTATACCCCCTCCCTAAAATGAGACTGTAGCTTGACAAGTAGCTCCAGATAATAGAGTGGAGTTTTATGGGTTAAAATATGGATGTGGAGAAAAGTGAGCATTTAGAATATCTTAAGGGATAACAGTGGAGATTTCCTTAGGCAAGAGGCACAAGAATACCACTAGGCTGTATGCAGTTTCCCTTCACAGTAAGGCTCATTAGGACCTCATCACATCTCTCAGATTTGCCACAGTATCCCCAGTGCCTAGCCCAGTGCCTGACACATAGGACAGGCTCAATTAAAAATTGTTGAAAGAGTAAACAGTTTGTTGCTTTCATAACTGACGTAATCAACAGGCTGATTTACTTGTGTGATTTGAAAGACTTTGGGAAAGCTCGCTCCTCATCCCCATCCAAAAATCTGTTCTCCAACCCACCATCGCCTGCCACAACATCTGAAACTTGCATAAATTTATTCACTGATCAGCCTGCGTCAGGTACTGTGTTAAGCTCTGAGGATGTAGTGGTGAGCAAAACAAGTACGGGTCCTGCCCTCTGGGAGCTTCCAGTGCAGTAAGACAGAAACAAACCCACAAAAATATGTGAACTAGTCATTACAATCTGGGATAAGCACAATGAAAGAAATAATAATAGAGGAAAGATTTTTAGATAGAGTTATGCATGAAAGCCTCTCAGAGAGAGAGAAGCTGAAGGACAGGAACAAACAGCTGTGCAAAGAGTGGGGTGGCAGTGCTGGTGGGAGCATTCTGGGCTGAGGGAACCACATGCACAAAGGCTCTGAGGTGTGTTTAAAGAATGAAAGAAGCTCAGTGGGGCTAGAGCTTGGTAAGAGCAGGGAAGTGACAGGTGAAAAGGCTGGAGGGGTCAGCAGAAGCCAGGTCACGTAGGCACTTGTAGGCTGTGGGAAGGAGTTTGGACTTTATTTAAGTGCAATGATAAGCCATTGATAAGCTTAAAGCAAGGGAATGCCAGTATCTGGTTTTGCATTAAGAAAGTTACTCTGGGGGCTGGCCCCGTGGCATGGTGGTGAAGTTCCCCATGCTCTGCTTCAGCAGCCCAGGCTCGCAGGTTCAGATTCCAGGCACGGACCTACACCACTCGTCAGCTATGCTGAGGCCAGCACCCATATACAAAATAGAGGAAGACTGGCACAGATGTTAGCTCAGGGTAAATCTTTCTCAAGCAAAAAGAGGAAGATTGGCAACAGGTGTTAGCTCAGGGTAAATCTTCCTCAGCAAAAAAAGAAAAAAATCACTCTGGCTGCTGTGTGGAGTTGGACAAGGTCCTGTGTGCAAGCAGGGAGACCAATATGTGAGGTTTTTGCTTCCTTGTGAGAGATGAGGGTGACTTAGACCAGGTAGTGGCAATGGGGCTGGAGAGAAGTAGAGGGATTCAGGGTGTGCTTTGGAGCTCGAGTGAACCACACTGGGTGATGGATTGAACGTGGGAGCTGAGAGGGAGGGAGGAATCAGGGGTTCTGATTTGAGCAGCTGTGTAGATAGTGGTGCCTTATACTGAGATGGGGTACACTGGAGGAGGTGGGAGTTAAGACTTTGATTTTGGTCACGTAGATGTTGACGAACTCGTGCAACATACCAATGGAGCTGTTGAGAAGACATTTGAATATTTGTCTGGAGCTCAGGAGAGCACTTAAGACTGGAGATATAAAATTGGGAGTCATTAGCGTGTTGATGCTACTTAAGACCTTGGGAGTAGATGAAACTGACCAGAGAGAGTGTGTGTAGAGAGGGCAGAGCTGAGCCCCGAGGCGCACCAATGGTTAGAGGAGGAAAAGCCTGCAAAGGTGACTGAGAAGGGGCCATAGGATTATGTGTATACTGCCTGTCATTCCCAACGGAATGGTCTAGAGTTTGAGGAGGCTGATAAATAGCGCCTCTTTTCTTCTACCTGAAATCAGAATCAATCAAGAGAGACACACACATAAGTCAGACAGGAGATAAGAATATCACCTTTATTAATCATAAAACTGCTTGGAGAAAGAGGAGTAGAGTTTAACAGGCCTGGTGATATGAGCAGCTTGTCTCACCTGCTTTCTCCCTGTAGAGACATGACATGAGCTCCAGGAGCACAGAGCCCCTGTCTGACCTGGTCTGTGCCTAGCACATCACCTGGCACACAGTAGGTGCCAATGTTCATTGAACGAATGGATCCGGATGTCAAGATTGAAACAATCTTCACAGATCATCCAGGAATCACCTGGGGAGATTAAATGTGCCAATCCCCGGGTTACAATCCCAGACCAATTTTATCAATATTTCTGGGGACGGGGTTCAGGCCTCAGTACTGTGTGAAACTCTTGCCAGGTGATTCCAATGTGCAGCCAAGGTTAAGAACTGTTGCTCTGGTCTATTTCCTCATTTTACAGATGAGGACACAAGGCCTAGAGCAAGAGGGTCATCGCTAGGGGGCTCGGCCTGGCCCTGCTGCTGACTGTCAGGGGCTGGGATAAGCCTGTTTCTCTCTCTGGGCTTCAGTGTCTTCCTCTGGAAAGTGAGGAGGT
Source organism: Diceros bicornis minor (assembly GCF_020826845.1). Classification (NCBI taxonomy): domain Eukaryota; kingdom Metazoa; phylum Chordata; class Mammalia; order Perissodactyla; family Rhinocerotidae; genus Diceros; species Diceros bicornis. Next base: position 100,383,183 of record NC_080781.1, read on the forward strand.
TGGGACAGTTGGTCTCTAGAGCCCCATCCAGCCCTAATGGCATATTACTCTATTCTCTGATGCTAGATGTGAATTAACTCACTGGGACATTGCTTGTGCCTCAGATGTCTCCGCACGGTGGTTAGGTTAGTTTTGCACTTGAAATGACTGGGTTCTGGATTGCAATGGACAGCAAAGAGGAGAGGCTTGGGGCAGTACAGGACCCACAGAGCCAGTCTTTAGCGGAGAATTTGTCCTGTTTTTTCTTAGGTGGTAGCAGCAGGAAGTTCACCAGCGGGACAGCAGAGAAACAGCAAAGAGCCCAGCTGAGGAAGCTCCAATGCGCCGGGGCCGTCCTTTTTGCTCACATTCCTCCTCTTCTAGTTCTTGTCTTCCCCACTCACCCCCTCCAAGTCATTTCTTTTCATTCCTTTCCTGTCCTCTCCATTTATCTGCATCAGCCACAAGTCTTTCAAAGGTGAGCTTATTTCCTCTGCCTACCCAAGACATCCTCCAGGCAGCCCACCATCCTCCCTGCCATTTGAGTCTGGTGATCCAGAGCTTGTAAATGTGTTGTCACGCAACAACCAGAAGTGGTTCATGAAATGAGACAGGCTGGGAAATAAGGCTGTAAGTGATTCCTTCCTCTACAAAATTACATGGAATGTTGTGGCGCTGAGCCATGTATTGAAAAGTGGACACTTCCTCGGCAACTTGATAAGAATTCAATATGCGGCTGAATAGGATCTGGGGGCTGGAAGGGAAACTGAGGCCTAGAGCAAAGAGGTAACTGTACAAGTCTGACTGCTAGAGGGCTCTTCCTGGCCCGGGGACTTACTAAGGCCTGGCTTAGAAATGATCCTGGGTAACCACTTTTGTTTTGCAAATTGGAAAACTGAGGTCTGGAGACACCAATGACTTGCCCAAGGTCATATAGCTTGTTAGCCAAAGACTAGGACACAGCCCAGGACTCCTGACTCCTCTGCCTAGAATACCTCAGCTGCCTCAGTCTTCTCCAAAGTGACCTTTAGGAAGTAGTTTAATTTTGCAAGCTGGTGGGGCTTGTGCTAAGGACTCTGAAGAAGAAATACCAAAAAGAATAGACAAAAAGATAAAAATGGGGAGGAGGTCACAAACCTCAGTGGTCCCTTGGGCTTTTCCTCTCTCTTTCCTTGACACCTCCTCAGCAGGCCCTTCCTCCTCCCTTGCATGGCCTCACTGTGGGCAGCGTACAAAGTGTGGCTCTGGGCCTTCCACTTGGCCTCCTCGGCACCCACTTCCCAGGGCGCATGTCCACTCACATCACTTTAGCTCCCGTGACATGCAGACACGTCCGCATCTGCTGCTCCAGCCCTGGACTTCGCATTTCTTTCCACAGCTGGTTCTGGGATATTTCCATGTGTAAATATGCTCAGCTCAGCTGGAAGTCAAAATTGGAATTCATCTTGCCTCTGAAAATCTGCAGCCTTTCCCTACATCTCTGTTTCCTTCAGTGCTTCCATAGTCTCCCAATCCTCCAGACTCAAAACCTTCATGTCACCAGAGCCTGGGGGTAGGGGGAATGGGGAGTTAGTGTTTAATGGGTTCAGAGTTTGGGTTTGGGATGATGAAAAAGTTCTGGAGATGGATGGTGGTGATAGTTGCACAACAACATGAATGTACTTATTGCCACTGAACTGTACACTTAAAACTGGTTACAATGGGGAAAAAATGGTTGCAGTGGTAAATTTTATATTATATGTGTTTTACTACAATAAAAAAAAACATAAAACAAAAAAAACTTTCATGTCATCCTTGACCCATGGGCTGTTTTGCTCTTTCCTCCTCAAGTCACTTTGTCGCTAGGTCATGCTGATTTTTCACTTAGTAAGAGTTCCTCAAACTTGCACATACTGCAGCATCACCAGGGAAGCTTGTTAGAGTTATCAGTTCCCAGGCCCCACTCCACTCTTTGTCTAGGGGTGGGGCCTGGAATCTGCATTTTAAACAAACTTCCCAACAAATCTGATACAAGTGGACTGCAGACCACACTTGGAGAAACACTGCTTTTCAGTGTCTTTTGGCTTTGTCCCTTTGTCTTCTTTCCATGACCCCTCTCCCTGCCCCGGCTGGCCCTCATCACCTCACACCTGGATTACAGCAACAGCTGGCCTGTCTTCTGCTAGCCTTTCCCTGCTCCAGCCTCTCCAGCTGCCGGGACCCATCTTCTGCAAATATCTTTGGCATCACATCACTTCCCTGCTCAGAAGCCTACCATGGCTCCCTCAGACCTGTTAGATCCTATCTCAATTCATTTGGCTGGGAGCCAGCCAAGGGGGCCTCCCATTCTCCCTCCTTCCTCTTTCCCTGTTCACTCCCAAACCTCCACGCTCATTGGGCATTTTTAATCTTATGTTGGCCCCTCTGCTAGTTTGGGGTGGTCTCCTTTCTACCTCGCCCCTCCCCACCTCCAGAACACTTCTGGTTATATAGGAGGAATTATGAAAGCTGTTGAGATTCTCTGTCCTGTTTCTCAATGTATCTGTCTCCTCGCCCCTCCAGTCCCGGCTCTGCCATTCACTAGCTAAACGACTTTGGGCAAGTTGCTGCACCTCTCTCACCCTGCCTTAGTGTTCTCATTTTCTCATCGAAAATGGGGATCTTAGTCCTACATCCTCACAGGTTTGTGGAGAGGATTAAAAGAGGTAATAGATGTCAAAGGGCTCAGAACAGTGTCTGGCACAAGGTAAGTGCCATGGAAGTGTTAACTATTATTATTAATTATTGTTATTACGGCCCCTTCTGCCAGCTCTTCCCTGGAAACCACTTCTGCTTGGGATAGTTAACTGATGGAGTTTTCTGTCAAACCTTGCCATATCCAGCAGAGGTGGTTAAGTATTAAGTATTTGGGTTCCAACAAGCTTCTTTGCATGAGACAACCTGAGGAGCTGGGCTGTCTACAAAGCTCTAATTATGTCCAATAATTTCTAACCAACTAGGAGGAGAGGAGGTGAGATTTGAAAAAGAGATTTTTCCAGGATAAGTAGGATGGTGTTAGGTCAACTTCAAAATACCCTATGGGACAGCAGTTTGTGCGCCTTCTTTGCTATGGTCTTTCTAGAATCCTTCTCTCTACACTCCAGGTGCCAGTGGCCCTGCTGCCTCATCTGCTCACTCCCTGGGGTCCTTCTCAGAGCCCAACCAGTAGCGCCTTCCTCTGCTGGTTCCCAGCTGGAAAACCTTGCACCTTGCACCCCAGAAGTCCTTGTTTGTAAAAAATCTACTGCCCACATTTCTGTTCTACTTTTCAAATCTACCTCTATGCTTTTGTGGCAAATAGAATACATTCCTCTAAAAGCCCCACAGAATTCACAGTCACTGTCATGACATGCCCCACCCCCCTCAGTGAGCACTAAAAGTTCAGCTACTATTGGGTTGGGGGAGGTCTGAGAATGTTTTTGACATGGAAAAGGGACCCCTGTTGTCACAAAGGCTGGGAACCACTGCCCCATGGGATACTTGGGAACTTCTCTGGCTCTCAGTTTTCTTGTCTGTCAAATGGAGGTAAAAATCATAACCGCCTGTTTTTCTAAGGGCAGGAAACAGAGGGTTTGTTCCCTGCTAATGAGGAGGGGCTCAGAGCGGAGCTCTTGTGATTCTTGTCGATGTTTGGGGAGGGGAGGGCTGCCGTGGGGATCAGATGAGATAATAGATAGGAGGGCCCCGGGAGAGGGGGCATGCCCAGGCAGAGGAGCATTAGCGCTGCTGTTCCTCATGTTCTTTTCCTTGTTCTGGGTCCAGCTGGACCAACCGAGCCCAGAACCCCAAGGCCCGTCTTTTCAGGAGCAATGTGTTCTTTTGCCTTGCCCCACCCCTGCTTGGTTTTTGGTGGAACAACAACAAAGAGCTGCTCCTATATGTGACTAACAAACAGCCACAAAGTTCCTCTTATCTAGTCTAGCAACCGCTGTGGCCTGAGAAGTTGCAGTGTTTGTCTCTGTTTAGTTGGGGTTGCCTAGGAAACAAAGTTGTTCTCTCTTTCCCACTATGTGAGTGTGGGCAAGTTTTTTCCCCTTTCTTGCAGGGAAGGGCTGGATGACCAGAGAGGGCTGTGTGTTTGCTGGGCCATCTTCTGAGTTTCTTTTTTCATCTGTTGGCTCTTGTTGGGATAGAAATCACGTGAGGGAAGCCTACAGATGAGCTGAAGAAGTAAAAAGGCCCTCAGCTCATCTTGAAACGGGGAGGGGATTGGGAGTAAGTGGGGACTGGGGAGAGCTGCTCTGGCTTGGGAGGTGGGGGGGTAGCTGCCTGGTCCAAAGTTTGTATCCATTCCAGCAGCTGTGAAATCTGCGGGCCATGACCAAATTGGCAGTTGTACACAATGAACCTGGCATCATGAGTAGAGAGGTTAGGAGCAGATGGAGAAATTGGGATTTGAGAGGCTGGGAAGCAGGGGTTCGTAACTGTGTGAAGAAGAGTTTTCTTTTTTTGGTCTCCCCAAAGCCCCAGTAGATAGTTGTATGTCATAGTTGCACATCCCTCTAGTTGCTGTATGTGGGACGTGGCCTCAGCACGGCTGGAGAAGCAGTGCGTCAGTGCGCACCCGGGATCCGAACCCGGGCCGCCAGTAGCGGAGTGCGCACACTCAACCGCTAAGCCACGGGGCCGGCCCCAAGAAGAGTTTTGATGATTAGAAAAGAACGGGCTGGGCCCGACCCCGTGACTTAGTGGTTAAGTGCGCGGGCTCTGCCACTGGCGGCCTGGCTTTGCATCCCGGGTGTGCACCGACGCACCAGTTTATCAGGCCATGCTGAGGCAGCGTCCCACATACAGCAACTAGAAGGATGTGCAACTATGACACACAACTATCTACTGGGGCTTTGGGGAGAAAAAGGGAAAAGAAGGAGGTGGATTGGCAATAGATGTTAGCTCAGGGCCGGTCTTGCTCAGCAAAAAGAGGAGGATTGGCATGGATGTTAGCTCAGGGCTGATCTTCCTCACAAAAAAAAAAAAAAGAAAGAAAGAAAAGAACGGGCCAACATGTATGACCTTTATAATGAAGGAAGCATGACATTTTGAATATATTTGGGCAGTGATTGGAGCAAGGGTGGGGGGCAAGACTTCTCGGTCCTTGAGGTTTGTGGTTCAGGAAAATCAAGCAGTTCTGTTAAATTTCAAATGCCACAGGGATAGGTATATATCTATAGGAAGCTGAGATTGTATGGAGTCACTCACATAGGGGTGATAACCTCCCCTGGGAGCTCGGGGGGCTGGGAACACAGTTCAGGGTCCAGGTTAGGGTGTAGTGGAGGAGACACTGAATGCTCATTGACAGAGAATCAGAAAAAAGGGCAGGACTTCAGATGCCAGCGACATGGGGCCAGGGACGGAGTGGTGGGTGAGGATGAACCGCAAAGACAGGTGAAGGGAAGTGGAGTCAGGATCCTTGGACTTGGCCCTGCTCACACGGCTGGTGGGTTTGGTGAGAGAATGTTCGACAGTGACAAGTGGAAGAGCAGGGAGTGAGGGCATCTTTCCTCGGGGGAGAGGGATGGGGCTTTGGCCACCACATGCATTCTGTGTCCTTTTCTCACTAAGGCCCTCTTAGCTACTTTGCTAAGGGCAAGGGTCTCACGTGGATTTGTATTAAGGAGAATACACTAAGTGATTGGGATGATGTTTTCAGAAGACGGAAGAGGCCCACTCGTGTTTATTTGGTTCCTCTTTTCTTGCTCCCTCACATGTATACCTGCCCTTTTCTTTTGGGCCTTCTTGGGGTATCCTTCCTCCCAAATCACCCCCTCCAGCTGAGCTTGTATGTTAGTAGTCACCTCACCACTCGCTCTACAGCTGTCATATGAAAGGAGGAGCAGGACAGAGAGGGATGGATGTAGGGTTGAGTCCCAATTCTCCCTAATAGCCATGCGACTTCGGGTAAGTCACTTAAACTGGCTGAGTCTCAACTTCCTCACCCGTACAATGGGGGTATTGTGATCGTTACACAAGATCATGGATGTAGCAGAGGCCTGCCACTTAGAGGGTGCTCATGCACGCTCAGTGAGTCAGAAATACAGTGCCCCCAACCACGCAAGGGGTCCCTACCACTCACTCGATTTACGCTCAGACACCAGGTTTATTTAAAAAAAAAAGAGCCAAGTTTATTGAAATTTCAAGCTACATTTGAAAAATCAAAATCCAAATCCTGGAAACATACATCAGGATCAGGTGTCAGAAAGTGGAAAGTGTTCACTGCCACAGAACCCCCTAGACACAAGCTCCCTGAGCACATCACCCAGGCACCGTCAGGTTAAAGCCATTCCCTCGTCCATCCCTTGTCCACAAGAGGACACCAGCAAGCCAATCATTCTGTTCACTTGAAAGTTTTCCACAAACATAAAAAAAAAGTTTTTGAATGGCAACGTGAAGTCCCAGCTGATCTTCTCTCAACCCCATTCTATGTAGTCAGCACCAGTGAATGGTGGGTTTGGCATTCAAAAGAGGACCTCACAGGCTTCAGGGGACAGATGAGGCAAGGGTTGCAGCAGCAAGGCATCCATGGCCACATTCAGAGGCTGGCCCCCTCCCTGCCTTTACTCTTTAGTCTAACTTAGCCTAAAGGACAAACTGGATCAACTTGGTAAATGAACACAGTCAAAGAATTTGCCTTAAGAGATAAGGGACCAGTCAATACTCCCAAAGCTGGTTAGGCTCTCCGACACGTAGGTGTATGTGTATATGTATACATCGCTACACTAAGATATAGATCTAGCCCTATGGGTATATATACGCACGTATGGCTATATAGAAAAACTATGCCAACACTAACCAAACAGAACTTTGTAAGCGGTCATCCCAAAGCCGTGATCCCACACTGGGCTGTGCACAAAGCCATGCATTATACCATATTAACCAACAGAAGGCTGACTTGGCTCAATCTCTCCCATCTGTGACCCTGTCTTGGCGAGGCAAGGGAAAAGAGAGAGGTTGCCTCTGCTTAAAACACAAGTGGCTTCTTCATAGAACTGTCATTGTCAGGTGAAGCTGTTGAAGATGTCCATGGAAATGAAAAACAGACCCTTATACTTTCTGGAACTAACTGGCGTCACCTCTCAAACTACCTTTCTCCTTTGCCAGTCGCAGCTAAGTTGCCCAGGCTCTGGGAGCCCCTAGAGCGCGGTGGCATTAGAGGCTCACTGGCTTGGGGTGACGAGACCCCATGCAACTCAGCCTCCAGGGACTTGCTCTATGTCAGGGGTCTGTCACTGGAGTGGACCCAGGTGGCCATGTCCTTGGGACATCTCTTGGCACCAGCTATGCTAGGTGTAAAGTTCTCCACGTGAGATGACGCTTGGGGAGCCAAAAACAAACTGGAAAGAACTAGGTAGAACAAGTTTAGTGGCTCTGCCCACCCTGAGGACAGAGCCACTTACACCGCAGAGCCACCAGGGGCTTCGGGCGCTTGTGGGGTTTCAGGAGCTGGCTCTTCAGGGCTCAGACGGGACTGGAACTTCTCCAGCTGCTCCGGGCTCGCCAGGGTCTTCAAGAGGGTGTTCTCACGCTCCAGCTGGGAGTTCTTCTCCACCAGCTCTCGGATCTGCTCCTTCAGGATCTCTACCTCCTCTCTTACGGCATACATCAGATGATTCTTCACCAGATCCTGTCACAGAGGAAATCACAATGAAGCCATTCATTAGCCACCATGGCCCCTCCGCAGCGCGTTCACCTTGCCATTGAGGTGCTGGCGCTGTCTCTCATGCCACCGACTTTCAGCCTTCCCTCAGCAGCCCATCAGCACGCTGGCCTGCAGCCCTATTCCTCCTGCGCCTTTCTCTCAAGCACCTAAGCCCTCTCTCAGGAGAGCTGCGTGATCGGCCACACCTGCGCCTGTGCTGGGAGCCCAGCTTTGAACTACAGAGGATCCCCCTGCAAGTTTCTAATGACTTTCAAAGCTGGCCACTTAGGACCTTTTGGGAGAGGCTTCTGCTGGTTGCCGGTGGTTCGCTATATCCCCGTTTCCACAGAAGGTCCTGCGGCTGGCCCAGATCCCACGGAGCACCTGCAATGCACCCCACACTGTCTGTCTGCTTTAAACATCTTCCCCAAGTGAATAAAATTGGCCATTTTGGAGTCCCCTCCTTTCAACACGACCCAGCACACTGAACTGCAGCTGTCCTGCAGCCTGGCCCGGCAGGACACTGGCCCTGGGGGAAGGTACTGGGATTGCTGCATCCTCTCTGAATTCGATGACTGCACCTGGGGCAGCGAACTGTGTCATTAGGCTCCAGGGCACAAGTAAGTGGTTGCTAACTGCTGGGTGCCCTAACCCCATGCAGCCATTTTGGCTGCTGGTGGAGTATGACCTCTACCTGGTGAGCAGAGGGAGAAGGGGTGGGGTGCTTTGCTTCCTGTTTCCTCCCAACTCCTGACCCCAGCCCAGGCTCTGCAGAGGCACTGCAGTGCAGTTGCATCCAATGAGCTCTGGCCCCTGCCAAAGGCGAGATGCAGACAAATGGAAGTGTCTGAGCTCCCTGCCTGCAACGGGCCCAGGAGGGAGCCAGAGGCTGCTGCAAAGCCCTGGGATGGGAGAGGGAGGAGGAAAGAAGCGGGCCCAGCAACGGTAGACTGGAGATGCCCTAAAAGGTGCCACTCTGATGGGACTCTACTTAAGGCCTCCAAGGAGATAGGAAGCAGGCTGTCGGCTTCCTCAGGCTCTCGGCTAACGGCTTTTGCACCCACCCCCGCAGTCCTGCCCCGAGTTACATAAGCAGCAGCTCGCTCTGGGGATGGGAATGACGCAGTGATGCCACTCACCATGGCCTGCTCGATCTTGTTGTCTATGGCCACCACGCTGGCTCCGGAGGCACTGCCAAAACAAAAAGCAAAGCCACCGCGTTACCTACTTGGTTTCACTCTGAGGACCCGGCAGCTGTGCCCCAAGTCCTCCATCTGCCCCAGATCTTCCTCTCTCCCGCCTCCTTGGACCGGAGCTCCGGGGACTTTGTCCCCAGGTCCCTCCCTGGCCCCTGCAGGAAGCTGCACCTCCCCACCCAGGCTGGCTCCCCACCGCCGCCACCCAGAGCCCCGTGTGGAGCACCGCGCGGGTCCCGGACGCACCGGCCAGCGTGGCCTGCTCGGCCCGCCCAGGCGACCTGCAAACAATAGGGGCGCGCGACCCAGGGAGTCCCCCGCCACCGGCCCAGAAGGTCCCGGCCAAACCTACCGGGCTCCGAACCTATCTAGGAATTCCTTCCTGGCTCGGAAGCTTCCGGCCTGCTCCCCAGTGGCGCACGGCGCGCGGCCAGCCCTGCCCAGCCCGGCCCCGCCGCCCCTCTGCCTTCAACTGCCTCTGCCTCGGGCTGCAGCAGCTCGTTCTCACGGCGTAGCGGCCGTAGGGACGCTCCGACGGCGGATCCCAGCGCGGCGGTGATCCCCCCCTTCCTGCGTCCCCTACCCCCTCCCCTTCCCAGGATGCTGCACCGCGGAGAAAGGGGACCGGCGGTGCGCCGCTCGCTCGGAGATTCCCGCTCGCAGCCCAGCCCCCGCGGGCGCCCCGGCTCTGGAGCTGGGGCCAGTGGTTACCTGTTATCCAGCTTAACGGAAACCACATCCCCTCCAAGCAGGGAAGAGAAGAAGGAGATGTTGAAATTGTGCAGCTGATAGACCGCCACCTCCATGGGGGTCTGATACATTTCGGTGTTCATGGCTGGGCTGCCGGGGAGCTCTGGCCGGGCTTCGGGCCGGGCCGGGCTGGGCGGGCTGGGCGGGTTGGGCGGCCGCCGGCTGCTGGCGCGCTGCACGGGGCTGGGCTCTGCGCGTCCGGCCCTGGGGCTAGGAGGGGGGCGAAGGCTGCCGAGCGGACCCAAAGCCAGGCAGGCACTCCAGAGTTGAAGGGAAGTGACTCGAGGGGTGTCACCTAATGTGTCACAAACTCCACAACCGCCAGTCCAACCCAGACTCGGAGATATTTCGGCTCCTGCTTCTTTATATAGGAGGAGCCGACTGCGTCACATGGCGTCAGGGGCCATGCAAATAAGTCCTGTACCGCTTTGTGGCTCAGTTAAACCACATCCCCTCCCTGAACCTTAGGCTGGGACTGTAAACAGTTCAGCACTTTCTTGTGCCAACTGGCATCTCCAAAGAGGGCTCTGGAGATTGGTAAAAACCAAACTGGAGCTGATTTCTTAGAGAAATAAGTACAAATGCCATAACAGGAGGTAGAAAGCGTTCAGTAGAGGGCGGAGCTGGGTTTTAAAGCTCTTCTTCGGGTGTCAGCCAGCATACCCCTATGGCTTTGCAATGCTGTCGCATACCACACTCCCTGGACACTCACCCTCCCCATCAGGAGCCTCACCTTCTTCCTGCCGCCTGCTTTCTCATCCTCTCTGCTGCACACACCTGCACATCCCCTCGCTTAGACAGCTGGCCCGCTGGCCTGCCCCCCACCCCAGCACCCATCCACTCACCTCCTCCTTTGGATGTATCTGTCTGTGTACTGACACATGCACAGATCTGTAACATGCACAGGGTGCATGCACAGGTCTGAGTTAAACTGCATGCCAATGTGCATGTATGGAGGAGAGGGGTCCAGGAACTCAGATGAGTAGGGGAACATGTACAAGGGAGCAGCTGGGGGCCAAATGGGTGACAGAGGAGGTGGGGAGGAGACAGTAGGGGAGTGGGCACTGCAGTGACCACAACAAGGCAGCCCTTTTCTCTTTGGTCTCCACATCCCACTCTGCAAAGAAAATACGGTCAACATTATCCAGGATCTCATGTCCCTATTTTTTTTTTATTCTTTTTTTGGTGAGGAAGATTGCCCCTGAGCTAACATCTGTGCCAATATTCCTCTGTTTTGTATGTGGGACGCTGCAACAGCATGGCTTGATGAGCAGTGTGTACGTCCATGCCCAGGATCCGAACCTGTGAACCCCGGGCCGCTGAAGTGGAGCACATGAACCTAACCACCACACCACCAGGCCGGCCCCTCATGTCCCTATTTTTAAAAACAAGATTTTGTTACTTTCCTAGAAACAGCAAATGGCAACAAAACTACCAACGGAGGCTATATGTAAACCATCCAGGAAAACACCTGCCCGTGATGGGTCCAGCCATACATAGGGTTTCAGGAACAAAAAGATTCCACGTTACAAGGAAAATGAGGTGATTGTTGCCTACTAGGAGTTACATATGCTTCCATCAAAATATATTTTCATTTTTTTCAGCCTCAAGCTTAAAAAAAGAAAAGGCATCAGAGGCTTGAGGGTCCTTTTCTCTTGCTGTTTCTTAAGCGAGGCCACCTGGTGGACAGGAGCAGAATTGCAGCCAGAAGGAGCAGTCTAGACAGAACAAGGGACAGGTGATGCAACTCGGAGTATTATTTACACCAACTCAGGGCCATAAGGAGAACATTGGGTTCCACCACATAACAATAGTTTGGATGAAGCTGGGGCCAGTACCCATGAATCAGTCTGTGATTCAGGCTGTGGTCCAAAGAAATACCCTAATGCAATCATGCTGTTGGAAAAGTACTAGGACCTCTTATCAGCAAAGAAGGTAATTATTATTTGCTTCAGGATATATCTCCTAACCAGGTGCCTGGCACTAACACCCTGGCCAAGGCCCCAGTTAAGCCCAGTCTGAAGGCCTTGATTTTCTCCAGGCTGCCAGTTCAGTTATGCCACTGAACAGCCAACATTTTTCACTATGATGTGGGGCTCCCATGGGATCCCACCAGTGGTAATAGGTGCATAAAGGCCATTCTATTTGCAAAGGGCTGACAAATCCAAGCAAATTTACTGCACTAGCCCAGGATGGTGTTTTTCTTCATCCCAGTTTAGGTGGGAGGCAATCCCAATCTCAAGATATTATGTTACCTTTAGGTTACAAGCTCTCTCAACACAGTGTTGGTGTTTGCACTAAGCCGTATGTAGCAGACAGAGCAAAGTACAGACTGTATTTGTAGGTCATCAAGGATATTAGCCGAGAAAAAAAAAAAAACAGACCTTCTTAAATCAGGAGCATAATCAATATTGGAATTCCCTGCTATATTAACCTACGCTCTGTGCCACATGGAGCGTTCTTGGTCCAGGAAGAGTCTCTGAGTTGATCTTTCATTGGCTTGTAAATTTTTCCTAAACTAACTATTGCTACCCACCCCAAGATTCTAAGGGAGATGATGAAGAAAAAAAGGGAGAGATAAATAAGCTGAGTTAGCAGGGAAAAAACACCACCAAGAAAACAGGCCTGGGACAGAAGAAAAAATGGCTCCTCCAATAGAAATTCCCTTATATGGAGACAGTGACAGAGAAATCCAGGTAGTTTGGGGAGGGAAAGGCAAAGAGGTTGAGTTTGCCAGCAAGTCTGCATTTGAATTGTACATTAATTATACTTCAATTAAAAATAAGCTGAGTTTGAGACCCACTGACAATAACAGCTACCATTAACTGAGCATCAGCTATGGGCCAGACACTGTGCTGGCTGTGCCACTAACCCTGTGGTACAGGCACTGTCACCATCATTTTACAGATGAAGAAACTGAGGATCTGAGAGGCTACCTTGCCCAAGGTGGCACAGCTAATAAATTGGAGAGCTGGGACTCCAGCCCAGGTCTTCCTGACCTGGAGACCAGGTTTATTCCTACTACACTTACTAGTGGGGCAGGGAGTAGGTTGGTTGAATGAGTGAGTCAAGGCAGTTGGGGGTTGGGTTGGAGGTGCCAGAAGGGTGCTGAGGAGGAAAAAAGGGTAAGGGGCAGGAGACGTGCTCCCAGGACTCCAGCAGCGCTACTACTGGAGAGTGTCCAGAAGCCGACTTTGAGTTCTGTGAGCGCAGCCAGCTCTTCTGACACTCACGGCAGGGGAGAGCAGCGTCGGGGGACCGGAAGAATATCCAGAGTGTCCCAGTGAGCTTTATAAGAGGGCTGTGCTCACCCACATCATTTCAAAAGGCAGCCACGCAGTCCTCAAAGAAAGCTCTCTCTGTCTAGGAAATAGAAATATTAATCCAATCGGGCGGCTCCCAGAATGGAATATGTAGTCCTGGGGTATACAATATCCCATATAAGGTATGGAGTCTTCGAATAATAATCAGAGTCAGTCCAGTCAAACCTCCAGTTCCTAAGGCCCCACTAACTGGCATCCTTAATTAACTCTTTTTTTCCCCCTATTCCTGATGTGCTCAGCTTTTAGGATAATGAAGCCAACAACAAGAAAACAAGCTCATATCAGGGATTTAGTTTAAAAAAACAACTTGGAAAGGATGTCCCAGGTTCAGCCCACACTCAGCCAATCTCTCTTCTCCTCTACACCTCTAGTTCGCCAGCTGCAGCTGCCAGCCAAGTGTGAAATGATCACCCTACAGCCTTGTGATCCTCCTGGAGCAAACAATGGCTGGATCTCTGGGCTCACTAAGGAAAGACAGTGAATGTAAATGTCCCTGTAGAAAGATTTTCAAACAAGGGCAGGTAGGAGGAGGAGAGGGGAGAAGTAGGAGGAACCCAAAAGATTTTCTGCCTAACCCTCGGCACAGCAGAAAATTTCTCAGCCCAGAATAGCTGCGGTGAACCTTGCAGCGAGTGAAGCTTGTGCCTTACAAGATATATATGACCCGATCTAACTGTTCTGAGTCAAGTGCTGATCCATGAGGCTCTGAGTCCTCGTGTTCTGTGGAGGTGGGCCCCAGGCAGGAAACAGTGACCTAGGGATTCAGCAGCCCAGAAACCCCAACATGTGTAAATGTTTCCAGACTCCCTTTCTCCCATCCTACGATGCAGCTGGACCCAGAATCAGCGCGGCCACAGGACCAGCTGATGAGCCAGGTCCTCTGCCGGCGCTCAGCCCTAGCCTACAGCCATGGGATTCTGCAATTAAACAGACACAGCTGACCCTCCCTCTCTCAGGGGCAACCTTCTAGATGGAGGATGGCATAATGAGGATGAGGCCAACTCCCTCCATTTCAGGAGGCCCTGGAAGCCAACTTGTTCCCTTTGAGCTGGGAGAAGCGTCTCAGCATTCCCACCAGTCTGTTCCACTTCAAAAGCCAGACTCTCTAGGACAAGAGCCCTTCCTACTTCCAGTTCCCACGAGGCAGTCTGGGCCGGAGAACCCCACCCAGGGCAGGATCTCAGCACGCTGATGAGGGTTGGGGAGCAGACTCAGGGTGGGTGCAGTAGGTTGGGGGTGGTGATGAGGGGGAACATCTCACTTCCCTTTTTGTCACACTTGAAGCACTGTGTACCACGCAGCCCAAAGGAAACTATTTATAGGCAGGTCTTCCTTATTTTCTACAAGGAATGTTCCACCCAAGGATTCGGCAATGTTGCCAGCAAAACACAGGGTCGTGTGTCAGAAGAAGTGGAAAAAGACACGATGCGAGAGGTGCAGGACAAGCCACAAAGCAAACACTGGGTTAGGAGCTAGAAAAGGAAATCCAAAAGGATATTGAGCACTAAAGCATTAGCACAGTTAACAGGATGGCTGAAAAGCAGCCCTCCCCACTTACTCCTCCACCTCGGCCCCCCTCTGGCCGAAGCTCTGTCTACTTCTAATTACTTACTTGTCCCTTTTGCTGATGAGGCTGGGGGAATAAGGAGGCTGAAATGCCATCGCTTAATTTGTCCTTGCTTCTCTCTTATCTTCTCTCTTCCCCCTCTGGTTCCACTCCAGTGTGGAAAACTATAGACAGGAAGGCCACTGCCACTTACATCGTTCCTTTGGCTTCATGGAAAATCCCCAAAGTCCAGAAAGAGGAAAGCAAGAGGGAAAGAGAGTGACATAGAAAGTGTCTTGTCCTCTGTGGGTCATGTGAACTGCCCTGCGTGGCCAAGGCCCAGAACCTCAACTTCAAGGAGCAGGAAAATGGGGAGCAGGATGCGGACGCAGATGCAGAGGGCGATGGTGGGAGGGAACTCAAGGAGAATGCTGGCCGAGATGGACACTTTCTTGGAAAAGCAGCTCTAGCAACTGATTTGGGCCAAACTCTGGCACCAAATGATGACATGAACAATGAATTGTGCCTTTTAGCTCCCTCCCGGACAGGGTCCCATGTGAGCTTCACAAATAGTCTCTGAGTGACACTAGGGACGACAGGCAGTATCAAACCCCATTTTGACAAGGCATTACACCCTACTCACCCTCATTCATGGAAGTCAAAAAGTGCTCTTGTCAAATCACCTTCATCACCCTGACTTTGGTGGCTAACTATGGGGGATGGCAGTTTGTCCTGGCATCTCAGCATGACTGGAGGTATTGGCAACATTATCCAGGAATGCAGTTTAGCTCAGTGGATCTTAAATTTCACGAACCTTGTGTCAATATTTATGCCTGTCTCCCTTCCCCTCATGCCTTGCAGCTGGGAAAATTTACCTCCATAATTTTTTCAAGCCCTCTTCTCATTTTCCACCCTCCTCATCACCCATCTACAAGTTTGAAATAGATATTCCTGAAAAAGAGACTGTAAAATTAACCTTGGTAAATGGAATCACCTCCTCCTCCCCCCTCCCCACACTAATTGCCATTATCATTCAATTCATTTCAACTCGTCTCAATTCAACTCAAAGTTGACTGAATGCCTATTCAAAGCACAAGGCACATTTCAGAGAAATTTTAAAACAAACAAACCGGTAGTACAAGTCAAAAATTGTGCTTACTTCCTTCCTGGGCCTATGGCAAATTCAGAAGTCTCCCTACTGGTTAGATCTCAGTGAAATGTTTGCTTCAGGAAAAAGTCTAGGGCTTGGGGTGCTCAGGAGGGTAGCCTGGGGTCTGGGAGGGCCACACCACTGCCATCTGTAGGCATCACTTCATTCCTCAGAATTGAGCGTCCTTTTTTTCCCCACCCTGCCCTTTGGCCAGTGCCCATCTAAGTGGGGAAAACACAGCAGCCATGAAGCTTGGAGTTTCTGTGGGACCTAAGGCTCCTCTCACATCCTGGCTGACAGTGCCAAGGTCCCTCACTCCGATTCCCTTCCTTAACCCCTGGGGTTTGTAAACCAAGGGAATAAGGCACAGGTCTTTACTCTCTGGGTTGCCAGTCCTTTCCTTCTGAGAAGGGTTCTATGTTTAGCACAGGGGTCACTTCTGCCTGCCAATCTCTTGGCCCTCCTTCTTTGGCCAGCTCCTTTTGGTCTCATCCTTTTTACATCTTGCCCTCCCAGACCATCGAGCATCTTCAGGCAGGCAAACAGCCCCCCTCGTCATGGCCCACCTTCTGGGAATCCTGGCTCACTGCAGCCTTCCCAAGGGCTGGGAAAGAAAGCAGCAAGAACATGGCCACTCTCCATGTTTATCTGCACCAGCCCTCCACCAGCCTATCCGAGCCAGGGAGACACTGGCAGGGACGCTTCCCCATCCCTTCTGCTCTGTGGAGCAGACCCAAGAGCTGAAATTCCAAGCCATTTTTTCTGGCAGTTGCCAGGGTTACCTTGAGTGGTATGTGAAGGACTTGGGGCTATTGGCAAGGCTTGGAAGATGAGAACCAGGATCTTGTTGGGGATGCAGAGCCAGCAGACAACGGGCCTGTGAAGAGGCCAGGGGCTCTGAGGTGGAGCACCTGGCTCTACTGTGGGCCCCACTATAGAATGGGTGACCTTGAAGTGCTACAGGTTCCCTGAGGAACAAAACAACGGTAATAATGCTGGCCTCTTCAGGCGCTTGGGCTCCTGGACCGTGATCGGTAAGGATTATGAGCCTACCGGGGCCCTCACATTGTACACTCAAGACCCTCGCTTACCTCACAGCAGAGCTATTCACCATAGGCTCACGTGAGGTAGCTCCTTGATCCTCTTGTGGGACTCTGTGACTTGTGAAGAGGAGCTCTGCAAATTGTAAAGGGCCTCCGGCTCTCCAGCCACCCCCCCCAACTCAGGCTTCCTGGATGGAAAGAAAGCAGCCCAGCTGGGATAGGGGCAGTGGTGGGAGGGGGCAGCAGACACACTACTCCCAGAACAGAAAGAAAGGAGAGAAACAAGGCAAGTTCCTCCCTGGGCAGGGCCCCCAGCCATGGGAACAGCGCCAGGGAATTCAAAGGAGGGCTGGGAGGGGTTAAGGCCCAGCCCGATTTGAGAATTGCTGACAAGGAATACACACACCTTATCAGGAAGAAAGAGAAGCATAGAAGCACACACACATTTATGCAAATACTCTCTCAGCCTTTCATGAAGTCTAATTCAGAGATAGGCAGGCAGAAGGGCATCATTCTCTTTCTCTAGGCTGTTGCCAGCTTCCCCATGACCCCAAAGGGTAGTAAGGCAACAGGACATGGAAAGATGGCAAGGCGAGACTCTCTAGACCAGGCCAGAGTGTCAAAAGCCATGGCCTCTGCTCTCTCTGACGTCCAGAGCTGGCTGTGTGCTGTGCAGGGGTCATAGGTGACAGGATCTTAGGGGAAGCCGGGAGTGGCTACAGGGTGAAGCAGCTTGCAGCCTCACACTGTACACGAGGTCCACAGTTTTCAAAGATGTCAACCACACATGAAAATGAAAGAGAAATAAAAACGAGCACTATTTGCGTACAATCAATCATCTGAACGCCTAAGAAATGATTCCCGCAGGCTCCTCATGAGGACAGTTCTAACTCAAGCCTGTCTTGGCATAGATGCTATATGTGACTGGCTACCTGAAGGGCACTGAGAAAAAAGTTCCTCAGTCCAAGCTGTTTGCCCGACCTGACTATTGCAGTGCCTACAAACGTCACCATCTGAGTCATACCGCTGGGTTCCTATGATCACTCCTGGGGTTCTTTACACTTTGAGGAATTAGGAAAGTTTTTTTTCCAATGCAAAATGTCCTGGGAAAGTGCCACATTCTGCCACTATCAAGTACAAGTTACAAGTACTTAAGTGTGAACTAAATTTTCGTATTACTTGCAACAGAGTAGTCAGTGGCTGACCAACATTGGAAGGCGACTGGATACGCAGCAGGTAAACCTTGACGGTGGGCTGTGGAGGGACAAAAATGGGTCCAGATGAGGTTCTTTTTTTTTCTTGATGAGGAAGATTGGCCCTGAGCTAACATCTGTTGCCAATCTTCCTCTTTTTTGCTGAGGAAGATTATCGCTGAGCTAACATCCGTGCCCATCTTCCTCTATTTTGTATGTGGGACACCACCACAGCATGGCTTGATGAGCGGTGTGTAGGGCCATGCCTGGGATCCCAACCTGCGAACCCTGGGCCGCTGAAGCGGAATGCGCAAACTTAACCACTACGCCACCAGGCCAGCACCCAGATGAGGTTCGTAACATCAGGATCGCCTAGGGGAGCTCATGGAGCATATAGATGACCTGGGCTCCAGCCCTAGAGAATCTAGTGGAATAGGTCTGTGGCTCGGTAAGGGTCTTTTCAGATGATTGGATGCAGCTCTACTGGCCCTAGCTCCTGGAACTTCTTTTGGGAACTCCTGGCCTAAAGGTAAGACCCAATACAGGGTCTACCTGAAGAGCCCCCATAGTGCCAGGGTCACCAAGACCCACTCTACGTGACATACTCTCATGGGGGTCAGCATATTCCGGCCTGCTGACTGTTCAGCCACCTCTTTTCCTCTCACTCCTGAAAGCTTGGTCAGAATGTGAATGAGAGCTGCTATTAGAAGGATAACCCGAACCTGCTCTGATTTATAAATCAATCTGTGGCAAAGTTTGCCTCTCTGTTATGAGGAACAGATTGCTTCTAAGACATGTCACAGCTGTCAGTGGGAACTCTTGGCCTGGGAGGTTGGGGCCTTGGGAGGGAGGGCGGGCATCACAGGGTGGGAAGGGAGGAGAACCTGGGAGAGGGCGAGAACAGGGAGGAGCTGTTTTTTCTCCATCAGCACGGTTTGGTCAATTAACCAGTCCTACCTCCCTTCTACAGAAGCCAGCTCTCCTCTAGCCCTGTGGCGGTCACTGCCCGGTCAAACGTGGGTCCATTTCGAGGTTGGCTGGAGGAGTGTGACTCATTCCCCTCTCAGGAGCCTGCTGGGGCTGACTACAAAGACTTGCCAGGATCTCTGCAAACATGCCCATCCCCACCCTGACCCAAGCCTCGCGCTCCCCTGCCCCTACCATTCTCACCGTGTCCCATCGCTTGTCAGCCCCTCCCGGGCAAGGAGGCTGCCCCCGAGGCTGACCTGCTGACCGACTCCCCTCTCCCAAGGGAGAGCAGAAGGGGAATTCACTGCTCTCTGTGGTACACATCCGGCCTATGTTTTCGTATTTTATTTTATTTTTATGTTTAATTTACACTGCCTGCTAGGTTTGGGGCTTAAATAAACAAAGGCTATGTTTCCCCCAAGGCCTGGACTTCCTGGTTGCCTGTCAGCAACAGAGTGACCCGTTTAACCTCTTCTCTTGCTCCTTGAGACAGGCAGCGTTGGAGGTGGGGTGGGAAGAGAAAGATATTTCGGGTCAAAAGCCTGGAAACTCTTAGTGCCAGCCTAAAATACCACCCCAGACCCTTCTTGACAACATGAATGTTAAGTTCCAAAGCCACCTTACCAAGTACAGATTTCTTTTAAAGGCCACAGCAAGACTGTAAGCGTAAAGCAAAAAAATGGAAAATTCAAAGTATTTGCATTGATTTTTTGAAAAACCTACTTACAGACAAGACAGAGGGGCCAGGTCTTTGTGGACGGAGCCACCTTAAGGCCTATAGACTGAGCAGAGCGCAGTGGGCCTGCCTGGGAAAGGCTTCCTGCCAGAGCTCATACACTTTAAAAAATAAGAGGAACACTGGCCCCTATGTCCTGGGATAGAGCTCTGACAGCAAAGTAACGAATCCTGGTCAACAATTCTGACATCCTGTTATTTGCTAAAACTAATAATACCGTGGAGCTTGTTGACAGAGTTGCAGAAGAGCTAAAGTAAATATGGAAACTGAGGAATGGCCAAGTATAGATAGTTGCTAGCTCAGCACTTGAGAAGAAGGGAGTTTCACAGATACTCCTTGGACATCTTAGGGCACCAGGGCCTGAGCATGGTTGGGAGATAATCCAGAAGCATCTGTCACATCACTGGGCAATTTCTCTCCAACAATAAGCTGCTGCAACAATGAGCTTGGCCTACAGAGCTGGTCTTGAGCTCTCAGACATAGAGTAACGGTAAGAAGAATAGAGAGGGACTCCCCTAGTGCACATACCAGGGCAGGTGATCCCTGAGAAATGCAGCTCTTGCACCCATTCCATTGGTCAAGTGGGAAGAAAGTATGTCAGAAGGCCAGAGTTCTTTTTCCACTTTGGCCACTAGTAAGCTGGGGGACTGCTTAAAAGGCTTCTAAATCCCCTATGCTGCCAGCTCCTCATTCATGAAATGGGACTGATGCTTCCCTCCCCAACATACACACCACACAAGTATATATGTTTAAGGACACCCTACAGTCTGGAAACAGAGACATCAGTGTATTTTTTTTTGCAGACTGATGATGTCCTTGACAACAATGTATACATTGGCCTATGTTTCTAGACTTGGTGGACATCCTGTAGGCAGCATAGCCGAGTTCTTTGGAGAGTAAGAAGGGCCACATGAATGTGATATGCTCTATGACGAATAAGGCCCTGGTCCCCAAACACTGCTGGAAAAATGGCTCGCCAAATGAACAGCCCTTTCAATGATGTTTTAAAGTCTAGAGTTTCTAACTTTCTGTCCAGTTCCAATTTTTGTTTCCATGGTTTCAAAAGTTATTGATACTGCTTATGGGGAGGGGATAGTTTGAGGGATCGATGTTAAAGTGGACTCTGCATTTAAATTTAGTCTCTTGAAAGTCTTAGCAATCCTTCCCTGTACATAAGACTTGTAACTTACATAACATTTTGGCCTCAAGAGCCTCTCCAATGGCAGAAGCAGTGAGTAATCAGCAGGACCTCTAGTCTTTTAAGCAGGACCGAAGGCACAGCCAGATAAGACCATGACCAGAAGTGGGGAGTGCACAAGGTTTCAAGTGAACATCGATTGGCTTCCTAGACTAGAATGCAAGCTATGCAAGGGCAGGGGCTGATCTGATTCACGACTGAACCCCCAGGGTCTGGACCAGTGCCTGGCACACAGTCTTGAGGTGGTAAATATGTGCTCAGCAAGTAAATACAAGGTTCGGGTAAGTGTTCAACTTGGCTAAGAGTGCCAGTGGGGAAAAACTACAGGCAAATTCATGAATTTGCCTTCCATTAAGACTTTAATTTGGGGACAATCATTGTCTGAGAGCAACTCGGCAGTTAAAAACACGACAAACTGGTGAAAATCAAACATACTTGGGAAACCCAACCCAAACACAATTTAATTAAGTGGCCACTAATGACCTGGAACCAAGGACCGACCTCTTCAATAAAAGGGATAATTCACCCATGTGTGTGCTCCTGGTTCTCCAGTAACGCTGGGATTTTGGGCAGTTGCCATCTTTAGCTGGAGGGGCTAGGTCAGTTGGGAACAGGGCACCCACAGGGAGCAGAGGAGGGTGATGAAGCCCGGGAGTAGGGCAGCCAAGTCTCAGCTGGCAGCAACATCAAAGATGGATTTCGGGCTAGTAGGCCTGATTCTGTGCAAGTGACAGCCATATAACTGGAACGATGTGGGGGTGGGGGGCAAAAAAACCGTCCTGACTAAAAATACCCTTATGCCTGCCAAAATAAAGGAAATTCTCACCATTAATGTCACCCTTGGGCTTGAAGTCTTGAGGATCCTTGTTAAAATGAAGAGTCTTTCTCGGAAGGGAAACTTTAGTTTTTCTCAGGGAAGGAACATGATGACCTGCTCAGCATGGTCCAAATAGTGGGGGGCTTCTGGGAGAAGTGACCAAGGCTGACTAAGTAAAGACTGGTAGGGTGCTGCCTAGGATGGGACCTCACTATGGATCCTAGCTAACTGGCAGCCTTGGGCTTTCAGGGGACAGGCAAATGTGCCCGAAATTCCTGGACTCACTGTCAAGAAACCAAACTGCCTGAGTGGGTAGCTCAAAGAGTAGTAGAGTTTATGACCAAGGAGATTGTTTTCTCCTGCTCTTCTTGGTAAATACAAGCAAACTGTTCTGAAGACCCTATGAGGAGCAGCAAACTGTCCAAGCCTTATTGGAGACATTTATCTTCAGTGCTCCCTGTCCAGGGGGATCTTGTTTGCTTGCTCATGAAAGCGTCTTCCCTGGACATGTCCTCCTCAAGTTCTACTTACTCATTTATAAGTTGGCAGAGGTGAGAAATTGACCCCCTGGAAGGCTCTGTGACTGATAAGGGGTTGATGAGTTCTCCTTTCCCGGCGTAATTTCTTTTTACCAAGAGCCTCCTGCTAACCCAAAGGAATGAGTCTAGTGGGGGAAATGCCAGGCAGAAGGGCAGGTTGCTGGGAGAGCTTTCTTTGGCCATTTTCCACCACTCTCTGTTGGCAGTTGCCTTCTCTGCCTGTGCACCAGGAGGCCCTGGCATCAGACACAATACTCACACCAGAGCTGGCCAGGGCAGCCCTTGCCCCTCGGCACTCCTCCTTCTTGCCCTTGTAAAACTCTGGCAAAACCTCGTCCCTGGAGCCCCACTCTAGCTTGACCAGGTGAAAGCCAACTGCCTGACACCAGGCAGAGCTGGGCCAACGGAGGCAGGCAGGGGAGTAGGGCTGGGCAGCCCCCTAGCACCCCCGTGGCCCTGTTGTGAGGCGCTAACAGCTGGGAGAGGACCTGAAACCAGTTAGCCTGGGGCTCCCAGCCAGCAGCGTATTTTCATCTTGTTTTGACTGGGACTGTCCTCCCCTGTGTAAACACGTCCGTGTCAGGGGGAAAAAAATGTAGAACAGCTTAAAATAGGTGGGTGGAATGCATCCCATCCATGAATCACCAGCGCAGGGAATGCCTTGCAGGTGGGCCTTGCTTCAAGCAAACCTGACATATGAAAATCTCAATTCAACAAGAGGGCAGGGATGGACAGCTGTCAGGTCTTCACCTATCACTGGGAGAACTCAAATCCACATCTGGTCCAAATAATAACATCAGCAGCTCCCACGTACTGATTGCTTAGTGGGCACTGTGCTAAGAGCATTATATACATTAGCCTTTTGAACTATGTCAACAGTTGGATAGTTGAAAGTAGTAGTTGGGTATCATATTATCATTAGGACCATTTTGCAGATGAGGAAACTGAGGCACAGATGTTAAGTGACTTGCCTACGGTCACCCAGCTAGTAAGTGGCAGAGGCCAGATGTGAATCCCTGGTGTGTAATTCTAAAGCTCCAGGCTGTCTCTAGCTGGACATTTCACTTTGTTTTGAGGGGATTTCCGTGCAAGGCTGCATTCTAGGCACAAATGTCCCTTCCCACTGAACCCCCTTTATCACAGCTGCGGGGGAATTGGAAACAGGCCCTTATCAGGGTTAGGGTTGGGAAGCCCTCCGGTGGGGGCTGGTTCTTTCCATTGACTAAAGGATTCCTATTCCAATTCCCTGGAAGAGGGGAGCCCTCTGCATGCCAGGATTAGACGGATCAGCATTTCAATTCAGGGACTGGCAGATTGATGAAGGACAACTGCTTGACCAGGCTCAGGGAAGGTCCCTCAGTAATCACAAATAACTACAAACGACTCAGACGGCAGGCTGGGGAAGGGACAAAAGACTTAGTATAATCCAGTATAAGGAAAGACCGAATGTAAACATGTATTTTGAAACAAAATGTCACCGATTACAGTGCTGGTGCAGGGTTGGCCTCAGGCTAAACTGTGAAGTAGGAGTCTGTCTTCAGAACCTTCCTGCTTCCTTTTCAGGTGCCTTCCTCTCGCCTGTCCCCTCAGGCGACCTGTGCCCTCCTGCTGCCTGGCGTTTCATGGAGCCCTTCACTACCGAAAGGGGGGGTACCCTGCCCTCCCTAGCAATGCCCCCTTTACGGGAGACGCCCAGTCTCCCTCCCCCAAATCAAAGGCACCTAGCCTTTGGGCCAATCCCAAAGGACAAATCGGAGATGTGTTTGTGTAAACAGCAGGTAATTGCCTAAAAGGTTTTCCTCAGGCAGATCACAGGGTCTTTAACCCACAGATGTCAGTCAGTGGTATAATTTTAGGCATGGGTGAGGGGAGGGGGTGGGGAGAGAACAAGCTGGGGGGGGCAAAAGTGGGAGGGGGGAGATTGCTTATCAGTGATCTTAAAATCTTGTCAAGTAGGCCACGTGCTGTGCTGCCTATACTATAGGTTAAGTCTGGCACTGCGTGGAGGGATAAATACTACACCCTCACACTCGTGCTATGTTCATGGCTGCAAGTCCACTGGAATAGTAGTCAGGAGATCTAGGTTCTGGACTGATTTTGCCCTTGGCTTCCAGAACAACCTTGGGAAAGTCCCGTAACCAATCTGGGCCCCAGTTTCCCCTAAATGTAAAATGAAAGGATTGAGGCTGCAAATTTATATTTATTTGGGTGCTTATTTGATGAATGATACTTCTATGTAGCATAGGAGCTCCATGAAGGCATATACCAAGGGCCTATAACAGTGTCTGGAACACAGTAAGTGCTTAATAAATGGAACAATTGAATGAATGAATGAATGGCAAAAGTGACTTCTAACATTGCTGCCAGTTCTAATAGCCCCAAGTCTTGATCTCCTGCAATGCAGCTATGTGCCTCTGAGTGGAGAGGCCCAGGCCAAGGGCTGGGTGAGGCTTCAGGCCCTTGCCCTCAGGACCCTCGGTTGCAAGGGCAGCCTGCACTGCTGAGGGGCAGCCTCTAGGACCAAAGGCGGCAGGCAAGAGCTTCCAGGAGGCCCAGGAGACTTGCAGGATGCTGGAGGGGGGGTGGCGAGGGTTGTAGGAAGGGCAGGGCCGGTCAGGAGAGTAACTTTTACACAGTTTTCTGTAAAACGGGAAGCCAAGATAACAGACCTGATGGATGTCTGGGCTGAGGTAGGAAAAGTGCCGGAGTTGCATGGTGACTCAAGGTCAGGAGCTGGAATGAGGCCCAGAGCTCTCAAGCCTCAGTTCACCCCCTTGGGACTGGCCCTTGGCTCCAGGCCAGCTCCCTGAATAGCTCTCCCACCCCCACACGCCCCTCCACAATTCCAGCTTCTTAGGCCAACCTGCTTCCTTGTCCAGTCGCGGCCCCCCTGACACCCCCCACGGCTACATGGAAGTCCACCCCCACCTCCCTCCAAGGACTCTGGTGCAGTCACCCATTAGAGCTCTCTGAGGCCCGCTTCTGGACAGACTTGCCCCCCTCTCCATGTAGCCCACCCGCATTATGCAAAAGGAAGAAGCTTGCCAGTGCTGCCTCCCCTCCCCTCCCCCACCTCACTCCATGGCCAGGGCCCTCTCCTAGGAACACTCTCAGGCATTATATATACTGATGTGCTGAGATAGTCTCCCGTGCCCCCATTCTTTCCTCCAGCAACCATTCACGTTTTAACAGGGGCGACAGTTTCAATCCAAAAGAATGGATCTTTAAGAGCGAAATTTCAGGTATTAGTGAGCAAATAGAGAGAGATTTGTGTGACAGGGGTGCTTCTCAGAATTCCTGAGGTAACACTATGGAGGTGGTTGCCTCCATACTCTGGACGTTCATTAGGCCAGTTCTGACCTTTGCTGCCCTGGGAGTCAGGAGACCAAAGTTCTGGTCACATCTTTGCCATTAAAACTGCCTGTGTGACTTTGGGCAAGTCACTTAATCTCTCTGAGTCTCAGTTTCTTCATCTGTCAAATGGGAGTAATTACGCCACGTGCACCTTGGCAGGGCTGTTATGAAAATTAAAGGAGACCACGTGTGTGTGTGTGTGTGTGTGTGTGTGTGTGTGTGTGTGAGAGACAGACAGACAGACAGACAGAAAGTGTTTTCTAAATGGCAAGGTCCTAGACAAATATCAGAGATTATTGTGTCTCCCACCTGCTGTGCTTGAAGGGCTCATTCAGGTTACACGGTAGAGCCCTCTTTATAAAAAATGCCAGTGTGCCTTGGGCCTGCCCCTTTCCTCTCTCCCATCCTCTGTCTCTCCTCCAGGGCTTGGCCCTCAGCCAGATTTGGTCTCCTGTGCACCTCCACTCAGCTTTAAGAACATCTCCTGTCCCCCATCTCGTCCCCCACCGCCATCTTGTTGCCCTCAGGCCGTCCTTCACCATCCAAGGGCCTTTTGCCATGCTCTCTCCCTCTCCAGCTGCCCAGGGCCATCGGTGTGCCAAATGACTCCATTCTCCCAGCCATGATTTCAGCCCGTCCCTGTCAGAGCTTTTAAGAGGAAGGACTAAGGGGGTGGGTAGTAATGATGGAACTTCACAATTTGCTACAGAGGCTGAACACAATACAGAATACCCAACATGTGCTCAAGAAACACACCATTGTTTGGTTACATATGCTGGGGGAGATTTGGGGGTGGAGTCTGCTTTGGGCCCCCTGAAATCATGCCAGATAGGCAATTGCCTGCTCTACTTGTAGATTTGCCAGGCCCTGTCTGCCTGCTCTTCCCACCCATCTTCCCCTTCACCTCTCAACCCAGAGAATGGGCCGGGCTCTTTCATCTCCAGGATCTGCACGCTAGAATGTTATGTCAGGCCTCCCTGGCCTAGTGCCACCAAGTTTCTCTGGTGACCCAACCTTTCTCCCAGGGACATGAGGCTGGGAGAAGTTTGGGGCGCCCTCTGAATTTCCCAGCATAAGCAATCAGCTCCCTCTGAAGGGCCACACCCTCGAGTCTTTTCATCTGAGGAAACTTGGGTTTCCCTTCCCAGAATTAGGGGCCCCTGAGCTTTTCCTAGGGGCTAGACATCTACCACAGTTCAGTTCGGATCTAATAGCTCTGCTCCTATACTAGGTGATGGCAGTCTCCTCGGTTGGAATGTCTCTTGGTCTGGCAAATATTGGAGAGAGAGTTTCTCCCAAATTGTGGGGGCAAAGCCCTTGATTTAATCTGAACGCTACCTCAGGGCCTTCATTTCAACCCTCCTCTCCCCAAAGGAGGAAATTAGAAGCAAAAGGTGACCTTTCTAAGCCTTGCCAAGGAACTGGTGACAGGGTAGCAACTCATCGCCTCATTTTGTTGGCCCCTGCCACCTGTCTCCCTCCCTCTGCCTGCTGCTGGGGCCCCATGTTGGCAGGCAGGTCAGGAGGAGGTGGGACTCTCTGGAGAGGCCACCTGGGAAAGCTGGTCCTGTAATGGAGGTGACAAAGGTGGTTTCAGAGGCCCAAGGCTCAGTAGCTGAATTGGTCGCAAGATTCTGTACCAGGCACTGTGCCACGTGCTTTTTGTGTGTTATTTCATGTATTCCTCACGACAATCCTATGTAAAGAAAAAAAAATTTTTTTGCGGGCGACAGATGAGGAAACAGAAGCTCAGGGAGGTTGTGACCAGCCCAAGGTCACACAGTGAGAGTTGGGATCTGAAGACCTAGTTGACTCTGGAACCCACTCTTCACCTCTCCCCAGCCTTCACTGCCCCTGCTTCAAGCATGGGCCCTGCAACCGAAGGGTCCACCAGGCACCCTCCAGCATGGTTCAGCCTCCCAAGGTCCTGAGAGTCTCAATTACCTGGAATTGATTTTTTTCACTCCATTTTTTATCTCTAAGAGGCCAACAATTCCAATCAGGGATTTGTTTAAGAGCATCCAACAGATGGGGCAGGGGTCACAGAAGAGTACTGGGTTCTGAATCAGGAGAGAGACCAGCTTTTGCTCCTGGCCCTGCCATGAAATTGTCATGTGACCCCAAGCAAGTTGAATCCCCTCTCGGGGCCTCAGTTTCCACATCTGCCCAGACTATCTCTGTTCCTGTGCAGGTATTAGTGATGTATATAATCCAAAAGAATCAAATACTTAGTGATGGGCCCCTGACCACCTTCTCCTCCGTGGAAAAAGGCCTGCCAATTTGAAAGTGTTCCAGCTCCCCATCCTCCACTCGGGGCTTACTTTTTGGTGAGTCTGCTGTAGTATTTACCACCACCCTCAAAATCTGGTCCGGGACCCACTCGAGACCTCCATGCCAGGAGGTGTCTCCTTACCAGCATGCCCTCCAACCAAGCCCTCTCTCACCAAACATGCATCGATGTCCCTTCCAATCACTCCTTTGAGAGCACCTCGCCTTGCCTTTTCCTTCCCCTTCTCCTTCCTCTCCTCTCCCTTCAGCCCACTATGGCTCTGGGAACGCCATCTTTCTTTTCTCCTGGCAAACGTGTCTGACCCACACTGCCTGGCTTCCTCCTTGAACACACAATTCTCCCCTTTGGCCTACTTGGCATCTTCTGGCCTCTTTTTGTTGTGTTTTGTTTTCCCATATATTCTGAGACATAGAAGGAACCTTGAGGATCAACTAGTTCAATTCTCTCCTTTTATGGATGAGGAAACTGAAATTTGGATAGAGCAAATGAGTTGTCCAGGGTCACACAGCCAAGCAGGGGCAGTGCCAATATTCCATCCAGGTCTGTCTGATTCTGGGGCTGCTGCTCATTTACTTTGCTCCCTTGCCCTTTAGGTAAGGCCTTTAGGTAGCCCACCAGCCACCATCACCCTCTCCTTCTCCAAATGCCACCTATTGTCCATGTCACACCACTGAGCATTGATTCTATTCCCTAATTGTTTCCCATGTGTATATCTAGGTTTCCCAACAAGAAAGTAGTCCAGGGGGCAGGGAGCTAACTCATTCTTCCCGTATGAATGAAGTACAAAGAGAGAAGTGACCTGCCTAAGGTCATATAGCTCATTAGTGGTAGAATTGGGAACAGGATCTAGGCCTTGGGGTCGCCATTTCTGGGGCCACTTCCACTATATCACAATGCAGCACACCTCTCCTTCTCTCCCATTTTTCCCCTTCTGTACTGTACTGGACTGTTTCATTCTTTCTCCTCCTCCTCTTATTTATGTTCTTCTCCCCCTTCCTAACTTCTGCATTTTTGGCAAACCTGATGGATTTTAGAGCTGGAAGGGACCTCAGGGATCATTTAGTTCTACCTATCTCTTAACAGATGAGAAAACTGAGACTAGGAAAGGGAAGTCATTTGCTTGAAATCAGGCAGCTAATTAGTGGCCCAGTTGGGACGTAAGCCCAAGTCACCAACTCCTAGTTCAGTGCTCTTTCAACCACCCTCTTCCTGTCTGAGATTTATGCCTAGAGTCCTTCTTGCTTGAAAATGCCCCCTTCCCTGACCTCCAGGTCCAGCAAGGTCTGAGAGTGCTTGGGCCCAGCGTCACAGCGTCCCTGGGGAAAGGTGGAAGGAGCAGAGAGGCCTGTAACCACCCCCACCCTCCCACATCCTACCCCGGGAGGCCCCAGCCTGGCCTTGCCTAGAGTGGTAACTATCAAGCATGTGTTGAGATAAAGCCATAGCCTCTTGGATTCTCGGTTCATGGCCTAGACAGTGGCGTCAAAGCCCCAGCCGGCTGCAAAAGGAGGTCAGTTCTCTGTCCTCCCAATGGAAAAATCTTGTAAAATCAATAGCACTTATAACGTCAACAGACCCGGAGACCTTTCCTCTGTTTGTTTTTTCCTCCTGGGCTGCTCTTTCTCACCCACCCTGCTGTGAAGGCATAGACAACACGGGAATCTGGCAAGAGAAGCTGCAAAGGCCAGACCAGAGCTCCCAGAGAAGGAACCAAAGTGGGAGAGGGGGCACGTTGAGGTATGAGTGACTTGTGAAGAGCCTGGCCAAGGCCCTCCAGGCTCCCTCAGGCAATGCTAATGAGATCCAAGGTCCTCCCTAGCAACTAGCACCTAGCTGGGAATAACTAGAAGCTGCCCAGAGCTCCAGCAGAGATTCTGGAAGCTCAGCCCTACCCCAGCTTGCCACACTGGGCCTTCACTAAGGAAGAGAACTAGAAAGCCAATTTGACAACACCATGGAGCTTTCCTGCACTGAAAAGTGTCTGAGGCCCACAGACTGGAGTAGATGTTGGCCCTTTTCCAAGACAACCTTCTCCCACCCACAGTGGGTGTAACCTACCTTCCCTCCATGCACACAGAGGGTGGCTGCCCCCATGCTGTTATTTGCTCCGTCACAAACAAGCTTCTTCCTCCTTTCCTCAAACTGCTCCTACCGCAGAGCCTGAAATTTCTAGCCTTAAATGCAGTCCTTTATATGAAAATATTGTGAATTTATTCCAGCCTGGATTCATTTGACAAATGTTTGTTGAGTACCTACTTTGTGTCAGTCACTGATAGCTTCTATCAATTGTGTTTTGTGCCATGGAAGACTTCTGCACCTCGTGAGTCCTCGCTGAACATGTAGGGCCAGATGAAACAGCAGATTTGCTGCTACCAGGCAGCAAATATCTCATCTCTGAGCTTCCTAAATATGAAGGTAGGTTTGGAGGATAAGGGTGTGTCATGGTGTGGGTCTATTGGGGATATTGAGGCATGGGTACCCAGGGTGGTGAGCTGGGGGGCGCCTCTTCCATACAAACTCCTAGGACCAGAGACAAACATCACATCCTAGACAAGTGGTTCTGGGTGGCCGCAAGAGGCGCAAGTGAGGACAATCCCAGAACCTTCCACAGCTAAGGGACAACTGTGCCCTCTGCCCTCAGTCTTCACAGCAGGGATCCTTGCCTGTTAGCCTCTGAAGCAAGGCAAAAAAGGACATGACATTCTGGAAGAAGCAGTTCTCTGTTTCCTGATATGTCCCCTGGGCACCTGAGTTTGGGTCCTTTGCTGGTCAAGGTGTATCTAAGGCATTTGAAGGCACTAAGTTAGCTCTCCAGTGGAAAGATTCTCTGGTTCAACACCCCACCCCCATCTCCTGAATGCGTGAACTAGATTTTGCAGCTCATCTTCTCCTAGGCAAGGTCTTGGCCCTGTACCTGCTCCCCCAACCCTGCCCTCTGGGTAATCTTGCTCAAGGACGCCAAGGGAGCTGGTGGCAGGGGCTGGGAGCAGAGCCCAGGTTTCCTGGATCCTGGCCTGGCACTCTTGCCACCAGACCCTGCTGCCTCTCCCTCTCCTCTCTTGCCCTTTGTGCCCTGTCTGCACCCTCTGGAGGCGTGTGCCCCGCACCCCACTAGCTTTCACTGGGCGAGATGTTTCTGTCCAACACCAGTCAGTGCTTCAGCCATATGGGGCATAGGGAGTCTGGCTGTCTGCTGCCCATGAGGCCAGGCCCGGATCAAGGAGAAGAAGGGCAGACCACTTTGCTTGTCTGAGACCTGAAGAGCTGGCTCCCTAAGGATGTCTATTTTTTTTTTACCAGGGGCCCTAAATGTGGCCCCTAAGCTTGGCATCCCAGAGCTAGGGCCAGGTCATCGTGGGGCCCCTACTCCCAGGCTTGTTGCTATGACACATGGTTCTACAAGTGCTGAGCGGCATTGTCAGGGCCGGATGCAAACAGCACGCAGCAGGGTCTAGCTGTGAGCCAGTTGGCCAGCTGACATTTCAGGGTCCAAAGAGCTTGTGTGTACTGGACAAGCTGTTTATTGTGGTCTTGGCACTGCCCGGCCCTTCAGACAGCAACAAATGCTCCCAAACTGGGAGAGGAGAGGAAATAAGGAATCAGCCGTAGCCAAAGAAGACCTGGAGTCTCTTCCCTCACACCATTTGCTCCCTGCAGCTGACGTGCTGCTGGTGCCAACCATCGGAAGTGCCCCTGTGAGGGAAGTGGAGGGGGCAAGCCCCACAAACCTCTATTCGTGAAGACCTAGATCACAAGTCGTGTACATGCCCACATCAGCATCCTCCTGACTGTCCAGCTCTCAGAGGCCGCTGCTGATGGAAGGTCAAGCAGTCAGTATTTGGCTTAGAAATGAGAAATCTTGATGTCACAAGGTTTAAATATGTAGAGGAACTGGTACCCCAAGGCTGCAGGCTCTAGACACAGATACACAGAGACACACACACACACACACATCCTTAGGGAGATGGTGATCAATAGGCCATGATAGAAATGGTCCTTTCGAGTCCTGGCCTGGTCCTTTCAGATACACTCAGGGTTGACAACATGCTGGAGAAAACGTGGCAAGGGCATGTGTATTAGAGCATAGAGTAGGGTGGCCAGGACGAAGAAGACCCCAAACGAGGGAAGCCAGGAAGCCAGAGTCCGGAGAAGTTGTGGGGAAGGTGGAGCTTCCCAGAAGACATTTGGCCCCATACATGCCCAGGAGCCAGTCTAGTCTGGCCTGTGGCATGAGGGGAAGCCCTGCTTGGGAGGGACAGAATCAGGGATAAGAGGTTGAACTCTGCCTCAGGCTCTTGACTTCCACACCTTCCTCCACTCAGGACTGTGGCTGCCAGGGCTGGACAAATGGAACTGCCAAAGTGCCTTCTGAGTGTCCTGGTCAGGGCCTCCAGATTGTCTACGGTTTAGCATGTAATCAGTCCTATCAGCCTAGCTGTGTGTGAAAGACACTCTCAATCCACACACACATGCACGCGCACACACACACAGCAACAGTAATGAACACCAGCAGTTAACATTCGTTGAGTGGCTACTTTGCACCAAACATAGTTCAAAGCACTTCATATACAGCATATATATATTATCTCAATGAACCCTCCTACAGGGTCGATATTATTTGTACCATTCTCAGTTTACAGCGGGGGAATCTGAGGCTCAGAGAGGTGAAATAACTTACTCAAAGTCCCACCGGGTATAGCGAGTGGCTGAACAGGGATTCAAATCGACATCTGTCTGGCTCCAAAGCCTGTGCTCATTACACTACAGAGTCCTTGTGACTAAGCGTATGAATGTACCCATTTGCACAAAAAGCCTCAGGCAAGGAAGGAAGAGAGGAGTAAGGGGGAAGATCTAAGAGCTTAGCCTTGGAAGAAGAACCACAGTGATGGGAGAGACAGTGGGCAATGGTGTGAAAGAGGGAGGATGGGCAGCAGAATGCCCACCAGATGCCAGAAGCTAAGATTATCTAAGTTTGTCGCCTCACGTCTCTTGGTAACTCCCATAGCCTCCAGCGTGGTGTCTGCCATCACACTGGTGCTCACTCAGTAAAACTGCTAAAGAACAAATAAGTCCAACATGGCAACCTTGGTGAATACACACAGACCAAGTTGCTGCCTCCTACTTGGTGAGACCCAAGCTTTAAAGTGATTTCCCCAGAGGCCAGGTCACCAGACATTACTTAAACTCCCAGCACGTGGCAGGCATTGGGGGTATAGAGACAAACCCAACAGGGACCCTGCCCTTGAGATGTGGCCAGGCTGGCAGGGGAGATGTTAGATTTGCCTTGAGCCATCCCCAGGGGTCAACTGGGGTGAGAGGTGCAGGCTGTGCACAGTCAGGGAACAGAACGAAGCCCCTAAGCCTCCCCAGGAACAGGGCTGCTGCCTTAAGCTCCACTCACAGAGCTAGGCAGCCCCACTGACATCGTTCTCTATTGGGTTGCTTCTACAAAACAGCTCGGAGCAGCCTTTCAGGGCTGTGCTGGCCACTTTAGCTGGCAAACCAGGAGCCTGAAATGGGTGAAGGCTGGGAGAAGGGGTGAAGCCACAGGAAGCCTTGCTCTCTCTCTCCTTAGAGTCTGCCAGTGGGCACCCCCCCGCCCCACCCCCCCACCCAGGAAGGGGAGAACATCCTTCTTCAGAGATCTCTCCCACCCGCACATCATCTCCTCCCTTCCTGGGAAGCCCAAGGCTTAGAGAAATGATTCCAAGTAATTAACTAATTAATGAATATGGATGGCAAAGTTGCTGAGGTTGCTGGAAAATACCCTGTTGCCGCCAACACACACAGCCCAGCCAAGCACCCGCCTCCCACCGTGAGCGAAAAGGAGGCTACTGAGAGAGTACTCGACTGTATCTCCCCAAGGCTCCAGCTGCAGCAGAAGCGCCTGCCACCCAGCAGCCCATTGCCTGATGCCCAGAGACCTGCTTCTGGGCAGCACATCCCTGTACAGGGACAGTCTCCCCCACTCCAGCTGGGGCTTCGATCTGCTCAGTGACTCAGCGTCCAGGGTACTCTCTGAGGTCCAAGGAAGTCCGTCTGCGAGCTCGCCCAATGCAAAGTGGAGGCTGCAGGAGATGAATGGATGAAGATAGGAGAAGGGGAGAGAAAGGGAGAAGGAGAGACCGAGAGGCACACACAGCTGGCAGGAGCCCATCTCCAGCTGTTGGGCGGGCTGTTTCCTTTGATAAAGCACTTGGCAGTACTCCCAGTTCTGTAGTTTCTGGCCTACAAAAGCACACCCGGAGCACGAGCCTGCCTGTGGGAGGACTTCAGCCTTGCTTTGTTTTCTTTCTTTCTTTCTTTTTTTATGATTTAGAAAATGCCCCTCCCCTTCCAAGGACCCTCCTCCCTCCCCCACACCTGGGCAAAGTGAAGTTATACTAACAAGTGATGTGGGCTAGGCCACCAGGGCGTCTTCACAGAAAGTCAGAGCCACAGAGCTACACTTGAGGGCCTGGAAAGAGTGTGCAGTGAGGCCTCAGCATACGTGTGTGTGCGTGTGTGTGCGACAAAGAGAGAGAGAGAGAGAGAAAGAGAGAGACTGTGTGTTTGTGTTTGTCTGCGAGGCTGTGCTTGTTTGTTGTGGTTGACGCTGCCTTCTGTGTGGCACAGCATCACTGTTCTCCCCGCCTAGGCTCCTTCCAGCTCACCAATGTTTCCCTGGAAAGGGCTGAGAAACAGGGGGAGTCCCAGGGTCACGTGATCACAGAGAAAAACAAGCCCTCCCTCCAACCCCTGTCCCTCCATGGCTCCGTGGAGGCCTGTTTCCTCCCTCCCTCGTAAACTGAGGAGTCAGGCTTGAAGGCCTCCAAGGTCCCTTGGAGGAAGCAGAGCGTGTAGCATCACAGAGGCCCCTGCCTCCTCTTTCCCCCAGGCTCATTACAGCCTAATGGCAAAACGTCCTCAGGCCCGCAGTTTGACCAGCCCCCACAGGGCCTCCATCATCCCGAGTTTCCTAGATTCCTGAGGGGAACTTGATCTGACCCAGGGACCTGCACAGCTCTTCACATCGTCCCCGGAAGTCCCCGCTCCTTGGGAGCCCCGAGCACAGTGCCCACTCCCACCTTCAGCAGCCCCCGCGGCGCCCAGCAGCTGAGGTCTCCGAGGAGGCCTTTTGGGGTCAGTTCCCAAGGCCGCCACTGAGGGGAGGGGGCCCTGCCCAGCCCTTCCAGGCAAGGGACGGCAGCTCCAGCAGAAGCCACTAAATGTCCTCTTCAGCCCAAGGGGGAGGCGGCCACCCCGTGTAGAGCAGCTCAGGGGGGCCATGAGCCACTGACCCCCACCCCACCGCCTTCACGGCCCAAACCAGAGTGGCCGTTGGCCTTTAGCGATGGGAGAAACCAGTTGGGAAGCAGCAAACACAACACAAAAACAAACACAGCCTGGGAACTTTGGACCAGCTTCCAAACTCAAAGTCCTCAAATGTCCCTTGTTCCCCCCGCCCCCAAAAAAGGATTTACCTTGTGAGAAAATGGAGGACACTTAGACTCCAGGGTGGCAGAGCCAGAAGGCACCTGAGGGATCATCTAGTCCAACCGTTTCATCTTACAAATGGGAACACTGAGGCCTAGAGTAGGGAAGTGGTTAGTAGAAGAGCTAGCACTAGAAGTCAGGGCACTATCCCAAAGACTTCTGGGTCCTGGCCATGGTTGAAAGAAGACATACCAACCTGAGGCCCAAGCAGGAACTTTGGGACTCAGAAGCTGTAGACCAGCTCTGAGCTGAAGTGGGCAGTGCAGCCTGATGAGCTGTAGAGTGGTCCTGAGGGTGGTGTGGTGCTGTGAGCACTCTAGACCCCTTTTGCCTATCATCAGACATGCCTGTTGACACTGCTGGGCCAGGGGGGCATCATACCTGGGGCTCAGTGTCAAGCCTGAGTTGGGCTGGAGACCTCTGCTCTTCCTTGCCTTCACCCTTTCTAGAGTATTCTTCCTACTGAGGGCTCAAGCTCTGGAAGGGGGTAGAAGCCCAGACCTAGTTTTTCCACTGGTTGGGGGAGCAGTATGAGGGCAAAGTCAGGTATGTGGCCTTTACCACTCCTTTGGGATTCAGAGCCCACCTTGTTTCTTCCAAGCCCAGATGCAATACTCCAGTGTTGAACATGAAAGAAGAATTGGGTGGGTGGGAATGTCTACCAGCTTTGAGAAGGTGATAAGCCATGGATAGCTTTCTTAACTTTGAGCAAGCTCTGGGGTCAGACTGAAGGTGGATGGCAAGGTCCACAAGGCTTACCCTGACGTGTTCAGGCCAAAATTAAATCGATCGGGTCTGTGCTCAAGCCATGGGCTGGGGCTGAAGCTGAGTCGATGCCGCCCTCTCTAACATGGCCAACCCTCCACTACTAGAAGTCGCCAACACTTCACTAGCACCAGTGTAGAAATAGCACATGCTGTTTGCTGAGACAGGGTGACCTGGATATCTGGGATAAACTCCACTCAAATAAAGAGCTCAGCATGGAAGTCAGTCATGCCCACTACTTTCAATACTTAAACACATGCTTTGGAACCTACTCTGACTACTTCCATTCCCCTTGTTCTTGCTGAGGGCGAGACAGTTAGAACAAGGTCCTTCTTGACCTTCCACTCATGAAGTTCTGCACCAAGATTCCAGACAGTTGCAACTGCCACTTAATTCCACCTATCGTTTTATAGAGCCCATCATTTTATAGGACATTTTGGTGTGTGTTATTTTGTATCTGTGAACATATATCTGTGTAATTGTTCTTGAGCAATTTCTCTGCATGTACTCCATCTCCCCAACTTGACCCAAAGCTCCTGAAGGGTGGGAAGCACTCCTCTGGTGGTTTTTTCTCCGCTCCTCCCTCCCCCTATGGCACTCAGGACAGTGGTGTGGTCAAGAGGATGGTCTCAATAGTGCTTGTTCAACTCAATAACAACAACTGGGGAGGCTAGTATAATTTCTGAATTCATCTGCAACTGTATCCAGCGATGACAGAAATCTGCAGCTGGATGTATTCGCTGCAGCAAAGAAAGAGCTATTCTTGAAGGGAGGTTCACCCAAAGCCAGCATGTCAGTTGATTTAACCACCCCTTCCCTGTCCCATCTTGAAATAACAAATAAGCACTTGGGACAAGGGTGGGGTGCCTCATACCAAGCAGCCATTAAGCCCAAGAGCTGGACATTCCATTTCCCAGCATCCTCTACTCTGTTTCATCCATCTCTTTGGCAACAGGAGGTTAGGCTGCTTTCTAGGTTCGTTTCCAAGAAGTGGCAGTCTCCTTGAATCTAGCCGTCTGACTACGTCGGATCCAGAGTGAGTTATTGGTAGAAAATTATTTGAAATTAGAGATCATGTTTGTTCATTAATAGGTATTAACATATACCTTGTTTATGGGCTTACCTAGGAGAAGATACAAGGGGACTGGTTTTGATGGTGGACACACATTTATGGATGGGAATCCTGAGTATTTAGAAATATTTTTCCTAAAACGCTCATTCTAATCAGAATTGTATCTAGGTTTTCCTTCTCTCCAATTTCACAGATGGTCTCACAGACTGAGTAGCTAGAACTCTTTCATTTCTAACAAGAAGAATTCAAAGGTAGCCTGGAGACTCACAGCTGAAACTGAGACTTTAGCTAATATCTCTGAAGAATGAACTACTTACTACTAAGCAAGTCATTAATTAGGGTCATGTTTGCATTTCAATTGTCAGCCCCAAACATCTGTTTGTTTAAACCAAGGTCACTTTAGTTTATTACAGTTATAGCCACTGGTGAGATAATCTGCTTAGATTTCACAAGTATGTGTGAATTGCCTACCTCAGCCCTTATTTTCACAGAATAGTTCTCTTGAAGGCACAGTGTCAGACTAAAGATAATAAATGATTTTCCATCTCAATAGAACTAAAAACAAAGCTTTAATTAATTCACCAAAATTCTAGGATTGAATATCTCTATTACATTTCTTAATGATGTTAATCTGTCCAAGGGTGACCCACAGGATTCCCATTGATCCAAGAACAATCTTTAGGCAGACATTTCATTGGCTTGGAGATTGCTTCCCAATCATTGAGTGCTGCCCTTCTCGACAGTGGAGTCACCCCCACTTTGTTGGTAGAGACTGCAGGTGGCCTGGGAGAAGGGACAGTGTGTGGGGGGGATGATAGAGATCATGAAACAGAGACAGGGCGGGGTGGAGGGGAACACAGTAGGAAATATCTCCCTAAGGAGGAGGAAGCAGAGGCAGAGAACTTAAGGGGGTCTGCAAGTGGAGAAAAGGGAATAGGGGCTAAAATAGTTCTCCCAGGCAAGCCTAAGACTTGAGGAGAGTCCAGACATATACACCCTCACAAACTCTCATGAGACACAGACACACACACACAGAGGCACACACACCTCTTTCACATATACCATCCCCGCCCTGACTCGCAAACCCCACATACAGAGATAGACTCAGATGGAGTTACACACATATGTCACACACACAAGAACACCAACCCTCCCAGATGCCATCCTTCCAGTTGTCCCTTCACAAACACATGTATCCCCCCCCACACACATAAATACATTTACCATACATTTTTCCATACCTTTTTTGCATATGATTTAAACATATTTTTTATGTACACCCACATAGTAACCAAACCCCCTCCACACACCCAGGTCCTGACACATGTACACAGCTACACACACACACAAATTCATACACATCCTCCTTCCCAACAAAGGCAAAACGAGTCTGTGCTCAATAACTTCTAGTGCTTTCTTCTTTGGTGGATGGGATCTGAAGGAGTGACTGGAGAGCTAGGTGAATTGGAGAAGTGCTTTTTCTAATGGTTCTTAGCATGGTGGAAAAGTCCATCAAGGACATTTGAAATCCCTCACAGAGTTCACTCCCTTGGCCTATAGACAAGACACCAGTGGTAACCTTTAGTGACTGCCAAAAGCTTCTAAGACTCTCTTAGTCCTGCTATGCTAACTGACCTTTGCAAGGAATCCTGGGTATTTTGAACTAAGAACATTTAGTATAAGAAACAAAACAAAAACAAAAATCTTTCCCTGACATTTAAGAACAATACTAAAGTGTCTGTCTAAATTCACCTGGCATGCCTGACGTGCGGCAAGATGGTGACAAAGGAAAAGTTGATTTTAAAGTCTCCCAGCCCTGGATGTCTTCTTGGAGCTTTCTCCCTTCCCCCTTCCCACATATGCCCTGGAACCTCATCTTGTCCCCCACCAGGCTGACTCTGTTCTGGCCAAAGAAGACCAGAACTGGGAAAAGGCTTTTGGATTCAACTAGAAGGGAGTCCTGGGCAATCTTAGAGGGAGCAGTGAGTCTATTAGAGCTAAGATCCAAGTGGGGGGCTCTGTGATCTACACAGTGCTGTCTGCATAGGAAATCTAGGGTCCAGCGAGTTTTTATCCAAGTCCCGCCAGACTGCCCATTAAAAAGTTCAAATGTGGCTTGGCTGAAAAGCAATCAGATCTGTTATTGACACTGTTTCATTCTGAATAGCACAGAGGACTAAAGGCTTTCTTTACTTAGTTCATTAGTTAGCTAACAAGCATTTTCCAAGCACCTACTGTGCATGGAGCACTGTCCCAGACACTCGGCTCTTGCCGTTGCTGCTCCTGCTATTGAATTTCTGAATACAGGCTGTTGCCAGACATCCAATTTTCTGAGTGCTTGCTCTGACAGGGAACAATGACTAATGAACCAAACATCAGGGAGGGCCCTCTGATCTCCAGCACAGAACATGCCCATAAAGGCAGAGTCTAATTTGTTCAGCAAGCAGCTGCCAATTCTTCTGGGATCTTAATTACCTGGAGCAGTTTATATGGGTGAATCCCCTTGGGAGAGAAACCCTGCCTGAACCCTGTCTTTCTCACACCCTATCACACCCCAGGCCCTACAAATGGCTTTAACCCCCAGCCATTGCACATGGGTACAAAGTCCAGGCCACAGCAGTTCACCAGACAGGCATTTGGGCACTGCACACTGCCCTCCTTCACACCTACACACACACGCACACGCGCGCACACACACACACACACACACACACTCCTACACACACACACACACACACAGAGGCAGCAGTGGGTTATAGCGGAAAGTGCTCTGGACTGTAAGTTGAGAGATCTTTGTATCAACCCAGCTCCGCCTCTGCTTCTCTGTGTGACCTTGGGCAAGACTTTTTCGGACTCTGGGCTTCTGTTTCCTCTTCTATAAAATGAGGGATGGGACTAGATGATCTCTATGGGCCTTTCCAGTTCTAGAACTTGACATTCTGTTTTTTGAGCCTCAAGAGAACTGTGTGACCAGGTCAGGTTTGTAAAATGGGAATGAGACAAGGTGGGGGCAGTAGCTGGCTCAGGAGCCCGAGCAGTCACCATCATGGAGAAGGGGAAATCTCTCTGCCTCCTTGGGTCGGCCTTTCCCAAAGTTTCATACTACTTCCGAAAAGTTTCACAAACGAGGCTGGTGGATCCGGCGGCACTGTGGGCTCTGCTGTTCCCTTCTGCCTCATCTCCCTCCCCCATCATTCCTTTTATAACCCTTGTTCTAACTCTCTGTTCCTTTTAACCAGCCCTTCAGCTCATACTGACTAGTTCCCTTTAGTAAGCGCTTAAGGGAGGCAAGAGATTAAATGGTCTGGAGAGTCTGTAAAACGTAAATAACAGCCCCTGCCCTGGGGCCTTCACAGGCTTTCCAAAGGATCAAATAAGATAAAGTCTGAGAAAGTGCTTTGGAAATTGTCAAGTGCTATGCAAATGCGAGGGATTATTATTAATGACGGGTGGGGAAGCAGCCACATGATGTGAGGAGCAGAGTGCCAACTTGCCTGCTCTCCTCACCATCTTCTCTAGGTGAAGGCATTGGCATTGCCAGCTGCCTGTAGCCAGCTAACACATCAGTAGGGATGGTTATCTGATTAGCGTTACCCCCCACTGTCCCCTAGCAGAGTTCAGAACCACAGGACAAACGACAACCATCAGGTTAATTTGGGTATGGAGAGAGGAAAGGCCTAGAGTAGTATTAAAAAAAAAAGTGGACCCTTTCTTTCAAACAGAGTCTCACATGGAAAACCCAATTTATGAAACAGATGAAAGGAGAGCTACTCTAGTTGAAGTTGGGGTGAGGAGCATGGAGCCCCACTGACCGGGCCCTCCGCTTGCCCTTGAGATCACTCTGGTGGGACCCTAGGCTCCAAAGGAGCCCACTGGAAAACCACAAATGTAGAGTGGGAGCTCCTTCTGGCACCCGGTGTTCCGGGCATCCAGGGGGCAGCCACATCCAGGGCACTGGAGGGGTTGGGGTACAGGGTACCGAGAAGAGGCGTGAGAGAATGCTACAGAAAGGCAGATAGATTCGGGTGCAACACGTTTTGTCTACTCAGCAGCTTTGTCGAGGGTCCCAGGTCTGCATTCTCAGGTTACCCTAGAATGGGATTGCAGCTTGGGCAATCAGTGCTGGAAGGCCTATGAAAAACATGGTTCTAGAAATGGGTAAAAGACAGGCCTGGAACAAATGAATGTGAGCAGTGCTCCTGCTTTCTTATTTGGCTTTGAGAGGGAAGGAGTTGCTCCCCAGGGTGAGTCTGCTGAAGCAGCTCCTTCCAACCTGCACCTCCACCACGAATTAGCTTCCCTGGCATGGTGAGGAGAAAAAGGCCAGAAGAAATTGCCCAGACATCTTTAGGTGGGCTCAGTGGCCAGGCAGACAGAAACCTGCCACCAGCCGAGGGGCCGAGCAGAGCAGGAGCCACGGAAGTGTGGGCAAGCACAATTGCGGACCCAGCATTCCAGCAAGGGGTATTGGGCCTGGCCAGGATTGGAGACCAGAAGCAGGAGACCCAGAACAAGGAGAAAGAGCTGGGGAGTCAGGAGGCAGGGAAACTGAGAACAGCTCCTTCCTGGAGCACTTGCTCCATTTTCCTACCCTCCCCACCCAAACAGGCTCAGCAACAGGGCACAGCTGACTGACTAGGCAGAAACCAATCAGATACCGCAGGTACAAGCTGAAGGATCCAACCTGGATAGGGGTACGTGTCTCCCAGACTTTCACACAGCCAGGACATGGGTGGTGGCTGACTCCCTGAGGCAGATGGAACAGCATCAGGGATCTTGTTAGAGTCCCCGCAACTGGGAAGACATAATAATAATTTTAAAAAATCACCTTAGAGTAAAGGATGCTGGCATCCTAGAAATATCCGGTGCTGGTATTTCTATATTATTCAGGCTCTTTGCAAAAGCCCAGCGTCTTTCTCTAGGAGATTCTTATTCCACATGTGTCTTCCTCTGATTCCTTTTCCACATGTGGTCGCCTAGAGCTCCTTCTCAAATTACCCTGAGGTAGCTGCTACGGAGACACGTTCGCTGTGCCAGGGCTGAGCAGGAAATGGGTAACCCATAGCAGAGGATCAGCAGCAAAAGCCATTTGTGTTCGAAGGAAACGAGAGCATTTGGAATTCCGGTGTGCTTGGGCGGAGGGGAAGAGGTCGTTACATTGGCCCAGACAGTCTTTGTCCCTGCTTTTCTGGAAGGGAGCAGTGGGACCATCTCGGAAAATGTGTTGGATGAGAGAATCACTTGGCTAGGAGTTACTTCCCCTGCATAAGCCTGTGTGTGCACAGACATGGGGAAGGAGGTGGAGAGGGGGGCTCCTGAGGGGCCTGGAGAGGAACAGAACTCAAGGAGGAAAGAAGAGCAAATAAGCCAAAAATAGCTTTGCAACAGACCCCTCAGAAGGACTGTAACCCTTGCTCTTAAGTGGTTAGAGCTCCTCCCTTCAAATGAGAATGGTTTTGCTGTTGCAAGTAATTGCCTCACCCTTGCTTTATCTGATATTTAAAAAGTCAATTGAGTCAGGTAGACACAAGGGAAGATTTCTAGTTTCTTCCCTGCATCTTCCAAAAGTGCCTGCCTGGCTGGCAGGCGCAGGGCACAGAGGCCTAGGCCGAATTCAGCTACCTGCTCTGCAGGCTAAACTGGAGCCTTCACCCTGACACCCACTCCATTATGTCTTGGCTTCTATGTGGGTGGCGAGAGGGAACAACCAGGACTTTCCCAGTCCCCTCTGCTAAAGTCAACCACATCCCCAGGGATGGCCTTACATATAGATAGAGAGGGTGGCTGCCTGCTTGCTATGA
This sequence comes from Diceros bicornis minor, assembly GCF_020826845.1. Classification (NCBI taxonomy): domain Eukaryota; kingdom Metazoa; phylum Chordata; class Mammalia; order Perissodactyla; family Rhinocerotidae; genus Diceros; species Diceros bicornis. The sequence goes on from NC_080781.1 coordinate 100,426,031, forward strand.
TTTGAAGGGCTGAAGGTCCGAGGAACCTTGCCCAAAAAGGTCAGCTCCACTAGCCCACAGCTGAGCCTGCAGGTCTCACTTTGCTCACTCCTTTCAAAGGTCCAGGTTTAAACAGAATTGTGACTTGGGAGGGGGAAGCACATTCAGCTACTACCAGCTGTTTACACCTTAGCTGGATTCACTGTATCACATTAGCAGTGGCAGAAAGCAAGCCTCCCCCAAGGGGATGGTTAAGAGGCCAGGAGCTCAGGAAAGTTCTGGAACATGAGCTATCACGCTGTAGTTTAGAGCCCTGAGCCGCTAGAGGTAGTTTGAGGGAGTTTATGCTAGAAGGGAAAATTGGTGGAGAAAAGAGAGTGTCAAAAACAAATCCTGGGGCTGGCCCCATGGCCTAGTGGTTAATTTTGGTGCGCTCTGCTTCGGTAGCCCAGGTTCGGTTCCTGGGCATAGACATACACCACTCACCAGTGGCCACGCTGTGGAGGCGACCCACATACAAAATAGGGGAAGATTGGCACAGATGTTAGCTCAAGGCAAATCTTCCTCAGCAAAAAACAAAACAAAAAAACAAATCCTACCCAGTTCACCATCTTCCAAGGGATGTGTCTGCTTCCTCTACCCCAGATGAAAATGCTTTGGATTTGGCAACTAGGTTTACAACAAGAGAGATACAGTCTCCTCTCCAGACTGAGGCATTTCCTCAGAATTCATACTCATCTCCTCCCACTTAATGCAGGGACCATGTGTTGGTGAAGAGGGACGAGGTCTGGAGCTGGGGTACCATTCACCTTCCCTACTGGGTTTCATGGCCTGGCATGGCCCACCCCTTGCTTCCTGAGAAGAGGAGCATGAAGTTCTTTGTCATGGGGGGTGGGGGGGGGATTTTCCTCCTTGGCCAAGCCTCTGCTCTGGAGACAAAAATAGGAAAGGAACACACAGAGCAGTACCTGGAAGCCAGGAGTCTGTCTCCACCAGTGCCAGGCACAGACCCGCAGAGTGGGTGCTCCCAAAGACGGCTGGATTCGACTTTGAGCTGGGGTCCTTTTGCATTGGAGAGATTAGAAGCCATCTGGACAACTACAGCCCTAAAGATGGAGCACTGCTGCCTAGCTTAGATTCACCAGAGACACCACAGGAGCCTAAGAGGTTGCCAAGGGAGCGGGTCTGGCAGCCTCAAAGCAGGGGAAGGGACGTGGAGCAAAGATGCAGTCCCAGGCTCAGCAGAGGGCCCACAGCCAACATAAACACATGGCAGGCAAAAATGCAAAAATCAATTCACAAAGACAGCAAGAATGAAGTCTAGATAGAGCCCAACTGAGCGAGCCCCCTGGCCTCAGTGGGCTGCAGGGACTGGAGGAACCCCATCCACCCAGGTTGCCACAGTGCCAACCATGGCGACATGGCATCAGCTGCAAGCTGCTGTGGCTGGCTCAAGGGCCTGGGGCCCATCCCCTTGGCCTCCAACTGCCAGGCAAAAAGCAGCACAAGCCTCTGCTCTTCTTCCTTCACCTACAGCTTGGCCCCTGGTGGTGTGCACCTGGCCAGCTCTGCTCGGTTTTTTGAAGTGTGTGCTGAGCCAGAGAGGAGCAAATGAGGGAGGGAGAAAGGGAGCAAGGAGGGCGGATGGACTCGAGGAAGGGAGGAAGGGCCAGGATGCTGGCCTCCTGAGGTAGCCTAGATTCCGAATGAATACACTACTGACTGTGAAAGGCAGCAGTGCTGCCTCTTCCAATTCTAGCACTTCTGGGAGTCATTTCTCAGCTCACACTTCCCTCCTGTGACAGATACATAAATCCTCGGCTGAAGAGGCTGCCGTGCCCCTTCCTGTCTCAGACGTGATTTTCCTCAGATGAATTGCACCACCTCCTTCAGACTTGCATAGGTTAGACGACCAGACCAGACACAGTGATACAGCCCTCAGGTTACGGTGCAGAGGGAGAAGGGAACTATGATTTCCTGTCAACTCCCTGGCCCTGCGTCTCCCCAAGTCAAACCAGGTACCAGTGGACAGGCCCCTTAGGCCTTGCCGGACAAATCCATGGCATAAACAACCATACGACACATGCCAAAGACACACAGAAAAGACTTCTGCATGTCTGACAGCCAACTCCCAAGTATTTCTGGGTGGCTTTTCCACTTTGTGAAATGTCTGTGGCAGTGCTTGGTCTCAGCTTAGCTTCTCTCAGTTTCTCCTCCTAGTTTCTGTATACTCCAGGGATGCAAGGTCATTTTCAGATCAGCCCAAATAATTAGGAAGGCAGAACTACTGGAAAAAAAAATATTAGACCCATAGTGCAATTCAAAAGCTAGCTATACAAGATTTTTTTTATATTATCTTTTATTTTGGATTATCCATGGCACACATCCAGTGTTACCCCAGCCACATGAAATTCAACCATGCTTGTATTTGAAATCCGTGTGTGAGTGGATAATTTATTTTTGAAGAATCTTCTTTATTTATGCTCAACTTGAGCAGGTGTCAAAGTGATCTTGCATGCCTAAGTACCCAGAGACTAGTTAGAAGGAGTGGGGGCAACCTGGGATTTAGTGACTGCTATGGATAATCCACTAAGTGGATAATGAATATAGAAATCATCAAAATATGACTCTACCCAGATACAAGAACGGTGCTATGTGGGTAGAGCAACTAAAGACAGAGGCTGCAATGAATTGTCAGCACACAGTTTAGTATCATTAAGGGAGAAGCATGGTCCTGGATGCTCTAAATAGGAAAAAAAGCGTGTAGGAACCATGAGGTCATCTTCCTTCTCTACTCCATGGCCACCGACCACTAACGAAACCCTACACTGCTCCAGTCTCCTGGGGGACAGCTAGCTCAGGGGGGTTAGGGGAGGCAAGTGGGTCCTCCGAGGTCCAGTTAATTTTGCTCCTTTTTTAACCTGCCATCTTGCAAATGTGTGTCGCTGGTCAGAGGAGAGATTGAGATGATTGGCTAAAGGCAAAGGTGAGCCTGCTACACTCCCAGCTGTCACAGAGGACAGAATGAAATCTCTGGGAGAGAATTTGGAGATTGTCTAAAGGATGGAGAAATACAAGCTGGTTCAAAGTCTTTGTTTTTAAATAGATTTAGCTAATTTGGAAAAGAAGGCTAACAAGGGACATAATAAGACCATTCTAGCATATTAAGTGGTGTCTAAGATAGCTGGAGGACAGAATTGAGAAGGAACAGTCTTGGAGAGCAGAGGTTGTTAAACATTGGAACGTGCAACCAAAGGACATTGTGATATTTCCTTTCTTAGAGTTGTTTGAAGCTCAGCTGTCTCTGCGTGAGCCCTTTGCTAAAGACAGTTCCAGACATTGGACAACATAGGAAGACACACAAGGTTCCTGAGGTACAACCCAGCCAGAAGGCAGGAGACCAGACCCACAACCTTTATCATCTTTCTGCTTCCTTCTGGTGCTCACCCTATAATCTGCAAGGTGAGCCCTGAGAGGAAGCAGGACCGATAGTCATGTTCCCTATCTCAGGGCAATGGAAGGAGGAAGTGGAGCAAGCTTCTTTACGCAGAGCTCACCATAAACTCCTGGCAGAAGTGAGAACCCTCTTGTACAGTTCGATTTTGTACAAATTTCCCACCAAATCCTGTCTGAATCTGTCCGGAAATCGGCACAAGTCCATGTGAAATTGCTGCAGTGACATATTTCCTGTCCTTCTATTTGGGCTTTGTGCACTCAGAGAAAGATTGTAACCTCTTAGACTTGCTTCCGGGAAATGCCTCCTCACATTTGAGTTGAATATGCCCATGAACAATGCTGAGAAGAAATCAGTGGAAGCTGATGAGGACAGCCCCACCAATTTTCCAGCGGCTGTTTCCAGAGCACGGTAGAGACAGCACCCTGGAGCAAGGGAAAGGCCTGCTGTTAATCTGGAGTGTTGAGTGTCGCGGGGCAGAGCAGGACACCAGGGATATAAAAATAGCAGGGTGTTCTTACACTTGGACTAGGCCTGTCAGAGGGGGCCTTCGAGCTAGGTGTACATAGATAAGACAATCTCAGACCATACTGTACGGCTCCTAGTATCCTCCAACTCCTCTCGCTTGCCTCGGCTAACATAGTGTGGTAGTCTGGCCCTGAATCCAGGGATTCGCCTACCACTGGCAAGATTTTGGCCATATCTGAGTACTGCCAGTATTGTTATTTATTTAATATTTTCTCTAAAATAACTTTAGGCAGATTCACTTTAAAAGAAATGCCTCCACCTGAGAAATATTTTTGAAATCATAGCGTGTATTTCCCCCTCTAATACATGTTAAATAAATAAATAGCTATAAAATTAGAAAAAACAAAGTTAATCCACGTACCACCTAAAATCATCTTGCACACCACCAGCGTATGTTTACCACGCTTGGGGAAACAGTGCTCTCTGTATAGTGCACGCAGATGGTCCCCACCGCCAACAAGCACGGCTTTATTTCCTCCTCCAATGTAAAGCCGGCAGGGCTTTAGAGCGGCCGAATGGCTGGGATACCGTCCTGAGCCTGCCTCCCTCACGCCTTCCTCTCAGGGCCAGAGCCCAGGCCCTTATTATTTTCCTCCTTTCAGGTGCCAGCCCCAGCCAAGGCTGGAGTTTGCAACAGAACACAGGGCCCTTATTCTTAGTCAAGTGCTCCTTCCCTCCAGCTATTTCCCCTGCTGAGAATTCCACACTAGACCTCACTTAACTCGGACAGTGCCCTCTGTGGAGTGGACTTCCTCAGACTTGGCCCCAGGGGCTGCATCGGCTGGAGTGCCCCAAGCCCACATCAGTAGCCTGCCTGTCCGCCCTGCTTACACAGGCCCCAGCAACCTCCCGCTGGGGAGTGGGGAGCACGTGGTGCCCCTAGCTGGGAACATCATCTTCCCTGGGAAGCCAGTGATCCCCCCCTCTCCCGGAGCCTGCTCCCCGGGTGGTCGGGAGACAAAGGAGGCCCGCAGCAAGAGTACAAGAGAAGGGGCCAAAGCACTCTGCAGGCCAGAAAGATGTGCACTGATATTGGCTAAACTCAAGGACTGTTGAACAATCAGGGCTGACCAACAAGGTAATGGGCTTATGCGTAGATGCCTTTGGGATGCTTTAGAAGAGATTCTTGTTTCGGGTGAAGAGTTAAGGTCCTTCGGTGTCTTACAAATTTTTTTTGTTGTTAAACAGATAATTATCCCCCATCCCCACCCCCCAACTCCCAATCTAACCTGGCCGTTCTCAGCGTCTCTGGATACAAAGTCCTTAGAAGAGGAGAACTGCTCTGAAAGAGGCGAGGCTGAGGCTGGGAGCTCCACCTACTCAGCTCCCAGGGCTCCCAGAGCCCCCTAACTTCCACCACCCACAGAGAGATGCCTTCTAGTTCAGGGGAGCCCAGCTTGAAAACTCTCTGGTGAGGAAAAGCAAGCCAGGTGAGGATCCAGACTCTACCAATTTTAAAAGACACATGTAGATTCTTATTTGTGACCTTGTTTGTTTGGAGGTAGGACCTCTATTTAGTGAGGGCAGTGGCACAATCTACCTCCCCTCTTTCTTTTTGTCCTCTGAACTCCCTCCTCCACTGCTTCCCTCCCTCAAATTCACCTTCTCCCTGGCCTCTCCTCTCCTCCCCTCAACTCTCTCCTCCCTTTCTCCCTTCTTCTCTCCTTCTGGCAGCCCCTAAGGTGCCCACGAGGACCATAAAGGCTCTATATAGTGTAGCACTATTACCTGCGGGAATTCTAAGATCCCTTCCAACCTTAGGAATCTATGATTGATTAACCAAGTGGCAAGAAATGGTTGTTGAATGAGCTGAGCCAAGAAGGAGGGCTAGCAGGGAGAAAGCAGAGGGTGTGGTGGTGAGCGTGAGGTCACTAGGGCAGTGGGCAGGTGTCTGGACAGGTGGGAGTGGTTTCTCTTCTACTCACTCTCCCCACCGCAGTTCCCAGCACTGGAGACACTGGTGGGTACACGGTTGGCAGAGGACATTGGAGATGGTCTGCCATACAGGGAGCTACAAGCTCTCATGCTTGGCCCGGCAAGGAGCTCTCTGGTTAGTGAAATGTCACCTACTATGAGTTGTAGACTCTCATCATGTAACCCAGGGAGAGATGACCAACTTTGAAGGAATCTGAATGCAGTGAAATGTACCAAACACCAACACTCACCAAGCAGATTGGTTTCTGGTAGCTCATCTGTGCATTAGAGGGGGCACAGTAGCTATATACAGTGGCCTTCAAATTCTCAAAGGGCCTCGCATTGAGTCATGCAGTGGTGGGTTTGGGGAAAGTTGGGGTTTACCAAGAAAACAGGTTTCTAAGACAGGAGGCCAGTCTAGTCTCTCTTCTAGATCTGGATGTGAACATCCAAGACCTGAAAATCATCCCTAATTCAATTGAGAATTTCTGCAAAGACACACATGAAGAACTCAAGAAAAGCATTCTGGGTTGAGCACCTGAGTTTTGGGGCTGAAGGGGCCACTGGGAGACATTTGATGGAAGGTCTCATTAGCAACTGTGCTTTAATCACACCCCAAAATACCCTGGTTCTTGTTACGTACTCATTCCAAGCCCATCATCTTTGAGTTTGGAAAATCGATCCTAATGTTCTGTTCAGCTTGGACCCCCTCTTGGGGTCACGACTCTTTACACAATTACCACCTTCTCCTTGCCTTTTCTTGCTCATGTGAACCCCTCACCCCTCCTCAACATTCTAACATTCTGGGGTTCAATGACTTATTCAAGTGTCCATGCATCCCATCCACACACAGCAAGATTTTAAAGGTGTAGTCTTCCAGAATATCTAAGTTGGAAAAGACCCTAGAGACCACCTTGTCTCTCCCCTCCCCCATTTTGTAAGTAGGGAAAGCAGCCCGCAGAAGGGTAGGGAGTTACTTACTCAAGCTCAAGCATCAGATTGGTGGCAAAGTCGGGATTCGAATCCAGATCTTCCGGATCCAAATCTGACCCACTTTCCACCACCTCAAGCTGTAGCTCCTCCAGGAACTGTGCCTCTTCCACAAGTTCAGGGTCCTCTCCAAGCTGGGGCTCCTCCACGAGCTGGGGCTCCTCCAGCCTTTCCCCTTTCATCTCACTGCTGCCTAGGGAAGCCTTGATTCTTGATTGCCTGGCTGGGGTTGGTTCTCTCTTCTCCCTCTCTCTCTCCCTCCCTCTCTCTCTCTCTCTCTGTGTCTCTCTCTAGCTCTCTCTCTCTCTGTAGCTGCCAGGCTAGGGTGGGAGCAACTGGAAACTCTTTCCGAGGCTCAGAAGAAAAAGTGCTCAGGGAGCCTCTGGGCCAGCCTGGGCTGGCTCCGCTGTGGAGGTGGGAGGAAGTTCCCGGCCCTGAGTGCCTTGGGGGCTCCCAGGCTCTGAGGGAAGGCTAGAGCTCCTGGGGCAAGCGCTGCCCTCTGGATCTTCTGCCCAGGGCAGGCCAGCTTCCTAAACTAACTCCCAGACTGAAGGGGAGGGCCAGATCCTCCGGGGCAGCCCAGACGGCGGCTCTGCCAGCCAGCCCCTGTGGTTGGAACTTTCAAAAAGACCAATGTTTCAGCAACTGATTTCTTTTCCAACCCGAACAGCAGGCCTTTCTGTCCCTGTTGCATGCAGCCCCAGCCTGAGCAGAAGCAGGATTCCAGGGCTGGGGCTCCATAACACCCAAACCACTGGTCAATTCCATTAAATAAAATCAAATTAAAAAAACACCATTTTTGGCATCTGGTGGACCCAAAGCTGGTCTCCTGGCATGGAGATGTTGTGTACCTACTGGGATGGGATGTGTACAGCCGTCTAGAGACGAGAAGTTGGAAGACCATTGGATCAGAGAATCAGGAGACATGGTTTCTCTTTTCAGCTGGTCAGTAATTGGCTGTTTGGTTTTGGGCAAATACCCACCCACTTTGGGCCTCAGTTTCCTCATCTGTAATGGGAGGGGGTTAGATCAAATGGCTGCAAAAGCCCTACCAGATCTAGCCTCCGTGTTTCCATCTAAGATGCATGTGGAGGCAGAAGGTGCCAGCCACCAACCCTGAGAAGGGGGAAGTTCAGGGTCTTGAAGAGGCAGTCCCTGCCTCCACTGCCCTCTGAAATCCTTCTTCATTTACTAGCAACAGCAGTAGGGCAAACCTCATGCCTGTAGGTTTTGATTTCTGGTAAAAATTTCAAAGCTCCCGGCACTTTGCATCCCCCCCTCCCTGCCCCTGCCCCAAGCAGGAGGAAAACCAGAGCCTGCTGAGTCATTTACACCTGAGTGTGAATGAAGACGGTTCAGAGAGCAAGCCTTAATAGGGAGATAGCTTGCGAGACTGGGTTGCAGGTGTTAGCTGGCTCTGACCAGGAGAGGGTGTGTGACTGATGGAGAAAGGGGAGAGGTCAGTGAGGGAACTGGTGAGAGAAGGAGGTGAGGCAAGTCAGAGAAGGTTTTGTTCTTGTTCTACATATGACTTGCCTAATGATAACGAAGGCTTCCCTATACTGAGTCCTTCCTGAGAGTGTCCTCTCGCTTAACCTTCCAAACCACATTTCTTCCCCCATTTTCTAGATGAGGAAACTGAGGTCCAGAGAAGTCACTTGCCAAGGTTACGGAGTCTGTCAATGGTAATCTATGAGATGTGAAGCCCCTGTGCTTCATGAGCACACCACGGCTAATGTCCTTCTCTGCTCCTCGGTGACCCCTCCACGGTCTTTCGAGGGTAGAGAAGCCCATCCCAGCTTCCCACATGGCCAGCACCTCCCACTCCTCTGGAAGAGGGACAGGGAAAAGCAGAGTGGGGCCCTGCCTCTCTAGGATCCTGGCTTCTGCTCAACAGCCTTGGGCACACCTTTCAGCGAATAATATAATATACTGCAGAAGCCTCCTCGACTTGAATAGGAGACTGAAGACACAGCATTTTGGAGATATGGTCATTTCTGGGTGTCAGTTTCAAGTATAATTTTCAGCACTTTGGTTCTTTAGTCTCTTCACTGGCCCTCATCCTGTTCATCTGGCAGGTGATGAGCTCTTCAAAGTCTTTCTGATCCTGACTTTCTAGCTGATAGGCCATTATAGCCCTTAGAGAATCACTCGCCTAAATCAAGCCTGCTTGATCTTGGCAATGAGAAAATTTCCTTGGGGGTTTGCTATTATCCGAGGGCCTCAGTGAGCTGGAGGAGCTTCAAAATCCACATCTTGGGGCATTAGCAGTGACTGGGTTCCTTTTGCCTTTCTTCACTACTGATTTGGGGCAAGAATCCCTCACAGACGGGCACACGTAGTGCCCAGGGTTTTACAAGGTGACTTTTCTTTTTGTGGATTTTTTAATCCTGGGGAAGCCCCCTTAGTCTGTGTTCTCGTGGCTTCCTGCACCTTTCCTTCATTATGATCAATTGTAATGATACAGCTGTTTGTGTAATTATCATTTGATGTCTGTCTCCACCACTAGATTGTAAGTTTCCTGCCGCAAGGATCCTGACTGGTTTATTGGTTGCCACTGTATCCTCTGTGCCTAATCTTCATCGTGTGCACAGAAGGAGAAAACGTCCTCCACAAGTACCTGGGGTGGGCAGTCTTATTGCACTGCCCCCAGCACAGGGGTGCTCCCCAAAATTATTAGACTGTGGGGAATAGGTGTTCCAATGAGGCTAATTTGGCCAAGAGATGAGACGGCTGAAGGACGCAGGCAGGGACTCTAACAGCCCCTTAGTCCACTCCCCACACCACTCCAGTCCCAGGAGAGTATATGCCAGTTTTAATGACTGATCTCCAATGGAAATTTTATAGACATTTGTATTATGAAAGTGTTTTCATGAAAACACTTTCATCTCTCACACATGCACTTTCCTTTTCCTTATACGCACTTGCTTCTGACTCCTTTGTTTTCCCCACCTGTCTGTCCCCTTCTGTCCATGGTCCTTATAACCAGCCCTCTCACACTTTTATTCAGTTCTTTATTGCTACTGTCACTACCTTACCTATATTTATAAATTAATATAATATCCCCTGGTAATTTCTTCTAGCTTCTCTGAATGCTTGTAGTCAGGAAGTTCTTTCTTCTATCTAATCTCAATTCTTCATGCTACAGTAGAGGCCTGTTTCCTCTTGTTCTGTTCCTAGTGTGGTTTGGAAACGGCTAGTCACCATCTCTGAGTTGCGACTTTTCTTATATTTGAAGATCAACTGCTCTTCTCTCTCTTTACCACTCTCTGCCCCTCCCTCAAACTCTTTTAGATCAATCATCTTAGTTCCTTTAGCCTTGCCCCACAGCTCCCACAAGTCCCAGGGTTTACCTCCTGCTGGCTAAGCAAATCTTGTTGGCTTTATCTGGACCCTTCACCATCAGATTCCCTTGGATCATGCTGAGCTCTCAGCTGTCACCTGCCTTGCCATTGTGGTGGGGCCACCTCTCTCAAGTGAAAGCTCCTTGGAGCCCCTTGATCAATTTCTTTGCCCTTCTTGGAGGTGTAGCCTTCCTTCTCTTTTGCATCCAGGCTGTTTTTCAGCTTAGACAAATATCTGACATTTGCAGCCCAGAACATTTACACCTCAGGCCCCAGAAAGGAGTGTAGCCTGAAGCTCTGTGCCCCACTGCCTCTATACAATGAGAAGCATTCATTACTCAGAAGGAGGCCCACAAAGGGAAAACAAAACCCAGACGACCCTCCCCTTTCTTTTTTCTTTACAGTAAATAATTTACAAAAACAAATTTTCCTCCCCACAGGCTATACCCGCTTTATCACCGATCCCCAGGGCCAGCCTTTACACATTTCCATACTGTCATGGACTATTTTTAGCAAAGGATGACATTAAGTACTAGTTGCCCCGTGGGCTTCAAACTCATCTCTTCCTCTTGTCAGAATGGTGTCAGTCTTCCCTTTTTGGACCTGCTGGCCACTCATGGCCTAGAGATATTTCCAGAGGTAGGAGCAGCTACCTACATGGTATGACTTCAGGGGTTCCTTAGAAAGTCCTCTGTCTAAAAATGTCTTTTTTGGCCTGGATCTGATGATGAGAATTTCAGTATTAGAGATTCATTTCTTTAGCTCAAGTAGCACTTCCTCAGGAAGCCTTGTCTGATCTTTCGTTATACTCTCTGACAGAAGCTTATTCCTTTTCCCACCTGGCACTTACTCAGTTTGTAATTATACATTCATTAGTGCGACTATTTGGTTAATGTCCATCTCCCCTACTCCACTGACTATTCCGTGATAGCTGTGTCCATGCCTTTTGTGAGTTTCCCATTCTATTCCCAGTGACTAACACTGAGCCTGGCACATGGAAAGTGTACAAGAAATATTTGTTGTTGACTGAATCTGTTCATGAACTTAAATGTGAATTCTCCAGAGCACTGGTGGGAAAGGGTGTGGGCACAGGTGCCCAGGACACTAGCTGGGGGAGAGGGCCCCAGAAAGGCAGAGTGGAGTGCTGACCATAAGCAGCAGTCCTTCCCTAGGTGACCTGAGGCTAGTTCCTTGTGCTTCGATAGCTCCCTCTCCTTTCCTGTCAGCTTGAGGCTTCCCTCCTTCCTCAGCTCTACCCCGGGGTCTTCGTTTATAGGGCATTTAGGAAATAAGGGATTGACCAAGGTGCAAACAAGGCTAAAATGACACCCTAAGGGGCCACGAGCAACTTTTTTCCAGAGACTTGGGCGAATGGTATATATATCCTCATGGCAGCACCTTGACAACCCCCTAGTTCTGTTACCCACCTCAGAAGGGACCTGGTGGAGACCAAGGCCAGAGGTGCACAGATAGGAAGACACACACCCCCCCCCGGCTTCTCTGGTGCCCACCCTTGACTGTACTCTGAAGCTCAACTCGCCTGGTTCCAAAGAGCTTTCTCCAGGCATCAAGAGAGGTGCCTTCCTGCTCCCAGGACCTGAAGGCCTCCACCTACCCAGGGGTAGCCCAGGTCCCTGAGGAGAGGGTACTAGGGGCCAGCTTGCCTTGAGTCAGAGAGGGGCAATGAGAGGAGAGCCGGAGTGAGCCTTTCTCTCATTCCCGAAGCTTGGGGACTCTGGGTTCCAGCCCTTGAAGAATGGAAAGTGTTCCTCGTTATCTCTACCCCAGGCCAGCCCCTTCCTACCCATGAGCCCCGCTGGACTGGCACGGTTCCCCTCCCCTCTCCCAACTAAAGAGCCCCGCAGCCACTTCCCACTATGGCAGAGCCAACCTATTCTTTAAGGCTCTTCTGGAAGCCATGGCCATAACATAACGAGACTCTCCCTTCCTAGTTTGCTTTGGCATTGCCCAAGCTCCGGACCTACAGCCCCAGGGCGCAGTAAGCTTGAGGCCTTTCCCTCAAGGAGCAAGCGCTCCAGCTCAGTCCGTCGTGGCTCTGGTGGAACTGATTTGTTCTCCACCTGCCTTGGGTGTGGCTGCCCCACTCCCCCAGCTACACTCTCAGCTCCCCACTGCCCTTTCCTAGCCTCTGCCGCCTCCCATGTCCTCTACAGTGCTTAGCGGGGTAGGCTTTCAATAAATCCACAGTAGGCGCTGGATAAATAGCAGGCCCTTGGTCAATAAATGATGGATTGATTAAATGAAGTGTTTGGTTGCTCAGTACAAGGCCAAATGAGGTGCTGCCATCATTCATTCTCTGTGCACCTGGGCAAGCAGAGTACATTGCCTTCAAACTGAGCAGGGTTTTTTTCTTATTCTTTCTTTGTTTCTTTTTTTACTACAACTATGAACTGAAAGGGCAGGAGGATAGGGAGAAGCGAGGGAGGAGTCTCAAGAAAGGGAATTCTGCACCTCCACCTCAGGCTCTCCTGAGACGGCGGTCTTGAGCTTATCTGAGAGTTCGTGAGTCTGAGCTTCGGATACAACCATGGCTGCTGGCAATTCCCACTCCAACTTTTTTATTGTATTTTCCTGTTTCTTTCTCTTTTTCTCCAACTGGAGAGCAGTGTGCCCAACCAGCCTCAGCCTGTGAGCCATTTACCTGCTGGCAACACAGTGGGACAGGCTGGGATAAAGAGGAGGGAAGAGAAGAAGAGGACCTACTGGTTTAGTCATAACCGTTGAGCCAATGGAATATTAGATCGATGGGGTTATTCTATGTTGTAAATAGTCAAATGAGCTTACTAGAGAAATATGTCTTAGAACCCAAGCAGCCCAACTTCACTGAGGACTCAGTTGCACCAAGCCAGTAACGTAATTTGCTGAATAGGCCAGGAAGGGAGCTAAGAACCACTGTGAATTCAGGCCAGCCTCAAGCCACCATGAGACTTCATAAAGAACGGATTGGGAATTGGCTCTTTTAGAGCCTTCCTTTAGACAGCTTCTCCAGCTTCCAGTAAACATTTCTGCTTGGGGTCCCCAGAACAGTCCCTGAACCAACAAGCAGATACAAAAGGAAGATGGACTTCTAAGACCTGTTCTGGGGCTCCTCCAGACACAGCAGGCTGTCTCCTTAGCAGTGTATTACCAGGTGATAGCAGGAGCCTCCCATCCCACATAAAATGTCCTAAACCACATGAGCCCACAGCAGCTCACCTGCCCGCTTGCATCTGCTTCTGAGTGTGAGGGCTCAGGTGGGGATCACCTTTGCAGCCTGGCACTTGCCTCTGAGAAGACTGCTTGCCTGACACTAGGGGAGGCAGGCTTTTCCTTTGGAAGTATGATGAGCTTACTTAGACCCTCAGTAGGCTTCTGAATGCCTGGCCCCAGGGAAGCCTGCCACTGAGCAAGTAAAAGCTTGATGCCTCAGTAAGCTGGCTCTGTTACATAAGGCACTATGCAAGATATGAGTCAAGGCCCTCAGGCCAAGGGGTGTGTGTGTGGTGGGGGAGTAATCCAGGAAGGAGCCACTGGAACCACTTCCCTTCCTCTCACTTCTCACCCCCTTCTTCCTCAGGGATAGCCATAGCCAATCACCAGCCTAGATAGCTCGGGAATCCCGGCCAGACCCCCGGCAGCTGCTCTCCGTCTCCCCTGAAGAGAAGACAAGAGGAAGTGGGTTGAATACCCAAGGCTATTTTGTGAGTAAATTCTTCCTTCGAGGAAGGATGGGGAAGGTCCCTGTGGGGCTTTGTCCACAGGCGGGGCCTAATTTCAGGCTGGGCCTATTTGAGGAAAGTGTCTCCCAGGGGAGGAAGGCCGATAGCGTGCCTGGGGCATCATTGCCCAAACATGCTTCCAGCTCTTGTTTCCCCTTAGGCTGGTGTCTGCACAATTGGAAGCTTCCCTTCAGTCTCCATGCTGGCTGGGATCTCACACCTCTTATACTATTTCCAAAAGAGCAATAGCTACTTTGGGGCAGGGCTTTCCAGCTACAAGGTACAAGTGAATTTGATTTACCCGCTGACCGGATTCCCTCCTGCCTGGATTAGCATTTGGAAAAACTTGCTTTCTACTCACACAGACTCCCATCTTATCCCCACTCTGACTCCTTAGCTAAGCTGAATTTTGGCATGATAGACAGTGGCCTCCATAAGCCATTTTCCCTGCCCTGACTCCTCATCTAACCTGCTTTCAGGCTGGGATCTAGCCTTCTGGCCTTCACGGGGCTCCCATTAGCCCACGGGGTTCTATGGAGGGCCTACTCTGCCAAAGCTAAGGCCCCGTGGCAAAGCCCTATCCCCTGCCCCATTATGGCAGGCATTGGGACAGCACAACATGTCCTGGGCCATTATTGCTCTTTTCATCTAAAAGGGAAAATTTGTCTTTTTGACCCCTGTGGTCATGGAATGCTCTCCCTTGAGTGCAATGTGCACACAGAGTATCCCACCAAATGGGCCCAAGCTTCAGTCCCACTCAGCACGGTGCTTCTCCAGGGCTTGAGAGGCTATTGCACGACACCAACCAATTTGTTACGTAAAGCCTGCCAGCCATGGCAGATTATGGTTTGTAGTTATCTTGAGGAATGCCTTACATAAGAGGAGAAAGTTCAGGTAGGAGCAGAACCACAGTGAGCAAACATAGTGCAATGGCCACCACCAGGTGCAGACACAGCCGACCTCATTCCTCCCAACCAGCCTAGAAGGTGGGTACAAGCGCTCTGCTGGGCTCTATCACTCAAGGGACCAGAGACCTGGCAGCATTGGCCAGACACATCCGTCTCCATTTACCCAGCCTCCCTGGCCTTCAGGACCTGGACTGGAAAGGAGCCAACACTACCTGGAATTGAGAGCTTGTTAGTTTATCTGGAAGTGCAAATATAAGCAGGAGTGTTAACCTTCTCTTCAAGCAGAGAGGGAAAATAAGGTCACCCTGGAAAGAGTTATTTTCTGAGGTGTAGGTTCACATGGGTCCTCTCCTGGCAAACTTGCAGAGTGCATGAAATTCGTGCTCTGTTCTTCCCATCTTGCTTTAGGAGCACGAACCTTCCATCCAGACCTCTCGAGCTCTCATGCTGCCCAGAGCCCCATGCTGCAGCAGGCTTTCCACAGACTCCAGCCTCATCTTTCCACCTCTCTTTGGCTTTCCCATGTCCCATTCCCATAGAACCCTACTCCCAGTGAACTGTCACCCTGAAAGAAGTTCTGATAAACAAATCCACACAAAGTAGTCATTGACAAGTAATGATGTCACATGTTACTCTTTTAAAACGTACGGTAGACCCTGGCCCTTCATGAGAGAGACACAGTGAAACTTTTGCCAGTCCTTAATTCATAAGCATCCTGGAAGCATATCATTTCCCCCATAAACGTTCTATTTCCATCACTTTGTTGAACTTCTTAGCTATCTTTTCATTGCAATTACTGGCACTAGCAGCTGACTCTGGGAGGGGTATTCTCCTCCAAGAAACAGACGTTTGCTCATTTCATGAGAGTTACTACATTTGTATGGACTGACTATGAGTAGAGGACCACAAAATTGGGTTGAAAAGTGCATGCTGGGCAACTCCACTCCTAGATATATACCCAAAAGAATTGAAAGCAGGGACTCAAAAAGATACTTGTACACCACTGTTCATAGCAGCATTTTTCACCACAGCCAACAGGTAGAAACAACCCACGTGTCCACAGATGGTTGAATGGATAAACAAAATGTGGTATACATATACAACGGAATATTAATCAGTAATAAAAAGGAATGAAGTCCTTTAAATGCGACAATATGGATGAACCTTGAAAACATTATGCTAAGCGAAAGAAGTCAGACACAAAAGGCCACATATTGTATGATTCCACTTGTATGAAATATCTAGAGTAGGCAAATTCATAGAGACAGAAAGTAGATTAGACGTTACCAGGGGCCGAGGGTAGAGAAGAATGGAGAGTTATTCTTTAATAGGGACAGAGTTTCTGTTTGGGATGATGACAAAGTTCTGGAAATGGATAGTGGTGATGGTTGCACAACACTGTGAATGTACCTAATGCCAATAAATTGTACACTTAAAAATGGTTAAAATGGCAAATTTTATGTTATATACATTTTACTTCTATATATGTAAATGTGTAATATATACATATAAACATATACATATATTTTATATACATACATAAAACACACACATATATCATATATATGATATATATATAGTACGTGCTGGTAGAGCACTAGAGTCACTCACCAGCAAAAACCTCTTGGCACATAGAATTTATATCTGTGCCTCAGCAAAAAGACAATTTCTTACATGTCGAGGTTCTCATGAGGTATCCAAACCATGAATGTTCAATTTGCAAATGCGCTTGTGTTTTTAACAGGGAATGTGCCTTAATCCAAGAGTGCCTATTCTTTGTCAGACCACTAGGCACTCAAGAAATAGTTATTTTCAATTACCTTGAGCTAGGGAAGAACTTTCAAAGCTTGATACCAAAAGCAAAAATCACAAAGGCAAAGAATGACAGGCTTAACCACACAGAAACCCAAAACCTCTCTACAGCAAAAAACTCCATCCTCAAAATCAAATGGCAAATTAGTTGACAAAGGATTGCAATCCCTAGTTCAGGATTTCTCACGGTGTGGTCTGCATACCACTGGTGCTATGGGAGAAGAGTTTTAGATGGTATACGGACAGAGAACTGAATCTTAGAGTATGAATTTAGGCACTACAGCAGGCAGGCAGGAGACTAGTTTTGCCCCTCAAATCGCACCGTGTAAGTGGCTATGTCCTCAGAAGTCAAGCCCAGGAATATACATTTATGAAATCGTTAGTTCTAAGACTCAGAGAAGCACAAATAATTTTTTATGCACATTTTCTTGGAAACCTGATCTCTGAATCTATATCTTTCCCCTTACTCTATATATCAACTCAATGGGAAAGGTTAAATGAATTAGCACACATAAAGCAATTAGAAATCTTTGCTGTTATTTTCTGAGTATCTAAGTGTGGGAACCAGTTGCTGTCAGCTCAGAAGCTTAAATTTTTTCATAGGCTACATTTAAATTGGAAATTTTAGCTGTTTGCCCAGCCTATTCTATCTGCCTCCTTAGTTTTCCAGTTTTAGAAGCATATTCAAATGATAAGATGGAGTCCCCTAATAATAGGGTGACCAACCACCCCAGTTTCTCTGGGACTGTCCCAGTTTGAGCATTGAAGGTACTATGGCCCTGAATGAGAGGGTTGGTGACCCTACCTAATAAAGACATTTTAACCATTTGCTTAGTTTCTGGGCTAATATTTACCTCTGCTTAACAATTCTTTCTTCATAGACAATTCTTTAGTCTCTGACTGATGTTAGATGGAGTTTTGGCTCTGCTCTTCACTGTAAGGCATTGGGCAAGTTACGTAATTTTCCCAAGTCTCAATTTCCTTCATTATAAAATCAAGAAGGGTGATAACAGTAGCCATTTAATTGGGTTGGTGTAAATATTAAATTAGATTATGAAGATATAATGCTTAGTACATATTGTAAATGCTCAAGAAATATTAGCTATAAAATCTATTATAGTTATTAGTTACCTAACACAAGATTGAAGGGATGGTATTTAAAACACAGCCCCCCCCTCAGTAGTTTAGAGGCACCATTTACATACCAACAACCTGCATGACCATTACCACTGATTCGTATGTATATACACAGCACTGTCTATCAGGACTTCTACCAGGCTATTAGTTACTGCATGTGGTTCAAACCGAAAAAAAATCACATTTAAACTTTAATAACGATTTTCCAAGACTAATTTAAAGTCATAAAATCTTTACATATGACCACACCAACAATTAGGCAGGCATCTAACCAAAAAACCTTTATTGAGTGCTGGTTGTATAACCAGAAGCCAAGGAAAAACCAAGCAAGTGTAAAACACAGCCCTGCCCTCAAATTGCTTACACTCTTGTGTTCCAAGGAAACCAAAAGCTAAGCTGAGAGCCAGGGACAAGTCAAAGCAGACAAACCAGATAGAAATCAAGAATGTGCCCGCTCTTAGTCCCAAGAACATAGGAGCCCTTGCAGCAGGGGAGTGAGCTGCAGGAGGAGGAGCAGGGAGAGTCGCTTCTCCAGAAGAGGCCACCTTGAAAGTAAACAAATTAAAGGAAAAAGACATCCAAGCAGGAATTTGAAATATCAAATCATTAAATTCAATAGAAGTAAGAATGATGGCATTTGAAATATCAAATCATTAAAGGGAATAGAAGTAAAAATGATGGCTGAGTTATGAAGATAAAATCCCAGGGAATAAATGAAGTAAGAAAGAGGAAATTTTCACTTTGGAGAAGGCTGTCCAGCTCAGATATTGGAGAAGTCGCACGACTAGCAATAATGGTCTCCTACTTGCTAATGAGCATGTCATACTGGGCAAAACCCAAACGAAATTCAGAATCCACAATCTCTAAGGTCCCAGTTGTCCAGGAAAATGAGAGAATGCTTTGTCCTGCTAGAACTATAAGGCTGTTACCATGGGACCCTGTCACTCCCCAGCCTCACTTGAAGTCTGAGGGCTTGGTGGTTCACTGCTCAGCTGTTTGGGACACTGACTTGCTCTAATCCCAGGAGGCAGGGTGCTCAGGTACACAATTCCGACAATCCCAACAATTCGCCCTGCTCCCTCCACCAGTACCCTCAGCACCCCACACCCCACCGTGTAGCATTTCCAGGCTTTGTCAATAGACCAGTGTCAATGGAGTAGGTGACAAAGGAGGTTTTTCCATTTAAGAAACCCAGACAACCAGAAAGCCTCCCAAGGTGTGGCACAAGCGAACACTTTGATCTCAGGCTCTCAGCCTCACACCTCACTCCCCTAGGTCCAACCCTCCTAGGCCCGGAACCTAGGAATCAGAGCTGAGGAAGCATCCTCTCTTACACTTCACCAAAGCCATTTTGGGGCAGTTTCTCTCCCAGTTGAAAGAGTGCAAACGGTACAGGCACTCTTTCCAGGTGTCTCTGCTACCCCTCCCCTCCCCCTCCCCCGACGCCACTCTCCTACCGAGTGGAGCTGGATTGTTAAGAGCCTGTTAGGGTTTTAGCTCCGCAGGGTTACAGCGCCTGGGGTCTGAATACACTCGCAGTCATCTTTCACCAGAAATGAAGATTCCCTCGAAATCTGTTCCCTATGTGGCCTGGTTTCTTTGAGCTAATGAGATAAATTGTTGCCTAAAGTGAAATAATAGATGAGAAAAGGCTTCGATGGCATGGAAAATGCCTGAGAAATACAACTTGTTATAATAATACTAAACGAGGTTGGCAGCCCTGATTGTCCCCTCCAGGAACTTCTGGGGCTGAGAAGGCAAACCTGGTCTTAGCACTAAGTGAGGGTAGTTCTTGCCTATCTCAATTGCTTTTAAAATTTCTTATTTGTGCCTCACCAAAAAGCCATCTAATTATTAGAATATTCTCTGGATGCTCAAATTTTCTTATCACCTTATCTGAGCACAGCATCTGCCCACGACCTGGAATCTCGGAACTAGAAGGAAGCTTAAAGACCAGAAGAGGTCAGGTGACTTGCTTAGGTTCACTCAGTGAGGTAGAGCCATAACTTGTACTACAACTGAGGTCTCCCACAACGGGGTTCTCTTTCTTTTCCATAACCGTCGTCAGTGAGAAAGAATAAAATCCACCCCCATACACAGACACACACACACACACCCCAATGCCCTGTCCTGATGGCTCTAAGAACACCAAACCCGCGGCTGGATTTCCTGAAGTTGCCACCCATGCCTTGAAATTGCCTCAGTTGACCCTCCAAGACGGGCTCTCACCAGAGTTTCTCAGACTAGAGGACAGCAGCAACCTTGGGTCTTCCCATTGTGTTCCACCCCTCCCCTCTCCCTTCCTTGCCCTTCAGCAGGATTTCTAGAAAGTCAGACCCGCATTCGAACACACACCTGTGCAACACAGATTCATCCACTCTCCTGTCCTAGGATGCTCTCTGGGGCTGCTTTTAGCGGTCATTCGAAATTGAAGGCTGTGATCCATGGAGGAGGTAGGGGTCCCCCCATTTAGAGTCTCAAGAAATTCTCAGGGGTCTCCTACTTTTCTTATTCCCACCCTCCTCTACACCAGCAACAGCTTAATTTGTCTGGACGTTTTGCGCACCCTCACTGTCAGTCAGGGCCACTCAGTGATTTAAAAGCCCTTGCAGTTTCAATACCAGTTTGCACATTTAAAAATAGGCTTTGGAGGAGGGTGGAACTCAGATCCCAAGAGTACCCCAGGGCAGAATCTCCCAAGTGGCTGTGGAAATGTATGCATTTGAGAAGGGGGTGCGGCCAGCTACCCCCAAACCATCTAGAGCTCTGTCCACCTTCTGAACTCCAGCATCTTCCTAGAAAAGCCTCTGCAGGCACCCTTCAAAATAGAGCTCCCACCTGCCAAGCCTCCCCTCAGCCCCACAGGACTCCAGGTAGCCTCAGGGTCCACTCATGGCAGCGTGGGAGCCTGACGTCCCCAGGAACTTCTTGGTTGCCCCTTTTGTCAGAGACGAGGGTCCAGCAGAGGCTGGTGCGAGCCGGGAGGGCGAGCATCCCCCCGCCACCCCCCGTGTGCCCAGCCACCCACCTGTGGAAAAAGAGCAGGATGGAGAGCATGGTCTGATCGATGTTGCGGTTGCAGATGCCCTCGTTGATCAGGTAGCAGGGGTCCCGCAGCACGGGCTCGAGCGAATCCTGCCGCATTATGCTGTTGAGCTTGTCAGTGTTGAGGTTCTCGAAGATTAGCTTCTCCTGCAGCTGCCGAAAGTTGTTCACGGTAGGGCTGCCCGGGTTGTTGTTCTCCCCGCCGCTGTCTCCCTGGAGGCCGCTCCGGTGGGCCAGGTCCAGACAGCAGTTGCAGCAGTCGAGGCCGACAGGTGAGCGGCAGTCGGTCTTGGGCTGGGCCATCTTCCCAGGCTCGGGGGACGCCTGGCCTGCGAGGTCAGGGGCAGCTGGCAGGTGCGCGCCCTCTGGGCTGATCTGAGGGGACTCCAGGGTGTCTGGAAAAGACAAGCTGTGCGGAGAAGAGTTGGAAATTAGCGCCTAAAGCTAGCCACCCTCGGCTCGGTCCTCTTCTGGCTGTGCTGCTCGGGGTGCGAATACAAACAGCTGGACAAACAGCTCCGAGCGGATCCTTTGGGCTCACTTCCTCCTCCTCCTCCTCCTCCTCTAGAGGCTGGGGCCGCCCCCTGAGGTGCCACACGAGGCCCCAGCGCAGTCCCAAGTTTCCCAAGTGTGAGCGGGGCTCGGGGCGGACCTGTGGCAGCAGGAAGGGCGGGCAGCAGGGCAGAAGGAGAACCGGGGCGCGCCCTCGCTCCTTCCCTCCTTTGCTCCCTCCCTCCCCGGCTCGCTGGCTCTACCGCTCTCGGGCTCCCCTGGGCTGTGCCGGCGGAGCGGTGGCAGGAGCCGAGAGCGAGTGAGCGAGTAAGCTAGCCGCACGCCCAGGAGTCAGCACTAGGCTGTGACAGCATGTAAATTACCCCGGAGGGGCCGGCGGAGAACGCTCGGCCGCCGCTTCCCCGGCGAGCGTCGGCCCCGGAGCCGGCTCGGTCCTGCCCCCAATCCTCCGCCCCTGCCCCGCCCTCACCCTCGCGCCCTTGCACCCACACGGCCGCTCGCACCCTGGCCCGTGCTCCCGGGAGCCCGGCCCGGCTCTCCCTCCCTCCGCGAGCCCGGCGCCTCGGCTCGGGCTCTCTCGCTGCTCAGGGCGCATCCTCGGCCAGAAATCTATGAGCAGCCGCCCGGGGCCGCCGCACCACCCTGGTCTCGCGCTCGGCGGGAGGGCAAATGTCTCTCGTCCCACCGCGGACGGGTCCCCCTACAGGAGAGACGCCGCTCTCGAGAGCCCGTCTTGTCAGCCTTACACCGCGGCCCTCCACAAGCCTGTTTTCGGGGGGCGGGTTGCAAAGAGAGCGGTTGCCCCCGCAGAGAGCCTGAGAGTGTCAGGCACACATCAGGAGGACCCACTAAACGCCTTGAACAAAACTCACAGAAGCACGCTCAAACTCTCCTCGGTTTTTGTCCCTTCCTCCTCACTTCACTTATCTCCCCCTTTTCCCCACTTGCTCTCTCCTCTCTTCCTGAACACCATCTGAGGCGATCTCTGTCCCGGCTTCCGCGAATGCCGGCTCCCCAGCAGGCTTCCCGCTGCCCGCCCCTCTCCCTCTCTTTTCCCTCTTCTCGATTTGTGCCCCCTCACTCCGAAATCCCCCTCCCCCACCTTCCTTCTCTCAGCGTTTATTCTCCCACTCTTTTCCTTCTCTCTTGTTTTCTTTTCCTTTTTTCTCTTTCTTTACCATTCCTGCTCTCTTCCCATTCTTTCTTGCCCCGTTTCTTTCCTTATGTCTTTTTCTCTCTTACAGTATTTCCTCATTTACCCCTTTCCTCCCCCATTCGTCTTTTTGTCTCCCCGGGTTCTTTCCTCCCACTTCATTTCCCTCGTTTTATTTTCCCCTCGCTCCCCTCACTTCAGCACCGCGTCTTTCTCCTCAGTTTTTCCCCTTTCTCCTCACCTCACTTATCTTCCCCTCCTCTATTTGTCCAAACTTGCTCTCCCCCCTCTTTTCGAATCCCCACCTGCCACCTTCTCTGATCTCTGTCCTTACTCTTTAAGAGATGTGGTGAGCAGATATTCACGGGCACAGGAGTGTCGTAAAACTGCGGGCTGAGGGGTTCTCGGCTCTGAGGAGAAGACAACTCGGGAGCTGAGGAAAGGTGAAAGGGCAGATTTGCGGAGAGCAAGGCGGGCTGGTGCCCTGGGTCGTACCCCAGCTTTGTGAGATGTAGGGATGTGATGAGTGGGCAAGTGGAAGACTTGCCGGGTGTCTCAGGACTTGGAGACTTGGAATACTCTGGATGTATAGGATTCAATAATTATTGGTGCCTGAAAAAAATTCAAAATACTCATGATGTTCAGTTTTCACATAAAACTCAAATGGATTTCAGTTTGTCAGTACTCCCCACCCTCCCTTCAGTTCCCTTCATTCACAAGCCCATGGCCATGCAATAGAGCAGTATATACCGCCATCTTGTGTTTAAGACGTGAATATGCCCTGCCTGGGTCACGGAGTTAGATCTTTGCGAGACGCCAGAGGTGCCTCCTAGTGGAATCCACACTGCATTGGTTCTGAGAGTAGGAAGAAAGGGGAGGCAGATCCTTTACACGAAGAGGGCGCATGGCCAAAATTTTTGGCTGAACACCAGTCAGAGCAGAGCCACCGTCTTTCTAGTGGAGCTCTACTTGCCTGGGTCCCTGTGTGTTGGGCTTCCATATATTTGAATTCCCTCCAGATGCCACAAGCATCAGCCCTGTGATTAGGAGCAAAGTGCAACCAACAAACCCCTGTTCCCAAGGCTCTGTGGGTCTTACACCGGGCCAGGCAATTTTCAGAAATGGGGGGAAGACAGTACTCTCTCGGCTGTAGGGGCCCGAAAACCAAAAACAAGCTGTATCCCTGGCTCCTGACAGGATCCCAAGATCAGAGATGAGGGAGGTGTTTGGAGGTCACTAACCAGACCAGCAGGGCTGAGAATATGGTCCCTGTATTCTCACAAACTTCTGAGAATTCGGTTTGCTCTCTCAAAAGCCAATCCTTTAGATGCATTAATTTTCCCTTTTCTTCTTCTTCATTGTCTTTTTTTTTTAATGTTCTTGGGTAAAAGCCAGAGGAGGTAGTAGAATATGAAATTTCATATGCATTGTGTAGACTTATAGCCTACTGAATTGTTTTTTAATTACAGTGTTTATGATTTTCCCTCTTGTTTATAATTATTTTATGTTAAATGTTATAACAAAATATATTAGTTCCATAAATATTTATTTAAGTGGTATTTTGAGAACTGCTGGGGCCTTTTGCTTCTTTGCTTGCCTGAGTTCTCTTATCTTTGCACATAACCTTGGGACAAGGCCCTGGTGGAAGTAGGCATTTGGCACCATTAAACTCAAGATTTTGTCCCCTTGACATTTCCCTTGTTGTAGTCCTTGCTCTCAAGCAGTATTGTTAATAATTCAACACAGCTTTGCATACTATATCCAGGCTGATCAAGAGCAAATAGAACTTAGATATAGAAACATCTAGATAGTTTGGAGATAGAGTTCAGAAAGCTGCCGTGTGTTTGCATACAAGGCCAGCTTGTATTGACATATAGCACGCCTCCGTGGGAAGGCTGACTGGGCAGGGCCGCCTTGGCTCTTCTCTGTAAGGCCTTGCTTTGCTCACATATATTGTGTTAGATGGAGGCTCCAGGCAGCAAAACATTCTTGTATAAACCCAGCCAGCAGAGGGGTGCCCCACTTCCTGACAGAGCTGGTAGCTTTCTGGGTGGAGCAGAAAGGAAATATAAGAGGTGCCTCCTTCTCAGATGGAGTCATTCAACAGTCACTTACTCTGCACTTGCCTTGTGCCAGGTACAGTGTTACTGGGAATAAGAAGTAAATAAGACATAGCCCAAGTGCCAAAAGAATTCATGATTTAGCTGGCAAACAGATATGTAAACAAACAAAAACAGTACAAATGGGAAGTGAGGATGGAGGCCTGGTGTGTGTGGGGGGGAGCAAGTGTTGTGGGAGTGTAGAGGAGGGGTCAGCTCTGGAAGGAGGGAACGGCAATCTAGGTGGAGAGAGTAGAGAACAGAGGCCTGGAGGTGAGAACAGGTGTATGCTGGGGGCCAGGTGTGGATTATGAAACGGGTCAGTGTTACTGGAGAATAAGAGGTGAGAGATGGAACAGTGAGAGTCGAGGCTGGAAAGGGATTCGGGAACCATGTTTCAGGGGACATCGTGTGAAACATTAAGGAAATCCTCCCACTTCACAAGTTTGCCGTGCATTTAGCAATTATTATTATTATTTTATTTTTGGTGAGGAAGATCGGCCCTGAGCTAACATCTGCCAATCCTCCTCTTTTTGCTGAGGAAGACTGTCTCTGGGCTAACATCCATGCCCATCTTCTTCCACTTTATATGGGACACGGCCACAGCATGGCTTGCCAAGCGGTGCGTTGGTGCGCGCCCGGGATCCGAACCGTCGAACCCCGGGCCGCCACAGCAGAGAGCGCGCACTTAACCGCTTGTGCCACCGGGCCAGCCTCTACATTTAACAATTATTAAGAAAAAGAATAGGGCCGGCCCGGTGGTGTAGCGGTTAAGTGCATGCACTCCACTTCAGCGGCCCAGGGTTCTCAGGTTCGGATCCCAGGCACGCACTGAGGCACTGCTTGTCAAGCCATGCTGTGGTGGCGTCCCATATAAGGTGGAGGAAGATGGGCACGGATGTTAGCTCAGGGCCAATCTTTCTCAGTAAAAAAAAAAAAAAAAAGGAGAGGATTGGCATCAGATGTTAGCTCAGGGCTTATCTTCCTCACACATAAAAAAATTAAAAAAATGGAAAAAATATGTTAAAAAAAGAATAGATATAATTTATTGAGTCCCTGCTATGTGCCGGGCACTTTACATATATTATATCATTTAATTCTCACAACAACCTTATGAAGTAGATATTATGATTCCAGTGATGTGATGGGCTTGGGAAAGTTAAAGAAGCTCTCAGGTCACATAAGTAGTAAGTAGTGGCGTTTGGATTTGAACCCACAACTTTCTGACTTCAAAACTTGTGCCTTTAACCATTAGGTGATTTTTTTAATGACGGGTTTATCAAACATTGCAAAGCATAACATCTGTTTTAAGAAGACTGCATACTCAAAATAAAAGTGCAATTGATGATTTAATGACTAATATATTTAAAGACATTTATTTGTACTGTGGAAAGCCGAGAAGGAAATTGACAAATCTGGTATAATAACTGGTATTATAATAGCTGACTTTTTGATTACCTACCATGTACCAAGTGCTTTACATGGCGTCATCCAATTCAATTATCACAACAATCCTGTGAGTTAGATACTACCATCATCCCCAATTAAGAGACAAGGAAACTGAGGAACAGAGAGGTTATATAGCAGATAGGTGGCTACCCTCTAAGCACTTACAGTCTAGTTAGGTTCAAGTTAAGGCACACAGCAGCGATTTTTAGGCAAGCCCATTTCCCTAACATCGATATTCAATTTTGTTAACTTTTCTTAACTGGAGAAAGCAGATTATCTTTCCTGAAACTTTTCACAATTGTTCATCATAGATTTGTAGACTGTTATAGCTGGTAAGCGTTTAAAACCTTCTAGATCAGGCATTCTTAACCTTTTTTGTGCCAAGGACACTTTTAACAATATAATGAAGCCTAAGGACCCCTTCTCAGACCAAGGTTTTTAGATACATAAAATAAAATACATAGGATTACAAAGGAAATAAATTATACTGAAATGTAGTTATGAAAATATTAAAAATAGAAGATTGTGATATAGTTATATAAGTGTTTGTTATTAATGTAGTAAATAAGAAGATCTAGATGCAGCTCTGATAACCATGGTGACTTCAAAGTAACAATGAGTGTAAAAATATTTAAAGACCCCTCTAATAACAGTAATGTAGCATAAAACTGTTTGCAATCTCTACCAGTGACAAAGTCACAGGTACTGCTAATACCACTGTGATCTGTTCTCTGCATTTATAGTTGAAGGAAATCTAAATTTCAGTTAGAGGTTGGTGAAAATAAAGATGTAATATTTTCCCATTGAAGATTTTTTATCCTCTGAATTTTTTGAAATCCTTGTTATAGACCAAACACCTTATAATATTAATAACAATAGCTAACATGAAGGAGCCTTTACTATATGCAAGGCACTATGCTGGGGGCTTTACAACCATTTTCCATTTATTCCTCATAGCAAGCCTATGAGGTAGCCTTGTTTTACAGCTCTCAGAGAGGTGCAATTAATTTTCCAAGGTTACACAGCTGGCAAGTGGAAGAGAACGACAGAAATTTATTGTCTCACACTTCTGGAGGCTAGAAGTCCAAGATCAAGGTGTCAGCAGAGTTGGTTTCTACTGAGGCCTCTCTCCTTGCCTTGTAGATGGCTGTCTTCTCCCTGTGTCTTCACATGATCTTCCCTCTGTACGTATCTATGTCCAAATTTCCTCCTCTTATAAGGACGCCAGACAATGGAATATTATTCAATGCTAAAAAGAAATGAGATAGCAAGCCATGAAAAGACATGGAGGAACCTTCAATGTATAGTAATAAGTGAAAGGAGCCAATCATATTGGATTAGGGCTCACCATAATGACTTCATTTTAACTTAATTGCCCCTTTAAAAATCCCGTTTTCAAATATAGTCACATTCTGAGGTACTGGGGGTTAGAACTTCAACATATAGATTTTGGAGGGGGACATAATATAGCCCATAACAGATCCCAACCACAAGGATTCAGATTCAGTAGGTCTGGGGTGGGGACCAGGGATCTATAATTTTAAATGTCCCCAGGTGATTCTTATAGACGGACACGTTTGGGAGCTATTATGTTCTCTCAATCACAAACTTTCTTAGCACAGTGCTTGGGCATGGTAGATGCTCAATAAATATTTGTTGATTGATTGAGGAGATGGAGATGAGCAACTGGGGGAAATTTTAAAATGTCCTTGGGGATCATCACATAGAAGTTAGACAGTTAGAGGTCTCAAATAGTATAGACAACTCTGTTTGCAGATAGGGAGCTGGACCACATGATCTCAATGGCCACCTCTTCTTACTTTCAGTTTTTTATATGCAAAAATAACAAGGTGCAAATTTATATGCAAGCATTAAGAGAACATTAACTAAGAACTGATTTGAATGTGATAGAGTTAATAAGAAAACAAAGTAGATCCTATATAT
This sequence comes from Diceros bicornis minor, assembly GCF_020826845.1. NCBI lineage: Eukaryota > Metazoa > Chordata > Mammalia > Perissodactyla > Rhinocerotidae > Diceros > Diceros bicornis. The sequence continues at coordinate 100,454,019 of NC_080781.1, forward strand.
GTAGGATATTTGAGTCTTTGTGATTATGTATATATTTCTACATGGAGCTTCGCCTATGTGTGGATATTGTGTGTGTATATGTTGGGGGGATGTTTGAATATGGTTGTGTATGAGTGAGAGGGATATGTATAGAAGGGTGTGTGAATGGGCACTTGTATCAAGTTTCTTAATCCCAGTTGAGGGCCACTTTACTCTCCCCTCACAGAGCTCAATAAATGGTTACCATTATAATAGTTTAAAAAATAGTAATAGTAGGGGCCTGCCCAGTGGCTCAAGCGGTTAAGTGCGCACGCTCCGCTGTGGTGGCCCAGGGTTCGCCGGTTCGGATCCCGGGCGCACACCGACGCACCGCCTGTCAAGCCATGCTGTGGCAGCGTCCCATATAAAGTGGAGGAAGATGGGCACGGATGTTAGCCCAGGGCCGGTCTTCCTCAGCAAAAACAGGAGGATTGGCAGATGTTAGCTCAGGGCTGATCTTCCTCACAAAAAATAAAAATTAAAAATTAAAAATAGTAATAGTAGTAGTAGTAATAAAAGGCTCCAGTACTCAAGAATCTCTAGTTTTTCTAGGTCTTCTTTAAATATTGATTTATTTTGCTATGGTTTGGTTTTCCATCCTTCTATTAGAACTGGGACTTACTCTATTCAGAATTGACACATTGTTCTCTTGCTTAATATATATCTTCCTGTGGAAGGATTCCAACTAAATTGTTGACAGTGGTTACCTCTAAGGAGGGCTCGAGATTAGGCACTGGGGGAAAGGAATGAAGGAAAGGGACTTTCTAGTTTTATCATTTGCCCAAAAGTTAGTATGTTTTACTTATATAAATTAAAGATTTTTATTATAAAAGTAATACAAGATTATTTTAGAAAATGGCTGGTACAGGATGTTATGAAGATTCTCCCACAAATCTAACAACCAAGAGCAACTTTTATCTCGGCCCCTCTTTTTTTTTTTTGTGAGGAAGATTAGCCCTGAGCTAACATCCAATGCAAATCCTCCTCTTGTTTTGCTGAGGAAGATTGGCCCTGAGCTAACATCCGTGCCCATCTTCCTCCACTTTATATGGGATGCTGTCACAGCATGGCTTGACAAGCGGTGCGTCTGTTCGCGCCGGGAACCAAACCTGCGAACCCCAGGCCACCGCAGCAGAGCACGTGAACTTAACTGCTATGCCACCAGGCCGGCCCCTCAGCCTCTCTCTTTATAGAACTATTTCATGGAGGTCATATATTATTGCATCCTAATATCTACAGTGTTTTCTTCTGGAGCTCATAGTCTGGTATTTGAGTGAGCGCGTGTGTGTTATGAGATGAAAGTTGTGATAGAAGGAAGCATAGGGTGGTGGTGGAAGGAACACAGAGTGGGTGCACCTAACCCGATTAGAAAGATCAAGGAAGACTTCCTGGAAGAGGTGGTGCCTGAACTGAGCTTTGAAGGATGAATTGGGAAGGCCGAGCCCATTTTCTTGTGCCTAGTAGGCATTCACCTACTGAGATAGTGGATATAAAACACTTAGTGCCTAGCACATAGTAAGAGCTCAATAAATGGTAGATATCATTACTATTACCTGACCCTTTCCAACAAACTTGAATGACAACTTGTGTTTGCTATGAGGACTCAATGAGATAACGCATATAAAGTACTTAAGAGAGTGTCTGCACATAGTAAGTGTACAGTAAATGGTGATAGTTGATAGTGTTGTTAGTGGTGATTTTTTATCTTTAGATTCTACTGGACTGAGATGGACTGTTCTGTGTCTGATTTTCTGGGTTTTCTGATTCTGCACTTTGTCCTCTTACATTATTTCAAATGTAATGTCTCCAAGCATGCTTAGGTTTGGAGCTTTTCCTTACAGCAACAGCTGACCCAACCACCACTCCCACCATCACCAGTCATGTGGTGTGCTCAAGTTGTAGTTTCTAAAAGCATATAGAAAATAGAGGAGCTGATGGTGGAAGAAGTGGAACAGAACCTTGGCTGCCTCAGAAAATATTTTCTGTGTAGTTGAGGGGATAGTCTCTGGTTTTCTGATCAGCAGAGCGCCTGTATTGCTAAGCTGAAGACAGCTGGTAGAAGTGAATCAAAATCTTTCCCCATCTTTCTTGGGCACTTTCATTGTCTGCATCAGAGGGTAGAGTGTCTACAGGCCACAAATATGCTCCTCAGCCCAGCCTCATCTCCTCACAAGAGCCAGCAGAAACTCCTTCCCCACTAGCAATGGGCAGTCACTTTTTTCCCCAGTTTCCCCAGCTAGTGCAGCCCTTAGTGTTTTTTGCAGGGCTTCATGGAGATTTTAATGGGCATTTATAAATGGTGGGTATCAGACATTGCTAGCTTGCTGCCTTATTAACCCAGAGTTCCCCTGGATGTAACTGATCTTCTTGCTAAAGACTTCAGAGAGAAGGCACAAAAGTCCCCTGCTTTTGCATGGTCCTTTGTTTCTAGCTTTCCACCACTCTCCATCCTGGGGACCCTGTTTCCACCAGTCATCTCATATTCCCCAATACAGGAGTCCTCTTCATTTTTGTAAGGGAAAACTGTGTTGTACTTTCCTGAAGCTTTGATCTCCTCTGGAAAGAAGGAGGTTAAGGGCAGAGGGAAGGTGACTGAACCTGGGGGCTGGCTGTCAGGGAGTGAAGAGGATTGGGGGGCAGGGGCGCTGCTTCCTGTCTTGCTCTCCGAGCTGAGAATCCAGGCAAATTGCAGAGAGCAGGGCAGGAGGAGGGTAACCATCTTGCAGAGATAGCTTGTAAGGCCTTGATATTGTTTGTAGATCCCTAGCTACTGATTAGGGGCCCCTGACCTAATATAGTAGAAAAATGTTTTGTGGTGGTGTTGTTGTTGTTGTTGCTGTTTTTTAATATCCTTCCTGAGGGGTATCTCCCTTCCTGTATTAGCTTTCTGAATCTTGATACCATGCACTCAGCTTGATCTATTTGCCCTACTTTCCGCTCCTTGGAGCATTCTTATTTACCTTTCAGCCACCTCTGGAATCCTGGACTTGGTTTATCTAGCCCTTTGTCACCACTCCATATGTAGACATACAGGCAGCCTCCAACTTGTACACAGGCTGAGATCTCAAAGTTCATTCTGAAGTCAATTGTTTGGAAGGTGACATGCATTTTTTCATAGGACAAAAAAATTGTTATAAATGGTAGTTACATTTCCAGGCCAGCCCACAAAAGATATTTTTTTACCTTTAATGTACTAGAACTGTGGGCCATTTGCAATGAAAAAGTAGAAAATCTTACTAATTCAGCAAAAACAGGAGACAGTCCAATGGAATAAGAAATGCTTTAGCTTGACTGCTGGCTGGCGCTGGAATCAAGGAGGTTGAATTGGGTGGATGGGGCTTTCATGAGGCCCTTATGGGGACTTTCGGGGACTTTGGAAGGCTACAGAGGGTTGGTCGTAACACTAGTTCTTTATTATTTCTAACTTCACTTCAAAACTAATGGCTTTTTTTCTCTTTTTGTTGCGTGAGGAAGATTAGCCCTGAGCTAACATCTGTTGTTCATCTTCCTGCTTTTGCTGAGGAAGATTGGCCCTGGACTAACATCCGTGTCCACCCTCCTCCACCTCATACGTGGGACGCCTGCCACAGCATGGCTTAATAAGCAGTGCATAGGTCTGCTCTGGGGATCTGAACCCGCAAACCCCGGGCTGCTGGAGCAGAATGCGTGAACTTAACCACTACGCCACTGGGCCGGCCCCCAAAACTAATAGCTTTTAATAATGACTATTATATACTGAGCATCTACTGTGTGTCAGGTACTGTGCCAGGCAGTTTGCATGCCTCCTCCTCATTTCATCCTCACCACAGCACTAATAGGTAAACACTGTAATCTTTCTTTTACAGATGAGGAGACTGAAGCTCAGAAATGTCAATGAGCTTGGTGAAGATTACTCAGACAGTACAATTGGAAACCAAATCAGTGGTTTCCCACTCCTCAAACCTGTGCTTTACCATATGTACCCAGCCACCCTTTTCTTTTCCCTATCCGGATATATCATGAGCACTACTCCTAGGGCTGTTATCCATGATTAGAGCTATTTGTTAGTGCACAAAGCAAACAAAGATCAGAGAAATCAAGAGAGGTGGAAGCAGAGAGAAAAGGAAGGAGGAAGGGAGAAAGAGTTTTGCTACGCAAAAGTTCAACTAAGAAACCAGGTACAGTCACGCATGGCTTAATAACAGGTATATGTTCTGTGAAATGCATCATTAGGTGATTTCGTGGTTGTGCGAACATCCTAGAGTGTACTTACATAAACCTAGATGGTATAGCCTACTACACACCTAGGCTATGTGGAACTGTTCTTATGGGACCACTGTCGTATATGCGGTCCATTGTTGACCAACATGTTATTATGCAGCGCATGACCGTACATCAGTGCTTCTCAAACTGTACTGTGCATACAAATAACCTGACGCTTGTTAAAATGCAGCTTATTATTCAGCGGGTCTGGGGAGGGACCTGAAATCCTGCATTCCTAACAAACTTCCAGGTGATGTTACTCCTGTTGGTCCATGGGCAACACTTTTAATAGGAAGGCCTTATAGTGCAAATGATAAACAAACCAAAAAATGTAAGCATCCTTAATACATGATTCCTAATTTAATTGGGATCAGCTTCTACACTAAACAGTCACTTTTTATTCTCTTTTCTCCTATAGGCTGTCCCAGGCCATTGTCTCTGCTTTTGGTCTGCCTGTCTGTTTCATCTTACACTCAACTGTTCTTTTTTCTTTTTTTTTTTTGAGGAAGATCAGCCCTCAGCTAACACCCGATGCCAATCCTCCTCTTTTTTTTTGCTGAGGAAGATTGGCCCTGAGCTAACATCCATGCCCATCTTCCTCTACTTTATATGGGACACCGCCACAGCATGGCTTGACAAAGCGGTGCGTCGGTGTGTGCCCAGGATACAAACTCGCGAATCCCGGGCAGCTGAAGTGGAGCGCGCGCACTTAACCACTTGCGCCACTGGGCCGGCCTCTCAACTGTTCTTTTTGTGTGCGTGTGAGGAAGATCAGCCCTGTGCTAACATCTGCCAATCCTCCTCTTTTTTTTTTTTGTGCTGAGGAAAACTGGCCCTGGGCTAACATCCATGCCCATCTTTCTCCACTTTATATGGGACGCCGCCACAGCATGGCTTGCCAAGCGGTGCATCAGTGCCCGCCCGGGATCCGAACCGGTGAACCCCGGGCCACTGCAGGGGAGCATGTGCACTTAACCACTTGCGCCACCCGGCTCGCCCCTCAACTGTTCTTTTAAACACAGGTGTTAAAGACATATGAGCATCTTCCACCACTTTGAGCTCTAAGCAGCCTCGCTCAGGCATTAGTTTCTCTTGCACAAGCTAGATTCCTGGCCATGGGGTTCCAGGCCTCAACAACCACTCTCAGCTCTCTGTCTACCAGCCCCAGTAGATAGTTGTATGTCATAGCTGCACGTCCTTCTAGTTGCTGTATGTGGGACACGGCCTCAGCATGGCCGGAGAAGCGGTGCGTCGGTGCGCACCCGGGATCTGAACCCGGGCCTCCAGCAGCGGAGCGTGCGCACTCAACCGCTAAGCGATGGGGCCGGCCCCCAGCCTGGCTTTTTAAAGACTCTGAATCCTTATTTCTGCAGCATAGTTGAAATAATACCAAGCGTTGGTTTAAGGCAGCCATTGCAAAGGTTCTTTGTAGAGTCCTCCTGCCAATTCCAGAAGGCCAGTAAAATTTGTTTCCTGGAAGGTTATTTGCTTTATCTTGCCACCTTCTCTTCCTCCTCCCCTTAGGATTTTGATTGTGATCATTTTGAGCCATTCTTCAAGTTTTTCTTCTATTTTTAGATTCTCTGACTCATTCTTCCCCAATAGCAAGAGCCAGGGAGGGCCTCCTATTCTAGCCAAGATCTACTTTTTCAAGTAGGAAGTAGTCTCTCACAGTGTCTACAAATCAACTTGATCTGTAGCCTGCAACAACATGATTGCTTTTCCGTCTTCTCTCTCTCTAACTGTGGCCTTTCTAACTCCCTTCATCCAGGGATCCAGCCTCCACTTGAATACACTAGGTAGGTTCACATTTCATCATTGGATAAATGAAAAACTGTGCTGAAAAAGACTTGCAATCTACTATCTGTAACTTCTATCCATTAATCTTACTTTTATCATATGGAGCAGAAATAACCCTTCAAGTGTTTCATGATGGCTGTCATATCCTCCTTTAACCATCGCTTTGCTAGACTAAACATATCCAATTCCTAATCAGTCTTCAGTGGTTTCTTGACCTTATCTAGATGCATTATAGTTTGTAAATGTCCACTTTAAAATAAGGCACCTAGAAATGGACACATTGCTCCATGTGTGGTTTGACCAGCACTGAGTACGTTAGGACTGTTCCTTCCCGTGATCTTCTAATGCAATTTTATGATTGTGTTGGCTTAAAAAAGAGTAAGTCACTTCTTCACATTTATTGAGCACCTACTTTGGGTCAGATACTTAACATCTACTAAACAACCGCTCCAAAGGTTCAGTGGTAGAGGTTCTCTGTTCTCTCTTCCCCCCTGAGGCCAGGAGATGGTATAGCTAGCTTCGTCCAATCTTTCCTATTGTTATCTACTGTCCTCCAGGCCTCTCACTTATTAAGGACCTTGGCACCTCACTTATAGTCTCCCCAACTCTGGCCACCATCCTGAGTGATTTTAATGTCCTTGTAAATGACCCATCTATAAGCTTCATCCTTTTAATCATTTTCACCTCCACTCCACTTCACCAACCTATTCCCATGATCCACTTTATTCTCAGAAGATGACCTCATCTCTTATTCCATTTTGAAAATCTAGGCCACCAGATGCTAACTTTCATGTTCCTACCTTCACCCCACCCTACCACATAGCCACATCCTAACCTACTTTCTTTTTGTCTTGCAGGAGTAGACAGGTTCTCCAGTTCAAAGCTAATCCATCTACTTATGCTTTGGAGCCCATTCTTTCCCACCCTCTTGGGGACCTACCTTCATCAGTTATCCCCTCTCTCATCTGTCTCTTCAACCACTCCTTCTCTTTTTACTGGCTGCTTCCCATCAGCATTTAGATATGCTCAACTTTCTCCCATTTAAAAAAAGAGACAAGTAAAACTCCCCTTCAACTCTATCCCCAACTGGTGCTCACCCTATTTCTTTCCTTCTGTTATTACAGAAGGTTTTGTGTGTGTGTGTGAGGAAGACCAGCCCTGAGCTAACATCCATGCTAATCCTCCTCTTTTTGCTGAGGAAGACTGGCTCTGAGCTAACATCTATTGCCAATCCTCCTCCATTTTTTCCCCCAAAGCCCCAGTAGATAGTTGTACATCATAGTTGCACTTCCTTCTAGTTGCTGTATGTGGGACGCGGCCTCAGCATGGCCGGAGAAGTGGTGCTTCGGTGCGCGCTCAGGATCCGAACCCGGGCGGCCAGTAGCTGAGTGCGCGCACTTAACCACTAAGCCACGGGGCCGGCCCTACAGAAGCTTTTCAAAAGAGGAGTCTATACTCACTGTCTCCATTTCCTCAGCTCCCATTCAAAACTCAGCCCCGCCCCTCCCCCCAGTCTGCCTTTTCTGACCCCAGAATACTACTGTTACTGCTCTTGTTAAGGAAATCAATGACATCCTGATTGCCAAATGCAACAAAGAGGTTTGAGTCTTTATTTTACTGGACTTCTCTCTGCTGCATTTAACATAATTGATGGCTTTCACTCCACTTCTGTCCTCCTGCCTCTCTTGAAAGTGCCTACTCCCTGGCTTTGGTGACACTGCTCCTCTCCTGATTCTCCTCATTCCTCTCTGGTTACTCCTTCTTATGCTCCTTTGTGGACTCTTCCCCTGCCATCCCTTAAATGCTGGTCTTTCCCAGGATTTTTCTTATTCTATAACTTTCTCCTAGATCATCTCATCCATCCTCATGCTTTTATCTACTGTGCTGTTGACTACCTAATCTATATCTGTAGCCTCTCTTATGAGCTCCAAACCTGAATACTCAATTGCAACTAAATATGTGGGACATAGTATATCCCACAGGTACCTCGAAATCAAACTCAGTATGTCACAGATTCATCTTCCTTACTCAAATCTTCTCCTCCTCCTCTATCTACCCCACCACCACCATTTTGGGGACTCAGACCTCTATCCACACAGTTGTCCAGGCCTGAAACTTGAGAGTCATCCTAGACTTTTCATTCAACCAGTTGCCAAGACTTGTTAAGTCTCTTCTAAGTATCTATCTGGTATTTCTTTTCTTTATGTTATTATAGCATATAGTCCAGACTCTCTATCATCTCCTTTTTTAACTACTTACATAGCTTATCTACTGGGTCTCCCTGTCTCTTGGCCTACTCCTCTTTAATCTGTTCTCCGCATTGGTGCTAGAATGGGTTTCCTGTAATACAGATCAGATCACATCACTCCTCTTCTTCAAGCCCTATCATGGCTTCCCACTGCTTAGTGGTAGAGTCCAAGCTGCTCCATATGCCTTACAAGGCCTTTCGCAGCCTGGCCCTGCCTACCCTTCCAGTCCTCTCTCCTATAATCCTTTCCTTATCCTCTTGCCCAAATATCGCGTCTCCCTGCCTTTGTACACACTGTTCTCTCTGCGTAGAATGACCCCTCATCTTCCAGCGGAACCCTGACTCAGCTTTCAAAATTGGACTTGGAGTATGTCTGGATAAATAGACAAGAAACTAGTGACAGTGATTTGTCTCTGCAGGGAACTGGGTGGCTGGAGCACAGGGATAGGAGGCAGACTTACTTTGCCCATCCTTTTGTCCATTTTGTCCATAAATCTGAATTGATTATTCAAAAAATAAATACAATGTGATCATTTTTTTAAAAGACTCAGGCATCATGTCCTCTAAAAAGTTGTCTCCCCCTTCCTCTCCTCTGTTCTTTTCCCTCCCGTCTCTGTGTTACCTCTGGGCCTAGTGTGTGCTCCTGTGAGTAGAAAAATCACATTGTGTTATAATTTATCTTTTCAGTTGTCTGTCTCCCCAGATTGTGAGCTCCTTGAGGGCAGGGGCTACATCTTGTTTCTAGTTATTTCCCGAGAATCTAGCACAGTGCTCCATAAAGGTTTATTGAATGAATGAAGAAATGAGTGAAGAAATGAATAAAGTATGGGATGCCCCAATTAGAAAACAGGGACCCCAAGCCTGTGCTCTTTCCAGATCTCCCTTGTTCTGTCCTTTGCTACATGTTGAATCTAAAAGTAATACTTTACATTTGTTTGTAAGTATTATCCATCACCTTGTCAGTGTGGGTTCAGCATCATCCAAAGCTACCCAGATCCTTTCAAAATCCCTCCTACCTTTCTGTCATCAACAGATTTAATATGCATTAGTATGTCCTATTCTGAGTCACTGAATCACAGAATTTGAATAATTCATCTAATACCTGCTGTTTACTGAACACCTACAGTGTATTAAGCACTGCGCCAGGTTTTTAAAAATATGACTTTGTCACAGCATTTGCTGCAAGGTAGGTGTTTTGATCCCCAGTTTACAGATGAGGAAATCAAAATCAATATGGTTAAACACTTTGTCCAGGGTCATGTTGCTAGTAAGTGGTGAAGCTAAGATTTGAACTGAGGTCTTTTGACTTCAGAATTCATGCTTGAGGGGCCTGCCCGGTGGCGCAAGCTGTTAAGTGCGCACGCTCCGTTGCAGCAGCCCAGGGTCCCCCTGTTCGGATCCCGGGCGTGAACCGATGCACCGCTTGGCAAGCTATGCTGTGGTGGGGTCCCATATAAAGTGGAGGAAGATGGGCACGGATGTTAGCCCAGGGCCAGTCTTCATCAGCAAAAAAAGAGGAGAATTGGCAGATGTTAGCACAGGGCTGATCTTCCTCACAAAAAAAAAAAAAAGAATTCATGCTTGATTCATAACACTACACTGATTAAAAGGGGCCTCTCCACTGCTTGACTACTGGGCAAGGGGTTCTCCAAGGTTGGCCTGAACCCCTTGGTGCCTAGTGCTTACTTCTCCTCAAGGCATCCTGTTCCATCTTTGGACTGCTCTGACCATTTTAAAGGCTCTTGCTGGTAGGAAGCCAAAATTATAAATGAGCCCAACAAGACAAATCCAAGAATAGAGCCTTTTGGCTCACTGCTAGAACTTCCCTTCTGGTCTGACACCAAACCATGCATTTGTTCAACTAGTTACAGACTCATCTCAACAAACAGCTGGATCATCAAGCCTGTATTTTGCCATCTCATCTACAAGGAAATTATAGGAAACTTTGTCCAATGCCTGGATGAAATGAAATCCACTATAGCTATCACATTTTCTGATCCGCCAATGTACTAACCAGATAAAACAAAAAAAAAAGAAATGAAGTCTGGGAGGGATATTTGTTTTTTAACCAGGCAATTTGTCAATGACTCAGAGTAATGAGTTTCCAGCAGCAGACTTTCAGGCATCATTGACAGGCTGTCAGGAACATGATTTTTGGGCAGTGGGCTTCCTACTGCTCTTCAAATGACATCTAAATAGGCAAAGCCCCCCATTTTCATTGCTTTGAATTTTATAGCACTGTCATTTGCACCTGGTTTTATTTAGGCTTCCATTTCAGTTTTCGATGCTTTTATTTTTCTTTGACTGTGTTCTGCCCTTGCACATGTTTTCTCTGTATGGTTCATTCCTTAAATTTCTACAACCTCCTCCCAAACACACACACACACACACACACACACACACACACACACACACCTTCCTCGTCCTTTGAGAATCAGTGCATGCAGCCCCTCCTCTGGAAGTCTTCTCTGATGTCCTCAATCTGGGTAACTGCTTCTCCTCCTGTGTGATGTAATAGAAAGTGCACACAGTGCTGCCTTGAAGTAGATCCCCAGTAAATGTTAGTTCCCTTCTCCCTTTCCCACATGTATATCTCTAAAACAGTATTAATAATACATCTTATACTTTCTTGTTTACTTGTCTGGCTTCATCACTCAATTCTGAACTCATGCATTCCTTCATTCAACAGATATTTATTGCTTGTCTACTGTGCGTGCAAGTCATTGTTCATGTTAGGTGCTGGGGATATAATGATTTCTGAAAATCATACTTTCACTGTGTCTTTTTCAATATTGTATTCATAGCACCTAGCATAATGCCTGTCAAGTAAAGAGTGTTCATTAAGAGAATGCATTTTCTCAGCAGAGTTTCTCCAAGTGTGGTCCTTGGACCACTTGCATCTGGATCACTGAGAGGTGCAGGTTAAATGTTAAATGTCAGTTCCTGAGTCTCATCCTAGATCTACTGAATCTCTTAAGGGTGGGCTGCAAGAATCTGCATTTCAATCTAGTTCTGCAGGTATTTCTTTCACACTAAAATTTGGGAACCATTGCAAAATAGGAGAGAGAGGGAGGGAACTAATGCCTATTTTTGAAAAATGTAGCTAAAATCAATTGAGTCATTTTTAATGCCTCTAACTGCTGCAGGAAAATTTAGTCAAGGGGGAAAAGGGCATTAGTTAAAATTCTCTGGGAGAATTTTTAAATAGACTTGGAATATTCAAGTAATTAAATAAAAGTCCTTCTAAAGTCTAAGATGACAAATGGAATTATTGCTAATAAAATCTAATCTTAACTTAGGTCAAATTTACGATGCCAGAGAGTTTTCATTTTTATAGAGCTACTTACGTACTTGATTATATAGAGAGAGACTCTTTGTCTAACCTAACGGTACAGTATGTTGATTCCCATATTATAGACTTGAATTGTAAATTTATTATTTTAAATTATGAGAGAGTATATCTCAACTGTATTTGTGCTTTGACCTTGATTATATATGTGATTTATCTGATGCCTAGCCCTTGATTGGGAATGATAATATTACTCATTCTCCATGAAAATGTGATCCATTTTACTGTTTTATGCCATATTTTCTAAGAGTAGAGTGTTATTAAATGTGTTCTTTGGTAATAGATTAGGTATGTAAGATCTGAGTCAAGCAAATACAGCATAACTTCCCTCTCAGGAAGACTTACAAAGCTAGATTTTATGACCATGGTCTTCGGGCTTGGACATTTCCGTTTTGGGTTTGCCTTGACATGATCCTGGTGGTCAAGAGCTGAGATATCTATGCATCTGGGCACAAACCTCTTAAATATCCACAGGTTTGTATTTATGTTTCCCTCCTTGTAACTTTACTTTTTTAAAAATTTAATTTAGGGTTTGTTGGTAGTGTCACTGCTGCCAAGCTGGATCGCGACCTGCTGCCGTCACGGCACCCGCTGGGCACCCTGTCCAATGACCTGAGAATTCTGTGCGGCAACTCCTCCCAGGAGCTGAGCGAGTACCAGGACCAGCAGTTTGGTGGCGGCAACGAAGAGCATGAAAGATTACTGAAGGAAAGCTCTACACTGTATGTGGGGAATCTTTCCTTTTATACAACTGAAGAGCACATATTTGAGCTCTTTAGTAGATGCGGTGATGTCAAGAATATATTTATGGGCCTGGATAAAACAAAGAATGCGGCATGTAATTTCTGTTTTGTAGAATACCATAACAGAGCTGATGCCGAAAATGCCCTGTGGTTCCTAAATGGGACCCGCCTCGATGACCGTACCATCCGCGTAGATTGGGATCTAGGCTTTAGAGTGGGCAGACGATATGGCCGCCGATCTCGAGGCCAGGTACAAGATGAGTTTCGTGACGACGTTGATGCTGGTAGAGGAGGCTTTGGAAGACAGACTCAGGCCGGTGATAGGAGAGGAGTCCACTAGTGAAAAACCTGCAGCTCTAGCCCCTCAAAAAGTCTATCAAAGGAAACACCAGGTCAGCAAATAGCCCATTTATAAAGTTTAAATTACTTTCTTTGCTGAGCAGAAACTCTTTTGATGTATTTTTCTCTCTGAAATGTTATTAAATGGCGCAAACAAAAACATTCTTTTGTTCTTGTCTTAATTTTGAATCTGATTGTCAGATTACCAATTTGACCATCAGGTGGTCCAAAGTGAAGTGCTCTTCAGCAATAAATTAGGTATGTAAGATCTGAATCAACCAAAGCACAGCTTCCCTTTCAGGAAGACTTCAACTGGATTTTATGACCATGTTCCCAGGGTACGTAATGATCATTTTTTAGAGCTTGCATAAAATAAAGTCGAATAAGTGGAAATTTAAAAGAAAATTATCAAAGAAATACAAGCACATTATTTTAAAACATAAAAAAAAAATCCAGAAGTGTTTATAATGAAAGCAAAAATCCTCCTGCCCCATCTCTTCCTACCCTAGGCCTCTTCCCTGGGCAATAACTTTTAATTTTTTTAGCAGTTTTTTTTTGGTTTCTTTCCTGGTAGTGTCCTCTGTATTTCTAATAACATGACTACTTATACTATTTATTTTCATTTTAAACATCATCTATTGACATCTTGCTTTCATAGATAAGGATTTAGCTCATTTTCAATCCCATTTGCCCTTCTCTCTATCCTCTCAATATAGTTTACAACACTTACTTTTTCTATTGTTACATAACATAGGTTAGGTTATGCTGTAGTAAGAAACAACCCGAAGAGCCTTAGTGGCTTAAAATCACTAAAGTCTGTTCCTCACACTACATTTCCATTGCTGATGGCCTGGGGGCTCTGCTGCATGCCATGATCATCCTCCTGGGGCCCAGGAGGCGTAGCCATTGTCATTAGTGTAAATCAGTTATGGTAATTCCCTCCCTCTTGCTGGTGATTGGTTTAGGAATCCAGGCTTAAGCCCATCTGAGGTTGACAATTCCATGGTGATAGTTATTAATAAGTTCAGGGAAGGGCAATGATCAATGGGGACCCCAGTAAGACTAGATTTTTAGTTTATTCTTGAAAAAGAAGTCTCTCTCCTTCTCACTGGATGTGAATAAGTTATGTATATAGCTACTGCATTATCAACAGCCTTCTTACAACCACAGGAGAAACCAACCCTAGGACGAATTGGAAATTTTAGATGGTGAAAAGACGGACCAAAGAAACTATCCCTCATGAAATTATCAACTAACCTTGCAGCACACACTATGTCCCATTGTGATCGAACTCCATGGGTCTCTCTCTTGGTGAGTGTGGAGCCAAAAAGCACAACCAAGGCTGAAGTGGGCAAAGAAAAAAGGCTTATTGCTTGCACAAGCAATGGAGAACATCAGGGACAGCTCCCAAAGCAGCGCCCCCCATCCCTGGAGCTTAGTGCAGTTGGAGATTTAGTGCAGTTGGAGATTTTATACACCGGAGTGCAGAGGATATGTTACAACTGTGTAACAACTGGGCCTAATCAGGGCACATGTGCAGGCCATTACATAAGGAGACTAATGCAACATTCCATTACATAACAGGTCTGAGGTAACTTTTGGACACTTAGAGCTGGAGCAATTTGCAGGGTTCCTACTGCAACCATGTAAGTTTCACTGTAGAATGGCAACATCTGCAAAAAACAGACATCAAGTTCTGAAAAACAGCACATTTAGTTTTCTCCTTGTCTGGATAACATTTGACAGACTATGTTTAGTTATAGATCAGATTTTTATTAAGCCTTTCCTTGCCTGGTTTCTGGTCACACTATTGTGAGAGATTATATGTTATTTTATCAAGTAAGCCAGTTTGTTAACATGCAGCTGAAAGAACTCTTATATGAAATACTTTTTCTTAATTTCATTCTTTTTTTTGTGTGTGTGAGGGAAATCAGCCCAGAGCTAACATCCATGCCAATCCTCCTGTTTTTGCTGAGGAAGACCGGCCCTGGGCTAACATCCGTGCCCATCTTCCTCTACTTTATATGGGATGCTGCCACAGCATGGCCTGACAAGCGGTGCATCGGTGCGCGCCCAGGATCTGAACCCCAGGCCACCAGCAGCAGAGCGTGCGCACTTAATCACTACGCCACAGGCCGGCCCCCTTAATTTCATTCTTGTGTAAAGGATTTAAATTTCTCCCTCATGAGTCCAAGCATACATCTCCAGAGTTCATGTCCTTTCATATGGAAAGTTAGATAAAATCACCATCTTACTCCTGACTCCTTCACCCTGTGACCTGAGGTCATCCACTTTGGTCAGTAACATTCTTTCCTGAATAGGGGAGGAAAGAGAATGTCATTTTTTATGGAGTGACTATTATGTACCTGATACTTTGCTAGAGGCTTTAAAACACAATCTCATTTACTCTTAACAACAACTCTGTGCCCATTACATAGGTGAGGAAACTGAGGATCGGAGAGGTAAAGTCACCAATTGGTAAGTGGCAGAGCTGGGGTTCAAACCAAGGGAGTCTACGTTAAAGCTGATGCCCTTAATCAGGATACTCTATTGTCTCTCTCCCTTACCTTCAGTCAGACCACAAGGCCCAAACCTCTCTTTGAGGTTCCTTTTTCTCAGAAAATTATCCCACTGACCACAGTGTATCTGGGCCTCTCTCCCCCAAGCAAGCTTCTCAAATGTGGTCTCCTATCTGACTTGACATGCAGGATCACTCAGGCTCCACATCTAATGCCACCCAACCATACTTATCTTTCCTTTCTGGGAGGAAGAGGAGCACCTGACATGCATTTCTGACCAATTTAGCTTACTCTGTGTACAGCAATGGTGTTTACTAACTTTTTAGTGTTTCCTCTTTGCAACTTCCCTAAAATAGCACAAGAGATTTTTTTAAAGTCATGTGATTAAAATTTTGTGTTTATCACAGGATGTTTCTGGAGGAGTACCTTGGCATATCTCTCAATCACACCTAGTGGCTGCACACTTGGACTGCTCCCAACAATGTCTTTTCCTAGGCTGAGAAAAAGCGTTTAACAATGTCTTGTAGAGCATACTTCTGGTTAAGTAAAGGAACTTTCATAATATATGGCTAGAAGACTCTTCTAGTAGTTCTTACACTATAACATGTTCTTCAAAATCATGCTGAATATATCAATAGAATAAAGGATAAAAATCACATGATCATCTCAATAGACCAGAAAAAGCATTTGAAAAAATCCAATACCCTTTTCATAATAAAAGTGCTCAACACACTAGGAATAGAACAGAACTTCCTCACTCTGATAAAGGGCATCTGTGAAAACCCCACAGCTAATGTCATACGCAATGGTGAAAGATTGAAAGCTTTTCTCCTAAGATCAAGAGCAAGACACTTTTATTCAATGTTGTACTGGAGGTTTTAAACTAGGACAATTAGGCAAGAAGATGAAATAAAAGACATCCAGATTGGAAAGGAATTAAGTAAAAATATCTTTATTTGCAGGTGGCATGATCTTGTTTAAAAAAACCCTAAGGATACAAAATCAACATACAAAGATCAATTGCACTTCTATGAACAAGCCATAAAAAATCGAAAATGAAATTAAGAAAGCAACTCCATTTATAATAGCATCAAAAGGAATAAAATACTTAGGAAAAAATATTACAAAAGAAGTGCCCAATTTATACTCTGAAAACTATAAAACATTGTTGAAAAATTAAAGAAGACTTAAATAAGTGGAAAGATATCCATTGTTCATGGACTGGAAGACTTATTAATACAGTAGTCCCCCTTTATCCATGGAGGATATGTTCCAAGACCCCCAGTGGATGCCTGAAACCGCAGAAAGTACTGAACCTTATATAGACCATGTTTTTTCCTATACATGCATACCTATGATAAAGTTTAATTTATAAATTAGGCACAGTAAGAGATTAACAACAATAAATAATAATAAAATAGAACAATTACAACAATATACTATAGTAAAAGGTATGTAGATCTTAGCAGCCTCGGCATACGATTTTTTTTCTTTCCTTATTAAGTCAAGAACTTTCACCTTTTCACTTAAAGGAAGCACTTTATGGCTTCTCTTTGGCATATCCGAATTCCCAGCATTACTACACTACTCTTGCGCTTTGAGGCCATTATTAAGTAAAATAAAAGTTACTTGAACACAAGCACTGCAGTACTGTGATAGTACACAAGCATTACAATACAGTGGATCTGATAAGCAAGCTGGCTACTGAGTGACTAAGGGTGGGTAGCATATACAATGTGGATACGCAAGACAAAGGGACGATTCACATCTCAGGCAGGAAGGAGAGGGATGGGCGAAAGATTTCATCACACTACTGGGAATGGTGGCGCCCAATTTAAAACTTATGAATTGTTTGTTTCTAGAATTTTCCATTTAATATTTTCAGACCACAGTTGACTACAGGTAACTGAAACCATGGAAAGTGAAGCCACAGTTGGGGGGGACTACTGTATTGTTAAGAGGGCGATACCCCTCAAATTGATCTATAGATTCAATGCAATTCCTATCAAAATCCTAGCTGGCTTTTTTTATAGAAATTGATGAGCTGATCCAAAAATTCATAGGGAAATGTAATAGAATAGCCAAAACAATCTTGAAAGAGAAGAACAAAGTTGTAAGACTCACACTTCCTGTTTTCAGAACTTACAACAAAGCTACAGTAAATAAGACACTGTTGTAGTGCATAAGGATAGACATACAGATCAATGGAATAGAATTGAGAGCCCAGAAGTAAACCCTCACATTTATAGTCAAACTATTTTTGACAAGGGTACCAGGACAATTCAGTGGGAAAAGCATAGCCTTAAAGCAAATGGTGCTGGGACAACTGGATATCCACATGCAAAAGAATGAAGCTGGACCCCTACCACACACCACATACAAAAATTAACTTAAAATAGATCAAAGACCTAAAGATAAGAGCTAAAATTATAAAACTCTTAGAAGAGAACATAGACATAAATCTTCAAGACCTTGAGTTGGCAATGGTTTCTTAGATATGACACCGAAAGCACAAACAACCAAAGAAAAAATAGGTAACTTGAATATCATCAAAATTAAAAACTTTTGTGCTTCAAAGGACATCATCAAGAAAGTAGAAAGACAATCCTCAGAAAATAACCCAATTTAAAAATGGGCAAAGGATTTCAATAGACATTTCTCCAAAGAAGAAAGCAAGGTAGTCAATAAGCACATGAAAAGATGCTCAGCATCATTAGCCATCAGGGAAATGCAAATCAAAACCACAATGAGACACTACTTCACAAACACTAGGATGGCTATTACCAAAAAGTCAGATAATAACAAGCATTGCTGAGGGTGTAGAGAAATTGGAACCCTCATGCATTGCTGATGGGCATATAAAGTGGTGTGGCTGCTTTGGAAATAGGCTAGCAGTTCCTTGAAATGTTAAACATAGAGTTGCCATATGACCTAGCAATTCTCCTAGGTATATACCCAGGAGAAATGAAGACATATGTCCACACAAAAACTTGTACACGAATGCTCATAACACCATAATTCGTAATAGCCAAAAAGTGGAGACAACTCAAATGTCCATCTACTGATGAATGGATAAACAAAACGTGGTATATCCATATAATGGAATATTATTTGGCTATGAAAAGGAGTCAAGTACTGATACATGCTAATACATGGATGAACTTTGAAAACATTATGCTAAGTGAAATAAACCAGTCAAAAAGGACCACAGATTGTATGATTGCACTTATATGAAATGTCCACAGTAGGTAAATCCATAGAGACAGAAAGTAGATTAATAGTTGCCAGGATCCAGGGAGGTGGGGAGGAGTGATCACTAATGGGTTTGAGGTTTCTTTTTGGGGTGGTGAAAATGTTCTAAAATTGATTGTAGTAATGGTTGCACAACTCTGAATATACCAAAAGATTTAAATGGATGAATTGTATGGTATGTGACATATTTCAATAAAGCTGTTAAAAAATCCCACTGAATAAAAAGCTTGTTGGAGGTGGGCAGAGATGGGGGGGCAGGTTATTTTATCTGTGTCTCTCCTGGTAATGTTGAAGGCTTCGCTCAATTAAAATTTTCTTACATAAGACTCGCCTTCCCTACAACCCTACTTTTATCTCCAACCCATCTTCTTTCAATTCGTGTTCCTTGAGGATTTATCTATGGTGCTAGCACCACCAACACCTTTCTTTGTGGAAACACGGGAATCTTTATTTAGTCAGTTATTTGGATTCTTTGCTGTATTCTGTGCTAGAGGAGCAGTCTCTTTGCCCAGGTAAAGATAGGGCAGTGGACCAATTTCTGATCTGGTTTCAGGCATCACTGGAATGGAGATATAATGCTACCTTTAAATCACCTCTCTCTGAAAGACAGTTTCTTGTCCTCTTGATGCTTTTAGATTTCTTTTTGCATCTGGTCAGTGAATTTTTCATCTTCACCGATTTTTCAGATTATAAAAATATTCCCCCTAGGGCTGGCCTGGTTGGATAGTGGTTAAGTTTGCATGCTTCACTTCGGTGCCTGGGGTTCACGGGTTTGGATCCTGGGCACAGACCTACACACCACTTATCAAGCCATGCTGCAGTGTCACCCCATATATAAAGTAGAGGAAGATTGGCATAGATGTTAGCTCAGGGACAATCTTCCTCAAGCAAAAAGAGGAGGATTGGCAACCGATATTAGCTCAGGGCCAATCTTCCTCACCAAAAAAAAAAAAAAAAAAACCTGGAACTTTAACTAGCTGCCCCCAGTGGGTGTTAATTGGGCACAAAGTACAAAATAATGAGCTGAAAAAGGCCTTGCATCTCATCTTATAGGATTCCCCCAAAACTTCCTTAATGAGATAACTCATGCTTTCCTATAAGAAAGCTCATTGCTTTATTGTACATGTTCATTTGCTGTTGGGCAGATAGGACCTGCAGATAACAACTTGCTCAAGGCTTACCAATAAATCAGGGAAATGAAAAGGAGGGAAAACTAGTGAGTTAGAAATCCTTTAATATGTTCATTGTAGGTATCAAAGTATTTTGAAATAAAGTGTTTTTACTGTTGTTTTTTGGTTTCACTATTTTTGAATCCATATTCATTAAATAAATAATTATTGAGTGCCTACTATGTGCCAGTCACTCTGTAGGTTCTGGGAATGTAGCAATGAACAAAATGGACAAAAATTCATGCCTTCATGGAACTTGTATTCTAGAAGGAGGAGGCAGACAATAAATAATTAAAATATATATTGGATGGTGATAAGTTCTATAGTGTTAAAATAAAACAAGGAAGAGATAGAGAATGTGCAGGGTGGAATTGTAATTTAATATAGAATGGTCAGGAAAGGCCTCACTGAGAAGGTGAGCAAAGATCTTTTTGAGCAAAAATCTTTAAGTGGTGAACGAGCAAGCCATTTGGATATCTGAGTGTGATAGATTGTATGGCTGTACCAATTCCTCCCATCCAGCATGTTCTTTTTGTAATGTGACTTCGCTACTATTCCTATCGAGAGGTAGAGTTTTCTGCCCTCCTCGAATCTAGGCTGCCCCTGTGACTTACTTTGACTAATAGAATGGGACAGGGATGATTTGTAAACTGTCAAGGCTAGGCCCTGAGAGGTCTTGCAACTTGTATTTTCACTCTCTTAGAACACGGCTGCTATATAGAAAAGTCTAAGCTCTCCTGCTGGAGAAGAGGCCATGAGGAGAAGAATTAAGGTGTCCCAATTGATAGCCAGCACCAAGGCTCCAGTCATGTGAATGGGGCCATCGTGGATCCTCCAGACCCAGTCAAGCTGCCCCATCCAACATTGTGTGAAGCACAGATGATCCGCCCCCCTGAACTCTGCCCAAAGAGGAGGCAGACAAAAAAAGTAAATAAATAGAATAATTATAAATTATAGTAAGTTCTACAAAGGAAACAAACAAGAGGCTAAAAAGGAGAATTACATAGGGGACCTACTTTAGATGGGGTGGGCAGGGAAGGCATCTCTAAGGAGTTGACATTTGAGTTCAGACTTAAAGGATATAAATGAATTATGGTAAGAGGGTACAAGGCAGAAGAAAGAGCAGGTGCAAAGATCCTGACTCGACAGAGAGCTTAGTGTGTTTCAAGTCCTAAGGAAGACCATGGGGCTTAAACAAGGGAGATGAGGCTAGAGAAATAGACAGAGACTAGATTATACAAGGTCTAGCCAGTTGGTAAAGAATTTGTATTTTTTTCCTAGGTGCACCGAAGGGTTTTGATCATTGTAGTGACATGATCTTTCATTTTAAAAGGGTCCTTTTTTGCTGCTGTGGGAGAATGGATTAGAGGGGGCAAGAATGCAAGTGGAGAAATCAGGTCATATTGCAATCTTGGATAGAGTTGAAAGTAGCCAGGTTAGAGTGATGCCAATGAAGATGGAGAAGCGTGGCTAGCTTTAAGATATGTTGTGAAGATACAGCCAGCTGATGAGTGAGATGTGGAGGACAGGATAAGAGAAAAGGAAGAATTAAAGATGACACATAGATTTCTGGCTTAGGCAGTAGGATTGATGGTAGTGCTCACTACTGAAAGTAAAGAGATGATTAGGGAAATCCAGATTTCAATTTTGGGTAAAGTGTGATATGTTTGTGAGATATCTCTATATAAGTGTCAAGTGGACAACTGGAACTCAGAGGATAACTCTGATTGACGATTTAAATTTGGCAGTCATCAGAATAAAAATGGTATTTAAATCTATGGGAATGGCTGTGATCACCCAGTGAGAGAATATAGAGCAAAAAGAGAAGAGGGTATAGGACAGATCTCTGAAGAATATCAATATTTAAAAATTAGCTAAAGGAGGAGCAGATAGCAAAGTAGCATTAGTAGTGGCTAAGAAATTAGGAGGAAACCACAGGATTGTGGTGTCAAGAAAAGCAAGAGGGAAGTGTATTTCAAAGTGGTCAACAGGGCTGAATGCTGTTGAGAGTGTGAGTAAAATGAGCACAGATAAGTGTCCATTTTATTTGGCAACATCTAGGTCATTGGTGACAAGAACTGTTTCTGTAGAACGCTAGAGGTGGAGGTCTGATTCCAATAGATTGAAGATTAAATGGGAATGCAGGAAGTGAAGGCAGCATATGTAGAGAGCTCTATATGTGAAAAGCTGGCTGTAAACGGGAATAGATAAATGGAATGGAAGTTGAAGGTGGAAATACGGTCAAGGAAGAGTGTTGTTTTTTTTTTTTTTAATATCAACAGTATTAGAGCATGGTTGAACTCTGATGAAAATGATACAAAGGAGAAGGAGAGATTGATGTTGCAAAAGAGAAAAGGGATGGGATTCAGAGCACAATGGAGGGACCGAGTGACCTCTTGAGGTTTAAGTTCATGAACTTAACAGGAAACCAATCAACTCGGTTGTGTGATACTCTCCTGTGCTATTCAGCTGCTTGGGTGCAGGCTCTAAGAAGGCAGACGGCAGAGTTCATTCGGGGTTGGAGTTTTGCCAGTAGAGTCAACAAGAGAGAGAGATGGCCAAGGGAATTGAGTGTATTTGCAAGGATGAAACACGGATTCAGGACTGGTTAAGGAATGAAGCCAAGTCAAGAGGGAGGCTGACGGATAGTGAGAAGAGTGATGGCTAATGGATTGGAGGTCTTGGAGTGGCTGTGTGTGTGTGTGTGTGTGTGTGTGTGTGTATTGGCAGTGAGGGTGGGTGGCAGAGGAGTGGGATGTTTCAGAGGTGATAGAATTTTTGTGATGATAGGTCTGGGGTGTAAGCATGGGAGTAGGTGGCTGACTTGGAGTGGAGGAAAAAAATCATAGGAGATGAATAGGTCAAGCAACTGAAAACCCACTGGTTCATCCATGTGAATGCCGAAGCACTAACTTTGTGGAATTGAAGGCAAAGTCGGCCACAAAGTGTGAGTCAATCAGTGTGTTTGCTCTCTTGCAAAGAAGTCAGTTTTTGTGTTTGGATTTTAACTCCCCTGACCCTCAGCTGGGCCCTCAACAATACTAGGTAACTCAACATTTCCCTGATTGGCGCCCTCTCCCATTCCTCAGAACAGCTATTTTGACTATACACTACTTTCCAAATTAGGTACTTCTCTCCACACACTTTGTAGATGACTTTGCCTCCTACTCACAAAGAAAATAGGCCATCAGGAGGGGAATCTCTCTCACCAGCTCCTTACATACAAACTTACCTACATATGCACAGTTCCATGTTTTCTTTCTTCTTAAGTGGAAATCTATCCATTCTCTTAAGGCTAATGCTCCATCAATGGGGAACTCCACCAATGTGCCCCATGCCACCAATATCCCGTCTCTCCTGTATCTTTACCCTATTTCTACTCGATGTTTCCCCCAAGGTTATAAACTGGAACAAATCTGTCCCATCTGTACAACAGCAGCAGCTCCAGCCACTGCCACCACTGTCCTTCCTCTGGACTTGCCTTCACAGGCAAACTTGTTGAAAGAAGTTGAAAGTAAAGTAAAACTAGTTGAGAAGAAGTTGCTGTCTTCACTTCTTCATCTCAGAATAACTTCTTTTTTTCTCTTTTAACTTTTTATTTTGACATAATTTCAGACTTACAGAAAAGTTGTGATAGGAGTAAAAAATAATCCCATATTGCCCTTCACCCAGGTTCCCCAAATGTTATCATTTTACCATATTTACTTCATCCTCTCTCTCTCTCTCTCTCCCCTTCTCTCTCTCTCTCTCTCTCACACACACACCCTCTTTTGTCCTGAACCATTTTGAGGTAAGTTGCAGACATGATGCCGTTTACCCTTTAATACTTCAGAGTGTATTTACTAGTAATAAGGACATGGTCTTACACAACCCAAGCACAATGACCAAAATTAGGAAATTAACATTGATGCAGTATTAACTAATCTTCAGACCTAATTCCTAATTCAGATTCTGCTGATTGCATTGTGTCAATCATGTCCTCTATGTAGCAGAAGACAGTCTTGGTTCACGAGTAGCACTCAGCTCTCATGGCTCCTTTAATCTGGAATAGTTCTACAGTCCCTGTGCTTCATGACATTGACAATTTTGAAGAATACAGCCCAGCTATTTTGTAGAATGCCCTTCAATTTGAGTGTATCTGAGTTTTCCTCATGATTAGGTTCAGATTATGCACTTTTGGAAGGAACATCACAGAAATACTGTGTCCTAGTAGGCACATGATATTGATTTGTCCCGTTACTGGCCATGTTAACTTTGATCACTTGGTTAAAACCCTGTTTTCTAGGTTTCTCCACTGTCAAGTTACTATTTTTTCCTCCTGTACTAATAGATATCTAGTAGGAAGACACTTTGAGACTTTATAAATATCTTTTTACTCCTCAAACTTTCATCCACTAGTTTTAGCATCCACTGATGATTCTTGTCTGATTCAATTATTATTATGATGGCGGCCAATTTTTTTTCTAATTTCACTAGTTCTCATACATTTATTATTGCTGTAAAGACAAGCTTTCCCTTCTCTTTCATTTATTTATTTCTATCAGTATGGACTCATAGGTTCCTATATTAGTCAAACTGTTATCATCTTTTATTATGATGCTTTATTTTAATGCTTAAATTTTCAAGATTTGGCTAGTGGAAGTCTTTTCATACTGGCTCTTGTATCCATTTTACATACCCCCATCATTATTTGAGTACTTTATTACTTTCTGGCACAAATAAGATATTCCAGGCTTGTCTTGTACTTTCCTTGCCCTAGCCCTGGGATCTGCCATTTCTCCAAGGTGCTCTGTTCCTTTTAGTGGAGAATGTCATTTAGAAACCAAGATCTGAGTGCTTATTGTGCTCATTGCCTGTAGAACCTCTCAGTAGACAGACCTACGAAATAGATGTATGTATATACACCTACAAACATATGTATATATGCATATATATGCATAAATGAACACATGCATACATCTATGTCTATTTCTGTATCTGTCTCTTTCTGTCTATATCTGTATTAAACATAGTGAATTCACACTGATCCTCCAATTCCAATTCAACACCGTAGGATTCATTCTGTCCTTCTTCTTTTCCATATTTTAACTCTCTTCACCATTATCCACAGTATATTATATTCACCTCTTACCCTATTATACTCTGGCTTTGGTTCTACCAATTCACCAAAATTATTCTTGTCAAAGACACAATTTTTTGAAATTGCTAAATCAAAGTTCATTCTTGTCCTGATCTTCCTTGAGCTCTCCCCTGTGTCTGACTCTGTTGCAACTCCTCCTCCTTGAAACTCTCCACTTTCTTAGTGCAGTAGGCAGAATAATGGTCCCCCATAGATGTCCAAGTTCTAATTCCTGGAATTTATGAATATATTGCCTTATATGGAAAAAGGGACTTTGCGGATGTGATTGAATTAAGGATCTTGAGATGGGGAGAGTATCCTGAATTATTTGAGTGGACTCAATGTAATCACAATGGTCTTTATAAGAGGGAGGCAGGAGAGCAGTTCGAGAAGATGATGTGACAACAGAGGCAGAGACAGTGAAGGAGATGTGACAACACTACACTGCTGGCTTTGAAGATGCAGATGGTCTCTAGAATCTGGCAGAGGCAAGCAAATGGATTATTCCCTAGAGCCTCCAGAAACAACCAGTCCTGTTGAGACCTTAACTTTAGTCCAATGAGACTGATTTTAGATTTCTGACCTCCAGGAGCATAAGATAATAAATGTGTGTTGTTTTAAGCCACTAAGTTTGTGGCAATTGGATACAGCAGCAATGAAAACTAATACACTTAGCTCCATGATACTACACTGCTCTCCTTTTCCTTCCTCTCTGGCTGCTCTTCTTCCTTCCTTCCATGGTTCCTTTCAGGGCTCCTCTTCCTCTGCCACTCCTTAAATGTTGATGTTCCCCAGTGCTCTGTCTTCAGTCCATCTCTCACTTCACTCTGCAGTCTCTTCCTAGGTGAACTTATCTGCTCTAATAATTCCAGTGTGCATGCTTATGATTTCCACATCTCTGTCTTCAGTCCTTATCTCTCTTCTGGGGACCTCATCCACATATCCGTTTATCTACTCAACAATTCCACCTAGTTATTCCATAGACTCCTTAAACTCAACATGTCCCAAACTGATCTCATTATTTTTCCCCCACATTTCCCCATCCCCATTTCTCCCAAAAGTCTGCTCCTCCTTCTGCGTTCTCTATCCCAGAGAGTGACACCACTATCCCCAAGTACCCAACCAAAAACCTGACTCTTTATTCTGCTTCACTTCTTTTGTCACAAATTTCTATTCAATGTTCTAAATCTCTTTCATGTATGTGTTCTTCTTGATATCTCTTGCTTAACATATTGCAGTTGTCTCCCAACAGCTCTTCTGCCTCAGTCTCAACACCTTCAAATCCATCCTTCCCACAGCTACCTGAATAATTTTTCTACAATACAAATTTCATCATGCCATTCCCCTATTTAAAACCATTCAAAGATTGCTAATCTCATAGCTTCTGAACAATGTCCATACTCCTTGGAATGTCACATAGAGTCCTTTGTGATCTACCCTCTGACTATCTCATCAGCCTCTTCTCTTCATTCTACTCCACACTCAACCTACATTCCTACAATATTATCCATTCATTGAAGTGGCTATATTCCCTTTGGCCTCTGTGCCATTGTGCATGCTGTGCCATCTTTCTGAAATGCCCTTCTTCCCCTGAATAACTTCTACTCTGCTTTTAAGACTCATCTTTTCTTGACTGTTCTTCTCCCTCTTCCACTGCCTATTAGGATCCCATTCTACATGCTCTGTAGCAGCTTTCATTTATCATATCTCAGTACTTTATCACACTTTATTATAATTGTCTATTCACTTATATTTCCCCTACCAGACTGTGGACTCCTTGAGGACAGAGACTCAGTATACACTGAAAAAATAAACTCCAGTATAACGACTTTTACTTACATAAGGCACTAATGAAAACCAATCAAATTGCTCTGTAGTCACAAGTTTGTTTCTTATTTTATTGTATATGTATACATTGACAATTCCTTGAAATAAAATATGAGATGTATATAATAATTGTCATGTATTTTGATATGTTTGCTAGTCTTCTCATTCTGTTCATCTGGTCTCCATTTTCACTCCTTAGAAGAAAACTTAAATCCCCCTCTAAACGATTATCTTCAGTGAATAGGTAAATAATATTCCACAGTTGCACATAACTGAGTTCTTCATCCTCCCCTGCAAAATTATCAGGAATTAGAGAATATAAGAGTCAAAAAAGCTCTTTATAGGTTTCGTTTTCCAGTGCTTCTCAAGCCTGATAGCTCATCTGAGGGGGCCTGTAAATATACAGATTCTCAGGTCCCACCCCAGAGGTATAATGCAGTGTAATCTGAGATCAGTATTTCTAAAATTGAACTAATTGTTCAGATGAATAATCAGGGTTTAGAACCCTTGATCGGGTTTAATCATCGTGCCAGTGCTTAAATACCCTGGATAATGCTATAGCATATGCAGTTCTTCTCAAACTTCAATGTGGAATTTCACTTGGTAGGTCTGGGTAGGGGCCCTGAGATTCTGCATTTCTAGGAAACTCTCCTATGATACGATGCTGATGATCCTTGGGCCACACTTTGAATAGCAAGAGCATTAAAAACACACAATAGTGGAGTCAGAGAAACCTGGGTTCAAATCCTACTTCTGCTACTTAGTAGTTGTACAACATTGGACAATACTTTAGTTTTCTGATCCTCAGTTTCCTCATTTATAAAATTGATATGATAGTACCCCATTGGGCTGTTGTGGAGATTTTTTTAAGTATACAAATTGACACAGATATATTCTTTTGAAAATTCAAGCAGTCCAAACAAATTGAACTTTCTCTTCATCTTGATTACACAGACTAATTCAAAGAGAACATCTTTACAGTACTGTGCCTTTCTATACAGGAATATGTCGCTTTTTATTTGTCTTTTTTATGTGCTATGATTAAATTAAGTGAGATTATGCTTTACAAGCACTTAGCATGGTTTCTGGATATCATAAATGCTTAGTACATGGTAGCCAGTGGCTTTTTTTTTAAACATTTAATTATGGAAAATTTCAAACACACACAAAGTAGAGAGGCTAGTATAAGTGAACATTTATGTATCAATCACCCAGTTCAACAATTATCAACACATAGCCAATCATGTTTCATCTGTACACCAACTCATCTCTCCTTCTTCTGGATTATTTTAAAGCAAATTCTAGACACTCATATCATTTCCTCCCTAAACACTTCAATGTGTATCTCTAAAAGATAAGATCTCTCTCTTTCTCTCACTCATTATAATCATTATGCCATTATTTTCACTTAAAAATTTAACACGAAATTCTTAATATAATCAAATATCCAATGAGCATTCAAATATCTCCAATTGTCTGTAAACATTTTTTTGAAGTTGGCTCGTTCAAATCAGGATACGATGGAAGTTGTATTATTATTATTATTATCATTATAACTTCTGTCAAACAAATCTCCAGCCTGGACCTCCAATGGTGGGGAGCTTGCCAGCTCCCAAGCTGCTCAATATATCTTTGAACATGTAACTATGAGGTTTCCATTCAATATAAAGAAGCATTTATGTCTCCCTGTATCTTCTATCCACTGGGTCTTACAGAGAACAAATCTGCTCCCTCTGCTCTGTGGCAACCTGTATTAGTTTCCTGTGGCTGCTATAACAAAGTACTACAAACCAGTTGGCTTAAAACAACAGAAATGCATTGTCTCATAGTTCTGGAGAGTAGAAGTCTAAAGTCAAGGTGTTGGCAGGGCTATGTTTCTTTTGAAGGCTCTAGGGGAGAATCTTTCCTTGCCTCTTCCAGCTTCTGCTGGCTCCTGTTCCTTGTCTTGTGGCAGCGCAATTCTAATCTCTGCCTCTGTCTTCACAAGGCTGTCTTCCCTCTGTGTCTGTGACCAAATTTCCCTCTTCTTATAAGGACACTAGTCATATTCGATTAAGGGCCCACCCTATGCCAATATGACTTCATCTAACCTAATTGCATCTGCAAAGACTCCATTCAAAAATAAGGTCACATTCTGACATTCCAAGGATTAGGACTTCAAGATATCGTTTTGGGGGACACAATTCAACCTATAACACAGCCCTTCAAATATTTGAGGAAAACCATCAAATCCCTTATAGTCTTCCCTTATCCTGGTTAAATCTTCCCTTCTCCTTTAACAATTCCTGAGGTTTGGCTATATCTTTTCTAAACCACTGCCATTTATTGAATAATCCAACTTAGCTCACTGATTGAAATGTTTTTGGGCATAGTTTGACCATGTAGAATAGACCCAAACTATATCCTCCCTGGTTCCACATACTCTATTACTATCACTGCAGCCTCAGTTTGAACTGGTACATTTTCTCTTTCTTTCCTCATCTCAGGCCAAGTTAGGTGTCCCTCTTCTTTTCTTTTGTTTTACCTCTATCATTGCCATACTTACCATACTATGTAACAATTATTTGTATGAAAAAGAATTAAGGGTGTTATAAGGCAACTCGAGCCAACAGTATGGCCATAAAATAGCTGATTCATCAAACATTATTGAATTCTTACTATGTACCAGGTACTGTATAGAGTGTGATGGGTACAACTTCGAATAAAGCATAGTTCTTGCTCTCAGGAAGCTCATAGTCTAATGAGGGATACAAGCATTTGAATAGATAAGAAAAATACGGCGGAACAAATGCTGTGGTAGAAGCAAGTTCAGGATGCTTTGAAAGCACAGAACAGGGACATCTAACCCAGTCCAGGATGGGGCACATTTAGAGAACCCTTCTTTGAGGAGATGATGCCTGGGCTGAGCCTGAGAGGTTGACAAGAAGTTGGCCAGGCAAAGGGGGTGTGAGCAGCAAGGGGATATGGGCATCAAAGCAGAGGCTGCCGCATGAGCAAAGGCATAGAAGTGTTTGAATAATTGTAACATTGCAAGCAGTTTGGTATCACTGAAACGTTAGCTGTGAATGAGACAGTAGTGGGAGATGAAGCTGGCAAGTTTGAGGAGATTTGTATGGCCCTGACATAACTTGAACTCCATCTTGTAGGCAATGGGGAGTTACAGGATCACATTTGCACTTTAAAAAGCTAATTCTGGTTGCTGTGGAGAGTTGGATAGGGTCAAAACTGGAGGCAGGAAGACCAGCTAAGAGTTGGTTATAGTTACTAGGTATGTGATGAGTTGAGAAATATTTCAGAAGGAAAACTGTCAAGATGCGGTCACGGTTTAGCTATGGGGGCAGTGAGAGAGAGTGAGAAGGCAAAAATGACTTTCAGGTTTCTGGTATGGGGGTGACTGGGTGATGCCATCAGTTGAGACAGGGAATATGAGAAAAGAAATAAGTTTGAAGAGGAGATACTGAGTTTGGTGTTGAACATGTTAAGCTTGAGGTACTTGTGGTATTTTTCAGGCTTGGGATAAAGTTCTGGCCTGGAGATGTAGACTTGTGTGTCATTGGAACGAAGGTAAAGATGGAAGCAATGAGAATGGATGGGAGTATCTAGAATTTGGAAAGTGGGAAGAACCAAGGACCGGGGATAGAATTCTGGTCAACATCCACATGTTGATGGAGGAGGAAGATTATGTGAACGACAAAGTAAGAAGAGTCATAGAGGTGTGAAGGGAACTAGGAAAGTGTGGTGTCGTGGAAACCAAAAAAAGAAAGAAAAGAGCAGCAGTGTTAAATGACATTGAAAGGTCTAGTAAAATAATGCCTCCAGGAAAGACCTTGTTTAATGCTTTGCGAAAATTCAAAGAAAACCAAAATTTTACTCCTATTTCCTTGTTCTCCCTATAGATTGCCCTCATCAAAGAAGGAAACCAGGATAATCTGACTCATTCTTAGTGAAAACTGTCTCCCTTTAACAATCTGTGTGTCCTAGAATTTTTATTGAATGGACAAATATTTGTTGAGCACTTACTGTACACCAGGCATTGTTCTAAGCTCTGTTCTAGGTTCATCATTAGTAAACAAGAAAAGATCCCTGCTCTCATGGAGCTTATAACTGAGATGCAGTATAGCTACAATTCTGGCTCCAATTCTGATGTGTGGCAGGGAGTTTTCCCCACACCACCAAGAAATTCTCTGACACCGGCTGGGTGTCCTACAACTCAACTCAATTCTGAAACTATCTACCTGGACATAGTATCAAATCCCACAGGTTAAGGGCTCAGTCCTACAAGACTGCCCCCCTACTTCAGATGCCAATCACAAGTCCAGGTTGTCACCTGTGCTTGTGACAGACTGGCTGTGAATTGGAGGTTCCAATGACCTCCTTCTTAGGTTCGATTAATTTGCTAGTGTGGCTCACAGAACTCAGAGAAACATTTAACTTACTAGATTACAAGTTTATTATAAAGGGATACAACATAGGAACAGCCAGATGGAAGAGATGCATAGGGCAAGGTATGTGGGAAGAGGCACAGAGCTTCCATGTCCTCTCTGAGTGCCAAATCTCCCAGCATTAACATGTGTTCACCAATCCGGAAGCTCTCCAAACCCTGTCCTTTTGGGTTTTTATGGAGTCTTCATTACATAGGCATGATTGATTAAATCATGGCCATTGGAGATTGATTCAACCTCCAGCCTCACTCCCCTCCCTGGAGGTCAGGGGTGAGGGGAGTGTGGGACTGAAAGTTCTGACCCTCTAATCACGTGTTTGATTCTCCTGGCAACCAGGCTTCATCCTTAGGTGTGGTCCACAAGTCACCTCATTAACATAACAAAAGGCACATTTTCCCACTCTCATCACTTAGGAAATTCCAAGGATTTTAGGAGCTCTGTGCCAGAAATGGAGACAAAGACTAAATATATATTTCTTATTATAAATCACAACATCACAATAGCATAATGCTTATGAGCCTGGGTCTAAATCCTGGAATTACCACCTGCTAAGCTATGTGACCATGGATAAATTACTTAATCTCTGAGCCTTAGTTTTTCTGATCTATAAAATGGGAGACTAAGAATTATTATCAAGAGGTTTTTATTAAGATTAAAAGAGCTAATGTATGTAAAGTGCTTTGAACAGTGTCAAGCACATAATAAAAACTCAACAAAAGTTATTATTATTCTGGTGTGTGGGGGGCAGGGACAAGTCAATAAGAAAATACAAGTTACTTATAGGTGCAATGGAAATAATTAAAAATGGGAGATTTGAAAGCAAGTAAATGTGTAGTTACTTTAGATTGGATAGTATACTCCAAGACAAGGATATTTGAGCTGAATTCTGAACAAAAAGAAATTAGCTATGTAACAATCCTGGCAAAGTACACTACAGGTTGACAAAATATGGCCCTTGAACCTAATCTGGCTCATGGCCTGTTTTTGTACATAAAGTTTTATTTTTTATGCATTGTCTATGGCTGTTTTTGCACAGAGCTGAGTAGTTGTGACTGAGACTCCATGGCCCATGAAGCCTAAAATATTTACTGTTTGGCTCCTTACAGAAAAAGTTTGCCCACTTCTGCTCTAGGCGGAAGGAATAGCAAATGCAAAGGCACTAGGCAGGGATGAGCTTGGAGAGTTCAAGGAACAGAAAGAAGTACTGAAATGGGTAAGAGGAAGACTAGTATGAGCCTTGCCTCAGATCAACATTAAACCCACTGGTCTGTAGTTTGCAGAGTCCACCTTCTTTCCCCTTTTGAAAGCCATTCATCTCTAGCCTTTGAGGATCTGATACTGGTACTTCTCCCACGTGTACAATTTCCCAAGGATCACTGACATTGGTTTATTGACCTTATTTTCAGGTTCCCAGTAGCCTAGGGAGTAATTCACTCAGGCCAGAAGATTTGAACTAACTTAGAGCAGCATTCTTAACCCATCACAGGCCAGTATCCTCCTAACAGGTTGATATTAACAGAAGGCACATCTCCAACCATTGCCTTATTTTAAATTTGAATTCCACTTGACCTCATTTCACTGATATCTTTGAGTTGGAATTTATTATCATGGATCTTAAGTTAACTCTGATTAATATGTGTTATATATATCTAAAGACATACGTATCTATAGATATACATTTCTATATCTATATTTATCTATCACAGTGTTTCCAAAGCTATATTTTGAGAGATGCTAGTGTCCTGTGAGATATTAATAAGTGAGTAGAACATGAAAGTTCCACAGACAAATATATTTGGGAAATGCTAAACAAAGCTAAAATAGGTTTTATTTCTGGCAGGAAATAAACAAAACTTCTTAAAGTCTTAATATGCTAATGTATGTTCAGTAAAGTTGCAGGATACAAAATCAATATACAGAAATCTGTTGCATATCTATACACTAATACCAAACTATCAGAAAGAGAAATTAAGATAACAATCCCATTTACAATTGCATCAAAAAGAATAAAATACCTTGGAATAAATTTAACCAAGAAGGTGAAAGATCTGTACACTGAAAACTGTAAGAGACTGAAGAAAGAAATTGAAGAAGACACAAATAAATGGAAAGATATTCCGTGTTCGTGGATTGGAAGAATTAATATTGTTAAAATGTCCATACTACCCAAAGCAATCTACAGATTCAATGTAATCTCTATGAAAATTCCAGTAGCATTTTTCTTTTTATTTATTTATTTATTTATTTATTTATTTATTTTTCCCCCAAAGCCCCAGTAGATAGTTGTATGTCATAGTTGCACATCCTTCTAGTTGCTGTATGTGGGACGCGGCCTCAGCATGGCCGGAGAAGTGGTGCGTCGGTGCGCGCCCGGGATCCGAACCCGGGCCGCCAGCAGCGGAGCGCACGCACTTAACCGCTAAGCCACCGGGCCGGCCCTCCAGCAGCATTTTTCACAGAAACAGAACAATCTTAAAATTTGTGTGGAAAGACAAAAGACCTGGAATAGCCAAAGCAGTCTTGAAAAAGAATAACAAAGCTGGAGGCATCATGCTCCCTGATTTCAAACTATATTACAAAGCAATAGCAATTAAAACAGTATGGTATTGGCATAAAAACAGACACATAGATCAATGGAACAGAATAGAGAGCCTGGAAATAAACACATGCATATATGGTCAATTAGTTTATGATAAAGGAACCAAGAATGTACAATGGAGAAAGGACAGTCTCTTCAATAAATGGTGCTTGGAAAACTGGACAGCCACATGCAAAAGAATGAAACTGGACCACTATCTTACACCATACACAGAAATTAACTCCCCAAAATTAAAAAAATTAAGACCCGAAACCATGAAACTCCTAGAAGAGAACATAGGCAGTAACTTCCTTGACCTTGGTTTTGGTGATGATTTTTTGGATTCAACACCAAAAGCAAAGGCAACAAAAGCAAAAATAAACAAGTGGGACTACATCAAACAAAATCTTCTGCACAGCAAAGGAAACCAATAACAAAATGAAAAGGCAACCTACTGAACGAGAGAAAATATTTGTAAATCATATATGTGACAAGGGGTTAAAATCCAAAATATGTAAAGAACTCATACAACTCAATAGGAAAAAACCAAACAATCCAATTAAAAAATGGGCAGAGGATCTGAATAGAGATTTCTCCAAAGAAGACATATAGATGGCCAGCAGACACATGAAAAGATGCTTAACATCACCAATCATCAGGGAAATGCAAATCAAAACCACAATGAAATATCACCTCACACCTGTAAGAATGCCTTTATCAAAAAGACAAGAAATAACAAGTGTTGGCAAGGATATGGAGAAAAGGGAACGCTTGTGCACTGTTGGTGGGAATATAAATTGGTGCAGCCACTATGGAAAACTGTATGGAGGTTCCTCAAAAAATTAAAAATAAAACTACCATATGATCCAGCAATTCCACATCTGGGTATTTATCTGAAGAAAATGAAAACACCAACTTGAAAAGATATATGTACCCCATGTTCATTGTATCATTATTTATACTAGCCAAGGTATGGAAACAACCTAATGTCCATCAACGGATGAATGGGTAAAGAAAATGTAGTATATACATACAATGGAATGTTACTCAGCCATAAAAAAGAATGGAGGGGCCGCCCCGTGGCTTAGCGGTTAAGTGCACGCGCTCCGCTACTGGCTGCCCGGGTTCGGATCCCCGGCGCGCACCGACGCATCGCTTCTCCAGCCATGCTGAGGCCACGTCCCACATACAGCAACTAGAAGGATGTGCAACTATGACATACAACTATCTACTGGGGCTTTGGGGAAAAAAAAGGAGGAGGATTAGCAATAGATGTTAGCTCAGAACCCGTCTTCCTCAGCAAAAAGATGAGGATTAGCATGGATGATAGCTCAGGGCTGATCTTCCTCACGACAAAAAAAAAAAGAATGGAATCTTGCCATTTGCAACAACATGGAATGACCTCGAGGGCATTATGCTAAGTGAAATAAGCCAGACAAAGAGACAAATACTGTATGATCTCACTTATATGTGGAATCTAAAAAAAACAAGCTCATAAATACAGAGAACAGATTAGAGGTTGCCAGAGGTTGGGGGTGGGGGGTGGGTGAAATGGGTGAAAAAATATGCTAATGTGTGCTGTGAGTCTCTGAGAGAGAGATTCAGTGTGCAGCATTTCCTAAATTTATTTGATCAAATTCTTTTTTTTCAGAACACTAGTTAATATTTTGAGTCAGTTTGAGAATTACTGTCTTATAGGCAGTTGAGGCCCTGTGTATTGTGTCTGGTTTCCCAGCAGGAATCTGCTATAATTGCACTAGTTCTGCCAAAAGGCCCTTTCCATGCGCGATATTCTCATTGCAGATTGAAGATTGGGTTAAATATGTATCAGGGTGGTGAAGGTCATCTCTGGACCACACTCCTTCCTGTTTATTGCCATTCATCCAGCACATATTAGCACCTACTCTGAGCCAGGTAGTGTTCTAGGTGTTGGAGATACAGCAGTGATGGAGACAGACAAAGTTCTTGCTTTCAGGAAATGTATATGCTAATGTGTGTGTGCATGGGGGGGACATATAATAAACTCATAAGGTAATTTTAGTTAGTGATAAGTGCCCTGAAGGAAATGAATAGGGTGTTGTATTAGAGACTGATATAAAGGGGTTACTTTAGATAGGGTAGTTAGGGAAGGCTTCTGTGAGTAGGTGATGTGTAACCTGGGAGAAGGAGCTAGACGGCCATGTGAAGAATGGAAGGAAGAACACTCTTGCAGAGGGAAGAGAACATGCAAAGTATCTGGGGTTGCCAAGAACTGGTGGTTGAAAGGGTGTCAGAATGCCAAGTCTTACAGAACAAGTTAAGTAACTTGAATTTTACTCTAATGGCATTGAGAGGAAGGAGTAAAATGATCAGATTTCCATTTTGAAAAGATCACTCTGGCTGCAGTACTGATTGCAAGGGGGCAAAAGTGGAAGTGGGGAGACCAAACTAAGACTTGATGATGAATTGAACGTAGGATATTGGGGAGAGGAAGGTGTCAAGGATGACATCCAGTGTGTGGTTTAAGCAGTAGGGTGGTGCCATTTACTGAGATGGGGAGGAGTAGAAACCAAGAGTTTTCTTTCAGTCACATTATGTTAGCACTATCTGTGAGGCAGCCAGGTGGAGATGTCAAATAGTGAGGTGGATACGCAAGTCTGGACTCATGTGAGAGGTCTGAGCTGGAGAAATAAAAATGGAGATCGTACTTAAAACCATGGGACTAGAGGAGGTCACCTAGGGAGTGAGTGTAGATGGAGAAGTAAGCCAAGGACTGAGCCTGGACACTCCTACTTGGGAGGTAGAAGAGCAGGAAGAGGAAACAACAGAGTCTGAGAAACCGGCAGTGAGATGGGAGAGAAACCAGGAGGATATGGCTTCACAGAAGCCAGACTCTAAGTGACCTAGGGTGCTGGTTAGGAAGGCATAGCCAACAGGAAAATTTAGGCTTGGGCCTGAAGATAATCAAAACTCCAGGAAAATATTTATGAATGTAACATAGATATCAAAAATACGTGTTTATTGTAACAAACACAACAATTCAGATAAATTACAAAATTAATAAAAGCAATACCAAAATATAGATCAAAGGAGAGCAAAAAGTACCAGGAGCATGCCATTTCTCCACACTGGGAACATATTTATTTTGAACCACTCTCTTAAGCAGCTGACATGGCCTGTTCACAACTAGTTTTAGAACAATGTCCTATTGATGAGCCCGTGCCAAAAGTACTTTTCTTCTCACCATCCTGTTAAGAACCCCCCCGCTTAGAAAAGCCTTAGGTCAACCTCTGGATTTCAGACAACTAGTTTCTTCTTTCGAGAGCAGTATGAAGGTTTCCTTCTGCAGAAGCAACAATTCTGCAGTGCAACAAAATCTCCCTTCTGTCATTTTTCCTTCTGAAACAGACTGGGCTCTGTGCTTCTCTCTGTAGAAAGTATCTGGAGCCATTCCCCCTGTCCCCCCATTCTTATATGGAAAAAAGTGCCCATGAGCTGTCCCTTTCATACTCTGAGACTGTGGTGTGGTGAGTCCGCCTCAGATTAATTCAATTAAACACCTCAAGTTGAATCTGTCAAATGTCTTTTTTTTCCCCCATGGGCCCGATTTATTTTAATAGGATCAACGCATGTTATATAAGGTAACCATTAAATAATTATAAACAAATAATTTCATCACATACTCCCAGCCGATTTTGCATCTCCTGCCAGATATAAAACATTTACAGTGATAATTTGCATAAAACCACTGAAAGTGGGGATATTTTCAAAGCAGCTGCTTATGTGATGTGATTAGCAAAATCTCCCCACCCCCCCATCCCCACCCACACACACTATTAGTCATTCCTTTGAGTTAATACATTGAAGGCCTCTGTTAAAATTAAAATATTATCTACTAATAGAGAGACAAATGAAGCTATTAACATTTAGCTCGAATTAGCTGATTGAAATCCTTAATCAGTAAGGTTCTTTGTGAAAGGAACCCAGAAGCGGTTAAGTTTTGAGGAGGGAAAGGAAAGGTCCAGAATATGGGCTGCTGCCTGGGGAGGGAAGATGGGGTTTGAGCACTCTGTATAGTGCTCTGGTAAACCAGGAACTAGCTTGAAAGCACT
The DNA here is from genome assembly GCF_020826845.1 of Diceros bicornis minor. Taxonomy (NCBI): domain Eukaryota; kingdom Metazoa; phylum Chordata; class Mammalia; order Perissodactyla; family Rhinocerotidae; genus Diceros; species Diceros bicornis. The sequence goes on from NC_080781.1 coordinate 100,491,755, forward strand.
GGAAGCTCAGGTGAAGTGGAAACTGCTAAAAAGTGAAGGAAAGGGTGGTTTCTAAAGGATGATAAAGGCCATTAACAGCATATTTCCTCCAAGTGCCAGTTCTGCCAAGAGCTAGCTAGCTTGGTTCAGGTGTATCCGAGATGAAAGTGGTCACTTCACATTTTAGAAAATTCTCCAGCTCTCTGTGGGGATCATATCAAGTGAGGTTAAGAATTCTCAGGGATCAATTGACTTCTGACTCAACTCTGGGTTTCTTTGAGACATACTTTAATTTTTATTTTTTAGCTACAAAAGAAATTCTCATTGTAGAATATTCAAACAGTTATAAAATATATAGAATCAAACCTGAAAGATCTCAATACGCACCGAAATTCTAGGCTCACACTATTTACAGTGTGCTCCCAGGTTCTTTTCTATGCATTTACTGGCATACACATATATCTATTTTCTTACACAAATACAATAATCTCTTCTCGTTCTGTATACCTTCTCCTTTCTTCTAATTTTTTATTTGTTTTATTGTGGTAAATATACATAACACAAAATTTACCATTTGAACCATTTTTGAGTGTACAATTCAGTGGCACTCAGTACATTCACAATGGTGTGTAACCCTCACCACTATTTGCAGAACTTTTTCATCCTTCCAAACAGAAACTTTGTAACCATTAAACAATAACTCCCCATTCTCCCCTCCCCTCCGTTGGTGGCAACCTCTATTCTATTTTCTGTCTCCATGCTCCTCCTCCTTTTAAAATTGTTTTTGAAAAGGTAACACACCGGCCTTATAAAAAATTCAAACAATACAAAAGGGCATATACAATGTTAAATACTTCTCCATCCTATGCTTGACCCCCAGGCAACCAGTGTAATCAGTTTCTTAGGTATCTTTACTGAAGAGTCTATGCATATACAAGCACATGTGGATATATACTCTTCCCTTCTTTTTAACACAGTAATAGCAAACCATACACAGTTTGCTTTTTTCATTTAACAATTCTGATATATACATATATCAGATATATAAATATGTGTGTCTATATATAATTTTTATTTATCCACTCCTCTCATATTAGGATCAGTTTACTTCTGACTCATTAACTTTCTAAAACATTAATTTTTTATTGTGGCAAAAAACACATAACATAAAATTCACCCTCCCAACAATTTCTAAGTGTACAGTACAATACTGTCAACCACATACACATTGTTGCGCATCAGATACCCCAGAGCTCCCCCACCCCAGTTCTGCATGACTGAAACTCAACACTTACAGAACTGACCCCCAGCCCCTCCCCCCCAGCCCCTGGCAAACATCATTCTACTTTATGTTTCCACGAGTTTGACTACTTTAGATACCTCATATAAGTGGAATCATGCAGTATTTGTCCTTCTGTAACTGGCTTATTTCACTTAGCGTGTTATCCTCAAGGTTCAGCCATGTCATAGCATATGGCAGGATCTCCTTCTTTTTTAAGGCTGAACGTATGTGCCACATTCTACTGCATGTATAGGCCACATTTTCTTTATCCATTCATCCGTCAATGGACATTTAGGTTGCTTCTACCTTTTGGCTATTGTGAATAATGCTGCAATGAACATGGGGATGCAAATATCTTTTTGAGATTCTGCTTTCAATTCTTTCGGATATATTTCCAGAAGTGAGATTGCTGAATCATATGGTAGTTTTATTTTTAATTTTTTGAGGAACCTCCATACTGTTTTCCACATCAGTCGCACCATTTTACATTCTCATCAACAGTGTACAAGGATCCCAATGTCTCTACATCCTTGCCAACACTCATTAATTTCTTTTTTTTTTAAATAATGGCCATCTTAATGGGTGTGAGGCAATATCTCATTGTGGTTTTGATTTGCATTTCCCTGATGATTAGTGGTGTTGAGCATTTTTTCAAATGCTTATTGGCCATTTGTCTATCTTCTTTAGAAAAAAATGTCTATTCAAGTTCTTTGCCTGTTTTTTAACTGGGTTACTTGTTTTGTTATTGAGTTGTAAGAGTTCTTTATATATTCTGGATATTAGCCCCTTATCAGATATACGGTTTGCAAACATTTTCTCTCCATTCTTGCCTTTTCACTGTTGACTCTCTTGCGCATAAGTTTTTAGTTTGATGTAGTTCCACTTGTCTATTTTTGCTTTTGTTGCCTGTGCTTTTGGCGTGACTCAAATTTTACTTCTCTTATGGCCAGACTTTCATCAGGATAGCCTGGTTTGGATTTTTGCCTTCGTTTCTACCTCAGTGCTCTCTAACAGATTGTTTAACGGGGTGTTGGCTAATTACTATTGGTTCCCTGATGGGATACACCCAGAGCTACCTTAATTTTTCTGGACTCTTTCCCATGCACAGTAATGGGAGGCCTGGGGGGGGGGGACGGGGGGGGGTGAGTGTGTTTCCTCCCATTTTCTCACTTTGTTCTCCTTTTACCCCATGTTAGGTAGGGACTCTCCTCTGGGGCCTCCTCCTCCTTCCCTCTCCCGGCCTCCTTGTCAGTGGGGTAGTGGTTTCTGAGCCAATGACATGTCAGTCGACAGGCTGACTCCAGACCAATGAGCGCTTCTGGGTTCCAGATGGACCAATTAGCTTATTAGGGAGGTTGAATACCTGGAGAGCTGGCATCTGGTCCATTGCCCTCTTAGTAACCACCCTCTTGTTTTGCCTATCAAGGATTTGAATGTGCACTTTGTGTACTTTGTACAGGTTTTTTGTTTGTTTGTTTTTTAAAATTTTCATGGCTTTAATCCATCCCCACAACTTCTGCCCAAGGCCAATAAAACACTGCCCTTCTCCCTTTGTAAAAAGAAAGAGGGGTTGGGTTTCCTTCAATTGTCTGCCCTTTTCTGTCTCCTCCACTATTTTTGTTTTACTCTGTAGTTAACTTTGCATAGAGCAGCTTCATCAGAGGACCTGCGCGGTGGACCTAGACACTCTCTTCTCATAGCCAGTTGCAAAGGCCTTTTCGTTGCTCTAACTTGGGGGTTTGTGGGACCAGGGGGTTGGCAGGTGGGAGAGGAGTTTGGCCATAGTCTTCTTTCTGCATTTCACACACATTCTGCGCGCTCTCTCTCTCACACACACAGGCACACACACGCCCTTTCGGGCCCCTCTCGGTGTGTCTTCCTTCAAGATGACAGGGCGCTGGAGAAAAGGCTGCTGGAATCAGCTGGTAGGTACAGTAGTAACCCGAACCCCACCCACCCGCTGCCTTTGCTTGCTCAGGTTTCTCTGGTCACTCCTGCCAGGGGAGAAAACATGTAAAGGCGCCTCCAGAGGAGGGGCTGGGGGAGCTGGGAGCGGCGGAAGGTGAGCCGGGAAGGTGGCCAAGCGCCCCTGCTGCCGGGGCCCTTCTCCGTGCTCCCTGGGGGCGCCAGCCCCAGCCCTGCTTGCCCCCACCCCACTCCACCCCCCTTTTCGTAGAGATTGCCTTTTTTTTCCCCTCTGCGGCGGCGGAAATGACAGTGTGGTGCTGCCGTGGTGTCATGGTGCTGCCCCTGGACTGAGGGGCGAAAACTCTTTAAGTTTGGCTCGGGAGAGCCAGCCGCGGTAGCGCCGCGACCGCCGTGCTGTCCCCGGCGGGCCGCGCGGGCGGGCGGATCCCGGCTGCTGCGCGGCGGCGGCGGCGGCGGCGGCGGCGGCGGCGGCGGGCGGCGGCCTAGAGCGGCGGCGGCAACGGCGGCAGCGGCGGCGGCGGCCCGGGAGCTCGGGCCGGAGCCCTAGCCCGCTCGCGGCGGAGGCAGGCGAGCGCCCGGCGCCCACGGGCGCGCCCAGGAGATGGCTGGCACCCGGGAACGCAATGGGTAAAACGCGCTCCCTCGCCGCGGTCCCGGGGGCCAAGCGCCACCGCCCGCGCAGGGCTCGGCCCTGGCCCCCGGCGCCTCTCAGGTGCCGCCGGGGCCCGGCGCGGGCCGAGGGCTCCGGGGCTCGGCGGGGCAGGGTGAGGGGGCCCGCGAGGCTCGAGGTGGCGGCAGCGGCGGGGGCTCCGGCCCGGCCCTGGCTCCCGTTGCGCCGCGGGGGCCCGGGCTCTCTTCGCTGCCCTCCTGGGACGGAGTTTGCACTCCCGGCGCGGGGCGGGGGCGGCCCGGGGCCTCCAGCGCAGCCCGGCCGGCTCCCCCGGCGCCTGGGCGCGAGTCTGGGAAAGGACACCGCCGCCTTCCCACGCTCCCGCGGCCGGCAGCCTCCTCGGCCCGGGCGGCGCCCCTCGGCAGGCCGTCTGCCCGGCGGTGGCTGCTGCAGCGGCCGGAGATGCTGCGGACACCCTGCCGGCGGGCAGGCCCAGCGAAACTTAATCCCTTTTCTGCCAGGGGAGCGATCCTCACATCCCCGCCTGGGTGGTTCCTTATTTCTGGCCTAGCTGTGAAACCAGCTCAGTGGGGGAGCGGGAAAACTTACATATGTCCATAGGACAGACTGCGACTGAATCGGGAGAGGTGGGGTTTTTCCATTCCTGGCTCATAAGAATTAAGTAAATAACGGCGGAGTAGATTTACAGAAACATTTTTGGTGATGATAAGGTTTAGGCTACTTAACACTTCGTGTGCAGCACATTATTTCTTGGAGGCGCTTTTTGGAGCAGAAAATTGGGATCCTGGGGTCGTTGGGTTCTTCATTTTCTCTCTTCCACACTCCCCTACCCGCCTTCACGCTCACTCCCCTTCTTCCTACATCGTCACACACCTACTTGTCCACCCAAATATCTCACCAGAAGCCACCTATCCCCCAGGTTTCCCCGTCAACCTGTGGACTCCCTGGCATGCAGCCTCTTGCTTCTCAACCAATTTGCTTTTTTGAGGATTTCTGAGTGTGGGGCGGGTGGATAGTGATGGTGTGTGTCTCTGAGGAGGAGCCCTTATAAAGGAATATATTAGAGACTATGTAAATAGACAAGTACTGTGTATGGGTTGATTCCTTTGATTCTCAAGTTGGGCCATAAAGGCTGCCTTTAACCCCATTCTGTTGTCTCTCGGTGCTCTAATCAGTTCTCTGGCAATGTTCCAATAGAAGGGGACTGCTTAACAGGGAGAGGCCCTCCCCTACTTCTTCTCCCTCTCCTACTTCTTCTCTACCCCAGCTGGTTGCCCCTAACCCTCACATCCCCCCTTTCATCCCTCTGCATTCATCACTGCCCTGAGGGGGGAGTAGTCTTTGCTCTTTTTATATATTCCTGCCCAATCAATTAACTTAATACAGATATATAATGTGAATTAGATTTTTCCTGATTGTTCTTCACAGCTTGATTTATGTGGTTGAAATACAGGTCTAGGAGACAAGAAGATCAGAGAGTTGGTCCCAAATCTGATGTTGCATTGGCTTTATGGCCTTAGGACATTCCTATGACCTTTCTTTCATAGTTGATGCACTTGGGTAAAAGGCATAATATTGTGTACTGGCTATTGTGCATCTTGGCTTGGTCCTTTGAAGACGAAAGGGTACTATAAACTCTCAGCATTATAGTTTTCAAAGAAAGTACTTCATTTACCTTTTATTGGGATAATAGGTTGACTGGGTGTAAGTAGGAACCCTAGTTTACTGGAAACCTTCACTTGCCGTTATTAGCCCTCATGGGAGCCAAATCCATCATTGTGCTTAGGTCCTAAGTCTGTGCTTAGGTCCTAAGTCTGTTTTTTTTTTTCCCTAAAGCACGTTACAACTGAATGAAAACATACATAAAACTAGGCATACAGAGTAATGGTGATTATTTTAAGTTGAGGCTTGAATCATATATAATATGCTCCAACCTAATAATCTGAGACTCATTGGAAAACATAACCTCACCCAATTTTAGCCTATATGGGGGCAATTAGTTAATTTCTACTGAAAAGTGGCATAAATAATTTTAGGCATGGCTGTATAAGCATGATTATCATCTAGCAGCAGTGAGTCAATAATGTTCATTAAGCGCCTACAGTATGCAGAGTCCTCTGCTGACTGGGATGAGGCCTCAGCTTTGGCCCAGTATTTTGGCCTCCTGATTGTTTGAGGCCTATCTCCTTCCTTGCAGCTCCAGGATTAGGACAGGGAGGGGCTGTGTGGGGCAGGGGTAGAGGCTAGGGACATGAAGGGGCAGTTGTTTCCCTCCCTTTCATGACTACCAGACTTCTCATCTAGCATGTTGTACCTTGCATAGCCAAGTACTACCGAAAATCAGAGTGAGTTGGTTGCTTCATGAACATATCATCTGAACAGTACAAATTGATTTAGATGAAATTGGTTTAGTTAATCCCTCCTCTAAGTGCAGGGCAACTTGCTCCAACTTGCAGATCCTAGAGCAGTGCCAGTGGAGTCTCATAATTGCATCCAAAAATTGCTCTGGGTAGTGAGCCTGTCCGTTTCCTCCTCCCTCCTCCCATAAAATCTGCTGACACCATGACAGTTGAGAAGGAAACTGCAAAAGCAGTATGTCTTTAGCGCTCAGCAAACCTCATTGGCTTGGTGAAGAGGAGAGAATGTCCTCTTTTCACTCTATCCCTTAGCACTCAGGTTCTCTTTTTCCTAACAGGGACACAGAGCCCTAAAAAGGATGTGAAGACAGGGCTGAGGCACAGAATGTGTCTTTAATGGCTGTTCTTGGAGGTACCTGCTTGGCTTCGGGTTTGTCTGTTGTTCAGTCTTTATGGATCTTGGTAACTCCCTAGTTGTTAAGCCATGGGATTTGGCTGCTAGTGGAGGCCAGGGAGTGCTCCATTCCTATTTAGCATTAAGCTTTTGTCCTCTCTTCTGTGCAAAAAAGGAAAATGAGGCACTGTGTTTGCGAAGCACCTCCTCACTTAAGCTGGGTGTCTTGACTTAGAGCATTGTGTCATCAAAATATGAAGTGTAACATGTTGATACTGGATATATGACAGTTCAGGAGACTTCACAATTGTTCACTTTTTTGATGAATGAAATTTTGGTACGAAGGTGGTGGTCTGCTAATGTCTGTGTTTAAGGTCTCTCGGAAAACATTGTGTTCGTCACTGAGCTGTGTAGAGAAGAGACTAGAAAAGTGTTTCTCAACCAGTGTGTTGGGTCATGCTAATATGTGAGAAGACCAGATGAGTGGTGCTGAGACAAGAAATTCCACCTCCAGTTATCCCCATGTGCAGACTGCTAGTTCCCTTCTTATTTCCCCTCTCTTCCAAGGATCAATATATGTTTCTCTCTCCATTTTCATGAACTAAAACTCTGCTAAAAGTCTTCCATGGGTACTGGAGGACTGTGGCTCTATTCTACTGTTTCCTTTTTTTTCCATCTTCCCCTTTTCCATGACCATAGGCAGAAAAAATCTTTTCAGTAGTTAATCTCCCAGCTCCTGGATTTCCCTTAGAAATCTATAAGCTGCTAAGACTACTAGATGGTTAAAGTATGGGTGGTGGAAGGGTTTTGAGTAATGTGCCAACATTCCACCAGTCCCTTCTCCATATGGGGTTGACCTGAATGCACACTAGGGTGTTGGTTCAGCCTAAGTGGGTTAGCAAAGTATCCCTAGTCAGACATGTCCTACTTGGGTTCTTGTTTCCCTGCAGAGCTCTGATTGCCTGACCTTGGGCTTTGTCTCAGCGTTTTTCCTGCAGGTCACACTCTGGTTGATGAACAGCATCCCCAGTCTCTGAATCTTCCTTTTACAGAGACCAAATGATCTGATAACAAATTCATTATGTAACCTGAAAAACCTCCTGAAACAGAAAATCCCAGTATTTTCAATTTGCCTGTTTAGGAGCATAATGTATGGGCATGGTAGATAATGCTAATGCAGGATAGTGACGTTTCTGAATGTATACAGCCCAGAGATAGAAAAATGGTTTATGGTCCAGAATCCTCGACTGCTTTGTCCATAGCCTTTTGTTCAGTGTTGCGAGGATCATTGTGGTTCCCAGGGGAGTAGAAGCTTGATTTCAAATAGGCTTCTGTTCTCTGTCCCCTGTTTCTGATCTGAACGTGGGGTCCTCTCAGCCTAACATTCAACAGCATGTCCTACATACATATATTTCCAATTTTATTCTGAAGAAGTAGAGATGACTGCCTATCCAGGTGTGTCATTGAACATTTAAAAATTTAGAGATATTTCCTTGAGTAACAGAGGTTGGGAAAAGCAGTCCTAGAATAGATGGAAAGCTGTACTGGTAGCAGTAGGTAAATGAAGTTTGTTCTCCATTTGTTCCCCAATCTTGCAATTGCCATTGTAAACTGCATTAAGATAAATGGGTTATGAATTGTGTTTAGGATTCCTGTCAATTATCATGTGTTACCTAGGCAAATCCGGTTCTTGGTTACTTAGATTAATCTTTTGCGTTTGTAGCAGATTTAGGACTTTTAGTTCTGCTATTGTGACGTTCATTTTAATGTTTATGATGACTATATTGTATAAAATAGCCAATGGTTGGATTTAGGAGCTAATTATTGTACAGAAAATATCATTAAATCCACAGAGTATAAAATATTAAGTAGGCTTTAATAACCTATTAGACAGGAACTGACTCTGGCGCTCTCTGTCAGTCGGTAATCAACCTCCAGTCCTGAGCGCTCTCTGTGCGTGACAAAAGCTTAAGAGAAAAGAAGAGAGACAGTTTTTCCCTTGAGGGGACTCCAGTTCAGCAGGGGAGACGTGTGAGCATAAGAGATACCACAATCAGTCCCACTGTCGTGCAGAAAACTTGTAGGGAGTGTGATCATCCTCCATTATGTCAACTTTGTGTTTGGGATGAATTTCCAAACATTTGCTGCTTTCCTTAGTAACTTGCTTTGTATCTGTCATCTGTGAATGTATGAGAATTATCTATATTTGTAAAGCAAGTTAATAGTTTTATTTTATCCTTATTTGATCCTCACAAGAACCTGTGAGATGGGTGGGGCAGGTATTTTTCATTCGACAGATGAGAAGGCTGTGGCCCAAGTAGTTTCAATGTCTTCCCTAGGATCACTCAGCTAATTCAGTTTAGAGCCAGGACTACAACCAGGCTCTATTATGAGGATCAAATGAGATAATGGCTTTGGAACCATTTGAAAAGTATAAAATGGTACGCAAATGTAAGATGACTGTTATTATTAATTATGCTTACTGACCACCTAGCCTCTTTTTTCTGGGTTTCTATTTTCAGTCTTTATCCTTTTAGGGTGAGAATCCTGTCCATTGGTTGCCTTTTATTTTCCCAAATGAGCTTTTTTCAGCTTCAAGGGAATCCTTTCCTATTAATAGGATTCTAGGATTTGTTGTCTTCCTTTTCAGTTCCAAAAGGTGTTCTCATTAGTTTATACTCCTGTGGGACTCCCCTCCCCTTTAGTTGTCCTCTGGAACACCCTTTATTTTATTTATTTATTTACTTATTTATTTATTTTTTTAAAGAGTATCTCACCACTCTTTTTTTTTATAATTTTATTTATTTATTTATTTATTTTTCCCCCAAAGCCCCAGTAGATAGTTGTATGTCATATTTGCACATCCTTCTAGTTGCTGTATGTGGGACGCAGCCTCAGCATGGCCGGAGAAGCGGTGCGTCAGTGCGCGCCCGGGATCCGAACCCGGGCCGCCAGCAGCGGAGCGCGTGCACTTAACCACTAAGCCACAGGGCTGGCCCTGGAACACCCTTTATATCTTCCTTGAGGTACAACAGGCAAAACCAGCCACTGTCCTTCAGCACCTTGGCTTAGCCAAGGGAAAGTAATGCATTTTGTTTATTTCCAGTTCCTTTCATGATGATGCCCATTGCTTGTCAGCCTTTCTAGTTACACTAATAAATATGGTTTGTGTTTTGAGGAGCTTAGTTTTCAGTAATCCAAGGTGTCTTTCCTATGTGGTAACAGATAGCAAGAGCTCTGTAATAATAAGATGTCAGAGCTGGGAAGCATCTTAAAGAGATCATCTGGTGATTCTAGTTCAACTTGAATGATATTTTACAGTTAAGGAAACATCAGACTAAGCCTGGACTCATTCTCTCATCCCCCAAGGCAGGGAGATAGTTTCTAGTGTTTTAAGGAACTCACAGGACATTAATGTTAATATCCTGAAGAATGTTTATTTTATGTTAATTTGCTTTTTAAACAAATCCTACAGCTCAGCTCAGTCCTCATTCTACAGCCCAGAGGTCAGGCTTGGTTTCATGCTCATGGTTTTTCTGTGAAGGGGAGACCATGGCTCCTCAGGGAGGTAGTGAGAGCCCAGAGCCATGCTCTGCAGACCTGGAAGATGAAAACTAGATGGAATATAAATTGTTGAAGTAAGTGGGCATTTAATTATGTTCAAATAACATTTGAAATAATAGAATTCTGCAAAGTGCAGATCATGACTTCTCTCTCTGATCAGAGTTAACTGAATGCTGGATTTGGAGGGTGATGCTGAAATCAATCTTTCATTTTCTAAGTGTAGAATGTATTATTTTTATCTTAATCACCTGCATTGAAACTCCTCTTTTGTATTTCTACTTACACAGCCTTATGAAACCTTCTAGATTATTCTCATCAACTTCTTTTTTTAGGAGTCTCGGCCAGAAGGGGGGAGTGGGATGAAGTTAAGCCATACAGAAACAATTTTATAATAGATCAAGAACAAATACATAAACATACATGTTTGACTACATGGCGGTAACTAAATCATATGGAAGGGAACAAATCAGTGTATGTTGACGTGGGAATTTGTTTCTTAATATGGCAGTTGGTCTGCCCTCCCAGACATTTCATCAATGCATTTTTATGACAACCCATTGTGTTTTCTGGCAAAAGCTTCATGATTACATGTCATTGGGTTGCACCCTATCAAGTTCATGTTCTGTCTTTATCCTTAGCACACTCTCTAATTCTGCATAGGTTAGTGATTCACGAACTTTCTGAAGGTACAACACTCTGCCATTATTTTTATTTTTTATTTTTGTCATACCACTTCCCCCTGTACTTCCTAAAAGTATTTTGTGATATAGGAGTCAAATATTTTTTAGGAGTCTTATATTTTTTAAATGAATAAAAATTGGGAGCTAAGGATTTTCTGACACCCATTGATCGTTAGAGATATCTCAGGGTATTGCAAAACCTAGACAGGGAATCACTGACCTAGAAAAACATTGAAAGCAGTAAACAATCCAATAGAGTTTAGAAATACTACATAATTACAGTTGGCAGTATAGTATAGTGGTTAACTTTTCACACTTTGGAGTCAGACCTGGGTTTGAATCTTTTTTTTTCAATTGAGATATAATACACATATCATAATAGTCACCATTTTAAAGTGTACAATTCATTGGTTTTTAGTATATTCACAAAGTTGTGCAACCACCACCACTATCTAATTCCTGAACATTTTCGTCATCCTAAAAAGAAACCCCATACCCATTAGCAGTCACTCTTCATCCTTCCCTTCCTCCAACCTTTGGCAACCACTAATCTACTTTCTATTCTTATGGATTTGCCTATTCTGGGCATTTCATATAAAAAGAATCATATAATTTTTGGCCTTGTGTGACTGGCTTCTTTCACTTAGCATAATGTTTTCAAAGCTCATTCATGTTGTAGGATATATCAGTACTTCATTCCTTTTTTCAATGAATAATATTCCATTGTATAGATATACCACATTGGTTTATCCCTTCAGCAGTTGATGGACATTTGGATTGTTTCCACCATTTGGCTATTATGAATAATGCTGCTATGAACGTTTGTGTACAAGTTTTTGAGTGAGCACATCTTCAGTTCTTCTGGATCATATGGTAATTCTACATTGAACCATTTAAGGAACTGCCAAACTATTTCCTGAAGCAGCTGCACCATTTTACATTCCCATCAGCGATGTATGAGGGTTCCCATTTCTCCACATCTTGGCTGACATTTGCTATTTTTGAAAATTATAGTCATCCTAGTGGGTGTGAAGTAGTATTATAGCCACTCTAGTGAGTATGAAGTGGTATCTCAATGTGGTTTCAATTTGCATTTCCCTAATGGCTAATGATGTTAAGTATCTTTTCATATGCTTAGTAATCATTTATTTGTATATCTTCTCTGCAGAAATGTCTATTCAAATCCTTTGCCCATTTTTAATTTTTTTTTATCTTTTTATTGTTGAGTTGTAAGAGTTCTGTATATTTCTAGATACTAGACCCGTATCACATATATGACTTGCAAATATTTTTTTCCATTCTATGAATTGTCTTTTCACTTTCTTGATAGTGTCATTTGCAGCACAGAAGATTTAAATAATGATGAAGTCCGATTTATCAATTTTTTTCTTTAGTTGCTTGTGCATTTGGTGTCATCTAAGAAACCCTTGCCTAACTTAAGTTCACAGAGATTTACACCTATGTTCCCTTCTAAGAGTTTTATAGTTTCTGCCTTTACATTTAGGTTGTTGGTCCACTTTGAATTAATTTTTATATATGGTGTGAGGTAGGGCTCTAACTTCATCTTTTTGCATGTGGATATACAGTTGTCCTAGCACCGTTTGTTGAAAAGATTATTCTTTCCCCATTGAATGGTCTTGAAATCCTTATCCAAAGACAATTGGCCATAAATGTATGAGTCTATGAGTTTATTTCTGGACTCTCAGTTTTATTCTGGGTTTGAATCTTAGCTTTGCTACTTGCAAACACATGTGACCCTGGACAAGTAACCTTTTTTTTATGGTAATAATAGTACCTACCTTTTAGAGGGTTGTTGTGAAAATTAAATGAGATAATGCATGTAAAGGGTATTATTTAGTGCCTGGCACGTAGTAAATGCCCAATAAATTTTAAGGAGAAATGTGCTTAGATAATCAGGGAGGTAGGGAAAATGGGGGTAGTTGAAAGGATGCTGAAATATTAGGTGTGACCAGAACAAGGTGGCTTCATAAATGAGAGAAGAGATGAACAGATATTTGAAGAAGTGAAAAAATATTCAGTTCCCCAAAATTGGCTAAAGCAGTTACTACATGATGGTAAAATAGAACAGAATAGAAACTGTATAAAAAAGTTACTTACTGTAAACAACAGACTATAACCATCTTACATTAGTCTTTATAGAGCTGAAGTCAGTTAAAGTAGGTTATTTTAGAGCACTAGTGTTTGACTTTTTTTCTGTCTTGGACTCTTTTGAGAATATTTTGAATGCTATGGACAACCCTCTCTCCATGGAAATGTATATATGACATACATACAACATTCTTCAAACAGTTCAAGGAAGTTCAGAAATTCCTAGTTAAAAATCCTATTTTGACCTCATCCAAGGCAATGCTGAACAATTGCATGCTTTCCCAAGTTTAATTTCGTAGTAAGATTCAAGTGTCACACTTACTAGGGAACAATTTTTAGCATTCCAGAGAAATTCAGAGAGCTTTTCCTCTGTACAGAAGAATTTATCCGGCACCCTCCTAAGACTTAGAAGAATTATAGCACTCTGATTGTGTTTGTATAGGTTTCAGCAGTGCTCCTGACCAACTGTCATTTTGGCGGGAGGCCTCACTCGATTCTCCCAGGTAGCTTCCAACACAGACATTCAGGAATGCAGACATGCATTTCTGGAAGAGATAGCAACAGAAATGCAGTGTGAGGTGGAGATGGGCCTAGAATAAAAAGATATGATTCTGGAAGGGACTCGGAATGAGAGGCAGATTCAGAGAAACTCAGTGGGACACAGAGAGACAAAAATAGAAGCGGAAACATACTGTTTAGAAACCCTCTTGTAAATAGTCAAGATAAACTTCAGTGGAGGAGGTGAGATGATTGAAATAAAGGTGTAGGGGAAAGAGTACAGGCATTGGCATTAGACTGCCACAGTGGATGTTCCTGGTTGATTTGCTTAACAACGCTGAGCCCCAATTTCCTAACTATAGTATGGGTATGGTAGTAGTAGCTTTCTTACAGGCTTCCTGATAGAATTTAACGGAATAATGTGTGTAAAGTGCTTAACAATACTCAGAATACAGGAGGTGCTCAATACATGCTAGGTCCTTTCTTCTAACTTCTAGTTTAAGGGACCCTTTGTTTAACAATTATTGAATACCTAGTATGTGTGAGGCACCATGCTGTGAATAAAAATATGAATAGTTGATGCTCTCAAGGAGCAGGGAGAGTTAGCTGGAGACACAGATGTGTAAATGAAAGAAAACAGAATGTTCTGAAAGCCATCACTGGTTGAGGTGATAAACATGTAAATGAAAGAATTCCTAGTTTTCTAGACTTGGATGATGCTATTCAGCAGATAGGGAAAATTGGAAGAGGAGCAAGTGTTTTGTTTTTTGGGAGGTGGGGAGAATAATAAGTTGATTTATGGACCTGTTGAATTTGAGCATCTGAGGGATATCAGGTGAAGCTATGAAAGGCAATATTCCTGCCTTGCGTGGAAGTTGGAATCTATCATCTTTAAAGTCTCTTCCAATTCTAAGATTCTATGATATATGTACATTTTAATTATTTTACTTTTTCATCCCTGTAGGTGAATGCTGATAGATATTATAAGCTACAAAATACTAGCCAACAATTTTCAAGCACTTGTAAATTATAAAAGAAGAATACCACACGTCTCACCGTTAAAAAAGTGGTTATACAAACATCTGAGCTTATCAAACCGAGAGTGACTGTTTTACAAAAAGATTTTTCACTTTTACAGCCCAGTTTCTTATAGTTTCCATTACATAGCTAGTTAGTTCAGTGCACTTAAAAGGTTTGATTTAGTAACAGCTTTTAGGGGTTCATCTATTGTACTTATGCACAAGGTATAATTGTACTCAGTATTTAAGTATCCTGTGAGAGGGCTATGCATATATCACTGATAGATGACAAAATCTGAGCAAATATCAATGGCAGAATCAAATTTTCAGGCCCTGATGAGGGTCTCCAAGGGTAGTAAGATGATGAACAAAAGTTATTCAAATCAAAAGATGCCTTTCTCTTCCCTATAAATAAGATTAACATTTATAGTCAGTAAGATTTATTTTATATTTTTCTTTAGTTAAGGCTAGCTTAGAATATTTATGTGTATTGATTTTAATTAATGGAAGACCCATGGCAATTAGTATCTCTATGTTCAGCTCAGAAATGTCTGTGAAAGAAGAGATAGATTGACCAAGAGATTAGTTTCTTGATAATTGGGTGACTTCTTTTACTCTGATGCACATACTAAAATAAAGGTTATCAGATCTGAAAATTTCTGGCTCCTCACCTTGCTAATTTATACCTAGATCTTTATTTGCATCTTATGTTTTAGGAAGTATGAGAAGACACATGGGGAGGTGAGCTTCATGGTAGGCTTGTGCTAGCTCTACGGGTGTTTAATAATAAAATCAAACTGAAGCTACAAGGTAATATGTCTTCATTATTGATCAGCAACTGTTGCTGAGAAAATTGCAAAGTTGAGATAGTTTTTCATTCAGCTTGATGAAGAGTCTTCTGAAGGTGAGGGAAGAAAATGAAAGTGAAAACTATCATCTTTTGTCTCTAGTAACTCAGTTTACTAGAAATGTGATGGAACAGAAATTTCCATGTGTGGTAATGGGAAGTAATTCAAGTTCACATTCTGAAGAACTTATTATCCTGCACCAAGAACTACATTTTTCTAAAGTTCTCTCCTCTTTTTTATGCAGGCTCCCAGAATGGAATCATTTCAAGAACTAGGGAGTTAGTTTGAAATATGGCCTTGTTTTCCTTCCAGTAGATGTGAAATAGGAGTAGCTCTTATGTTTTACCTTGAAGTAAAATAGAAAACAATATTGGAGAATGAAGATTGAGAATTTTGCAGGGCCTCAGGCTCACCATAGTCCAGGGCAAGAGATGTCGGTGGAGAATATGCGAGAGAATGATCCATGCCAGTGTTGTGAGCTGGAATAGTGATGTTAATCGGTAAACCAGGATTCAGAGATGGCCACTGGGTTCTATTTATTAGTGCAGGAAAATATTCTCAAGCATTTGTCAAAAACAAGGTTTGAAGGGGGAGAAAGGCTTTCTGATTAATTCCAAAATCACTTTCCTATTGCTCCAGCATCCCTGGGGAATCCAGCATGTAAAGCCTCCATTGGTTAGCGTATAATTATGCTATATCCACTTTTCCTTTGGAAATGCTGAATGACTCTTGCTTTGTATTCCTTGCAGGTGAAAGCCCAGCCTCTGTGGTTCTTAATGCCTCAGCAGGATTATTTTCACTAAAGATGGAAACACTGGAGTCTGAATTGACCTGTCCAATCTGCCTAGAGTTGTTTGAAGACCCCCTTCTGCTCCCTTGTGCTCATAGCCTCTGCTTCAGCTGTGCCCATCGCATCTTGGTCTCGAACTGCAGCTCTGGTGAATCCATTGAACCCATTACTGCTTTTCAGTGTCCTACGTGTAGGTATGTTATCTCACTGAACCACCGGGGCCTGGATGGCCTCAAGAGGAATGTGACTCTGCAGAACATTATTGACCGCTTCCAGAAGGCTTCAGTCAGTGGGCCCAATTCGCCAAGTGAGAGCCGCCGGGAGAGGACTTACAGGCCCAGCACCGCCATGTCTAGTGAACGAATTGCTTGCCAATTCTGTGAGCAGGACCCGCCAAGGGATGCAGTGAAAACCTGCATCACCTGTGAGGTCTCCTACTGTGACCGTTGCCTGCGGGCCACACACCCCAACAAGAAACCTTTCACCAGCCACCGCCTGGTGGAACCAGTGCCAGACACACATCTTCGAGGGATCACCTGTCTGGACCATGAGAATGAGAAAGTGAACATGTATTGTGTATCTGATGACCAATTGATCTGTGCCTTATGCAAACTGGTGGGGCGTCACCGAGACCATCAGGTCGCATCCCTGAATGATCGATTTGAGAAACTCAAGGTAAGGGATCTGGGAAATATCCTTTATACAACTTTGTCTCTTTATATACAGTTATACAGTTAGCAAGTTCTCTAATAAAATGGGTCACTTTTCCTATATGACAAGCGAATTAACACCAAGTTGTTCTCGTAAGGACTAACCTACTCACCTGCAAGCTCCCACCAGAACCTGTTTCATCTGTTGCATAAACCTGCTTGCATTCATTCACCTCTGGCAATTCTGGGGGAGTTGGCCCCTGACCCGCCACACCAGTGGTCCTTCCGGGGAAACAGCACCCTCTCTCCTCTGTCAGTGACATATTGCACACTATATATCTTTGCCATGATCTTTCCACCTCTTCTTTTAAGTATGTGAGTACCTGTGTAGGTGTACTGTCATTAGCATATGTGCTTATTTGCATATGTATGCATATAGCAATGGGAAGGATGGGTGTGTCTCTGTGTAGGTGTGGGTGGAGGTGTCTGAGTGTATCTATGTAGGTGAGAGATTTTTGTGGAGGACAGTAGTCTATGTGTTTGCACACTCAGTACACTAAAGAAACAAAGGTTTGGCATTTGCCACTACAAATTCCCATTAAACTTTTAACACGGGCTAATTCTAAGCCTGCCTTAAAAACAAAACAGTCAACAGAAGCACTTAAGTGTGCCGCAAAGTCAGGAGGGATAATCAAATACCTGAACTAAAAATTTAAACCGAAGGCAATGAATATTTAATCCAGTCTCAGATTTTGTGCCAGTGTACGTTTTTGTGGGTTATGAACTGAAGCACCTGTTTGCAGGCCCTGCCTTGGAAGTTCCTAGTCTTTCATTTCTGTTCAGTGGACCGAGTTTTCCAAAGTTGTTGTGCCATGTAATATTTGTGTGCAAATCTAAGTGCCTGTTTTTTAAAACCCTACTACCTCACATTGATGTTAACAAATGTCAAATCCAGTAAATCGTTTTATTCCCATTGCCTGTCTGCTATGTGGTTTAACTGCTCTTAAGAAGGGAGCTGCTTAACAGAAATTCAGGAAAAATAAAATATTTAAATGGATAATAAGATTACCACCCCAAAATAGGGCCTGGATATATAAGGCAAGCTGGAAGAAAGACCCAGATAGGATGGAAAGAGGGCAAGAAGGGAGTGGAGATTTTCCTCTTGCCATGCTCTGGAAAAGTCATTGTAACTTATGTAAAATTATGATGTTGGTGAAGGTAGCAGTACTCAGAATAGGATAAATTTTCCCTTTTGTAATTTATTGTAACCAGTATTGAGAGTGGTCACACTGACAATTGTTTGCCATTTTGATTATTATTTATATCTAATATTTATAAATTTGTACAAAGTTCAATATTGATTTCACTAAAGGTGATACTCTCATTCATATCAACACTGCAGAGAGGAGTAATCTCATTGACTTCAATTCTTAGAATCATAAGAGGTTGAGTCTTGGACTTGGTCTAGTTGAAGCCCTACACTTTGAAGTCGTATAAACTGAGACCTTGATGGGTTAAATGATTTGGTCAAAGCCACAGAACTGGAAATGGAACTCAGCTTCTAGACCTTGAGTTAAGTATCCTTTCTGATGTAGCCTGCTGCCACTTTTGTTTTGGATCTGAGTTTTCCCCATGAAATGTGATTTGAAACTTGACTTTTATGCTCCAGCAACTGCACATTTCGTGGGTCACAGATAAACGATTAACATCAAGGAAAGGACATATTGTATAAACTTAGAGCTTCATGACAGCAAGAGATGGGGGTGGGGTTGCAGGAAGTGTGGGGGATATGGAGAGGATAGAACAATCTCTGCCAAATATTTGCAGGTGTTGGAACTATAATAAGGCATTGGCCTTGAGAAATATTCCACACAGAAAAATCTGTATCCATATGTACTATTGAGATAACAAAAGACTGGATAGGATAAGCCTGTATCTACAGAACACCAGCTTTTTGAAAACATCCGAAAACATGAAAACATTGGATGATTGATTAGATATCTGGCATCATGCAGCTAGAACCCTTGTCTCCAGGGATGGATGGAGCACAAAAGTATTTTACCAAAAAATACTTTAGTCTGTAACTAATCAGTAACTTTTGGAGAAAGAAAGGCCAGATTTTGAATCGTTCCCCTTTAATTTTTTAGGAAATGTGCAGAAAATTCTGATTATAAATTAAGTGGAAACTTTTTTTGCTCATTTTTGGACAGAGAGTGGAAACATATGAATCATTCCCGACCGTGTGGTTTGTTATGTTGTCTGGAACATCTTGGACTTTGGGGAGGGAGAGGGAGGTGCTGCTTGTGTGTGGGGGTTGGGGGGGTCACATTGGTTTGGTGCCAAGTGTAGAAGGATATTAGTTCTCCACATCAAGCAGAGAGGAAGTCTGACTTTTAGTGTCACATGTACTCACATCTTTGAGTTAATTTTAATTTAGAAAAGCATTTAGGATTATCCCTTTAATCTGCTTGATTCTTCCCCAAGGAGAAAGGAGAAAGCCAGCTGTCAGAAGCTATGGGGGACATGGCCTTGAACATACTTCCCTGGCCCTGAGGGGAGCATGGGAGTCCTACAGAAGGGGAATAATGATATATATGTATCTAGGGGTTTGACCTGGCCAGTAACTGATACGGTGTTTATTTGTACTTTTTGGTTCTAGAGCTTCATTGTTGGTGTTTATAACTACCCTTTTTGTACTAACCTCCCTGATTAGGATTAGTGCTCTCTAATATTTATTTGTTCAATAAAGAATAAACAAACCATTATGTTATAGATTAAAGGTCAGAATAACCAGAAACCAGCCTGTCTTCTTAACATGTACTCAAAATGGATTAGAGGGTTTGGGATACTTAGTACAGTTTATTATCCTTATTTACTTGTCCAGTCTACCTACATGTCCCTCAGTAGGCTATCAGTGGTTCAATTAATGCTTCAATTTCAAAGAATAATTGTGTTCATGACAGTTATTACAGTAGTAAGTCCTATCAGAGTAATTACTTTCTCCATTACCTCTCTTTTCACTTACTAGTCACAATATATATCTTAGTTCATGATATGTGCTGCATTTCTATAAAACTGCTTCACATTTTAGGGTTTTCATTGTCACGTAAGTTCTTCCCCTTAGAAAAGGTAGATATTATTGTATTAATAAATGTTGGCTTTATAAAAAGAGGTCAAATTTCAGTGGCTCTCTATGGTGACAGATCTCAATTCGATATTCTAAGTCCTGTACAACTTGTTTCCCATGCAGCCCATCTGTCTTTTCCCCCTCCCACCCTCAAACATGCTACCTTCATCTACCCGGGGTAGCCTTCTAAGTGTCTGCTAAAGATACCATTCTCTTTTCTGACTCTTAACTTTCACTCGTGATCTTCTGTTGGCCTGCTTAGGAATCCTACCTATTTTTTAGTACTCAGTTGAAACCCCACAAGGCCACTCCAGCATACCCCAACTATACCATAAATTCCCTGAGGCTAGGCACAATGTCTTTTATTTCTTCAGTATCGTCAGTATCTAGCACATATAGTATATGCTCAAGAAATCCAAGTTAATTAAATCTCTGTAATGCATTTGCAGAAAGTATGCCAGCATCTATAGCTTGCTTTGGTTCTCATAAGATATAAATCTGTCTGGCCATTATGAATACTTTAGAAACCTGAAAAAAAACTCCTGTGAACTACTGATAATGTTAAAAACCAGAGTGTTAGCAAAAGTATGGAATGTCCTTAATTTTAAGTGCCTATTCATTTTGATTGCTGGATTTTCCAACTGCCTAACCCTATGGTGACATCTGTATAAATCAGATGTGATTATTGTAATTCTCTTTGAGAGTGATGTCTTCACATTTCCATGCCCACAGCCTGACAAAAATATAGCTGATGAAAACCAGGGGGAATAGAGGAATTTCCTGAAAGGAATAAACAAGCACATTTTCTTTTTCTCATTACATTTCCACAAATTCATTACTACAAATAATTCTTAAATGCAGTTACATTTACATATCAGGGATCTTGTTGTTATAAAATATTACCTGGCACTAGAGTAAGCTTTTTGTTATGGGAAAGTAAAATACACACACACACATGTGCATGCACACACACAGAGGAAGAGAGACTGAGACAGAGAGAGCTAAAGATTGCTAGACAAAGAGAAAGGAGATATGAGACTTGGAGAATGTTCAAAGAAAAACTACAACGAGAGTTAAAAGGTTGGAAAATATGATATTCTAGAATCTTATCATAGTTGATTACTTGTCCTTCTTCCTACTCAGTCACTCTGTCATCCACCTACCCATTCTCACTCAGCCACCACCTTCTCCCAGTCATTTGTCTACTCACCCACTTGACACCCACTTCTGTCTGCCAAGACAGATTCCCTCTCAACTTATCTATCAATGGGCATTTGACTGTTTCTGAACCAGTATGGGTATAAATATAAGAGAATGAAAGAGAAATATCTTTATGAGAGACTGGGTTGAGAGAGGCTATATTTGCATACATACGTATGTGTCACTATATATGAGTATGTGTATTTCTGCGTGGTTGAGTGGCTGAGAATGACTCTGTGTCTGTGTGTCTATGTGTATCTACAAATGTGTGTCACTACGTGTGAGGAGGAGAGAGTGTCTGTGTTAATCTCCTGTGGGTGTATCCGTAGATAAGTTGGGTATGAGGGGGCCATGAGTATGAGGCAAGCTTTCTGTGGCCACCTTAGGGAGGGTTAGGGCCTCAGTGGAACCTATCCCGAGATGAGGGATCTCCCTAAAAATGAGCCAGATCATACATCCTCATGATAAGAAAAATCTTCAGTGGAGGCCAGGGTGGGTTACCACAGGAGGGGGAACAGAAAAAGTTGTTTCTCCCTTTCACTCACTTAGGTACTGAATCAAAGTAGCTAAATATAATAAGAACAAAGCAGTTGAGTGCATATTTTCACCCTCTAAGGTATGGTGGTGGATATGTATGTATTGGGGTGAGGGTAATGTCTGTCATCGGATTTCTTGGCTAAACCAGCCTTCATTGGCTAAACCAGCCTTCAACTCATGATTGTAAAATCATCCTCGCTTGTAGATCTGGTTTCTCTGTGGTCTGTTAGTTGTCCAAGACTTGGTCTCCATTACTTATGTATAAATCTGTACGTGTTTTGTGTGTGGGTGGGTGAAAAATGCATTTTATTCCATCTGTACTCAAACTGTGTGCTAAAACTCATTTGAACCCCTGTTCTTCTCTCTCCAATAATTATATTGATTCTCTGGCTCTGTTCTCATATAGTATTAACAGGGCCTTGTGCTGAAAGATATTTTCTGTCGTTTCTTAGGTTTAAGAGCAAGTTTAGCAAGTGGATACCTCTATTATCTGTGTTCTTATCTCTCTGTTTTTCTATTTCTTTTGCTTCAAGTCTTCTCCTCATCAGCAATCATCAGCCTGAGAATAATTTACAAGATGTTGACTCAGAGATTGTTCTTGGGTGGATTAAAATCCTATCTGTTATTATTGGGCAAAAGAACGTATTACAGAAATATAATATAGGTGAGGAAAGATTAAGGAAACAAGAATTATTGAACCCAAAAAAGTGAATTTTGAAGGAGAAAATGTGATAATGACATTTAAGTTCATGAAGGGTTGATATAATGAGGTAATGTCTTGTTCTTTATCTCCCCTGAAGTTAGAACAGGCAACAACTTAAACTGTAGCACCGGGGCTTTAGGCCAGGGATTCATTCATTCATTTAACAATTAACAAAAACTCATTTTGTTTACTGAACACTTAAAATATTCAAGTCATTGTGGTAGGAGCTGGGGACACAGGAAGTAAGGTACAGTCCCTGCCCTGAGGAGCTTTGAGTTTAGTAAGGGAGATAGATAAGTATTTTGAAAATTCTGATTCAGTACGGTAAGTGCCATGACAGAGGTTTGCACAGGATACTCTGAAGCACAGAGGAAGAGTCAGGGAAAGGAGGTCATCGAGCTCAAAAATGGGGACTCATGAATGAATTTGTTGGAGAAGAGGGCAAACTGGAGAGAGACTGTGAAGAAAGAACTGACAGGACTTGGTGAATGACTGTGGTGGTTATGGATGATTCAGAGAAAGAATTAAAAAATGATTTTTGAGTAGGAGATGTCTCGAAGAATGATGGCATTGGGGACAGAAATGGGGAAATTAGGAAGGGGCTAGCAGTTTTGGTGGTATGATTAGACTTTAAATTTGAGTTTGATGTAATTGTGGGTCATTCAGCATTCACTCATTCATCCAACACTTACTGAACACCTATTAGGTGTCAAACACCAGAAGAGGTATTGGGGTTACAGCGATAAAGCCAGCACAGTCCGTACTCTGGTAGAGCTCTCAACTTATTGTGGGGACACAGACAGTTAAGGACACAGTCGCAAGGCAGTGTGGTGAGTACTATGACAGTGGAAGCACAGGGGCTTGTGAGAGAGCATAGGAGGGACGTCAAAAGATATTTTGAGTGGGTTTTTGGACCCCTAGTTGGAGGACAGGGATGGGGTAAGGAGAAGAGAGTGCTCTTGTCAGGAGAAAATAGTTTGTTCAAATGTCTGGAGGAGAGAAAGCATGGGGTAATCTCAGAACTGAAAGGGCAAGTGTTCTAGAAGGAATTGAAATTCAGGCCTTTGCAGTGGCTGAAAGATCAGGGCCAGAGACGTAGATTTGAGTGTTTTTAGCATGGAGGTAGAACCATGCAGTAGTGAGCTGAATGAGGGCCCAGGATTGAGGCTTGTAGCACACTAGTGGTCTAAGGTAGATGTGAAGGAAGAGCAAGTGAAGGATAAAGAAGAGGATGTGTATGAGAGGCAGGGACTGAAGAGGAGTAGTGCAAGTAGAATACAATATTGAGGCCTCTAGAAAAGGAGAGTTGGCTTTGGCTCACTATTCTGAGTATTATCAAAATACTGGATTTAGGTTTTTAGTACAGCTTTTCTTTTAGAAGGTCCAAATAATAATTTACACATTTAAGCTAGAGATTTAACCATGCTATGCACCTGAAGAGAGGGGAAAGAAAAGAATGCAGGATGGTTTGTGTAGCATTTCTGATAAGGGGACTGGAGGAGTGTGGGTCTTTTCTGGATGATTTCAGAACCTGCTGACAAGAAGAGGGATGGCAACCTGTTTCACCTGGCTTGAGGACTAGTCTGGTTATTCTCTAATAACCCTTAAGTAGAGTAGACCTTATACATCCAGTATATCACCTGCGTCTCATTCTGATACATAGCCGGAGTCTATACAACAGCAAATAAATGTTTAGGGAAGGAGTAAACTCTGGCATAAGGGCGTGGGCTTCAGTTTGTGGACCAGATGGTGTGTTCTGCTGTTGAAAGGCCGTATGTAATTGATACATAAAGTGACAGACTGAAGCAAAAGCAAAATAAGTATTTTAAGACAAGCAGTTAAAAAAAAGAAGGCAGAATGTGACCCCCAAAGTGTGCTAAGATTTTGGCTGCTGGCTTTTGGAAGAGCTGGGAACATTGGTAAGTAGACAGGATGTCAAAAAAGAGCATGTCAAAGAATAGTAATGGGGTCACAGGCTCAGATTATTTTTAAAGATGAAGTTGTCTTCTGTCAATTGGGAAGGCTCAGGTCTGGGGTGGGCTGGCCTTTCTTCCCTTCACTTCTCCCCAAACCCCCAAGGTTCAATTCTCACATCAAAACAGTTGGGATCTTGTCTAGGTTTAGATAATGTTCCTCTTGTACCTTTTAGAAAGCAAGAGAGAATACAGGCATTCCATGGCAATAATACATGTTTCAGTAGAACAAACAGGAAAGCTCCACCCCTTTTTAAGCTTCATGACTTGCTGGGTCAGGTAGGTGTATGTAAGTGTGCTCATATACGTGTGAATATATGTGCCTTCACGGAGCATGACAAGTGGCGATCATGGTCAAGTGTGAGCCATAAGGGGAATTTCTGGCTGTAATGAAGAGCTGGTGGTTTGACTTATAGCTAGATTTCTTGAGGGAGCCAATGAGAAAGTTACCTGAAATAACCTGTGTCTAGAGAAGTGAAAAAAAAAACAATTATCTGAGAGGGTTAGAGAAGCCGTTTCTTTTTATGGGACGCTGTCTGGAAGAAGAATAGCCAGTGCCTGGCTTTCTCAGAAATGGCAACACATTTTCCCCTTTGGGAAGGATATAACAGAACACAAGGAGGCTGAGTCTGTATGACACAAATGAAGTGGAACTTGGGTAAAAATGGAATCAGCGTAGACTGCCAATTTAGCTAACTTGGGCCTTTTAAAATCTCAATTATGCAAATCAGCCAAATCTTCCCCTCACTTTGTGCTGTTTAGACACATGTACAGTTTTGTGAGAGCTCTAACGATGCAGTCACCTGGAGGTGAAGAGGGTCTCCCAGTTTTATAGCTCAAATGGCTTCTTTAACCCTCACACAGGAGAAGCACAGAAGGACCCAGAGGTAACCTCCTGCAGCAGGAAATGGAAGCTTCATCCTGCTCCCCCTGCCAACCTCCTGTCCCCGTTTCCTCCCAGCAGATATCTCCATTCCAATCTTCCCTGCCACTTTGGCTCTCTCGCTGTCACTGTTCAACTGTTCTGAGAAGGATGCACTAACTAGGCTTGGACAGAGGGAGCCTGGCCCAGTCATTAACTGGACAGCACAAGAAAAGAACAAAACAAAACAATTTTTCAAAACCAAACAACCACAACGCAACAACAGAGACATGTTTAGTTTTACATAAGGAGATTTTATATACACACACACGCACACGCAGACACACACATATACGTATCTTTTTTGTTTACTCAGTCAGAGTATAGACAAGATAATTGCTTGGCCAAATCAATGAAATCATTCAAACCTAGAGTGGCCCAGAATTTCTAGTTCTAAATGATTCGTCAGTGCTAGCCATGATAAGGAAGGGTGGGGAAATAGACTGCATAATTGCTTCAATTCTCGGCTTCCCTTTGCATATGTTCGTTATTGAGAATCAATTCCAGTTTGAGAGGAGGCTTTAATTCCTTGTAAATGAATAGGAAGTGAGTAAGTAAATGTTCAGTGTTTTCCTCAAATTATGTCTCGTAATGTAAGAAAACAGTGGCAAAAAGCCATCAACAGATGGTGTTTTCATTAGCCAAAGATTTATTTTTCAAAGCATTTTCATATTAATGAAGTAACGTTGAAATTAGAGTCATCTTGTCAGTTCTAGTTCTGTGTTGTTAAAATGTGCTGGCATTCTGCAAATTGCTAGGGGGCCAGAGCAAAATAACCATTTGCCGTAACTTTGTGTCCAAGGTCCATTGTCTAACCAGACCCCAAATTATGTGTTCAGCCTGAATTTTTGTTTTCAGTGGCTTTACAGAAGCTGTGAGTCTCAGTTGTGGGCAATAAATGAGGAACACACAGCAGGGATCTTAGCCCTGCTCTACACTATGAATTATTTATAAGATATCAGTTTCATGACAAGTGTTGCAACAGGTTACATGTACTTGTCAGGAAACATTCTCCCCATGGAATCCCGTGTTCGACTGGAAACACATTACAGTTTGAAACACAGATTTCTAATATTTGCTCTGAGTTCATCAATCTACATTATGTTTACCTAATATGTCAATATGGTCATTTGTGATCTGTGGGATTTCCATTGATCTAGGAATCTGAACCACTCTGCTAGAGGAAATCACAAACTGATTGGATCCATTAGCAATGTCCACTCTCTAACTTAGGCTGGACCATTTCATCAAACTACAGCTCTATCATATTCACCTTATGGCCAAATTTTTGAAGATGAGTCCAGACTTGTAGCCTCCACATGGACTATACTGACATAAAGGTCACTAGTGACCTCTAATTACCAAATCCAGCTACCTTTTATCAGTCCTCATATTTCTTGCACTCTCTGCATATTTGACAGTAACAAATCCGTTTTTGAAACGTGTTTCTTTCAGTTATCCTCTTAGCTTGGCCTAGACCTGCATTACCAATTGCCTTGAGTATTGCAGCCTCCTTCTAACCAGTGTCCCTACCCCCAGGCTCTCCTGTTTCAGTCTGCCCCACGTATTGCTGGTAGGTCTCATAAATGCAGCCTTGATTATGTCATTATCTTGCTCAGAAGTCTTTGGTAAGCCCCCACTGCTTAAAACAAATAGGTACAAACTCCTTACCTAGGCATTCAAGACCTTCATAACAGGGCCTCGATCTCCATTTCCAGCCTTGTCCCCCACTACTCTCTTGTACCTTCTGTTTTAGTCAAACTCAATTTCTGTTCCCTGAACATGTCCTGTACTTTATACCCTTTTACTTTTGTTCATGCGATTCCTTGCGCCTGTAACACTCTGCCCCACTCCATCTCTGTGTATTAAAATCCTACTTATCCTTCAAGACCCATCTTAATTTCACGTCCTCTTTATCTCTGAAGTCACTGCGCCTTGAACAGGGTAGGTGCTCAGTACCTTTTATTGTGTTAAATCTCTGAACTGCCATTTCTTTTTTTGCCCCTGACATCATCTACTTAGCTTAGAGATCATGTCCAAATCAATGATTGCTGCCCTTCTTTTATCCTTTGTCCTCCTCTTTGTCCTTGCTAAGGAGAAGGCCACAGATTGAGATGGTCATGGAGTTAAAGGAGGCCAGGGGGAGGCGCTGTGCCCAAGCCAAGAAAAATGGAATAAATGATGAAAAATCACTTTCGTGGGAATAAAGCCAAAGAAACCAAGAGAGATCTGGCAAGAAGGGAAGCAAAGATGAAGCTGGTTCTCATAATCCAGTTTGAGAACAAGTGAGATCAGACTGCCCGTCCTAGAAATACATATCCATGGGAATACGTCCTCTGGGATAGATTCATGGGCTAGTGCCAAGGATACTAAGGAGCCACAGCTACTTAGTAGTACACGAGTTCTCCCCCCCCACTCCCCCATGCCCCTCTGAACCCCCCTATACCAAAAACATGAACTTTGAACAACTACAAACCATAGGCACCATGGAGACAGCACTGAAGCAATGAACATGACCAAGGGGAGGAATGCTAGCAGAATAAGGGCCAGGAAGTTGGGGTATTACATTTGGAACAGATTTTGTGGGGGTGTTGGGATGGTAAGTGGGAGAGGAGTGGATATTGGGGCATGTCCTGGAGGAGAAGTGGCCATCAGGGCTGAAGACTTGGGAATGGGGAGGAATAAAAAGCCCATTATCAATCTAGAGTGAATAACATTCTATTTTTTCACATAAGGAATGGGAGAGAGTAGCTTGCCCAACTGAAAATATGCTGAGTTCTGAGTACTGTTGTAACTACGTTATGTTAAACAGATTTTCAGAATACATCTAATGTGTACCTAAGAGGGTCTATGTACCAGTAAGCAATGGTAAGCAGTGGATGTCCTATCTTGATACAGCCAGGCTTTGCATTTTGAAGTCTAGCATCTCCGTGGGCTATTCCTTAGTGCCAAAGAAGGGAATCTACGATGCTAGATTTTGATGAATCCCACACTTAAAATACCATCTTTTTTTTCTGAAGGAACATACTGATAGATATAAAATGTTATCAACAAAAAGACAAAAAAATCATAGAATACTGAGGCAAAGCCATGACTGAGGGCTAGAGACCTGGGTTTCAGTCCTAGCTTTGCTACATACTAATTATATGACAGTGCAAAATACTTTACCTCACTCTGAAGCTCAGTTCTCTCATCTGTAAAATGCTGATATCTACTTCATGGGTTGTTATGATTATTAAATGATATATATGAAACTATCTAGCATAATGTCTGGCAATCGTTCAATAAATTATAGCTTTCTTATTTTGCTCATCTGTAAAAGAGAGAATAATACCTGTTCTCCCTATGTCACAGGGTTACTATGAGGGCAGAATGACATATTGACTATGAAATATTTAAAAAGTTAAAAATATTGTAGAAAACATAAAGTTGCTTTAATGTCATTAAATTCCTACATCCACAAAGTCATGAATGTCATCTTTTCCCCAATAATGGCAATCTGGAGCCAATGTACAGCATTATTAATTAGCATGTAGAACAGTGGTTGGCCCATAGCAAGTACTCAATGAATCTTTGAAATATGTGTCGACTGGCTGACTTCCACATGATATCGGTTCTCAAGCTCATCGAACATTTGTTCTTTTTTTCCCCCCTCTTCCCTGTTTCCCTCTGGCTTCACACTCTCCGCGATGGCAGCAAACTCTGGAAATGAACCTCACCAACCTGGTTAAGCGCAACAGCGAACTAGAAAATCAAATGGCCAAACTAATACAGATCTGCCAGCAGGTTGAGGTATGTGATAGAAACATTTGTGATTCTTTCAGAAGACCTGGATCGGGTGATTCTTTGGGGGGACTTGAGTTTTGTCAGAGTGTGACTCAGCCATTTGGAGTGAAGGATTGAATGGTAGTTCTAGGAAGTCTCTTTCCTTTAGGATGCTTGTTCCAGGAAGAGTGGCAGATAGCTATTGTTAAAAAATAAATAGGTGGTGGTAATGGGCTGGGGAGACAATAGTCCAAGGGGCAATCCCTTCTCCTTACCATACAGCAGGCAGTATGAGAATCTGACATGAAATGTGTTTCATCATTAACCAACTGCACATCATAGATCCTTAAAGAGATTGCTGGGGTGTCATAGGGAAGTTGGGAATCCTGGGATCTTGGGGTAGCGTGAGGTTGGTTGAGTGCACTATTGTTTCTGTAACAATATTATCAGGACTGCTTCTCCTCTTCGTAGTCTCTCCTTCTTTCATCCCCATGCACTTTACCTGGTCCTCGCTCATCACATATCCACTTATTCTTGTCACCAACAAATGATATATATGTTAAAGATGTCAGTGAATTATAAAGTGTTATACAAGTATAAGGTTTTTGAAAATTGGCACCTACATCAAATCTCAGAGCAGAGCTTACAAGAGGAGTCGACCTCTTCATAAGTGGACATAATAAAAGAAAAAATGTTATTTCTCTCTTCCTCCCGAGAGCATGAAACTTCAGCTTTTGTGTTGATTTTGTTAAAGAAGTGGTGGTAGAGCTTAAAATGTGAACAGGGTCGGGTAAAATATTATAGGACTCCTCATGGGCAGTGAGTTTCTAATTCTATTTACAACTAATAGTCTAGTTCTAATCTTACTTGTATGACAGATAAGTGTAATGGATCAAGTTTATTTTATTTTAAGCAATAAAATAATTTTATTAAGCTCTCATCTTTTAATCCCACCTGGGGTTTCCTATTTAAGAGAGTTTGGAGAATCTTGTAAGGCAAAGAATCTTCTTATATAAATAACCGTTCCTGATTGTTTGGATTTCTTAAAGTAGGTTGTACTTGTATGATGAGCATACCATAGCAATTTAATCCCTGCTGGGCACTCCATTTATGGAAGAGAGTGGTACTGTATGTAGGGTACATAGAATCCCAGTTAAACTCAGGTGCGAGATTGTGGAATGGGGTGGGGAATTTAGGTAGAAGCATAAGGAACGGAAAGAAAGAATACTGGAATATAAATTGGAAAATTGGGTTCTAGACTTGGCTCTGCCATTAACTGGTAGTATGAACTTGAGTAAGTCATTTAGCCTCTCAGCTTCAGTGTCCTTACCTTTTAAAATAAGGGGTTGAACTGACTACGTGACCTTTGATGTCTCTTCCAGATTTCACAGGTCATGATTCTGTGAATGTTACTTTCTTTATTTTCTTCTTTTTCTCTTTGGTCTCATCCTTTCCAAGAGGGGAGAAACAAAACAGAAGGCATTTTACAGTGATTTTCAGCTAATCAGAATCCCTCTGTGTTCCACTCCATCAAAGCTTCTGATTATGCTGTTAGATTACAGTATAAGAAACCCACACTAGTGAAAAGACAAGGAAGTATTGTAAGCAGGAGACAAGATAAGGAATCCCTCGGCTTAGAATTTGCATGATTGAGGGTGGGGTAACAGCTAATAGTGAATAAAATGAGTTTAGAAATTATAATCATCACCTTCCTCATGCTCATCAAAAAGACTATTATGTATAGAACAAGTTGTAGTCAAATTAGCAAAGTAAGCAATTTATTTTCATTGCTTATTCACTTTAGGACCTCTCTAACATCTTCTCATCCCACCCCTGGGAAGCTTATCACTCTGACCAGCCTCGCCCAAACATAGCCCTCTTCCGACCTTTCCCAGCCCATTGCACCAATCAAACCTTTATAGTCAGGGCCCTACTCTTTTCAAGTGGCAAGGAGCTAGTCTCATAAAACAATGCATCATTGTGTGATGTTTTAAGTGCCTTTCTGAAGTTAGTACTCCTGCTGGAGCCTTCAGGAGATGACGCTAGTGCTGCCAATTGTAAGCAAAATAGAAGGGAAGAGGAGCCTCATGATGCACCAGCAAAGGAGGTGTTTAAGAGGCTCCCTTAGGGATGCTTGTTAAATCCATTGCGTAGGCCACTGTCCACTCTGGCACACAAAAGGTCACCTGTTACTAACATTTATGCATGGCATTGTACCAGGTACAAAGAAAATGGCATAGACACAGTATCTACCCTCGGAGGGCTTATACGCTACACAAATCCACCCTGATGTGGATACAAATGTGTAGGAAATACAGGCAATGGAATAAAAATGTTAACTGAGAATTGGGAAAGAATCGGGAGATACTGCATCACATGTCAAAGGTGAGAGTGTATTTTGGGAGTTAACTCCATAGTCTATTCAGTTTAGAATTCTGTCTTTGACAGGAGCCCTACAGAGTGGTTTATGGAAGACCATGTCTGTGCTCTATGACATCATCCCTTGTGAAAGGTTAGGGATGTGCCCTAAACTTCCCCATAATAATAGGGTGAATCCAGGGTACTTATTATACTCATTCAGCACAGAGCCTGTGTGTCCATAAGGCTTCAGGACAAGCCCTGGGATTAGACATGCAGTTAAAGAAGGGACTTGAGACTTCATAAATGCTTATAAATACTTTATAAAGTGAAATAAATAGTAGGATACTGTTTGTCATGAAAGCCAGACACTGAAGGGTAATTTGAATTTTTTCCATTTTATCTAATCCAGATTTGTCTATAGAGAATGACTATATTCATAGTGTAAACCAGGCATTTCACATCGGGCGGGGGTGGAGGATACCAGCTAAGGCACTTCTGAGAAAACTGGAATAGACTATTTTCCTGCCAAACCTGTTCCCCTTCCTTATTGTCTGCAAATGTTTTTGTCACAGATTGACTTTTCATAAAGGGGCCATAAATACTGCCTCCTTCTCCTGGTTCTTTCTGCCTGTTCTCTATTCTCCTCAGAAAGTAAACAAAGCTGCAGTCTTCCTATTATTACAGAAACAAAGATTAGGATCACTGCAGATTTGTTAGCTGAGTTCTTTGGTAATGCAGCCTGTTGTAGTTGCTGCCCAGCTTTCAGAGTTCAGTGGATAGGCAGTTGGAAAATATTATCTGTTGGGGCTGGAGAGCATGGGAAGGAGGTAGAGGCAGACTCAAGACTCTTAATCTGGTTAAGGAAGGGCATGCTTTGACCTTGCTGCTCTGGCCACTTGATCTCTATATATAGTTCTTTGTCCTGTCTCATCGGGCATCCTTTGTTTACATTTCCAAAGGAAATCTCTGTTTAATGCACAGCCAAGGGAAAATATACCAACAGATGAATATTTCCTCTTGGATTCCAAGACTGTGTGGGTTTGTGAGTAATAAGCATTCCTGAAAATATTAAGGGGAAGAAAAATTGTTAAATACTTAGTAATCAGTCAACAACATTTTTTGAACAAACACTATGTACTCAGTGTGGTGGGCAATTTGCAGGCTACAAAAGAAACATACCTTGTTGATGGCCTCCAGGAACTTTTAGTCCAGCTTGGGGAAGCACAGTGTCTAGTGAGGAGGAGGAGTATTTATAAAGCAGCATGCAGTCCAGGGAGTACAAATGAATGTAGTATAGCCCTTCCATTATTACTTATTTAGTCTTGTTAATTTTTAGGGCACTGAGAATATTAAAGCACTTGCCTGGATTTCCCCTGTTTTCCTCTCTTCCAGAACTGTTGCAGTGCAATGGGCTAGTCCATCCCAGAAGCTTCATGGGCAGATTGATTCCTTTCTGGCTCTTATCAAGCCTTTTAAGGAGCTGAGTGGCTTTGCTCTTTAGCATTAGGAGAGAGAAGAAAGAAAAGAGATGTGTTGGAAGAGAGGGAGAGGCTTCCCTTAGTTTGGGGGATTTCAGCTTTCTGTCTTGCCATCAAGTCATAACTTCAATAGTTTTCAAAAGTCTTTCTCCTAGAGTTGAAACTGTAGGTGGCTTGGTGTTCTCCCCTTTCTGCTCCTATTGCTCACTGAAAGGGTATTTGGTTTGGAAAGGGCAAGAATTGATGTCTGACTGCCTCTCCAAGCATAAAAATAGGTGTTTTAGCAGAAATAAATTAAAAAAAAACACTGCTGTGGATGATTTCAGCAGATGATCCTTAAATGTTTTAGAGTGGTTGAGCTAGAAGAAAGCATCTAAATCAGTAAGGCACAAATATGTTTGTTGGAGGGGTCGTCTATAAGCTCTGAGGGCATGATAAAATGAAGGAGTGATTAGAGGGAAGTAAGTGTGATCAGGGAAAATTTAATGGAGAAAATGCATTTTAGCCAAATGTTCAAGGAGGAAAACTAAGTTACTCCCTGCTGAGACAGAGAGCAGAGATATTAGTGGAGGTGGAAATGAGCAAATTGTTTGGGCAAAATGGTATGCTGCGCACTGGGTACACACTGGGTGTATAGGGATAAATAGGAAGTGGTGCCTGGCCTCAAGGAACTTACCTGACAGGTAAAATGTCAAATATAATGTGAAATGATAATTATTGTAATGAAGGTAAGTGCAAGATGACAAGCTAGCATAGAGAAAGAAACACCTAAGTCTGCCTGAGGGACTTAGGAAAAACTGCAGAATGGAAGTAAAAGTCAAGTTATCTTGAAATAAGAGTAGAATTTTGCCAGCAAAAATGAGATAAGGGAGTGAAGGCGCTCACATGCAAGAACACAGAAGGGTAAACAGCATGGAGGTGTTCAGGAAACCACCAGAAGTGTGGTTCAGCCAGAATATGAGATGCGAGAATCACTGTGAGAGGTGATTGTGGAGAAGTAGCTAGGGCCTAGATAAGGAAGGGCCTTGTATGCCGTGCCTAGGGGTTTGGACTTTATCCTGAAGACTCTGGGGAGCCTTGGAAGGATTTAATGCAGGTGAATAACTGGATCAGATCTGCATTTTAGGATTGCTCTTCCTGTAGTATGCAGGATGGAGCAAGGGTCAAGGGTCAAAAGCGAAGGCAAAGAGACCAGTTAGCTGGCTTTTACTGATCCGGGGAGAGACGGAAGGCCCAACCTAAGGCGGTGGCAGTAGGGTTAGGGAGGAGGGGATAAATTCAAAACACTTCTAGGAGGTAGAATCAGTATTAATTGGGGTGAGAGAGTAGTAGGATGATCCACAGGTTTCTGGCTTGGGTGACTGAATGAATATGTCGCCTTTAATAGGCTAGGAAATACAGACAGATTTCTTTTTAGACGTGTGAGGTTTGTTGTGCTGTGCGTCCGAGTCAGGTAGGACATGCCTTGTAGGCAGCTGGCTGGCTGGATCTGGAGGTGAGGAGAGAAGTCTGGGAAATGGATCAAGACTTGGGAGTCATCAGCATCTAAGAGGCACTTACAACCATGGAGAATGTGTAGAATGAGAAGGCGGCCCAGGGCAGAGCAATCCAATTGTTTGTCACTCGAAATGCAACAACAAACCGACCTTCCAAAAATAAATGGAAAGACTGTGGAGCTTTTTATGAGATTACTGAGGGATGGTGTGCATTTCAACAATTAAATATTAGAAGTAAATTATTCACTTGTGGAAAGAACAACGTTTTAAATATTACTTTTCTAACGACTATAAAAATAAGTAATACTTGGGCCGGCCCAGTGGCACAGTAGTTAAGTGCCAGCGTTTTGCTTCAGCCGCCCAGGGTTTGCAGTTTCGGATCCCGGGCGCACACTGACGCACCGCTTGGCAAGCCATGCTGTGGCAGCGTCCCATATAAAGTGGAGGAAGATGGGCACGGATGTTAGCCCAGGGCCAGTCTTCCTCAGCAAAAAGAGGAGGATTGGCAGATGTTAGCCCAGGGCCAGTCTTCCTCAGAAAAAAAGAGGATTGCTGTCGGATGTTAGCTCAGGGCTGATCTTCCTCACCAAAAAAAAAAAAAAAAAGTAACACTTAATGAAGATTTCCTGTGTTCCAGGTAAGCACTTTATATGTGTTAACTCATTTAATCCTCACAACAACTGTGTGAGGTAGACACTGTTGTCATTCCTGCTTTACAGATAAAGACACTGAGAGAGAGATTGAAGTGATTTGCTAAGGTCATGCTGCTAGTAGGTAACAGAGTGGGGATTTGAATCCAGGCACTTTAGCTCCGGTGCCTTTGCCCCTATCCACCCCATTACACTTCCTTTTGCAAGGCCAGGCTACACACCACTTAGATGTCCCTTGTTCATCACCAGTGGTTCCTGACCCATCATGAGGATGACTTGTAGTGAGTAAGGGATGTGAGATAGGGATGTGAATTCTGGAGGAGAGCAAAAGAGAAACAGAAAGAGTGGAAGGGGGGCTGGCCCGGTGGTGTGGTTGTTAAGTTTGCATGCTCTGCTTTGGCGGCCTGGGGTTCATGAGTTCGGATCCTGGGCGTGGACCTACACACCGCACATCAAGCCATGGTGTGGCGGCATCTGACATACAAAATAGAGGGAGATTGACAATGGGATGTTAGCTCAGGGCAGTCTTCCTCACCAAAAAAAAGAAAAAAAAAAGAAAAAGAAAGAGCAGAAGGGAGGAGGAAAACCAACAAAACAGGGGATCAAAATAGCAAAGGAAGAAAGGCCTTCAAGATGTGGAAAGTTTGAGAGTCCATTGGAGCAGTGACATCATACGTGAAAATATTATTGTGACTTTTGAGAGAGGGTTCAGTGGAAAGGTGAGGATGGAAGATAGATTCAGAGAGGTTAAGGAGGAGGTAAGTTGTAAGAAAATGCAGGCTATGAGAAATTTGATCATGAAGGTGAAGAGAAAAATAGAGTGGTAGTTTTCTTTTTGAAGTGCCGAACAATCAGACTCACAAACACACACACAATACTCGAGTTGTTTCTTCTGTTACTGGGTGGCTCACAATAGGAATCACTCGATCCACTGACTCTGACCACACATGCTTTATTTCTCTTCTTGACTTGGCTTCCAGCAACCTTCTTGCCCAGCTCCAAAGCCTCAGTTTCTACAACTCGCTCCTTCTAGAAATGGTAAGTAGGTTCTGGGATGCAGAGTGCTGTGGTAGCTTTAGAGTTGGGCAGACAGGCTTCCTGCCAGCTGGCTAACCTTGAACACATAAATTCTCTGAGCCTCAGTTTCATCATCTGTAAAACTTGGGCTAGTCATACCTTGAAGGAAAAGGTAGTACATGTTAAGGCAGCTGCCACTGTGCCTGGCTGATAGTTGAGGCTCAATAAATGGTGGTGGTGGTGGTAGTAGTAGTAGTAGTAGTGATAGGAGTAGGCATAATAGTAGGAGCAGTTATTACTAGTAGTAGTACTAGTAGTATTTCTGGGCACCACACCTTTGCCAGAGATTCCTAGCCCTGACCTCAAGATTTCTAGAGCTATTTATCATTATTTCTGAGGGTGGGGAGGACAGTCATTCCCAAATGCTCCCAATCAATTTCCAATTTAACATACATGAAGTAGAACTTTCCTTGGGAAGGGGGAGTGGTAATGAAATTGCAGCACTAAAAATGTTGGGAATCTCAATCGTATGACCCTATTTAATAACCCCCCACCAATAACTCTGCAAAGGTGGTACACTAAAAAGGGTTATTATGTTCAATAAGCTGCTAGTTTTTTTTTTTTAAAGATTTTATTTATTTATTTTTTCCCCTCAAAGCCCCAGTAGATAGTTGTATGTCATAGCTGCACATCCTTCCAGTTGCTGTATGTGGGACGCGGCCCCAGCATGGCCGGAGAAGCAGTGTGCGCCCGGGATCTGAACCCGGGCTGCCAGCAGCGGAGCGTGTGCACTTAACCACTAAGCCATGGGGCCGGCCCAAGCTGCTAGTTTTCAGTTACTAATTTAAACAAACTGTATTTAGTAGGGGAAAGTTCACTGCCCTTCTGCAAGAATATCTCAGGCATTCTTTAAGTTGATACTTAGTAAACTTGCCTATTATCCTGCCTCAATTCTTTTTGATTACTGCTTCTAAGCAAAGGCAAAGAAAAGTTTGAGAGAGGGATACATGTTTTCATCCCTAGTGGTTTTCAAAAGAGAGAGTTCTTTGGGATTTTTAAATGTTTATTAGCCAAAATGTTCTGTGAGTATTTTTGTGAGAGATGCAAGAGCAAGAGGGCAGATTTAATAAGTCCTGAGGAGGATTTTGGCTGCCAGTGCCTCGTGAGAATGAAATAGCTATTTTAAAAGCAGTGTGGAATTACATGTGGAAAAATTGGTTTTCATGAACAATAGAAAATAAGTGCATAGTGACCTAGTCAGTCTATTCATTTATACTACTGAAATGACTAACTACATTCAATCCTGTTAAGTATATGGCAATTGACATTTAATATAGATGAAAAACCTAAATCAACTGTGCAATCCAAAGTGTGGGCATAGGCTATTTTTATATGAGAAAAGAAAATGCTTTATAGTTTTTCAGACACCTAATGTGTTCACTTCTTTTTCAAAAATACTTTGTGACAATTCTTGATATATTCCAGGGAATTAAAATTTTTGAGGACATTAAATGTTGCATTTGACACGTGACAGGATTGTAAAGATTAAATGAGTTAAGATTAATATTGTTTTCCTTCCGCTCCTCCCGCACATCTATAGGACATATAAGCTTTCTGGTGTGGTCATATTTTCAAAGTCAAAACAGTTTATATAGGCATGCACTCTTGTTCTGTTTTTGAACTTTCCTTTGGTGCAATGAAGTTCATTTTATAGCCCCATTTCCCATCTGCTGCCTTCCTCCTCCAGTTCCTGTTTCTCAGTGTTCGAATTCCAGGTTACTCACTGAATGACCAGAACGCTTGCCTAATTTTGGACCCTCCTGCTCGCTCCACTCTGCACAGTCTGCCCAAGTTCCCCATTTCCAATGCAGTCTTGGAAGGTTGGTGGAATTCTAATAATTCAAGCTAAAGCTCTAGCAAGCCTACTCTGTACCTTTAAATGTTTCCAGTTCCACCTCACCTCCAATCTCTCTTGCCACCTCCCAACCCAAAAACAAACAGACAAATACAAAAAAACTAAAACTGAAACCACCACCGCCATGATAATGGACATGCACACAGCCATTGAAATGCCCTTTCTGTCTCTGCCTGTCTGGGGGAGTCCAACTGTGTGCTATGGTAAGCGGGGATTGGCAGTGGGAGAGACTCATATTTGAATCATATGTGCTGGGCACTGGGCTCGAGGCATTTTTGTTTCTATCACTTTGTGTTTATGACAATCCTGTGATACTGTTGGTGATATTCCCATTTTACAAATGAGGAACCTGAGGGTGAGAGACACTGTTTGTTTATTTGCCACTAGTTCATTTGTGTTCAGACAGAAAGGAGACAGCTTAGGATGCCCACTGTTTTTCTCCCTTCTTTAAACAGCTCTGGAAGAATAGATGGTCTGTTTGGGGGCTTGGCATTCCTGCCTCCATGGTAAACCTCTTATGTATCCCTGCCGTTTGCCTGTCTGTGGTTGCCCAGAGCAGTGCTCTGTCCTAACAGCCTTTCATGGGGTAGGGAGCAGAAGGAGGACTGCTGCTCGAGTTGGCAGAAGGAATCAGTAATGCTAGCTGCTATTAAGTCACTTACTTGCTCAGATTATTTTTGTGCCACGAGACCCAAGCGAGGGGTGAAGATAGAGTGGGCAGCTCCAGATATCAATACTGACCCCGGTCACGCAGTCAGTTTACTGTGGGACCTGCACTTCCTTCCTGAGACTGCCTTGCTGGGCCTTCCTTCTAGGGCTGGGCATTACTGTGTTGCAAGGTAAAAGTAGTCTCAATGCAGCATAAGGTTTTCCTAATGGTTATGAAAGGGTTTGCAGTAAATATTTACTCTCAAAAGTGTACTTAATGTTATCACATTTAAACAGACTATAACTAATAAATATAATAGGACAATGACAGCAAATATATAGATTTCCTCAGAAAAAGAGTGGATGCATTGTTACTATTAATGGTGGACCCATGTCCTTCGATGGAGTGATTATGGAGAAGTGCTTGTATGCCCAGGGATTCAGCTATTTACTACCTCAGGATGGAAAGAGAATTCCACACCTCAGCCCATTCCCACTACCTCTCCTCTCACCTAAATCAAATCTTGAATCCACATTTACCCCATCTAAGAACTCTCATTACTCCTAAGAGTAATTAGGAGTGCATTTATGTGCTCATTTAATCCTCACAACAACCTTATGAGGTTACTACTACTACTATTCTCATTTTACAGACGGGGAAACTGAGGCACAGAGAACGTAACTAATTTGTACAAAGTCACACAGCTTATAAGTGGCAGAGTGAAGGTTTGCATTCAGTTAGACTCTAGAGTCCATGCTTTTAACTACTCTGCTGTATTAAAAGTGAAGGACAAAGCTAGCCAGATTCATCAATCAGTGACTCTATGTGCAGTGCTTTGCAAGTTGCTGATTATTGTGCCTGTGGTCTGGGTAAAGACGTGTTATGTGAGTGTATGTTCATGTGGGAACAGCTTGGTGTGTATCTAGAGCAGTATGCCTTTCTTTGTGGTGATACGCTTTCTATAGAACATGCATCTTAATGCCCTTGCTTATGCTATGCATTTGTCTGTCTATTTCGTAGATGGCTGCCTGAGTGTTCATTTCGTGTGTGTGTGTGGGGGGTTGTATTGTAAAGAGGATGTATGTGGAAAGAAGAATTTGTCCAGTGAGAGAATTAATTAGTGTTTAAACTGAGTCATGAGGACTGCTTTGACCTTTTTTTTTTTTTCCCCCTCAAAGGGTTCTTTTCAAACCCATGGTATTTTCCCCATATAGGGGGAGAAACTGGGAAACAACTGGAGGGGGTTGCCTTTTGTTTCCTCTGATTGGAAACGTAGTCTCTTGTGTCCAGAGTGTTTGTTCCCCCTCTTCTCCTCCATATCCCAGGCCTGTTTCAGCTTCTCCTTGGTAACATCAAAGGCACAAGAAAATCATTGGCTTTGGAATAATTTCTAAACCAGTAAAACTTTAGCTATAAGATTGTAGTGTACCACTGGGAGTCCATGTCGCATAGAAGCACACAGTTCCATCTTTAGCTCTGCCACCCCAATCAATATACAGGTAATCGTGCACTGGCACACAACAGCAGGCCCACGAGTGCACAAAGGTGTTTTCTGAGAAACACCTCAGGTGGAGGGGCAAGGACAGGACATGAAGAGGATTAGGGAGGAGGGTGAGAGGACCAGGCAGGAAAGGATCACGATGGTAGATGGCAAGAAAGTATGTGAAAAGGAAGGGGAAAACAATCGCAAGATGCCAGTTTACTGTATAGTGCACATATAATGAAATTCTTGCCAAATTGGTGGGGTATTCTAGCATCTGAAGGGCTCTGAATCTTCTAGCCTTCTGGGGCTATTCTGGGATTCTGATTGCCACCTAGTCATCAGCCAAGAAATCCAAACCATTTCAGGAGGATTCCATTGACTTTGAAATGAAATGGAATTTATATTATATCGGTAGCACAGGGAGAACATTTATATTTTAGAAGTAAAAAATATGATCTCACAGATGAGTAGGCAAATTGCATATTGTCTGCATGCCAGGGAGTGGAATTAAACATCTTCATGCTTTCACACTCCATTTCTGTCAAAAACAGGATATTGGCAGCAAACCATCTGAAAACAACCACTGACCTGCAGTGAGTACTGCCGAACCCCGTGCTTAATGCTAACCCCGCTGTACAGCTGCTAACCCAGTGACACATCATTAGCCCAGGAGGTGAAAGCTAATGGTGTTCCCAAGGTTTTGGTGTTTATTGTTTATGGTATTTTAAAAAATAACTACTCTTATAGAGAGTCAATAAAACCTCTCTCCCTTTTTTCCTTTGTGAACCTTTATCAAAAGGTATTTATTAAACTCCACTGTGTGCTTAGCATTGTGCTAAGTGCTACAGGGGACTAGAGC
The DNA here is from genome assembly GCF_020826845.1 of Diceros bicornis minor. Classification (NCBI taxonomy): domain Eukaryota; kingdom Metazoa; phylum Chordata; class Mammalia; order Perissodactyla; family Rhinocerotidae; genus Diceros; species Diceros bicornis. The sequence goes on from NC_080781.1 coordinate 100,532,620, forward strand.
AGGTATGTAAATCACTATCCTTGTCTTCAAGTATATTATAGTGTAGTTGGGGAAGCAGAAGGAACAGTACGAAGTCATAGTAAGCAATACAAAATAAAATAATTGAGTGCTAAATTGTGTGATACCAGCTATGTGGTAGGTGCGCTGTAGGAGTTCAGAAGAGAGGGAGATCAAAGAAGGCTAACATTATCATCAATAGCTAACATTTATTGACACTTAATACGTGCCAGGTATTGTGTTAAGTGCTTTATGTGTATTATTGCATTTAATCCTGTCAGCTACTTCTCAGATAGGCACTATTATTATCTTCGTTTTTTCAGATGAGGAAACTCAGATAACTAAGTGACTTATGCAAGGGGAGTGATGAGACATGAGACTTAGAGAGGCAAGGAGGGACCTGATCACAAAGGACCTTAAGATTCATGTTAAGAAGTTTGGAATTCATCCCAAGGTCAGAGAGAAGCCAATTGAAAGTTAATATGAAGCTGTATTAAGCATGGAAGTAGTATGTTTTTAAAAGGATTAAACTTCCTGGTTGCTGGATTAAAGATACATTGGGAAGATATAAGACTGGAGACAGAGAGACCAGTGAGGTGACTGTTGTAGCCCAGTGCCTGGCACATAGTAGGCACTCAATGCCTATTTGTTGGGTGGATGGATAGATGAATGGATAGATGGATTAATTTAGGGAAAAGATTCCGGTGGACAGAACTAGTGAAGTAGTAATAAAAGATAGAAAGGGATAGATTTGAATTACCTTTAGGAGGTAAAATATATGGGATTTGATGATTAATTGGAGATGGAGGATGAGAAAGAAAAGTTAATAACAACGCCCAGGATTTCTGAGGGGCTGGTGGTGCCATTCATTCATTTAGGAAGCATTAGAGAAGAATCAGATTTAATGGAAAAGGGCGTGGGAAGGAGATGAGTTCACTTTTGGATATACTGAGTTTGTGGTGCCTGTGGTTATGCAAACAAAAATGTCCAGGAAGCAGTTAGATATATGGGTCTAAATTTTAGGAAAGGGATTTAGGATGGAGATAAAGATAAGTGAGGCAAATAGGTATCTTTTTGGGGTGATGGGATTATTCTAAAATTGGATTGTGGTTAATAGTTGCTCAGTTCTGTAAATTTACAAAAAATCATTGAATTCTTCACTTAAAACAGGTGAATTTTATAGTATGTAAATTATATCTCAATGAAGCTCTTAATTTTATTTTTAAAGGTAAGCAAGGCACTGGTATATAGGTGGTATTGAGGCCTTAGAAATGGATGAGATCACCTAAGACTGTGTTCACGTGGTAGAACTCTTGGAATACTGGCATTTAAGGTACAGGGAAAGGAGTTGGAGTAACAGAAAAGGAAAACTAGGAGAATTAGTGTTGAGGAAGGCAAGGGAAGAGAGTATTTCCAGAAGAAGTAAATGGATGATCTTTTTTTTTTTTTAATGATAGGAGAGACTTAAATATCTTTAAATGCCGATGACAGGGAGAGCCAGTTGACAGGGAGAAGTTGAAGGAGAGAGAAGGAAAGATTGATCAAGTTAGGACCCTAAGAGGGCAGGAGAGGATGGGATGCAGAGCACAGGTAAAGGGATGAACTTTCTAGAGGAAGAGAGATACCACTTCTTTGTAATACAAGAGAAAGAGGGAAGGATGGTTGAGGATACAGGTATGTTCCTTTATTGGTTTGTTGTGGAAATTTGAGGGAATTCTCTGGTCAGAGTTCTATTTTGTGAAGAAGGAAGTAAAATCATTTGCTGTGAATTTACTATGAGTGAGATGAGAGGTAGTGGAGTTGGAGCTTTGACTACTGCAGAGATTTGAATTAGCTACTGTGGAGATGTGGAGGGAGCCGTTAAGAGAAATATAGGATTTGTAGGAAATATTGAGAGCCTTCCTGAAGCTGGACACCACAAATTCAAAGAGGAATCAATCTGTGTTTGTGTGACCAGCATGTAGGTCACACTTAAAACCACGAGAATGAAAATGCCCAGGGAGAGGATGTTGGTTAGGAGAAAAGAGGGATGGATCTATATCTATATCTATATCTATATCTATATCTATATCTATATCTATATCTATATCTATATCTATATATCTATCATGTCTATATTGTCTCCAATATTATATTATTAGTGGTATTAACCTTTATCTGTCACATGTGTGGCGATTTTTTCCCAATTTGTCATTTATATTTCTTTTCCTGTATTGCTTTTGGTTCTTCTGGCTTGTAGAGGAAGGTCTCTCCTCCTTAAACTTTCTTTTCATGTTTTCAGTGATTTTCTTTTTTTGTATTTTAAGTCTTTAATATACTTCGAATTTATTTTAGGACATGAGGTTTTGGAATTTAGTTTAGGTTACACAGTTTTGTTTCCTTCTAGATAAGTAGCTATTATGCCAAGACCATTTATTCACACAGCAGTCCTTTTCCCACTGAATGGATATGCCACCTTTGCCATATGTTGGGTGTCCATGTATACTTGGTTGGACCTATTCTAGACTCTACTCTGTTCCACTGATTTAATTTTATATTGTTATGCCAATACCTTACTATTTTGATTAGAGTGGCTTTATGGTAACTTTTAATATTTGGTAATATCTGGTATTTCTTTGTCGTAATTTCCTTGCTATTCTTGGATGTTTTGTTCTCAATATAAACTTTAAAATAATTTTATCCAGTTACAAAATATACTCAACTTGAATTGTGATTATCATTGTATTACAGTTATATATTAATTTTGGGAAGAAATGATGTTAAATCTTCCCAAACAGAATCATGATATATCTCCTCATTTTTTCAGGTTTTATTTTTAAGACCTTCTCTTTAATATTTTATTGTTTTCTTCAAATAGCTACAGTAGCTTTCTTGTTAAATTGATCCTTAGGTATTTTATGGTCTTGTCCTGGTTGTGAATGGGTTGTTTTCCTATTTCCATTTAAAACAGCATATGGAGAAAAGCTCTTGATTTTGTGTATTTTCTTGTGTATAATAATCTTACCAAATTAATAATTTTAGATTTTTTACAAAGCTAGAGTCTCTTAGATTTATCTGAAGTACTTATATCTCTTCTTTACCAATGTTTATACAAATTATTTAATTTTCTCAGTTTCTTTTGCCTCAGCTAAAACATTAAAAACATTGTTGGATAATAGTGATGATATCAGATATCCTTGCCTTGGTCATGATCTGGGAAGGACCTTCACATTTCACAAAAATATAATGTTTGCTATTTTTTTTAATCACATTTAAAAGTTGTCTTTTATTTAGAGTTTTTATTTGGATTGGCTGCTGAATTTTGTTTAAAACCTTTGGGAATGTATTAATATAACCCTATATTTTGACGTATTTCCTTCCTTCCTTCCCTCCTTCCTTCCCTCCCTCCTTCCTTCCTTCCCTCCTTCCTTCCTTCCTTCCTTCCTCCCTCCCTCCCTCCCTCCATGAGGAAGATCAGCCCTGAGCTAACATCCATGCTCATCCTCCTCTTTTTGCTGAGGAAGACCGGCTCTGAGCTAACATCTATTGCCAATCCTCCTCCTTTTTTTTCCCCTGAAGCCCCACTAGATAGTTGTATGTCATAGTTGCACATCCTTCTAGTTGCTGTATGTGGAACATGGCCTCAGCATGGCCAGAGAAGTGGTGCGTCAGTGCGCACCCGGGATCCGAACCCGGGCTGCCAGTAGCGGAGCATGCGCACTTAACCGTTAAGCCACGGGGCTGGGCCCTGACGTATTTTCTAATGTCAAATCATTCTTTTATTTCTGGAATAAATTCCGTTTGGTTACAGTATTTTATTCTTTTGTTGCCCTTTTGGATTTTGTTTTCTATTTTATTTAAAATTTTTCAACATATATTCAGAAGTGAAATCAATCTATAGTGTTATTGTTTCTGATATCTTTTTTAGGTTTCTGGTATTGTGGTTATACTAGATTCACAAAATGCATTTGGGATCTTTATATCTTTCTCTGTGGTCTTCAATAGTTTAAACAGCATGGGAATGATCTGTTCTCGGAAGAATTTATAGAACTCAGCTCTAAAACCATCTGAACCTGGAGTCTTCAGAAAAATTATACATCTTCAATCACCTTTCCAGTCTGGCCTAAAGTTATCAGTTTCTTGAAGTTTTGTGACTTCTTGGGTAAAATTAGGTAGCATTTAATAGATTTATCAACTGTGTGCCACAGGTTGCACATAATATTCTCTTATAATTACTTTTATATCTATCCAGTGGTGTGCTGGAGTTGGCTTGCCAATTGTGTGTATTTCTTCCCATCTTTGGGTTTAGTGACTGCACATGGGTAGCTTAAAATCCACCATGGTGGGAGTTTTTATACCAGGGAAATCTGCAAGCATTACAAATAGTGGCTTTTTCTGAGAGCCAATTGTTAAATGTTTACCAGCACACTATTGTTTGTATCTATGAGTGTATCTCCTTTTCCGTTGTTTGTATTGTGTTTTTTATTTTGTTTTGCTTTCTCTTTTTCCTTAATCAGGATTTTCAAAGAACCACTTTTGATTTTAATTATCCTTTGTATGATAGTTTCATTTTGATTTCATTAATTTCAGCTTTTTAAAAATGAAAACTTTCCTTGTAATTCCTTTTATTTTATTGTCCTTTTCCAATTTCTTAAGTTGAAAAATTAATTCATTTATTTTCAATCTTATACATTTTCTTGAGTAGAGCTTTAAGTATATCCTATAGATTTTGTTATTAAGTGTGGCATTTTCGTTATTTTCTACAAAATTAAGAATTTCAGTTTTGATTTCTTCTTTGATCCCAAAATTGTTTAGGAGTATGTTTCCTAATTTCCAAGTGGTTAAGGATTTAGGGGTTCAGGGCCGGCCCCGTGGCTTAGCGGTTGGGTGCGTGCGCTCCACTATTGGTGGCCCAGGGTTCAGATCCCGGGCGCGCACCAACGCGCAGCTTCTCCGGCCATGCTGAGGCCATGTCCCACATACAGCAACTAGAAGGATGTGCAGCTATGACATACAACTATCTACTGGGGCTTTGGGGAAAAAAAAGGAGGAGGATTGGCAATAGATGTTAGCTCAGAGCCGGTCTTCCTCAGCAAAAAGAGGAGGATGAGCATGGATGTTAGCTCAGGGCTGATCTTCCTCACAAAAAAAAAAAGGATTTAGGGGTTCATATTTTTATTTTCTTCTTATTTTACAGGGTTATGATCAGAGAAGGTAGACTATAAAATCTCTACTTTTTTTAATGTGTCTGTATTATGTGTTTCTTTAAGGCTGAGTACATGATCAATTATCAATCTTCCATGAATAGAAGAGAAGAATGTATATTTTCTGTGGGGTACATACAAAGTTCTATATGTAACTATTGCATTGTTTTATTGATAGTTTTTTCTTCAAATCCTCTATGTATTCTTGCTTATTTTAGTGTGAAATCTACTTACTTCATCTGTCGGTTTCACATTATAACTATATCGGGTTTTTTAAATCATCTCTCCTTCTATTTTTACGAATATTTGTTTCCTAGAAGTGCGACTCACAGTTTAAAGCAAAGGTGCATTTTTTTTTTTTTGTGAGGAGGACTAGCCTTGAGCTAAGGTCCGATGCCAATCCTTCCCTTTTTTCTTGAGGAAGATTGGCCCTGGGCTAACTTCCATGCCCATCCTCCTCTACTTTACATGGGACGCCACCACAGCATGGCTTAATAAGGGATCCGAACCTGCGAACCCCGGGCCACTGCAGCGGACCTTTCGCACTTAACTGCTGCGCCACCAGGCCGGCCCATCAAAGGTGCATTTTTAAAGTTAATAATACATGTTGTCAACAACCTCTGTTCACCAACGCAATTTACAGAATTATACAAGGGAGCAGATGGGGCTTTCATATGTTATCCTCTACCATTCTGTTACAGACTACTACTGAATTCAGTTACCTTTGCCTAGCCTTTTTGGTCTTCTCTCTAAGAGAAAAATTCTTGGATGCCAGGCAGTAGTTGAGAGCAGGAGCTCCCATTGGATTAGGGTTAGGGTCAACAAAACTGATGGATGATGTCATCCAGTAGGCCTAGTACTCCTGTTGCAAATAAGACCGTTCAGTCTTTGGGGCTTGGGTTGCTGAAATTTACAATGCCTCACAAATAAATGGAAACTACTGTACATTTTCGTAAAGAACATACATTTCTGAAGGTAGAATTTTAAGGGTCAATAATTAGAGTGGAAGGGGTGCATGGTACTACTGATGGAGTCTTCTATTTTTTTCACTATGAAACAGCAGTACTTAATTATTCATTAGAAATATACATGGCCTTTGAAAAATCAGTATTAAAGTCCTTTTCATAAAGTATCTGGTTCAAACAAATCAACTGTAAAAGTGTATTTTTTTATATAATTGGGAAAATTTAAATATGGAACAAGCGTTTGATGAATGATATTAAGGAATTATTTTTTTTTAAAGATTTTATTTATTTATTTATTTTTTCCCCCCAAAGCCCCAGTAGATAGTTGTATGTCATAGCTGCACATCCTTCTCGTTGCTGTATGTGGGACGCGGCCTCAGCATGGCCGGAGAAGTGGTGCGTAGGTGCGTGCCCGGGATCCGAACCCAGGCCGCCAGTAGCGGAGCGCGCGCACTTAACCGCTAAGCCATGGCGCTGGCCCAAGGAATTATTTTAATCATTGTAATTATACAATAAAATATCCTTTTATTTTTGAAATGCAAACTGGAGTATTTAGGGGTGAAATAATATAATGTCTTGGATTTGCTTTAAAATACTCCAACAAAAATGGGAGAAATAGATCAGACAAGTATAGCAAAATGTTGATGGCTATTGAAGTTGGGGGTGAGTACATGAGGTTTCATCATATTCTCTAGTTTTAATATGCTTAGGAAATTTCATAATAAAATGTTTAAAATGATAGTAGTGACATATGTTCCCTGCAACCAGTAAAATAATGCTAAAATGTATAAAGAAAACATTTTAAAGAGTTACCTACCCTCTTTCCAGTCAAAATCTTCTACGGCCTAGCTTATTTTTTATCTACCAAATCCATTTTTATCAAAGTCCTAAATATCCACTCTCAGGACTAGCCCGGTTTTCTCCTATGCCCAATTTATCTCCCTTTTTTGTCACATTGTTTGAAGCTCCTCAGTGAGGAGAATGTGACAACCGGGAAAGATCGAGGTGCAAGAACTAAACCACATTACTGTCTAAAGACAGCACACGGGAAATTGGCTGCTGGTAGATGTATCCTTCCTTAGAAAATGTGTTTGGAATCTGAAGCTGGAGATGTGCGCTCTGAACTCTCAGAGATCATAGACCTGAATTCCTACAGTATATTCAGAACAGAGTCACTGAATAAGTTAGCTCACTATCCAAATAAGGCCAACCCAGCCCTTTAGGTTCTAGATGAGATTCAAAAGAATGATTTATCCAGATTAGGGAATGGAAGTAATTTCTGAGTAATAACTTAAGCCTTTAAATGATTTAGAAACACATTTGTGGGTGCACACATACATACTTACGAGTTATAAGTTCGAGAACTATTTCAATTAACCAAGAGAAGATTATGGAAATGAACCATCAAGAGTTGAAATGCCAGCCATCCTATTTTACAGTAAGACAGGTAAGTACAGATATAAATCACAGCCTGCATTTCAGCTTTCTGCGAAAGAAGTACTGCATGTTTCCAGACTGGAGTAGCAAGTTGGAGTGGGGGAGGAGTGGGGAAGACCATCGATATTTATTTAACTCCTGCTATATTCCAGGTTCTGTGCTAAGACCTTTTTTTTTGCTTAAAGATTATATTTTTTAATTTTCCCCCCAAAGCCCCAGTAGATAGTTGTATGTCATAGCTGCACATCCTTCTAGTTGCTGTATGTGGGACGCGGCCTCAGCATGGCCGGAGGAGCGGTGTGTTGGTGTGCACCCGGGATCCGAACCCAGGCCGCCAGCAGGGGAGCTCGCGCACTTAACCGCTAAGCCACGGGGCCGGCCCTGTGCTAAGACCTTTATCTCATTTTTCTCATTTGAGTCTCACAATAACCTGTGAGATAGGTAATATTGTTTCTGTTTTACCTGTCAGAAAGATGGGCTCAGAGATGTTAAGTAACTTGTCTGAGGTCACTTAGCTTGTAAGTGTCAAAGCTGAAAGTCAGACTCAGGCCTGCTTGACTTCAAATCAAGAGCTCTTCCTACTCTACTTTGATGTGTCCTGGGAGAAAAAAGTGCTGAGAGGAAATGGAAACTTAGCACACAAAAATCCTCAAAAAGAAAAAAAAAAGGGAGGGTATTTTTTCCTCAAAAAAAAAAAAGTTATAGTTACAAAGAGAGTGGTCAAAGGGCAAGGTTCCTTTGGTGGTTAGAATGAAACAGAAGGACCCTGAAGTAGCCCTGGCCTTGGAATTAGAAAGCCTAGTTTGGGTTGTAACTCCATCACTTGCTAGCTTACATGACTTTGACAATTCACTTTTCCTCTGTGGATCTCGGTTTCCTCATCCATAAAATGCAGACAGTAATGCCTGCCCTATGTAACTCATAGGGTTGTTGCGAAGATCAAATATAGAAATCAGATATATCTGAAAGCACTTTCTAGTCAAAACCGTCACAACTCTACAGCTATAATAACTACACAACTGTAATTAATCATTTCTTTGATTAACAGTAACAATGCATTAAGATGATCAGTTCTTTGGAATTTCCCAGCAAGTTGAGATTCCTTCTTCTTTGCTTTATATTTTCTTTAGAAGCTACTGGACTTCCCAAAATGAGGCACTGAGCCCTGAGCCATAGGCAGAAAGTAAACACCCAAAGTAAATCACACTTGGGCCCCCTCATACCCTCACCGTTTATATATAGGTACATCAGGTTAAGAGAAACATTAAGGGCAGAGCTATAACGGAAAAGAAGCTCCAAAAAGGTAGCCTTTTGTCTGAGCAAGTGTAGAGGTGGGGGACACAGACCTACCTGCTTTGTCCCAGTGATGGTGGTGAGAGATTACGAATTACAGGCATTATATACACACAAACACACACTTCTACAAATGTGAGCCTCAGGGCTTTTCACTATAAGGCAGCACCCATCAGGATAGGATCACTGGATGAGCCGGTGTAATCTTGGGCCATCTCTGACTCCAGTAATACTTTCATAATACCACACTCTTGGTTCATATTTTTGTCGACTGCGTCTCATTCTTCCTCATTAGTACCAGAGGCAGGCTAACTGGTGGATTCCCTGCTCTGTAGAGCAGGAATTGGATGTGGGAAGATGCATATTCATCAATGCATTACCAAGTATTTTAATGAGCCTCCAAGGTATAGAGCTCTACTATGCTTGGAGGTCAGAGTACAGATGGGGTCCTCTCCCTCAGGGAGCGCCACAGAGACTAAACAGAATGCAATTACGGTATTATATTTTTATAAGTGACGGAATGTGTTAGATAGCTTTCTTGCTTACACACCTATTTCTTCTAGACTCAACCTAATATCTTTTGGGCCCTGAGCCTGGGGGATTGTGTTAATTATGGGGGAGCCCAGAGCAGAAAAATAGAGAATAACAAGCTCGGGCCAGCCAAATTCCTTCTCAGCCAAGGATGTGAAATGTAATCGGTGTTTTGTCAGAAATCAGCAGTTGACCCCTCCTGGCATCAGCCTTCTGCTCTGAATGGAGGGAGTAGGTGACGGTCTGGCTCCTGGTAGGGAGGCCATCTTGCCTTCAGAGGCAGGGCGAACTCTGTCCAGCAGTGGGGAGGTAACTGCATTCCGGAATGAGGTCTAGGTGCTTGCGTGTGGGAAGAAGAATGAGAAAAGGGACATGGCAACCTCAAAGAAAAGCAAATCGTGACCCAGTATGTTCCAGAAAGCAAAGCAGATGCAGAAACTGAATAAAAATAAATCAAATGATACAACACAGTGCTTGCTTATTTGTTCTGCAGAAAACCACAGAAGATATAGTGGTTATGGCAATAGTAGTCACAGTCGTTGTCATCATCGTTGTAGTAGTAAAAACAAAACAAAACAAAAAACAATTGTTTGCCTGCCTATCACATATCAGAAAATGTATTAGGTGCTTTATTTCTGTTTAATAAACATGTACAAAACTCTCTGAGGCCAGATACTAGTGTGTTATCCTCATTTACAGAAGAGGAAACTTGGGCCACTTGCCCAAGACAAGACAGCAGAACCAGGAGGCTAACCTTGGGCTGTCTGACTTCAAAGCTCATTCTTTTAACTATTTCCAGTTTTAATTTTGGTTTTGGGTTTAGTAAAAATACCCCCCCACCCCAGGACTCCCAGGGACCCTTCAGAGAGAGCTCCTACTCGCTTGTTCACTCACTCTCTCTCCCACCATCCCCAACTCCATCCCCACCAAGATAACCTGACCAAGGGCTCTCTTCAGGACCCGCTTACCCACTTGGGCTTTGCCTTATAGAAACGCCTTAGTTTTAGTCTCTGTCCTGACTCATGAGGTAGTTGGGACCCCTGGAAATATGTTCTCAAGACGTCTTGGTAGCGAGTCACAGAGTTGGATATTGTTGTGAGGCCTCCCTTCCCACTGATGCTCTTTCCTTGTGCTTCTCCATCTTCTTTCCCTACCTGCCACTCTTCCACCCCACTCCACCCCCTCAGCTTAGAAGCAATATAGGCTCTTCTTTAGCTGTTTTCACTCTCCCACTTGGGCCCTTGCCTCTTCTAGTGACCATCTGCCTTTTCTGAATGTGGAACCAGGTTTTTTTTTTTTCCTTTTGTCATCTGAAGTCTCCTGTCTCAGAAAAAAAAGTCTTACTCAGAATAATGCCCTCCCTGACCTTAGCTGTCAGATTGTGAATCTCCCTGGCCCTTCAAGTAGAGATTCCTTGCTTCATATGTGTACAGGGAGTATCCAGATGCTGAAGCCATCTCCTGGAAACAAAGGTATTGGGGAGGAAGGCTTATGTCAGATTGAGTACGAAGTGGGGCTAAATGCTCCCCACAGTTCAGTCTGAGGCTGAAGTAGGCAAAATCTTTCAGTGGGCTCGCCCTGCTCTCCTTCCCTTACATAATTGTGTGGCTGTGAAAGGCAATGAAAAGGAGGGCTTGGGGAAAAGCCCTGGACTAGGAATCAGGAAACCTGGATTCTAGTACTGTCTGCCACCTACATCTATTACACTGCCTACTCTGCTGTATTGGAATTACCTGATTACATTTTGTCTCCTTTGTTGGACTATGAGCTTCTTGAAGGCAGTGGCCATGACCATGCCACATTCAATTCAGAAACCATGGTTCCTAAGTGGTCTCTCTGACTCATGCTGTCTCTCTCTAATCCATTTTCCACATTGCTGTGAGAATGAGCTTTTCTAAAATGAAAAGCCCACACATAAATCCCCTACCACAAACCCTTCCGTTGTTCCCCATCACCATTAAGATAAGGGTTTATAAGACCCATTGTAATCTGGACCCTGCCTACCTCTCTAGCATGCCTTTTTACCACCTGCACTTTATACTTTGTTCATTCATTTCACAAATATTTAAGCATATTTCTGCCTGGGGCCAGGCATTGGGAACACGGTGTGAATGTGGCACCTACCCACACAGAACTGACACTCCTTCCATTTTCTGCTGGCTCACCACTGCTTGTCCCTTAAGACTCAGCTCAGGCATCACCTTCTCCAGGAAGCCATCACCCATGCTCTATACCTCTCTCCCCGTCTCCTTAATTTGGTTCAGGTGTTCCTCCCCTGAGTACCCGGAGCACCCTATGCATACTTCCACCATAGCACTTCTATGTACTGATTTGTCTCCCCACTGGACTGTAAACTCTGAGAGTGGGCACCGTGTCCTATCTACTTTTTTATACCCAGCACATGGCTTGGTACACAATAGGTATTAAGAAAGGATAATTGAGTAAACAGTACCCTCTGGTGGTTAGCTGTTGTAAGTACAATCTTTTGTGCATCATAAGGGTGAGGAAAGCACAGCCAATTACCCAGGAGAGGTTAAATTTTCTTTTAACGTTGGGTAAGGAACCATTTCAGAATATGTGATCTCCTAGGACCTAGGTTGTTATTCCAACATCTTTTCAAGTCTTTCATACCATATGTAAATGACAGAACAAAATTACTATTTTGAGTAATTGTGTTAAAAGAAAATGTAAGGAAAATTTATCTCATGTAATGAACGAATGTAACCTAGTATACAGTTTTTCACCATACCTTCATTTCAGGACCAACACACTCACATCATTCATTCATTCAACAACTATTTGTGGAGTACATACAGTGTGCCAGGCACTATTTTAGGTGTTGGGGATACAGTAGTGAACAAAACAAAGTCACTAACATTAAAAGGCTTACATTCTAGTTGGGGGATACACACAATAAACAAACAAACAAAAAAAAATATATATATATTTTTGTGTGTGTGAGGAAGATCAGCCCTGGGCTAACATCCGTGCCAATCCTCTTTTTGCTGAGGAAGACTGGCCCTGGGCTAACATCCTTGCCCATCTTCCTCCACTTTATATGGGACGCCGCCACAGCATGGCCTGACAAGCGATGCGTCGGTGCGCGCCCGGGATCCGAACCTGGGCCGCCAGCAGCAGAGCGTGCACACTTAACCGCTATGCCACGGGGCCAGCCCCTAAACAAATATATTTTTATTAGGGGTTATGAGTTCTATGGATAAAAGTAAACTAGGGTACAGAATGGGGTGTAAGATGAGATGCCATTTGAGCAAAGGCCTGAAGACCTTAATTTTAACTTCAGAAACGACATAAATGTTCATTCACCAGGCTGCCTAAAACATTATGGGACTTCTAGAGTTTTCTTTCTTTTTTTTTTTTTTGTAAATTTTGAAATAAGTTCAATCTCACATAGAAGTTGCTAAAATAATGCAGAGAATTCCCACATACTATTCACCTGCTCTTCCCCAATGTTAACATCTTACAGAACCATGTAACTACCACAACCAGGAAACTGCCAGGGGTACAATATTTTACTGAGCAAACTACAGTCCTCATTTGAATTTCACCAATTTTTAGATGCACTCAACCTTTTAGGGGGCAGGGAAGGGTGTGTAGTTGCATGAATTTTATCTCATGTATAGATTCGTGTATTCACCACCGTAATTAGAACAGTACAGTTTCATCACCCCCAAAAAACTCATTTGGGTACCTATTTATAGTCACATCTGCCCCCCGGCAACCACTGATCTGTTCATCACTATAATTTTGTAATTTCTGGAATATTATGTAAATGGAATCATACAGTATGTAACATACTGTGATTTGCTTATGTCACTTATCATAATGCCCCTGAGATCCAGTCAAGTTGTCATGTGTGTCAATAGTGTTTTAATTGTTTATTGCTGATGTTCCACAGTTTGTTTATCCATGCGACCACTGAAGAGCATTTTGGTCAGTTCTAGTTTTTGGCTAATAGAAATAAAACTGTTATGAACATTCATGTAAGTTTTTTTTGTGTAGACATAGATGTTTATATTTCTAGGGTAAATATACAGGGGTGAGATCTAGAGAGTTTTATATCTTCAGAGGGGTTTATAACCAAGTGCTGTGCTTTACAAAACAAGCAGTAGAGTGGAAAGAGCACTGGATGGGGAGTCAAAAGATTTGGGTCCAGCCTTGCTCTATCATTGATCTGTAATATGATGTTGGGTAAGCCCTTCTCCTCTCTAGGCCTCATATTTCTATCTGTAAAGTTAGGGGCTAGGAATGGATGATTTCTTCGGTCTTTTCAAGATCTAACAATTCTGTGGTTCTGAAGAGATACAAAGGAGGTTTCTGCCTCTTTTCATGTAGGATTTATAGCTATATATGTAGAATACCAGGTACAAAACTAGATTATACTTCTCCCACTTTTTTCTTGCATGTTCTAAAGTTACCTTATGTGGAAAGAGAATAGGGGGGAGAAGGTAACAAACTATAAGGCTATAAAGGCTTGGAAGTCTAATCCCGGAGGAGAAAGGACTCTAAAACCAACACAGAATTGCCACATGGCAATGGGCCTTCCTAAAGCATGTATATGGAGCAATTGTCCTCTCCCTCTGCAGACAATATTTTTATTAGTTAGACTAAGGGGTAAATAAGCATAGAATATGTGTGTGTCTCCACATACATGTATGTGCATTATATGTTTTCTAAATGTTACATTATGTGCATTTTTATACGATATATTTTTTGTCAAAATTTAGAAAGCAATTACAGAAAATATTTGCAATAGTTAACTCTAAGGAGTGTGATTATCTTCAGAGGAAAAGAAGTATGTGAGCACAGTGTCTCTGTCGCTGTCGCTGTCTCTCTCTCTCACACACACACACACACACACACACACACACACACACACTCATACAGTGGTTAAAATCATGGACAAGAGCCAGACTGCCTGGGTGTAAATCCTGGCTCTGCCGTTTACTAGTTATATGACCTTGGGCGAGTTACATAACCTCTGTGTTTCTCAGTTTCTTATGTAAAATGGCAGTGATGATAATAGTGCCAACTGCATAGGGTTAATAGGAGAAGTAAAAGAGTTAAAATATACGAAGCAATTAGAACAATGCCTAGTGCATCATAAGAACCCCCAACCTGATAGGATATGTGTCTGTCAGCCAATGTCTGTGTCTGTCAAGAGGCCTCCACAGCATGGATCCCTGAGCCCAATATACTAGGAGGATTCGTACACTTCTAGAGATGGCCTGGCTGCTGCCTCTCCATCCACACTGCTTTTCCAACTTTAACACCCCCATCCCGCATCTACCTCTACCCCACTAACTCCTCTCTCTCTCCTCTGCCAAAAGAATAAACCTAGGCGCTGAGGCAGTAGGTTACATAACTACGCCTCAGTAACATTTTTTGCCCCCTAACCTGCAGTTACTCCAGTACAGGGGACTAAAAATCCTATTAATAGTTTTACATATCCCCTAGTCCTTCAAGTAACCACGCTTCCCCCAAATCCAGAGAACAGATAAAATCCATTAGAAAAACAGCCTTGCTTCACTTAGTTATTTTTATGTAAAGCTGGCAGAACCATCTTTGAAATGTTGCAGTGTTTTGCTTTAGAAAACAAAAAAGAAGATTGTCTCATCTTCCTCTTCCTTTTATACATTTGAACCTTCCTGATACAAAGGGCTGTGGTGGTGGCGGCGGTGGCAGCAGTGGTGGTGGTGGTGGTGTGTGTGTGTGTGTGTGTGAGAGAGAGAGATACTGCCCTTTAAAGTGTGACCGGAAGGATTAACACCTTAGCTTAGGTGCTGCCACAGTAGGTACTACATCTGCTTCATAAACATCATGTTTTTTTATTTTTTCCAGCTTTATTTAGATGAAACTGACATATGACATTGTGTAAATTTAAAGTGTACAGTGTGATAATTTGAGACAGTTATACATTGTGAAATGATTACCACAATAAGGTTAGTTAGCACATCCATCACCTCACATAGTTACCTTTTTATTTTGTGGTGAAAACATTTAAGATCCACTGGCTTAGCAACTTTCAAGTATACAATACAGTATTGTTAACTATAATCAAGGAATCTAAAAAAGCCAAACGCATAGAAACAGAGAGAACATTGCATTTTCTTAAATGCATCATTATAAGAGAGTGATGAATTCTTTGCAGCTCAGTAAGATGACAAAGCTGTTCATAACTCCTTGATAATCCATCAGATGTCCAATTTACCTCTCACTTTTCCTTCTCGTCTCCTTTGCACAGAAAGTGATTGCATGTTGAGTGAAGCCCACCTCAGCCTCTTTTCTCTGATGTTGTGGAGTCTGAGAAGGTGGGGTAGTGGTCTGAATGGTCCTAGGCGATAATGGGAAGTGAGAGGTTTGTTGTGCCCTCCCACTGCTTTGAGTACTGTGTCTGCTTTTTCTCTCCACCTTGTTCTCAACTAAGGTGTTAATTAACGATGGTTAAGGTGTTACTATAGTGTTAAGATCCTGACATTTTATCCAGGTACACTCAAAGACTCAAAATGACAGTGCAGCTCTCCGTGATATATCTGCCACCTCCATTTCTAGCCTTATTTCCCTCCCTTGCATCTTGTGCACATCAGCCTGACACGTTCTCTACTTTCCTGCCTATGTTTTTGCTCCTGTTATTCATGTCATTCTCTCTGCCTGAAATTCTCTTCCCTTAAACTTCATTTCTGTGTGCCAAAGTCTTGCTCATCCTTCAAGACTGGCTCAGCTACATGAAACCTTCACTAATCCTCTGATTGTCCTTTTTCACAGGCAAAATTAGTTTCCCCTTCTCTATACTCTCGTAGAGCTTTGTTTGTATTCTATTATATTACTTGTTCTGCTATTCCTCCTTAAATTGTAATTAGCTGAATTCACACTCATTATCTCCACTAGACTATAAGTGCCTTGATGGCAAAAGCTGAGTCTTTTTCATAATTCTGTCCCATTCAGGAACTCGCATAGTGCCTTGTACATGGTGCAGGCATTCAGTAAATTTTTTCTGGAATAAAACTTCCCCAAATGATCTTTAATGCTGGCATTTCAAAATCTTCTAGAGGAAGATCTGTTTGAGCAGGAGATTTCAGGGAATAAACTAGGCTGACATTGACTGTGTAGAGTGGAGGACACTGAGATGGAGATGCCAAGGAGGAATTCTATTACCATAGAAATGAATTTCACTTGAGTCTGGTATACGGCTCATCCACTACTCCATACACATTGTTCCACCTGAACAGGAAATCTCAGTTCTGAACTCCTGTGCATCACTCTGCATGGCTGAGCTGAGGGGATGGTATGAGTGGGGACGTTTGTCATGGGGTGGGTTGGAGGGAAGGCTGATGAACTTTAAACCCAGGAATAAAAGGCCTATAGAAGGAGCGTGTGGGAGATCTCCCAAGAAACTATCAAATAGGCTCTCTGAAAGAAGCAAAGGGTGAAAAGGTCAAGTCCATTTACATTTCAATACAGAATAGAAATAATCACCAAAAGAACTTTATGCAGTCTCTTAAACCTTTACAACTTGTGACTTTTGTGAACTCCCACATATTTATTTCCTTGTAGTGACCGGCAGTAAAATCCTTCAAACGGGATGTGTGTGTTTGAGTCAGGTCAGGGTGGAAATTGGGGAAGACTAGGTCTGACACTGGGTTTAATCTTTGGGTTGGGAGGTAGGAAAGAACTTTAGGAAATACAGTAGAGTGGGCAGTTGGAAAGAAATGTGCAAGTCAAATTCTTGGCGCCTTTGGGAAGAAAGAAAAGAGCACAGAGCAGAGAAGAGGGCGTGGAGACTTAACAGGAAGGCCTGTGTTCCCTTGTGCTTAGGCCTTGGAAGACTAGTGCTGAGACTCTGTCTTAAACATCAGAAACTGCCCCCAAAGTTTTTTCGGGTGGGCACATTTACACAAGTAGGTTGCCAAGATTAATCAAATGGTATTTTCAGGGAGGCTAGATTTTTCCACAGACATAAAGCCACTTAGTTAAACCCACTAACCCAAACCAAAGAGCAAAGGTCAAATAAAGAGCTGGAGTCTTCCACAAACCAAGCAACCAACCAACCTACCAGCCAAGAATGCTTATCAAGATAACCCCAGTTGTTTTCAACTAAGGGTTAATAAACAAGTGAAATACCTCACTGTATTTTCCAAGAAAACTGTAGACAAGAAAAATACCAGGGCTTTCAAGTACCTTCCACGCAATTTGAGATGTTTTATTCACATCATGAAGACAGTTTTTCCCTGGAGTATTTCCTGTTCAGAAAACACTAAAGGATCCTGCTCTTTTGAACTGCTTCTTGACATGGAAAGATTTTAATGTCACTGCTTTACCTTTAGTTTGGGATTTTGCCTCTTCAGCCAACTTTCCGCTCTACTGGTTGTGCCTGGCTATTTCATCTTGCCCGATGCAACTGTCTACACTCCACCCTAGCCCCCTCACTTCAATCTACAGTTTCTCTACAAAATGCATTTACTATAGTGTATTTTCTATTGTTTATCATTCTTATTTTGATTTTTCACTTTGCTAAATCAATCAGTAAATGTCTCTTAGGTGTTTTTTTGTGTGTAAGGCGTTGTGCCTGTTACAGCGGGAGAAACAAAGTAGCATAAAACCTTTCCTCAAGGAGCTTGCTGTCTAATTGAAGATTTTCAAGCAAGAGAGTACTCTCATATTTGACCTTTCCTTTCTATTCCTGTTACCCTCCTTGGCTAGGCCTTGTTCACATCACAATAGCCTCCTAAATTGTCCCCAAGCTTACTATCACCCCCAATCAAATAAATCCCAGTTCATCTTCTTAAAAAAAATTAACTATGGTCATTCTCCTGCCATCTTACCCTCCTTCTCCTTAAAAATATTTTTCGAAGATACCATATTGCCTAAAGAGTAAGGTCCAATCTTCTTAGCTTGGCTTACAATTTCCCTCCTGCTCACCTTTAAAATCTAAGTTCTATCCATCTTAAGGCTCACTTCAAGTCCCACTTAATTCAGGCATCTTTTCTCCACTTCCCCACCGAGAGTGATCTTTCCCTTCAGTTTCTCTAGATTATAATCTACATCACTCATTGGTATTTAACTATGCTACCTTGACTTGTTTGTTTTGTATGTGTGTGGCTTTTTCCCATCCAGATTGCGAATTTATTGAGGGAAGGGCCTGAGCATAATGCATTGCACACATAAGATGCTTAATACATGTTTGATTATGAAGATGGTGATGATTTTTCCTAGTTTCAGGATATAGGACAGATTATGAGGGTGAGTGGCAAAGGAAAGATTCTGAAGGTAAGGGGATGAATTAATGAGACTTTTACAATAATAGACTGAAAGGGTGATAAGGGCTTCAACTTATTGGTTCCTTGGCTCAGAGCCTCACTGTATTACCAGAAGAACTTAAGTGTGATTGAAAAGAAAAGGAGGGCAGGACTTTGGGACTGCTGTGAATTTATGTGGAGGATGAGGGATAAGTAGGAGTCAGAGATAACTGAATCTGAGTAACTGCAATAATGATAGTAGCATTAACAGAAAAGAGGAAATCAGAGGCAGAAGCCAGATTTAGAGGGAAGATAATGAGTTTGTTTTTAGACATACCAAGTTTAGGGTACCTTGAGTAACCAAGTGAGCATGTCTTGCAAGAAGTAAGATACTTCCCCCCCATTCAATTCAATGTAACCAATATTTACCGGGCATCTACCCTATGTCAATCACTATGCTGGAGATATAGTCAAATAAGACACAACCTTTGGCCTCCAGAACTCATGTTTGAGCAGGGAAGACAGACTAATAAATTTCTATGATATAAGGTAGTAAGTAGTATAATTGAATTATATATAAAGTGCTCTGGGACTATAAATAGGGGACCAGTTGTGTCCAGGCAGGTGAGAAAAAGTTACAGAGGTGATGATCTTTGAGCAGGGCCTGGAAAGACAGTAGAAGTTTGTTCAGTAAACAAATAGGGATGCCAAGACTTGGAAACAATCTAAGTGCCCATCAACGGATGAATGGATAAAGAAGACGTGTTATGGATATACAATGGAGTACCACTCAGTCATAAAAAAGATGAAATCTTGCCATTTGTGACAACATGGATGGACCTTGAGGGTATTATGCTGAGTGAAATAAGTCAGATGGAGAAAGACAAATACCATGTGATTTCACTCATATGGGGAAGATAAAACAACAACAAACAAACACATAGATACAGAGAACAGATTGATGGTTACCAAAGTGGGGGGGGAGGGTGAAAGGGGTAAAGGGGGACGTTGTGTATGGTGATGGATGGAAACTAGACTTTTGGTGGTGAGCGCAATACAGTCTATACAGAAAGCGAAATATGATGATGTACACTTGAAATCTGTATAATGTTATGAACCAATGTGATCTCAATAAATAAATAAATGATAATAATAAAAAAATTGAATAGGGAAGTGACTTTCCAAGTGAAAGGAGAGTCTCAAGCAAAGGCACAGGACATGGAAGTGCATGGCATTCTAGGGGAACAAGAAGTAGTCTGAAATGACTAAAGAGAATGGGATGACAGAATGAAGATGGATGGTGCAATAGAGGTAACGATTGTCAGAAACTGAAGACAGCGATTTTGTTACACTAGACTGGAGAGGCGGTATAGTGTGATGGTTAAAAGTGTGGAGTTGAGAGTCAGACTCCCTGGGTCCAAATCCCATCTCTGCCACTTACCATCTCTGCCACTTACTAGGTTTTTGGCCTTGAGCAAGTCACTTACTCTCTCAGTTTTCCTTATCTGTAAATTGGAGCTAATAGTATCTCCCGCATGGGGTTGTTTTGTTGATTGAGAGAGCTAGTATATATAAACTGATTCGAGCAGTGCTTGGCATATAGTGGGTGTTATGTAAAAGTTAGTCTAAGGGCTAAATTACAAGAAACAAGGCACTACACCATTGTGCACTACAGCAACAACAGCCTCAAAAGAAAAACTAAAAGTGGGAAGTAGCTAAGTCTCCTGATACTCTGGGCATGGATCCAGGGAGAACCAGATGAATCACTGATTCTAATTTGAGTAGGAGTTCCTTGAGAAGGTGAGATTGTCTGCCTTGGAAAGGTAGATCCAATTAGGGAAAGAGTGAGGAGTCTGAGAAAAAAATTAGACTGGCCAGAGTGGGACTATTTGTTCAGAATAAATGGAAGCTCTCATTGTGGCGTTCCCCCTGGAAAGTGGAAATAAAACAAAATAAGGTTGAAATTTGGCAAGTGCATTTTATTTCAGTTAAGTAAGAAACAGAAAATGGGCCGGCAGGGACCTTAGAGGATGAGAGAGGAGGCAGCAGGGTCCAGTGACAGGTATTTTGCTGGGCTTGGAGTATGTAAAGAAACCCTCTGAAGAGGGCTAGCGATTGGAAATGCAGCCTTACCTTGCTAATGAAGCACATCTGGCCCCTTGGGGTTTGATGCTCTCAAGTAACCCATTGTCTGTTCCTCAGCCTTCTAGAGCTCTGATCCTTGAATAGACTCTTGGAATGATTGTGCTTCCCTTTGTGACTACTCTGTGTGCTGCTGAAATGGAACTGAACCTCATCTCCCCACCCAGCCAGCTCAGGAGTTTCGCTTGACAGGACTTGGTTTGAATTCTGGTTTTACCACTTACTAGCTGTGTGATCTTGACAAGTCACTAAAATTCTCTGAGTCTCAGTTTCCCCATCTGTGAAATGGGAATAAAAATGGCTCCTATATTATAAAGTGGTTATGATAATTATGTGAAATAATTTATCTATCAAGTACTAGGTACATTAAGTGCTTTCAAGACGTAAGTTCATTTCCCCTTCCTTTCCCTTTACACTTGGGCGGCCCAAAGATCTCCTGCTCTCATTTTAGCAGGGGGCTTCATACCATCTAATGTCAGTAGTAGTAGAGTGAGAAGAAGGAGAAATTGGTACATGGAAAGGCAATGAAGAATGGTGGCTTTTTTTTTCCAACCCCATGCTGGCTTTGCAGTAGAGATATTTTGATGTAGCCAGTATACCAAAGTAGGAAAGGTATTCAGATGCTGGACAGCCCAAGGTGAGAAATATCTACTAAGACATGATGACAAGTATGTGAAAATATGTCTACACATGCATATATTTAATGTGAAAATAGAGGCGCACATTCATATATTTTAAAAGTAGAAGGGAACAAGGAAAACCGAAAACACTTTTGTTAAGATGGTAGAAATATGTTGTTGTAACATTATCTTAATATTGTTGTGACTGTAGAGAGGAGTCCTCTTTCCCTGACATACTTAAATCTCCTTACCCTCTTTCCCAAAGAACAGCAGGAGGACAGGGTGCTGGAGTAAAGGGAATTGCACAGTGGGAATAACATGCCCCCATCTCATCTGTCCTTCTGCCCAGCCTTCCATTAACCATCATGATCTACCAGAGGCCGGAGAGCTTCCTTTCTGTGGTGCTTCAATGCCCTTGCATCATTAATATCATCATCTCTACTCTTCTTCTAGGAGTGGATCTTATGAGGGAGGTATGGAAGAAGTTGTGCATGCTTAGCTGTCAGTCCGAACCTTTGAGAGCCAGCAGGGGACAAAGGCAGCAATCACTGTGTAATACTCTGGACTTTCTTGGCAGGTGAATACTGCTATGCATGAGGCAAAACTTATGGAAGAATGTGACGAGTTGGTAGAGATCATCCAGCAGAGGAAGCAAATGATTGCTGTCAAAATCAAAGAGACAAAGGTAAAGCACAGCGCTTCAGTGAGGCCAAGGCAGAGTTGACTTTACAAATGTCAAAGTTTCATCCCAATGATTCCAGTTTAAACTTGGATCATGAAAGCAAGAAGAAATGAGGTTGTAGGGAGGGAGGCAAAGAAGCAATGTTTGGTCTAGTGCTATGAAGCCACTAAAAATGATGGCAGTTCTGGGGTATTGGAAACATCCTATATCTTGACCTGGTTGGTGGTTACATGGGTGTGTATATAAGTGCAAAAAATCATTGAATAGTACACTTGAGATTTAGGTGCTTTATTGTATGTATGTTATAAGTCAATACAAAAAGAAAAAAGAAAAAAAAGTTACGGGAGAAAGGTGGGCCAGGATTATGGAAGGACCATGAATGCCAGTATAAGGACTTGGGGCTTAATCTGAAAGGCATTAGGAAACCATTCTAGTTTCTTAGGAAGGAGAAGACTGATTGATATGGTGGGGGTGTGCAGGATAGATCAGAATGGGACGATGCTGAAGTCAGGGAAGCGAGTTATGAGGCTTATGGAATGATTCTTGGTATGAGTTGATGAAAATCTAAACCAGGGAAGTGGCAGCACAAATGGAAGGGAAAAACATAACAGGCATTGCTAAAAAGGAAGTGATGGGAATCATCAACTGATTAGATATAAAAGATGAAGGAGAGAGGGAAGACTTCCAGACTTTTAACCTGGGAACGGAAGAATCGTGGTCAAGAAGGTCAGGTGTGAGCCTCCACGCACCTATATGGTTTTAAGCTGGTTGGTCTGCTGGTCAGTGTAGTGATTATAGGCTCGTGCTGTGTGTACAATGTGAGAAGTTGTGAGAGCCTGGAGTGATGACTTTGTGCCGTGCTGGGTGGTTCCAACTAACACAGGAATTGAAGTTTCTGAGAACTCAGATCTGTGAACACACAGGTATGCGTAAAGATACTTAAAGAAATATATACATAGAAATGTAGATAGAAAGAAAAAGGAGATACTTTTTATTAAACATGTATGTGAAAATATATTGACAATAAAATGGACACAATGGTGATCTCTGGGTGGTAAGGTTTCTTTTTATACTTTTTATTTTCTAAATTTTTTATAACGAGCATGCATTGCTTTTATAATCAGAAAAATTAATGTTATCAATAAAAAGAGGAAGTAGGTAACCTAGAGTCTATGACTGTGTGTGTCACAGGGTAAGTAAGTGGTCTGTAGGTGGGAGGAGGGGTTGGCAAGACAGACATAGAGGGTAGGGTGAGGAGGTGAGTGGTTCGCACAGGGACCATGGGATATTAATAGGCCTTATTTTTAGAATCACTGCAGCAGATCTCCGTCATGTTGTTTTATCGTTTTTAATTAAGCACTTTATGTTTTACCTTATTTTTCTTTTGCTAATTCCTTTAAGGTTATGAAACTGAGAAAGTTGGCACAGCAGGTTGCTAATTGCCGCCAGTGTCTTGAACGGTCAACAGTCCTCATCAACCAAGCTGAGCATATCCTGAAAGAAAATGACCAGGCACGGTTTCTCCAGTCTGCGAAAAATATTGCTGAGAGGTGAGTTCCTTATATTCTTTTGACATGCCTGCTCTTATGAAAAGGGGCCAGCTTAACGTCGCTTACTTCTGTTCAGGCATGTATGTAGCAGCTGCCACCTGAAGATTTTACCAGCTAGGTAGTTACTAAGCCTGAGTGGCAGATTGCCCTGTGGATTTCTGGCAGCCTTCTCTCCGTCTCTGCAGCCTACCAATTCTTCTAATGCACAGTCAAGCATGTGCCCTAGCTATGCCACAGCTCTCCTCTGCCCACTCAGGGCTGGAGCTTTCTATGTTGGTGTTGGAGTAGAGGTAGAGAAACTTTTGGCCACATTGATAGGTGTGTGCCCTTCCTAAGTCTACATGAAGTTTCTATGGTTTTCATTTAGTTATTCCTCATGTAAATCCTTTAGAGCAGTAATTCTTATGCTTTTATTTAGTCAGTCACCCCTTTGAAAATTTGATGAAAGTTATGAACCCTCTTCCCAAGGGAAAAAATGCGTGTAAGATATATACACATAAAATTTTGCATACAATTTCAGAGGACTCATGAATCTTTAGAAATCCATCTATACACCACTTGCAAACAGTCTGAGGTCTAAAGCAAGACATCGTTCAGTCACCAAGGCTTCAAGGGGCTACAGGGGCTCATTAGGCCCTTATTTTGATTTGATCTCCTTATATCTCCTTCTCATTCATTGAAGACTTTGGCTCCAGATTTACAGTCTTCCTTTCTATTACTTCTGGCATCATTCTGGGTGACTTTAGCAGCATCCACATGGCTGACCCATTCTGGCTTCTTGCCATCCCCTCCTCCAGTGACCTCTGCTCCACTTCATCCACCCACTTCCATGGCCCACATCCTCAACCTCGCCATCACTCAGAATTACACTTAAATCATAAATTAAAACATCTCACTTTCTAACTACAACCTCTGTACTTACAGTTGTCTGTTTTTCTTCCAGTACATCTATTCTTCACCTTCATTGGGACTTCTAAGTCCTGACTCCTACCTACCAGCTACCTACTGTTTTCACTTCTTTGTTTGGCCTATTTAGGGTCTGTGATTCCTCACTTCAGCCAATCTCTTTTCAATATCGCCAGTTCCCTTGCCCCACTCTCTTTTTATCATACCAACCTGATAAAACCCAAAACTGAATAAGCCCAGCTATTCCCACCTTTTCTCTGCCTATATTTGAGTTGCAGAACCCTGCTGGAGAAAATCACATAACCAAAGAAGTTGGTACTACTGCACCACAAATTTATGGCTTTCAGTCTCACCTGGGCCCTCGGTACTGACCTGAAATCCTTCTGTGTTGCTCTGGTCAGCTTTCTTTTTTCCTTGTCTCTATAATGGTTATTTCAAATTATCTGTACTCAACTAAAACTTCCAACCCTGCCACCTTCCTACTCATGCTCAGCAAATAACTTTACCTCCTAGTTTATAGACAGAGTGGTAGGTATGAAATGATAAATTCCTCAACTTCTCATACCAAACTGCTGGGCATAGCTACATCCACATCCGTCACTTCCACTTTCCTTCTGGTTATAATGGAAGAGATGTCTCTTCATTTGTGCTTTGGCCACATGCCTCTTTTATTTCATAGCTTCAATTTCTCCCCCTTTCTAGTTGACCTCACATCTACTTTTAAACCCACTCATGTCTCTCCTATCTAAAAAAATAATACCCACAACTTTCCTCTACCTCATACCCCTCTAGCTATTGCCCTGTTCCTCTCCTTTCCTTCATAGCAAACTTGATGAAATACTTTCCATTTCCTCACCTCTAATTTACTCTTCCTAAACATTTAAAAGTTATTTATATTAAAGTAATAATAAATTAAATAATAATAATTAAAGTACATAGTTAAAAATCAGATATTACTGATAGTTATATTGTAAGAAATAGCAGTCTTCTCCTCACTCCCAATTTCTGTTCTTCAATAATAATAATATTGAGCATTTACTTTGTGTTGGGCATTATTCTAAGCCTTTGTAAGTATTGACTCATTATCACAAAAACCTTATGAGATAGACGCTATTATTATCCCCATTTTACAAACGAGAGAATGAGACTCAGAGAGATTATGTGACTTGCCTAAGATCACGTAATTAGTAAGGGGGGGAGGCAGGATTCAAACCTAGGGAGTCTAGTGCCATAGTCTAGGCTTTTACAATAAATCCAAGCAATTTCACCTCTATTAGGTGTTTCTATTGGCATGACCTTTACGTTTCTAAATAACATCCTTTTATTACTATTTTTTTTTTAATTCAGACATTACCAATTGACTTATGCAAATTTGGAAAAATTTCAGCCATTATTTCTTTAAATATTTTTTACACCACCTCCTTCCTCTCTTGCGAGGACTCCAATTACACGTATATTAGGCTGCTTGAAATTGTCCTCAGCTCACCGATGCTCTCTTCATTTTTTTTAGTCTCTTTTTCTCTGTGGGTTTCATTTTGATAGTTTCTAATGATATGTCAATTTCACTAACCTTTTCTTCTGTAATGCCTAATCTTCCGTTAACCTCTCTAGTGTATTCTTCATCTCAGATATTGTAGTTTTCATCTCTAGAAGCTCAACTTGGGTCTTTTTATATCTTCCATATCTCTACTTAACATATTTAGCCTTCCCTCTAGCTTTTGAACATATGGAATACAGTTATAGTAACTGTTTTAATGTCTTATTCTAACATCTTCATCAGTTCTTGGTCAGTTTCAATTGGTTGCTTTTTCTCCTCATTATGGGTTGTATTTTCTTGCATCGTTGTGTGTCTAGTAATTTTTGGTTGGATGGTAGACATTATGAATTTTATCTTATTGGGTGCTGTATATTTTTATATTCCTATAAATATTCTTAAGCTTTCTTTTGGGACATAGTTAAGATACTTGAACATAGCTTGATTCTTTCAGGTCTTTTAAGATTTGTTAGATGAGTTCATAGCAGTGTTTAGTCTAGGGAAATTTTTCCCCACTGCAAGACCCTTCCTGAGTGCTCTACTGAGTGCCCCATGAATCATGAGATTTTCCAGTCTGACCAATGGGAACAGACACTATTCCTGCCCCTGTGTGAGCACTAGGGATTGTTCCCTCTAATCTTTTTGGGTGACTCTTTCCCTGGCATTGGGCAGTTTGCTCACATGCATATATTGATCAATACTTTGCTGAATACTAGAAAGGAACTCTCAGAAGGTCTCCAGAATTCTCTCTGTGCAGCTTTCTTCTCTCTTGTACTCTGCCCTGTGAACTCCAGCCAACTTATCTCCCTAGACTCTCAGCTTGTGTTCTTAATTAGGGACTCCATCAGGCTCCACCAGATTTTCCCTTCACGTACCATTTTACTCCCTTAATTTTGTTGGAGCAAATTTTCCCATAGCTTCCTAAGAAAGAGTATATGGGAAGCAAATTTTTGAGAATTTTTTGTTCGAAAAAATATTTCAAATTTATTTTGACATTTGATAGGTTGAAATAAATTTCTCTTATAATTTTGAAGGCATGGCTCTATTGTCTCCTAACTTCCAGTGTTGTGTTGTGAAGTCCACTGCTAGTTTGATTCTTGATCTTTTGAATATGACCTATGTTTTAAAATCTGAAGCTTTTAAGGTCTTATCTTTAATCTAGTTTTTCTGAAATTTCGCCAAGATATGCCTTGGTGTGGGTCTTTTATGATTCATTTTTGTTGGGCACTAAGTGGGTCTTTCCAATCCAAGCACTACTGACTTTTAGTTCTGGGAAAATTTCTTGTATTATTTGCTAATAATTTCCTCACCTTTATTTTCTCTCTTCTCTCTTTCTGGGACTCTAATTAGTCAGATGTTGGACATCATAGATTTTTCCTCTGATTTTTGAAATCTTTTGTTTCCCATCTTTATCTTCTTGTTCTATCATCTAAAACGTTTCCTTAATTTTTCATCCAATCCTTCCATCATAATTTTAATTTCAGCATTCATATTTTTATTTATAAGAGCTCTTTCTTGATCTTTCTTTTTTAGCATTCTGTCCTTGCTTTGTGGATACAGACTATTTGTTTATCTTTCTGAGGCTATTAATGATCATTTAAAAAGTTTTCTTCTAAACTGCATTGTCTTGGTTTCCTCCAAGTTTCTTTTCTCTGTTAGTTCGTTTTAGTTTCTGTCTTTTCCTAAATGTTTGGTAAGCTTTTGGCTGCCTGTTTAATTTTGAGCCCTAAAGGGTGACTGGAAGATCTGAGGGATTGGGAACAAAACAATTTGTTGCTTGGTGAGTTTTGCTGTAGGATTATAAAACAGAATGCCAGATTTTTATTGAGGGGACCCCAAGTGTCACTTCTGTAGGTGTTTTCTCTTGGGTCGGTTATCCCTGGAAGGAATCCACCAATCTCCTGCTTCTGGTGGGGGTGAAGGGTATAAGTCTGGCTGCCACCATTCTGGGAGCCAAGCAAGGAAAGGGAGCTGAGAGTTTTAAGACGGCCTTTAGTATAGCATCAAAGCTCTGCAGAAAGGAAACCTCACCTCTCCTACTAGGATGAGGGAGCGGTAGTCTCTGATTGAGTGGATCTGGGGGTCTAGCTGTTCCTCAGGCAAACTTTCAACTGTCTGTAGCACTAAATCAGCTTGATGTTGTTGGCTGCCCAATCCAACTTTCTCTGGTCTGTTGTTGGTTACTACTCATCCACCCCTTTTTAGCTTCCAAAAATTTGCTGACAATCTCTCACTCACTGGCATCTCTTTTTCCATTCCCTTTGTCTTTGTGAGTTTATGACATTTTATTCTTTGACTTTAATTTCAGTGGGATTTCATGAAAGCAGAGATAAAACATATATTTAAACCACTGTATTTAATATCCCCACTCATTCTTCAACTCTCTGAAATGTCTTCTGCCACTACCACACTATTGAAAGTGTTCTTTCCAAGGTCACCAAATGAATACCTTGTTGCTAAATATAATAGATATTGCTTTGTTTTTTCTTACTGTTTCATCTTACCTGGTCTCTCAGTAGGATTTGTCCCTACTGACCATTTTTACTTGAAATTTCTCTGCTGTTAGCTTCAACGAACACTCCTGGTTTTCTTCCTACCTATCTGGTTTCTTTTGCCTTTGTGAGCAACTCTTCCTTGACCTATTCCTTTAATGCTATTGTTCTTTGTGATTCTGTCTTAGTTTATTCTCTTTTCTCACTACACAGTCTCCCTGTTGCAAACTTATAGCTCCTAGGGCTTCAATTACCATCTAGATGTTGATGATTTCCAACTCTCTATCTAAATCTTCTTTTCATAGGCTCAGATATAGCCTATGGGGTAGGTGGAATAGATGACTATCTATGTGGTATGGCTTGAGAATCATCTACTCAACTTAAATGTCATTCTCAATGGTCTCTCATAGGGTCTAAAATTCATCCCCACCATTATTTATTGTAGTGTATTAGCTGGGAGAGTTATTCCTTCCTCCTTACAAATGAAACTTATATCACTCCTAATAGAGATGAAAACATTGAGAAATAGCTAATGTTGTGTTTTGCTTAAACATAGAAACACAGACACACACACACACGTACATATACCCCAATGTCATTTTTAACTCATCCTTAACCTTCCAGCCACTGTTAACATTTAGGAGTATAGTCTCCCAATATTTATATATGTATGTATATATTTCAAAAACATAAGGTTATGCTGTATATCCTGCATTTTACCCTATGTTTGAAACTTAACAATATATCACAAACTTTTCCTGTCATTGGATATTATCGTATAACCTAATTTCCAGTGACCTGTTAGTATTTTCATCTCTTGATGTATAACACATTACTTAGCTCAGACCCCAATCTTAGACAATCAGGTTACATACAGTGTGTTGAGTGCCCTTGTAGTTGTATCTTTGTATATATCTTAGTTATTTTCTTAGTAAAAAATTTATGAAGTAAAACGCATCAAATAATATTTACATTTTAAACTGTTTTGATATTTAATGCTAAATTTGGCCTCCAAAATTTGTATCAATTTTAGTCCTAATAGAAATATGTAGGCATTATTTAATATAGGCATGAAATGCTCCTATATTGTCATTATTTATCATCTTAAATGCTATCTCATTTTAATTTATGTTTCTTTGATTTATCACATAGTTTGGCTTTTTAATATACTTGTTTGCTATTTGTTTCCATGTTTTGTGAATTAACTCTGTTTTGCCGACACTCCTGTCACCACTTTACTTTTTGCTCATTCCTAGACACCTTAAAATCTGATCTGCCTCTAATTTTGACCCCTTCCAGTGCATCCACTGCAGCCAGAGTACTCTTCTTAAAACATACATTTGAGCATATCACTCCTCTGCCTAAAATGCTTCAGTGGCTCCCATTGCTCTTAGGATAAAGTACAAAGTTTGTAACATGGCCTACAAGGCCCTGCATGACTTTGCCTAATTCTTCAGCCTTCAGGCAAGAGAGAACACACACACATCCAGAAAGTCTTTGCTCAGCTAACTCCTATTCATCGTGTATGTCGTTGCTTAAAATGAAGTTCCTCTGGGGAGATTTCCCTTAGTGCCCAAGTCCCTGCCAGGTGACTCTTGTGTATACTCCACTCCCTTTGTAGCGGCACTTGTGTTGCCTCTTTATTGTCTTTCTCTTCCATGATCTGTGAGCTCTGTGAGGTCAAGGACCACAACTAACCTACCACAGTGCCTGGCACATTAGTTGTGCTCAGTAAGTATTGAATGGACGGATGGGTGGCTGGGTGGGTGGATGGATGGAAGGAAGAAAGAAAGAAGGTTGAGGAGGCTAGGGAAAATTTCATGAGCCAATTTTCTGCCTTACCTCTTGCCCTAAAGAGGTTGTGTCTTCTTACTCATAAAATTCTGGAAGATTGGCTACTCAGTGTGAGACCTTAAGATTGCATTGAGTTAGTCTTTCATTTGTTTATCCTGGCCTGCAGTTTATTCCTGAAACATCTCTATTTTCAGAAACAGCCAAGAACTATTGTTGGTAGATGTGTAGCAAGGTATATATGCATGAGGATGTGTATTTGTTTAACTCCTCATCCCCTTACAACTAATTCACCATAAAAGTTTTCACTCTGGTCTTCCTAGAATGAAA
Source organism: Diceros bicornis minor (assembly GCF_020826845.1). Lineage (NCBI taxonomy): Eukaryota > Metazoa > Chordata > Mammalia > Perissodactyla > Rhinocerotidae > Diceros > Diceros bicornis. The sequence goes on from NC_080781.1 coordinate 100,563,327, forward strand.
GATTCCTAGATTCAATGCCTCTTCCCTGCACTCTAAGCCACATGTTGTTGCCAAGTTAATGTTTCTTTCCGTTCTGTCATTTGCATGCTTAAGGATCTTCACTGGCTCTGATTCAGAAGGTGTGACACAGGCCTTAACATGTATGCTTTGCTCAAAGCTCCCCAAGATAATTCTGATGTGTAACCGTAGTTAAGAATTGCCAAAGTATATACAAATATACCTTAATTTTTTTTTTAAAAGGAATTGTCTAAATGGTTAAGGGTATAGAGTTTAGAATTTAATGAACAGGGCTTCAGTTATATTTCTTTTTTTTTCTGACCCTTACTAGTTGTGACTTTGGGCAAATTAATTAACCTTTATATGTGTCGCCTTTCTTATTTACAAAATGGAAACAACATTTACTACATAGGTTATGGTAAGGAATAAATTCGATAATGTATGTAAAGTGCATGCATGGTGTCTTGTATATACTAAATGCTCAATAAATGTTAGCAGTGTGTTGTTGTTGTAATCATTCAGTTATTGATTCAACATTTATTCATATTTACTACATGTCCAACACTGTGTTAGTGACCATAGAAGATATAAGAGGTACAAAATATGAACCCTGCTCTTGAGACCCTTAGAATTAGTTGAGGAGATAAAACTAGCATAGCATTATACAATTAGAGAATAATAAAATTAAATGTAAATGTTATAAAAGATACAATAAAGTATAGCATTTAGGGGAAGGTTTTAACCTAGACCCAGCGTGCTGGCTTATTGATTAACATAAAAAAAATAGAGGGGGAGAAAAAAAAATCTCTCAAACTGCTCTTACCAAGCCTTTGGAGGTCTAGTTTTGATGCTACCAGCCAGATGGGAAATGATGCAGAGGGAAAAAAATCCTGTATTTTCTTCTCAAAATTAAGACAGGATGGAGGGGTGTGTTTGAGGGGTGAACATATGTGAATAAATATGGTATAACTCTTAATTGGTGCCTTATGAATAAAATTTAAATGGTTTCCATTGCAAAAGCACAGATATGATATTTTTCACTTAATGAACCAAGCCCTACAAGTCATTTTTTTCACGTTGTTAAACCAGAAATCAAACACTGGATAAAGCTTGCAAACCTATTTTGATGTATATTGATGTACTTTTCTCTCTTCCAGGGTCGCTATGGCAACTGCATCTTCTCAAGTTCTGATTCCAGATATCAATTTTAATGATGCCTTTGAAAACTTTGCTTTAGATTTTTCCAGAGAAAAGAAATTGCTCGAGGGGCTAGATTATTTAACAGGTGTGAAAATACTGTACTTTCCTTACCATTTTAATCCTTTTGTTTTTGGTGTGCTTTTACTCTAAAATAATCTGAAAAGGACAATATTTATAATGAGAATGCTTTTATATCCTTTAAAATGATACACATATCTTTTTAGATACATTTTAGTTCATGTAACAAAAGAAAGGTGACTTGTCAAATATTTCTGGGGACAAAATGGGTATCCAATCCATACATAAAGGTAAAAAACAAGAAGTTGCTGATGGATTGCTCCTTACAAGCCTATCAGCAATATATTGTCGCTTGTTATGGGAGTAGAACTCAGGTGGCAGTTATGGAATATTAGAGAATGTCCCACGTGGGTACAGGTACCACTCAAATGGTTTTAAGGGCACTTAGGAATTAGCAGATTAGGAAGAAAAATGTCAGAAATATCTGGCTTGCAGAGAATTTTAGAAAATGAGAGATGCAACCAGCCTGTAAAAAATGCTGGCTACCTTCAGGATTGTTGAATGATTATTTCGTGAGAAAAATATGCACACACAATAACTTTGTGTTTGTAGTTACTTTTGTTAATATATTAAATAGCTGTCATTTATTGAGCATCAACTTTATGCCAGACACTGTATATTAATTTTATATCATGAATCCTCACAACAAATCTATGAGGTAATTATCATCCCCATTTTACAGATGAGGGAACTCATATTAATTTGCACTTGGCTATACTGCCAAAAATATGTAATAAAACATTTTGAAATAAAAAAATAGGTTGAAGGTCATGTAATAAGAAAACCATGTGACCACTTCGCTCTAATATCTACATATGTGTTTGTACAGGCAGAGTAGACAATTGGGCAATTATTTCAATAACTTAGGCTTTATCTTTGCCTAAAATATCTTTATCATTGAAGCAAAAGTGGTTTGGGGGAGTTTGAGGTCTCAGCACTTGGATTTAGGTTGTATAGTACATGCAATCTATAGCTTCTTATTAAGAAAACCTTCTCTTCATGAGATGTTGGGTCGGGCAGCAAGAGTAACAATTTTAAAATTCCAGAACAGAGAATATGCTTTCCTTACCCTCTTTTCCACCTTTCTTTACAGCCCCAAACCCACCATCTATCCGAGAGGAACTCTGTACTGCCTCCCATGACACCATTACAGTCCACTGGATCTCGGATGATGAGTTCAGCATCAGCTCCTATGAGCTTCAGTACACCATATTCACTGGCCAGGCTAACTTCATCAGTAAGTCATGGTGTAGTTGGGGCCTGTGGCCAGAGATAAGGAAATGTAAGGAAGCAGTAAGCTGCTCAAGATTGGCCGGGGCGCCACGAGGCAAGTGTTTGTAAGACATGTCAGGTTGTTTAGTATAGTGTTTCGTAGACAGTATAAGCTCCCTTAGGGCATTGCAAAGACCTTACTGATGGGTGACAAGCAAGTTGTGTATTTCTTTGCTGGGCAGTCACTGAGGACACTCCCATTTGTTTATGTAATCTTTAGCCTTTCCTCAGTTAATCCATGTCACTCCACTCTCCCAAGTCAGAACACAGCTCGGAAGTCATTCCTGGGTAGCTAAGCCACCATCATTGCTGATTCTGTGTGTGTGAACATCTCTCTCCTTGACTCTTCTTCCACTTCATTGTCATGGTAAAGTACATTATGTTCAAAGACTACTACTTCCTTTACTGTACCCATTTGTATCAGTGAATATAGTGACAAGCCTCCTGCCTCTGTCACTCTTCCCTTTAACTCTTCTCCCTTTACCCCTTCTCCCTTTCCTCCAAGAATTACACCAAATATAAAAACGTGTCGGTGGGCCATAAAATGAAAGATATTCCAAAAGCAGTCATTTAGCTTACGTGTTATGGTTCAACCTTCTGATGAATTGGAGTAAGACAAGGCAGAGTAGGAACTTAATTCATTGATTGCCAGACAAGAAGGGTCAAGCTGCAAGTTTCCCTCAATGTGCTGGAGAAAAATGGCAATGAAAGCAGAATTAAAGCTGGATTCAAGACTGGAACTGATTCCCACTCTAAGATTGCATCTGCATAGCTGCAAATTAGTATTTTCTTTTACTTTGTGTTTGTGCTTCTGTGTCTGACTTCATAGGCCCACATGAGAGGAGTTTTTCCAATGAAACCCTCCTGATAGGCTTCCTTTTCCTGTTTTGTGACAATTCTGTGCCACGTGGTGGGGTGGAGAGGTGAGAGGACATTTGGGGTCAAACTCTAAAAAACACTTGCCTTGTGCAGCTCCCATGTAAGCCACTTGGCCTGGGTAGCTGTGTTCTTGGGTGTTTCTTCAGGTTGTGAAGTCACAAACACTAAGGCCTCCCCCCACATGACTTGTCTGCACTTGTCTCTCCTGCTCTGGGAAGTCTTAGAGCCAGCAATTGTGCTTCTCCTTCCTGATATGGGGAGAGCAGTGGTATCCTGGGAGTTGAGAATAAGTCCAAGAAGTGACAAAGATCTAATGGCTGTCACTTCTATTTTCAAGGAAACGTAGTCCTTTGTAAAGAAAAGCTTAAAGGATAATTCTTTTTGTGTGTGTGTGTGAGGAAGATCAGCCCTGAGCTAACATCAGTGCTAATCCTCCTCTTTTTGCTGAGGAAGACCTGCTCTGAGCTAACATCTATTGCCAATCCTCCTCCTTTTCTTTCCCCCCAAAGCCCCAGTAGATAGTTGTATGTCATAGTTGCACATCCTTCTAGTTGCTGTATGTGGGGCACGACCTCAGCATGGCCGGAGAATCGGTGCGTCGGTGCGCGCCCGGGATCTGAACCCGGGCCGCCAGTAGTGGAGCACACGCACTCAACCGCTGAGCCACGGGGCCGGCCCTTAAAGGATAATTCTTAATAGCAATAGGATCATAGCTTCTTAGAATTAGAAGAGACCTTAGAAGTCATCTAGTTTAATCTTCTTCCCTTCTACCAGACACCCAGTAGATGATCGTCCTGTCTCTGCTTATTTCTAGTGAGGAATAGCTCACTTTTAACAAAACAGCCCATTCAATTGTGCAGCTATAAATAATTGTCAGTGATTCCTTATAAAAGGCCTAACTCTTCCTCTTCCTAGTAAATAATAATGACAATAATAATTTACATGTGTATTATGCTTTGCCATATACAAACACTCCAACATGCATTATCTCATTTAGTCCTCATGAGTTCTTACTTAACCTTATGAAATAGATAATATTAATTCTGTTTTATAGATAAAGAAACCGAGGCTCAAGTTAAATGAGTTGCCCAAGGTCACAGAGCTACAAACTGTTGGAGTCAAAATTTGAACCCAAGCCTGTCAGACATCAAGCTTAATGCTCCTTGAATTAAAGTACAGCTACCAATTAGTCCAAGTCCTGTCCTTTGTGCCTCACTAACAAACCTGATCCATCTTTCACATGACAGTTCTTCATTGTCCCACTGCAGAAGACAGCTGGATTATTTCTCTTGTACATTAGCTGGTGCCCCCCTGCCCCATACTTGTATTCCAGGAGCCATGTTGACTACTGAGTGAAAACTGAGCATACAGTCAGCTGAAATCCCCAGGTATTCCAAATCCTGTTCCTATACAGTTGAGTGTCTAAACTAAATACAACACTTTGAATTTATCCCTATTACATTTTATCTGGTTAGCTTTGGCTCCTCAGTCCAGCCTGCCAAAATCTTTTTGAATCCAATCTCTGCCTTCCGTTTACTTTTCCCCCCAGCCTGCTTTCTATGTCTTCCTCCAATCATTGATAGAAAAGTGGAATGGGACAGGGACAAGGGCAGAGCCCTGAAGCAAAATTTTGGATGGTAATGGGCAGATAAGATGAAACTATTTTACTAGGAATAAATATTTATGAAGATTCATCCCAGAGGCCTGCCAGTCTGGCCTGCCACTGTTGACTGAACCTTGGTTCTGAGAGCTGCTTTCCCTTCAAGTTTTTCCACATTTTCTCTTTTTTTAAGCCACTTTAGTGAGGTGCAATTGACATACAAAAGGTTGTCCATCAACAGATGAATGGATAAAGAAAATGTGGTATATACATACAATGGAATGTTATTGAGCCTTAAAAAAGAAGAAAATTCTGCCAATTGTGACAACATGGATGAATCTGGAGGGCATTATGTGAAGTGAGATAAGCCAGACACAGAAGGACAAATACTATATGATACTCCTTATTTCAGGAATCTTAAAATAGTCAAACTCCACATTTTCTTTAACCAGAAATTTCTTCCCTGTTGGTTAGAATTTTGTCTGGAAAAGTAGTTCCCCTTATTTTTTTTTCAACTGTTTTCCTTCATTTTTAACTTTCTCCACATCTTATCTATGATTTGAAATGGTCACAAGCCAATAATGTTTCAGATGATGCTGTTAACTGAATAAGAATTTCAACAGATGTTTGGATGACTGTCTTCCCCATTACTGTATATCTTTCCTCTGTTTCAATTTGGTGTTTTGTGTTATGAAAGCACTGGCTATAACCTCTGTCTGGCCAGGTAGTCTGTAACATACTGCCGCAAAGATATAACTTTTGTTTCCCCTCCTTTTCATTCTCATGCAGATGCTTTCCACCACACATTTCCACTCAGGTTCATGGATTTCCATATTGTGGTCTTTCCCTTTTGAACAATATATCCTTCCATTACCATAATTTAATTATAAATCTCATTTCACCAAGTCTCAGTGATACCCAGAGGATCATATATTTACCTTTTTAAAATTTGGAAATGTCTTCAAAATTACAGAAATTTTCAAGACTAGCACAAACAACACCCATATACTTTTTTCCCCAGATTTGCCTATTGTTAATATTTTGCCCGATTTCCTTTATCATTTGCTAGCATTCTCTATCTCTGTCCCTTTTCTTGGAACCATTTGAGAGTAAATTGCATACATCATGGCCTTTCACTCCTAAATTCTTCAGTGTATGTTTCCTAAGAATAAGGAAATTCTCTTACATAACCATGGTACAGTTATCAACTTCCAGAGATTTAACACTGATGCAATACTTTTATCTAATCCACCATTCATATTCCACTCTTGACTGCTGACCTGCTAATATCCTTTATAACGTATGAAGGACCCAATATTGTCCTTTACAGACTAAGATCAGGTATTGCATTTGTCATATCTCTAGCCTTCTTGAATCTGGAACATTTCCTAAGCCTTTCTTTGTCTTTAATGACATTTACATGTTTTTTTTTTTTTTTTTGAGGAAGATCGTCCCTGAGCTAACATCTGCCAATCCTCCTCTTTTTGCTGAGGAAGACTGGCCCTGGGCTAACATCTGTGCCCATCTTCCTCCACTTTATATGGGACGCCACCACAGCATGGCTTGACAAGCAGTGCGTCGGTGTGCGCCCGGGATCCGAAACAGCGAACCCTGGGCCACCACAGCGGAGCGTGCGCACTTAACCGCTTGCACCACCGAGTCGGCCCCAGACATTACAGTTTTAAAAGTGCCCTTTTATTTCTTTATTATACTGTTCTTTCCTTTGGGTTTGTCTCAGGTTTCCTCACGATTATATTCAAATTATGCATTCATGGCTGGAATACTACGTAAGAGGTGTTGTGTCCTCTTTAGGACATCACATCTGGAGGCACATGATGTCCACTTCCCCTTCACTGGTGGTGCTGATTTTGATCACCTGGTCAAAGGTGTTGCCTGATTTCTTCACTGTATAGTTACTCTTCTTCCTTTTGCAACTAGTAAGCATTCTGTGTGGTGATACTTTAAGACTATGAAAATATCCTGCTTCCTCACCAAATCCATCCCACCCTCATTCTTGTTTTAGCATCAGTCAGTAATTCTTGCCTGATCCAATATTTACTCTGACGATTGCAAAATGATATATTTTTTTTTTTTTGTGAGGAATATCGGCCCTGAGCTAACATCCGATGCCAATCCTCCTCTTTTTTGATGAGGAAGACTGGCCCTGGGCTAACATCTGTGCCCATCTTCCTCCACTTTATGTGGGACGCCGCCACAGCATGGCTTGACAAACGGTGCATCGGTGCGCGCCCGGATCCGAACTGGCTGACCCCAGGCCGCCGCAGCGGAGCGTGCGCACTTAACTGCTTGCGCCACCGGACTGGCCCCCAAATGATGATTTTTTTAACTGAGCGTTCCCTCCCGTGTTTACAAGTTGGCACTTGGCATTTTACTGTAAGCAAAAGCCCCACCCTCCATTTGTTTATTTATTTATCTACTTATCATTATGGACTCATGAATTCTCTTTTTTTTTTCCAGTGGTTTATAATTTTTTACTGCGCTAACTTATTTTGGTGCTTAAATTGCCCAGATTTAGCCAGTGGGAGCCTTTTAAGCTGACTCCAGAGTCTTTATATTCATTCTCCCATCATTTTCTGGAGCACTTCCTTACTTTCCAGGATAATAAAAGGTTCTAGGCTCATTTTGACTATATCCTGCCCCAGCCTTGAAATCAGCCATTTTTTCCAAGAAACCTGCTTCCTTTTAGTGTGAGAATGGTATTAGAGACCAAGACCTGGGTACTAGAAATACACACATACACCCACATATGTATCCGTATGCACACATGACACACACACTTGACATATGTGCGCGTATGTACGCACATAAATATATATATTTTAGAAATCATGAGTTCATACCAATACCTCCATTCCAGTCCATCCCCACAGGTTCTTTCCTGCCTTCTCCCATTCCACATTTGTATGTTCCTACTTCCACAATGAGAACCCTGGCTCCCCACAACATCAACACATTACTCATTTGCTCAATCCTGTAATACATCTAAAATAGTTTCAGAATTACTTTGCCCATACCACTACAAAAACAAACAATAATTCAGGATTTGTCTGCAGTTCTCCCCCTGCCCCCATCCTCTTGGTGTGGTTGTTTTTCATTTGCAATGCACTTGGGTTCATTTGTTTCAGTTTGCCTTCAGTTTTAGTCCCCAGTCTTCCCATTCATATTGATTTCATTTTAATTTTTTGAATTTGTAAAACAACAGTATGTTTCCAAAAGGGAAAACTATGAAGTATACTCAGAGAAGTGTCAGTCTCTCTCATATCTTTTTAATCCCGTTCCCCCACCCCTATCCCTTGTAAGTAACCAACTTATTATTTTCTGGGTTTTTCTTCCTGTTATTGTTGTTTTGTAAATCCAAGCAAATATATGTATGTTTTCTTATTTGTCTGTCTTTCTTGCAAAAAAGGTAGCATGCTTTATATGCTTTTACAATTTGCTTTTTTTCTAGGAAGATTGGACCTGTGCTAACATCTGTTGCCAATCTTCCTCTTTTTTTTTTCTCTTTTTTCTCCGCAAAGCCCAGGTACATAGTTGTGTATCATAGTTTTAGAGTTGTAGTTGTTCTGTATGTGACACCACCTCAGCATGGCTTGATGAGTGGTGAGTACATCCACGTCCAGGATCTGAACCGGGAAACCCCGGGCTGCTGAAGCAGAATGCACGAACTTAACCCCTACGCCACTGGGCCAGCCCCTACAATTTGCTTTTTTCAATTAATAATATGCCCTGGAAATCACTCCATATCAGTTCATAGAGATCTTCCACATTCTTTTGTTTTGTTTTGTTTTTGTTGAGGAAGATTCACCCTCAGCTAACATCTGTTGCCAATCTTACTCTTTTTGGTTGAGGAAGATCCACCCTCAGCTAACATCTGTGCCAATATTCTTCCATTTTGTGTGGGTTGCCGCCACAGTATGCCTGACGAGTGGTGTAGGTCTGCGCCCAGGATCGGAACCCGCGAACCTGGGCTGCTGAAGTGGAGCATGCCGAACTTAACCACTATGCTACAGGGCCGGCTCCCTCGTCATTCTTTTTTTTATAGCTACATGGTACTTCATTGTTAAGTTTGTTATGTTTTATGTTTTGTATTGTTGGGAGTATATCTGGAAGATCATATATTTTTGTATTTGTATTGAAATTTCATGCACAATTTATGATTCATACTGTGCATTGGTATGTAGACAGCCAAGCCCTCAAACATTGTTCCTGGCCCTCATCCTTCTTATCTTTTCCTAAGAATCACTGAGCATCTCCACCAATTATTCTTCTTTCTATAGCATATCTATTTGCCCTCCATTATGCTTCTTTTCCTAGTTTTAATTTAGATTTTTTTAACCTCCCCCCAAATTAATTATAAAACCCTCATGATCAAATCACTTTCAAAACACTCATTATTATTTTCAATTTTTAACCTCACTAAACCATTTACTAGAGTTGCATAGAAGTGACTAAATTCACTGCTCATTTTCCTTGCCCTGTCTTTTTTAGCCTCTGGTAGAATTGTGGTTAAAAAGCTGTAAACCAACTGAAAAGAAGAGAGAAGTCTAGATCATCCACAAACTAGAATGTCGATCTTTCTTTTACGAAAAGTTAGCCAAGTACATGTTTTTAATTATGTACATTTTTCTCTGTTTAAGTCAATGTTTATGGTCTAAAGAGTTTCAAAAGCAGAAACCTAGATCTCTGATCCCTTTCCCTACTTGAGAGGGAAGAAAGTTCCAGACAACAATGTGTTCCTGGACCACCCAACTTCAAATGAGTATTGGAATCAGAACCAAGAAGGGGTAAAAGTGGGTAGTGTCAAGTGACGAGATGCTATTTTGCTTTGGTTATCATGGCATCTCCTGGCTTCCCTATGATACCTTAGAGCCCAGTTAGTTTTGGAAGTAAGGGTGAGGATGGGGTGGGAGAGTTGGGTCAATGAGCCCTGAAAGGTTCACTACCTTGCAGAGACAAAGGAACATTGTTATGCACCTTATGAATTGTGATGTAGTGGAGAGAACACTGGACTAGGATTAAGGAGACCAGGGTTCTGCTCTCAGCACCATCACCAGCTATCTGTGGCCTTGGGCAAGTCACTTCTCTTCTCTTGATCTTAGTTTCCCATTTGTAAAATTATGGAAATATAGTGTCTGGGTGTCCTTTCGGCTTGGAGATTCCATGTTCCTGTGCTCTGCACAGGACCTCTCCATCCATACGAGGCCAGACTCAGCTCTCAGAAGATTGGACCTTTGGGGTAAAGATCTAGAGACTCCATAAAAGAGATGATTCTGTGATTTTGTATAGTAGCTTTTCCTGTATTATTTGGCAGAAAATTGAAATAACCTAACTTTCACTGGTGGTTACATTCAATTACCAGAAGTGAGGAGCCTCGCATAAGCCTGGATCCATGGGAGAAAAGAAGTAGAGGAGGTTCATCTCACTATGTCTTCCAAGACTCAAAAGAAAACAAAATGAAATTCACTTTTGGGAGGGCTTATGATGAATTTTCAGTGTGCTGCTCATCCTGTCTCTATTACCTGCTGGTTAACATCCTTGTCTTTCCCCATGTTACAGGCCTGTATAATTCAGTGGATAGCTGGATGATTGTACCCAACATTAAACAGAACCATTACACAGTGCACGGACTCCAGAGTGGGACACGCTACATCTTCATTGTTAAAGCCATAAACCAAGCAGGCAGCCGGAACAGTGAACCTACCCGCCTAAAAACAAACAGTATGTTATGGTGATTCCGAAAGGAGAGATCACTTTTTCCCTCCATGCTAGGGAGTACACTCAGCCCGAGCAGGCACCCACGGCAGTGCAAGAGAGCAGAGGTACCCGGTAGAGGAACTTTGTAGTTTGTGCTTTGGGCAAAGGGTTTCTTCGTGCCCCTGGGAGATAATGTGGACACAGAGATATACATAAAATAGCTGGTGCCTTGGGAGGATATTAGTGAAGGGTTTTTCTTTGCACCCCACCCACTTCCATGCTTGGGGGACAGTTGAGTAAAAGAATACTATTTGTGATAATCTGGTAAAATCCTACTGCAGAGAAACCATACCTGCTAGGAATGCTTTTGACTGCAAGTGACAGAAAATTCAACTAACTTAGCTTAACAAATAGTTAGTAGCTTAAGCAAAGCACTTTTTTCTCTCTCTCACATAGCAAGAAGTTTGAAGGTAGGTGGTTCAGGGCCGGTGCAGTAGCTCTGTGATATCATAAAAGACCCAGGCTCCTTCTCCCTTTGTGTATTGGCTTATTGCCACATGGTCACAACATGGCCACTGCAATCTCTAGATGTAATATTTCCTTTCAAGATAGGAAGAAGGGGGAAGGGGTTGGTATACATGATGGTTATCCCTTTTATCGGAAAACAAGCACTTTCCCAGAAGCTTTCCCCACCATGTCTGACTTCTGCTTCTATCTGCTTCCATCTTATTAGCCACTCCTAGCAGCAAGGGAAGCTAGGGGCTTAAGTACTTAGCTTTTCTAGCCTCTATAGTGAAAGTGGGTAAGAGAGAAAAAGTAGGGAATGGGTGTTGTGTTCGCCAATGGTGTCTGCCACAGACTCATTTTGTATAATACAGCTCTTGCCATACCCTAATAACTGGTTTTGTCATATGACTTGTTGTGAATGATCCCACACAACAAATATTTTCTCTAATCATTGATGATGCAACAATCACTCTAACAAATTTACCTAATTATATATTATTTACATCTCAGTTTTAAGAGGGCAAAACATTGTCCCATTGCTGAGTTATTCTCAGTTCTTTTTTTTTTTAAATTTTTTATTTATTCAGTTCTTTTTTTGATCTGCCACTAAGCAGCAATTATCTCATCAATTCCCTCACTTTGTCTCACCTCAAACACTCCTTCCCCTAAAATCTGCTCAAATCCCAGACTACCCAATGAAATAAAGCAAAGTACAAAACATATTTTGGAACGTGAGACCCTGACAGCCCCCTTTTAAGTTGATAATATATGAAGAGGGGACAGCTTTTTCTTATTTTATTAAAAACAGAGGCTTCTGGCCTGCTTTCTTAATATAATCTGAACAGCAACCAACTTGCACTGACCCAAGAATGATCGTCATATGGAGGCTCCTCTGGTAGTGATGGTCCTGAAGGACGAATTCTTAAACACTTCCTCATTCATTTTCTTTTTTCTACTTTTTTCAGGCCAACCCTTTAAACTGGATCCCAAAATGACTCACAAGAAGTTGAAGATCTCCAATGATGGATTGCAGATGGAGAAGGATGAAAGCTCTCTGAAGAAGAGCCATACCCCAGAGAGGTTTAGTGGCACAGGGTGCTATGGGGCGGCAGGAAATATATTCATTGACAGTGGCTGCCACTACTGGGAGGTGGTCATGGGTTCCTCGACATGGTGAGTGGAGCCTACTTCTCTTTTCTCTTCTCTCCCCTGTTGTTAGGTTCCTGGGAGGTTCAGTTCTGTAGCACAAACATAATACCAGTAAGTCAAAGTTAAAAGGCATGCGATGAAAACCACTCCTAGAAAACTTTGCCAGTGTTTTCTAATAAAAATCATGGAAAACATACTGAGCTAGGAATTGGAAACTACTACATCACTCTAATTGCTAACTTTTTAAAGCTCTAGTGGTATCAACATTATGGATCTAAATGTAAACTATTTAAGGAAGAAACATGTATTCTGTTTCTTCTATATTCCGTATGGTGTCTAGCACAACCCAGATCATTAGTAAATGTTTATTTCTCTCTCCTTTCTACTGTCTCACAGGTATGCAATTGGCATTGCCTACAAATCAGCTCCCAAGAATGAATGGATCGGCAAGAATGCTTCCTCCTGGGTCTTCTCTCGATGCAATAGTAACTTCGTCGTGAGACATAACAACAAGGAGATGCTGGTGGATGTGCCTCCGCAGTTGAAGCGTCTGGGTGTCCTTCTGGATTATGACAACAACATGCTGTCTTTCTATGACCCAGCTAACTCTCTCCATCTTCATACTTTTGATGTGACCTTCATTCTTCCAGTTTGTCCAACATTCACAATCTGGAACAAATCCCTAATGATCCTGTCTGGCTTGCCTGCCCCAGATTTTATTGATTACCCCGAGCGGCAGGAATGCAACTGCAGGCCTCAAGAATCCCCTTATGTTTCTGGGATGAAAGCTTGCCATTAAGTTTCAACAGAGCATATAATTCACTGGCTCTCCAGTTCAGCAGTTCTTCCCCTCCTAAACCTCAGTTAGTGTCCAATATCCGAGATACAAAAATAAAGTTCATTTGAAGCATCCAAAATAACTAGATATTATAGATTTAATTTTTGTGCATTAAAACTTGTATTTGAGTTTAATGTATTGAGTTTCTCAGAACAAATTATCTGAGTAGTGTGCATTCAAGCCATTGGAGAAGGAATTTAACGAATGCCTCTCGTCATTGGAGAATTAAAAATTCCCAGTGATTTAGGAGTATAAATGATATTGGAAGCAATTAGGGTAATTCTAGGTACATAATGTAGAAAGATGCTCTGAACAAGGGGCTAGCCAGCCAGAAAGGGAGGGGTGTCAGCCTTTCTAGTACTGGCCACTTTGGCCAAGTAGAATTTTGAAATGTCAAATGATCACATATTATATGTAGCTTTTGATAAAAACCTAAAATCAAGGATTTATTATAAAGCAAACGTATGTGTATATATAATATATATATAAAATGAATAAATAATATGTATTATATATTCATTTTATAATTATATATACATAATAAACTTTTTAATTTGCTCATTTGAGTGAGAAATATACTAGAAGGGAAAATAAATTATACCATCCATTTTTGTCCCCTAAAGGGAACATCAAAATCAGTTAACATTTCTCCCCTTCCTCCATTTATCCCTCCCTCCCTCCTGTCACACACACATATACATGCAATAATGACATAGATGGTGGGAAGAGCTCTAGGTTGGATTAGGAAATATTGGGGGACAAGATTGCACAAGAGATGCTATTGCTGGATAGAAAATTGATCCAGGTAGAAGTGTTATATGTAGCAGTTTCATTGAGGCTACCTAAAGGAGGAGATTCGCCTGAATTGTTAAAGATTCCATCACAGAATATTTCAAAGAAATATAGTTTTATTACTCTCAAGTGCATACAGTTACTAGAATTAGGCTAAAAAAAAGAGTTGCCTAATGGAGGTTCTTTATGAACCTGCTTTATTTACTTAGTAAGAATGGAGTGTTATAGATGCAAGAACTATTTGCACATAAATGTACTTGTATTTTCAGATAAAACACTTCTAAAGTGCTTAAGAATGCCTGAGAACAGTTTGTTCTTAACCTGTTCTTAAATAGGTTAAATAATCATTCCTCTTGCAGTCTTGTTTACACTGTTCATCTGCTTAGCCAACACTTCATGGCAAATGCAGATGTAAGCTTCATCCCAGTCCTCATCACTATCGGTGAAGGGAATCAAGCTGTATGGTCTGTGTTTTTGTCAGTTCCACAGCAGGAAGTGGGGACGTCAGAACCAGAGCTTTCTCCTTTCCAGGAGCTAAGTCTGCTTCAAGGACTCTACTTCTTGGGAGTTGTGAAAATATTACTGTTGTACAAAGTGGTAGCTGTAACAAGCCCCCAGATTGGAGCCGTGAAACGATGCCCAACTTCTCCCCTCTTCCTTTCCACCACCATGGTGGATGTTCTTCATTAATTCATTCAACAAACTACTAGATGCCAGGTACCACGCTATTGCTGACATACTGATAAAACACAGTCCCTGCTGTCAAACGGCTTACTATTCTGTAGGAGAGACAAAGTATCTATATAAATCCCCAAAATTACAGTTTTGTATTGTTTGTTCACCTCACGTGGAAAGCAGGACTGATGCAGATACAGATGGCAGTCTCCAACTTACCTATCTAGTGGCCAAGTCAGCTTTTTGGTTTTAAAAGCCATATGTACTTCTAATCAGGAAATGAGCAACCTCATTAAGATTCAGAAGTGCTGGGAAATAGTTGCTGTAATGGGAAGCTCATAGCCTTTGGACTAAAATAATCCTAGTTCCTCTGCCATTTAGTAGCAGTGTGACCTAGGGCAAGTACTTCACTTCTCTGAGCCTCTGTTTCCTCTTCTGTAAAATAATACCTACCTCATGAGGCTGTTGCAAAGATTTAAATAGATAGCACATGTAAACTGCCTAGCACGGTGCCTGGCATTTAGTTAAGTGTGTAAGAAATACTCATCTCCTCCCCCAGCCTCAGTCCCAGTACAGTGTAGCGGTGGTTTAAGGTGTATGCCTTTCATTTCTAAGTTGCTCTGGTCTCTCCTCTAGAGCCTATCCCCAAATTCTTAAACAAAACACATGACTTTTTCCTCCTTCATAAAACCTTTCACTGGCTCCCATAGCATTCAGTAGAAGCTCCCAGTTACTTAGGGTTTGGCTTTTCAGGTCTCCATTTGCTTTCTCAGCCTCACCTTTTGCCACTTTCCCTCTCACACTGGTTACTCTAGCCAAGCTTAACTATTTACACAAGTTGTTCTCTGGGCCTGAAACAGAGACATTATTAACAATTTTGATGCTCACAGGAAACACTAGGAATTGTTCTTAAATTAAGGGAACAGTGTGAAAATGCGGTAAGTGCAGAACACTCCACCCCCGCTCCAGTCCAGTTTTCTTTGCCTTGTCCTTGGGTTTCCCATGCCATTCATTTTTGTGTCCTTCAGATTTTAGTGCTCTGAGACAAAACAATATCCCCACCCTACTTTTGACCCAAGCCTGGACTATCTTTCCCCACCCCTGCCCCTCTCAACCAGGTTAACTCCTGACTCCTAGACTGGGCTATGTTTTCTTCTTCGGAGCTCCTGGGGCAAGCTGAGCATCCCCCACCTCAGCAATAATCACATTGTATAACAGTGTTTTTCAAAGTGTGGTCCTCAGACAACTTGTTAGAATCACCTTTGGTGTTTGTTAAAACAATTGATTCCTAGGCCCCCTACCTCTGATCTACTTAATTAGAGTATCTGGGCACACAGGTGGAATTTTACATTTTTAACAAGTTCCCCAGGTACTTCTGATGCACACAAAAGTTTATACTAATCATCTTCCCTACTAGACTTTGACTACCTTGAGGGCAGGGACTGTGTCTTCTGTGTTTGTTGTTTAACACCTGGCATAGTGTGTGGAACAGAGTAGTTGCCTGGCTAATGTTTATTGAGTGAGTGAATGAATGAATGATCAAAGTTTCCCTATTGTACTCTGATATCCATACTGGTGTTTGTTGTTTCCTGGGCAGAAAAGCTTAGTTACTTCTCCATTTGGGCTGTATTGATATTATTCTGCAGATGTCCCGGGACTCATAGATATAAATGAGCATTGTCCTTCTCAAAAGCTCTTTGGAAGTTGACTTGGGGAATTGTCTGGAGCATATAGCACCATTTTTTCAATAATTTTTCAATCTTTTCGGACTTTGTTCTTTGAAGGTGGGTTTAAGTTTTGATTATAGCCAAAAATCACTCAGAGCTAAGCCTACTGAATAAAGTAGGAAATTAAACTGGGTTTGGGGTGAGCAATGAAATTTCTGAGCCAAATAATGAGAAGTGCTTTCCAAGAAGCAATCTAGTGGCAAAGTACGCAGTGGAGGTGTGGTGAGTCCCAGATACTCACTTCAGTAAACTTAAGACTTTCATAGAATACTGGCAATGCCAGCGACCTTAAGAGAAGTCATTGACTACCTCTAGCTGAACCCAGTTGGACAAAGGGAATAGGACCTGTATTTCATATCTTCCCGGAAGGTGACTCCATAAATTTTCGTTGTTGTTGCTCTACTCAATCTGTTCTCCTACAATTCTTTCTGCTAGCAAATTATTCTTTCTGTCTGCAATTTATGCTTATTTCCACTTTTTATATTGTCTTATTGAAGAAAGCACAAAGATAAGCAAAAGTAAAGTCAAACCTGTTTTGAGAATATGAAAGAAATTTTAATGTCACATTGGAATTCTGGCTGCTTGTAAGTAAGAGTAACTGCATCTGTATGTGTTTTTATCATGTAATTCCATTGTGTAACTTTGGATGCAGTGAAATTCAGATTGCAGCAAATCACTTCTAAGTTCTTTTCAGCTAAAATACACTAGGTGAATTTTCTAAGCTTCCATGGTTTACATATTTATATATGACTACCTGGATGGAGCAATCCATAGATGGGCTTTTTGATAAGCTCAAATATTTGATACCCTTTCCTCTACAGAATGGAGAATGTGAGGCTGACAGATGAGAACCACTCCCACACTTATTTCAATTTCTGAAGCCAATTGCAGCCTTGGAGCCATTGGGCTGTGTTTGCCTGTGTATTACAGGTTTGCCAGGTTGACTGTCATCAGGTTAGGTAAAACTGCCTTTTACAGTCTGGTCTGCCAGTTTCGGACATATGCTGTGTTGTTGTCGTTAGCTAGAATATTTATTAGACGATTGTTGGACTATTTTTTATCAAATATTTTACCCCAGGCTTGTTTTTACTGGGATCTCTGGACCAATAGTGTCTCTCCTAGTAACAGAAATCTGAGCGTCTGCGGATTACACAGCCTCACCCCTCTAAAATATCCCAGCCCATCCAAAATGCTATATTAAGAATTAAATAAATATATATGTATTCATGAATTCTTGATTGTCTCTCACTGGAGTTTAAATTGGGTGAAGATTAAAAGTAAGATGGCTATGAGTTACTGGAATTGTCTAAATGACTTGGGGGAAATTAATTACCACATAATAGGTAGAGATTTGGGCAGAAAGGATACAGGGCATCTAGAAATTGAGATGCAATCATGAAGACTTTGGTTTTAGGAGCAGGATACAGTCAAGAAGACTAAAGAAATGAAGGTATAAGGCCCAAGGAAACATGGCACATTCAGTTTCAGGGATTGGGGCCGAAGGTGGGAATTAAGGAAGAAAAAAGAAAATCCCAGTGCTGGAACCTATTGGTTAAGGTCAGGACCAGGCCAGAAGTGAGCTGACTTGCTGTTAAACACCTGGCCTGTAGGAGGAGCCTGGGAGGGTTAGGAGATCCCCCAGAGCTGGGCTTGGGCATACTTTAAAAGCAGAGTTGTGGTTGCACCCAGACTAAAGGAGGCATGAAATGTGAAATGAAGCAGGCCAGTCAATGGTGGCATCTAGAGAAGTGGCTTGAAACAGGTTGTCAGACCAAGGGCTTACAGGGACTATAGCCCAAGTCAAGAGGATTAAAATATAAGAGACAAGAATTTGGAATATCAGGGGGTTAGTGGTCTAACTGGAGAGCAGCCTGGGCAAAAGCCAAATATGGGGCTATTACCCACAGCTAAGATTTTAAATGTTTTGGGGGGATATGATGTTTGGAAAGGCTGACTCCGTTTCATTTGCCAGGCTAGAGCAGACATGGGGTTCTTTATGTTCCCACACCTAGGAATAGAGTTGGTAAGTCTCAGTGAAGCTGAGCCTATAGGTGGGGACCAGGTGGTCTGTTACAAAGGTTAGGAGTAACAGAGGCCAAGTAAGTTGTTACAGGGATATTGGAAATGTATATAGCATGATAGCCACGGGGAATGACTCTCCTCCACTATGAATTTCCAGGGGTGGAGAATCAAGGTGGTCTTCCTGTAACTGTTGGGCACAATATACAAATTACAACTGTGACTGATCTGGCCTGGTCATTCAAGAGCCACTTATTGATCACTCGTCATGTTACCACTATTCTCAGTTCTGTGGGAGCACATTGAGATGAAAAAGTATTCCTAACATTTATTAACTAGATTTAGTGGGGTACCTAATTCAGTAATTCTTCCCAAAGAGTTTTCAATCTGTAAACTCGAGTCACTTGTGGTATCTGAAAAAGGACGCCTTTACTGGAGACACAAAGGTGAGAATGGAAGCTCTTACCAGACTTGTACATAGCAGATGCTTAGTAAATGCTGGTTGGAATAGAAACAGAACCTGATAAGCAGAATGACAAGTGGGCCACCTCATATGTTGTCAGGTTTGTCTTAGGTGAATTCCACAGCACCACTCCATAATCCCCCTCAGGCACGTGTTCCTGATCCAGCATTCTCACAACTGCCTCTTGGTAACAGGCTACTGTTCTTTAAGGCCAGGATCCTTCAAAGGGAACAATTAGAAGAATTAATAAATTAACCATCAATAATGTGCTAATGGAGGAGTGTGGGCAAAATTCACATCCTCACCAACTTCTCCACCTCTTCCTTCCTTCTCAGAAAACAAGAAATGTTAACAAGGACCTTCTAGAGGCAATGCTTTTGTTGTCTAACCTGGGGGTGACAAGGTGGGGAGGGAAAACTTAAGACTTTCAGGTTTGGAAGGGTCAGCCAGCAATGCACTGAGAGGCTTGTAGGGGACATATTTTGAGCCAAAAGGAGTCTTTCAAATACCAGAATATAGATGCCAACTCCACTCTCTGTGGGGCTAGCCTTGTACACAGAATGCAAAGAGGATTTGCTACTCCTTCAGCCAGATTGTAAGTCCCAGAAAATGGAATTTGGGCTGATTTTCTCTTTGATGTACAATGATGGGAAAAAGCCATTATGGTCTACCTATCGTTTTGTCCAGCTCAACTTTCTCAGCGATAAGGGAGGCTGCTGTGATATACAAGAAGTGTGAAATTCACAATAGACAGCTGTCAAGCACACAAGGCAACGCTTAGTCCAAGGCCTGACTGATTCAGCAGGTAAAGATACAATGAATCACTTTTAGATTCAAACAGTTTATTATTTACACAGTGAAAGAAAAAGCAGTAAAAGGTTCCGGCTCCTAGCGGTCCTTGTCCCAATCACCAAAAGGGACGACACTGAAACAAAAGGGGCCAGAGAACCACAATGGTAGTTGTGGGATATCCCATTGCTAAGACGCCAATTCTAGACTGCAGCTGAGTGGCTTTGTAGTCTGTAGCTCTATTCTGAGGGGGTTGAGTCAGGAACACTATCTCACCAGATCTCAGCAGGTGGGAGGTGATGAAAAACTGTTTCTTGACAGCCTCCCAGGGGAGAGGGGAGAAAAGGAAGCGAGTGGGAGATGGCCTTGAAGCAGCTTCTTGCAGGCTTCTCATCCTTTTGTGTTTTGGGAGGATCACAGGCGTTTCACCAAGACTCAGATTAGCTGGATTCAAACTTTTGCCTGCAGGGCTTATGTGGATACTGCAAGGTTGCCAGGGTACCATGGTGGAGCTGTTCTATAGTAGCTAGTTGAAGGCCCAGGTACCTTCCCTGGAAGGGAAGCAAAAGGAAGAGAAGTCTGAGTCTGTTGAGGAACTTCCTCTCTCCCTCCCTTCTGCTGACCTTCCATTTATGTCCTTTTATTCTTCTCCCTCTTTGGGGTTGGGATGGGATGGGGCAGGTATTAAAGGAATAATGGGACACACAACAAATTCAGGCCCTCCAAGATTCAGTACCAAGGCCAGAGAATTCCAAAGCCCAAGTCCTTTGCTATCTCTGGCTCTTAGGTTTTCAACTATGAATGGAAATGTATGAGTAATTTCTAAGGTGTCTTCTAGCTCCAACAGTATGAATTCCCATAAATGCAAATTTAGTGAATGTAGCAGTAGGAGCCTAATCTGCATACCTACCCCAAGAATGTTGGGTCATCAGGGCAGATCATCAGGAACCCTATGACTAGAACAGAGAGATGGATAACATTACTGCTACTTTAGGACCTCTATCAGATTCCCTTTTGGGGTGACTATACTCCTCCAGACACACTTCAATTCACTTGGAGCTCCCCTGCCAATCTCCCCCACTTACCTTTGCCACCATTACTTTTCAGCTTCCCACTTCAGCTCTCTCCCCCTATCCTGCTTTACTCACTAACTGTACAAGATGCAAACACTGCTCTAGCTAGCCACATCCCAGTTTCAATTTTCAGGTCAGCTGCCTGACAGTCTTCCATACGTCCATGCAGAAAATTGCCAAAGACATTACATTTTCCAAGGGCAAAATAGGTCACTTGATAGAGACACCAACAGGGGTCCTATGTGCCACCTTTCCCACTCATAGCCTTTCTCCCTCAAACTTCCACAGATGCATCCTTTACATGGCAGAGGAGAGGGTCTTGCCATAGCCACTAGTCCAAGTTATCTTTCAGTCACTCATTTATTCATTCATCCAACAATTTACTGATAGCCTCTTTGTATCAGGTGGAGTTCAGTGATAACAAAACACATAGTCTCTGCCCTCATAAGACTCATATTCTAGAAGGGAGACAGACCATCAATGAATGAACACGTTTGTAATAACACAAGCTATCACTCTGATTCCTTACAGTGTCCCTGACACTATTCTAAGCACTTGAGACATAGTAACTAATTTAATCCTCCCAGTAATTCTGAGATGAGGACTACTATTGGCTCCATAGGACATGAACAGTTAATCTCGGCGTCCTTGCCCAGACCAGCAGATTCCATGGTGCCTGGTGAGCTGCTAGCAAGGGTCTTGGCCATGGCTGCCTTTGGTGCAGGCTAAACGAGTTTAAGGCCCAGCACCCAGAAAATGACCCAGGCCAGAGGCTCCTGGATTCAGACTTGACCAGGCAGGATTCCTGGACTGTGCTAGACACTCTCAACACCGCCACCCCCCAACCCCCAACGCCACGGTTTTCCTATCGTCTTTTTTCCTCTCCTTTCCCTCCGGCTCCCCCATGCTCCCCCTTTCCAGGCCGGCCCCTCCCTCTGAGCCGCCTCCTCTCTGAGTCATTTCCCCTTTCCCGCCCCAAAGGCCTTGGCTGTCTCTCCAATCCCTTCCCTCTGACAGGAAGCAGAGGAAGGGCAAACTGCATTTGGGAACCAGGTGAGCACTTTTCCCAGCGAGGATGAAACGTCTTCCCCGCTCCCATTCAGAGGGACAGGAAATCGAGGGAGTTCCCTCAGGCTGAGCGGTGGCTTCCCTGTCGTCTGAAGTCCTGGTGGCCAAGCGTGGGAGGTGCCACACCCCGCCCGGTGTCTCCTGGGATGTGAGGAGCGAAGTGGCCGCCCAGTCAGGCGGCCCGGGCGGGGTGAGCTCAGCGCGCTGGGGAGGGACCTCGCCGACGGGGCAGCAGGCGGACGGGGGCGGCGGGCGCGCCGGCAGAAGCCAGCCCTCGGAAGAGGGAAGGGGAGAGGCCCTGAGGATGCGTGCGTGTGCGCGGGGGTACCGAGGCGCGCGGGTGGGGAGGCGCGCGTGCGTGGGAATGCGTGTGTGTCCAGGGGTGGGGGAAGATGCGTGTGTGTAGGGAATCGTAGCGTGTGCGTGGGGTGCGTGGGTGGGGGGGTGATGCGTGGGGGGGTGCGTGCGTGGGGGAGTGCGTGCGTGGGGGGTGCGTGCGTGTAGGCGTGCCGGGGCGGGGAGGGAGGATGGAAAGGAACGCTGACCGAAGCCGGGGGTGGGGACTGTCGCTGCGTGCATGCGGACTGAGGTAAAGATGTCAGAGAAGCTCGGGTCGACAGAGCTTCAAGTCATGATTCTTAACTTTTTTTTGAGGTGTTGGTGGGACGGTGGACCTGACCGCTTTCAAAATCTGAGAAAAACTATTGACCATCTCCTAAAAAAAGAAAGAAAAAGACACGTTTTGCGTGTAATCATAGAGGGTTCTTGAGTCCATAGACCCCAGATTATGGCTTAAAGCGGGGAGAAAACTCAGACAGGTTACTTTGTATTTGCCATTGTGTCTTTTGATTCTGTGAGTGGAGAAGTAGAACAGGTGACTGAGCTGTTGCCTCCGCTTTCTGTGGCCCTGTCCTGGGCTTGGTGCGGCTTCTAGGGGGTCTCATGACCTTCCCCATAAAGCCGGGGTGCTGTGCATTGCAACCAGGCCGCTCCGTGAGCTGGCGGCTGATCTCGCTAGCTTCCGATCTGCTGGTCAGCGCTTTGCTGAGGTTGGAGCATAGGGATTAGTAGCGTGTTCTTTGATCTGGTTGCTGCGCTCAGGGGTCTCAACAGCCTGTGTGCAGTGTGGGGAGTATGGCTCTAAGGTTGGCACTTTGTTGGATAAGTGACTAGAAGGAGACCAGCAGACTTGGGTTCTGATCCCATCTTTACCATTAAGTAACTGTGTGACCTGAAGCAATTTTCCTGATCTTCCTGGGCCTTACTTTCCCCATTTATAAAATGGGATAGTAGCTCACAGGTTATTAGAAGTGTAAATAAGACTATAATAAATTCTCAGCACACAGAAGCATTTAATAAATGGCAGTGTACCTAGAAATATATATATATATTTTTTCAGATAAAAATTTTATTCTGAAAGAATGGATTAAACTGCGTATTTCTTTTTGGTCTCATCTAGGCACAGCCAGCTGTGCCATCCTCAGCCAAAGCCCACCAAGTTCATCCTGTAAAGTCACACACCTGAAGTAAGTGGGACTTTAGTTTGAATTTTTTATGAAGTTCAGGTAGATAATCATTAATCCACCATCAACTCTCACCTGGATTGCTGCCTTGGTCTTCAAGCCTTCACACTTGCCTGCTTCCCTCCAGTTCATTCTCTCTGTTGTGGTCAGAGCTATCTTTTCCTCTGAAGGACAAAATAACCTGGTTTGAAGGGCAGACCTTGGTATCAGAGCCTCCCTGGTTCTGATCCCAACTCCATTCTGCTCCATCCGCCACTTTCTAGTTGTGTGACCTTGGGTAAGTTACTTCACCTCTTTAAGAATCCTTTTCCTTGTCTGTAAAAGGGGATAATGGTGGTCTCTACCTCATATAGGTGTTGTGAGAAGTTACAGAGATAATACATGGAGAGTGGCCCATAGTAACTGCTCAGTAAATGGTAGATTAAAAATGATGAGAGCAGTGAGGTTGCTAACAAGAGAGTGGTTGAAGTGATGTACCATTGTGTGTAGACTGTATAGGGAGTAAAGCAATGAGGTGGTAATGAGCTGGAGAATGGAGGAAGTCAAAGGATGGGAGATCTTGATGAGAATGAGGAGTGGGTATTCTGAGAACCAAGAAGTAATAGGGGTAGGAGGTTGTAGCCAGAGATTGGGATAGTGAAGTTCAGGAATTCTGAAGTGAAACAGCTCCATGTTTATTGGGTGGTCTAGGACACAAATGGCTAGAAATGGCATGTGAGGTGTAACGTGCTTAGAGATTGTAGAAGTAGAGGAGATCAAGGTACAGTGAGGCTAGAGTGTTGGGTGAGTCATCCATAGTCATTGAGGTTGCTTATATAATGGCAGGGCTTGGCATGGAGAGGAAAATGGAGCTAGTACCAAAGTCAAGGTCCACCCTGATTAACAGGGAGCAGTCTTTTATTTCACAAATATTTACTGAGCTCTTACTAGATGTCAGGATATAACAAGACAGACAAGAGTCCTGCTCTTGTGGAGCTTAACAGTCTAGTAGGAGTGATAACAGATATTAATAATCCCACCTATAAATAGAAAACTGAAAACTGTGATAAGAGCTGTGAAGGAAAGATAAGGGTTCTATAAGTGCTTGCAAACGGAGGACCTGACCCTGTCTGGAATGTTAGGGAAGGCTTCCCTGAAGAAGTGATGAGAACTGAAGGATCAATCGGGGTAGATGGAGGTGGATGAGAGGTGAGTTGAAGAAACGTTCCAGGTAGAGCAGACGGCATATGCGGAGAGCTGAAACTAGAACATGTGTAGGGGACTTGAAGAAGTGAAAGGTGTCTCCCATGACTAGAGCATATTAAGCAAAGGGGAGAGTATTGTGAACTGAGGCTGGGTGGCAGGCACCATTAATTATTTTGGACTTTATCCTAGGAGCTCCTATTAAAGAGTTTTTAATAGGATAATGCTCCTGTTAAAGAGTTTTTATTAGGTGAATTACATGATCATATTTCTCTGTACTTGTGTACTTATTTCTCTTTTTCCCCAGTTTTATTGAGATATAATTGGTATATAACATTGTATAAGTTTAAGATGTACAATATAATGATTTAATATATGTATACATTGCAAAATGATTACCACAATATTTCTTAAGTAACGCATGACTATATGCTCATTGTAAAAAAACAACACAGAAGTACATAAATTGTGAAAGTCCAGTTTGTATTTTTGTGTGTGTACGTTAGAATATATATATATGTACACACACATATATAATACAATAGATGTATACATTATTATATATGTGTACAATATAATTATGTTATATATACATATAGCAACTAGCTTTTTCTACTTAATAGTGTGTCTTTGACTTTTTCCATGTCTTTATTTTTTAATTACTCAATAATATAGAAGTATATTTTTATGGTAAAAGATTGAAGCAGTACACAGGTATAGAGAGAGTAAATCTTGAAACTGTCTTTCCTGCTCCCTCCTTACTTGCCATCCTGCCAAAAAAAAAAAAATGGCAAAACAATAAAAAAATAACTGTCAACAGTTTGGTGAGTATCCTTACAGTCCCCTTCCCATGTGTTTATATGAATAAATAAGTACTTATACACATATAATCTTTTAGATAACTGGACTCATTGATATTGTTATGCAGCTTTTAAATTTCTTATTTATTGACTTAATTACACAAATAACACATGAAGACATTTTTCTTTCGAAGGATTAGAAATAAACAAAAAAAAAAAAAAAAAAAGAATGTTACAGGGAAGGCTAAAACCTCCTTTGGTCATCATTGATTTCCTCTCTGCCTCTTCCCTTCCCTACTCACTGTTTGACTTAACTTCTCCCAGACCTTTTCGTTTGCAAACATTTCTCTCTCTCTCTCTCTCTCTCTCACGCGCGCACATACACATACACATGGAGAATATATAGTATTATTTAGTGTTATTAAAACATATAAATTGTATCATGCTTATATATATTGTTCTTCTGCCTGCTGCTCTTACAACATTATGTCTGAGAACTTTTCATGTTAGTACGTATAAGTCTAACTTGTTCTTTTTCACCATTGAAGAATATTCTACAGACTAGATAGGCTGTGATTGCTGTAGCCATTTCCCCATTGACATAGTTATTTCTAAGTTTTTGCTATTATAAAACGTGCTGCAATGTACTTCCTTGTACATGCCTTCCTCTTTTCTTTCTCTACTCCTTTCTAAATGCTGATTTTAATCAATACTAGATACTTATGCATACTTAGGTTTGTTTCAGGATTTTTTATTTGGTTTTACTGGTCCATTTATTTATACCTGCATTCATACCAGACTTTTAATTTCTATAGTTTTGTAATATATTTGACATCTGGCATGGAAAGAATCTTCTTTTTTTTTTCCTTCAGTTTTATGTTATTCTTGCATATTTACTTTTTTATATGGATTTTAGAATCAGATTATCATACCCATATAGAATCTTATTGGCATTTTTGTTGGCACTGCATTGATTTTACAGATTTAACTGGGGAGAATTGGTATCTTTACATTAATGAGTCTTCTATTATATGAATAAACATGGTATGGCTCTCTATTCAAATTTTTAAGTCCTTCAGTAATGTTTCATAATTTTCTCCATAAATGTCTTGAACATATCTTGTTTGGGTTATTTCTAGATACTTTATCATTTTTGTTGCTACTCTTAATAGGATTTTTTCTTTCATTTTATAATTATTGTGGATGTATAAGAAAGCTATTAGTTTTTGTATGGAATTTTGTGTCCAACAACTTTACTAAATTCTCTTTTCTTTCTAATAGTTTGTTCATTGATTCTATTGGATTTTCTAAGTAGGCAAACAGATTATGTGCAAATATTGATAGTTTTATCTCTTTGTCTTCCATCTGTATATCACATGTGTTTTTCTTGTCTGAATGCATTGGCTAGGATCTCCAGTATAAGATTGAATAGTAGCAGTGATATCAGACATCCTTATCTTATCCCTCCCTTTAATGGGAATGCTTCTAAAATTTCATCAAGTATGATGTTTACTGTGGGGTACTGTCAGTTGCTGTTTATTAAGTTAAATAAGTTTTCTCTAATTCCTACGTTTTTGAGGTTTTTTAAAAGCAAGTATAGGTATGAAATTTTATAAATTGTCTTTTCACCTATAAATTGGATGTATAGCTTTTTTCCCTTTTAAATTGTTAGTGCGTTTAATTGTATTGAAAGCTTTTAAAAAATTTTCTATGAAAATTTCCAAACATAAATGACAGTAGAGAGTCCAATAAACCCCCATGTACCCATCACTCCGCTTCAATAACCATCAACATTTTGCCATACTTGTTTTGGCTCTGCCCCTCCCTTCTTTTATGCTGGGGTATTTTTTTGTGTGTGTGAGGAAGACTAGCCCTGAGCTAACATCCGATGCCAATTCTCCTCTTTTTGCTGAGGAGGATTGGCCCTGGGCTAACATCCGTGCCCACCTTCCTCTACTTTATACGGGACGCCACCACAGCATGGCTTAACAAGCAGTGCATTGGTGCGCACCTGGGATCCGAACCTGCGAACTCTAGGCCAGCAAAGTGAAGCTTGAGCACTTAACCATTGCGCCACCGGGCCAGCCCCTGTGCTGGGATATTTTAGACTAATCAGGAACGTCACATGATTTCACTCCTAAATATTTCAGTATGCGTCACAGAAAAATTATAGCAAAAAGGACATCCTCTCATGTAATTGTAATGCCATTATCACACTAGTACCCAGTGCATATTCAGATTTTTCCAATTGTCTAAAAAATGTTTTTACCATTAGGGTTTGTTCCAATCAAGATCCAACCAAAGTCAACTATTGTATTAGGTTATATCTCTTAAGTTAGTTTTAAGTTTTTAAAAAGCTAAAACAGAACATCACCTCCTCCCTTTTATTTTCATGCCATTGACTTGTTGAAGAAACCTGGCATTTGTCTTGTAGACTCTCCCACGTTCTGGATTTGTCTGATTTCTTCCTTGAGGTGCTGTTTAACTTATTTCTGTATTGCCTGTATTCCCTGTAGACTGGAAGTTATATCTAAATACTTGATTAGATTCAGGTTCTTTATTAATATTTGGCAAGCCTATTTCATAGTTGATACTATGTACTTCCTTTTACATAATGTCTGCTTGCCTCACTTTTAGTGGATTGAAGTGGTGGTAGTCTGATCTCTTCATTGTAAAGTTCTCCATCATCCTTTCGCATAATGGCTTTACCATCCATTTGATAACTGTTGTCTGAACAAATTATTTCATTAAGAGTTTCAAAGTAATGATTTTCTAATTTTGTCATTCTTTCAGCATTTATTAGCTAGTATACCTCTGTAAGAAGAACTGTCCATCATCTACTAGGGCTATTTGGTAAGCCTAAAATACAGTTCCTATAGGAAAGACAGGATAAATGCTTAACTCTTTCCATGTAATTGCCAATTTTCCAAGTAAGGAGTTGGTGACTGTTCCACATTGACAGATCTGTAAATGTTAAAGCTTCCCTGCATTCCTAGGATTAGCCTATAGGGGCATGATGTAGCTTTTTTAATGTACTGCGAGATTTGAGGGACTAATGTTTTATGCAGCAGTTTTGTATCTGTGTTCATAAGTGAGGTTGCCTGTAGCATTGACCTGCAACCTGGAGCTGAACCGCTCCTCTAGGGGGCATTTGAAAATGACTGAAATGCTTTTGTTTGTCGCAGTTTATTGGCTATGTGTATGGGGAGTCCTACTGGCATGTAGTAGATAGGGATCAGGGATGCTAAATGAAGAATTGTTCCACCAAAAATGCCATTAGCACCCCTGTGAAAAATGATGGCCTATAATTTTTTTGTGCTTGTCTGATTTTGGTATTAAGGTTATGCATTTTTATATCTAGGCTCATAGGTGAGATGGGCCTATAATTTCTTTCCCTTTATTTGTCAGTTTTGGTATCAAGATTATACTAGCCTTATTGCTGTATGGTGTCATTTCCCTTCTTTTACTTTGCTATGGGAAATTTTATGTAAAGTTTGATTAATCTGTTCCTAGATGGTTTGGTCAAACTCCCCCACAAAACTTTTTGTAGCTGGTGACTTTTGAGGTAGATTTTTATCATTTCACATTCTTCTATGATTAATTGGTCTATTTAAGTTTTCCATTTCTTAGGCCAATTTTAGTTATTTATTTCTTGCAAATTATCCATTTCACCTAGATTTTTGAAATTATTGGTATAAAAGTTATACATAGTACTTTTTTGATATTTTTTAATCTCTTCTGTTTCTGTAGTTTGTTTCCCTTTCATTTTTATGTTAATTTGTGCCTTCTTTATTTTTGAAATCATACTTGCTAAAAATTTGTCCATTTTATTGGTCTTTTCAAAGAACTATCGTTTTCTTTCATTGATCTGTTCTATTTTATTATTGTTTGCTTTCTATTTCAATAATTATTAATTTTATTGAGATATAATTGACATAAATTATGATTCAATATTTGTACATGTTGCAAAATGATCACCACAATAAGTCTAGTTAACATTCGTCACCATACATAGTTACAGAATTTTTTTTTTCTTGTGATGAGAGCTTTTAAGATCTACTCTCTTAGCAACTTTCAAACATGCAATGCAGTATTATTAACTCTAGTCACCATACTGTACATTATGTCCCCATGACTTATTTATTTTATAACTGGACTTTTTGTAACTTTTGACCCCGTTCTCACATTTCGCCCACTCTCAGACTGCCGCCCCTCTGGAAACTACTAATCTGTTCTCTGTATCTATGAGCTCTTGTTTTTTTTATTTTTTAGATTCCACATATAAGTGAGATCATACAGTATTTGTCTTTCTCTCTGTGACTTATTTCACTTAGCATAATGCCCTCAAGGTCCATCCACGTTGTCACAAATGGAAAGATTCCATTCTTTTTTATGGCTGAATAATATTCCATTGTATATATGTGTACCACGTTATCTCTTTATTCATTGATGGGCACCTAAGTTGTTTCCATATATTTGCTATTGTAAATCATGCTGCATTGAACATTGGGGTGCATATATCTTTTCGAATTAATGTTTTCATTTTCTTCAGATAAATACCCAGAAGTGGAATTGCTGAATCATATGGTAGTACTATTTTTAATTTTTTGAGGTACCTCCCTGCTGTTTTCTGTAGTGGCTGCACC
The DNA here is from genome assembly GCF_020826845.1 of Diceros bicornis minor. Taxonomy (NCBI): domain Eukaryota; kingdom Metazoa; phylum Chordata; class Mammalia; order Perissodactyla; family Rhinocerotidae; genus Diceros; species Diceros bicornis. The sequence continues at coordinate 100,593,319 of NC_080781.1, forward strand.
AATTTACATTCCCACCTACAGTACACACAGGTTCCCTTTTCTCCACGTCCTTGTCAACACTTGTTATTTCTTGTCTTTTTGATGATGATAATTTTAACAGCTGTGAGGTGATATCTCATTGTGGAATAATTATTGATTTTATCTTAATTATTTTTATTTCCTTCCTATCTAGCTTTTAAAATTGAAAGTTCTTTTACTTTCAACTTTTCTAGATTTCTGTTACATGTAGTTAAGGCTATAAACTTCTTTGTCACCACATCTCACAGGTTTTGTTTTCCCTCAATATTTTATTATGATAATTTTCAAACATACAGAAATATTCAGTGAATACTCATATACCCAACGCTTAGATTCTACAGTTTTTAACATTTTGCTATATTTACTTCATTACATATCTGTCTACTCATCAATCCATCTTATTTTTTGATGCATTCAGAGTAATTTGCACTTCATTTCACCCCTATGCACTTCAGCATGCATATCATTAACCAGAGTTCAATATTTCTTTTTGATTTTTTAAAGATAAAATTTACTTATAGTGAAATAGAAAATTTTCATAAGTGTTCCATTGGATGAGTTTTGACAACTGACATAACCAACACTTCTATCAAGTTATAGAACATATCTATCATTTCCGAGAGTTCCCCCTTTCCAGTTAATCCCCCCCTCTACTTCTCCACCAGAAGTAGTCGCTGTTCTAATTTATTGTGATAGATTAGTTTTGTACATTCAAGAATTTCCTATAAATGGAGTTACACAATATGTACTCTTTTGTGTAAAGCTTCTTTCTGTGCATAATGATTTATCCACATTGTTGCTTGTATCAGTACTTCATTCTTTTTTATTGCTGAGTAACACTCCATTGTATGGATTATATCACACTCTGCTTATACATTCCTGTGTTGATGGATACCTGGGCTGTTTCTAGTTTCGGTTACTGTAAATAAAATTGCTATAGACATTCTTGTATAATTCTTTTTGTGTACATATATTTTCATTTTTCTTGGGTAAATACCTAGGAATGGAATTGCTGGGTCATAGGATAGGTGTATGTTCTGTTTTATATAGAACTGCCATATCTTTGTACCATTTTACTCTCCCACCAACATCCTTATGAACATTTGGTATTGTCAGTCTTTTGAATATTAACCATTCTGGTGGGTGTGAAGTGGTAACTCATTGCAGTTTTTATTTGCATTTCCCTAATGACTAATGATGTTAAGCATCTTTTTACGTGTTATTGGCCATTTTTATATCTTCCTTGTGAAAAGTCTATTCAAATATTTTGCCTGTTTTCTTTTTTTTCATTGTGGTAAAATATACATAACATAAAATTTATCACTTTAGTCATTTTAAGTGTACAATTCAGTGGCATTAAGTACATTCACATTGTTATGCAACCATCATCACTATCAATCTCCAGAACTTTTTCATCTTCCCAAACTGCAGCTCCATACCCATTAAACGATAACTCCTCATTACCCTCTCCCCTCAGCCCCTGGTGATCACTGTTCTACTTTCTGACTCTATGAATTTGACTATTCTAGGTACTTCATATAAGTAGAATCATATAATATTTGTGCTTTTGTGTCTGGCTTGTTTCACTTAGCATAATGTCTTCAAGGTTCATTCATATAGCATGTTTAAGAATCTTCTTCCTTTTAAAGGCTGAATAATATTCCACTGTATGTATATACCACATTTTGTTTATCCATTCATTTGTCAATGGACATTTGGGTTGTTTCCACTTTCCCATTTTCTTTTATAATAGCATTTTTTATTGATTTTTTTTCTACTTTCACTATTGATTCTTTCTTTTTCTATTCTTTTTTTTTAATTTTATTTATTTATTTTTTCCCCCAAAGCCCCAGTAGATAGTTGTATGTGACAGCTGCACATCTTTCTAGTTGCTGTATGTGGGACACGGCCTCAGCATGGCCAGAGAAGCGGTGCGTTGGTGCGCTCCCGGGATCCAAACCCGGGCCGCCAGCAGCGGAGCGCGTGCACTTAAGTGCTAAGCCATGGGGCCGGCCCTCTTTTTCTATTCTTAAAATTGAGATATAATTGACATACCACATTGTATTAGTTTTAGGTGTACAACATAATGATTCGATATATGTATATATTGCAAAATAATTAGCACATTAGTTTATTGATTTTAATTGATATTGATTGATTTTATTCACATACCATAAAAACCACCCTTTTAAGGTGTACAATTTAGTGATTTCTAGTATATTCACAATGATGTGCAACCATCACCACTATATAATTCCAGAATATTTCCAACACCCCAAATAGAAATCTTGTAAACATTAGCAGTCACTGCCATACCCCTTTTCCCCCAACCCCTGGAAACCACTAATTTACTTTCTGTATCTATGAATTTGCCTATTCTATACATTTCATATAAATGGAATTATACAATATGTGGCCTTTTGTGTCTGGGTTCTTTCACTTTGCATAATGTTTACAAGGTTCATCCATGTTGTAGCACATTTCGGTATTTTGTTCTTTTTATGGCTGCATAATATTCCATTGTAAATATATACCACATTTTGTTTATCAGTTCATCAGTTGATGGACATTGTGGTTGTTTCCACCTTTTTGCTATTGTGTTTAGTGCTGCTATGAATATTCTTGTACAAATTTTTGTTTAAATACCTGTTTTCAATTCTTTTGGGTATATACCTAGGAGTGGAATTGCTGGGTCATATGGTAATTCTGTGTTTAACTTATTGAGGAGCTGCCAGACTTTTCCACAGTGGCTGCACCATTTTATATTCCCACCAGCAATGTATGTGGGTTCCAATTTTTTCGCATCTATGCAATTTTCCATTTTTTTTTAAATTATAACCATCCTAGTGGGTGTGAAGTGGATTATTATTACTTAGTCATAAAAAGGAATGAAGTACTGATACATGTTACAACATGAATGAACCTTGAAAACGTTAGCCAGGAGGTGAGATTTGATATTTAAATTTGTAGCATTTCTCTCCCTTATTTTTGGCAGCATGCATACCATGTAGAGTCACCATGAAAAGTTATGCAGTTTGTTGACTGAAAAGGCACATAGCCAAGGGTGTGAATGGGAACTGAAATTAGCTTATATGCTCTACTCTGTAGCTTGTGTTCCCTAGCTCGGTGCTACCCTAGCTGACAGGAAGAAGCATCATTTTACCACTTCTAATTCAGTTGCTCAGGGGAGACATCTTACTTTGATTTGTTTTCTTGGAGAGGACACCTTTTAGTAATTTGCCTAAAGATTCCATATGTTCTAGTGGAGATCCTAGTACAATGGATGCTGTTTTCCCATCCTGGGATTTGGGCCATCTCACAGCCTTTTAATCTAACTAGGTCTAATAATCAGTTATAAAATGCCTCCATAGGCATTTCCCCAAAAGTCTGTTGACTATAACTCACTCTCTGGTATAATTTCCAAGTCAGAGTTCTTAGTTGCAGGCAACAGAAATTGATTCTGAGTAACTTAAGCAAAAATTTGGATTTTTGGAAGGACAGTGGAATTGCTCAAAACCAAATGAAGTGCTGAAAAACAAGACCTCAAGAAAGTCAGGAACTAAGGAAGCTTGAGGCATTTGGGTAGCAGAACCTCAGTCCCTATAGTCTCCACTCAGGTTTAAAAATTAAGGCACAGAGAATCTGATTATTCCGCTAAGAGGGATGGGATGTCTTATCAGAACAAAGATCAGTGAAAGAATGCTGGACAGACCAAACAGTAGCTACCAAAGGAGGTGAGAAAAGAGGATGTCAACATCCAAGTGGAGATGTTGAGTAAGCCTTTAGATGTATAAATCTGGATCTCAGAGGAGAGGGCTAGACTAGGATAAACAATTAGGAGTTGCAAGGATGATTGAAATAATGGGCATGGTTGAGATTGTCCAGAAAGAGAGTGAGTGGCCATGCACTCCTCTAGCTCCATTACCTGAAAGCCAGAGTGCTTACTGGAGTAATTTGTGACTGGAGGGTTGTTTCTATTTTTTGGAGGACATGATATTCCTAGTGATTGAGAAAAGAGTCCAGGGTGTGGGAATATAACACTGTGCTGGGAACATTCCATCTCATGAGAATGAAGTTGCTGTGCAGAGATTTTAATGGAATGTTAACTACTTTCTGTAAGTTATAATAAATGCCGTCTTATTTTTTTCTCTAACATTTATTATTTATATTACACTTGGTCCTGTGCTAAGTGTTTTATGTATGTCATCTTATTTAATCCTCACAACAAATTAATGAAGTAGTTATTACTATCACCATATTTTATGGATGGGTTACTGTAGTCTCAGAGAGTTTAAGTAATTTACTCAAGGTCATATTGCTAGAAAGCGGTGGAAATGGGATTTAGGTAAGGAGTATCCAAGTTCAAAGACATTTCTGCTCCATATTAAATGATACAGCAACACCAACATTAGCTATAGTTTAGGATTACTGAGTCCTTCCTGTGTACCATGAAGTGTACTGAATACTTTATATGCATTATCTCATTTAATCCTCCTAATAACCTCATAAGGAAAGTACTGTTGTTATCCCTATTTAACAGTCGAGGAATCTGAGGCTTAGAGATATTAATTTCATGATTGTCACATAGTAAGTGGTGGAGTTAGGGCTTGAACACATCTGTTTGATTACAAACCCTGTGTGTTTCACCAATACACTCTCCTCTATCAAAAATAACTAAATCTTAGAACTGTGGCTTTCTTCCCTTGCTATGTATTAGAATCACCCAGGGTGCTTTTACAAAAAAAATCGATGCCAAACCTCATCATAAAAGATTCTGATTTAATTTCTCAGGAATGCAGACTGGGCATTGGATTTCTTTTTAAAAAGGGTTTTATTCATTCATTCAGTTTATTCAATAAACATTTAATGAATGTCTTCTCTATGCCAAACACTTTCTAGGCATTTACTTTCTAGCAAGATGTATCCGTTAGCTATTGCCACAATGACACATAACAACCACAGAATCTTAGTGGCATGAAAAATTAAGAATTTATGAAGCACTTATTCTCCCAGATCTGGAGGCCAGCTGGGATTCAGCTCATTAGGCAGGGCTCTGTTGGGCACCTCTGACTCGGGCTGGGGTGACTCTACTTCTTTTCCTACTTCAGGACTGTGAGTAAACGAGTAGCCCTGCTTCTTATATTTCTTCATCCTCAGACCAGTGGACTAGCTGAGGCTTGTTTCTCTCATGGTTTGTCTCATGTTAGTGGCAGAATCACGAGAGGGGACACGTTCAACTGTGCAAGCACATTTCAAGTCAAGTCCCTGCTTGAGTCACATCTGTGTACACTCCATTAGCCAAAGCAAGTCACAAGGCTGAGCTCAAAGACAAGAGTTGGGAAAATAAGCTCCACTTCTTTTGTGTAAACTTGCAAAGTTCATGGCAAAGGCTGAGAATTGGGGCCAATAATTCAATTTAGGTGAGAAAGACTGAAAATGAACAATAAGCATAATACATAAGAAAATTATCAAGTGTGTCAGAAAGTGATAAGTAATATTGCAAAAAAGAAAAAAAAATTCCAGAGGGTGGTGTGAAGGTGATTTTAATGTGCAGCTAGAACTGAGAACCACTGACCTTACAGTGTTCAGCCTGGAAAGAAACCTGGGCAATGTTAATTCCTTCAGCCATTTTCAAAATAAAACAGATCCAGAAAGTGGAAGAATCTTACTAAAGGTCCATAGATAGATATAGACGTGGAACTAGGGCATAGATCTCCTGACTCTCTAGACTGTTTCTCTTATATCACATTATTCCAATCTATGGTCTTAGATTTCTCCCTTTACCAATGGCACCAAAAATATGTTGTAGAAGGACATAGGTATTCTTTCTTATCTTGACCGCAAACATTACAGTTATACTCCCTAAATCTTATGCTTTCCTTAATAACCCAATTCAGAGCCCAATTTGACATTCCCTGTATTTGAGCTCTTCAAAAGTGTGCAGATATTCTTTCCTCTTTTAGTTTTTTTCTCTCCAAGTTGAAAACTATCGGCTTTGGTCTATCTTCATATGATCCCCCCAAGTCCCACCCAAGCTACCTACTTGGTTATTAGGCTTTCTCTCTTCCTCAACTCTATAGTGCCTTAAATGAGTAGTCTTTCTTGAGTTGCCTTTTTACTCTGGGCTTCCACTAGGCCTTACAGTCATCATTTCTGTTTTGGATTATGGTCTTCTTGATTTGCCAAGATGAACAGTCAAAAGAAAAGAAAAGATATGGAACCTGCTTGTACCTGGAGTTTATTGTCTGAACAGAAAGGTGAGTAACTAAATGAGGTAAGAGGGGGTATAATTTAGGTAATCCTGTTCATTATCTTTCCCCAACTTCTTCTCCTCATAGACTTTGGGATTCTTTCGAATCTTTAAAATTGTGTTGCATGTGTATCGGTGTGTGTATATTAAGATATTACATGGATACAGTATTTACCCGTTAATAATCTCTTGAAAATGTCTCCACAATGTTTGTGTTTCCCAAAATGAGGAAAAGGACAGAAAGGAGAAGAGGCAATTGTAGTTTCTACTGTTTTCCATAATACCGAAAGCATTTATAATCATAAAAAAATCTTAAGTCTCTCCCTTTACTGTAACCATAAATTTTCACAGGAGACAGCCCAAAAAAACAAAGAGTGAAGATTGCTGGAGTCCTTTTCCTTGTGACTGATTTCTGAACTGCAAGGAATGTTTAGTTAAGGGGAATAGAAACTTGTCTTCAACAGACCACTCACTTGCCTGCCCATTTCTGTGACATTCTAGTATCCGCCTCTTCAGACTCTGCTTCCTCCCATTCACCTAGTTACACCTTCTCCCAACTATAAGTCTCACTCTTGCTTTTAAAGGTGTTCAAGTACTAAAAACCTATAGGAATGTGGAGGGGTGCGTGTGTGTGTGGTGTGTGCGCATGCACACATTTGTATATTTTTATCTGTATACCTATATATGTAAGGGTTTGGATTGAGTGTGTGTGTATATGTATTTGAATGTAAGTCATTGTATATATCTGTTGAACTAACATCAGCAATGCCTTATTCTTTCTCATTAACAAGTTAGGCTCAACAGAAGCTCCAACAGAACCAATAGGGTAATGTTCAATGGAAAGCAAAATACCAGAAACAGTCTCTTCAAATAATGTATGCGCCTTTAAGTTCATGCCTAAAATTTTCCTTATTGGTCATGTAAATGTAAATGTTTACATCCTAAATATATCTGTGTGGGAAGTTCTTACATTTTACTTTATGTTGGACATTAGCTATAAAATACCTTGGTGGGTAAGTTAGAATAGATGTGAGGTAACTTACTTACTTTGTTGTATTTCTGTTTGTGGAGCAGCATGAATGACTGTAATAATGTGACTAAATTTATGTATATTTCATGTTTTGGTATGAAGGTGTATTTGTGCAATTCTTAACCTTAGCTCTTTTCCTTCTACAGCTGCTTCAAGTTCTCTGGCTTCATATTCATGGAAGGAGCTTATAGGTAGATGTCTTTTCTGTTTTACTCTCTTTTTCTGTTTTGGTAATAGTGCCTCTCATGAACCTGGCTGCTCATCCCCACTCCTCTCCTATATTCATTGGGCAACAATCGTTGATATTTTTGGTAATATCTACGAAGCCCCAAACGGTCATAACAAATAGGACTTTTATATCATATAGAATAGGTATTCGAATACTGGGAGGACTTCCGATGGTGGTGGTCAAGCACCAGATATACACAATTTTATGGCTAGAATAGACCAGTCTATTTCTGGAATGATCTAGATGGAGGTCAACAAGTTAAAACTAGCAGGCCAGGGCCGGCCCCGTGGCTTAGCGGTTAAGTGCACGCGCTCTGCTGCTGGCAGCCTGGGTTCGGATCCCGGGCACACGCCGCTCCTCCAGCCATGCTGGGGCTGCGTCCCACATACAGCAACTGGAAGGATGTACAGCTATGACATACAGCTATCTACTGGGGCTTTGGGGGGAAAAATAAATAAATAAAATCTTTAAAAAAAAAAAAAAAAACTAGCAGGCCAAATCCAGCCAGCTGCCTGTTTTTGTAAATAAAAGTTTTACTGGAACCAACCATGCCCATTCATTTGCATATTGTCTATGGCTGCTTTCGGCTAAGATGGCAGAGTTGAGTAATTGCAGCAGGGACCCAAAAGCCTAAACTATTTACAGAATTTTACAGAAAAAGTTTGCCAACACTTATCTAGGTCAGCATTCCCCAAACTGAGTTCTACAGAATACTATTCTCCAGGAATTAATAACTTTGCTTTTAGAAAAGGGTTCTATAGTCATTTAAGGCCAGAAAATGCTGGATTAAACAAAATTAAACAGCCTTTTTTTTTTTTTTACTGTAGGTCATCCCAGAGCCTTTCATATGCTAATACGGATTGAGAATCTAAAAGAGGGTAGAGGGTGCATTCCCCTTAACTTATTTGACCACAGGACACCTTTTTCACAGCTCTCCTATTAATATCTTGCAAAATAGTGTTCCAAGGAACACTTGTTTGGGAAATCCTAGCTTAGATATTCACTTAACAGAAGTTTGAACTTGATAACTGACTCCTTGGATTATTTTTTTCTAGTTGCAGAAGGTGAAAAGCTATGTAGTATGGTATTTAAACACATAGATCATAGCTTCAGACAAACCTGAATCTTAATTAAGTCTCTGCCACTTACTAGCTATCGAACCTTGGACAAGTTACTGATGCTATAAGCAGGACTAGCTACATAATTTATGGGGTACAGTGCAAAATGAAAAGGCAGGATCACTGGTTCAAAAATTATTAAGAGCCAGTCCTGATGGCCTACTGGTTAAAGTTCGGCGCTCACGGCTTTGGCGGCCTGGGTTTGCTTCCCAGTCGCAGAACCACACCACCTGTCTGTCAGTTGCCATGCTGTGGCAGCCGCTCACATAGAAGAACTAGAACGACTTAGAACTAGGATATACAACCGTGTACTGGGGCTTTGGGAAGGAAAAAACATCTAAATTAGAATTAAAAAAAATAAGATATTCAAGATAGCAACAGCAGAGCATTACACCAAGCATGGATCCTTCTGAGCATGAGACCTGTGCACAGATTGGTCACCCATGAACTTATAACCCTGGTTATGAGTTTCAATTTCCTCAACTATAAAATGTGGATAATACCTACCTCCTCCATGGGATTATTGTGAGAGTTAAATCAGAAATGTATGTAAGGGGCCTAGTACAGTATCTGGCACAGAATAGTCAATAATAAATGACTTGTTTTTAATTCAAAAGCATTTATAGCCATATTCAATAAATATTTATTGAGTGTCTACTATGTGCCAGGCACCATTCTGGGTACTTATGGTACTATGGTGAAGAAGATGGACAAGGTCCCTGTCTTCATGTAGATTATTGTTTAGTCAGAAAGACAGATAATGAAAAAATAAACAAGGCAATTATAAATTGTGATAAGTGCTATCTAGGGAAAACGGGGTGCTGGGAAAGGGAATGGTAGGGAGGATCTGCTTTAAATTGGGTGGTCAGACAAGACCTCTTCTAGAAAGTAATGTTTAAGTTGAGATCTGAAGGATGAGAAGGACCTGTCCATGGGAAGAGCAGGAGGAAGAGTGTTCCAGGCAGAGAGAATAGCTAGTGGAAAGGCCCTGAAGTAGGAAAGAACATGGTATTTGTGAGAAACTAAAAGTAGGCCAGTGTGGCTTTACTGTAGGGACTGAGAAGGACAGTAATATAAAATGAGGCTGGGAGGGGAGGTAGGTAGGGCCCAGATCATGGCACACTTTGTAGGATAAGGTAAGGATCTGGGATTTTATACCAAATGCAATGAAAAGCTCTTGAAAGGTTTTGGGCAGGGCAGTGACATGATGTAATTGATATTTTTAGAAGATCACATGGGCTGCTGTGTGGAGAGGAGCAATAGATGGGCAAGAGTAGATGAGTAGGAGGCGATTTCAGCAGTCCAGGAAAGAGCTGATAGTGCCTGGTACTTGGGTAGTATTTGAGGACTTCGTGATAAGTAAATGGATTGGAGGCTTATTTTGGAGGTATAAATGATAGGCCTTGCTAATTGATTGGATGTGAAAGATTCAAGGGAATAAAGAAATAAAGACTCCTAATATTTTTTGAGCAACTGGGTGGCACTATTTAACTGAGATGAAAGGCCTGGGGAGAGTTTTTTTTTCGAGGGGGCGGGCAGTGGCGTAGAAATCAAGAGCTCAGGTTTAGACATGTAAGTGAGACATCCAAGTGAAGATGGTAGTATTAGTAATAGTTGTTGTTTGTATTGGTGTTTAGGATTCTGTGGTTACTAACTTTTGGTGTCACCTCATTAGATTACCGGGAAGTATTTAGAAAACATCTAAAAGAAAAATACCTAAAAATAGGAGTTGATAAATGTTATCACCATGGCAAGCATATAGAGTCACGACTGCTTGTTGTAAAAGAGCACGGTATATCAGAAGAGGCATCATATGGAATTCCTCAACAAGATAATTTTATTGACATGGGACATGTGTTTGATCCTGATGAAGAGGGCTCTAGCTCATCCCGAACTGTGGTGCTTCAGGGATGTGCTGGGACTGGGAAAACAGCCGTGGTGCACAAGTTCATGTTTGACTGGGCAGCAGGAGTGGTTACTCCAGGCAGGTTTGACTATCTCATCTATGTAAACTGTAGAGAAATAAGCCATATTGCTAACCTTAGTGCTGCTGACCTGATCACTAACACTTTTCAAGATATAGACGGACCAATCTTGGACGTTATTCTTGTATATCCAGAGAAGCTTCTGTTTATTCTTGATGGATTCCCTGAGCTCCAGAATACTGTAGGTGACCAAGAAGAGGATCTTAGGGCTAACCCCCGGGAGAAGAAGCCAATAGAGACCCTCTTATGTAGTTTCGTGAGGAAAAAACTGTTACCCGAATCCTCCCTCCTGATAACTGCCCGGCCTGTTTCCATGAAGAAACTCCACTCTCTGTTAAAACAACCTATCCAGGCAGAGATCCTATGGTTTACAGATGCTGAAAAGAGAGCATATCTCTTGAGTCAGTTTTCAGGTGCTAATACAGCGATGAGAGTCTTCTATGGTCTACGAGAAAATGAGGGCCTTGATGTTATGTCTTCTCTTCCCATCATCTCCTGGATGATCTGCAGTGTCCTGCAGTCACAGGGAGATGATGACAGGACTCTCATGAGGTCACTTCAGACCATGACTGATGTGTATCTGTTCTACTTTTCCAAGTGCCTCAAAACCCTTACAGGCGTCTCTGTGTGGAAGGGACAGAGTTGCCTGTGGGGCCTTTGCTCTTTGGCTGCAAAGGGCCTGCAGAGCCAGCAGGTCCTATTTGAAATCAGCGACCTCAGAAGACATGGGATAGGAGTGTACGATACCAACTGCACTTTTCTCAGTCACTTTTTGAAAAAAGCTGAAGGGGGTGTCAATGTCTACACTTTCCTTCACTTCAGTTTCCAAGAGTTCTTGACTGCTGTTTTCTATGCCCTGAAGAATGACAGCAGTTGGATGTTTTTTGATCAAGTGGGGAAAACGTGGCAAGAAATATTCCAACAATATGGAAAAGGGTTTTCATCATTAACAATACAGTTCTTATTTGGCCTCTTACATAAAGGAAAGGGAAAGGCTGTGGAAACTACTTTTGGAAGAAAAGTCTCTCCAGGACTTCGAGAGGAGTTATTGAAGTGGACTGAGAAAGAAATAAAGGATAAATCTTCTAGGTTACAGATTGAGCCAATGGACTTGTTTCACTGCCTGTATGAGATTCAGGAAGAAGAATATGCAAAAAGGATAGTGGGTGATTTAGAGTCAGTTATACTGCTTCAATCTACCTATACAAAAATGGACCTTCTGGCTATGTCGTTCTGTGTAAAGAGCAGTCATAGTCAACTGTCAATGTCTCTGAAGTGTCAGCACCTACTTGGATTTGAGGAGGAAGAGCGAGCCTCAGCATTCATGCCACCAGCTTTGATGCTTAATCAGTAAGTATAGTAATGTCTTTTCTCCAGTGTTTTAGCTTTCAGAAACGATGGACTTTCTTGTTTATTTCGAGTGTTCAGGCACATGATCATTTCTAGCATTGTCTATAAATAAAACAAATCGTCTCTGTTTTCCGTATTTTATGTCAATCAACACAATAAAGATTTATTGAATATCTATCACACATTGAACACTGGTGTAGGTAGACACTGAGGGAAAGCTAACATTTTTGAGCACTTACTATGTGCCAGGCCCTGTGCTAAGCGCTTATAAGTGTGTATATATGAGAGTGTGTGTGTGTCTCTGTTAGTCTTCATTGTCACTCTGTGAATGTGCTTTATAATTATAAAGTGTTATGAGCACATAAGTCATCAAGATTATCATTGAGGACCCTGCTATTTTGGTGTTGATGACTATTCTGGAAAAGGTTGTAAACTTAGCATTGAATTGGTTGTCACTCTCCTCTACATGTACTTCATCACTGAGGCCTCAAAGAGCTCCAGGTTAGTAAGGGGCAGAGCTGCACTCCTGTATATATTGCTGTAAAGCCTGGGCTCTTTCCATGAGACTTGCACCTTCACAGAGGGTCCACAGCTGGAGTTCAAAGAGGCCTAGGTAAATCACTTATATAATATGGACTGTACACTACAAAATACAGTTCTACTGACTTACTGACTAAAGCAGCCAAGAAGACTTATACCTGTGCTATTTAGAAAATGCCCCTGGTCATAAATCTGTTCTCAGTACTCAGGTTAAGATGGACGGTTGCCTCTCCTTTAGTTGCAGGGCCAGCTGAGGGGTAGTGGACCTTGAGAAGGAGATAAGAGTGAGCAGGAGGCTCTACTTGGAGAGTGATTTAACCCGAGTCTTTTATCTGATAGTTGTTATTTCCTCAGTGGGCAGTAGCATAAAGGTGGAAATGAGCGTGGGGTATATGTGTTTGAGGGAAGTGGGGAGAAGAAGGGAGGTGCAGCAAGAGTTTGTGTTTGGGACTAAAGGGAGAGGGGTAGAAGAGATTACATGGACTCAGAATTATGAAGGACCTTGGCTACAATGTCTTGATGAATTCATGACATCTTGAATCCAACTGTATATCGTAAAGTAAAATAATGGACAAATACTTTGAGAGATTTTTAAACACTGATGGAAACAAGAAGGGGCTTCTAGTTCATTCTGGGTTTCCAGAAAATAAGCCTTAGGTGGAGTCCATACCCCCAACTCTACTGCCTTTATCAGAGGGCTTAAACTGACTTGAAAATTTAACCCCAAATACTCCTTTCGTAAGCATGTTGACTAAGTGAGAGTTTACTATTGAATTTTCCTAGTTCTCAGTTATTGTCATTAATTTTTCGATTAGTACTGACGACCAAGAATCAGTTATATTGTAAAGATAGCTTGGGCAATCACTCGACCTCTCTGAGCATCTGCAAAATAGTGATTACAATACCTGTCATTGGGCTAAGGACCAGATAAGATAACTTGTGTATTTAAATTGCTTACCTTGATGCCTGGCACACAGTAACATGGCTTTGGAGTCGGACAGACCTGAGTACTGACCTCTGTTCTCTTCCTACCTGTGTGACCTCAGGCAAATTACTTAATTTTGGGGGAGCCTTTATTTCCTTATTTGCAAAATGGAGTAATGCCTCCTAAGGTTTTGAAAGAGGGAGTTAGTACTAGTATGGGAACAAAAGCCAAAATAAGCCTTTTACTTAAAATTTTATTTTTAATTATTTTGTTTTAAATTATTTTTGCTTTCTCATCTCTTTTAGGTCCTTCCAGCTGGGCAATTTGCCAGTGTCTCGGCTACACTTGCTCTGCCAAGCACTCCGTAATCCAGATTGTAAAATCAAAGACCTGAAGTAAGTTGAACTTTGCTTTAAACTCTTAGATATTTGCAGGTAAAGACTGGGTTGCTGGAAATTGTACTCTCAGCTGATCAGACCTGAAAACCAAGTATAACTAGTGCTCAGCTTCTCCATAGTGAACCAGCAAATGAAAAGATGGGCTGTGAGCCTAGAAGGGGTAGGGAGTCAGGCACAGATCCCTGCCAGCCCCTCCTGCCTCTTCCCCTTTTATAGGTGCTGGTTTTGCTGTAGCAAGTGGGTGGCAGGCTGTAACACCTAAGAGATTTTTGTCTGGTGCCCCTCCTGGACCTAAGCTCCTTCCTTTTCCTTCCAGAATTCCACAGTCCTCCTCCTTGGTTTTCTTTCAGTTGGGTTCTATCCCACTCCGTGCATCTTGTTGATCCTTTTCTCTCCCTCCGTTCCCCACCCCCATCTCCCTGTTATTCCCCAAAGTGCCATTGCTCAGAAGCCCCCACTCCCACCCTGACCTTCCGCCCGTGCTCACTCTCAGGTGTCTTGTCTGCTTGTCTGTCCACATCACGAATACACAGGCATGAGCCCTCTTGCTTTCCCACCCCCTTGCCATACAGATCAGTATCTGCTCTCCTTCCTTCCAGTCCCAGAGGAAGAGGTGGCCTTTCCAAACCCACCCAAGCCAGTAAATTCACTTCTTTTTATTTTTTGTATTTTTGTGGGCATTTAATTATTTAACCTTACAAAACACAGAGGTATATAAAAATATAAAAGCCTTCCACCGTACTGCCCCATACCCCACCCAACCCCATACCTCCACATCGCCAACTCCTACTTCCTATCCTGGCCTTGATCCCACCCTCCCTAGGTAATACCTTGTTTGGTTATTCACACATAAATCTATAACATAAAGCACACATAAGTCTATAATATACATAGTATATGTATAGACTTTTATAGAACTTTTGGGGGTTTTGTTTCACAAAAATACAAAATTGGCGCTATCATATTTTTTTTTCATTGAACCATACAGTGGACATGCCTCAAATACTGTATGCAGGATCTACCTCATTCTTTTACATATTTCTTGCGTTTTCAAGCTTTCTTCAGCTATCTCCTTCCCCATGGCTCAAGTTTCTCCCATATCCAAAAGAACCCTCTCTCAGCCATGTATCCCACCTCACTCCTTCCCTCCACAGCCAGGAGTCCTTGAAGAAGAGCCTCCCTCACTGACTGCGCATCCTCCCTTCCTGCTCACTGCTCAGTCCTTGCAAGTTGGCTTCTGCCCCTCCCCCGCCCAGATCTGCTCAAAGATCAAAAGTGAACGCCAGACCCAATGGACACTTTTCACCTCCCATCTTAGGGGCCCCCTGCAGCTCCGGCACTGCTGAGCATGCTCCCCTGCAACTCTCTTCCCCCTGTTCTGACTACTCCTAAGTACCTCATTGCCTCCATGGTTCTCACCAGGAGAGATTTCGCACCCCAGTGGACCTGTGGCAATATCTGGAGACATTTTTGGTCGTCACAACTCGGGGGGGATGTGCTACTGGCATCTACTGGGTAGAGGCCAGGGATTCTGCCAAACATCCTACAGTGTACTGGACAGCCCCCTGCGGCAAAGAATTATCCAACCTCAAGTGTCAAGAGTGCTGAACTTGGGAAACCCTGCTCTAGAAGGATGGAAATGAGCCCAAGGACATTTCTGACAAGTGCATATCGGGGATCTTGGCCCCAATCCTGATGGTTGTCCACATCTGCCCCAACAGGAGACAGCCCAAGGTCACATCCAGCTGTTGCATAGATGTCCCCGGGCCATGACAGCTTCAGTCTCTAGGTCCACAGTCTCCAGGCGATGTCGAGGGCTTCTCTAGTTGTCTCAGTCTGGTCCAGGTGTGACTCCGCACCATCCTGCCACCTGCAGGCTAAACCATGCATTAGCCCTGCCCCCCAAGATAGCTTACAGTCATCAGAGGGGAAGATGCAGACCATTCTCCCCTCTCCCCCCTCCCGGTTCACCCCATCCCTCTGGACATTGATTTCCCATTGGGGTATGTTCTATTCCACATTTCTGAATTCACTGAGGGCTTCATAGCCAGATTTCCCTCCTACTGTTATCCTGGTGGTGGGTTAGGGGAAAGGATCTCTCAGGATGGCACCATACTTTGGTCAGTGGTCTAGCCCAGCAAACCCTCTGGGCACTATCAGTTGCTGACTCACTTCCTTGGCAGTGGCATGAGTTCCTTGATCAGATCTGACTGTCCCCAGTTCTGCCCACTGTGGACTGGGGAGGATTCTCCTGTCGTGGGGCTGAACAGCCACAGCCATCCTCGCCTGCAGCTGGTCCCGTTGTCCTCTGTATGCAGCCCTGAGGGATTCCCTTAGAGGTGGCAGATCTCTGCCATGTTGTAAGCCCAGGTTGCCCCAGGCCTGTTTTGATTGTTTCTCGTGATATAACTCACCCAGAACATGAAAGAGCTTCCTGTCCAGTTCATTCCTGGGGACTCTGGGGATGCAGGAATCCCCACTACCTCTCACTCCCTGAGGAACCTCCCCAGCCAGTTCCAACATTTTCTTTGATGGTGTGTGGTTTGCAACAGCTCTTCTGGTGCCAATTTCTGTCTTGGAAATAATCTGGTTGCTCAGAACGGGAACCCACTCAACTTAGCTTAAAGAAAAGGGGATCTGTGTAAAGTGGCTTTTCACAAAGCACAATTGCAGAAAATGGAAAAGTGGTCGGGCCGCCACTCTCGCCATCTCTGGGGTCACAGGATCAACTCCTCTCTGCTTCTCTGTGCCTGTGTGCTCCCTGGGACCTCATACTGTCACCCTCTAAAAGACACTTGGCCTCTGTAAAGCACATGGTTCTGCTGCCCCAAAGCCAGGGCTCAGCTGTGGCCTCAGTGTCCATGGCTCTGACCTTGGCCCCAACTCCAAGTGACCCACTGTTTCATTGCCCAGCACCATCCTGACTGTGGAATCTGCCTCTCTGTTCAGATTCTCTAGTGTGAGAATCTGTTTTGCTCAGGATGGGTCAAATGTCCACTCCTGCGCCAATCATCTACAGCCCAGGTGGCAGGAGGGAGTGAGTCGTTATATACATGGCTGCCCAGGTCCACCAGAGACTAGGGTTGGGGAGAGAGATACACACACAAGTAGAAGCTGCAGCACTTCTGGGGTGTGGAATGCTAATGCTTTGGAACACAAACGGGGTCATCAAAACATGTCTCTATGTCTCTCTTCCCCTCCAACCCCCCAATCTACACCCTCCCCAGCTGCCACCCCACACCCCACCCCACTTCCCCACCTCTCTCACAACCCCCTTGTCCCATCCGCCAACTCACCCCCCCCCACTCTTCCCAAACCCTCCCCTACCTCTTCCCCTCCCTCTGAAAATTGATTTCCCATTGGGATGTTTCTGTTCTGTTTCACATTTTTGAATTCAAGGGTTTTGTAGCCAGATTCCCCTCCCACAGCGGAAGCAAATTTCCCTCCGTGAAAAATTCACAGCCTTATACCAAGGGCAGTCCCAATCCCCGGGCCTGCGAAATACTGGAGGTCTTCCCTGACCATGGGGATCGAAGCCTCTCTTGTCTCTCTGGGATTCAGGATCTATTCCCTGGGCCCCCACATCAGGCCATAAGCTAACATTAGAGGGCCCCCAGTGCGGAGACGACTGAGACGGAGCTCCTGCCCTGAACATTGCTGCGGGTGGGGATGCTGTGGGTGCGTCTGGAAAAGGGAGTAAGGGGCATGAATAGGAGTATGTGAATGAGGCCGGGAGCTGCACAGGAAGGGGTGCTGGGGAGACTGTGGACCCGGGCTCCATGGTCTCAGAGAAGTAAAACATGGCTGTTTCCGCAGACCTGAGACCTCCCTCCCTCTGCCCGCCAGAGGGGTAATTTTTCTGCTCCACAGCTCCAAGAAGCTGCACAAGGCCTCCACCCAGCTCCTTTGCAGCCTCCTCCCCCTCCGCATCCTTCTGTCTTCCTCCTCCTCCTGCAGCGCCAGCGGCGGTGGCAGTAGTAGCAGCAGCCACGCTCACCTCCTCTTCCTTCTCACCTGCTCCTTCTTTCCCAGCCCCACTGGCAGCGGCCAGGCCTGCCCGCTCTGCGACCCACTCCCGGGGAGACCCCAGCTCCTGGAGAGAAGTGGGCACAGTTGAGACCAGTTCTGGGGATGGAGAGGGGGGCGGAGGGCAGGGCGGGGAGATGGGGCAGGGACCAAGTCTGGGTAATCTTAGGGCCTGGAGGAGCTTCCACCTTAGAAGGTCCCCCTCTTTCTGCATTTCTGCCAGGTTGGCGTTAGTCTGCCGCAGCAGCTGGAAGGCTGCCTCCTTGCGCTCCATCTGCTGCACTGTGAGCTCCTTCACAACTGAGGCCAAGGCTTGTGTGGCTGACTTATGCAGTTTGGCCAAGTCCTGTAGTGACTGCACTCTGCGCCCATGTAACTGGCCCTGTCTGCAGGCGAAGTGCAGGCCCAGGGCCAGGCTGCCCCAGGCACAGTTCTCTTTGGCTTTGCTGGGCACCGCACCGTCCTCCAGGATGGCCCTGAGCTTGTCTTGTATCTCCTCCCAGGACAGGGATATATTCCCGAGGTAGAACTCAGGGCCTTTTGCGTGCCTGGTCATTTTCTCATTCATGAAGGCCACCACCTGGCCATGCTGGAACCCACCACAGGGGTCCTCAGGTTTCAAGGCCATGACAGCTGAGGGCCTGAGGGGCGTGAATCAGTTAATTGTCCCCTGTCTTCCCACTTGGTCTCCTCCCCTCCCCTTGCCCTCCCACCCCAAACCCCCATGTAAAGACCCCCTGACTGGCTTGCCCCACCCTAGGACACCTCCCACCAGACCTCACCTCTCCAGCTGGGAGCCAGAGGAGGTGCAGGCCGAACACGCCCACCTACTATGCCCAAAGAGAAAAGAGAGAGGGCACCTCTCTTCCTCCAAGGGCTCCTATGAAAGATGGGAGGATCTGGGGTGCTGGCGCTGGCAGATGAGAGAATAAGGTCCCTCCATGGGGAGAAATAGGAGTGGTCAGAAAGGACTGAGAACCAAGAACATGAAGCACTTGTAATCAAGTACAAAATGCCCCCCCATAATGGTTTGCCCCATGCCAGGGGGCCCTCCTTTCCTAGAGATGGAATATTCTAGAACAGGAAACAGCCCCAATCCCTCAGTGGCCTTGGGTACCCCCTTGAGGAAGAGGGTGGAGCCAGAGAACATCCTCATGCCCCATTTGCCCAGGACTGAACATTGTAGTCACCCTAAATGGTAATAAATCCTGGCCATTTCCACTCCCAAAATGTGTCTTTAATCTGTCAGCCTCCACCCCCTCCCCCACAATCCTCGTCCAGCCCCCTCCCCCATCATTTCTTCCCTGGACCACTGCAGCCCTCTGACATCAGATCTGTCTTCTGCCCTACCCTGTCACCAGAGAGATCTGATCATGTCTCTTTAAAACTCCAATGGCTTTCTGAAGCCTACAGGATAAACCAGACGGACCTCAGGCTGAGTCCTACATTGCCACTTACTATATGACCTTGTGCTATAACTGAATCTCAGTTTCTACCTATGGGCCTACGATGGAGGCTGAATGACAGTGCATGTAAAGTTGATGTAATGTTTTCTATGGTCCCATTTTTGTAAAATGTACAAACAAATCCTCTGTGTGTGTGTGTGTTTGCATATGTTTCTGTGATCTTGGAGAAAGAAGTGGAGGCCATACACCAGACTGTTAACATTGGTTATCTCTGGGAGGTGGAGTTGGAGGGGAGGTTGGGAAAAAGTTTTTATCTTTTTAAAATACATCTTTCTATAATTTCGTTTGTTACAAAGAACGTATAACTCTATAAGTATGCATGTATTAAAAATCTGGAAAGTTATATAGCAAAATTTTAATAGTGGCTGTCTTTGGATGGTAGGAATACAGTACTTAAAAAGAAATTTTATTCTTGATATTTTTCTCTATTGTAAAAATTACTTAAAATAAGCATGCATTATGTTTTTCAATATTAAAAAAATTATTTTTTCTGATAACTTCTGATCATTGTGAATAATTTTTGAATACCTAGAAAGTAAATTTCTCCCTATAATCCCATTCTTCCCCCAACCTAGAAGATAACCACTGTTAATAGTTTGATATTTATCCTTCCAGTCTGTGAAAATAGGCCATAGCAAGTAATTGGCAGTTTTTCACACAAAGCGTCTTCTCTCTTTCCTCCTGGCCTTTGCACAGGCTGCTCCATGAGCGGATTACCCCTTAGCTCCTCCTGCTCTCCCCACTCCCATTCTCCTCATCCAGCTATCTCCTGTTCAGTCTCTATTCCACTTTCACCAAAGCACTCAAGTATTTCTTCCTCTCATAAGTATTTCTTAATCCTCCAAAACTCACCCAAAGCTAGCCTGAATTCTGCCACCTTTCCGTGTCTCCAGCATGCCTTGTGCATACCACTTGGAGTGCTTTTCACACTGTATTATCACCCATGATTTTCTCTTTCTTTCCCCCATTAACTGGGCATTCCTTGAGGGCAGATCTGGGTCTTAATTATTTCTGTGTTTTTGGCATCTCACACAGTGGTAAGCACTCAATAAATTAATTGTTGAATGAATGGTAAAGTGCAAACAGGTACCTTTAAAGAGAGTCCTATTATCTTTCTTCTCTGAAATGAGTTTTTCTCCACACAGACTGATTTTCTGCCACCTCACAGCCTCTTGTGGTAGGGACCTCTCCTTAGTATTTGAAACCAACCAGTATCTGACAGATTTGGAATTGGCGAAAAATACCTTGGAAGATTCAGGAATGAAGCTTCTGTGTCAAGGATTAAAACGGTCAAACTGTGTCTTACAGACATTGAGGTAACTACTAGCAGGAGAATTTGTTTTCTGTGTTCATATCATTTTTTGTCAATTTCCGTTTGTGTGGGGGAAGAGCACAAGTAAGTTAATGAGGTTATTCTTCTGTTCTCTGAAGGTTCTACCGATGCCTTATCTCTCCTGCTTCTTGTGGGGCGCTAGCAGCTGTTCTCAGCAGCAATCAGTGGCTTACTGAGCTGGAGTTTAGTGAAACAAAACTGGAAGCTTCAGCTTTGAAATTGCTTTGTGAAGGCTTAAAAGATACAAATTGCAAATTACAGAAGCTCAAGTAAGTTGTAACTATTAGTTTCCGTACTGTAGGAAGAATTTTAAAAATGTGCAACTCAGGATGGATTTTGTGTGATCAAAACACATTTCAAGGAGTCAAGGAGAGGGTGAATAAAAGTGGCAGTCCCTAAAATTGTTTCTATGGAACAAGTTTAGGGAGAGAATTTTCATTGTAAATGGCAATAGCATCAATGACAATAATAGTAACCTACACTTATTGAGCAATTACTTTGTGCTAAGCATTGTGCTGAGTGCTTTGTATACATGATTTCCTTTAATTCACACAACAGTTCTGAGAGGTTCAGATGATTATCCTCATTTTAGCAGATAAGGAAACAGAGATCTAAGGTCATAAGACTAAATAATATGGCAAAGGCACAATTTGAAACTCACGTGTGTCTGACTTCAAAGTCCATGGTGATGACTATCGTATATGTATTAGTCAGGGTTCTTCAGAGAAACAGAACCAATAAGATGTGTATAAATATATAGAGAGATTTATTAAATATATAGAGAGATTTAGTCTAAGGAATTGACTCACATGGATTATGACGGCTGTCAAGGTCAAAATCTGCAGGGTAGGCTGGCAGGCTGGAGCCACAGGAAAGAGCTGATGCTGCAGTTCAAATCCAAAATGCAGTCTGCTGGCAGAATTCCCTCTTCTTATGTGGAGGTCAATCTTTTTCTATTAAAGCTTTCAACTGGTTGGATGAGGCTCACCCACATTATGGAGGATAATTTACTTTACTCAGTGTCTACTGATTTAAATGTTAATCTCATCTAAAAAGTACCTTCACAGAAACATCTGTAATAATGTTTGACCAGATATCTGGATACCATGACCTTGACACATAAAATTAACCATCACAATATATATGTGGGATTTTCTGAAGCAAAACCTCTTTAGCATTAAAGCTTTCTAAAATCCACTTTAAAACTGATTTTTTTGGCAAAATGCCTCTATTTAAAATTTCTAAATTGGGGAGGTAGAGATACATGTTTTTATGGGCTCTCTTCAAGACTGACTTTGGAGCCTGCTAACTCAAGAGAAAATTGAGGACTCGAAGACTGTAGTATATATATCATAGAAATTCTTGAAAGTGATGGAGGAAAGAGTTGGTGGGAAATGGGTCAAGGAATTGGACTACTTAATATGGAGAAACAAAGATTGAGAAGGCTGGAAGGTCAATAAAAACCACTCTTTGTGCCAAAGAAGGAATATTATGTAATTCATGGTGATGGGCTGGGTCTTTCTAAGGATGGCAAATTAATGAATAATGGACTTTTAAATAAGAGGAAAGGAAAAATCTTTTGATTGTAAAATTTATTAAGGATTCTTATAGCATTTCCCCCCTGGGATTTGAAAGAAGATATGAGATAGAGTGCTAAATTCATGCAGGGAATTAAAATGAGATTAGGTCATCTTGATATTTCCTCCCAACCCTTTTCTTTTTTGGGGGAGTCAACGTTTATTGAGATCCCTCTTGGGGACACAGTGTTGTGGGAGCAATGTACAAGTCCCTTTCATGGGAAACGGGGGCTGTGACATACTCACGGTTAGGGGTCTTGTATGGGTGGGACTTTATTTTCTCTGCTCATAAAGTATTGTGGGTAGGGAATGAATAGGATGATAAAGCAACAAATTCTGTCTCTGTTGGTCTTTCTTTCTCTCCAGGTTGTCTGCTAGCTTTCTCCCAGAAAGCTCAGAGGCTGTTTGCAAGTATCTTGCCTCTGTTCTCATTTGCAATCCAAACCTCACTGAACTGGACCTGAGTGAAAATCCCCTGAGGGATACAGGGGTGAAGTATCTTTGTGAGGGTCTCAGACATTCCAACTGTAAATTGGAGAAACTAGAGTAAGTTTCTTAGAACTATCTGGCATCATCTTATGACCCATTAGACTTGTTGAATGACTGCTGTGTGCCAGGATCTATGCTTGGTGCTTGCAAGAAGTTATTTCACCGAATTCACTCCTTGCAATAACCATATAAGGTGGGTTTTCTCATCCCCATTGTACAGATGAGGAAACTGAGGATCGGGGGAAAAGTGACTTGTCCAAGGTCACACCGCTAAAAGGTGGTATAGTCAGGATATGACTCCAAAATCTGTCTCCAAATCTCATGCTCTTTCCAGTATACTACCATCCTATATGTTTACAGGAATGATAATAATTACATTTTAACTCTGTAAAGAATGCCTACTCTGCACCCAACACTGAACTAGATGTGAGTGGAGTTATCAGAAGGAAAGCAAGTGACAAGGCTGCCCTTAAGGTCACACAGATATAAAACAATTGGAGAGCAACACAGTTCAATGTGTAATCAGGTGCCCAACACCATGGAATCATTTAGAATTGTCAGATGAGCCCAGGGAAAGGGAGGAGGTTACTGTGGGCTGGAGACCTCAGAAGGAGACTCTGTGAAGGAGGTGGGCCGGGAACTGAAATATGAAGGATGGCTAAGACTTAGCTAAATGGGGAGGCGGGGAGAACGTTCTCAGGAAGCTAAATGCAGCAGTGGCTGATTTTTCTTCTTCTTCTTCTCTGGGTAGCTTGAGCACGTGTTACCTCACGGATGCTAGCTGTGTGGAGCTGTCTTCTTTCTTGCAAGTGAGTCAGACTTTAAAAGAGCTGTTTGTATTTGCCAATGCCCTGGGGGACACAGGAGTACAGCATCTCTGTGAAGGTCTGCGGCATGCGAAGGGTATAGTTGAGAATCTTGTGTAAGTGTCTGCTTGTCTTTGTCCTTCTCGTGGGCCTT
The DNA here is from genome assembly GCF_020826845.1 of Diceros bicornis minor. NCBI lineage: Eukaryota > Metazoa > Chordata > Mammalia > Perissodactyla > Rhinocerotidae > Diceros > Diceros bicornis. Next base: position 100,617,013 of record NC_080781.1, read on the forward strand.
GGCATTTGAAGTTCAGTGGGACTCCCTGCTGCCATGGTTAACAGCCACCTTCATGTCCCCATTCCTCCAGGCTTTCTGAATGTTCCCTCTCTGCAGCTTGTTGTGAGTCCCTCGCCCAAGTCCTGAGCTCCACCCGGAGCCTGACAAGGCTGCTTCTAATTAATAACAAAATTGAAGATTTGGGAGTGAAATTGCTGTGTGAAGGAATAAAACAGCCTGACTGTCAGTTAAAGGAACTGGCGTAAGTATCACGGACTATTGCCAAAGGCAGAGTTTCCTGACGTTTCAGCAACTCCCAAAATTAAATGAGGAGTTTTTGGCCTGGTGATTGAATCTCCGAGGAAGCAATCAATGAAGACCCAAATAATTTAAGGGGAATAAATTTTCCCCTCTCCACAACCTCTGCTTGGCCCTGGCCCAAAGGATTTTTTTTTTTTTACATGACACTGATTTTCTAACGTGTTTTCTTAGTGGGCAAACACAATTCTTGAAGTGACCCAGTGCAGATGAAATGATGCCAGCCTTCTCTACCTTACTTCCTGGCAGATTGTGGACCTGTCACCTGACTGGAGAGTGTTGTCAGGACTTGTGCAATGCACTCTACACCAATGAACACCTGAGAGTCCTTGACCTCAGTGACAATGCCTTAGGGGACGAGGGCATGCAGGTGCTGTGTGAAGGGCTAAAACACCCCTCCTGCAAACTACAGACCTTGTGGTAGGTGCATGGGGATTCTTTGTCCACTGGACTCTTGTCCAAGACTGTATATGAAATGGAGGGTCATTGTGGAACTTGGGATAAAACTGATTTATTTCTTGAATCCCCAATCCCCCATAGGTTGGCACAATGTCACCTCACAGATGTGTGCTGTGGAGCCCTCGCCTCTGTCCTCAACAGAAATGAGAACCTAAGATTGCTAGACTTAAGTGGAAATGACCTCAAGGACGTTGGAGTGCAAATGCTGTGTGACGCACTGATTCACCCAATATGTAAACTACAGACGTTCTAGTAAGTTACTGTGGTGGGGGAAGTGGGAGGACGGGTCACGACAGGCATGTTGGGTTTGATCATAGCCCGTTGCAGTGAGACAAGAGAAGAAAGGCTGAGGGTAGGCCATGCGTAGGCAACATATCAAAGTTAAGTGAAATCGCCAATAAGCCTCCTCCTTGGACACAGGCAGGGAGAGAGGCAGAGAAGAGGCGGTGCTGGATCTCCCTGCTAAGGGAAGCAGCATGGTGTAGGAAAAAGAGCACTGGACCTAGATTTTGCTAGGTCTGGCTTAAACACTAGGTCTAGCATCTACTAGTTACATGACCATGCTTACTTACACTCCCTGAACTTTAGTATCCTTTTCTGTAAAATAGACCTAATACCAGTGCATGACTACCTGGTGTTAGCATGGGGATTGAATAAAGTGAGACATTAATTATGAATGTACCTAGTACAATTCTTGGCACATAGGAGGTACTCCATTAGTGTTAGACCCTTTCCCTTTCCTCTACTAATACCTGCTAGAGGGCTTAATGTTTACATTTTGAGAGTCTTCAAGACTCAAGAGGATGAAGCCGTCATGATGCAATTGTAGAAAGTGGAGGTCTTGACCTTTTCTGGTCAATGTCTGTCTACCAGCTCAGCAGGCTGGCATGACACACAAAGTAATTCTTAATTAGGATACAGCTATGCTCTGTTGGCAGCTAACCAGTGACCAAATGGCCATTCATTTCTGGCATTCTGAACTGGAACACATGATGGAAAATAAAAGCCGAGTGCAAAAATTCCACATTCCAAAGCCAGTTTGAGGGATTAAAGCATAAATGAAAACAGCATAAAGGCCTGTTTACAAGTCTCGCTGAAACAGAAGCTGGTTCTCTACTAGCAAAGTGAAGTCGGTTAGTTTCAAAGGCCTGAGAGTGTGGCAATTACTGCCTAGGAAGAGGGAATTATTCACAACATTATAAGGCTCAGAGACTTAGGGGCCTCCATGGTGCCTTTCTCAGAAAGAGGTGACTGGAGTCTATATTGTAAACAGGTTGAAATAAACTGAGTGATCCATCCTAATGTTTCTTTAAAAGTAGAGTAATTTAATGTGGTAGCACTCTACAGTGTGTATGCTTCAGCAGAGGTCCTAAATGATAGCAAGGAGAAATTATTTTGTTGGTGATGCCATGCCATTATTTGTTTTTTATTGTAAATTGTTGCACCGTTTCCTGTTTCTCTTGCTTTGTCTTTTAACCAATATGCTTCCATTGTGTTTTCAGGCCAGCCTTCAAACCTTTATAACTTGTCAATCGACAGGTTGATAGCAGTGTGCAATAATAGCTCAGAATACAAAATAAAGAACACACACACAGAATAGACACCATTCACTGACCTCAAATAAATTTTGAATGTTAGAGTGTATATAAGACAAACAACACTGAAATCAATAGAAATATATACTTACTGAGGTAAGGTGAGAGGAAACTATGGATCTTTTAAAGTGGTGGTGGGCTAGAGGGGGGAAAATCCAGGAGAGCCTCCTAAAAAGGGGGCATCTTCTCTGGAAATTGGAAAGGGTGGAGGAAGAAGGTTATTTTCTAAGAACTGCTGAAGTGTGGAATCTGAATCTTTACTCCTCATTGTATTTTCCTTTGTAAACTTCCCAGCTCAGTGCTCTGTGTATAGCAAATACATATAGCAGACCAGTTTGTAATTTAGGGCATCTGGGGGCAAGGCAAGGAGACACTTAATGATATGTTCAATAAAGACTAGGTGTCTAGACAATTCAGAAGGTCAAGGAAAAAGAGAGGTTGTGGCCTCAGAGTGACAAAGCTTACCTTCATTCATTCCACAAGCACTTGCTGAGTATCTGCTATGTGCTAGGCAAATGTGCCAGGTGCTAGGAGACAAGAATGAATAAGACGTGAGACACGGTCTGGACTCCTCAGGCCTAGTGGGCCTAGTAGTAGAGACAGGCATGTGAATTGATGAATGCAATAGGGTAATCATGGCAGGAGATAACTCACCGAGCCCAAGAGCATCAGGAAAAGCTTCTTGGAGGAAAGGCCACCTGAGTTGAGTCTCAGGACTATAGCCAGGGGAAATGGGGGTAAGGATGATGAAGTGTAGTCCAGGCTCAGGAGATAGCATGGGCAAAGGTAACCAGACAGTAGGTTTATGGTACTTGATGGGGATAGGGGTGGGCAATCTCCAGGAAGTTTGCTATTGCTGGAGCATAAAGTGAAAAGCAGAATGTGTCAAGAAATGAGCCCGAGGGGTAGGCAAGGCCTTGTATGCCATGTATGATTAATAAGAGTTGTTAGCAGAATTCTGGGTACAAATTCAGTCATTGTTCTCTTTCTCTCACATACTCTAGTATTAGTACAGTTTAGGGCCTCTCCTTGCCTTTTCAAAACTGGCCTCAAAGATGGAGCCAGTTTTGCTTCCAAAGCTGGTTGAAGAATCAGTCCACTGCTGCTGCTGTGTCTCACTGTCACATGGGGCTGATCCTGAGAACTGATGCTGCCCAGTCCCACAGAAGCTTGGTGACTGGATGGTCATGCTCTCGCTGGTCTGGATCCCTGCCAGCCCTGCAGTACCGTTATGCTTGGGCTCTGAGGTTACATATGTCTTAGTCCACACCCAAGCGTGCAGCCATTGCTCTTTAAAGTACCATATATATCAGGGTGGCTGGGTCTAGAGGAGCTCCTTGAATCAGCCACAAGGATATATGTGTGAAACTTTCCCTTGCCCACAAACGTGTAGGCCCCTGAGTTGAGTCAGGGGCCCCACTTAAACCTTCTTCTTTCTTCAAGATAATTTTATGTTAGGGGTCTTGGTGCCTTTCCCCGGCACTGGATGTTGGACAAAGCCACCTGGCTCACCCTGATACATGTTCTTAATTCTAAATTTGGAAAGAAGGGGTTGAGAGTATCTGGTCTCTTAACTCTCAGAAAACCTCTGGGCTTCCTAAGCATATTGGCCCACTTGTTCCCCAGAAGTGTGTTCTACATATCAGGAGGTAAGACAGCTTTTGCTAAGTCACTCAAAAAATTCTAAAGGTCTTGTTACACTGCCATGGCATGAAATGTCTACTTACCCTACAATTGCATAACTAGCTGGGCTACCCACTTCACTAGATAAAGATTAGCTTCTAGCAATTAAAAACTAAAAACTGCACTTAACTACATACTTGAAAGAGCTTGTACCTTCTTTTGTAATCAGTGGGTTTTAATCAGGAACACATGTGGAGTTTGAAGTGTCTGAGGGACACTGCGGGAAGTTTTCTAGTAGGTAGGCAATTGGATATAGGAGCGTGCCCTGGAGATGATAGCTGAAGCCATGACAATGGATGAGATCCTCTAGGGAGAGTCAGAAGAGAAGAACCTCTGAGGAACATCTCTGGGGAATTAGCCATGGGCAATACCAATTTTTAAGAGGTGGGTATGGAAAGGAAAATCCTTGGATAAACCCAGGAGAGAAAGGTGTCCTGGAAACTATGGGAAAAGTGAGACTCAAGGAAGGAAGAAGTAAGTGCTCAACAGTACCAAATGCAGCAGTGAGGTCCAAAAGGATGAGTACTGAAAGGTGTCCATGGGGTTTAGCAGTCGGGAGGCCATAGGTGACCTTGTCCAGGGCTGTTTTAGTGGTGTGGTGGGGCCGGAAACCAGATTGCAGCAACTTGAAGAGATGGGGGAAAAGGAAACGGAGAAGGAGCAGAGACTAGTTTTTCAAGAAGTTTGTGAAAAGGAGAAGAGATATGGGGTCGTGGCTGGGGGGAGTTGTGGGACTGCATGAAGGAAGGAGTTGTTCTTTTTCTTTTTTCCCTTGTTTTAGGATAGGCAAATTTGTAGGCTGAGAGAAAGGAGCCCATAGAGAGGGAGAGGTTATAGATACAGGAGCAGGAACTGATGGATTAATGGAGCAGGGCCTTGGACAAAGGCAGGCAGGGACAGAAGTGAGAATCCAAGAGAAAGTTAAGTATTTTCTTTTTTGAGACCCGAGGAAAGGAGCTAAGGCTGAGGGAGGAGGTAGATAGCCAAGTGGGTGAAGTAACTGAGTGGTGCCATGAAGCAAGTGTGAATGGGAATCTTATCCTTGAGAATAGGAAAGCTTCTGACAGCATCTGTTGGCATGACTTGACACGAGATTCTTTTCATTTTTCATAGCATTGACACGGATCATTTACATGAAGAAACATTCAGAAAGATGGAAGCTTTAAAAATAAGCAAGCCTGGAATCACCTGGTAGTTTCCAAGGAGAGCCCCCGAATCAGCTGCACATAGACCCCCTCCATCTGGTGCCATATTTAACAGTTGTGCAGTATTCTTATTCTAAACCTGTTAACCTTTGGTGAGGACACTAGTGTGAAACAAGAAGCAGTGATTGCTATTTCTTACATAGAACCATCCACTAAGTAGGATGTAAAAGGCGCAAGCACCTTAGTTCAAATGTCTTCAGCAATAATAACTTATATTCATATATTGTGTTATAATGTTTACTCTGTTTTCACAAAAACCCTGGAAGAGGGGAAGATGAGGCTCAGAGAGGTTGTGACTAGCTCCAGGTCACACAACTCATTAGTGGGACCCTTGGGACTGGAATCCAGCCAGGTCTTCCAATACCCAGACCAGGCAGAGAAGCAATAGAAACAGTACATGTGAATGAGTCCACTTAAAGAAACAAGATACTTGAAATGATTAAGGGACAAAAGGGTATACAAACACTCGTTATATCTTATGGTGCTGATTTTAAGTAAAACTGTAATTCACAAAAGAAAGAGAGAGAAATGAGCTGGATTAATAGGGAAAGTGAGACTTGATGTGGGCCTTGAGAATGAGTAGAATTGAAGTAGGGGGAGATATACTGGCTGGCGGCTGTAAGACTGCAGGCAACAGGGCTGTGTTTGTGAGTAGCTCACCAAAAGCGCCTTGAGAGAGAGAAATGTTTGCATTAGCGTTTCTTAGCTGCCATAGTATCCATAGCCTAGGCTCCTGAGGGTGCTTTCCAGTTCCCAGGCTCAGCTCCCTTTCTGAACTTTTAATACCTCCCCCATGTGTTTGTTCTTATTCATGGACTCCTATAACTGACTCAGTCCTCATCCCTGACCGCATATTGCAGAGCTTAGCATGGATCCTGCACAACCCCATGTTTCTGTCTCTGCCTGGCTTCCAGAAAACGCCAGATGAGACAAGTGGAGAAAGGGAGTGCCAGGCAAGGAATATAGCACAAAGTCTGTGAAATAGGAGCAAATGTGGTGCGGAATTGATGGAAAAGTAGGCTGACCTGATTAAGGTGTACAGTTGTCTCTGGAAGCTACTTGAATAGCAGTGTGACCCTGAATAAGTCATGGGATTCTTGGAGCCTTAGTTTTCTCATCTATAAAATGGGGATAAATTGACATTAACCTTTCAGGGCTGTTGTTCGCAACATGGTGCCTACCCTATAGTGGGTACTGATTAATGGTAGCTATTTTTATGAGTGTGTACCTGTACTATCACTCAGCTGTGTAGTCTTGGAGCTCCCAGATTTTCTTGCTGTGTAGTCAGTGTGAACTGTGCATTTGAACTAAATGTGTGTGCTGGAGGCAGTGAATCTAGTGGAGGAAGAGACACACAGAGGGAAATTATTGCAAGCGAGAGGTCCAGCTGCTCCATGACCTCATCCATCATCACGTATTGTTCCCCGCTGCCCTGGGAGATGGTAACTCTCAGTCAGGAGACCACGTCTGGCCTGAGACTGGTCAAGATAGCAGTTTGTTGTCAGTTTTCTCAAGTTCTTCTTTCCTTTTAGTTGTTTAACACTTATTTATTATGTGCCAGTTTTTGTGCTAAGAGTTGGCTTTACAGAGATGAATATGCCTATTCCTTGTGCACTTCCACTACAACGTTCTCTGACTGTCCTGGTCTCTCTTTCAGTCTGGTAAACGTCATCAAACTCAGTCACATTAAGAACTCAAAGATATATGTTACATGAGAAATTGCAGAACTCTGTGTGTGTGTGTGTGTGTATCCTGTTTGTGTGCAAAAGGATAAATATGCATGTGTCTGTATGTGTCCAGAATATGTATGGAAGGCAGGATATATACAAGAAATTGCTAACAAGAGTTACCTCTGGCAAGTGGAATTTGGCAAGCAGGGGCAGTGGGAGAAGAGGAAAGGAACTTTTCATTTTCATCTATAGCCCTCTGTTCTACTTGATGTTTTTACCATGTGCATGTATTATTTTTGTAATTAATAAACTTGATGCTAAAAATAAAACTCATTCATACTGAGGAGTTATTTCTTTTTCTTTAAAAATGACGATTTAGAAGAAAATATAGGGCAGGCATTTATAAGCATGACATAAAAACCCAAAGGAAAAGAATGAAAGATTTGACAACATCAAAATAAAAACCCGTTTTATGAAAAAAAATACACCATAAGTAAAATTAAAAGACTAGTGATAAACTGGAAGAACATATTTGGCACTTGTATAAAGACAAGGCTAATGTCCATAATATAAATTACAAATCAGTATGAAAAACAGAACATAGAGGACTTCTACTTCCAGCAACGATGCAGTAACAGTGAGTGGATTTAACCCCCCACATTAGCAACTCAAAAAATGGGCAAAATATATGAAATGACAGTTTCCAGACATTGGCTAACGGGCAGAGTTGGGACAAATAACAAATAGCAAGATGGTAGTTTTAAACAAAACCGTATCAATAGTCATATTAGAGTTAATGGTCTCACAGCAATCCAATTAAAAGGCTGAGATTGGTAGAATGGAGAAAAAAATTTTAAAGACTCAACCATATGCCACCTATGGGAAACCCACTTTAAATATAAAAACAGAAATAGGTTAAACGTAAAAGATAGGGAAAAGACCATCATGTCAACATTAATTTTTGAAAAGCTGGAGTGACTATATTATTATCAGAGAAAGTAGATTGCAAAGCAAAGAACATTGCCAGAGATAAAGAGGGCCATTTCATAATAATAAAGTGGATAATTCATCATGAGGACATAACAATCCTAAATATATATGCATCTAAATAGCAAATTCAAAATACATGAAGCAAAAACTGACTGAACAGGGACAAATACACAAATCCACAATTTTAGTCAGAGACTTAAACACCTTTCTCAATAATTGATAGACCATGGAGACAGAAAAATCAGTAAGAATATAGATTTCAACAATACAAATAATAAATTGACGTAATTGACATCTATACAATACTCAACCCAACAACAACAGAAAACAGATTCTTTTCAGGTGCACATTGGACGTTTACCAAGCTAGACCATATCTGGGTTGTATAACAAGTGTCAGTAAAGTTAAAGGATTCGAGTCATACAAAATATGTTCCCTGACCACAATGGAGTTAAGTTAAAAAACAGTAAAAGAAAGATATGTGGAAAATCCTCCAAATATTTGGAAACTAACACACTTCTAAATAATCCATGGCTGAAGAGTAAGTCTCAAGGGAAATTAGAAAGTATTTTAAACTGAGTGAAAATGAAAACATGAGACATACAAAGTTGTGGGATATAGCTAACACAGTACTTGGAGGGAAATTTATAGCACTAAACAGCTATGTTGAAAAGAAAAGTCTTAAATCATTGACCTCAGTTTCCACAATAAGAAACTAGAAAAAGATCAAGTTTAATTCACAGCAAACAGAAGAAAGGAAATAATAAAGATAAGAGCAGAATACTTATATGCTGTATGATTCCATTTTTATAAAGTTCTAGAAAATTGAAAGCATTCTATAGTGACAGTAGATTAGTGGTTACCTAGCAACAGAGTTGAGAGGAAGGGATACATTATAAAGGGGCACAAGAAAATATTTCGTGGTGATGGGCATGCTCATTATCTTATTTGTTGTGATGATTTCAGTCAAAGCTCATCAAATTGTACTCTAAATATGTCTAGGTCTAGCTTATTGTATATCAATTATACCTCACTATAGCTGTAAACACACACACACACGCAAAAACATGTCCGAGAGAGTCACTGAAGAACACCAGTTGTCTAACCCCCTATTTTACAGGTAAGGAACCTGGGGTCCAAAGAGGTCAAGGTCATGCAGCCAATTCATGATAAGACTGGGGTTAGAATTTAAGTGTCCTTATTCCTGGTCTTGTTCTTCTTAGTATATCAAAGGCAGAGCTCAGATCAAAGGAATAAATTGCAACTGGTGGGTTTTCAGTCTTTTGTGGCATACCAGTGGGAAAGAGGCATGTGCATGATGAAAAAGGGTGACTTTCCCAGGATTCTTTCAGTGATGTGCTGGAACTGGCTCACATTGACTTGTGAAAGTTGATGGTTAAATTTTCAGGATTTTGCAAGTCAGTTGTTAAACAAATCCATTATTAAAAATTATATAAACTTGCAATTAAACTTTATTAAAATGAAGGGAATAAATACTCTAAACTCATCACTTCCTAATTATTTTACTACATTTTACTATCATCTGTGTTCTTGAGGTTATTCACATCTATTGTGTCTGTGTGGTGGAAATGTTAAATAATGGTGTTCTACTCTGTATCTCTTCCCTATTCCACGTTCAATGACATCACACTGGTAGCTTGAAATTGGCTATGGTGGGAGTGTTTACACCACAGAGATCAGCAAATGGTACAAATGGGATCTTCCTCCCCTTCCCCCAGAGAACTGGTTGTTAAATATTTACCAGAACATTTCTGCCTCAAAGCGTCACTTGCCCTGGCGTTCGTTTAAGGCTGGCCTGAAAGGCAATCCATCAGTGCCTGAAGTCATGCTAGGTAATCAGTGGGCAGTCAATAAATGTTTAGGGTTAACCAATTATCCTGGTTTGTCCAGATCCTCTTGATTCCAGAACATCCCAGGAAACTCCTCAGTCCCGGGCAAGCCAGGATGGTTGAGCACCCTAGTGTTTGCACTTTTTTTTTTTTTTTTTTTTTTTTGTGAGGAGATCAGCCCTGTGCTAACATCCGCCAATCCTCCTCTTTTTTTGCTGAGGAAGACGGCCATGGGCTAACATCTGTGCCCATCTTCCTCCACCTTACATGGGACGCCGCCACAGCATGGCTTGCCAAGCAGTGCGTCGGTGCGCGCCCGGGATCCGAACCAGCCAACCCCGGGCCGCCGCAGCGGAGCGCGCGCACTTAACCGCTTGTGCCACCGGGCCGGCCCCGCACTTTTTTTTTTTTTTAAAGGAATCAGGTGTGTAAATAAATTGAAAGCTATCTTCTTTCTTGGAAAAAACCCCAAATATATGTCCTCTGTGAGATAACTAGTGGCACATTTGTGCATAAAGCCCCACACGGTACACAATCGCAGTAGTAGCTAGGAGGAAAGACAGGACCTTGCACATGGTAGGTGCTCAAGAAATGTCCATTGGTGGTAGATGACTGGAGAGAGGCAGGCCTGCAATGGGAATGGACGCCCAAAGATGGTGGAAAGCTACAGAGTCTGGTCTGCTAGCTGGTGGCAACTGCAGGTGGCCAGAGACTCTGGATCTGAGGCAGGCAGGGGTTGGGGAAGCCTCGAAAGAGAAAGGATCAATAAAGATGCTGTCAGTGAGAGTGATAATGAATGTGAATGCTAAAGAGGGTGGCTGCAATTTAAAGGTGTTACTGTGGTTGTTAGCACTTTGAGGACATCAAAGGAGGTTACTGGGATGGACCTGCCCATTCTACTTTGTTTTCTTTTTTTTTTCTGTTCAAGACTCGCCCCACCAAGGGCTGAGTAGGTAGTAGTATATGCAGCATGGGAAAGTTTTTTCTGTCCAAATACCTGCCCCTTCCTTCCTCTCCACCACCCAGACCTGCAATTTTCACCACAAGTCAGTCTTTCTCATGAGTTAAGGTGCTGAAAAGCACTGAGCAGTGAGGAAATACAAAGCTATTAGCAGCCTGTTAACATCTGACTTCAGATGAGTAAATTGGTTCCTAATTGGTCCCCAAGAGGCTAGAACGTACAGAGCAAGTCAGCTTTGGTGGTGAGAAGAGGAGAGGAGAAGGCTCTGGAGCATTGGCCAGGTCTGGGCACATCAGTAAGAACCTAAATTGGAGAGAGAGGTAATGACCCGGGCATGGAAGGGGGATACCACAAATCAATGTCACCCACTTCCCAGTTTTATTTATGGTTGATTCATTTTCTGTTGCTCACTTGTCTCTTTCTTGCTTTTCCAACTCCATGAAATCTGCCTTGAAAAAATTCCATTCCCTAGTGTGAAAGTATCACACTCCCTAGCACTAAGCCACTCCTTAATCTCCATCAGAATGGCGGGGGTGGGGATTGGGAGGGAGGTATGCCTCCTTTTCTGGAAGAAACAGATAACAATAATAATAATAACAACAATAATAATAGTAAGAATTATTACTATTCAAGTACTTAGTTGTGACAGGCATTGTGCTTTACTATATTTTTTCATTTAATTCTATGAAGTAGATATTTATTTTCTTCATGTTATATATGAGATGCTGAGTTGTCAAGTAATTTGCCAAAAGTCACAGGTGGTAAGTGGCAGAGCCAAAATTCAAACCTGTCTGATCCCAAAACCTGTGCTCTTAACAACCATACCTCTTCATGTAGACTCTGGCTAGGGCTGGAGGAAGAAGAGGGTAGACATAAAAGAAGAATTATTTCATTCAACAAATGTGTATGCACTTCCTACTATGTGCTGGGCCTATGGGGTATAAAAAGATGAATACGCACAGTCCTTGCCCTTAATGAGAATACAGTTCAACAGAGGGGATATGTCCAGTGTTCTAATAGCTCTAATAGAAGGCAGAGTTGGATCAGGACCATAACATAATCATGATAACAGCTACCAGTTATTAAGAGCATACTATGCGTCAGGCACTATGCTAATACATTCTACATATATTTAATCCTCATGACAACTCTGGGACCATTACTGCATTTTACAGATGAGGAAACAAGGCTAGTAGAGGCTTCATTAACTTCTGTGGCTCAGGATAGTGTGTTACTGGGCTCTTCAGAGGCAGAAGGAGAGAACTGGACTGACCAGTCACTTATACCTCCTTTTTGAGTGAACTAAAGGTATCTGCACCAGCCTAAGAGCCCACAAACCAGAGCCACTGGCTCTTTCAAGATCACATATACCTCTGCCAGCAGCTGATCTGAAGAAGCCTGACACTATACTTTCATTGCATTTGAAACTTTGAAAACAGTGAAGGCCACCAGAGTGCCATCATTGGCCACTACCACAAATGAGCTCCCACCACCTTTTTTTTGGTTTAAAAACCATTTATTAATTATGACTGTACTAAGTGCCAGTGAACTGTACACTTTAAAATGGTTAAAATGGTACATTTTATGTCATGTGTACTTTACCACAATAAAAAACATTTATTACACAAAATGTTAACTTTTATACAAAGTTTAATATATATCGCGTGGTTATAGAAAGTCACTTTCCTGCAAAAAAAGTTCAAAAGCTAAATATTCTATGATCGTGTTTATAATCAGGGCAACAGAGCCTTTTTCCAAGAGACCGGCTCTGCTACCACCTCAGCAGTTTTGAAGAGCAGCCTTGCTGTGGTCATCTCTCACGTTTTCATACTATTTTGTGCCTCTTCTTCCCAGTCCCTTTTCCCATGACTCCCTTCTCTCACAAATATTTCCACTGTGTCCCCTAGATCCTTTGTTATGTGATAAACAAGCTCATTTACATACTCCCCCTTGTCACCAAATGCTACTTGCTTCTCCTTGCCCTAGCTGACTTTGGCACTTCGCCAAGGACACTCATTACAGGGACTGCAGGAGAGACTCGCATCTTCCTGCTTTTCTGAGGCAGCATCCAGGCCATCATTTCTCTGCTGTGCTGGAAACACAACGTTAAGCCATATGCCAGCCGAATCAATCACTTGCCACACCTCATCTCTGTTGCCTAGACAGTGGTCATGCCTCCAAAGTAATACAGGTCTTTTAGTCTCTAACACACAGCCTTTCTTGCCAACATTAATGTCATTGTCCTGGGGCCTTCACTGTTCACCTGGTTTATTCATTCAAAACTTGGGCCTTGCAGCTCTTGACTTCTTAAAATATAATGACCTTGAACTGCCTCCATTTTAGTCATCCTCTTTCATTGATACCCTCTGGACCTCTGCAGCACAATACAGTAGCCACTAGCTACTGGTGGCTATTTAAATTTAAATTAACTAAAAGTAAATAAAAATTTAAAATCAGCTCCTCAGTTGCACTAGCCATATTTCAAGTGCTCATTAGCCACCTGTGGCTAGTGGCTACCATATTAGATAAAGCAGATAGAGAAAATTTCCATCATTGAAGACAGTTCTTTTAGATAGCATAGCTCATGACATTGTCCTCACCTAGAACTGCTCCACCTTAGAAATATTAAAAATATGTTGTATATCAGAGGAGAAGTCAAGATGGTGGTGTAATCAGACTCTGAACTCACCTCCTCCTGTGGACACAGCCAATTTACAACTACTCATGGAAAAATTACCCCTGAGAGAGAACTGAAAACTGGATAAGAGGAACTCCTGCAACAAAGCACAATCCTAATCGAGGTGGAAGAGGAAGAAACTCCCTTCTGCAGAGAAAAAACGCGGCCTTCACAAGCCACAGCGCCTCACGGCTGCCGGGAGCAGCCCAGAGGTCCACAGACCTCCCTGGAGGAGCGGGGCCCTGAGCCGGGGAGTGCCCCCGCTGTGGGCATTTTGTGGACCCAGCACAATTGAGACGAGTGGCATAATATCTTACTTTGCCTGCTACTAAAACATTGGGGAGTACCCCCAGAAAAGCTGGTTCACAAAGAAATTAAAACTGGCTCTTAAAGGGCCCACAGGCAAACTCACCTGTTTCAGAAAGCAATCTAAAATTACCAGAAAGAAAGGTGCACAGTGCTTTGGTGAAAAGAGACTCACCTGATAGTCCCTGAGTGCATCTCGGTGAGAGGTGAGACCTCTCCAGTGACTGGGACATGGGTGGCAGCCATTGTTGTGGCCTGGTGTGGGCGTGATGACACAGACGCCATTGGAGTTCTCCCTGGGGCCTGCTAGCCCAGGTCTGCCACACCCACTAGAGCACCGATTTAATCCAGCTCAGCCAGGGGCTGGCAGCCCACCCTAGCGACTGACCCCACCCAACAACAAGCCCTCGGGCAACTTGTGGGCCTGCATAGATTGGTGACTGGATTCTCTGCAGCCTGGCAACTGAGCCCACTTCAGTGGGGCAGGGCGTGCACAAGGAGTGGGTGGAGAGTGTGGGGCAGTGGTGGAGTGTGTGGGACTCCCACCGTGGAGAGACTGGGTCCACTTTGGGAGGTCGGGGTGCACACATGGGGCAGGACTGTGTTGACTGTGTGTGTGGACCTGTGGGCGGCAGGGCTTGTCAGCTGCAGAAGACTTGTGCTTCTCAAAGACCCACATAGGGGGTTCGCCCCACCTTCCAAAGCCTGAAACAATTGGATGCTCCCGTGCCTGAGGCCAGCCCCACCCAGCTGCAATCCTCAGAGAGCTGACAAGAGACCTAAAGGCTGGAGGCTTATAGCCATTGTAAGCCCCTGAGCCTAACAACCTGCCATGCTGGGGGCCTACTAACTTAAAAGAAATACTGCAACACAAATGTGCTATTAGAACTTGCAGCCAACTGTGCTGGGGCTCCCCACACCTGATAAAGAGACTGAAGGGCTCACAACAACTACAAGCAGCTGAGCATTACAACAGCTGGGCAGGAGCATGACTCAGCCTCCCTAGGCGCCTACAGGGAGAGCAAACACATCACAACAGAAGGACACATGTAGCCCACATAGGGGTCACCCCTGGAACATTGAGAACTGAGGGAAGCACACTGCAGACCTCCTAAGGCATCACTTATATAAGGTCACATATCCAAGAGCAGGAGATGTATCTGACTTACATAATACATAGACACAAGAACAGGGAAAGAGGCAAAATGAGGAGGCAAAGGAATACATTCCAATTAAGGGAACAGGACAAAACCCCAGAAAAGGAACTGAGTGAAACAGAAATGAGCAACCTACCTGACAGAGAGTTCAAACAAAGAGTGTTAAGGATGCTCACTGATCTGGGGAGAAGAATAGATGAACTCAGTGAGAATGTCAACAAAGAAATGGAAGATATAAAAAAGAACCAATCAGAAATGAAGAATACAATACTGGAAATGAAAAATTCACTAGAGGGACTCAAAAGCAGAGTAGAGGATACAGAAGAACAGATCTGTGAGCTGGACAAAAGACTAGAAGAAATTGCCTAAGCTGAACGGGTAAAAGAAAGAAGAATTAAAAAGAGTGAGGACAGTCTAAGGGACCTCTGGGACAACATCAAGCACACTAACATCCATGTTATAGGTGTCCCGAAAGGAGAAGAGCGAGACAAAGGGGCAGAGCATCTATTTCAAGAAATAATAGATGAAAACTTCCCTAACCTAAGGAAGGAAACAGACATCCAGGTACAGGAAACACAGAGAGCACCAAACAAGATAAACCCAAAGAGACCCACACCAAGACACATCATAATCAAAATGTCCAGAATTAAAGATAAAGAGAGAATCGTAAAAGCCGCCAGAGAAAGACAAGTTACAAAGAAAACCCCATAAGGCTATCAGCTGACTTCTCAGCAGAAACCTTACAGGCCAGAAGAGAGGGGCACGATATATTTAAATTGCTAAAAGGAAAAAACCTACAGCCAAGAATACTCTACCCAGCAAGGTTATCATTCAAAATGGAAGGAGAGATCAAAAGTTTCCCAGACAAGCAAAAATTAAAGGAGTTTGTCACCAAGAAACCAGTCCTACAAGAAATGTCAAAGGGACTGATTTAAGGGGAAAAGAGCAGACCACAAATAGGAAAAATTATCTATTTCCATGATAAGAGGGTAATGGATACAAATGCACAAAAAAGAGGTTAGATATAATATCAAAAACATAAATTGAGGGAGGAGGGGAGTTAAAGAGTAGAGCTTTCAGACAGAGGTCAAACTAAAGAGACCATCAATTCTGTATAGAAGAAGAAAGGAACAGAGAAGGACTACTAAAACACTGAGGAAAAAAAGTTAAAAAATGGCAGTAAGTACATACTTATCAATAGTTACTTTAAACGTCAATGGACTAAATGCTCCAATTAAAAGGCATAGGGTGGCTGATTGGATAAAACAAAAAGACCCATATATACGCTGCATACAAGAAACACATTTCAGACCTAAAGACACTCACAAACTGAAAGTGAAGGGGTGGAAAAAGATACTCCACGCAAATGGCAATGAAAAGAAGGTAGGGTAGCAATACTCATATCAGACGAAATAGATTTTAAAACAAAAACTGTAAAAAGAGACAAAGAAGGGCATTACATAATGATCAAGGGAACAATCCAACAAGAGGATATAACACTTGTAAATATCTACACACCCAATGTAGGAGCACCTAAATATATAAAGCAATTATTAACAGACATAAAAAGAGAAATAGACAGTAACACAATAATAGTAGGGGACTTTAACACTCCACTTACACCAACGGTTAGATCATCCAAACAGAAGATCAATAAGGAAACATTGGCCTTAAATGACACACTAGAACAGATGGACCAAGTAGATATATACAGAGCATTCCATCAAAAAACCGAAGAATACACGTTCTTTTGAAATGCACATGGGACATTCTCCAGGATTGATCACATATTAGGCCACAAAACAAGTCTACATAAACTTAAGAAGATTGAAATAATACCAAGCATCTTTTCTGACCACAACAGTATGAAACTAGAAATCAATTATAGGAAGAAAAACCTTTAGAAGTAATAAACGAATACGGTAAAGTTGCAGGATACAAAATCAACATACAAAAATCAGTTGCATTTCTATACACTAACAACGAAGTAGCAGAAAGAGAAACTAAGGATACAATCCCATTTACAATTGCAACAAAAAGAATAACATACCTAGGAATAAACTTAACCAAAGAGGTGAAAGATCTGTACACTGATAACTATAAAACATTGCTAAAAGAAATTGAAGAAGACACAAAGAACTGGAAAGATATTCCGTGCTCTTGGATTGGAAGAATTAACATAGTTAAGATGTCCATACTTCCTAAAGCAATCTATAGATTCAATGCAATCCGTATCAAAGTTCCAACAACATTTTTCACAGAAATAGCACAAAGAATCCTAATTTTTTTTTGTGAGGAAGATCAGCCCTGAGCTAACATCCATGCTAATCCTCCTTTTTTTTGCTGAGGACGATGGGCTCTGAGCTAACATCTATTGCCAATCCTCCTCCTTTTATTTTTCCCCAAAGCCCCAGTAGATAGTTGTATGTCATAGTTGCACATCCTTCTAGTTGCTGTATGTGGGACGTGGCCTCAGCATGGCCGGAGAAGCAGTGTGTCAGTGCGTGCCCGGGATCCGAACCCGGGCCACCAGTAGTGGAGCACACGCACTTAACTGCTAAACCATGGGGCCAGCCCCAAAGAATCCTAAAATTTATATGGAACAACAAAAGACCCCAAAAAGCTAAAGGAATCCTGAGAAAAAAAGAACAAAGCTGGAGGTATCACACTCCCTGTTTTCAAAATATACTACAAAGCTATAGTAACCAAAACTGCATGGTACTGGCACAAAAACAGACACACAGATCAATGGAATAGAATCGAAAGCCTAGAAATAAACCCACACATCTATGGACAGCTCATCTTCGACAAAGGAGCCAAGAACATACAATGGAGAAAAGAAAGTCTCTTCAACAAATGGTGTTGGGAAAACTGGACAGCCACATGCAAAAAAACGAATGTAGACCCTTACATTAGACCATACACAAAAATTAACTCAAAATGGATTAAAGACTTGAATGTAAGACCTGAAACTATGAAACTTCTAGAAGAAAACATAGGCAGTACACTCTTCGACATTGGTCTTAGCAACATATTTTAAAGCACCATGTCTGACTGGGCAAGAGAAACAATAGAAAAATAAACAAATGGGACTACATCAGACTAAAAAGCTTCTGCACAGCAAAGGAAACCATCAACAAAACAAAAAGAAACCTAACAACTGGGAGAAGATATTTGCAAACCCTGTATCTGATAAGGGGTTAATCTCCAAAATATATGAAGAACTGATGCATCCCAACAACAAAAAAACTAACCACCCAGTAAAACAATGGGCAAAAGACCTGAACAGACATTTCTCCAAAGAAGATATACAGATGGCCAACAGGCACATGAAAAGATGTTCGACATCATTAACTATCAGGGAAATGCACATCAAAACTACAATGAGATATCACCTCTCGCCCGTCAGAATGGCTATAATTAACAAGACAGGAAACAACATGTGTTGGAGAGGATGTGGAGAGAAGGGAACTCTCATACACTGCTGGTGGGAGTGCAAACTGGTGCAGCCACTATGGAAAACAGTATGGAGATTCCTCAAAAAATTAAGGGCAGAACTACCATATGATCCAGCTATTCCACTGCTGGGTATTTATCCAAAGAACTTGAAAACACCTATGCGTAAAGATACATGCACCCCTGTGTTCATTGCAGCGTTATTCACAATAGCCAAGATGGAAGCAACCTAAGTGCCCATCAAGGGACGAATGGATAAAGAAGCTGTGGTATATATACACAATGGAATACTACTCAGCCATAAGAAATGACGAAATCCAGCCATTTGTGACAACATGGATGGACATTGAGGGTATTATGCAAAGTGAAATAAGTCAGAGCGAGAAGGTCAAATACCATATGATCTTCCTCATTAAGTAGTAGATAATAACACCAACAAACAAACACGTAGAGACAGAGATTGGATTGTTGGTCCCAGAGGGGAAATGAGGAGGGAGGAGGGCGAAAGGGATAATTCGGCACATGTGTGTGGTGATGGGTTGTAATTAGCATTTGGGTGGTGAACATGATGTAATCTGTGCAGAAATAGAAACATAATGATGTACACCTGAAATTTATACAATGTTATAAACCAATGTTACTGCAATAAACAACAACAACAAAAATATGTTGTATATCCACAATTTGCTAGGCATTGTTCAAGGAACTGAAGATAGAATGGTGAACAAAACAGACACCATTTATTAAGGCTTACTACACAGCTATAGTAATCAAGAATGTGTGGCATTGGAAGAGGGACAGACACATAGATCATTGAAATAGAATAGAGAACGTAGATTCACACTAATGCGCCTTTCTTTTTTAACAAAGCAGTTCAGTGGAGGAAGGATAGACTTTTCAACAAATGGTGTTGGAGTAATTGGACATTTGTAGGTGCAAAAAGAAAATATGAACCTCAGCCTAAACCTCACACCTTACACAAAAGTTAAAATGAATTGCAAACCGAAATGTAAAATATAAAACAATAAAACTTTAGAAAAAGCATAGGTAAAAATTTTCAGGATCTAGGGCTAGGCAAAATTAGAAGCTTAATTATAAACTTTTGCTCTGCAGAAGACTCTATTAAGAGGGTGAAAAGACAAGCTACAAACCAGGTGAAAATGTTTACAAACCGTGTATCTAACAAATGACTCATATCTAAAATACATAAAGAACTCTCAAAAATCAGCAGAAAAAAGCCAGACAATCCAATTAGAAAATGGGCAAAAGTCGTGAACAGACGTTTCACTGAAAGGGATATACAGATGTCAAATAAGCACATGAAATGATGTTGAACTTCATTAGCCATTAGAGAAATGCAAATAGAGCCACAAAAAAATACCACTACGCACCCATCAGAATGGCAAAAATATAAAACAGTGATAACACTAAATGCTGGTAATGATACAGAGAAACAATCACTCATACATTGCTGGTGGAAATATAAAATGGTACAGCCACTCTGAAAAAGAATTTGACAGTTTCTTACAAAACTAAATATACAACTACTATATGACCCAGTAATTGTGCTCCTGAGCATTTATCCTAGAGAAATGGAAATTTATGTACACACAAAAACCTATACACAAATGTTCATTGGAGTTTTATTCATGGTAGCTGCAAACTGGAAACAACCCAAATGTCCTTCAACAGGTGAGTAGAGAACAAGTTAAACAAACTATGGTACATGCGTACCCTGGAATACTACTCAGTAATAAAAAGGAATGAAATATTGATACACACAATGACCTGGGTGAATCTTTGGAGAATTATGCTCAGTGAAGAAAGCCACTCCTTTTTCAGTGAACTCAAAGTGGCTTTATTTTGACTGTATCAATGTCAATATTCTGGTTAGGATATTGTAGTATAGTTTTACAGGATGTTACCACTGGGAAAAACTGGGTGAAGGATAATGAGATCTCTCTGTATTATTTCTTACAATGGCGTGCGAATCTACAATTATCTCGAAATAATAAGTTTAATTTTTAAAAAAAGCCAGAGGAGGTGAACATTTCAAGAATGAGAAAGTGACTAACTGATCAAACGCTGCCAAGAAGTCTAGCAAGATGAGAAATGAAAAATGCCCATTAGTTTTGACAATATGGAGGTTACTGTGACCTGAGCAGGAGTTGTTTTGTGTAGTAAAGGGGAGGGAAACCAGATGGAAGTGGACTGAGGTGAAACAGGAGGCAAGGCAACAATGACAGTAAGAAGAGACCATTCTCTCAAAAAGTTTGGGAAGGAGAAGGCAGTAGCTTGGGTGAAGTGTGAGGTTAAGCGAGTTTTTTTGGGGGGGATTTCTTTTGTCTTTTTTTTTTTTAAGATTTTATTTATTTATTTTCCCCCCAAAGCCCCAGTAGATAGTTGTATGTCATAGTTGCACATCCTTCTAGTTGCTGTATGTGGGACGCGGCCTCAGCATGGCCAGAGAAGCGGTGCGTCGGTGCGCGCCCGGGATCCAAACCCGGGGCCGCCAGCAGCGGAGCACGCACACTTAACCGCTAAGCCACAGGGCCGGCCCTCTTTTGTCTTGTTTTTAATGGAGACACTTCAACACATTTAAACCTGTTGGAAAGGATCCAACGGAGATGGAAAAAATTGAACAAACAGGAAAGATAAGGGATCAGCAATAGTGTATGGCTCCTGAAAGATAGCAGACAATGGGACCAAAAGTATAGAGAGAGAGATTGCCATTGGAGAGAAGTAGTAACACCCTTTTCTAATGTAACAGAAGAGAATAACATGAGGATGGAAGCAGATAATTTTTTCTATGATGCTGGAAAAACTGCTGAGAGCAGGGGTGGATGTGAGGGGAGGAGGGAGGTATGTGAGGGAGAACTGGGGAGTTTAAGGAGACAGATAAGTTTTAAATATTTGTTCTAGAGAATGAGTTAACCAAAGAAATTTAATAGGATTGTCTGGCAATGTTGTGGGCCCATTGAGGATTGATGATCTTGAATTTCTTGTAAACCAGTATGCCTTGTTGTGTGAATTTCTCTAGCAGTGCTCGGGTGCAGGTACAGAGAAAACAGAGTTGGGTTTAGCAGGATAGGGGTTTTAAAAAACAAGTTCATGGCAAGGGAGCTTAGTACTGGGAAGAAGGTTACTGAAATGATGAACCGTGGCATCCAAGCTAAGTGATGAGGGAAATAAAAAGGAAGATCTCTGGTAGATTGAGAGGAAGTAGACGGATCCATGGACTTGAGGAGCTGAGGAATAATCATAGTTCTAGTTGAAAATTGGGAATAGGAGGATGTGGCTGGAGATTGGGATGCTTGAATTCATGACTTTGGGAATGAAGTAGTTTCTGGCATTAAAATCTGAGGTGTGGCTATGAGTGTGTGTGACTAAGGTGAAAGAGAAGGTCTTTTGAGATGAGGAGGTCAAGGAACCGAGATGTTGGATGACTTATCCTTGAGGATGTTGAAATCACTCAGAAGAGTGCCAGGGTTTGAGGTGGAAAGAAAAGCCATGGACCAGGGGCCATGTCATTAGTAAATAAAGAAGAGAGGCTCAAAGGTAATTTGATGAGTGATGAGGAGGGGAAGAAGGCATATAATTAAATGGCCTCAAAGGATTGAATTTGGTTCTTATAGTTTTGTTTCTGTTTTAGCAGCATAGGGAAGTAATGGTCTGAAAGCAGAAATGTGGAGTTAGCAGGACACCAATCCCACCCTTTATCTTGCTTTGAGGACAGAAAAGATAAACCCTTTTCCAGAGGGCTGCAGTGATGGCCACCAAGTTTCAATTAAGGTCAGAGGGTGAAGAGAACTCTCAATGAAGAGTCGGAGCATGTAGGAGGGTTTGCTGAATATGGTAAGGCAGTTCCAGTGGGGACAGAGGAAAATTTCTGGGGGTGGGGGAGGAGTGGAGCACTGGATCAAAGGCAAAGAAGTACAAGGCATTATGAGGATGGTGGTAGAATAGATGCCAGGGAGAGAAGAAGTGACGACAACCAGGTTGAGGGCCTGGTGGATTTATTCTCAGCAGATCTTGGAGGAGAGTGGAAACCAGGCCTAATGTCCAGAACTCCCTCAGCCTAGCATCTATAGTTTCCGCCTATTTGGACTAACATGGTGGCAAAACTAGGGGTTATAGTTTCTGCACTGGCAAGGTCTGGAGTGGCACTGGTCTCAGAAGAGGTGGCATCAGTCTCAATCCTTGTGGCCTGGAGTTGTGGCATCATTCGTGGCCAGACTTCCACTTCTCTGACAAAAATCTTCTATCTCTCTAGTCTTTATTGTCACTACAGTTATTCTTCTAACTCATTTAACCCTTTAGTCCTTTGACCCCTCCATTATTTCTCAAGCAATCTATCAGCCTTCTCTTCTTCATTTCTACCCCAGACAGCTATCTTATTAATATTTTCAAACTGCCTTGCCACTGGTCCATCCATTGTACTTGCATAGTAGCAGAACCCCAAACCTAGATCAACCCAAAATGTCTACCTCCTGTACATGGGGATTGGCTTCAGTCTCAACTGGGCTTTCCACATTGCCACGGATCCTTTGTATGCCCTTCCTCAGCATTCTCTCCCATTCACCCAAGAACCCAGTTCAGCTCTTCATCAGTTTTCCTAAGTCCCCTTTCTCCTGTCTCTCAGCAGATAACCTGGACTCCGACTTTACCATAAATACAAAGGCCAGAAATAACCTCAGGTTCCTGTCATCCAACATGATACACCCCTCACAGACTAATAGGCATTTGTCTAAGGTTAATCATGGTATCTATGCTCTGTGTCCTCCTTCCTTCTTAGGAACTTTGATCTATTGTTTGACAACTCTCCCTTCCTGCCCCTCAGCGTTGTCTTCACCCTTTCCCTCTCTACTAGCTTTTCTTTGCCTCTCTCTCTCTCTCTCTCTCTCACACACACACACACACACACACACCCCCCACACACACACGCATACTGCTAGGTATAAATATGCTCAAGTATAATTCAGCTAAGGAAAACAAATTATCTCTTCAAACAAGTATTTCTCTGATATTTTCTTCAAAGGTAAGTCTATTTTGACTGAATTCATTACACTTCCACTGCACAATAGCTTGTGTTGGAGAGTGGGAGGGAAGAGAGTAGAAGAGAATAGAAGGAAAGGGAAAGGAAGCGGAGGGGCGGGGAGTGAAAAGAGGAGAGGAGAGGTGAAGAGAGGAGAGGAGAGGAGAAGAGAAGAGAAGAGAAGGATGCTAACAGTGAAAGAAATGATGTTTCAATATGGCCTGTGGGAATATCAAGCTACTATTAGAATGATGCTTACACAGCACATTTATTATCATGGCAAAGTGTTTACAATGTATTTTAACTGAAAAACAAGTTACAAAACAATATATAACATTTTTGTAAAAACGTGTGTGTGTGTGTGTGTGTGTGTTTGTGTGTGTATAGGACAATGATGGGCCAGAAGGATAAATGCAAAAATGTTACCCGTGATTATTTCTGGTTTGTGGGATATCTTTGATTTACCAATATCTTCTAAATCTTCTATATTAAACATGTGACTTTTGTAAAAAGAAAAAATGCCTCCCTAGATGCTAGATTATTCTCTCCCTGTAGCTACCACATTCTCTCTCTTTCCTTCAAATCTAAACTTTTTGAATAGTCTCCATTCACTGTTTCCACTTCTTTCCTCCCCATTCTCTCCTCAATTGTTTGCAATCGAGCCTTACTTCCCACCACCTACTGAAACCATCCTCAACCAGGTCATTCATGACATTCTTGTTGCTAATCTATTGGACATTTTCTGTACTTATCTGAACTTCCCAAGTTGTTGGACTGGATTTGATAGCATATTAGGAGTTGCTCTGTTCTTATACCCCTTCATCTCTTGGGTCCCAGGACCATACACTTTCCTAGGTTTGCTGGCAGGAAGGGTGTGAACTGAAAAGGCAGACAAATCTGGGTGTGCATCCTGGCTGTGCCACTGACTAGCAACATAAACTTGGGCAGGCTACGTTAATGTTTCTGAGCCTCAGTTTCCTTCTCAGGAAAATGGAGATGATAATGCCTACTTCCTAAAGTTTTGTTCAGGATTAAATGAGACAATGCTTTTGAAGCACTTAGAACAGTTATTGGCACATGGCAAGTGGTAGTAAATGACAGCAGTAGCATTAGTAGAATTATTATTATTCTTATTTCTCTGAATTCTGTTCTCAGGTTCCCCTGTAAATGTCACTGCTCATAGGGGTTCTATCCTGCGTCTTGTTCTCTTTTGATGCTATACCCTGTCTCTGGGTGATCTCATCCATGTTCATGGCTTCAACTACCACCATATGCTGATAAACTGTCAAATCTGTACCCTCATCCAAACCTTTCTCCTGAGTTCCAGATCCTTCAAACCATCTGCCTGAGGTTCACCACTTGGATGTCCCCTACCAGAATTTCAGAGATAGGGGGATTGTGTAGATCAGTGGTTATCAACTGGGGACCATTTTATCCCCTCGGGGGACATTTGGCAATGTCTGGAGTCATTTTTGGTTGTCATGACTGGCGGTGGATGAGGGGTGTCCTACTTGCTTCTAGTGGGTAGAGGCCACAGATGCAGCTAAACATCCTACAATGCACAGGACAGCCCCCCACAACAAAGAATTATGTGGCCCCAAATGTCAATAGTGTCAAGGTTGAGATACCCTGGTGTAAATAATCTCTAAAGGCCCAGCTCTGACATTTTTGTAGGGGACATTTAAGTGATGATGAACATGGACCCTGAGGTCTAGAGAAGGAGGTGACATGACTAAGATCAGAGGGAGTTTCAGTGGCAGAGTGATCGTTGACCCCATCCTCCTCCTTCCTTGTTTGCCTTCCACCCCTCTTGCTGCTCTTCCTCTGTCTCCTTAGTAAACTCTTCTTCCCGTCTCTATTCCTCATCTTTGCCCCTCTCAATATCTCTCCCAGAGTGATCTCATCCAGTTCTGTGGCTTCAGCTTCAACCTATATACTGATGAGTGCTGGTTCTATGTTTCCAGGTCAGACTTTGATCTCTCAAGCTGCAGACTCAGATAGGCACATAGCTATCTACTTGTTACTATTCAGAATAACTTCTGAACATAATTTCTATTCTCATATCCAAGGCTTAAGGATTTTGAAGGACTACATACATGCTATGTTCTGCCCTATGCCCTCTGCTTTATTCACTTAGCTGCCTACTGTCTCACGTTCACTTTTTTCCTATCAAAATTTACTTATCTAGCATCCTGCTACCTGGAATCCTAGCAGGTGGCAAGTTCTAATCTTATAAATTCATTCATAGAGTATTTGCCAAATGACCTAGTATGTTTGAGACACAGCACTGTCCTTGGGGATTCCAATATAAGGCTTTTGCAGGAGATATAAATGATTAAGCTTTATTCTTATTCTGTCACTAACTGGCTGTGTGACTTTGGGTAAGTTAGTTTCATTTTCTGGGTCTCAGTTTCCTCATCTGTAAATTGAGAGGGTTAGATGAGAGCAGTTTCCCGAATGTGCCTGATTATGACAATCACCAGAGCTACTTGTTAAAAATTTCCAGGCACTTTTCCAGAGTAGGATTCAATATGGGTTATATTTCATGGATTTAACCAGGTAAAATCCTCTGTAGCAACCTTAACTCCAACAGACAAACTCAAGTGCAAAAATCTCCAACTGCAGAACTCAGGATTCCCCCGCCAATCCGGCTCTGTCCCATCCCAGAGGACCAACACTCTTCTGTACTCTCAGCATTAATGCCTCTCCATATTCCCTCCGGTCACTCCATAGCCACAGGAGAGGTCACATCTGCTGGGGTTAAGAGGGGGCATGAAATCAGGGAAAGCTTCATGGAGGAGGCTGCATTTGGGCTGGGCCTTGAGGGATGCGGCAGGATTTCACCAGAGATACAGGGAAAGAATTTCTCAGGAAGAGGCCATGATGTGAATTCCTTTATTCAAACAATGCTTACTGGAATCTACTATGACCCAGGCTCTAAGCACAAGGTGAAGAAGGGCACAGGCTTTGGAGTCAGAGGGACCTGGCATCCAAATACCGGTTGTATCCTCACCCACTCCCCCCTACTCACTGCTTACAGCAGTTTCCTGTTCTCCTCCCATCGCGAGGGTAGCTCCACACCCGCCCTCACTGCTGGAATGCAGTAGTCTAAAGGGCAGCCATGTTGCTTCACTTTCCGTCCAATTCCTGCTCCCCAAATATGCTTTCTAGGCAGCTGGAATTCTGTCCTGACACATCAGAGGCCTGTTTTTGTGTCTTTGGAATTTGTCTGTAGCAACTTCAACTAAAGTATGCAAACTTAGGTGCAAAACTCTGAATCCCTCACCCCCAATGTCTGGTCAGGAAAAGCCCCTCAGGGCCTTTTTGCCTGTGTTGCTGCCCCCACACCCCCAGCCTCTGTGCACATGTGCAGTGGTCTGTGACAGCCATGTTGTCTCCTTTTTCCCATGTGGTGTGCCTGTGGTCATGTGGTTCCCAGGGGTTGCATAGGCGTGTTTGTGAGGTTTTCTGCCCTAACCCATCAGTATTAAGGTTTATAAGTCATGGTGATCCTATAGTTTACTGCTGCAAGCAAGACTGTGAAAGTGACACTACTAATCTTTACACCGTGACAAGAGTGATCATATATCAATACTTGCCACTGGGGGAAGTAAGTCACAAAACTGCCTGGGGAAGGCTGTGATATGTGGTCACCCTAGTCATACCCTTATGGGTGTCTCAACACTAGGGTACAAAATCAGGGGTAAAAATCTCCAAATGCAAGCAAGGGATCTGGCCCAGAAAGGCAGTTTAAACCTCTTGGTGATATGTTTGAGTACATTGCATTCGTCTTTTGCAGTATTGGGTCATATCTGCTTGCAACAAAGTGGAGTCGAAAATCAGGGTGTAACGCCCAATCTCACTGGCCTGCCTGTGATATATTCATAACGTGACAATCGATGTTTGCCAGAAGGAGAGGACCCCTTAGAACCAATGAGACCAAGGTAGTTATAAGTATTCAGAAAGTTTAGGAATTTTTAATCTTAAAATCCCATTAGCTCAAATAGTCAGTTCTAGCAGAAAGCAAGGGGAGATTGGAGCTCCTGGCCCAGAGGCTTCTAGGCCAGGCTGGCCTGTGAGCTGGAGACCCCGGGGCTGGCCAGTGGCTTCAGTACTTCGGTGACCCAGAAGCCTTGCCACCACAGCCAGGCAGGTCCTGGCCCCGTGGCAGTGACAACCCTATCCACTTCCACGCGCTGTGACCTGATGGCTGCAGCATCCTCCCTGGGTCCTAGCAGCCCCTGCAGCTGACTGACTCCTGGCCCACCCTGGCCAGGCCACTAAGGAAGGGGCACCTCTGGAAGGTGGGCTTGGTGGGGCTAGAAGAATGGGGACAGCCCAGATGCTAGGAGGACTGTGAGGAACCTTGAGGGCCCAAGAAGGTGGGTCAGCATGGACGCCATCTGGGCCACCTCAGCTTTAGACCATGGACCCACACTGGTCTGGGGGTGTGGTGTGACCGCTGTTTCCCAGTTGGACAAGATGCAACCTGGCCCTGGCAACAATGGACAGGGGCCTTGCCAGACCAGGTGCATGGAATCATGAAAGAAGGCAGATGGAAGAGTCAGTGGCCAATGAGTGGTCTTCATTCTACCAGACCTTCATAATGGAAGAGAGAAAGGGTAAAACAACATACCCCACTTGGTTGATAGGAAGTATCCAATACACTTTGGGAAGATTTTCTGTCCCTTTTTAGAAGTCCTGTGTATATAATTGAAAAGGCTGCTCTTAACTTTTCCCCCAACCTTTTTAAAAAAACCTCACTTTGCTATATCTACATAGGTCTTCTAGATGTAAAGACTCTTGTAAATGCCCCATTTTTTCTCTTTTTAAAAATTAAATTAAGTTTTTTGAGATAAATTTCACGATTTTAACCATTTTAAAGTGTACAGTTCAGTGGTTTTTAGTATATTCACAATGTTGTGCAACCTTCACCACTATCTAATTCCAGAACGTTTTCATTACCCCAAAGATAAGTCTAGTACTCATTAAGCAATTGCTCCCTATTCTCCCCCTGATAATCACTAATATGCTTTCTGTCTCTGTGGACTTGCCTGTTTTGGACATTTCATATAAATGGAATCTTACAATATGTGGCCTTTTGTGCCTGACTTATTTCACTTAGCATAATGTTTTAAGGGTCATCTGTGTTGTAGCATGTATCAGCACTTCATTCTTTTTTATGGCTGGATAATATTCCATTGTATGGATATACCACATTCTGTTTACCCACTCATCAGTTGATGGACAATTGGCTCGTATCCACTTTTTGAATAATCACTATTTATTATGAATAATGATGCTATGAACATTTGTGCACAGGTTTTTTTTGAACCTAAGTTTTCAGTTCTCTTAAGTATACACCTAGGAGTGGAATTGCTGCGTCATATGGTAACTCTACATTTAATTTTTGAAGAACTGCCAAACTTTTTTCCACAGTGGCTGCACAGTTTTACATTCCCAGTAGCGATGTATGAGGGCACCATTTCTCCACATTCTCACAGACACATTGTTATTTTCCATTTGTTTAATTATAGCCACCCTAGTGGGTGTATCTCGTGATTTTGATTTGCATTTTCCAAATAACTAATGATCTTTTTCTGTGTATATTGGCCATTTGTATATGTTCTTTGGAGAAATGTCTATTCAAATCCTTTGCCTATATTTAAATTGGCTTGTTTGCCTTTTTACTGTTGAGTTGTAAGAGTTCTAATATATTCTGTATAGTAGACCATTATCAGCTATATGATTTGAAAATATTTTCTCTAATCCCATGGGTTGTCTTTTCACTTTCTTGATAGCGTCCTTTAACATACAAAAGTTTTAATTTTGATGAAGTCCAATTTATTTTTTCTTCGGTTGCTTATCCTTTTGGTATTATATTTAAGAAACCACTGCCTAATCCAAAGTATGAAGATTCATTACCTACGTTTTCTTCTAAGAGTTTTATAGTATTAGTTCTTACATTTAGGTCTTTGATTCATTTTGAGTTAATTTTTGCATATTGTGTGAGGTAGGGGTCCAAATTATTATTATTTTTTTGCATGTGGTATCTATTTTTCCTAGCACCATTTGTTGAAAAAAAACTATTTTTTCTCCATTGAATGTTCTTGGCACCCTTGTCAAAAATCAATTGACCGTATGTGTATGGATTTATTTCTGGACTCTCAATTCTATTCCATTGATCTATATGTCTGTGTTTATGACAATACCCCACTGTTTTGATTACTCTAGGTTTGTAGTAAGTTTTTTTTTTTTGAGGAAGATTGGCTCTTTGCTAACATCTGTTGCCAATCTTCCTCTTTTTTTCTTTTCTCCCCAAAGCCCCAGTGCATAGTTGTGTATCATAGTTGTAGAGTTGTAGCTCTTCTATGTGGGATGCCACCTCAGCATGGCTTGATGAGTGGTGAGTAGGTCAGTGCCCAGGATCTGAACCTGCGAACCCTGGGCCGCTGAAGCGGAACACACAAACTTAACCACTACGCAACCAGGCCGGCCCTCCAGTAAGTTTTGAAATTGAGAAGTATTAGCTCCCCAGATTTATTCTTCTTTTTCAAGATTGTTTTTGCTATTCTGAGTCCCTTGCATTTCCATATGCATTTTAGGACCAGCTTGTTAATTTCTCCAAAAACAGCAGTTGGAATTTTTATAAGGACTGCTTTGAGTCTGTAGATTAATTCAGTGAATATTGCCATCTTAACAGTATTAAGTCTTCCAATCTGTGAACATGGGATGCCTTTCCATTTACAGTAGTCCCTCCTTATCCATGGTTTCACTTTCCATGGTTTCAGTTAGCCACAGTCAACCATGTTCTGAAAATATTAAATGAAAAATTCCAATAACATATTTTGAGAGAGAGAAGTACCACATTCACATAACTTTTATTACAGTATATTGTTATAATTGTTATATTTTATTATTCTTTGTTGTTAATCTCTTACTGTGCCTAATTTATAAATTAAACTTTATCTAGGTATGTATGTATAGGAAAAAATATAGTATTTATAGGGTTCAGTACTATCTGGGGTTTCAGGCATCCACTGGGGGTCTTGGAATGTATCCTTCATGAATAAGGGGGACTACTGTGTTTAGGTCTTCTTTAATTTTTTTCTATAAACTGTGTAGTTTAGAGTGTATAGGTCTTCCACTTCCTTGGTTACATTTATTTTTAAGTATGTTATTCTTTTTGATGCTATTGTAAATGAAATCGTTTACTTAATTTTATTTTTGGATTTTGCATAGCTAGTGTATAGAAATATAACTGATTTTTGTATGTTAATCTTGTATCCTGAAACTTTGCTGAACTCATTTATCAGCAATAATAGTTTATTTGTGGATACTTTAGAGTTTTCCACATATAAGATCAAGTCATCTGTGATCAGTGGTACTTTTAATTCTCTCTTTCCTATATGGATGCCATTTCTTTCTTTTTCTGGCCTAGTTGCTCTGACTAGAACATCATACAATGGTAAATAGATGTGTTAAGAGCAGATATTCTTGTCCTGTTCCTGATCTTAAAGGAAAACATTCATTTTTTTCACCATTAAGTATGATGTTAGCTGTGGGCTTTTCATAGATACCCTTTATCATCTTTAAGAAATTCCCTTCTATTCCTAGTATTTTGAGTGTTTTTATCATGAAAGGGTGTTGGATTTTGTCAAATGCTTTTTCTGTGTCTATTGAGATAATCACGTGGTTTTTTTTTTCCACTTTAGTCTATTAATATGGTGGATTACATTAACTGACTTCCATATGTTGAATCAGCCTTGTATTCCAGGGATAAATCCCACTTAGTCATGTTGTATAATCCTTTAATATGCTGCTGTATTTGATTTTCTAGTATGTCGTTGAGGGTTTTGTGTCAATATTCATAAAGGATATTGATCTGTAGTTTTCTTTTCTTGTGATGTCTTAGTCTGGTTTTGGTCACGCTGGCATCATAGAATGAGTTGGGATGTGTTCCCTCCTTTTCTACTTTTTGGAAGAATTTGAGAAGTATTGGTTTTAATTCTTTAATCGTTTAGTAGAATTCACCAATGAGACCATCTGGTCCTGGGCTTTTCTTTGTTGGAAGATTTTTTTACTACTGACTGTCTCAATGATTGTACTCATGGTATTTTAATTTGTACAGGTGACTGAGTGTCGACATGGAGAAGTCAATGCTATTGAGAGAATATTTTTATTACCTATATTTCCCAAGAGAAGGGGGTATGCCACGCCATGCAGAGCCACATGGGGAAGCACCAGTGTCAGTCAGTAGGCAGAAAGGAGTGAGGGGAAAGCCTAGGCCAGAGGCTTTATTGGGGTTTCCACAGGAAAGGCAAGGCAGGGCAAGGTAAGCAGCTTAGGACTGGCTAGTTTTAATAATTCTGGTGGGCCTTGGGGCACAGGAGCTGTCCCTAGTTGTCTGATACCTGGCCCTGGGTTGATTTAGGGCAGGGGAAATATTGATTTGGTATGTGAGAGTTAGATAAGGAGGTGGTTCAAAGCATGGGGTCTGGGTCACAGGGGAGATGTAAACAACTTTGACCATTAGTTTGGCCCTGTAATTAATGGATGCCAAACAGACAAATACAACATCTAAGGAAATGAAGAACACTGACTCAATCTCTTTACTTGTTATAGGTCTATTCAGATGTTCAATTTCATCTTGAGTCACTTTTGATAGTTTGTGTTCTTCTAAGAATTTGTCTGTTTCATCTAGATTATCCAGTTTGTTGGTGTACATTTGTTTATAGTATTCTTTTGTAATCCTTTTTTTTTATTTCTGTAAGGTTGGTAATAATGTCCCAAGTTTGATTCCGGATCTTACTAATTTGAGTCTTCTTTTTTTTCTTGGTCAGTCTAGATAAAGGTTTGTCAATTTTGCTGTTCTTTTCAAAGAATGAACTTTTAGTTTAAGGGATTTTCTCTATGATTTTCTGTTCTGTAACTCACTTATTTATGCGCTAATCTTTATTATTCCTTTTAGTCTGCTTGCTTTGGGGTTAATTTCCTGTTGTTTTTCTAGTTTATTAAGGTGGAAAGTTTGGTTATTGATTTGAGACCTTTTTTTTCTTTTTTAATGTAGGTATTTTACTGATATAAATTTCCCTCTGAGCACTGCTGTTGCTGCATTCCACATGTTTTGATATGTTGTGTTTTCATTTTCATTTATCTCCAAGTATTTCCAATTGACTTTGTGATTTCTTCTTTGACTCAATAGCTATTTATGAGTATTTTGTTTAGTTTCCTCCTATTTGTGAATTTTCCAAATTTCATTCTGTTATTGATTACTAATTTCATCCCATTGTGGCAAGAGACCATACTTTGTATGATTTCAATCTTTCAAAATTTATTGAAACTTGTTTTGTGGTCTAATATATGGTCTACCCTGGAGAATGTTCCATATTCATTTGAGAAGAATGTTTATTCTGCTCTTGTTGGGTGGAGTGTTCTCTAGATGTCTGGTAGGTCTAGCATACCATTTTAATTCCCTAGTCATTTCTTTTAATACATATTTTTAAGTTAGTTTCTTAGTGGCTCCCTGGGGATCACAATTCGCTTTCTAAGCTATAGCAATCTAGGACGAGGAAAAACTTCTAGCTATCCAGAGTGAAGGCAGACAATAGTAAGTACATATTCAAATCCCTGTGATGTAGGGAGTTGTACAAAGTTTATTTGTAAATGTTCAAAGGGTCCTCAAGGCTATGGTTCCTATCCATGTCTCATCTTAAGAGTTTTTTCAGGGTTATGAATCTGACAGATAGAACATTCAGGGGAGACTTTAGCTACTATTTAATTAAAATTTTCTCATTATTGTTGTTCCAGAGTGGTTTTCAAGTTTGTTTACTATGATGGGTCATACCCAGTAAATTTTTCATGAAGCTTCATTTCAGAGATACTGGAGAGACTAAGGCACAGTCTTGGTGTCTCCATAGCCCCTTTGATGGAGAGAACACCAAGATTTCTCTCAATATCTTTTTTTTCAGAGTCTGTTGCTTTAACTGCAGTTTTCTCAAGGTTTCATAGAAGTAATCTGGAGTAACTAGATTGTCTGGTGAACCAATTGAACTTGGGTGAGAGTACCCTGTTTAGCATACTGGTCAGCCAAGTATGGTTTTGCCTCATGGGCTAGCTTCAACTTTAATTACAGCCACTTCCTTAGAGAGGAGCAAGGCATCTAGCAAAGTTTGAACATGCTCACACTGCTTATTGGAAGTACCAGCAGCTATTAGGAAACTCCTGTTTCTATAGCATGCCAAAATAATAAACCACACCAAAGGCATATCTGTTTTCTGTGTATATGTTAGCCTTTTCATTTCTTGCTAGCTTGTAGGCTTGATTCAATTCTGTAAGTTCAGCTAGTTATGCTAACTTGACTTCAGGAAGGGAACTGTATTCAATAAGCTCTTGGGTAGTAGTGAACAGTGTACCCAACTTGAAAATATATTTGTTCAGTCTCAAGATATGCCTTGTCTACAAAGAATTCTAAGTTTGGATTTTGTAGAGATGTTTCAAAGAGATAAGAGAGAGACAAGTAAAGTTCTTAGGTTAGAGTTAAACAATGATGAAGTTCTCCCTTCTCTGGAAGAGGGAATAAGGTAAATGGATTAAGAATATGACACCAAGATATACAAATGGCCAATATACACATGAAAAGACACTCAACGACATTAGTCATTAGGGAAATGCAAATAAAAACTACATTGAGATACTACTTCATACTCACCAGGATAGCTATAATCAAAAGAAGACAATAAAAAGTGTTATAAGGATGTGGAAAATGGAAACCCTACACATTGCTGGTGGGAATGTAAAATTGCACAGTCACTGTGGAACAGTTTGGTAGTTCCTCAAAACGTTAAACATAGAGTTACCATATAATCCAGCAATTTCATTCCTAGGTATAGACCCAGGAGAATTAAAAATATATATCCACACCAAAACGTGTGCATGAATGTTCATAGTAACATTATTCATAAAAGCCAAAAAGTGGAAACAACATAATGTCAATGAACTGATGAATGGATAAACAAAATGTGGTATTCACATCCAATGGAACATTATTTAGCAAGAAAAAGTAACGAAGTACTGATGCATGCTAAAGCATGGGTGACCCTTAAAACATGCTAAATAAAAGAAGACAGACACAAAAGGCCACATATTGTATGATTCTGTAGACATGAAAAGTCCAGAATATGCAAATCTATAGAGACAGAAGGTAGATTAATGGCTGCCCATGGCTAGGGAGAAGAGGGACTGGGAAGTGACTGCTAATGGGTGTGGCTTTGCTTTTTGGGATGATGAAAATCTTTGGGAATTAGTGGTGATGGTTGCATAGCTTGGTGAATATACTAAAAACCACCAGATTGTACACTGTAAAATGATAAATTTTATGATATGTGAA
This sequence comes from Diceros bicornis minor, assembly GCF_020826845.1. Taxonomy (NCBI): domain Eukaryota; kingdom Metazoa; phylum Chordata; class Mammalia; order Perissodactyla; family Rhinocerotidae; genus Diceros; species Diceros bicornis. Next base: position 100,651,743 of record NC_080781.1, read on the forward strand.
TTATATCTCAATTTTAAAAAAGAATATGACTCCTATAGATGGTATTATGAGCTGAAGACATAAGCAGCAGTTCATTGGAAGTGAGTCTGAAAGCAGAGAAATGTTGGGTGCTTTTAGTGAGAAGGGTTTGAGCTGCATGAGGTACCATTAGGTGGAAAGGTGACCCCAAGATGAAATGCAGCTGCAGCTACTGCCCTTAGACAAGAGGTATGTGTTTAGCCACTGGGTAGAGAGAAAGATTGTAATACCCAATGAGTTTTTGATTTCTACTATGTTTCTGAGATAAAACTTCAAGAACTTGATCATTCCTTTCAAGTATAAAGAGAAAAGAAAATGACTTATTATAATTTGGGCATGACCCAGAATCGTAGGGTTTTGGATAGTAGCCTTGAGTCGATCAAAGTCTAACTCTGGAGTGACCTCTGAAGGCAGAGGTTCAAGGATGCCGTTTTTAGTCATGTCATAGAAGGTGGCAGCTAATTTAGAAAAGTTAGGAATCCACCAACTGCAATATCCCCTAAATCCGCTAAGTTGTCTTTTGGTAATAGGGTGAGGGCAAATTTGAATGGCTATACTTCTATCTTCTCAGAGAGATTTGCCTCCCTGTGGTATATCATAGCTTAGATAGTGAATCTGAGTATAACAAAATTGTAACTTATCCTTACGAACTGTAAGTCCTTTTATAGCCAAAGTTTCCAAGAGATAAAGAGCCTTCTCGAGAGGAGGTTAGATCAGGTGGACATAAGAGCAACTCACCTGCATATTGAACCAAGGCAGAGGAACAGAGAAATTGTAAAGTCTTGGAGTTTATGATTGAGAACCCGAGATAAGTATGCAGAGGCTTCAGTGAGACCTTGTGTCACCACAGTCTAGATGTATTGTTTTTCCCACGTTAAAGTGAAAAGGTATTGGAAATCAGGATGTAAGGGAAGAAGAAGGAGGCTGAATAGACATCTCCTACTGTGAAGTGTGTTGAATTTGGAGGTACAGAAACCAGGACAGTGTTTGGGTTGGGGACAGCAGGGAAATGTGGGCGTACTATATGATTTATAGTCATGTCTTGTACAAAGTAGTACATATCTCTATTAAGCTGTTTTTACTGGATGAATAGTAGAGTTGAGGGAGCTAGTACAAGGAATGATTAATATTTTAACTATGAAGTCTGCCACAATGGGTCAAACTTCCTCTAGTGCTTTGGGTTTTAGGGGATATTAGCCAATTTAGGCAGAGGTATTGTGGGGTCAGTATTGACTTGTAAGGTTTCTATGCCCTTTGGTTTTCCCATGTCTGTAGATGGGGTGCCTAGAGGTTATTGGGTACTGAAGAAGTTAAATCAGTAAACTGAGAAAATTTTAAGGGGAAAGAAAATGGAGGACTCAGGAGTAGTCCTCAGCTACTACTCAGGTAGTCGAGGCCACCTTAAGATGGCATACTGGGTTATCAGAGTCTTAAGAGATCGTGAAAAAGTCTTTTGGGTATACACCTAATAATGTTCCCCATTGAGCCAAGAGGTCCCATCTGAATAGGTTAGGGAGGGTGGAAAGACTGAAGAGAAAGATATGTTGAGAAGTTAAGGATCCCAAAGAGACAGTCAAAGGATTAGAAGAGGGAGAGAATATGTTCAGTTGGTAAGTTCTACCGCTGAGATTTTTTTATTATCCCAAGGGAAGGTGGTAGGAAACTAGAAGAAATTAATGGTAGAGAGTGTGGCTCCAGTGTCTACTAAAAACAAGATTGGATGACCATTCATGAGTTAATAAAGTTAGTTCTTCCTGCTGATCCAAAGGCAATTGGGGATATTGCAGGATGCTTTCCTTGGAGGAGGGGAATCACTTTGTTTCCGATGGTACAACCTGTGTAGGGTTGCCAGACAAAATACAGGAAGTCCAGTTAAATGTGAATGTCAGGTAAACAACGAATCATTTCTTAGTGTCAGTGTGTCCCAGATACTTCATGAGACATACTTATGCTAAGATATTACTCATTGTTTATCTGAAATTCAAAATTTCCTGCATTTTTATTTGCTAAATCTGGCAACCCTAGTTGAGTGTCTTTTTTCCTGACCAAAGCAGGACAATTGCAGGCCCGGTGTCATCTTCTCTGCAATATCTGCAAGTATCTATGTTGTCTATCCTGTGGAGGGCCTTTTATTTCCCTCAAGCTCTTTAAGTTATAATGACAGAAAGTTGTGGTGTATGGTTTTCTCTTTATTTATTATGCTCTTCACAAAATTCTGAACTAAAAAGTGCTGGACTTGGAGTGTTATAATGCATGAAAGGGTGTGGTCTGCCAGCCTATTTTATGCTTCCAAATAGCATCTGATATTTCAGGCTTAAGGCCCTTAACAAAGGATATGCAGATTGCTGTTGGGATGTTAGCATTAATGCCCAACCCTGAGTATTACTTAAAAGTGGTTTCTAATCAGTCCCTAAAATTAGAGACAGATTCATCACGCCCTTGTTGACAGGTTCAGATCATTCCTTAGTCAGTGGAAGAGGGAAAACTTTCAGGGATTGCCTTGAAAAGACTTTCTCCTATCTCTATGGCTTTTGCATATCTGGAGAGTTCTGAAGGTAGGGATCTAAAGGTGAGAGGTAGCTGACAAAGGGAAAGAGGAGGAGGAAGAGGGCAAAGCAAAGGACAGAGAGCAGGAGAGGAGAAAAGCCAGGAGGAATCAGGTTATACAGGGTAGACACAGATTTAGAAAGGAGGAGGTCTTTGAGAAAAGGCTAAGGTTGTTTTAAGAGAGGACTCGATAGATTGGAATCTTTCTGAACTGTATCTTTTCTCAGCTTCTCCTTACCAGTTAAAGAAGGCTGTTCATTGTTAGCCATCTTATTTTCCTTTTGTTCTAAGGCACAAGTCGTAATGTGTCCCAAGAGTCCCAAATGGATCACTGCCGTTCAAAATTGCCTTCCTCGAAGTCACTCCACTTAGCCCATAATAAAAGAGATCCAACACAGAAGAAGAGAGAAAGGCCTTGTTCTGCCTTAGGATCATCATCTCATTCTCTGCTCCCAGAGAAGCTGAGAGACCAGAGAACCCCCAAACACAGAAATAAAATAGAGGCGGTGACTTCAGTCAGACGATAGGTTAATCCTTTCAAAGAATCAGAGCTTGCAACTTGCATGCTACGACAAAGAACTAGAGCACATGAGTGGGAACGGGACTTACCATTTGACCCAATAGGGGCCTCCAAGAAGGGAGGAAGAGATTCCTTGGCTTGCTCTGTCTTTATGTGTAATCTCAGTAGGCTCAAGGGCTTATCCAGACCTAATCAAAGTCATAGCACTAGACAGTCGAAGACAAAAATAGTTAAAGTGACTCAAATAGAGGTCACAGGCTTTATCCAGTTGATGTGCATTCCAGAGTACCTTGACATCAGCTAACTCCCTTAGCTGAAGTGGGGTTGAGGTTTTCATAGGATGAGAAGAGGGGTGGGGTATAGGACTGTGGTCTTGTCCCAGGTTGAAGTTTTCTTTATCTGTAAGTGTCGTACAACTTGCAATTGGAATCGTTGGAGATTGTTCTGGTTTATCACGACTCTCTTGGGATTGTTGGAGTAATCTCACTTTGGCTGCTGTCAGAACAGTTCTTCTGAAAGCTATCTTTGTAAGTCTGTGGGTTGTCTGTTAACTGTCTAATGCCAGTTAAGGTACAGGGGACGGAGAGCTAGAAAAGAAAAAAAGAAAGACAAGAAGGGGAAATAAGAAGAAAGGAGACAACATTTCAAGCAGGAAAAAACTAGAGTCTATTTTAATTCTTTTACAGTAGTTTCTCAGCTTCCATCATTTATGCACTCTCCCCTCAGGTACACAAATTCTCAAGTTCAAACCTCCAATTTTTCTCTCTACCTACAGCCCGGCTCTAACCATCCCAGTGCTCCCCCCAGTATTCTCCTCCACCCCATAGCCACAGGAGAGGTCACATCTGTTGGGTGGGGAGCATGAAATCAGGGAAGGCTTCATGGAGGAGGCTATATCTGAGCTGGGCCTTGAGAGATGGGGCAGGATCCACCTGGGCAGAGACAGAGAGAAAGACCTTCCAGTAGGAGATGATGGTATGAGTTTGTTCATTCTTCAAATAGAGTATTATGGAGGGTCTTCTTTGTGCCAGGCATTAATTGTATACTTGGCAAGAGTGTGGGTTTTGAAGATAAAGACTCAAACCCCAAGACTTGCCACTTCCTGGCCATACTATGGGCTGGGGCTCAGCCATAGCATAATCAATGAAGCAGGCTGAGTGGAAACTGACAAACTGGAGTGCAAAAGCCCTGTTTACCAGGGACAACTCCTGCTCAGATGCTGGCAGTCAGAGCCATGTGGGCTAATCAGGTGTGATATTCTGACATTTCAAGAAAAGCTAAAATTCTGGATTTTTATGTGAAACATTTTAATTTTTAAAATACTGACCACTAAATTTAAAAGAATAAGTTTATGGGTCAACTTATACACTTTGGTAGGCTGGCTCTCTCCATGTTTACCAAGTTTGTCCTCTTTGCCTTAAAGGCTTAACTCTGAACTTAGTAGCAGGAAAGGCCCTCCAGCTAGCGCCTCTGCTTCGTTTCCAGCCTTGCTTCTCCCTACGTCTTTTCTTCCCTTCCACTCTGTGGCCCAATATGGTAAAGTTGGTGCCCAGATGAGCCTCTGTGTTCATGCACATGTTGCTGAAGTGCCCTTCTCCATATCCCCACTTCAATTTTCTTCTCCAGACTAACATCTCCTATTTTTCAAGAGCCATCATCTCCTTTGAGAAGCCTGCACCAGCTCCTTTTCTGTGCTTCCAAAAACCCTGGGTAATACTTACTGCACTGTATTATCATTCCTGTCTACTCATCTTTCTTTCTTTTTTTTTTTTTGTGAAGAAGATCAGCCCTGAGCTAACATCCATGCTAATCTTCCTCTTTTTGATGAGGAAGACCGGCTCTGAGCTAACATCTATTGCCAATCCTCCTCCTTTTATTTTCCCCAAAGACACAGTAGATAGTTGTATGTCATAGTTGCACATCCTTCTAGTTGCTGTATGTGGGACACGGCCTCAGCGTGGCCAGAGAAGCGGTGCATCGGTGCACACTGGGATCCGAACCCGGGCCGCTAGTAGCGGAGCGTGCGCACTTAACTGCTAAGCCACGGGGCCAGCCCTCATCTTTCTTTTCCACTAGTCTGAGTATACTATGCTTAGGACATAAGGGCATGCAGTAAATATGTGTTTGGTAAATGAATAAATGGAATGAATATGTTTACAATGTCACTTGCTATATGTAAACATGTACCAAGAAAAATATAGAAGTCCTCTTTTCTGTCCACTCATCCATTTATCTGGCAAATATTTATTGAGCACCTATTATGTGCCACAGACTGTTCTAGGTGATGGATATACAGGAATGAACATGTCAGAGAAAGTCTCTGCCTTCACATATCTCATATTTTCGTGTGGGAAGACACTAAACAAAATATGTAATATAATGTAAGATGGTGATAAATGCTATGAGCAGAAAATAAAAGTAGGATAAGGGCTTACAGGGTGACAGGTGCACTTTCAGGTAGGATAGTTGGGGAAGGAATTTCTGGGAAGGTGACATTTGGGCAAAGATTTGTGGGAACGATGGGAGCAAACCGTACAGATAGCTGGAGGAGAATATACCAAGCAGAAGGAACAGTAAGTGCAAAAGCTCTAGGGTGGGAGCATGATTGGCATGTTTGCAGGATAGCGAGGAGGCCAGAGTGGCTACAAGGAGTGAGTAAGAGGGAGAGTGGTGGGAGATGAGGTCAGAGAGGCAATGGAGAGCTGAACCATGTTACCATCACCCCCAGCAACCACCCATTGAACACAAAGCCTAGTTGAATAATGAAGTAAGGAATTTCAGCCTTGCTGGGATGTGTGGTGGCAGTGCCAGGGAGATACGCATAGATTAAAACAGCTTTTCTCACAGATATGTGCTTCTCTTGGTGCTTTCTCTACCCAGAGTCTTTACCACAAAGTTCTTGGATACAGGTCCCACCTGAGACCAGGCACTGTTTGCCTTGGGAGGGACATGAACTGGTGGGCATTGACCAAAGTTATTTCCTGCTAGTTGGGGCTGGGACCGGCTGTGCACCTCCGCCCAGTTGGAAAGGGCTCCAGAGCTGTTATTCATCAGATACACTGCTGTTTAGAACAAGTCTTGAGTTTCCGACCTCTACGCCTTTTCCCAGGAAGTTATACCGAAAGAGTCAGGAGGCCTGTGTTCTACTCCCCGCTTGACCTGTACGATGAGTTGTGAGACCCAGCGCAAGTTTGGTGCTCTTTGAAATGAAGGATTTGGACTCGATGTTCTAGTGCTGTCATGTCACGTCTGTGTCTTGACTCTTTCTGCATGATGGGCCACCTGGCTTCTAACCCTGGAAGTGGGCCTTCTGTGGCCCTCTTCATGTGGCTGCACCCAGGTGTAAGCATGCTTCTTCAAAAGCAGTGGCGGTGGTGGGATTTGACTGAATCCCCAAGGTCTCTTTTCCCAAACATTTCCTCCCACAGCTTCTCTTCTCCTGCATGCCCTGACATTCCCACCATTAATCATTCCTCACAAGCAAAGGTGGGAGGCTGTCTCCAGGGGTGACACTTATGAGCCAGCAGGCCCACATACATACCCAGCCCAAGCAGGACTCAATCCTCCTCCTGGAGCACAGAAAGAAAGGGCATCTCCTCTGAGGGAGAGACACAGGCTCTGAGACTCTCAGAAAACCACTGGAGGAGGCTCAGGCCGGGCTCACTGCTGAGTGACCCTGAGCAGCTCCAGAGCACAAAGAGCCAGGGACCACTAGGAAGCTCACTGCCTAGGAATGCCGCAATGGATGGTGGCTCTGAAGAAAAACTTGGTTGACCTCACAGCTTAGTTTAGGGCTAACTGCTGTGTAAATTCTTCCTGAGCTGTGGAGTTTTCAGACCTTGAGGAACAGTTTAATCCCCTACACGAGCACGAGGAGGAGGACACAATTTGTTAAAGCCTAGTAACTCAGGGGAAGCCTGCACATATCTGCTTTGCTGACCTCAGCACTGTGCTTCCCCCAGAGTTGCTGCTCCAAAGGATTGTGGGAGCCCTAAGTCCCCCTTCCCATCGCTTTAAACTAGGAGTCACAAGAGCACATGAAGTGGACCACGTGTAAGCAGTTGAGGGTGGTGGGGATTGTGAAAGCTGGAGGGCACAAGGCCCATCTGAAGGCAGCAGCTGTTCCTCAAATCTCCTTGATTGTTGCCATGCTGCAATTTTTAAGAGAAAGCTCTTTACACAATGATTTTAGAAATTTCCCACATGTTTCAATGTTGATAAGGAGTTACATTTGTATTTATACAACAAGCGTGTCTAGAGCACTTAGTCTATACAGGCATTGTTCTAAGCACGTTGCAAATATTAACCTGTATCACGTTGCAAATATTAACCTGTATAATTCTTATAACAGTAACTATCTCATGAGGTAGGTCTTCTTTTACCGCATTTTATGGATGAATTTAAACGAGGCACAAAGAAAGTAGATAACTTGCTCGTGGTCCCTCAGGTTACCAGCTGAGGGGCCGTTTAAATCTGGCAGAGATTAGATTTAAAGCCAAGTTGCTCTTTGTCACTATGCTGTGCTGCCTCATTAAAACTAGCAAACAAGCAAACAAAAACTAGCAAAAACAAACCACCATGCAGGACAAAAACCAAGCAGACAAGCAAACATGAAAACAGGACTTTCATTTGCTTCCTCTGCCTTAAGCCAAATCCAACAGAATTTGACACCTTTGCCATTTTCTCCTGCTTTTGTTGTGTATCTTCTTTGTGAGCGCTTTCATGTCTGACCTCCGTCTTAACTTCTTTTTTAGATATTCCCAGTACTGATTTCTTTCCAGCCCTTCCATAGAGCATCCTGACTTCTTTGCTTTGTTGTCATTCTTGCTCTCTGAAACGCTGCCTCTCTCTTTTCGTTGTTCATTCTAGATCTTTACCTTCCCAAAACCTACTCAAATCCTCCCAGAATCCCTCTCTCCTGCCAGGTGGAGCCCACAGAACTCATTCTGTAGTGAAGATTTGAAGGCTCACAGCCATCCCTTACAAAGGCCCACATTCCCCTCCTGTACATCTATTTATTTGTTTTCTGTGCTGCATCATGCAACCTTTCATAGTCACGTACTTCTTAATATTAATCCCTGTCTTGTGCATATTTGTCTTGTCTTTCCAGCAAGAGTTTGAGCCAGGCAAGCAGGGGCTGTGTTGACTATGTATTCTACTGTCCCTTGTTCAGTGCCGGGAGGTCATATCACATAATCGGCAAGGGCATGGGCTTTGGAGCAGTCACACTTGAGCCCAAGCCCTGGCTCTGCCACTTACAAACTCTGTGACCAATGAAAACTCATTTTACCTCTTTGAACTTCATCTTCCTCATCTGTGAAATGAGGAGTATAACTAATACCTCCTTCATAGGATTATTGTAAGACATAATGCGTACAAAATGCATGACCCAGAGCTTGACAGTCATGTAGTAAGCCTTCAGCATTTGGCAACTCTTATTACTATTGTCACAGCTACCATTAATCAGCTCGGGCAGCTGTGAAACTCTTCAATCTCTTGGCTCCAAAGGATCTCTTGTTTTTAGGGTTAACTTCACTCAGGTATGGCATTTTTTAGGAAATATTGAATAGGACTTGGTAAAAAAAACAAAAACCTAGGGCCCTGCAATTATACAATTAGAAGGTGACTTTTCTTGGTTCAAGTCAAGCTTGATCTCTCTCGATTAGAAGGAATTGGAGGGTCCAGGACCTCTTTGGGTTGAATAGGTGTGTGTGTGTGCACATGCATGCTTGTGCCTGCACATATATGTGATTTTTTTCAAAGCAGAGCCTATGACATGTGTTTGTACAGTGCGTCAACACAAATTACCTAGGAGTAGGCTTCCCCAAACACTTGAATGTACACAGCAGGTTGAGTCACACTATCGGTTAACATAGAGTTCCTGGTACTAACCCTTTCCATCCTCCCTACTATCACTAGGTAAGCAATCTTAGGCTACTCGACACAAGCTGACTCATACTTATTGTTACAACATGACTTCCAAGGGAGAACTTTCTGCATGATTCTTCCCTCCAGGACAGGAAACAAAGATTTTCCAAATTCAAGAAGACAGGAATTTCCATGACCCTACCAATGTATACTCTTGAAATGCCCTTGCTTCACAGCCTTATTGAGAACCATTTCCGGTAGCTCTCTGGAGGCCTCCCAATAAGGTGTCCAGAGAGCACATTTAGGGACCGCTTGTTCACACCGGGTTGATCACTGAGAGAAATTCCTGTCCTTACACACGGAGATGGGAGGGAGAAGGGGGACTCTTTCCCTGCATAACACCATCACAGAATTCACTTTACAGTTTCCTTTTCTAGAGTCACTAGTCTGGGACTCTCAGCCTCTATATTTGGAGAGTTGTAGAATTATGTGCCACTTCTTCTTTTTATTGTTGTCAAAGCAACTCAGTGTTAACCTGGAATAAGAAAGTTTGTTGTTGATGAAGATAATGTTATTCTAGATTTATTTTTCAACAAATAAACCAGATCATGCACATCCAAATGAGTGCTACCCTTTCAATAGTCACTTTGACATACCATGAGCTTGAAAAAGTGAATTCACCAAACATTACTAGGCTGGGTCTTTAAAGTCACAGTATACCACAAGTTAAGAGCACATGTCCTGAAGCCAGCTGACTTGGGCTGAGGTCCTGACTCTGGCGTTTATGTAATCTTTGGAAAAATTCTCTCCGAGCCTCATTTTTAACAATAAGGTGTTTAGCAGAGACTGAGGTTTTGACCAACAACAGCCTTACTTGTGAGGAGGATGACTGGTAGCCATTTCACAACAGGGACCTGGTAAAGCAAGATAAAAATGGCTGCTCACTAGATGTGTGCCATAAAGGACAGGGAAGGGGAGCAGGAGCCAATAGGTACCGCCCACTGAAGAGAACAGAAAACTACCTACCTGTGTATATGAAATAGGACGTGGGTTATATAACAGGAATATTTGAGGTCAGTTGAGAGTGTGAGAATATGAGTCCTGAGTCTACCTGTTGCTATATATGCGATTTGTGCAAATTGCTTAATTTCCCTGTGCTTCTGTTTCTTCATCTATAAAATGGGGATAATAATACTACCTACCTCATACGGTTGTGAAGAGGATTAAGTGAGATAATGCATATAAAGCACTTAGCACAATGTCTGGCCCGTAACAAGCTTAGTGTGTGTGTGTGTGTGTGTGTGTGTGTGTGTGTGTGTGTAAAATCACTTAAACACAGTCCTTACCCTCCTTAGGAGCTTGCATTCTTAGAGGCATGAAGAGGACCAGTGCATGAATAGCTCTGCTATTCTCTAAGTGCTGTGCAAATGGTATTAACTAGTGCTGTGAAGGTGAGATCACACCATGTGGGAATCAGGAGACAACCTATCGAGGAGTTAGCATTTGTGATGAGGCTCACAGGATGTGTAGATTTTTGACAATTAGACTTGGTGGGTTGGGTGATATAGCAGGAAGGAATAGCCTTGTAAAGGCACAGAGGTGGAAAAGGGAGACATATGTTCAGGGAATAGAGATTATTTAGTTTTGTTTGGAGACCACTTGTAAGACTTCAGCCAACTCTGAAATCCATTTTTTTTACAAATAGCAGAAAATAGACAGCAAAGGTAGGTTGGGCACCTATTGAATGCCAGCTAAAAAGGCTTATGTCTAGGTAAAAAGGTGATAGGGAGTCATGGAAGATTTTTGAACACAAGAATGACATGATTAGATTGGACATTAACAAAACTTATCTAGCAAGATTATAAAGGATGGATTTGGGAGGGAGGAAGATTGGAGGCCAGGAGACAGGCTAGGAGGCTATGGCAACCATCTAAATGAGAGATAACAGGGACTGAACGAGAGTATGGCAGGAGATGAAAAGGAGAAGAGGGACAGAAGAGAAGTTCTCAATAGGATTTGGTACTGGTGCAATGGTGGGGTGAATAAAAGTAGAAGTTGAGGAATACCCTAATGAAGAGTTACAACAGAGGCACAAGCAACAGTGGTTGGGAAGTGGTTTGGAGACAGAGGATGACATGGGCAAGGTTAAGTTTGAAATGCCAGCGGTGCATATAAGTGGAGATGCCTGGCAGGCAGTTGGTAAAAGGAATGAAGCGTCAATGTTGTTGTGATTGCACAAGGAATTTTTGAAACACCTTCTATGGAACCATTCCAACAGGAATGAATTAAAATCTTTAGACTCTAAGCGCTGACTAGATTGTACCCTTCTGTGTGTAATTCAAAATTTAAAAAAATCATGCAAACCCATAAAATATGTATAAGGAAGTCCAATAAATTCTGATTTTCTCATGATGACTACTTCAACAATCAAAAAATATATATGAAAAGCTTTACCCCCGATCTCTCTGTCTCTGTCTGTCTGTCTCTCTCATAATGGTGCCATAAGAATGGCCTTAGTCTGTCTTTTGGAATCCCAAGTCTGATATCTGAACCAGCTCTCAAGCCACAGGAAGACACGCTCATTACCTTATAATTATGCCTCATTTCTTGACCACAAAACAGCATTACTGAATTTGATCACCTACTTTATTCATTAGAATTAGCTTCAGATGACCTAGCTTTTTCCAAAGAACAAATTCCCTCAAAGGTAATGACTTGTTCCTATTTAGGACATTAGGACATTTAAAAAACATTTTTCACCCTATCTTACACAATACACAGAAATAAATTTCAAGTGGATTAAATCCAGATTCACAAATTCATTCATTTAACAAATATTTATTGAGTACCTGCTGTGTGTAAGGCACTGTTCTAGGCTCCTGGAATAAATATTGAATAAAATAGACAGAAATCCCTGCCCTCTTGAAACTTACATTCTAACTGGGTGGAAAAGTCAACAATAAGTAAACTGTAGAGTATGTTAGAAGGTAATGAGTGCTACAAAAAAAGAGAAAGATAGGGGAGATTGGGAGGGCTGGAGTAGGGAAAGCTGCAGTTTTAAATCAGGTGAACAAGGGCAGCATTGAAAACCGACATTTGAGCAAAGACTTGAAGAAGATGAGTGAGTTGGCCCTGCTGATATCTGGGGTTAAAGTGTCACAGACAGAGGCAACTGCCAGTGCAAATGCCCTAAAAAGGAGGAGCGTGCCTGGCTAGTTCGAGGGTCAACAAGAAGACCAGTGTGGCTGGAGCAGAGTGAGAGGGGGAAGAATGGTAGATCAGGTCAGGGAGGTGGTGGAGTGGGTGAGGCAGATCATTTTAGGGTTTTCTAAGCTATTTTAAAGACTTTGGCTTTTTCTCTGAGATAAATCAGGAACTATTGGAGGATCTCGAGCAAAAGTGAGACGTGATCTGACATACATATAAAAGGATCACTCCAGCTGCTGTGATGAGAGTAGACTAGTCTTCCTACTTCCCCCACGTCCCCTTACAGTCAATTGATGCTGGGGCCTCAAACCAGCATCAATGGTAGCAGTGGGAGCAGTGAAGATGGGGAAAGTAATCAGAGTCTGGGTATATTTTGAATACGGACCCAAAGGAATTTGCTGATGAATTAGATGTGGTACATGAGAGAAGGAGAGGAATTGAGGATGACACAAAGGCTTTTGGCCTGAGTAACTGGAAGGACAGAATTGCCATACCTGAAATTTGGGACAAAATTATAGAAGCATTAGAAAAAACCATAATATTATATATATATTAATATTATATATTATATGATAGTAATATAGAATAATATTTCTATTGTCTTAGATTGGGAAAAGCTTTCTTAAGGAAGAATGAAATTCAGAAGCTGCAAAGAAAACAAATTGCTAGATTTAACTATAACAAAAAGCAAACTTCTTTATGATAAAAGAAGTAAAATTTTAAAAAAACTGATGAATTGGAAGAAAATATTTATAGTGTATATACCAAACTCAGATAAAGATTCATAAGCTAAAAAGAGTACTTCTACAATATTAAAAGATAACTCAATGGAGAAATGGTCTAAGGCCATAAACAGGCAATTCACAGGGAAGGGAACACCAGTTAGGCCAGCAAACCTATGAAAAGAGGCTTGACCTTATTAGAGGTATACAAATTAAAACAACAATGCAATACCGGTTTTCACCCATGATACTAGTAAAAATAAAAGACCGATAATTTTCATTGTTGACAAGGCTGTGTGTGGAGAAACAGGCACTCTCATATACTCATAATGGAGGTGTAGATTTGTAAAGAATTTCTGGTGGATAATTTTTCATAATCTACCAAAAAATAAATTGTTCATACCCTTTGATCCAGCAACTCCATTTCTAGGTACCTAATCTGCAGAAATAATCACACAAGTGGGCAGAGATATAGGCAAAAAGACGTTCATTTCACCATTGCTTATAGTAGTGAAAAACTGGAAGGACCTGAGAATTCACCAATAGGAGAATGGTTAAATAAGTTGTGGTACATTCATATGATGAAATACCATGCACCCTTAAAGTGGATAAGGTAGATCTATAGATGTAGTTGTATACATGGTGACACAAAGAGATAATAAAAATGCTTTTTCAAGGGGAAAAAAGCAAATTATAGAACAATATGTATGTTCTGATTACCGTTGAGGAAAAAAAAGGTAACCTCATGTGTGTGTGTGTGCAAACTTATAGAAGGCCTGAGAAAAATGTGAAACTTCTATTGCTTGTGAGCATGGCATGGGATTAAACGTGGGTGAGAGAATGGAGACTTTCTTATTATTTTCTGTATACTTCTTTGTTCTTTGAAATCCCTTTACAATCAAAATCTATTACTTTTGTAATTTTTAAGTTAAAAAATGAGAGCTAAGTCAGATACTGCAGATTTCTGAAAGTTCCCAAAGAAGAATCCTGGAGGCAGTAGCGTGGTTGTTGCGTTACATTCACACTGTGCCACTGTGTGATGAGATGGGAGGGATGGCATCTAATGCGTGCTATGTGGCCTTGGGAAAGACACAACGTTTCTGAGCCTCTGTTTTCTCATATAGAGAATGTAGATAATACCTGCCCTATTTATTTTATTGCCAATTGTGAAGATAAAATGGAAAAGCAGTTTAAAAATTATAAAGCCCTGTAAAAAATGTGAAAAATATTTAGTATTTCATGTGCCAGTTAATGACCTACTTCTTTTGGGCAATAGTCAATAACATCAGAGTTTGGTCCAAAGCAGAGAATTTAGATTATCTATTAGAGTTTATTTTAACAGAATTCTTCCTGTCCAAATTAGGTCCCAAATAGCAGCAGTGCAGGCATTTTACTTAAATGTTCCAGAGTGTTTTTGTGTTTGTATGAGAGATTCTGGTGCAGATGGGTTTTGACAATAGCCTTGAATCATACCCTCCACTCCAGCCGTCTCAGGGCCAACCAGCATGAACATACTGAATTAATTAGCAAGCTCTTACTTAGCACCTGTTCTGTGCTTAGTGCTCCCCTGTGGACAGGTGGTCAGACGTCCAAGTTTGCCTGGGACTGTTATGGTTTACACCTTAACCCTTGTAATTACTAATAGCGCCCCTTTCACTCTCAAAGGTGTCCTAATTTTAATGATCAGTTGTATGGTCACCCTACCATGGTTACCTATGGGACATAGAAGGAAACACAGGAAGTCCCTGGCTTACAAACACCAGACTTAGAAATTTCTTTTCCCATCCTAGCTCCCCGCCACTGGAAAAGCCAATATTACTTCTAGGCGAGCCATTATTAAAACCTTGGGTCTTTTGGAGACTTGGTGGACTCAGAGGTAAAGGCAGAGCCAAGGCTGCGAAGAGCTGGTATGGTCCTCCAGAGGGCTGCCCTACAAGTTGTCCTCCTCTGCAAAACCTCCTCCCTCAGACCATTTCTCTTTATTGCATTGGCTAATACTCCTGGTCAGAGATTTATTTGTGGAAAACAAGCATTCTACTTTCAATAGTGTAAACAGGTTGGGGAATGTTCATGGCAATTGATTTTTTTCCCTCCTAACATGGAGGTGATGTCTGCTTATACGGAGGAGGAAATGTGTTTCCTGGAGGAATAAGATTGGAAAGAAAAAAGTAGTTTTGGAGCACAGGATATTCTGGGGAGTAAGACCCTCCTTTAGGGCAACCTAGGTACACAACGGACCAGTGGGCGATGAGCATGGGGGCATAAAGGAAGGTGGGTGACAAAGAGATGCAATAGTTATTTGGGAAAAAAGTGTTGCCTTGTGCTCAACCCATCTCTTGGGAAGGGAAAGGAATGTCCTTTCTCTGCCACCTGCTGCTGCTCCTTCTTTTCCTCCCCTCCCCTATATGGCCCAGTGCCTGGAATTCAAGCCAGTCCTAGACTATGCACTGCATAGGTCTGGGAATGCGACTTCCATTTATAGCAGTGCTTTGGCAGGAATATGAATTCTGGGGTCCAATCAATGGACTTACCAATACATTTTGGGGAACATCCTTTCTTAAGTTGGGAATTGCCTGTAGAAGACCTGTTCCCTGCCCTGGAGGGCTCACAGTCACTGGATTTAGGGGAGACTCAGTTAATAAATAGGAAACTACTGGAGAGCAATCAAGCACCAACTGTAGGGTATTGGTTCTAGGTACAATGGGAATTCATCCAAAGGGGAGCTCAGAGAGGGGTGGTATGTAGGTTCATTGAAATTTTCACATAGGACAATATGACGGTTTTGTGTTAAGGATATGCTTAGATAACAAGAGGAGGGAGGAGAAATTTTTTAATAGTGATGAAAGTCACCTGGAGCCAAGGTTTAGTATCGGCATGAGCATGGACAAGGAAGGCTGCGAGAAGGAATCAGGCCTGATGGAAGCAAAATGGCTTTCCGAGAAGCAGTGGGAAATTGGCTTGGCTAAGGTGAAATGGGGTCAAATATTTCCTGTAAATTAAATTTCATGAAACGTATCACTGAAACTTGCACATATTTCATGTGACTGAACACTTTGAGGCAATAAATCTTGACAGCATTTTTCAAGTGGATGATTTAACATGACTAAAGTTCAGAGTAGGTGAGGACCAGATCTTGGAAGGCTCGGAATCCAGATTAAGGACTTTGGACTGGGTGAAAGAGTCCATAATGGTGTTATTGAAGATGCTTATTCAGAGTTGGAACATTGGTGTGTGGCTGGTATATAGCATGAAGGAGGAAGAAGTCAGGGAGACCATTTAGGAAGCTGCTACAGTAGGCCAGGGGTGAGGAGCTGAGTAACTGGACCAGGAAGGAAGCAGCAGATTGGAGAAGGCACAAATCTGAGAGCCATTGTAGAGATGGAAACAGCAGGACTTAGAGATCACATGGGAAGAACCAGAGGAGGCCCTTATGTATCTCAGGGTAACTTAAGCATGAGAGGAACTCTGTTCACGTGAAGGCTTCTTACCTGTGCAGCCTGCCATTCCCTCCTAGTGAACTCCTTTTCCAAGGAAACCCTATAACACCTATTGAGTAACCTAATTCTGCAAAAATTCAGTCCCATCCATTGGAAGTCTTAAAGCATTTATTCATTCACTTGATTTGGCAAAATTAGGTTAGTAAATAAATGCTATAGAGTTTCTAACCTGGAAGACTTAAGCATGCGATTCATTCTACTGCCAGGTAGTGAGAACCGCCAGGGCTTCAAAAGAGAGTGAGATGCCCAGAGTTTGTTCACATGGAAATGAATGCTTTTTACTTCATAACCCCTGTGTCCTTCCTGTGACCCATGTCTCCTGAGAAAATCCTACCAATTTACTAACCTAATTTGTAAAAGGAGGTTAGTGAATCAATGCTGTAAGACTTTTATGGAAATATTTGAAATTAATTAGCCTTGTCAGATTTTATTTGCACAGGCTCTCTTCCAACTACATCTTTTCCCCCCAAGTATAACTTTTTAATAAGATTGATTTTTAAACAATAAAACTTAGAGAATCTGTGTACAAAGAGCTTGAAGAATTTAAATATGTGGGTTTATTATTAACACAGTAGCAAATATATCAAGGAAACGCCCCATGAAAAGTGTTTCAAAGAAACACAAATCTGCTCTGAGAAAGGTCTGTACCCAATAAGTAAGCCCAAAGAGCCTTGTTTGCTTGGTGATGCCGGCAGATAAGCCTGGCAAACCTCGGTGTGATTGAAGAAGCCAGTTTGAGACTCAGCCTAGCGCAGGCAAGCTACTGGCCCCTGGCTGCACTCAACGAACCTCAACACAATGGTGTTCGCATTTTGGAAGGTCTTTCTGATCCTAAACTGCCTTGCAGGTAAGGAAAGGATCTCCAAACCATCAAAGCTAATTGGGAATAGAGTTGCCTTTTAAACTGAAATCGCAAATTTTTACGTAGAATGTTCCCCTCCTCTCAAAGGGATTGTGATTAGTATGCTAAGTAAAATAAGCTTCAGATATCTTGCTTAGCAAATACGTGCCATGCTGTAAAGATCATTATTTTATGTAGCTTCTGAATTAAATTTCAGGAAAATCACACTATCTTTCTTTTTTTTTTAGTTTGGAAGGTGAACAGATGAATTCACTCAGAAGCTGAAGTTTGTGCTAAGAGTACTTTTTTCTCTGTCTTACTTGAGTGTTCCCTTTAAGCTCTCTGTAATCGGCTCGTTTTGCTACAGCAGGCAGAGACCTGGCTCAGAGGGCCTGCCATGCTTTACTAATAGTTCTTAAGGGGTTGCAGTTTTCCAAGCCTAAGATTGTGTTTTGAAAAATATGTGAGTGATTTATTGGTTGTGCACAATATGGGTGTTTTTAGGGATTTGAGCAGAACAAAATCATTTCTAGAGACAAAATCCTGATGTTGGTTAGACCCGGGAGAGATCACTAATTCAGAAAACCCCTTGGCTAGTTTTTTCTAATAGCAGATACATTTTGAATCTGTTCTTATGATAAGTTAAGTCCATGGTAGATACAATAATATTGTTTACACTAATATGGATATTTTTAAGCCAATAATATTGATATTTTTAAGCCATTAGTAATATTAAGCAGTCATTAGAATAAGGTTTACTAAGCATATTTAATGACATAAGAAAATGCTCAGGCTAAAATATTAAGTGAAAAAGCAAGATACACGCATATGCCTAGAATAAATTGCTAGAACATTATGTTCCAAGGTGCTCATGGTGATTACTTTGGGGTGATGGGATTATAGATGATTTTTATTTTATTCTCCAGCTTTTTCATATTTTCCAGGGTTTCTACAAAGACTATTATACTGCTTTTATAGTAAAAAAGTGTTACTTTTCAAAACCATATGGTATTTAGTAATAGTTCTCTAAATGTTCATTACTAAATGTTTAAACATACATGTTCTATGGAGTCACTAGAAGGCAATACTGCATGTATCCAGTGATCAGGACTTAGAGCTGGAAAAAGCCGCCTTTCTCAGTTTCCCCTCTGGTGGAAATAAATGTTACTATTTTTCCTTTCCCCCAGGAATATTCATTTTAAACCTTAACTTTAGACAGTGGAAGTCTTTGTCCCTTCTTAAAGAGCTTCCAGTCATTAGTTAATTGGGTTGCCCCTGGGCCTTCTGTACCAGCCCCCTAAAATTACACCTGTAGTCAACACTTACGTCCCCGTGTGAAGCCTTACTCTGGCCTATACTAGACACCAGTTTTGGAACAGTTGAAAGAGTAGTTCCTACTGTAACTAACATATATATAATTATTACTGATTATAAATTTAATGAGTTGTCATTGTAGAAATGTTGGAAAATATGGAAACGTAATAAGAATAAACGAAATAAGAAAATAAAAATCACCAGCGATCTTACTAGAGATTTGGGTGAATTTCTTTTTTTTTTTTTCCTTTGCAAGTAGATATATTACATTACAAAATTGGGTTTACACCTTGTATACAATTTTTTTTATTGTTTAAAAAATTACTTAGATGATGTCACAATCTTGCTTGATTGTGACTTTTAGAACAAGGCCCAATCAGAGTGACCAATAAATACTTCAGAGCCTTTGTTCTTAAATTATTTTATAACTGGTTTTGTTGGCCTATAGTGTATACTGTGTATCTATACATATACAATCTAGCTGGCCCAAAGCAAAATATGCTTGTGTGCGTTCAGCAGATGGAATGAAAATATGGTATAATATATTGTTGTTTGCTGTGGTTACATATGTATGGAAGTCAGAGAAAGAAAGATTTCAGTAATCTATAACTGGTATTAGTAGTGCCCATCAGTTGATCCAGATATGGCTATGAGGAAACTGGTAATGTTTCCATCAGTGTGCAATTTGATGTGCTACCTGGACTTATTTCCTCGTCAGGAGGAATGTCACATTTTTGGTATCAAGCATGGTGCCTGGCATACAGTTGGCCCATAGGAAATGTTTATTGAAAGAATGAATTACCTTCTGAAATCCTGCCATTTGCGACATGGATGGACCTTGAAGGCATTATGCTAAGTGAAATAAGTCATACAGAGAAAGACAAATACCGTATGATCTCACTTTTACGTGGAATCTAAAAAACTTGAATTCATAGAAACAGAGAGTAGAGTGGTGGTTACCAGAGGCTGAGGGTTGGGGGAAATAGCGAGATGTTGGACAAAGGGTACAAACTTCCAGTTAGAATATGAATAAGTTCTGGGGATCTAATATACAGCGTGGTGACTATAATTAACAATGCTATGTTATATACTTGAAAGTTGTTAAGAGAGTAGATCTTAAATGTTCTCTCCACAAAAAAGAAATGGTAATTATGTGATGTGATGGAAGTGTTAGTTAACGCTATGGTGATAATCATTTTGCAATATATGCATGCATCAAATTAACACTTTGTACACCTTAAACTCACACAATATTTTGTGTCAATCGTATCTCAATAAAGGTGGAAAAATAAAAGAATTAATTACTTTCCCAAGCCCCAAATTTCCAGAAATGATTTTCACATACATATTTAAAATCAATTTTTTGTACAACTAAGCAAGACAGATTTTATTTTAATCAAAATCTTTCTGATGACTTCTTAGGGAGTCTTAGGTTAAATTCCATTTCAGGAAAAGAATTTTAATCAAAAATATCTTCTGCAGAAAGTTCATGCATATCATTTTAGGTGCTTGTAATATATATTAGCCACTTGTTGGAAAGATATGTTAATATTTTCATTTTCTGGAGGTATGTGCTATGCATTTTAAAGCAGTAATATATTTTAACTTTGGTTTTGCAGTCAAATCCAAAAAGTGAGTGATCCTTTGGTTATATTATTTCCTAACTCAAAAATGAAGCAATTATACATGAAATTGCTGGAAATTAAATCACTTTAAATGCATCAGCTTAAATATGGCTATCTGGGGGATATTTTTGCTGTGGTATATTAGAAGAATAATAAACCCCCTATACGCAAAGTGCCTGCCACATTGGAGGCATTAAATAAATGAATGAGCAATCATTACCAAAACACGAGGCATTTAAAATGTTTTTAGAGTGTTGATTAATTTAAGTGTATACACTGTGGATTATTTTCCTTTAATAATATGTACTGATTTTTAAAAGCAGTCACACATATTTCAACCACATGTGCATTTTTTTCTTCTTTTTTTAATTCAGCCAGATCAGTGTGTGAAATTGCAATCCTGGGTTTTGTTTAAATGAGATACTAGTCTTTATTTTTCTATTTCTTCACAGTCTAGTTAATGTAGAGATTTTTCTGACTTTTTCAATTTTTAAATAACTTCTCAATTTGGAGTAAATTAACCCAAAGGAAGAGAACTTTTTTTCCCCTGACACTCACAGAATCACCTTCAGTTTAAGACTAAATTTGCACTGTTCGTTATCCACATGTGGCTATCTAAATTTAAATTTATTCAAATTAAATAAGATTAGAAGTTCATTTCCTCAGTCATACTAGTCACATTTCAGGTGCTCCTTAATCACATGTGGGTAATGGCTACTGAATTGGACAGTACAGAGATAGAACATTTCCATGATCACAGAAGTTTCTATTGGACAGTGCTGGGCTAGAGAATGATCTCAGAGGTCTAAGTAACGTGCGCCAATTGAATGATGTGACATGTTAAAAAAGTTCATCTGGAAATATATAGCTCTTAGCTCTGAAATGTATTGTCACTATATTAGGGATGGACAAGTTCTGAAAACCGTCTTTTCTTCAGAATTTAAAGATTGATTATGGTGCTGAGAATTGGGAATCTGGGCAATAAAATGGCCTGGAGATAGTTCCTTGTCAATTGTTACCTCGTTACAGGACAATGAGTAGTATTCTTAAAAATATATTGTCTCATGGTAGATTTGGAGCTTACCATCCTTATTCCAAGGTGATATTGTTGAGCTTTTATAGATCTCAAATTATTTACATATTTATATGTCTTATATTAAAAAATGTTGAAAATGTTTAAATTGGATTTATAGTTCCCAAATCTTTGATTTTCATTTGCCCTTATTCTAGTCTGTGCTATAAATGGTTTCCTGCTGCATTGACATGGCAGGCAGAGATTGTGTCTGTCTTGTTCATTATCGTTTCCCTAGTGTTTAGCACTGTTTGAGGCACAAAATAGATGTTCAACAGATATTCATTGATAGGCACCAGAGACTCTTCCATAGTTTGTCTTGTGTGAGAACTGTCCTTACCCTGCCTTTAAGCACTTTTGCCAAGAGCAGCCTTTAAAGGGTTTTGTTTATTTATTTGGCCTTACCTGGTCATAAGATCCCACCATTAGCCAATCCCATAACAGATATTGGGACCCAAAATAGAGGACAAAAATAATGGCCAAATAATATCTCAAAAATCTTTGTTTTTAGGGGAAAGTTTCTGGGAACTTTAATGGCCAAAATATCCCCATTCTATCCTTTTTATTTTGAACACTTTAAAGACATTTGGAAGTCATCATTTAGGCATAGCCAGAGGTGTGGCTAACTTCCAGGAGAAATGAGATGGACTCTTTGAGGGCAGGAGAGAGCCACTTAGCTTTCTCCAACTAAGTTTCCATTGGAAAGAGGAGCTGCTTTCTGCAGGCCAATTTTGTTTTCTTGGGAGGCATAATGGGAACCAGGAAAACATGGAAAGGAAAACATTGGGAAGAGGGAAACTGCATGGAAGCTGCATTGGTGTCTACCCTAAAGCACTTCTCTTAATTCGTCAAGACATTGGTTGCCATGTAAGCAGCCAACTTCTGGCCAAGAAGCAGCTGGACCAGGTGGCCTGGCTGAGACAGAGAACAAGGCTACTGAATCCAGGAAACCAGGGGTAATCAGTCCAATGGTTTGCTTTTTCTTTTAATCTTTCAAAATATTTGTCAATTCCCTGAGTTCCTTTTGCCTGACTGCTGTCATTAAGCAATAAAAATAAAATTAAAGAAGCCTTTGGGTTTGCAAAATTGGGAGGAGGGCCAGGAATTTGTCTTTCTGTACTATTTCTTCTGACCTTCCCACGATCTCTGTATCCTCATCCCACCCAAACCCCTTGTCTGTAACCCTTAGCTCTCACTCCAGCCCCCCCCTGCAGCATAGACAGCTTCTCTTAATCTTGATTTTTTACTTCTAATACCTATCTGACAGTCTTACGTTCCATCCTGGAGAAATTCTATACTCTCTGACTCTGCAATGGATAATAACCAGTTAACCAGTTGAGCCAATGCCTCTGTAGTGTTACTCAAAGTATTTTCCCCTATCACAGCCCTTTGGAAAATGCTTGTATAGTATGGAGAATTTTAAGTGCAGTGGTTGGCTGGATTTTGGGGTAGGTGGCTCTTTGATGTTCCTCCAAATCATATGGGCAGCTCACCCTTTTGTAAGGCCAACAGTTCTCAAACTTTGTGTTCTCAGGACCATTTTACACTCTTAAAATTTGAGGGAGATTTCTGGTCTGGAGAAAATGGTGTGGACCTGTTTCTCCTTGCTTCTCCCTGCTAAGCACAAATATAAACTGTCCCTGGAAATAATGCAAGAGACAACCAATGGGGAATTCTGAAAGACGGTAAGAAAAAAGCAGACTGGTTTGGGACCCTGGGAACAACACAGAGGTAAGGTGTCATGTCTTTCCACCCAACAGAAGATGCATACCCAGTTCTGACATTTGCTGATCCCAACCTAGCAACAGAGGGTAACCCAGTGAGGCTCATTCTTCCCCCAGATCGAATGGGAGTCCCTTTGACATAAGGTGAGCCCAACATCACTGGCAAGGGGGAATTATCAGGAACCTCACCAACAATAGTAGACAAAGGAAGCATTATCTTTCCCCACTGGGCTGAAGACTCCCTACTTTCACCTTGAGGAACTGAGGTGGGAGTGTGGAACAGACAAGAGGGATGAAGCCACAGCAAGTGCCTGGTTCCAGAAGGCTCTTTGTCTCTGTGGGTCTGAGACTCTCCTCCCCCACACAGAGACACCAGGCCAGCCAGGGGTACCAGTAGGAGTGTCCCACAATACCAACCCCCCACTGACAGACACCTAGCAGCCTGACCTGAGGAAACCCTTCTGGCCCCTCAGGCAACAGGATCAGGGACAAATGGAAGCCCTAATGACATCAGATAAACCAACCAGACCAAAACAACACTGCAAAGACTCTGAAAATTAAACTAGCATGAGAACCACAGCCCACAAAATAGGCTGAGACATGTGTACAAAACATAAATAAAATATAATATAAAAGAGACTGTCTGCTAAAATAACAGATTTAAATAGGAATTTCCTAACATCATAAACAAAATGTGTGTAGGTTTGGACAAATATATAATCACAAGTATCCACCATTATATTCTCATACAGTGTATTTTCACTGCCCTAAAAGTCCTCTGTGCTCCACCTATTCCTGCCTTTCTCCCCTCTAACCCCTTGCAACCACTGATCTTTTTATTTTCTCCATAGTTTTGCCTTTTCCAGAATGTCATAGAGTTGGAGTCCTATAGTATGTAAACTTTCCAGATTGGCTTCTTTCACTTAGTAATATGCAGTTAATGTTCCTCCATGACTTTTCATGGCTTGATGGCTCATTTCTTTTTAGTACTGAATAATATTCCATTGTCTGGATATACCACAGTTTATTAATCCATTCACCTACTGAAGGACATCTTGGTTGCTTCCAATTTGGGGCAATTATAAAGCTGGTATAAACATCCGTGTGCAGATTTTTGTGTGGACATAAGTTTTCAACTTTCTTTGGTAAATAGCAAGGGGCACAATTGCTGGATAGTATGGTAAGAGTATGTTTAGTTTTGTAAGCAACCACCAAACTGTCTTCCAAAGTGGCTGTACCATTTTGCGTTCCCACCAGCAATGAATGAGAGTTCGTGTTGCTCCACATCCTCACCAGTATTTGGTGTTGTCAGTGTTCTGGATTTTGGCCATTCTAATAGGTGTGTAGTGGTAACTTAGTATTTTAATTTGCATTTCCCTGATGACATATGATGTGGAGCATCTTTTCATATGCTTATTTGCCATCTGTATATCATCTTTAGTGAGATGTCTGTTAAGTTCTTTGGTCTATTTTTTAATCTGGTTGTTTGTTTTCTTATTATTGAGTTTTAAGAGTTCTTTGTATATGTTGGATAACAGCCCTTTATCAGATATGTCTTCTGCAAATATATTCTCCAAGTCTGTGGCTTATTTTTTCATTCTCTTGACACTGTCTTTCATAGAGCAGAAGTTTTTAATTTTAATGAAGTCCAGCTCATCAATTTTTCTTTCAAGGATTGTGCCTTTGGTGTTTTAACTCAAGTCATCATCATGCCCAAGGTCATCTAGATTTTCTCTTATGTTATCTTCTAGGAGTTGTATATTTTGTTTTTTACATTTAAATCTGTGATCCATTTTGAGATAATTCTTGTGAAGTGTATAAAGTCTGTGTCTAGATTATTTTTTTTTGTCCATGGACATCCAGTTGTTCTAGCACTATTTGTTGAAAAGATTACCTTTGCTCCTTTGTCAAAGATCAGTTGACTATATTTATGTGGGTCTATTTCTGGACTCTGTATTCTGTTCCACTGGTCTATTTGTCTATTCTTTTGCCAATACTGCATAGTCTTGATTACAATAGCTTTATAGGAAGTTTTGAATTTGGGTAGTGTCAGTCCTCCAACTTTGTTATTCTCCTTCAATATTGTCAATATCCACAGAATAACTTGCTGGGATTTTGATTGGAATTACATTGAATTTACAGATTAAGTCGGGAAGAACTGCCATCTTGAAAACATTGAGTCTTCCTATCCATGAACATGGAATATCTCTCCATTTATTTAGTTTTTCTTTGATTTCTTTCATCAGAGTTTTCTAGTTTTCCTCATACAGATTTTCTACAGATTTTTTTAGATTTATACTTAAATATTTTAATTTGAGGGTACTAATGTAAACAGTATTGTGTTTTTAATTTCAAATTACACTTTTTCATTGCTGGTATATAGGAAAGCAACAAACTTTTGTGCATTAACCTTGAGTCCTGAAACCTTGCTTTAATCACGTATTAGTTCTTGGAGTTTTTTGTTGATTCTTTTGGATTTTCTACATAGGCAATCATGTCATCTGTCATTTCCTTTACAATCTGTATACCTTTTATTTCCTTTTCGTGACTTATTGCCTTAGCTAGGACTTCTGGTACAAGGTTGAAAAGGAGTGATGAGAAGGGACATTTTTGCCTTGTTCTTGATCTTAGTAGGAAAGCTTCTAGTTTTTCACCACTAAGTATGATGTTAGCTGTGGATTTTTTGTAGATGTTCTTTATCAAGTGGAGGAAGTTCCCCTCTATTCCTAGATTATTGAGAGTTTTTATCACAAATAATAGGTGTTGCATTTTTTTAAATGCTTTTTTTGCATATATTTATATGTTCATGTGATTTTTTTTTTTCTTTAGCCTGATGATGTGATGGATTACATTAATTGATTTTCAAATGTTGAACTAGCCTTGCATACTTTGGATAAATCCCACTTGGTCATGGTGTGGAATTCTTTTTATACATTATTGGATTTGATTTGCTAATATTTTGTTGAGGATTTTTACATCTATCCTCATGAGAGATATTGGTCTATAGTTTTCTTTTCTTGTAATGTCTTTGTCTGGTTTAGTATTAGGGTGATATTGGCATCATAGGATGAGTTAGAAAGCATTCCCTCCATTCTATCTTCTGAAAGAGATTGTAGAGAATTGGTATAATTTCTTCCTTAATTGTTTGGTAAAATTCACCAGTGAACCCAGCTGGGCCTGGTGCTTTCTGTTTTGGAAGGTTATTAATTATCAATTCAATTTATTTAATAGATGTAGATTATTCAGATTGTCTACTTCTTCCTGTGGGAGTTTTGGCAGGTTGTGTCTTTCAAGGAATTGGTCCATTTCATCTAGGTTTCAAATTGTGGGCATGGAGTTGTTCCTAGTATTCTTTTATTATCCTTTTAATGTTCATAGTATGTGTAGTGATGGCCCCTCTTTCATTTCTGATATTAGTGATTTGTGTCCTCTCTATTTTTTTCTTAGTTATCTTGGCTAGGGTCTTATCATTTTTATTGATCTTTTCAAATAACCAGTTTTGATTTATTGGTTTTCTCTATTGATTTGTTTTCAATTTCATTGGTTTCTGCTCTAATTTTTATTATTTCTTTTGTTTTCTAAGGTGCAAGCTTAGATGATTAATTTTAGACTTTTCTTCTTTTCTACTATATGCATTCAATGCTGCAAATTTCCCTCTAAGCACTGCTTTTGCTGCATACCACAAATTTTGATAAGTTGTGTTTTTATTTTCATTTAGTTCAAAATATTTAAAAATTTCTCTTGAGATTTCTACTTTGACTCAAGTGTTGTTAAGAAGTATGTTGTTTAATCTCCATGTATTTTAGGACTTTCCAGTAATCTTTTTGTTATTTCTTTCTTTTTTTTTTTTTTAAAGATTTTATTTATTTATTCCCCCCCCCCCAAAGCCCCAGTAGATAGTTGTATGTCATAGCTGCACATCCTTCTAGTTGCTGTATGTGGGACGCGGCCTCAGCATGGCCGGAGAAGCAGTGCGCGCTCGGGATCCGAACCCGGGCCGCCAGCAGTGGAGGACGTGCACTTAACCGCCAAGCCACAGGGCCGGCCCCATTTATTTCTAATTTAATTCTATTGTGGTCTAAGAGCAGACATTATGTGAGTTCTATTGTTTTTAATTTGTTAAAGTTTGTTTTATGGCCCAGAATGTGGTCTATCTTGGTGAGTATTCATAGTGTTTTAAAGTATATCTCTTTGTATAGAACACTCCACCCAACAACAGTAGAATGCACTTTTCCCCCACGCACCCCCAGAACATTTACCAAAGGGACCATGTTCTTGGCCATAAAACAGACCTCAACAAATTTAAAAGAATTGAAATCATACAGAGTCTGTTCTCTGAGCACATTGGAATCAAACTACCAATCGAGAAGAGAAAGACAACAAAAAAGTCTCTAAACACTTGGAAATTATACAATTATACAACACACTTCTAAATAATCTATGGATCAAAGAGGAAGTCTCAAAAATAATTTTAAAAATATATGTAGAATTGAATGAAAATGAAAATATAACATACAGATATATGTAACATGCTGCTAAAGCAGTGCTGAGAGAGAAATTTATAACACTAAATGCTTACATTTTAAATGAAGAAAAGTCTCAAGTCAATAATCAAAGTTCCTACATCAAGGAACTAGAGAAAGAACAAAATAAACCCAAAGCAAGCAGAAGGAAGGAAATAATAAAGAGCTGGAATCAATGGAATTTAAATAGGAAAACTATAGAGAAAATTAAATGAAATAAAAATCTGATTCTTTGAAAAAATCAATAAATAATATTGACAAACTTCTAGCAAGACTGGTAAAAATAAAAAGAGATGAGACACAATCACCAATATCAGAAATGAAGTATGGCATATCACTACGGATTCTGTAGTCATTAAAAATATAATAAGGGAATACTATGAAAAACTTTATGTTCATTTATTTGACAACTTAGAAGAAATGGACCAATTCCCCCAAAACAACAAACTACTTAAACTCACCCCATATAAAATAATCTCAATATTTCTATAATCATTAAAGAAATTGCATTCATAATTTTAAAAGCTCCTGAAAAAAGAATCTCCAGCCTAGATACTTTCACTGGATAATTCCACCAAACATTTAAAAAATAATTAACACCAATTTTACACAATCTCTTCCAAAAAAATAGAAGAGGAGGGAACACTTCCAACTCATTTTAGGAGGCTAGTATTATCTTGATACCAAAACCAGACAAAGACAGTTTGAAAATATAAAACTACAGATCAATAGCTCTCATGAACTTAGACTCAAAAACACTCAACAAAACACAAGCAAAGTGAATCCCACAATGTCTGAAAAGAATTCTACACCATGACTAAGTGGGATTTATTTCAGGCATGCAAAGCTGGTTCAACATTCAAAAATCATTTAGTGTAATCTATCATATCAACGAGCCAAAAAAAAAAAAGCAAATAATCATATCAATTGTTACAGAAAAAGCATTTGACAAAATCCGATACCTATTCATGATAAAAACTCTCAGCAAGTTAGCAATAGAGAGTGTGTTAGTTTCCAAGAACTGAAACTGGGTGGCTTAAACAAAAGAAATTTATTCTCTCAAAGTTCTGGAGACCAAAAATCGAAAGTCAAAGCACTGGCAAAGGTTCTCTGGAAACTCTGAAGGATAATCTGTACCATACCTTTCTCCTAGCTGGCTGCTAGCAACTCTTAGCATTCCTTGGCTTGTATATGCAGCACTCCAATTCCTGATTCTGTCTTCACACGGCCTTTCCCTCTGTGTATCCCTGTGTCAAATCTCCCTCTCCTTTCTCTTATAAAGACAGCAGTCATTGGATTAAGGGCCCACCCTAAATCCAGGATGATGTCATCTCAAGATCCTTAACTTAATTACATTGCAAAGACCCTATTTCCAAATAATGTCACATTCACAGGTACCAGAGATTAGGACTTGTACATATCTTTTTGAGAGACACAATTCAATCTATGACAGAGGAGAATTACCTCAACTTGATAAGGAGCATCTACAAATAACCTACAGCTAACATTGTATTTAATGGTGAAATACTGAATGCTTTTTCTCTAAGATTGGGAACAAGGCAAGGATGTCCACTCTCAACTCTCTTATTCAATAAGGTACTCAAAGTTATAGCCACTGCAATAATGCAATAAAAAGAAATAAAAGGCATACGATTGGAAAGGAAGAAATAAAACTGTCTCTACCCAATGAAAGACTGGCATCTAGATTATATAGAGAACACTCAAAATTCAACAGTAAAAAACTGAACAATCCAATCAGAAAATGGGCAAAAGATATGAACAGACATTTTCTGAGGAGGATATACAAATTGCAAATAATCACATGAAAAGTTGTTTAGCATCGTTAATTTGCATTAGAGAAATGCAAATTAAAACAACAATAATATATTACTACACACCAATTAGAATGACTAAAGCGGAAAATAGTGACAACACCAAATGCTGATGAGGATGTGGAGAGACTGGACCACTCATACATGATTGGTGGGAATGTATATTGGTACAGCCACTCTGGAAAAGAGTGTGGCTGTTTTTTATTTTTTGTTTTGTTTTTTTTTAATAAAATGAAACATGTAACTGCCATTTGACCCAGCAATTACACTCTTAAGCATTTATCCAAGAGAAATGGAAATTTATGTTCACACAAAAATATGTACATGATTGTTCATTAGAGATTTATTCAATATCAAAAACTGGAAACTACTCAGATATCTCTAAATAGGTGAATCGTTAAACAACTTGTCGTACATACCATCGAATGCTACTAAGTGATAAAAGGCAGTGAACTACTGATACACAAAATAATTTGGGTGAATTTCTAGGTAATTAAACTGAGTGAAAAAAGCCGATCCTGAAAGGTTGCCATGCTTCCATTTATATAATATTTATGAAATGACAAAATTTTAGAAATGGAAGACAGATAAGTGGTTGCCAATGCTTAGGATCAGGAATGGGGTGCAGGAAGGAGGTGGGCGTGATTATAAAAGGGCAACATGAGGGATCTTTGTGGTGATGGAACTGTTCAGTATCTTGACTGTGATGATGGACACACAAACCTACACATGTGATAAAATTGTATAGAACGAAATAATGCATACACGAGTGAGTACAAGTAAAACTGGACAAATATGAAAAAGATCAGTGAATTGTATCAATGTCTGTGTCCTGGTTGTGCTATTATACTGTAGTTTTACAAAATGTTATCATGGGGGTAAGGGTTGGGTAAAGTGTACGTGGGATCTCTGTCATATTTCTCAGGACTGTGTCTAAATCTACTATTATCTCAAAATTTTCAATTAAAAATTATTGAGGACCCCAAAGAGTTTTTACTATGTGAGTTATTTCTATCTATTTTTACTGTATTAGAAAGTAAAACTAAAAAAAAAATTTAAACACAAAAATACACAAGCACACATTCCATTAGCTGCCGGAGCAATAACATCATTACCTGTTATGTAGCTTCTGGAACACTCCATTGTACACTCATGACAGGATGAGAGTAAAAATGAAAAATAACATCTTGGTATTATTATAAATATAATTTTGATCTTGTAGCCTCCCAGAATGGTCTTAGGGATAGGGTGACCAACTCATCCTAGTTTTCTAGGGATTTTCCTGGTTTAAGTACTGAAAGTCCTGGCAAAACCAGTATGGTTTGCGTGAGACTTACCCAGTTTTAAAACTGAAAGTCTCACATCCAAGGAACCCCCTCAGTCCTGGGCAAACTGGATTGGTTGTTCTCTAAACTCATGGACCTTTCTGTGTCCCCGGACAACACTTTAAGAGCTTCTGTGTAAGGCTATCCTTACGCAGAAGAAATTCCCAGGTCAGTGTTATTACCTCACTATCGCATAGGATTCGAGTATCTTCACATTGTAATATGTTAGAAACTCTCCCCATGCAAATTGCTTGCTCAGCTTTTCAGGTTCATTATACCTTCTCCTCACCTTGGA